>NC_133538.1:235077406-236327406 GCF_048544455.1 Silene latifolia
GCTCCAGTTACCGAACGCCGTCTTGTCATTCAACTGGTTCGTGGTCTACCGGGTGAGTATGATACGGTTGAATCTTACATTAATGAAACTTCACCGAATTTTGAAACTGCTCGTAGTATGCTCGAGCTTGAATTACATCGCAAATCTGGACACGATGAATCGGCTTCTGCCTTGGCCGCACCCGCGGCTGCTTCTCCCGACCCTTGGGTTGACCCGACACCAAAGATCACCACCCCACCTCCCCAACGTCAGTCTCATAATAATAATAACAACAATCGTCAATACCGTCGCAATAATAATAACAACCAAACTAATAAAAATTACAACAATAATAACAGCCAAAACCGACAGCCAGCCACCACATCAACCCCTCCACCACCTGCTTACCCGTGGGGACCACTTCCTAGTTGGCCCACCCCCTGGACCCCACCACCCTGCCCCTTCCCAACCTACCCCGGTCGGACTACACCATGGTCGACCCCACCCCTGCACCAACCTCGCTCCTACGGGCAGTCTTCAAACCGTGGTGGTCAGCCTCGTTCTTTTGGGCAAGCATATGTTATGGATAATTAACCTCCGCAGCCCACTGATTTAAGTCAGGCCTTCCAAGCTTTATCGATGCAAAATGGTACGGACCCATGGTTTATGGATATTGGTGTTTCTTCGCACATTACTTTCGATCCAGGTATGATTACTACTCCCTTTAATACGAGCAAAATTCGTTCTATTTATGTCGGAAACGGCCATAGCATTTCGGTTTCGGGTTCGGGAACTTCATCTATAAATACCCCTGACCGCACCCTCCATTTACGCCAAGTCCTTCATGGCCCTCACATTATTAAAAATTTGATTTCCGTTCGACAGTTTACCAAAGATAATAATGTTAGCGTCGAATTTGATCCTTTTAGCTTTTCTGTGAAGGATATTCCGACTGGGAAAACAATTTTGCGAAGTGATAGTAACGGCGAGCTCTACCCTGTGTCATCTGTCCCCACCACGAGTCCTTCAAAAGATAGTCATACCGCCCTTCTGGTCCATGATCCTGATATTTGGCATTCCCGTCTCGGTCATCCCGGGACTTCTATTTTAAGTTTTTTACATTCTTCCAATCGTATTCGTTGTAATAAACAATCTGGACTTTGCTCTTCGTGTCAAATAAGCAAACATAAGCGTTTACCGTTTCATGAGTCTTTTTCTAGAACTCTTGCTCCATTCGATATTGTGCACAGCGACCTATGGACATTGCCCATTTTGAGCAAACACGGTCACAAATATTATATGGTGATTGATAATTTTTCCCAATTTGTTTGGGTATATCCTTAAAAATACAAGTCACAGGTATATGAAAAATTCATTCAATTTCACACCTTTGTCCATACACAATTTAATGTCGAAATTAAATCTTTTCAATGTGACTTAGGGCGCGAATTCGATAACAACTCGTTTAAAACTTTTGCTCAAAAACGTGGTCTAGTTTTCCGCTGCTCGTGTCCCCAAACCTCTTCCCAAAACGGTAAATCTGAACATATGATTTAACGCTTAACTGATATGACCCATGTCCTTCTTCAACACGGCTCGGTCCCCAAACACTTTTGGGTCGATGCCTTTCACGTCGGCACCCATCTTCACAATATTCTTCCCACTTCTACACTTCAATACAAGACACCTATATCCGTTCTTTATCTCAAACAACCATCTTATGATCACTTACGTGTTTTCGGGTGTGCTTGTTACCCGAATATCTCCGCCACTCGTCCTCACAAACTAGCTCCCAAGTCTCTCAAATGTATCTTCCTCGGGTATCCTCCCAACCAATGAGGCTACCGTTGTCCAGATATTGCCACTGGTAAATTGTACATCTCGTATCATGTTGTCTTCGATGAATCAGTTTTCCCATTTCAGGAATCCTCCCCCCCCACCACAACCCATCGACTCCACCAACCTCACACCACCACTCCTTGCTTCGCTTACCAACCCCGCCACCATTCCCACCCCCACCCCACCTGGTCAGACCCCTCCGACTTCCCTGCCCGATCACCCCCCACCAAACCCGTCACCTCCCAACTCTCCCCAAACCCCCATCTCGCCTACCTCCTCTCCACTCGTGTCCCCTAACTCTCCCGCTCCCCCCCCCCAACACCCACACCTCCTCCACCCCCCACCATCACACCGTAACCCTATACCTACACACACCATGTCCACTCGCGCTATGCATGGCATCTTCAAACCTAAAGCTTTGATTGCCTCACCCTCCCTTTCTCCCTTACCTAAATCCCCTCACATTGCCCTTAAGGACCCGAACTGGAACCGTGCTATGCAAGACAAATTTTCCGCATTACAGTAAAATCATACTTGAGATTTCGTCCCTCGACAATCTGACCCGTCTATTATTCGGTGTATGTGGCTATTCCGACAGAAGTTTAATGTCGATGGCTCCCTCCAGCGTTATAAACCCCGTCTTGTCGTTAATGGTAAGACTCAATAGGTTGGGATTGATTGTGATGAAACATTTAGCCCGGTTGTCAAGCCCACTACCATCCGGACAGTTCTTAGTCTCGTTGTTTCCAAATCTTGGCCAATCCATCAACTCGATGTTAAAAATGCATTCTTACATGGCAACTTGGAGGAAACTGTCTATATGCACCAACCACCCGGGTTTGTTGATCCCTCTGCGCCTCACCATGTGTGCAAACTACGTAAGTCTCTTTATGGTCTCAAGCAAGCGCCCCGTGCTTGGTATGAACGTTTCCCCACATTTCTTTTATCACAAGGGTTCGTTAGCAGTAAATGTGATTCTTCCTTGGTTATTTATAAGTCTCCTACTGCTACGGTTTATTTGCTCTTATATGTTGATGATATTGTTATAACGGCCTCTCGCCCTGCTCTTCTACGTTCCCTCATTACCCGTCTCTCACGTGAATTTGCCATGACTGATCTTGGTCCTCTCCGACATTTTCTGGGCATTGTGGTTACACGTACCTGACAAGGTTTATTTCTATCCCAGCAACAATATGCCTTGCACATCATTAGCCTTTTTCAAATGACTTCATGCAAACCATGTACCACACCAGTAGAACCGAGTTCCAAACTTAGTGTTGATGCTGGTCCAAAGGTTGAGGATCTTGTTCTCTATCGTAGCTTGGCAGGTGCTGTAACACCCCCATACTCCGAGTGCCTTACCAGGACCACTCAGGTATGAAGACATCACCATCTCGGTTGCCCGAGGTATGATAATCAAATAGACAAAACAGAAACAACATTTATTATAAGTAATTTAATGAATAAGTACAATCCTCGAAACCAAATCGAAAGCACAATACATTATTCCAAACTATCTTTCTCAATCGAAATGTAAATAAAACTAAACTACAAATGAAGACTCTATCGTCATGTCGTGGCCGTCCCAGCTATACCGGTATCATCTCTATACCTGTTCAATATCTGCTCACCATCCTCGAATGGATCACCGCAGGTTTTACAAAACAACACCGGGGTCAGTACTAATCACACAATCAATAGAGATAACCACAATAAGACAAACAGACAGCTGAACTGTCACACACACACATACATCACCAACTCCCATCATCTCAATACTGACTGTCCACTGGACCAGCCCTGCCAGTGGGGGACCGCAGCCGTTCCCACCTAAGCCCCGCTCATCGTACGAGCGATAACCCTGTCCATTAATGTGCACATCCCCTTTCGTGGCGGGTTCCACGAAGGGCGAAACTAGGGCGTGAGATCACTCCCGCAAGTGACCCCACTCAGCCGAGAACGCATCTCGAGAACCATCACAACCAATCGCAATCACAATCACAATCACAATCACAATCAAACAGCTAACTACAGCACATCACCAATATCCCATTATGGGACTAATACCGAGTAGGAAATCCTACCTGGAAAGCAAATACGCAGACGATCTAAACAATTTGTCTCAAAACGGCTCCTCTACGAATTCTCCTCCTATCATACATAACACATAAAGACTACTATTCAATTCCTACTCATAAAATCCCCAAACCCTAAATTAGGGTTTGACCAAAACTAGCAAAACATTATAAAAATTATGCTAGAAGCTTACCCTCGACGCAAGGAATTCAACAACACGAAAAACAACGAGAATCGACCGTCTCGAACTCCGGAATCGTCAAGAACGCGATTAGGAAGAAGACAAGTTGCTTTCTCTCTTAAACAGGTTTTAGGTTTTGTAAAAAGTGATTTAGAACAAAGACGAATTGGTTTAAATACCTTAATCGCGTAATTAACAAAACCCGAGAAAACTCCCCCGTAAACCGGGGACACTCGATCGAGTACCCAAGGTACTCGATCGAGTACCTACTCGATCGAGTGCCCCAAATACTCGATCGAGTGCCCAACAGTCGAAACTATTTATCTTCGCAACTTGCCCTTACTCGACAGAGTAAGGGCTACTCGATAGAGTACCCCCAAGACATATAAATACGGAGTATTACAGTCTTCCCTCCTTAAAAAGAACTCCGTCCCCGAAGTTCAACCCATACATAAAAACAAACATGCTAACTCGATCAAGACACAACAACGTAACTAAGAACTCAAAACAAAACTCCAACCCAAACATGAACTCGTAACACCAACTCCACTAACTATTCCTACCTCCACAACATGGCTCACGATATCGTATCAACTCCACATATATATATCTCTCACGACACCAACTCCATACATAACCAACTACCATCCTCTAATGCCGCTAGCTCCATAATATCATCCACTATCAAATCCAAAATCAAGACACTCATAGACATCAAACGGGATGTTACATTCTACCACCCTTAAAAGGAACTTCGTCCTCGAAGTTCACTCACACTCATAATCTCATCATCCAATCACAACACTATCGAAGTATTCTCGCATTCCTAACATCAAACTACTACAAGCACGTCCGTGACCTTTAACACTATCAACCACAACATATACAAATCCATATCTTATGCTACACCAACACTCTACTTTCAAATATACTACCATATGCACACCCATCAAAATCTCTTTTATCACATCCTACTCCTCTTAAGATAAATGTTACGTCCTCGTAACTCACTAATACTAAATACTAGATACATCTCATTACTCTCTTTACCACCACATGTGTAAGATAACCGCTTATAATCTAAACACTCGCTATGCATATATCCAAGGCTCTCTTACTTAAACATTCCTCATACCTCAACTCATTCGTCACACCATCTAACCTATACCTCAAAACTCGTAGCAAAATCACCATACTAACTCTCCATTATTTCTGCAAAACAACATACCTCTCTATGTAAGGCACTTATCTCCCAGAAGCATAACTCACGATCCACACTCGTTATGTACACGCACACTAGATCATCAAGTTCTTTCTTTCATTACCGCAAAACTCATACACAACTTAACATGACACTAATTCCCAATACCCTACACTCACTGTCTCAACAAAAGATTATGAACCACCTGCATCTTTCGGGTCATTACCACACATGTTCTACGACTCACTTGCCATTACCATGTCTACTAAAGCCTTATCTAGAACAAGATCAAAATTACATCAGTAATAACCTCTCACAACCGTGTCCCATCAATAGAACATCACTATACCATGACAACAACGAAAACATATTCAACTCTATTTCATATCATACTCTACCTCATTCTTAACTTAACCTGGTAAAGAAAACATCAATAAGCAAGACAACTGTCTACATGTTCAACCAAAACTCACAAAGAACAACAAAGAAACAAAACAACAATCTATGTATAATCGTATGCACTTTCGAAAACTCGTATCATAATCATCCCGCCTACTCCACCACAACCGGTGACGGCATCACAACACCGCCACCAACAACCACACCACAATGCGAAAATACCCGCATCACAATACTAAATACCGTGCCCGGATCACCACCCGAAGCACCACAACCACACCGATAGACATCACAACCGCATACAATTCCCATAAACACCGACTCAAAGATAACTTCTCGCACAAGAAAAACTTACTCAAATCCACTTTATTAAGTCACCACGCAACATATTATATGGATACACAGATAAGCATCTCATGAACATCATTTCTACCATTTCATGGAATACACATGTGTTATTAATACACATAAAATTATAACTAGCCATGTCAATTAATCAAATTATTACCCTTTTGGATATCATTCAATTAAATTACCGTGTCCAACATATATATTACAGAACATTCATAAAACAACTTTATAATTATCACACCATACCACTTCTTGTGAGGTCAGAACCTCACACAAACATTTACACATATCATAGACCCGTAATCACAACCAACTAGTCAATCCCGACCACGTAAGTTACCACTGATAAAGGTTACCTGTCAGCCCGAGTTTAACTCATATGCCCCTCATAACATATTCCCCCATTCGCACAACCATCACTTCCTGCCAAATATAACCATACCTTTACTATTCAACTATTAGCATCCGCCTCGTCTAACCACATCTTATACTCTCTCACAATCATACACAACAATCGTGTCCCTACCAAATCCACCTCTTTAGAATTGCTACCTTTCTAATATACCATCACTCTTAACCACTAGTGACAACACCACAAACGATAACACTACCACTGTCCGAACATCAAACCTCTTACACTTATCTCTAAACATCACGATTTCTTTCCTATCTTTGGTTGACATCCCAAATAACAAACATCGAATCCATCAACAAAATTACCTCAATATTCTTCCCAATACTATCCTTAATTGTATCATCATCTAACTCTCCGCCAAAATCTCGTATCGTGCAAATATTCTACCAACTTCTTACTTTCCTTAATTCCTCGAAACTCATTACTAATCATGTTGTCCCAAAACTCCTCTATAACCATTAACTAACATCCTCGTGACGCTATCACACATTTCAATGATTCCTTACCTTTATATCACATGACTCCGGTGAATATTTTCCTCAGCTTACTTTTATCCTTATTTTCTTTTTACACTCAATAATACCAATTAATAGTTCAACTCCTTATTCCTTCTAGCTAACTCTTTAGAAATCCATTCGTTCTCACCGCTCCAAAACTCACATCTAATTATTTCATATCGATATCATCTCACTCTTTCTTACCACAAATATTCTCTTATTATGTCATCAATCACCCTTGCCACTAATCCATCCATAAAATCAACGTTCTTGTTCAACAATTGCATCTTCCTTCTTACATCTCTAGAAATCAAAATTCCTTTCATACCGCTAATTGCCCAAGGAAAACCCACAATAGTTTCATCTCTTAAAAAGCCAAATCTCCACCCCGCGACATGTCTCCACAAAGTTCACTATATACCACTCTTCTCAACCCCTTTAAAACGAACTTTCATTATGTATATTCTTAACCCACACGGCTCTTAACTACCTCCCTCCCTAATTCTTTACACATCTCCAGTTGTCACTATCCATATCCTTACTCTCAATCCTTTCATTCTCACGTTCCTTAGACTCACATCATCCTTTGCCCACATTCACTTACTTTTATGTTACTCAACATACAAACATATCACTCATCTCATCTCACAAAACATGCTCTATGTCTCTATACACCATACCAATCTTCCTTTTCTTTTTCCACTATCTATCACAACACATATAACTCATGTCCTCCCACCGAACTCATACTCACCACAAAGCCACTCACTACACCACAAGATTGGGTAACTTACGCGTCAAGACCAATATACATGTAAAACAATGCATAAAAGAGCAAAATAATAACTTTGAATTAAACATAATATGCAACGAATTCAAAAGATAAGCATATTACCCAAAACAGGGGTCACTAGATCGAGTACTAGCCACTCGATCGAGTAAGGGACTTACTCGATCGAGTAGGTCAAGATCAAAAGCACGTAAAACAAATCACCAGGGCTACTCGATCGAGTAACTGAGGTACTCGATCGAGTTCCCCATACTCGATCGAGTACCAAGGATACTCGATCGAGTACCTAATTCTCAAGACTTTGTCCCGTTTTCAGAAAACAGTCATAACTCACTCATTACTTGGTCAATTTGGGCGTGTGACCTATCGTTAGAATCGTAAAAGGACAAGCTATCATCTCCAATTGGAATCACATCAAAATCATTTATGCATCTCAAGTTATAACAGTTTAAAGACAACCTCTTTATAAACGAAAAACACAACTATTGATTTTTACTTCCCAAACGACTTAAACAACAACCAAGCAAACAAAACCAGTCCAAAACTCATAAAACCAGTATTCGTAATCATACGTTACTATTTTCAAAAATCAAGCAACAACATTCATCATGCACATAGGTTATTTAACTTGTCAATCACGATTTACCCACATAAACATGCTCCACCCATGAATTTCATATTCTTATGCAATTACTTACTTAATCTCTTCCAACTAATTCATCAATTACAGCTACACACTTCTTACAACATATACCCATGAACAATCGTGGACAAGTACATAAACTTATCATACAACTCTATGCAGACAAAATATACGTGTACAACACAACATTTCTATTCGCATGTTATTATTATGTCACATTATGAATCATCCATCATGTTTCTCATTCCAACCACAGTTCTATATATTTCATCAACAAGTTTCCTCATATCACCATTTTCTTTCACATGCTCAACTTTCTACTTCAACATCCAACAATTAACACATTCCATCACATTCATAAACCAGTTAACCAAACACACATACGACTCGACAAACACTTTCCCATGTGACCGGTTCAAAGTTGTAGGCGACGACCTTGCGCTTTAGGACGTCTCCCAAGCCTTTGCACTAGCTCCTACAACTTTTACCCCGGGTTCATTTTAATTGACTCCCTATGTTCATTAAGTTCATTGGTTACAGGTTTCAGGATCGTCGCTCTGATACCATTTGTAACACCCCCATACTCCGAGTGCCTTACCAGGACCACTCAGGTATGAAGACATCACCATCTCGGTTGCCCGAGGTATGATAATCAAATAGACAAAACAGAAACAACATTTATTATAAGTAATTTAATGAATAAGTACAATCCTCGAAACCAAACTGAAAGCACAATACATTATTCCAAACTATCTGTTCTCAACTGAAATGTAAATAAAACTAAACTACAAATGGAAGACTCTATCGTCATGTCGTGGCCATCCCAATATCCCAAGATATCATCTCTATACCTGTTCAATATCTGCTCACCATCCCCGAATGGATCACCGCAGGTTTTACAAAACAACACCGGGGTCAGTACTAATCACACAATCAATAGAGATAACCACAATAAGACAAACAGACAGCTGAACTGTCACACACACACATACATCACCAACTCCCATCATCTCAATCTTGACCGATCCATTTGGACCCATACCCCGATGGGGGACCGCAGCCGTTCCCACCTAAGCCCCGCTCATCGTACGAGCGATAACCCTGTCCATTAATGTGCACATCCCCTTTCGTGGCGGGTTCCACGAAGGGCGAAACTAGGGCGTGAGATCACTCCCGCAAGTGACCCCACTCAGCCGAGAACGCATCTCGAGAACCATCACAACCAATCGCAATCACAATCACAATCACAATCACAATCAAACAGCTAACTACAGCACATCACCAATATCCCATTATGGGACTAATACCGAGTAGGAAATCCTACCTGGAAAGCAAATACGCAGACGATCTAAACAGCTGTCTCAAAACGGCTCCTCTACGAATTCTCCTCCTATCATACATAACACATAAAGACTACTATTCAATTCCTACTCATAAAATCCCCAAACCCTAAATTAGGGTTTGACCAAAACTAGCAAAACATTATAAAAATTATGCTAGAAGCTTACCCTCGACGCAAGGAATTCAACAACACGAAAAACAACGAGAATCGACCGTCGAACTCCGGAATCGTCAAGAACGCGATTAGGAAGAAGACAAGTTGCTTTCTCTCTTAAACAGGTTTTAGGTTTTGTAAAAAGTGATTTAGAACAAAGACGAATTGGTTTAAATACCTTAATCGCGTAATTAACAAAACCCGAGAAAACTCCCCCGTAAAACCGGACACTCGATCGAGTACCCAAGGTACTCGATCGAGTACCCTACTCGATCGAGTGCCCCACTACTCGATCGAGTGCCCAACAGTCGAAACTATTTATCTTCGCAACTTGCCCTTACTCGACAGTAAGGGGGCTACTCGATAGAGTACCCCCAAGACATATAAATACGGAGTATTACAGTCTTCCCTCCTTAAAAAAGAACTCCGTCCCCGAAGTTCAACCCATACATAAAAACAAACATGCTAACTCGATCAAGACACAACAACGTAACTAAGAACTCGAAACAAAACTCCAACCCAAACATGAACTCGTAACACCAACTCCACTAACTATTCCTACCTCCACAACATGGCTCACGATATCGTATCAACTCCACATATATATATCTCTCACGACACCAACTCCATACATAACCAACTACCATCCTCTAACGCTGCTAGCTCCATAATATCATCCACTATCAAATCCAAAATCAAGACACTCATAGACATCAAACGGGATGTTACAGGTGCTCTCCAATATCTCACTATCACCCATCTCGATATCTCTTATGCCGTTCAACAGGTATGCCTGTTCATGCATGACCCGCGCACTTCTCACTTTCAATTCTTAAAACGAATCATTCGGTACCTTCAAGGCACCCCTAATCACGGCCTTACCATCCGCCCAACTCGTACTCTTGCCCTTACTGCTTACTCTGATGCCGATTGGGCCGGGTGTCCTTATTCTCATCGTTCCTCTTCCGGATACTATGTTTGTCTGAGTGATAATCTGGTTTCCTGGTCGTCTAAACGACAAGCTATTGTCTCTAAGTCTAGTGTTGAGGCCGAATATCGCGGTGTTGCTAACGCTGTCGCAGAGACTAGTTGGTTGCGTAATCTTCTTCTTGAACTACACGTCCCTCTCAGGCGATCCACCATTGTTTTTTGCGACAATATTTCCGCGGTCTATTTATCTGGTAATCCAGTCCAACATCAACGAACTAAACATGTCGATATTGATATACATTTTGTATGTGACAAGGTTCGTATTGGTGAAGTTCGTGTTCTTCATGTCCCCTCCGAATATCAATATGCAGATATCTTTACCAAAGTCCTTCCTCGTTATCTATTTGACCGGTTTTGAGCCAGTTTGAGTGTTCGTGCTTCTCCCGCTCCAACTGCGGGGGCGTGTTAGTTAAATATTCACCAAATATTTGATACAATATCTTTTGTAAATATTATTCTGTCAATATTGTTTTACCTTAGTTAGCTAGGATTCTTGCCTTATATTTAGGATTGTATTTAGCTAACAATATCTTGTACTCTATTATATATATTGATGAATAACAATGAAACCCTCAAGGAATTACGTTATATGACACAAAGGCTCATAAATAAAAGTCATAAAAGGTCATATTTTTTCCATTGTAATAATTTGGACTATGAACAAGTTTTCCGTTGTTTAGCCGATTCGTTGGTAAGACTTTTTCTTACTCTTTACTTTATCTTTTTTATGTATATTTAACTTTTTTTCTTAATAAATAATTAAGCTTGGATAAGATAATTCAATACACCACCTCTGATAAATAATTAAGCTCGGATAGGATAATGCAACAACTCCAATAATCTTTGTAAACCTGGCTTAAGGTTTCAAATCCTTCAATAAATACTTTTACTCTGTACGACACGACGAAATATCTTTTGAAATTTCAATTCGTCTCACTTAAGAAGGACTCATCCGGCTTAAGGTTAATACGAGTCAAATAACATCCTACTTGTATAGAGAATACAAGATTTTTTTTTTCCTAATATCTAGGTATGTATTAAGTTTTTTTTTTATCTATACTATTTCACTTGTCTTAAGTTTAAGGCCGATACTCCCGTCTTATACAATAACATGTGTTGAAATTCTTATTGATTAACATATTAAAGAGTTTCCTCAGAATTGTACTGTTGGGGGAAGTAATCTAGAACCACTACTCCGAAACTTTATCTTACGCTTATTGCTTAACATGAGATAATACAAGTATACAACCACTTATTCGTAAATTATTATTTTATGCTTTTATTGGGAAGTAATCTATAACCACTACTGTACGATTATACGAGGATAAATTCACTAACAATGAGTTTTAATGTCAATAGGATACCAAAATACATTATCTACTACGTATGTAAAATCATATACTAATAATGAAAATAATGTTCCTCTTACAACGACATATGGAGTAGAAGTTAAAAAGGTTATTTTAGTAGGGATATTTGGTTTTTAACAATAAAACGTAAAACGATTTATAGAAAAAAATTGTATTTTCTTAATTCTTAGTAAGCGAACAGCTTATATTTTTTTCTGGGTGTAAGCATAAGGTTGCATTGGTTATGTCATGAGTTAGTAGATTATATATCCAGTGGTATAGTATTATTATACAACTAAGGGTAATTTAGTCAATTTCTCCCTATTTTTTATTTCCCTAATTTTGTTTCCCTAATTCCAATATTCAGTAACTCATTATTCAACATAGTCAAGAATTTTCTCCCCCTATCTCTCTTTTTCTCCCAATTTCTCTAACCGATTAACAATTTTGCAGTTACTCAATTTGCTACTCCTTCAATATTATTTTTTCATCTTCAGTAAACCACAATCTGTAATTAGAATCAAAATTCTATATCAGAATTACAATCTATGGATGATGAAGCTTCTACGGCGAATGTTACAAATTTATCATCAGCAATGGGCGATGGAGTTTCTAAGGGAATTGGGACGTCAATCGAAATTGTTGTATTTAATCCAGTATCAATGAGTTTGGAAAGATAACCAGATGAAAAATCTACTTGTCAAGGTAATTATCGTTAATTTTATGTATTACATGACTACATCACTGTATTCGTACTGGAGCATATAATTTTCGTCTTTAAAGTCATCAACTTTGGCAATGTTTTGTAATATAAGATATGTTTTTCGTCTATGTTACAAGGGTTGCTGTTTTATGCCTTTGAATATATGTGACTCGATAAGTCTGTTGAATAGCTCGTAAAGTTTATGAGTTTTGCTCCATTTCTTTGTTTAACAGTGAAATTCAATTTTGCTCGGAAAATTTTAACGACAGCTCAATAAGTTAGTAGGTGTGCTCTGATTGTTTGATATACAGGTTCATTTTACGTTTGCTCGGTAAAGTTAGACGAAAGCTCAATAAGTTACTAGTTGTGCTCTTGTTTTTTTTTGATATACATGACGATTTTATTGTTGCTCGGAAAATATACATGATAGCTCGATAAGTTACTAGTTGTGCTCCTTTTTTTTATATACATGACGATTTTCCTTTGCTCGGAAAAATTACACAATAACAAAGTGGGTTATTGCAAATGGCTTCATAGTGTCTGCATCGTACTTTGACTTAGATATAGTCATTCTCATTGTTTTTGCATCTTGTATCCTCAAGAATCAGTTGTAGACGAATCTTTTTTGGTAGCTGAAACAATAGATTTATCATCACCTATGGTCGGCGACACTTCTAAGGGAGTTGATAATTCAATGGAAATCGTATTATTGGAGTCAATATCAACGGATCCGGAGAAACAACATGAAGTTATAGCTCCTCATAAAGGTAATAATCAATAAATTGTTTGTTTGCTCAATATTTGTATTGAACAGCCCAATAAGGTATTTGTGTTGCTCGAATTGTTTTGCGTACAAATATTTATTTTTAAAATATTTATTTTTAACTTTGTTGGGATAATTTAAATAGTAGTTCATTAAATCATTATTTGTTAGTATCGTAAATAGACGATGACCGGTAATTTTATCGAAATGTAATACGTTGTTTTGCTCAGTAGTTTTATTGAACAGCTCAATAAGTTATTTGTTTTGCTCGAATTGTTTTGCGTACAACTTTTTATTTTGAACAGTGCTCGGAAAATATAAATGATAGGTCATTAAATAATAATTTGTTAGTATCATAAACAGACGATGAACGGTAATTTTATCAAAATGCAATATGTTGTTTTGCTCAATACTTTTATTGAACTACTCAATAAGTTATTTGTCTTGCTTGAATTGTTTTGCGTACAACTATTTATTTTTAAAATTGCTCGAAAATTTTAAATGATAGCTCATTAAATCATAATTTGTTAGTATCGTAAATAGATGATGAACGGTAATTTTATTAAAATGTAATGTGTTGGTGATTTTTTTTCCAGGTGCCAACGGTTCTTTTTCTTATGTTGAAGCTGAACAATCGGAACTGATTGGGCGTACATTTGATTCAGGGGATGATGCTTATGAAGCTTATTGTAGATATTCGTTTGTTAAGTGTTTTGGTGTAAGACATTCTACTATAAGGAGATCTAGCAAAGGTGATGTTATTGGGAAAGAGTTTTGTTGTTGCAAACAGGGTACTAAGGCTGATAAGAGAGTTGTGGGTAAAAAATTTACAAAGTTGGATCGGAGGACTAATTGTAAGGCTATGGTGTACTTTAAAATTATTGATGGTAAATATGAGTGTACGCGACATGATATGATTCATAATCATGAGTTTTGTCATCCTAATGAAGTTCATCATTTGAGATGTCATAGGAAGGTCGATCCAAGTACAGTTAAATACCTTTTGCATTTGCAAAAGAGCGGTATTCGTTTAGCCAATGGGATTAGGTCGTTATCAAATCACGCTGAGGTTCCTGCTATTATGGGTTTTGAGTACGGAGATGCTGCTGTTGCTGTTAAAAAGGCGAAGAATAAGAAGTTCGATAGTACAGACTGTCACGCTCTTATGAAATTTTGAAACAGAGGGCGGCAAGTGAGGAAGATTTTTACTATGATTTTGAGTTGGACGAAGATAATTCTTTGGTAAGTGTATATTTTCGGGACAAAATAATGAGGAAGGATTTTGAAGCCTTTTATGAGGTTATCGGAAATGATGGAACGTATTGTACTAACAAGTATGATATGATTTGTGCACCATTTGTTGGAGTGAACAATCATACTCGAATTTGTATGTTCGGTATAGGGTTCATGTTGAATGAGTCTATTGAGTCTTTTGAGTGATTGTACACTACTTTATTGACGTCAATGGGTGATATTCAACCGAAAACTATTATGACAGATCAATCTGCTGCAATGAAAAGATCTATTGCGAAGTGTTTTCCACAATCTAAGCATAGGTTATGTGTGTGGCATTTGTTCAAGAATGCAGCGACTCATCTTGGAAAATTGAAAGAGAAAGCGGGTTTTAACAAGTTGTTCGGTCGTATCTTGAAAAGATGTCATACTGAAGAAGAATTAAATTATTGTTGGAATAGGTACATACCTTTTTAAACCAAATATTTTAATTTGTTTCTATAATATCAGGAATTTCGTTTATTTCAGCTTCAATATGTGTCTGCTCGATTTCTTTATAGAAAAACTCGAATACTTTGTGCGGGAGCTCGACATGTTCATATATTAGGTCGTTTTTTTTTAAAAATAATGTAAGCTTCTTCATGTATTTGCTTGATTTTTATGTATATTAACTCTAAATTCTTTGTTTGGCGAACTTATTATTTACTTAAGACTTTGTCTAAAAGAATAGTTTTTTAATAACTCTAAATTATTAGGTCGTTTTTTTAAACCAAATATTTTAATCTGTTTCTATAATATCAGGAATTTCTTTTAAACGAAATTCAGCTTCGATATGTGTCTGCTCGATTCTTTATAGAAAAACTCGAATACTTTGTGCTGGAGCTCTACATGTTCATATATTAGGTAGTTTTTTTTTTAAATAATGTAAGCTTCTTCATGTATTTGCTTGATTTTTATGTATAATAACTCTAAATTCTTTGTTTGGTGAACTTATTATTTACTTGCTTAGTAGATCGTTTGTATGCAATACTAATTTTTTTATACTTTTATTGTTAGGATGGTTACGGAATACAATTGTGGTGATCATCAGTGGCTGAGTAAACTTTATGAGTTGAAAGAAAAGTGGTGTTGTGCATATGGAAAAGATTATTTCTCAGCAGGTGTGATCTCGCCTCAAAGGAGTGAGTCAGCAAATAATTCAATTTCTAAGCGTCTTAGTTAGACATCTACCCTTTGTGATTGTTACGAGATATTTGGCAGTGTAATGAGTGATTGGAGGAATCATGAACGCAAGGACAATAGTCTTTGTTGGGAAGGGGTACCTGACCTTGTTATCCCATGCTCTTTACTTGATTTTGCAGCTAAGAATTATACCATAGGAGCTTTTCAGCGCTTTCAGAAATAGTTTACGAAAGGCTTGTCCTATAAACATAAATTACAATCCAGCTTCGAGACCACGTTTTCATATTTCGTCTACACTGAACGTAATGACGAGTTTGGACATGTGGTGACATTTGAATCATCATCAAACTACGCATGCTGTACTTGTAAAAGGTTTGAAGAGAGTGGGTTTTTATGTCATCACATTCTAAGGATATATCATTGTAACTGTGTCGATGAGATACCCAATGTTTATGTTAGAATATGACTCGTCCGAGTCGTGTTCGGTTTGGGTATATGAGAGTGAGATTAAAAGATGGAGCAAAAATAGACTAAGGAAGAAAATAAGGGGGAGCAAAGTCCGATTTCGCGGGTCGCACGTATGCCTGGTGACACGTCTGTCGCGTACCTGTCAAAAATAACCAACTGGTTCTAACTAATATAGCTAGGGAAGTCGGGTCGAATCCACAGAGAGGTAGGAATTTGTCGGCTGAATTTAAGTTCGTCTAAGTAACCAATTTGGGGGGTTATAAAATGTGATTTCTAAACTAAGAGAATAAGGAAAAGTGAAATAAAAGGAAGGAGTTTAACAGATAAAGGAGAATAGCTAAGACAAACGGTTCACTATAATCATCCGGTCGAGTAATCTAGGTCCCAGGTCAATGCAAAAAGTGTCTAAGGGGTAGCGAACGTCACCTTTCGGTCCTTAATTCACCCTAAAGTGTAAAAGCTTTAACTTTCGCCCTCCGCAATACTCTATTGTTCGCTACTAGTCTGCCTCTTCCAACCTTTCGGTCCAGGTCAAGGTCCACTAAGAATAAGGGTCTAATTGCGTCGACTCAATTAGGCAATTACAATTATTTGTAGCACTTAAACAACAAAGACGGTACTGGCATTAACCTAGTAGATCGATTACTCTCCCTTCAAATTATGGATCCCCTATAGTCTTAACATAGGGAAATTAGCTACTCATAATCGTCGGATTAACAATTACAATAACTAAATAATTAAAACTAAGCATGATGAATAAACTATTAAGAGACTGATTGAACAATTATAAAGCAAAGTGAAAAAGGAATTAAAAGCAGTAAATACGATTAAGAAATAAACTAGATTGATAATACCGAATCCGAGTAACAAATGTCGAAAATAGAGATCCAAAGAACAAAGATAGAAGTAGCGAGTCCAAAATGTACGTAGTCCGAGAGATGGGAGTAACGTGATGTTCTCCTCGGTCTTATCTTGAAAAATCGCTTTAAACCTAATCTATGGACTAATTACAAAAGCCCATAAAAGATTAGGCGGAAATAAGCTAAAAGCACACGAAAACCCCTCGATCGAGTAGAAAGCTTACTCGATCGAACGCTAATCACTCGATCGAGCTAGAACAACCTCTCGATCGAGCACTGCTTGCAGAACTTCCTCGATCGACTCCTTTAAACTGGTCGATCGACCAATCTTGAGTGTGTAGAGCATTCGATCGAGCGAGACTACTACGATCGAGCTATATAGGCATGTTAGGACTTGAATTGCTTCCCGAACTCAGCTCACGCGTCTTCCGAATGTTAAATGTCCAAGCTCCAGCTCCTTATTTTCCATGAATGCATACAATTGGGACAATTAAGGCTCGATTTAGCTCCTCTTCAGTCAATTCCTGCAATTTACAACAAACGGACCAAAGTAGAATATTCGGGGTATTTGTAGCCGATGCTACATAAAAAGCATAGAAATACGTCTTTGAAATAGGCTAAAAAGACTATACATTAGGCACGTATCAAATCTCCCCAAACCAAACCTTTGCTTGTCCCCAAGCAAATATGAATGCAACTAAGGGTGAACAATGGAACGGGACCAACGCATCAGCTACAAATCATCCACTAGAACCAGTTTAATGCAACAAAATGACAAAATGGCAAATCGAAAAGTGCAAACGAGTTAAATTAATGTTTCAAGCTTATCAACCGTCGACCTTGCAAGACTCAAAGATGTCGGACTCTCACGGGTCGCTCGTCACTCAAAAACAGGCACAGGTGAGTATAAACGTGAAAGATAGGAAAGAATCAGACACTCACCTAACTCGACCTATAAGAACATGCATGCAGTTAACATGAATAAAGTCTCTACAACCGTACATATGCATTCCAACCATACTAATGACCAAGACACGTGCCGAGGACTTACATTGGGTCAGTGAGGTAATGGGTAAGAAGGGGCTAAAATGAATTTGGATGTGTGGGGTTAATAGCCAGGCTAGCAACAGCGGATCCAAATATAGACTGCATCCCAACTTCGTACTCATAACAGCAAGATGAAACGGTGCAAAATTATGCACTAAACTCACAAAACACCAAAAATCGTCAACTCCCCATAAACTATAAATAAGGCATGGGAGTGTGAAACATTGTGCAATTCTCATCATTTTTTTTTTCATTTTGAATTTTTCTGTCTCTTTTTCTGTCTCTTTCTTTTTTTTTGCACTTTTCGTTCTCTTTTTTTTTTCAATTCAACAATTTTTTTTTTCTTTCTTTCCCTTCAATCTTTCCACCATCTTCTGAAATCAGATAAAATAACCATATTGCAATAAAACATTCCAAGAACTACTCGTTACTAGCTCAGCTAGGGTAGGAAGTATTATAGAAAGTAGTTGATAGGACAAAAAGGCAATTTGGCTATGTGAGGCTCATGGGTAGAATGAAATTAGGGGGACCGCCTCTCTAACACGTGTCACCATCCACAGACCAAATGCATACAGGTATTAAGAAGACTAGACTCATGCTTATGCAAATTGATGTTACATGTCTTAAAGAGAGTACTACTCACATCCTAAATGAAACCGGTCATGAATGTCACCAGTTTAATAAGCTCTAACCTCAGAATGTAATGTAGCTTGCCGACATAGTGAATCAAGTCTATTCGTTCAGATAAAAGAGAAACAAAAACTCGTTGATTATGCACATAATCAAGCCAATTAAATGTCAAGAAAATGCAAGGCTCAAATAAGGATTCAATGTAGCGTCAATGTTCAAACGTTCCGACTCAAATTAAACATGAAATTTTTGAAATTTTTTGAAATTTTTGAAAAAAACAACAATGCATGCGGAAATAATAAATATGGAAGCAGAAATGCAAGAAATGATGCAGACACGGATATGGATGCAAACCTCCCCAAACCAAACCGTACAATGTCCTCATTGTACTAAAAATAGGGAAAGAAATGCAAACGGAAAGGAAAAAAAGAGGCGGAGTCGGAAAACTTACAAAATGTCATAAGGAGGGACCTCCCCAAACCGACCATGAACATGGGAGGTCAAAGAAAGTCAATAAATGGCTTCATAGACGTAAAACAGCAGCTGGAGGTCATATCTACTCGATCGAGCGCCTGGGACAGCTCGATCGAGTAAACCAGTGTATTGGTAGAGCTCGATCGAATGACGGATCACTCGATCGAGTTAGCACGGGTTTGGATCTGGTCGATCGAGGACGTTATCCCTCGATCGAGTAACAGCTGCATCAGAAAGCGCTCGATCGAACACACAATCATTCGATCGAGTACTTTAACCTGCAAAAGACGCATTAAAAGCAAGCAAAATACAGAGGGGGTTCATAAACAGCGTCTAAAGTTCAACGTAAAGCTAAAGAAAAACAAATAGTTCAACAAAAGTACAAATAAAACTGTCCGGCCGCCTCCCGGAGAGCGCTGTTTAAGAGGTCCCGCACGACCTTTACGTATCAAGTAATCAGCGGCGCGTCGAGCTCGTCAAGCGCAAGACTTCAACGCGTTGTCCCTTCACTCGCCTCATGGTAATGCTTCACATATTGGCCATTCACCTTGAATCTATGACCCTCGGAATCTTCAAGCTCCACGGATCCAAATTTGGTAACAGCTGTCACCGTGTATGGACCACTCCACCTGGACTTCAGCTTGCCAGGAAATAGTCTCAACCGGGCATTAAACAGCAACACCTTATGCCCCACATGAAACTCCCGAGGTAGGATTCTCTTGTCATGCCATCTCTTCGTCTTTTCCTTGTAAATGCGCGAGCTGTCATAGGCATTAAGCCTAAACTCCTCTAATTCATCTAGCTGCAAAAGACGATTCTGACCACACAATTTAGGATCATAATTAAGCTCACGGATTGCCCACCAGGCCTTACATTCCAGCTCAACAGGTAAGTGACACGATTTCCCATAAACTAACCTATAAGGTGATGCACCAATTGGTGTCTTAAAGGCAGTTCTATAAGCCCATAATGTGTCATCTAGCTTAAGACTCTAGTCTTTCCGTGATTTAGAAACTACCTTAGATAAGATCTCTTTCAGCTCACGATTAGAGACCTCTACCTGACCACTAGTTTGGGGATGATACCCCAAACCACGCCAGTGTTGGACACCAACTCTAGACAGTATGGAGGTGAGTTTCTTTTCTTTAAAATGCATCCCCCCATCACTAATGACGACCCTAGGGACACCAAAGCGGGGGAATATGATCTTTTTGAACATCTTTATCACGGTCTTACCATCACAATGAGGTGAAGCAATTGCCTCAACCCATTTTGACACATAGTCTACAGCTACTAAAATGTACTGTTACCTTTTTGGGCGGAACGGTCCTTGGAAATCGATGCCCCAGACATCGAAAACCTCAACCTCTAGGATGCCGTTTTGTGGCATCTCATGTCTCTTCGAAATGTTCCCTGATCGTTGGCAAGCATCACATGCTGAAACAAAAGACTTGGCGTCGTGAAACAAAGAAGGCCAAGAAAAACCAGGCCAAGAAGTACCTTAGCCACGGTGCGCGATGGACCGTGGTGACCACCATATGAAGAGGAGTGACAGCCTTCCAGGACTATTTTGGTATCCCACTGCGGAATACACCGTCTGTAGAGACCGTCTGCACATTCCTTAAACAAGTAAGGATCATCCCAGAAGTACTGCTTAGCGTTATCTGAAAACGCTTCTTTTCTTTGATGAGAAAGGTCGGGCGACGGCTTGCCACGACAACGAAGTTAGCTATATCTGCATACCAAGGTTCTTGGTCAACAATAGACGATATAACAACAATTAAAGTATCGTCAAGAAAAGAATCATCAATAGGTAGAGAATCTTCCCCTTCTTGTCGCATCGATCGCGACAAGTGATCGCCTAAACGTTTTCGGCTCCTTTCTTGTCCTTAATCTGCAAATCAAACTCCTGAAGGAGGAGTATCCATCTCGATGGCCGTGGTTTTGCCTCCTTATTAGCAAGGAGGTGCCTCAAAGCGGCATGGTCGGTAAAAAAGTGACTTCGACCCAACTAAATAAGTACGAAACTTCTCTAAGGCATAAACTACAGCTAACAACTCCTTCTCAGTGGTAGTGTACTTCACTTGAGCCTCATCCAGAGTTCGGCTTGTATAGTAAATAGCATTCAAGGCTTTATCTTTCCTCTGGCCTAGCACCGCTCCTAGTGCATAATCACTCGCGTCACACATGATCTCAAACGGCAAGTCCCAGTTGGGAGGCTGTATGATCG
Source organism: Silene latifolia (assembly GCF_048544455.1). NCBI lineage: Eukaryota > Viridiplantae > Streptophyta > Magnoliopsida > Caryophyllales > Caryophyllaceae > Silene > Silene latifolia. Next base: position 235,099,202 of record NC_133538.1, read on the forward strand.
GCTCGGAGACTAAGGCCTGCTTTAACTGTTAAAAAGCGAGAAAGACAAGCATCGATAAACACAAAAGGGGCATCATTAAGCAATAGCTGTGTAAGTGATTTAGCAATTTTGGAGAAATCCTTGATAAACCGGCGATAAAAACCGGCGTGACCAAGGAAGCTCCTCACCCCCTTAACATTAACAGGAGGTGGCAATTGCTGAATCACTTCCACCTTTGCTTTGTCAACTTCTATTCCCCTATCAGAAACCAAGTGCCCTAAGACAACTCCCTCGTTTACCATAAAGTGGCACTTCTCCCAATTCAAAGACAAGGTTAACCTCAATACAAATGACTGTGAAAACTTTCTCAGTTAGACAGACATTAGAAAAATCACTTCCGTATACACTAAAATCGTCCATAAAAACTTCCATGATAGACTCAATATACTCTGAAAATATCCCCATCATACACCTTTGGAAGGTGGCGGGGGCATTGCACAAACCAAAAGCCATTCTCGCGATACGCAAAAACGCCCTTAGGACGGGTAAATGTAGTCTTAGCCGATCGTGCGGGTGGATAGGGATCTGAAAGAACTCTGAGTACCCGTCTAAATAGCAGAAAAATTTATGAGAGGCTAACCTTTCTACCATTTGATCAATAAAAGGAAGGGGAAAGTGATCTTTCTTGGTGGCGGCATTCACTTGTCTGTAATCTATGCACATCCGCCAACCACTCACTACTCGAGTAGGTATTAATTCATTCTTCTCATTCTTAACTACGTTGTCCCTCCTTTCTTTGGGACTACTCTTTGGATTTACCCATCTAGAATTACCTACGAATAAATAATACTTGCATCCAGCAGACTTCATTACCTCGGCCATCACAACATCCCGCATCTTCTGGTTCACCTGGCGCGACCACTGTCTGCGCAAGGTTTGTGATCCTCCTCCACTCTATCCCGTGCATACAAATATCGGGACTAATTCCCGTGATATCGTCCGATGAATAGCCCATTGCCTTCTGTTTTTCTTAAGTACGACTAACAAAGAGGTTAGGCGATCATCACTAAGCTTGGCACTAACGATGACGGGATATTGCTCTGTATCGTCTAGAAAAGCATATTTAAGATGAGATGGGAGAGGCTTACGTTCCGGTACCTTTACCTCAATGGAGCAAAGTGTGCTAATCATTTGTTCCACCTGCTCTCCCTCATGCTCATCTAAATCATCAACAAGCAAATCCAACGCAGCGTCATCGCGTGCCTGGCTATCTGCACACTCATCAAAAAGCATGAGAGCTTCCGGTGGGTCCTTCATAAAAGAACCCGACCAGAAGTCATAAATAGACTCATCAATGATATCGACCGAATAGCAAGTGTCCTCTATCATTGGGTGGGCTAAAGTACTGGGCAAACTAAATGTGATAGCGTCATCCCCTGCTGCAAGAGTCAGACGCCCTTGTCTGACATCAATAACGGCCCCAGCTGTACAAAGGAACGGTCTTCCTAAGATAATTTGGGTCCGGGTGTCCTCAGCTATATCCAAAACAATAAAATCTACTGGGATGTAAAGCTTGCCTATTTTCACAGGCACATCCTCCAGGACACCTAAGGGTCTCCTAACAGATCTATCGGCCATCTGTAGGGTAATGTTGGTCACCTTGAAATGACTCATTTTCAATTTCTTGCAGACAGGAAGGGGCATGACACTAACACTGGCAACTAAATCGTAAAGGGCCTTATCAATAACCATATTGCCTATGACACAAGTAATAGAAAAGCTGCCCGGATCTTTCATTTTTGGAGGGGCTTTATTCAACAGTAAATTACTAGACTCTTCCATAAATGAAATTGTCTCAAATTCGCTCAAATTTCTCTTACGCGTCACAATATCTTTCATAAACTTAGCGTAAGTGGGTACCGAGTAACAAGTTCGAGAAAAGGACGATTACGAAGGTTCTTCACGATGTCCACAAACTTACCGTACTGTTGCTCGATCCTTGCGTCCTTCAGACGACTTGGGAAGGGTACCCTGGTAGCGATGAGCGGTCCTGCAACCTTTTCTTTACCCTTATCAATGCGTGACGTCTCCACAGCAGGGGAAGATGACACGGTGGCGGTATTGACAAGAAATTAGAATTTCCGCCACTTGAAGTCTTGGATCGAGTACCTTGATCGCTCGATCGACCATGTTCTTCACTCGATCGAGTGATCTCTTCACCAAGTCCTCGATCGAGTAGTAGTGTCACTCGATCGACCGTCTTGGAATTCTGCACCTCTCGATCGAGCACCATTTTCACTCGATCGAGTCATCGGGCGATTAGAACCGCTCGATCGAGTAGAAGAGTCACTCGATCGAGTGGTTACAAAGACACGCAGCGAGTATTTCTGCAAGAACTCGTCTAGATCATCATCTGAGTCATCATCAGCTGTCAACACCTCATTTTCTTCATGAATACGGTCATTTTGAAAATTCATCGCACTGGCTGGATCGCAAATTGGAAGAAACTTGGCCTGATCCGTCGCGTGTGTCAACTGCGCGACTTGCTCTTTCAATTCCGATATAACCGTATCGATTTTACGTGACATACTCATCATAATGGATTTCAACTCGGCAATTTCTTCTCTTGCGGAGGAGAGACCGGTTGTGAAAACGGCATAGAAGGGGTAGAAACGCTCTTTATCTCTTCATATAGCTGGGAGAAAGGAACTCCCTGCTTGTACTTCTTGTAAGCAAGGGCACGCTCTATACTTGCTACACATTCATAAAGATCGTGCCCTTCCTCGCCACATCTACCACACGGCTCTGTATGCTCTGTAATCGTAGGCATCTTGCGAATAGACTTCCGAGGCAAACGTTAACCTGCAGCTGATCAAACTTTGCAAAAAAATGAGATCGGTCTCAAGGAATAAATTCCCTGAGACGAGAGACAAACTTAACTAAAGCAACAAATATGCGCCACCTCCCCGACAACGACGCCAAAATTTGACACGTCTGTCGCGTACCTGTCAAAAATAACCAACTGGTTCTAACTAATATAGCTAGGGAAGTCGGGTCGAATCCACAGAGAGGTAGGAATTTGTCGGCTGAATTTAAGTTCGTCTAAGTAACCAATTTGGGGGGTTATAAAATGTGATTTCTAAACTAAGAGAATAAGGAAAAGTGAAATAAAAGGAAGGAGTTTAACAGATAAAGGAGAATAGCTAAGACAAACGGTTCACTATAATCATCTGGTCGAGTAATCTAGGTCCCAGGTCAATGCAGTGCGTCTAAGGGGTAGCGAACGTCACCTTTCGGTCCTTAATTCACCCTAAAGTGTAAACAGTTTAACTTTCGCCCTCGCTGCAATACTCTATTGTTCGCTACTAGTCTGCCTCTTCCAACCTTTCGGTCCAGGTCAAGGTCCACTAAGAATAAGGGTCTAATTGCGTCGACTCAATTAGGCAATTACAATTATTTGTAGCACTTAAACAACAAAGACGGTACTGGCATTAACCTAGTAGATCGATTACTCTCCCTTCAAATTATGGATCCCCTATAGTCTTAGCATAGGGAAATTAGCTACTCATAATCGTCGGATTAACAATTACAATAACTAAATAATTAAAACTAAGCATGATGAATAAACTATTAAGAGACTGATTGAACAATTATAAAGCAAAGTGAAAAAGGAATTAAAAGCGATGAAATACGATTAAGAAATAAACTAGATTGATAATACCGAATCAAGAGTAACAAATGTCGAAAATAGAGATCCAAAGAACAATGATAAAGTAGCGAGTCCAAAATGTACGTAGTCCGAGAGATGGGAGTAACGTGATGTTCTCCTCAGTCTTATACTGAAAAATCGCTTTAAACCTAATCTATGGACTAATTACAAAAGCCCATAAAAGATTAGGCGGAAATAAGCTAAAAGCACACGAAAACCCCTCGATCGAGTAGAAAGCTTACTCGATCGAACGCTAATCACTCGATCGAGCTAGAACAACCTCTCGATCGAGCACTGCTTGCAGAACTTCCTCGATCGACTCCTTTAAACTGGTCGATCGACCAATCTTGAGTGTGTAGAGCATTCGATCGAGCAGTAGACTACTCGATCGAGCTATATAGGCATGTTAGGACTTGAATTGCTTCCCGAACTCAGCTCACGCGTCTTCCGAATGTTAAATGTCCAAGCTCCAGCTCCTTATTTTCCATGAATGCATACAATTGGGACAATTAAGGCTCGATTTAGCTCCTCTTCAGTCAATTCCTGCAATTTACAACAAACGGACCAAAGTAGAATATTCGGGGGTATTTGTAGCCAGATGCTACATAAAAAGCATAGAAATACGTGCTGAAATAGGCTAAAAATACTATACATTAGGCACCTATCACCTGGTATATGGCGTTAACTTTTCTATTCTATGCTACGTGATTTTGATTGGTATTAGGAAGTTTGCAGGGCCCACCAATTTCTTATTTTATGTTTACTTTGGACGTCCCTTTTTTTGTGATTCCTTAGTTTAGTTTCCTAAGTTTGTTTAATTAGTTTCCTAATTACTTTAGGTATATAGTTTTGGGTGGAATAATACTATATAAAGACCCGACTATATTCTAGGTTAATTAAGAGAGAAAGGTAGAAAACTTGGTGAGGCAAGTTTGAGAGCTCGTCTTTTGTAATCTGTAATTCTCTCCATACATAGTGAAATATTTCCCTGGCCCTTGTGGACGTAGCTATCATATTGATAGTGAACCACGTAAATTCTTGTGTTCTTTATTTTGCTATTATTATTATATCGTCTCAACACGCTTCCGCGCATAACAATTGGTATCAGAGCTAGGTTATTTGATCTGGGAGAGATGATGGCACAACAGTTAGCTACAAAGATCGACAGATTTACGGGAAGGAATAATTTTGGACTATGGCAGATAAAGATGAGGGCTTTGCTTAAGCAGTAGTGTATCTGGAGACCGTTGACGCCGGGTTTCTCCACAAAGGTGACAAAGACTACCGCAGGGGCGGTGGCAGGTGCTGAGTCGCCAGTCACGTTGACTGAGGATCCTGAGTTGGTAACAATGGAGGAAAGGGCTCATGCTACAATCTTGTTATGTCTGGCAGACGATGTTATTACAGAAGTTGCAGGTGAGGAAACTGCAGCTAGCTTGTGGGCAAAATTGGAGAGTCTTTATATGACTAAAACAGTCACCAATAAATTGTTATTGAAACAACGTTTGTTTGGCCTCAGAATGCAAGAAGGTCTGTCACTTCGGGATCATCTAGATAAGCTTAACTCTATTTTACTAGATCTACGTAATTTAGATGTTAAGATAGAAGATGAGGATGCTGCGCTTATTTTGTTAGTTTCTTTACCGTTATCATATGAGAACTTTTTAGAGTCACTTGTGGTGGGTAAGGAGACTTTGACCCTAGAGGAGGTGAAGTCGTCGCTTCACACTAGGGAGTTACGTCAGAAGGCAACTAATGTTGTGGTAGATAATCAGGCTTTGGGATTGGTTGCTAAAGTCCGAAAAGGAAACAGTTGGGACGGAGGGAAAAAGAAGAAGTCTTATAGGCCTAAGTCAAAGGCACCAAGTTCTAGTGATTATTGCCATAACTGTGGGAAAAAGGGTCATTGGAAGTTAGAATGTCCTAAGCCAAAGAAGGGAAATTTTGCTTCTTTTGCAACTGCACAACAATAAAAAAGTGATTACGACTCTGAGGATGATTTAGCATTGGTGGTCCAAGAAAAGAAGTATCTAGGTGATAGATGGGTTCTTGATAGTGGATGCACATCTCACATGTGTTCTAAACGGGGGATGTTTCTGACATATAGTCATCATAGGAGCACTGTTACCATGGGTGATGGAGCGGTTTGTGAGGATGTTGGAGTAGGCTCCGTGAAGTATTTAATGCATGATGGAAAGGTTACATATCTCAAGGGTGTAAGACACGTTCCACAACTTAAGAGTAATCTTATTTCTCTCTAAATGTTAGATAAGAGGGGTTTTCGATTTCAAGGAAAAGGTGGAGTATTGAATGTGTGCAAGGGTCCATGGGAGTTGCTTCGTGGTGTGAAGTCAAGTGCAGGTAACTTGTATCTTTGACAAGGTAAGGCATTGACTAGGGAGATGTCACCTTCTAAACATTGTGGTAATGTAGAGGTGAATCATACTAGGCATATTGGTCTAGAGGGGTTGAATCTTGCTTCTGGGTTGATAGTTGATGATGTCGAAGGTGAGGAAGAGCTTGCCGAGGCTCTAGTGGTCGATGGATCAGGATCAACAAGAAGAAGTTCAACAACCGGATTGAAGAGTTCGTCTTGTGTTGAGGATGATTGTGTCAACGGGAAGGTGGAGTTAGGGGATACTACTAAAGGCCGGGTTGATAAAACAGATCGTCAAGAAGAACAACAAAGAGTCTTTCAGTTGCGGAGTAGTATGATAAGGTTTGGAAATTTCGAGCCTTGTATACTAAAAGATAGCTATTTTGTCTCGAGCAACAAGTCTAAGCCAGAAGATGTTGGGTCGAGAGGTGATTTTATGGGGAGTCACCAGTTAGCTAGCGCGTCCCGGTGAGGGCGTGGGATCAGCCTGGCGAGGTTGTGAGTGCTCCGGCGCGAGCACAGGTAAGGAGCCCTGACGGGGACGTCCATGCCTCGGCGTAGGCATTTGACTCCGGCCTGGGTCAGGTTCTGGCTATAGTGTAGCTCATCTTGGCTAAGGTGGAGCTAGCACGGTGTCTCATGGTTTGAAACTGGTATCGGAGGTGGGCTCAGTTGACTGGAAGTTGTTCGTAGATCCGACTGTCCGAGTCAAGGTGGAGATTGTTAGAATATGACTCGTCCGAGTCGTGTTGGTTTGGGTATATGAGAGTGAGATTAAAAGATGGAGCAAAAATAGACTAAGGAAGAAAATAAGGGGGAGCAAAGTCCGATTTCGCGGGTCGCACGTATGCCTGGTATATGGCGTTAACTTTTCTATTCTATGCTACGTGATTTTGATTGGTATTAGGAAGTTTGCAGGGCCCACCAATTTCTTATTTTATGTTTACTTTGGACGTCCCTTTTTTTGTGATTCCTTAGTTTAGTTTCCTAAGTTTGTTTAATTAGTTTCCTAATTACTTTAGGTATATAGTTTTGGGTGTAATAATGCTATATAAAGACCCTACTATATTCTAGGTTAATTAAGAGAGAAAGGTAGAAAACTTAGTGAGGCAAGTTTGAGAGCTCGTCTTTTGTAATCTGTAATTCTCTCCATACATAGTGAAATATTTCCCTGGCCCTTGTGGACGTAGCTATCATATTGATAGTGAACCACGTAAATTCTTGTGTTCTTTATTTTGCTATTGTTATTATATCGTCTCAACACGCTTCCGCGCATAACAGTTTATGTTCTCAAGCGTTGGACGAACGATGCAAAGCCTAAAGATGATGTAATTGAAGTGTCAAAAGGGAAGGTTGCAGGGCCCGTGTGGAGATTGGATATGCAGCGCCAGTTTCATAAGCTTATTATTGCTAGTTGTGAAAATGACATCACAAGAGGTATTGTTAATGATTGTTTTGAGAAAGCAAAATCCGAGATTGAGGCTGTAGTTGGGGGCATCCAATGCTCGGATGTTGAAGGGGGCGATGTTGATGTAATAAAATATCTAAAGCGGAAGACAAAGAAGGGGGACAGGTTTACTAGGAAGCGGAGTTTGATAGATATTCAAACTAGCCGAGCTCGTGGGAAATTCAAAGCTGCTAATACTCGTGCTCTTAAAAAGGCAGAGAATAATGCAGGGAAAGAGGGAAGTAGAGTTGGAGTTGTGCCTTCCACTAATAATCATGCTAATAGCCACGTCGGTTTACGCGATATTCGGATGTCTTCGCCGGATTATTATTTATTGGTTTTTAAACTTGTCATTTAGCTTTGTTGAAACTTATTTAGTAGTAGTTGTAGTCGTTTAATTCAGTGTATTCGTTTGATATGGACAAAATTCTATTAGTTCATGGTTGAAGTTATAATGAAATTTTAAAGATGTGTCATAGTCTTGGTTATTGCAATTTAGCGTAAAAACTTACCGAGCTCGAAACCTTTATTACGCAGCTCAAGTTATTTCTTGCAGATCTCGAAACATAGTTATGCTTTATACAATTTGGCGTATAAAAATAAACAACTCGTTTTCTTTCTTTGGTAGCTCTAATAGTTACATACGTAGCTCGAAACCTTTGATATAAAAATTTGTATGTAGTCATGTTTATTTTAATTTAGCGTATAAAATTTCAGAGCTCGAAACCTTTCTTTCGTAGCTCTAATAGTTACATATGGAGCTTGAAACTTTTTTTTTTGCAAAAAATTGTGCATAGCCATGGTTTATTGGAATTGTTAGCGTATGAAATTACGGAGTTCAGAACCTTACTTACGAAGATCGTTACCTTTATTACGAAGCTCAAGTTATTTCTTGCGGGGCCCGGGTTGTAGTCATGGTTTATACAATTTGGTGTATAAAATTAAACAACTCGACATCCTTCTTAAGTAGCTCTAATAGTTACTTACGAAGCTCAAAACCTTTGTTAAAGAGCTCGAAAAGATAGCTCAAATTGTATCATACAAAACTTGAAATCTTAGAATATGCTCAAAAAATTCTGTCATGTTATTCTAAGCTTGTACCTCGAACATGAAGTAGTTATTGTCTTTAAAAACAACATACATAGTTTGCAATCTGTAAAAAAGTTTCATATAATAAATCACTTGGAAGCTTTTTGAACTAGCTCCTCGACCAAAGAACATGCATTTGATTTAACTTCATTTTCCACATAGTTGACAATCTCGAAGGCGTATTTGATTCTCAAGTTATGCAGCGGCTTGAATTGTTGGGACCCCCAAAAAATAAAAATAATCAGAAAGTAACTTTAAAATAAGACCAAAAATAAGTATGCATTCTGTAAGAATAAAACAACGGTGTTACCTTTCCTTTCTCAAGTCCTACATCCCATCCCTCCAAGCCATTTCCTTTGTATGTCTCCATATGCCACATCGTATATATAGCAGAATCATTATGGTTTGTCTGATCACGCCATTTCATTTGAAGCCTTATAAGGTTGAGGGTACGGGCACGGATTGCTTTATGGGGCAACTGTTTACTAGTTAACCACTTCGCAAGGAATTTTTGCTAAATGATCATACACACATGTAAAACAAAAAGATATAAGTTTAATATGAACAACACTAAAGTTTTCCGTAAAGCATCAAAACTAAGTAATTTATTAACATATGTTGCATACCAATTTTGATGGGATACTTCCATATTTTTCCAAAGATGTCCGTCCCTCGGTCTTATTGTCTAAGAATTCGTATCTTTCCATCTTTGCTGAAAGATTGAAGCATGCGACGGAAAAGTGTTCATGTAAGAGTATGGGAAAGAAGAAGAGCTGAATATGGTCTACATTCTTGAAGGCACTCCACGTTTGAAGGTACATGTCCAAGTCACTTTTGAAACCCGAGTACGATTTTTCAGTGGCATCATCATTGATTATTTTGGAATGTTTCAGCAAAAATAGAGTTAGTATTAAAAAAATTATGAATATGAATATAGTGTCGTATGTAATGTGTTCATGATAGTTATTGAGATCCTAATAAATTTTAGAGCTCGGTAAATATATGACAGAAGCTCCAAAAACTTTTAGCACAGCTCGAGTCGTCAGAGCTCGATAAGTATATGACAACAGCTCCAAAAGTTTTAAGCACAGCTCAAGTCGTTTTCAAGTTGTTTTCAGAGCTCGACAAGTTTATGACAAAAGCTCCATAAGATTTTAGCACAACTCAAGTTGTTTCGTTGAGAAGAATAAATTCAATATCATGGTAAGGTGTGACTTACCACAACTTCTATAGGAAAGAATGCCCTTCCTGGAGATGAAGGAGCTTTATAAATCTCACGATTGTTCTGGATGAAGGAGAATGTACTTATCACATTGGGTTCTACAAAAGAGCCTTTTGTCACGAGAGTTCTTAATTCATCTTTTGTTGTCGCAACATCCCCGCTTTGGAACAACTTTGACCTATAAAAAAGGATTATTAGTAAGACGACCGTATAATATTAGTTATAATACAAACCTTAATTAAATTATTATGAATCCAATCTATTAAGAATTGAACTTTATAATAGAGGGTATTATGAATTGAACTTTATAATAGAGGGAATAAAAATCAGGGTGATTGAGTGACCGTCCTTTGACATTAGATAAGCTGCCAAATCCATTTGCTTTTTCGTCGGAAAAGTGTTTGGGTCCAAGTTCCTCGAAATGTAAGGAGATTTTACATATCTTCCAGGTTGTCGTTTACATCTTCGTTTTGGTGTTTTCTCCTCTTTTATTTCTAACTCTCCTTTCTCTAGTTCTCCACAACTTCATTTTCCAGTACATTTTCATCTCCTTTGTCATCGTCGTCCACAGTTTCACTTTCCCCCTCTTCCTCTTCACTATCTTCCTCATCTCCACTTTCTTCCTCTTCACTATCTTCATTATCTCCACTATCTTGTTCTTCCTCTGTTCCCCTTGTTTGTTTTTTACCTTCTTCTCCTGCTTGATTTTTTGTATCATTACAAGGTGTACCTTGTGTTGAAAACTCTTGCGTCAAGCCAAGTGAAAAGCTTGGGGGTTCAACCTCATTTAATTTCCGGATCAAGAGTTTTGCTTTTGTCTGTGCGTCAAGATCCCTGATTACAGATGGAGTATCAAAGAACGTGTCTTGGCTAAATCGAGGAATGGTTTCGTTGTTAGGTACATTAGTAGTGGGATCACTTTCGATTTCATAAAGTTTGTAACAAAGATCGGAGGATCTAAACTGAAGGTCACACGAGAATCCATGATCAACTTTTTCACTCGTTCATCATTAGGCCTCGCCTCCAACAACTTTCGACCTTTTTCGTCAACCTCGTTATATGCAGCAGCAAGCTTTTCTAGCGCGGAAGTAAATTCATGGAACAAGATCTGCATATATAACGAATTATGTTATGCGTTGAGAATTTAATTGTTCATTGTAGTTCGACATCAAATTTAACCTCATTAATATGTATTAAAAAAATATAGAAATAAGGAATATTGATCTTACCGATTGAACATTTTCATGAGTTTCATGACACTCTTCTTCTTGTTTCTTGATAGTTTGAAGTGAAGACTGTATGTATATTTAAATGACATTAAAAAAATTAGTATTTAAAACAAACAAGCTATCGAATATGTTAAGCACGTTTTCAGAGCTCGATAAGTATAGGACCGAAGCTCCAAAAGTTTTTAGCACAACTCGGGTCGTTTTTAGAGCTCGATAAGTATATGACAAAAGCTCCAAAAGTTTTAAACACAGCGCGAGTCGTTTTCAGAGCTCGATAAGTATATAAAAAACTCCAAAAGATGTTGAGCACGTGAAATAAGAAGTCGAGTTGTTAAACAAAAAACATGAGTTAATGTATATAGAACGTAAGGTAATACGTAATAGACAATACCCCATATACTTACTGAACAATATAGACAAATTAATAACAAATGGGTTTTAAAGTCTGAAAGAGAAAAATTGAAGCGTGAGCAATTTAACGAGCTTTTCACAAAACTGGGAAGCCTTATTGGTAATTTTGCTTTCTAACTAGTGCTCTCCAACTTATTAATAATTGAATAAACAACACTTGTGTACAATTGTTCGGGTTTTTATAGTGCAGTTTTCATGAATCTTTGCCTGATTCATGCACAGAATTAAATGACCAGAACAATGGGAAGGCCTCTATACTAAATGAGACAATCCGGCCAAAGTCTTCTAATTAATTACTCATGAATAAATGAGGGATGTTACATGTTAAAGATTATTTATGTTGGTTGCACATTAAGACGGTGTCACACAAGCCTCGCTAATGACACAGACTCAAAAAAAGGAAAAATATGAAGTTGCTCAAGTTTGCTTATAAGTTTGATGTTTTTACCAGGTCACAGTGGAAAAGAACAAGCTGAAAGAAGAGAATTTTGCTCTCGAGGTGTAAATCAAGAGTATGCAGAGTGAATTATAAGAAAAGTTGGATGTGTATAAATTACTTACACTTTGGATGCGTATAAATTACTTACATTTTGGATGCTTGAAGTTTCTCGTTCAACGAATCCGCCACGAAAACCACCTCTTCTTTCGCCTTTCTTCTGTCTGTTGTTCAAATCTTTGGGTGTCCAACCAATAAGTGTAGGGGAAGTTCTAACTACATCTCTTTTCGCATCGACAACCTTGTCGACAAAGTGTAGCTGCAGAAATCATAAAATTTAAACAGTTTATGAAATATGTCAAGAAAATCAACAGAAGTAGTTAGTATGTAAAAATACAATAATAAATGAAATGGTGCTATATTAAAGTAACTCACTAGGAGAAATAATATAGGACCACGGAATTGTTTACTCAATGACCACCTTTCTCTTGTCTCCAGCAACTTGTCAAAAACAAACTCGCACCAATCTAGCTCATCTAGTTTTTCTATGTCAACAACCCAAGGAAATGCATCTATAAACACATGTTCATTCCCAAGGGAGCAAATCAAAGAAGATATGATAAATAACAAGATGTTCCTCTTAAACATTGGTCCCTCGTCTTCCTTGTGGCTCTTTATGTAATTTTCTACCACACTCATTTTTACCAACCTCCCGCTGGCTTCAGCACCAAATTGATTTATCCATTCAGTAAAAATTGGCTGCATATCCTCAATTGAAAACTTTGGTACAACACCTCCTGCTGGAAGACCCAAGACTGTATGAACATCTTCTTTTGAGACGTCAAATGTCTCAGCATCATCCAATTTTAGTTTACGGTCTCTGAAGTTAAAGTTGACCACGGCATAGTGAGCAATTTTTGTTGGTATCTTAGTCACTCTACAATTTACAAAATGTCTGAAAGGCGTGGCCTTTAAACAATTGCAGATAAGTTGCTAATGAGCTTAACCACCTTCGCTGGAGACATCCTTGTATCCAGTTTAGGAAGATTTTCCAAATCATCGTCATCATCAGTGTCTTCTTCATCATCATGTTTTTGTCTTTTCGAAGGCCTAAGAGAGGAAATAGCCAAAAAGTTAGTATTTTAGCTCCTCCTAAAACAACCCAATTCACTTGACATAATTTTATTGATTCAAATAACTACTAATAAATGGATTATATTCATGTGTGTAGCAACCTAATTTTCAATAATACTAGTAAAACCTTCGTTTTTTTTTCTTGAAGATATTCACGGTATTTTGTCGAAACGGATACAGAGCAACAAATTGATGGCAATGCTACTCATGGAAACGTTCTAAGCATGTGTGAAATATCAAATGTGAGTTTGACAATAATAGTAATTATTTATGAACATCAAATTTTGTTATTTCCCGCTTCAGCTATGGGAGATGAGTTAAGCATTACGCTGTATCGTGATGAATGGTAAGAGCAAACATGAGAATGAATGGTAAGAGCAAATATAAGAATTACCAATTATAATTTTGTGATGAATAATGAAAGAAAATTAGGGTTATGGAGGTTTACTTAAAAATATAAAAACAAAGTGATAGACAAAATTACCCCGGAATGTTGTTAGATGCACTCGGGATGTTGTTTGATGCGTTTTTTCGTCTTGCTGGTATTGTCATAATGAGAGCAATGGAGTTTTGAAGAGAAGTGTGGAATTGATAGGAGAGCGTCTGTACGATTGTGTATTTTTAGGGTTTTAGGTTTTTTTTTTTTAAAAATATTGGGATGGATATTGGACCAGTTGTATAATTCTCATATACAACTGGTTGTAGGATACAATTTGTGGTCATTTTTAGATTCTTACAAAAAGAAAAATCAACATTTAAGTTATGTACAAAGTGATAAAGTTACAATTAAATATTAAGAACCTAAAATCAAATAAACAATAACTGAATAAATTACGACCATTTTGTTAATTTTTTTTACATTAACGGTAACTTTTATATGAAAGTTACATATATTCAATGAAAAAATTATAAAATTTAGAATAATAAGTAAAATATAGATTAAAAAAACTCATCTTTCAATATCCATGAATTGTCTAAATTTTTTACCAAATTTTACTCAATTTTTTTTTACCAAATTTGCCATTAAGCCTAATTTATTTCCCAAATTAATCATTATCATGATTGGTTATGTTTCAAATGGTTAAAATAGGAATTAAAATTTTGAGAATGATTAGTTTGGTAAATACTTTAAAAAAATGGTCATTTTAGTAAAAGACCCTCTTTTACGTTAATAGTCTTTTAGGTGAAATCCAGTTTTTATGACCTATTTCTGCCTACTTTGACAATGGTCTTTGCTATATATACATTGAAGTCACGCTGTGACTTGGTAAATACTAGGTCGTTAAAGTACTAGAATTAACCTATCAAATTAACAATTTATACCCTAGACTTTGACTCTACTAACTTTAAACTAAAACAATAGTAAAGTGGAAGTAAAGGGGTCGAACCCAAGAGAAGGGTTAACAACTAAAAACTTGAATTGTAAACTACTGACTACTAAGTAGGTCTCTACTACTAATTAAGATCCTAATGACAATTTAAACTTAACAAAAGGCACTAATCACAAACAATGGGTATTAACAAAGGTCAACTAGTAGGAAACATAGATGAAAAAGGATTGGTTTTGGGAAACAACCATGGAAATATGAGTAAAGATTGGAGATCTTCCTATTGAGACAATTCCACAAACAACTAGTATGCAAGATTCAATATAAAGGGGAATACTTGATGTAATTCTCTCTTAGTAACCCAACAATGATAAAGTTTGACTCTTTTTACTCTCTTACAAATATCTACCCAATACTATCACCTCAAGATGTTGATACATGTAAATTAAACCATCTACATATACCCTTCAAACTTAAGCAACAAATCATTAAACCATGAAAAGAGACTAAGCATGAGCATTAAGAATTTAACCAAAAGATGAAGCTAGGATCAATTTCTCATAAGATTAAACCATACAAATGAGCAAAAGACATAGACTTTACTATTTGTTGTATGAATCCTTTAAACCAAATCAACAAACAACAAACTTGCTTCAACAATCCCAACTAAATTAAACCATTTCTTTAGGATTTGCACTAGTCAAGTAAATAACATGCAAGAATGATCAAACCGAACATTCAATTACTCAACATAAGAAATTAAGCACAAGAAAAGAGCATTAGATAAATTAAGAGAGGTTTAAGAGTCTTACAATACCAAAGTTGGATACTTTTATTAAATTACATCAAGCAAAGGAAAGATTAGCCGTCCATCTTCTTAGAAAAACCCAAGAAATGAGGAAAGATTAACATCCAAAGCTAAAAGATTACAACTTTTACCCAAAATAAAGTGTTCTTGCTACTAAAAGTCTCTAGAGATTATTCAATAATTAGATGATAACTAGGTCTTCAAAATGAGGAGTATATATAGGGGTGCACTCCTATCTAGGTTAAGTCGTCAAAAAATAAGCCCAAAAACACGGACTGTTTAATTAAGCCCGTGTTTAAAACAGAATTGCGCAGGCTTCTCTGAGGGTGGCGCAGGCTGCGCATCCTGCGCAGGCTGCGCCTCTGCTCGGGACTCCCCTATGAACTTCCAAGTTTTGCTTGCTTCTTTACTTTCCAAACTTCACTTGTCATTGCTTGCTTGAGACGGACTTCTTATCTTGGTTGAAACAACATGAAATCTTCACCTTGACTCTTTGATATGGTTGCTTCCTTTGCCTCAAAAGGTGATCAATCCAAGACTAAGTCCTTTGTGACCTAAGCTATAAAGAAATAGAGTGAGCCGGTATGTCCGAGATTAACGCATAACTTGGCCCCAACACTTGAATAAACAACCTAAAATTATCATACTAGACACGACATATTTGATACTATCAAATACCCTCACACTTAGACTTTTTCTCGTCACGAGCAAAACCCGAAACAAGCAATTGCACAAGCCTCAAGGTTAGTACGAGGGTAAATGACCTCTCTTCCCTTACCACGACCTTCTTATGTCTCCCTCATTGACAACCACCTATGAAAAGAAAAACAAAGACCAAAGTTGACACACTCTCTCTTCTCTCACACGCCCTCCTTATGTCATCCCTCTAAACAAGATACAACACACCTTCAACTCCGACTCATCAACTTCACACCACCCTTCTTGTCTCTCCAAAATAGCAATGGTCACCCTTGATTTATCCCAAGGCAATAGCAAGGTGACCTACACAATCCTCCAAATCATTCATGCTCCCCTTATATCACCCCCTTATCACTCCAAGCAATGCAAGGCATGCTACTAAGTTGGTCAAACACCAATAAAGATCAACAACTTAGTAACCAACATGAAAACCACCAATTTGAAACAATTTTCTTTGACTCAAAAAGAATTAAATCCTAAATCTAGCCTCCTTCCTAAATCCTCCTTATCGCTCCCTTCTTATCCCTCCATCTTTTTGGTGGTGCATTTTTCAATTTTTCAATTTTTTTGGTGAAAATCCCTCATTTTGCATAAGGTGCCCTTTCGGGTTTTCACCTTAGCTTTTCCTTTCCTCTCATCGGTGGCTCACAACTCGATTCTTCATTTTGCCCGGAATGCCCTTTCGGGTTTTTATTCCGTCCTCGACCACCATTCCCAATCTTGCCTAGGTGCCCACCCTTGTGGGTTTTCACCTAGCCGGGATTTTCGTTTTTTTTTTCCAAGCACAACATTTAACGGAAAGGAAAATAAATGTACATATGTTACAAATTCAATCATCTTACTCCCCCACACTTAGATTCCACATTGCCCTCAATGTGGAGGAGTACTCTCATGCACTCATGGTTGGTTGTTGGAGGGACCCGAGCCTTCCCCTTGCTCATATGTCCCTTGATTCCTCCTTCTCCTTTCTCTTGCTTGCCTTACTCTTTTGGCCCTCTCAAAGGCCTCCTCAACTTGTGGCTCGGTGATGGTTGGTTTGTAGTGGGGGTCATACTGAAAAGGCCACGGATGAGCCCAAAAGAATCCTCTTAAGCTTGAGCATCTTGAAAGGAGTCTTCAACATATTGGTGGTGCCTTTCATTTTGCACCCCTAATTGTTGAGTTACTTGCTCTCTCCATGCATTTTGGGACCTCCACATGGCTTGGTTTTCTTCCATGTACTTGGCTTGTTGTTTTTGCCAAGCAAAGGTCTCATCTGGCCTTTTGGCCATCTCTTGAAGCATCTTCATTTGGGCCCTCTCGGCCTCCGCACTCAATCTTTGGTGCTCCATGCTAGCTACCCTCCATTGATCTAAACTCTCAAGTCTTAGCGTTTGTTGTTGTTGCCAAGCATGAGAGCTATCAACTCTACCGCTAATCCCCTCCAAAGTCCCTCGGGTCTCCGTGAAGTATTCAAACATTTGTTGTTGCCATGGGGCGATTGGTGGATTAGAGCTTCCCCCCGCCTCAAACATCGGTGTGTCATGGATGGGTGGGTCACGCTCTATGTTCCCTATCTCCCTCTCCTCTTCACTATCAAGATGGACAACCGAGGGTGTTTCTAGCCTTCTCCTTTGTACCCCTCTTTGCGCCGGCATGTCGGTCGGGCAATAAAAGTGAATGGCATGGTTACCATGAGGAATCGGGCCATCCTTTGGTAGAATCATGTAAGGAGCTTTCCCCACTCCCAACCAATTGCATCGAAAATTCACGTTATCTAGGACTTTGATCATATGTGTTTCCTCAAGTCCTTGGATGTTGTAAAAATGATTTCCCCAAACGGGGAGTTGGTCATCCGAAGTCGAGCCCACAAACTTTTCCACAAAAAGGGTGATTAAACCCCCACTATTGATGTTACCTCCCCTCCTCTTCCTATGCTTCAAACAAGAATAAAAAAAAAGTCTTGCCTAATCCGGCACACCATTCCCTTCTGGGAGCATGGTCCAAATGCACTCCCTCACCGCATCTCTAACTTTTGTTGGCTCTCCCATAGAGAAGAGCCAACAAGCCAAACTTCTTGTCAAAATACGGATCACGGGATTGGTGATGGCGGAAAGTTTGTCATTATGATCTTGTGCTTGTCTCCCCGTGAGATGACACCACACCTCATTTAGCTTGCCCTTGGGTGGGTTAACCTGGGAAGGCATTTTTGTGATTCGTAAAATCTCTCTCACCTCATCAAAAGAAATGGAGTGCCACACTTTATAAAGACGGAAATTCACTCTCTCATTTGCCCCCTCCCCCGTTTTTGAGATGGTGGACAAGAATTCATATGTGAAAGATTGGTAGGTGTCATCATAAAGGTCCATGTATTGCTCTAACCCCACCCGACTCAAGAGTCTAAAGATGAGTTGCTCTATTCCTAGCTTTTGAAGGGTGTCACGATCGTGGAATTTTGTGATGGGTACGGGGTTTTCTTTTTCAAGTTGAAAAAATTTTCTTTTGTTCGGCATTGAGTCCCTCGTTCCCATTCAACACTTTGGGGTTACTTCCCTACCCTTGTTGAGTTTTCCTCTTTCCAAAAACCATGGTACCTAGCAAGCAAGAGTACAAATATACCAAGAAAAACACTCAAAACAGTTTTGCTCTCTTTGAGGCAATTCAATAAACACCTTCTAGGCACTAACTCAAGAAGGTAGAATTGAGTGATGTTTGTTGAATACCTTTCCCCTTTCTCAGAAAATAAGTTTATCCCAGCAATTATCGACTACAATCAACCATGAAAATCCAAAAGTTCAATGAAGAAACATCAAATTTCGGATTAATGCTAAGTAAGTAAAGAGAAAAATTGGAAAAGTTGTTATACCTCCCCGAATCCACTTAAAATGCTAGGTGATCGAAGTATAATGCTAAAACCCCTCCAAGAATGCTCCAATGGGCCCAGAAATCTCTTGAAAAGAACTTGAATCCAAAGCTTGGAAAGTTAGGGTTTGGGACGAAATTTGGGAAAATCAGATTTTTGAAGGGTGAAGTGAGTGTTTGAAAGTGTTATGTTGGGTTGAGATATGAATTTGATGATGGAAAAGGAGTTTGTTGAAGGTTTTAATGTAGTGTGATGGGGTTTGGGATGGTTTGGGGGAAGTTGGATGGGGAAGGTGTCGAAAAATGAAGAAGGGGAAGTGAATTTTTCTTTGTAAATAGGCCTTTTACAACCCCGTAGCTGCTAACTGCGCAGGCTGCGCAATTCAGTGCGCAGGCTGCGCCATATTGCGCAGGCTGCGCTTTTGTGGTGCAGGCTGCGCTTCCTGGCGGGTTGTCGTGTAAAATGCTAGCTTTCAACTTCTTTCTTGTTGGGATTTTTGGCCTTCCTTTGGTGCTTTTCCTTCATTTGACTCGTGTAGATGGTGTCCCGAGTCATTTCACCTCCAATTATGACTTGCGGCACGCTTCCCAAGGAACTTCATCCTAATTCCTTCAAACAAAAGGTTGCCGTATGTTTAACGTCGATGGCTCGACTTAGTGCTTCTCATGATCATGCTTGGTAAATGGGGTCTTCCAAATTGACTTGTTCAACGATTTGTGCTTCCATGCCTTCATGATACTCTTTAAGTCGTTGTCCATTCACCTTAATTGTCTTTCCCGTGCTTGAGTTCTCAACTTCGACCGCTCCATGAGAGTGGACTTTTCTCACAATGAACGGTCCAACCCACCTTGTTCTTAGCTTTCCGGAGAACAACTTTAACCGGTTTTGAAAAACAAGAACCCTTGGTGCCTTCCTTGAAAACCCGCCGACTTATCATTCGATTATGCCATATTCTAGCTTTCTCTTTGTATATGGCGGCATCATCATAAGAGTCAAGACGGATTTCTTCAATTTCTTGGAGTTGAAGCTTCCGATGGAGGCCCGCATCATCTATGCTTTGGTTGAAGGATTTGATGGCCCAATAGGCTCTATGCTCCACTTCCAAAGGAAGATGACATGCCTTTCCATAAATGAGTCGGTACGGGGACATACCAATTGGTGTCTTGTAAGCGGTGTGGTATGCCGAAAGAGCGTCATTTAACCTTTGACTCCAATCTTTCCTATCGGGGTTCACTGTTTTTTGTAAGATAGTCTTGATCTCCCGATTGGATACTTCCGCTTGCCCATTGGTTTGTGGGTGGTAGGCGGTGGAGACTTTGTGCACGACCCCGTACTTCTTTAACAACCCTTCCAAAATCCGATTACAAAAATGAGTCCCCCGATCGCTTATTAACACCCTAGGATAGACAAACCTTGAGAAGATATTGTTGTGAACAAAGCTTGAGACCGTCCTTGCGTCATCATTCCTAGTTGGTATAGCCTCGACCCATTTTGAAACATAGTCCACCGCTAATAGGATATAGAGATACCAATCCGACTTGGGGAATGGACCCATGAAGTCTATCCCCCAAACGTCGAAAACTTCCAAATAAAGCATCGGTTGTTGGGGCATTTCGTTTCGTCGTGAGATGTTGCCAACCTGTTGGAATTTGTCACAAGTATTGACGAAAACGTGAGCATCTTTGAACAACTTGGGCCAATAGAACCCGCACTCTAGAATCTTTCGTGCCATTCTATGAGGTCCAAAGTGACCCCCACAAGCGTACTCGTGTCAATGTTTGAGGATAGACGGGATTTCTACATCCGGTACACAACACCGAATGACTTGATCTTGGCACATCTTCCATAGATATGGGTCATCCCATATGTAGAATCTAGAATCGGCCTTTATCTTATTTCTTTGACTTGATGAGAGTGAGGTGGGAAACTTCTTTGTTACCATGTAGTTGACAAGGTTAGCATACCAAGGCTCAACGGCCTTCATGGAATATAGAGATTCATGTGGTAAGCTACCGTCCACTACTCCCATGGTGTTCACTAGATCCTCATTGATGTGAAGCCTACTCAAATGGTCGGCTACCACATTAGCACTCCCTTGCTTGTCCTTGATTTCGATGTCAAACTCGCTCAACAAAATAACCCATCTCATTAGCCTTGCTTTGGTGTCTTTCTTGTCTAAAAGTTGTCTTATAGACTTGTGGTCGGTATAAATGATGACCTTGGCACCAAAGAGATAAGCCCGAAACTTTTCAATGGCATACACCACCGCCAAGAATTCCTTTTCCGTGGTGGTGTAGTTCCATTGAGCATCATTCAAAAGTGAAGAAGCATATTGTATCACATGAGCAACCTTCCCTTCCCTTTGGCCTAAAACCGCGCCAAGGGCATAATCACTAGTATCGGTCATGATTTCAAACGGGAGGTCCCATTTTGGAGCTTGAATTATCGGGGCCGTCACAAGATTTTCCTTCAAAGAATCGAATGCCAACCTACAAGAATCATCAAAAACAAACTCCACATCCTTGTGCAAAAGCTTGCACAAGGGGTAAGCAGTCTTGGAAAAGTCCCTAATAAATCGACGGTAGAAGCCCGCGTGTCCTAGGAACGACCTTATCTCCCGAGTATTACTGGGATATGGCAAGGTTTTTATTACTTCAACCTTAGCCACATCCACCTCAATCCCTCTCTTTGAGACTATGTGACCTAACACGATGCCGCTTTTAACCATAAAGTGACATTTTTCGGAATTCAACACAAGGTGTGACTCCATGCATCGTGATAGGACCATAGTTAGGTGGTCCAAGCAAGCTTCAAAATTGTCTCCATGGACGGTGAAGTCGTTCATGAAGACCTCTAAGACTCTTTCTACTAGATCCGAGAAAAGACTCACCATGCAACGTTGAAATGTACCCGGAGCATTACACAAACCGAAGGGCATCCTTCGGTATGCATATGTTCCGAAAGGGCATGTGAATGTTGTCTTGGATTGATCCTCCGGACGTATGGGAATTTGAAAGTATCCAGAATATCCGTCCAAGAAACAATAGAATTCCTTCCTCCTAGCCTCTCTAGCATTTGGTCTAGAAAGGGTAAAGGGAAATGATCTTTGAATGTCACGGCATTTAGGCGGCGATAATCGATGCAAACTCGCCACCCGGTTTGAATCCGGGTGGGGATTAAAGCTCCTTCTTTGCCCTCGATTACCGTCACACCCCCGTTTTTAGGTACACATTGAGTGGGACTTACCCATTGAGAATCGCTAATGGGGTAGATGATTCCCATTTGAAGCAATTTGATGATCTCTTCCTTCACGACCTCCATCATCGGTGGGTTCAATCTTCTTTGTGGTTGCCTCGCCGGTTTTGCCTCTCCCTCCAACCGGATCTTGTGCATGCAAATTCTTGGGCTTATCCCATTGAGATCCGCAATGCTCCACCCAAAAGCTTCTTTGTATTTGTGCAATACACCCACCAATTTCTTTTCTTGGTCACTTTCAAGTTGGTTGGAGATTATGAGGGGTAGAGTGTTGTTTTCCCCAAGAAAAATGTACTTCAAGTGGTCGGGAAGTGGTTTTAGAGTGGGAGTGGGTGGTTTTAAGATGGATGAGAGGGGTCTTTCAAGGGAGGCCTCTAAGGGAAGAAATTTAGCTTCATAATCATAAGAGGAGGAAGAAAAACAAGCTTTGGTGGAGCTGGGGACTGCGCTGGTGAGCTGCGCAGGCTGCGCTCTGGCTCGGAATTTCCTTCTCAATTTCCCTCTTTTCTTCCTCCCCCTTAGATTCTTCTAAGGGTTCTTCCTTCTCCAATTCCTCTATACTTTCTTGCACATCATGAGACAACAAAAACCGCAACCCTTCTTTCTCGACATTGTTAGTGAGGGCCACTTCAAGTGGGTCCCTATGATTCAATTGGTAAACTCGATTTGCCAAAGGTTCAATTTTATCAAGAAAGTAGCAAAAGCTCAAATCATCGGTCTTTTTCATAGTTTCATTCACATTATACTTCAAAACTTTCCCTTCAAATTCCATGGTCAAATTTCCATCATACATGTCAAGTTTGGTTTTGGAGGTTCTCATGAAAGGCCTCCCTAGCAAAAGGGGTGTAGCCTTGGAATCCGGTTCCATGTCTAAAACGTAAAAATCGGCCGGAAACATGAATTTATCAACCTCTACCAACACATCTTCTACAAGACCTTTGGGGTGAATTGTAGAGCGATCCGCCAATTGGATCACAACATTGGTCTTAGACAAGGGAGGTAATTCTAGGGTCTCATAAATTGAGTAAGCCATGACATTAATAGAGGACCCCGAGTTGAACATAGCTCTAGCAAAAGCTTTGTCTCCAATTGAGCACGGTATAGTTAGCATGCCCGAATCATCGCACTTTTTGGGAAGATTTTGTTTGAAAATTGTTGAGACATGCCTACTAACCGTGACTCTTTCAACTCCTTTCCTTGGCTTCCGTTTAGGGGTGCAAAGTTCCTTGAGAAACTTTGCATACCTAGGAACGGTTTTGATGATAGTAAAAAGAGGGATGTTGACCTCACATTTCCTAAAAGTTTCATAAAGATCGGAGTCTTTATCAAACTTCTTAGGATTTGTGAGGGCACTTGGGAATGGTACCTCTGGTTCATATTCTTTTTCAATCTCTTCAAGTTGATCCTTTGTGTTGGTGCTTCCCTCCTTTTCTTTGTCATTGCTCAAAGGGCTCTTTTCTTCTTCCTCATTAGCTTTTGAAGATGTCCCTTTCTCTTGTTCAACCACAAGCTCTTCTTCAATTTGCTCTTCAATTTCAATAACCCTTTCGTGTGACTTGCCTCTTCTCTTATTCTTGGGAGGGGATTCTAAGGTTCTCCCCTTCTTCAATGTCATAGCACTAGCATTTTCTCTAGGAGGGAATGTAGTGGAGGGAATAGAAGTTGAATTCCTTTGATTTTGCTTGGCAAGTTCTTGGGCAATTTGGCCAAGTTGAACTTTAAGGTTGGCAACCTTGGCATCACTAACACTCTTGTCGGCATCAATCTTGTCAAACCTCTTGTTTGTTTTGACTTGCTCTTGCAAAATGTTTTTAAGCAAGTCTTGAACACTTGGTTCCTTTTCAGAATTGGTGTTGTTACCTTGATTGCCAAATTGGGATGATTGACCTTGGCTTTGGTTTCTACCTTGGTTGTTGAAATTCTCATTCCTATTTCCTTGAAAATTTGAGCCTTGACTTTGTCGGGAATTTTGGCCCCTCAAGTGGTTGAATTGGTCATTCACAAAGCTCTTTGAGGTGTCACCACCCCAACCAAGTCGAGGGTTGTCTCTACTCCCAACATTCTAAGTGTTGCCACTAGGATCATAGTTGTAATATCCTCCCCCGAAAGGATTCCTAGCATTGTAATTCCCATAACCCATTGCACTTACATTTTCCACCCCAATTCCTTCTTCAATCATAATGGGGCAAGCTTCCTCCAAATGAGGACCTTGGCAATAGTTGCATTCCACTCGATTCATTTGACCTCCATCTTTGTTTGGATTGTTCACCATCATATTCTTCACTAGGTGAGTTAAGTCATTCACACTTTGCTCAAGATTTTGAGTAGATGAGGAAGAGGTTCTCATTGAAGATGTATTCCTTGTTCCCCTTTGGCTTCTACCATAATTCCTTGTAGTGGAGGCAAGTTTCTCAATGATTTCCTTGCCATCCACTATGGAAAAATTCTCCAAACCTCCTCCGGTAGCGGAATTGACCATCCTTTGATCATCTTGACCTAAACCTTCATAAAAGTTCACAAGAAGATCATCATCACTCAACCCATGGTATGGGCATTGAGCCACCAACTTCTTAAATCTCTCCCAATACTCATACATGGTTTCACCATTGGGGTCTTGTTCTATGGTGGTAATGTCCTTCTTTGCACGGTTGTGGCGTGAATCGGAGTAAAATTTTTCAAGGAAGGCCGCTTTCATTTCCTTCAAAGTTCTTATGGACCCCGGAGTAAGGTGGAAAAGCCAATCTTTGGCCGCGTCCAACAAGGAAAATGGGAAGGCCCATAGTTTTAATTGGTCCTCTGTCACTCCATTCGGAATAGCTCCTTCACACATCATGTGAAATTCCGATAGGTGACGGTTTGGATCATTTCCCGCATGGCCGTGAAACTTAGGCAAGTTATGAATAAATAAGCCTTTGAGTTCGAAATTTGCATTGACTCCTAAAGGGGGGTAGGTGATGCACAAGGGTTGCTCATCATAATTCCTTGCTCTTATCTCCCGGATGGTTCTCGTGTCATTCGCCATAGGGGGATACTCTATTTCAATCGGATTTACTTCAATAGGATCTTCCGAAGGTGCTTCTTCTACTCGATGTTCCCTTTGTGCTCTTTGGTACCAAGGATTGGTAAATAACCACGAATATGCTCCAACAGAGTCCTCTTAAATGGGGATTGATTCACCGTTTTGAAGAGGACTAAACATAAACCTTTGCACTACACACACAAGTTAGAACTTCCACTTACTTTCAAAAACAAAGAGAAGAAAAATAACTAACATGTAATTAACAATCAAGCCTTTAGCTATGTTGCCCTTCCCCGGCAACGGCGCCAAAATTTGACTTGGTAAATACTAGGTCGTTAAAATACTAGAATTAACCTATCAAATTAACAATTTATACCCTAGACTTTGACTCTACTAACTTTAAACTAAAACAATAGTAAAGTGGAAGTAAAGGGGTCAAACCCAAGAGAAGGGTTAACAAATAAAAACTTGAATTGTAAACTATTGACTACTAAGTAGGTCTCTACTACTAATTAAGATCCTAATGACAATTTAAACTTAACAAAAGGCACTAATCACAAACAATGGGTATTAACAAAGGTCAACTACTTGGAAACATAGATGAAAAAGGATTGGTTTTGGGAAACAAACATGGAAATATGAGTAAAGATTGGAGATCTTCCTATTGACACAATTCCACAAACAACTAGTATGCAAGATTCAATATAAAGGGGAATACTTGATGTAATTCTCTCTTAGTGACCCAACAATGATAAAGTTTGACTCTTTTTACTCTCTTACAAATATCTACCCAATACTACCACCTCAAGATGTTGATACATGTAAATTAAACCATCTACATATACCCTTCAAACTTAAGCAACAAATCATTAAACCATGAAAAGAGACTAAGCATGAACATTAAGAATTTAACCAAAAGATGAAGCTAGGATCAATTCCTCATAAGATTAAACCATACAAATGAGCAAAAGACATAGACTTTCCTATTTGTTGTATGAATCATTTAAACCAAATCAACAAACAACAAACTTGCTTCAACAATCCCAACTAAATTAAACCATTTCTTTAGGATTTACACTAGTCAAGTAAATAACATGCAAGGATGATCAAACCGAACATTCAATTACTCAACATAAGAAATTAAGCACAAGAAAAGAGCATTAGATAAATTAAGAGAGGTTTAAGAGTCTTACAATATCAAAGTTGGATACTTTGATCAAATTATATCAAGCAAAGGAAAGATTAGCCTTCCATCTTCTTAGAAAAACCCAAGAAATGAGGAAAGATTAACATCCAAAGCTAAAAGATTACAACTTTTACCCAAAATAAAGTGTTCTTGCTACTAAAAGTCTCTAGAGATTATTCAATAATTAGATAATAACTAGGTCTTCAAAATGAGGAGTATATATAAGGGTGCACTCCTATCTAGGTTAAGTCGTCCAAAAATAAGCCCAAAAACACGGACTGTTTAATAAAGCCCGTGTTTAAAACAGAATAGCGCAAGCTTCTCTGAAGGTGGCGCAGGCTGCGCCTCAGCTTGGGACTCCCCTATGAACTTCCAAGTTTTGCTTGCTTCTTTACTTTCCAAACTTCACTCGTCATTGCTTGCTTTAGACGGACTTCTTATCTTGGTTGAAACAACATGAAATTTTCACCTTGACTCTTTGATATGGTTACTTCCTTTGCCTCAAAAGGTGATCAATCCAAGACTAAGTCCTTTGTGACCCAAACTACAAAGAAATAGAGTAAACCGGTATGTCCGAGATTAACGCATAACTTGGTCCAACACTTGAATAAACAACCTAAAATTATCATACTAGACACGACATATTTGATACTATCACGCTGCCATCGATCACCTTTTTCCTTCCTCACTAACACTTACATGACAACAAATTTTGTGAATTTTTTCTATATTTTGTTTAATTTTATCCTATCCGGATACAGGAGTAACGGGCCTGTCCAAACTAATCAAACCGATGAAGAACATGAAGAATAAGTGGTACTATATCCAACTGTGTATAATTTTTTTTTATGAAAATTCAATTTGAAGTTCTGAGTTGTCTGTGTTTGATTAATCTTCTATGTTGAAAGACCCAAATCCTCTGCTACATTGTTTAGAACAAATAGTGAGTTTGCCATGATGATGAGCCAGAAAAGAATACCATTTCCAGCTAAATACACAAATGACAGAGTAAGGCGCACCTCTCTCTCTTGAATGGCCTGAGTTTTGGTCAGATTGATTGGGATAAAGGAGGAAGAATAGGGAGACATATATCCAGTGGAGGAATGGGGTAGGAGGGAGGGAGGGAGGCAGAATTGTTCCGAATAGGCGACCTTGGTGCTTGGTAGGTATATTAGGAATTGGAGGTGTAGATGTGATTTGAGACGGGTTTTCAGTTGTTAGTTGTTCCCCAAATAGGTTCACATGTATATGTAGTTATAGTAAGTGAAAGACCAATTCATGGACTATACAACCAGTTGTATATGTTGTACGGTGTAGAATCTGAGCTTTGTAATAAAGTATCCGAGCTTTATGTTAAAGAATATGAGCTTTATTAGAAAGTATTTAGTTCATCTATTTACACATTAAAAACATGAACTTTAAAATAGCTCAGAAAGAATACATATAAGCTCGGATTCTTATACCTTGGTTGTACCATGCTTATGGTACAACTAGATGTATAATCCTATTTGTGGTGAAAGACAAAATGCACTAAAAGATCCTATGCCCCTTTTTTCGTCAAAAGGGGTTTGGAAAGTAGGTGCGTAGGTTGACCGAGGTTGTGCAAGAATTGTGAGAGGGAAAGGTGTGGAGAGGGCAATTTTTGAAGTTTGGGAAGATGAATGGTGGAGTGATGGATAAATTACGAGTGTTGAAGGCTGATTTAAGGCGGTCTTGGAGGGTAAAAAGGTGAAGGAAATTGTGAGTTTGGTTGGTGAGGAGAAGGCAAAGGAGACAGCATTAAGTGAGTGGATTATTAAAGTGAATAGAAGTTGGAGGCGGTGAAATTAGGCAAAAGGGGACTCGGGATTTGAAGAGTTAATTAGGTTAAATTTGGTGGTTTGTCGGCTCTTAGAGAAGAAAATAGAGTTCGATTGAATGATATCTAAAGTTGAGTAGGTCTTGCTTAAGACGGGTCGAATTTTGAAACGGGTAGTTACACTCACAAAACAAATATTGGCGACAAGGTGGGGGCACCCCCATGTGCCTCCCACTATCCTCTATTTGGGCATTTTGTCTCACAAAATGGTATCCGTCTACAATTTAAGACGGATAGTGCCCGTCTTAAGTAAGAATTTGTGTCTAAAGTTTGTCTATGAGACAATACGCAAGGGTACATTGGTAGGTGTTACATTTGAGTGGAATGAGGTTAAGACTTAAGAGGACCCTAGGGAATGATTGGTGAATAGGTGACAGAAAGTGGTAGAAGAATTGAGAAGTTAGAAATTGTTTATCATTGTGTTAGGTGATAAATTAGAATTGTTTCTCCACCCTTATTGTCTACTTACCTTTTGAATGGTTTGTGAGCGGTAGTGTAATCTAACGTAAATAAAAGATTGGAAATTAACATATGTAAAACTTCATCCCCACACAACTGTTTACCTTTTTTTATTCTAATGATAGTTGAGGGGTATTTTAATCGGGATAGACAAAAGATTGAGCCGAAGGGATAATGATTTTGATGATTAAACTGTTTGGGTTGGAGGTTTTTCCATATTTGATAGTGTTTTGGGTGTAATTTCGGAGCAGGATTTATGACCACGTAAGCTTGATGAATGACGTCTTTTTGCTTGTCTCTTCCTTTTGCTCTCTCCTGTAAGAATGAACAAACTGAGGGCTCGGCTTGGTACCGAGCGTACTCACTCCGACGCTCAAGTCAGTAAACTTAAAGAGATAAGTTGTGTGTTAACTTGGCAAAGTATATTGTAGAGAGATAAGGGAGTTTATACCAGATTTTCGGTTAGTTTTTGGGATCCTTTTCTCAATGAGAGAAGTGGAGTATTTATAAACTTTCACCTTTTGTCACGTAGTGGCCAAGTGGCCAAGTGGCTAGCAGGTGGAAAGACTATCTTACCCTCGGCCGAGGGACCCATGCCGAGCCGGCAGGCCTGGTTGACTCCATGCCGAGGGGACTGGATGTGAGTACGCGGATATGCTTCTCGGCCGGCTAGTTGCCGAGACCGAGACCCAAGTGACAGGCCGACAGGCTGCGTCGGTTAGGCTGTCTAATACGTTGACTTGCTGTCTTTTGGCTTTGACCTTGCTCAATATGTTGACTCGGTCAGCGGGTGCAGAATATGCCCCATCAATTTGCCCCCAGCGTAGTCTATGCCGTGGTATGGACCTTCGATGAGTGTTGAGCGTATTCTGCGCATGTTGAGCTTCTTCCTCGGCTTCTTCTTCCTCGGTTTGGTTCTGTTCAGGCCGTACCATATCCTCCCTCCACATGGTTGTGTAATGGACATCCAATGTGGAAAAGAAAAATGGCGCTGGCCGAGACCAAGGTTGAGAGTGCCGTGTGCTTTTGATTGTCCCCGGCCGGTGCTGCCAAGCTTGGTTGATCAGCTGGCCGGTGGCAAGTAGATACCAAGGAGCGTGTCGAAGAAGATTGGTAACTGTATGTCGATTGACATTCCGTGGCTGCATGCCTGACACGTGGCTTAGTGCTGATTGGTGGACGCTTCATGGGCTTTGCTCTGATTGGTCCACTGAATGGGCTTTGCTCTATAAATAGAGCAGTTATCCCCTCATTTTGGCCATCAAACTTCATTTTCTCAAAAAATTTCCTCTCTCTTAGCTTTTTCGAAGAAATTTCTCTCTAGTCTTCAAAGCGTTACTCGGCGTAACACTTTCTTCCAAGGTAAACAGCCAAATTTTTCCCAACTTTTTACTTGTTTAAATAATGGTTGTCACCATGTCTTCTGCTGATGCTCAACCCAGTACCTCTGCGCCGGGGGGCGAACCGTCGCGTCCTGATGAACAGGAGCCACTGGTTGTCACCCTGATAGGGTTTGGGGGTCCCAAGTCGCCTTCTCCTGAAATTGAGGAGAAATTATTGGAGGGTTTCGATGATGATGATGATGAAGAGACCCAATCCGACTCAGAGAGGCCGCGAGAGATGCCGCGTTATTCGTGGCACGGCGAAGCCTGCTCGATCAATCCTGATCGTGCTTGGACGAACAAGTTCGCTAGTTGTTCCGGGCCTGATCTTTTTGAAGATCAATACTCCTTCGGCGGGGGGTATAGAATTGTTATCCCTGGGGGTGATCAGGCGGTCTGTTGCCCTCCCGACGGCTGTATCGGCGTGTACATCAGACATCTGGAGTATGGGCTCCGATTTCCTCTTAATGAACACGTCGCCGCCATAATCAAAGTTATGACTGTCGCCGTGGCACAACTGCATCTGTTGGCCATTATGACTATTATTGGCTTTGTATGGTTATGTCTCTTCAAATGGGAGGCCCCAACGGTGAAGCTCTTTCGCCGGCTCCACCATCTTCGGCAGACTACCCTAGGCGGCTCGGGGTGGTATAGTATACAGACCGAGCCGGGTTTCGTCACCGTTTCCAAGCTGACATCTTGCAAGGACTGGAAGGGGCGGTGGGTATATGTTGAGGTGTCGGAGGACTATCCACTGCCCCGGTCCTTTCAGAGCCGCGTCAACTTGCGGTGTGAGAATCAGGGGGAGCATGATAGATATGTCTCCCGGAATAAGCTTAAGATGGACGCCAAGAAGGTCTACCTTAAGGAGGACGAAGAGCGGGCAATGAGCCTGTTCGAGGCTGAGTAGGATGGCACGCCGAAGGGATGGATGCCCCCGACGCAGATCGTCCTTGAAGACGAGCTGCTTTGCCACGTCGGCCTCATACCGGCCCTCGGCCAGGGTGAGTGGGGTCGGTGTGAGGCCCACTTTTGCTTTTTATGCTTCTGTATTTGCCCCGGTTTACTTCTTTTACTTAACTGTTGCTTTGTTTCTTGCAATTCGATTCGGCCAGGATCTCTCCGCCGATATCCTAAAAAGGTTGGGACTCGACCAGGGCGGGAGAGTTGTTGAGCTGCATCCTAAGGCCGC
The DNA here is from genome assembly GCF_048544455.1 of Silene latifolia. Lineage (NCBI taxonomy): Eukaryota > Viridiplantae > Streptophyta > Magnoliopsida > Caryophyllales > Caryophyllaceae > Silene > Silene latifolia. Next base: position 235,130,263 of record NC_133538.1, read on the forward strand.
ACCACGTGATCGCAGACCGGCCCCGCACGAGCTTATAGAGCAGGCGATGAAGGCAATGGATGTGGCAGCGGCTCGAGCGGAGATCGGCGGTAACGTGCCGCGCCGGAGACCAAAAACAACGTCTACGGCGGCAACGGCGTCAACTCCAGCTCAATCTTCAATCCCCGTAGTCCAAAAGGAGAAGGTGGTCGTCGATGTTGAAGAGGAGGTCACCGTTGTGGAGGGTCCTCCTCCTTCAAATAAGAGGAAGGAAAAGACCCCTGCTGCTGCTGTTACCGAGGCAGGGAAAGAGAAGGGGTCAGCCGGCCCTCTGCCCAAGAAGGCTAGGACTAGTACAGATCTAACCCATGGCTCGGATTTAGAAGGTTCCCTAGGCGTCGCTGATGACAGGCTTTCTGATATGTCGATGAATGTTGACATGGATGCTTTGTCTGGATTTTTTGTAGATCAGCCGCCACTAGCTGTCGTTCTCACTGAACGACAATTGGAGAAGCAGCCTGTGCAGACGGGCGATAGAAATGTCACCGTCGACTCCTCATCCCAGAAGGTTTCCCCGCTCGACTTACGGCGGAAGGCATAAGGTTGTCAAGAGGTCGGGTGAAGTGGGTGAACTAGCTGCTCATATTATGGAGCAAGAAAAGCTCATGGCTCGAGCTGCCCCTGCGCTTGAACGGCTTAGGCTCGAGCTTGCCGCTACTAAGAAGGAGGCCGAGAAGTCGAAGGAGGACTTCCAGGCCGCCATGAAGGACTTCCTCGGCGAGCGAAAGCTTAGGGAGGACGCCGAGAAGGCGGTCCCTAGCGAGAGAGCCAAGGTTGAGGTCATGAGGAGGGGTCCGACGCCGTTAAGTCTGGGGAGGAGAAAGACAAATTTGAGGGCGGCTATAAGGTCGTCGTTGAGCAGAAGGAGAGATGGAAGACTCTGCATTCGGCTGAGGCGAAGGAGCATAAGAACACCAAGGCTATCCTTGCTCAGAGGGAGAAGGACATTGAGACGCTAAAGACCGTCATCATCCCTGACATGTGTGCCCAGTACCGGGACCAAGCTGAAGATGCTACCAGGGATGCAATTAAAGAGCTCGTTCCTGAAGGCTCCTCCCGTGGCAAGAGTTTGACCGGCTTCTGGATGAGAAGGCCGCTGCTGCAGAGGCCAAGGCCGCGGATGACGCGAAGGCGGCGAAGGCCGCTCAGGAGGCTGCGGAGAAGGCGGCCCGGGATGCTATGGTGAAGGAGGCCAGAGAGGAGGCTGAGAGGGCAAAGGCAAGTGAAGCTGCCAAGCTTTCCTCTGGGCCGCCCACCGTTGGTGATGCTTGCACTCGCGCCGGTGGCGAGCAAAGAACAAACTTAGGGAGACGGGCGGTCGTCACCAAATTCACCCGCCCTTCGACGACCGGTGCTCGGGGCCAACTATTGAGCCTTACCTCCCTGCCATCCTTTTGGCGCTTTCAAGTCTTATGTTTGTAACCTTTTGCTGTACCTTTTGTTTTTGTTAAACTTTGGTAGGTTGTGTTTAGGCTATCCCTATGGGGACGGCCGTCGACTTTTTCTTGTCTTACTTGTAAACATTTTTAATAAAGTCTGTTTATTTGCCCTCGGTTTGGCCGGGGCTTTGATCTCAATCCTCCATTCAGTTGTCTCTTTACGTTTTTAAACATATTGAGCGCTTTTTTTCGTTTTTTCCTTCGGCTTGGCCGAGGCAGTTAGAATGCGTATCTCAACTGTACTTAAACGTTTTTTAAACATGTTGGCATGCCGGTCGCTTCCTCCTCCACTCCCGGTCTTAGCCGAGGCGGTCAGATTTGCGCTTCCCAACTGCCGTTGTGAACATGTTAGCGTATCGGTCGTTGTTTCCCCGTCACTCCCGGCTTTGGCCGAGGCAATCGAGGTTACGGCTCGACAGCGTTCAGTATCTGTAGACATATTGATCGCTTCCTCTGCCACTCCCGGATGGGCCGAGGCGGTCAGATTTGCGTTTCTCAACTGTACTTATACGTTCCTAAGCATGTTGGTCGCTTTCGCGAGTATCAACTGCATTGGTAGTGACTACCCGGTTGGCGTCTACTAAGCATGTTGGTCGCTTTCGCGAGTATCAACTGCCATTGCGGTGATTGCCCAGCTTTGGCCGTGGCGTCTACCTTGGTACGACTATGGAGGGGACTCTTCATTTTGATGGAAAACTTGGATCACTCTTCATTAGATATAACCACGCGTTGGGGTGCCCACAACGATCTCGGACACCTCCGCCGCTATATGAAATATTTTCTAAGGTTGTCTGTGTTCCAGTGGCTTATTAGAGGCACTCCCTCCATGTCTGTCAGCCGTTACGTCCCCGGCCTCATTTCTTCAACCACTTTGTAAGGTCCTTCCCAGTTGGCCATCATTTTACCATGGATGTTTCCTTTGTTTGTTGCGACCGACTTTCTTAGGACTAGATCTCCTACTCTTAAGTCCCTTTTGTGGACCCTACGGTTGTATGCTCTTCTCATTCGGTTTTGATACACTGCCAAGTTGAGCCGTGCCGTGTCTCGACTTTCTTCGACCAGGTCTAGGGAGGCTCTCAGGCCTTCCTCATTTTCGACTGGGTCAAAGGTTTGCGTTCTGAATGTCGGCACCGCTGCTTCAATTGGTAGGACGACCTCAGACCCATAGACTAGGTGGAATGGACTGTATCCCGTTGCTTCTTTTTCCGTGGTTCGAAGGGACCACAGGACGCCGGGTAGTTCATCAGCCCATCTTCCCTTTAGATTTTCAACCTTCTTTTTCAGCCCATTCATTATTGTTTTATTAGCTGCCTCCGCCTGCCCGTTGCTCTGAGGGTGGCAGACGGAAGAGTATGCGAATTTGATACCGAGCTCTTCCAGCCAGTTCATCACCATGTCACTCCAAAACTCTTGGCCGTGGTCGAATACCATGACTTGGGGTAACCCAAAACGAGTTATGATGTTCTCCCAAATCACCTTTCTTACGACCGCCGTGGTCTTGGCAGGTACCGCGACAGCCTCGACCCTTTTGGTGAAGTAGTCAACGGCGACGATCAGGTACTTCCTTCCTCCGGAGGCCGTCGGAAATGGTCCTAATAAATCCATCCCCCATTGTGCAAATGGTAGGGGACTAAGTACCGGTTGCAGGTCTCGGGAAGGTGCATGTATTACCGGAGCATGCATCTGACAATTCTTGCATTTCTTGGTCTTTGTTCTGGAATCTTTCAGCATGGTCGGCCAGAAGTAGCCGGCTCGGAGAGCTTTGTGGACTAACGTTCTCGCCCCCATGTGCTGTCCACAGATGCTTTCGTGAATCTCTGTCAGTATAAGCTCCGCGTCGGCTGGGCCGACACATTTCAAAAGTGGTCTTATTACGGACCTTCTGTATAACACTCCTTCGAACACCAAGTACCTTGCGGCGATCCTTCTTATCTTTCGAGAGAGACTGCGGTCCTCCGGTAACTCTTTTGTTAGTTTATATTTCATTATCGGAGTCATCCACGTCGTCTCGGCTTCGATGTCGCCCACCATGCCGACGGTCTCATTGATGCTTTTAGCATTTCTGATGTCCACCAGCACGGTTCGACTGACATTCTTGATGCTTGAACTGGCAAGTTTTGAGAGAGCGTCGGCTCGGTTGTTCTCAGACCTGGAGATGCACTGTATTTGGAAAGATTTCAATTTTGCGGTGTCAGCTTTGACCCTTTCCAGGTACCTTACCATCCCATCGTCTCGAGCCTCATACTCTCCTCTGATTTGATTAGTCACTAGAAGTGAATCTGTCTTCAACACAATATGCTCCGCCCCGGAAGCTCTAGCTAACTCGACTCCAGTTATCACCGCCTCATATTCGGATTCGTTGTTGAGGCCGAGAAGGTAAACTTCAAGGCGTACTCAAACTCGTCCCCGTTAGGGCTGGTGATATGGATGCCGGCTCCTGAGCTGTTCGCCGTAGAGGACCCGTCGGTATACACTTCCCATACGCCGGGATGTGATTCTTCTTGATATGTGCACTTAGCCAGGAAGTCTGCAAGTGCTTGCCTCTTTATCGAAGGCCTCGGCTTGTATTGAATGCCAAAGCCGGAGAGCTCCACCGCCCATTTGATAAGTCTGCCGGATTTTTTGAATTTTTCCAACGCTTTCTCCAATGGCTGGTCGGTTAAGACCGTCACGGGATGTGCGTCGAAGTAGGGTTTTAACTTCCTTGCGGCAATGATGACGGCGAGGGCTGCTTTTTCGATAAGTGGATAATTTCTTTCGGCGGCCAGTAGTGTATGGCTGATAAAGTAGATTGGGTGTTGCTGCTTGTTTTCTTCCCTGACGATTACGGCCTTGACGACCGTGGCCGAGGTAATCGCTAAGTATAGATATAGCGTCTCCCCGGATCGGCCAGGACAGGTCGGCGGTGTCGAAGGTGAGCTTTCAGTTGCCTGAAAGCTGTGCTCTGTTGCTCCCCCCAGCTAAAGTCTTTATTCTCTTTCAGCACCGTAAAGAACGGAGTGCTCTTGTCGGCCGACCGAGAGATGAAGCGGGCAAGAGCCGCCATTCTCCCGGTCAGCGTCATAACCTCTTTTTGATTTCTCGGCTCCGGTAGGTCTAGTATCACTTGGACTTTCTCTGGATTGGCATCAATTCCCCCCCGCGCCAAAGCACGCCGAGGAACTTGCCTGCCCGGACACCGAAGTTGCATTTCATTGGGTTAAGCTTCATCTTATATTTCCTTAGTGAACAAAATGTTTCGCTCAAGTCGGCCAAGTGCTCATTGTCGGACTTGCTTTTTACAATAGCATCGTCGACGTAAGCCTCGATGTTTCGCCCTTTTTGATCTTGAAACACTTTGTCCACCAGCCTAGTGTAAGTTGCGCCAATGTTCTTCAAACCGAACGGCATCATTTTATACATGTATGTGCCGTTACCGGTGATGAATGCGCACTTAGGCATGTCTTCTTCGGCCATAAACACCTGATGATACCCTGAGAAGGCGTCTAGCAGGCTTAGCATGGTGTAGCCTGCCGTTGCGTCAATTAGACTATCTATTCGAGGCAAGGGATAACAATCTTTAGGGCACGCTTTATTAAGATTGGTAAAATCAACACACATCCTCCACGCCCTGATGACTTCCTCATCATTACAACATTTGCTAGCCACTCAGGGTAAGTACAAGGCATGATAAAGCCTGCCTCTAATAGTTTGTCTACTTCGGCTTTGATGGCCTCGTCTTTCTCGGCCGAGGAGTTCCTCATCTTCCGCTGACAGGCGAGCGGTGGAGAGTATGTTCGGCTTGTGAACGATCACCTCCGCTCACGCCCGCATCTCGGCGGCCGAGTATGCGAAGACATCTTTGTTCTTCCTCGGCAGTCTAGGAGATCGGCTCGAATTTTGGCTCCAGGCCGACACCGACGATTCGGTGCGCCCTAGGTCAATTTCCATTTCCTCGGTCTCGGCTCCTTCGACCATGCCGACGTTGGTATGCATCGGATCACCCTCTGCTTGTAAGGATGGGCTCTTCCCTTTCTCGATTTTTCGCCACTTTGAGGGATTGCATGTTGCACCCCCGGCGATACTTGGACATTGACTATTTCGTCTCTTTCGTCCTTTGAGACGAGCTTTTGCGCTTCCCCCTGGTCCGAGACATACATCAATGTCGGGGCCGGATGGACATCACCGCATCGGCCTCGCTCAAAGTGACTCGGCCTATGAGAACATTGTAGGCGGACGAACCATCAATGACCACGAACTCCGATAAAACATTCTTGGCCGCATCGGCTTGGCCAAACATCAACGATCCCGATCGACCCCGGGGGTACCAGGCCTACCGGAGAAGTCAGTATAGCGGGTTGGTGCGGGGGCTCGGTCTTCAATATTCAGACCGAGATTGAGAAAGCACTCCCTGAACATGATGTTTGTGTAGGCGCCTGTGTCAATCGGGCACCTTTTGACCAAGTGGTTGGCTATGTCCGGGTGGACTACAAGCGGGTCGCAGCCAGCGGAGCGACGACTCCCTCGTAGTCCTTCTTCCCAATGGTTATATCGGGGATTGTGGAAGCGGGGATCGCTGTTTTGGGCACAAAGTTGATGGCTTAGTATAGCTCATTCAGTGCCGTTTGTGCCCATTAGTCGACCCACCGTTCTCGTTCCCCCGATGACAACCTGGATCACTCCCATTCGCCGGAATACGATTTTCTATTCGCCCCGTCGAGCTTGTTTACTCGGCCTCCAGCTACATACTTGCCGAGGGCCCCTTTCGGATTAGCTCCTCGATGGCGTTCCTCGATGCCGAAGCGGTTGTCGGTCTTATGGCCGCTTGGCCGTGGTAATCGCAAAATCGGCTAAGGTCGCCGTCCCCCTCGCCTTGGGGGTCTTGCCCATTTCCGCCCTTCATTCTTGCTTAGGGCAAAGGCCTCGGCCGGTGATTTGACCAGGGGTGAGACTGCATGCCGCTTCGGGTGTATGGTCCCGAACTCCCCGGCGCCCGCCGAGTTCTGTTTCCTATTACATCTCTCGGGCCGTGACCGATTCATGTCACGACGACCTTCATCAATGTTCTCCCGGCGGCTCTTCCTCTCTGGGTGCCCAGATTCGTTGTGGCCTACCCAGGTCTTGTGATAGTCCTCCACCTTTACGGCTCGGTCGGCCATTTTTCTGGCGGTGTCTAGGTTGAGGTCCTCGCACTTGATCAGCTCGTTTTTGAACTCGCCTTTTGGGAGGCCTTTCATCAGTGCGAAGGCCGCTAGTTCGGTGTTCAGCTCACGGATCTGCTGAACTTTTGCGTCGAACCTCTTCACGTAGCTCCGGAGGGACTCGTCCTCCCCCTGTCGGATAGTGAGGAGATCTGATGTCTCCACGGCCCTTCTCTTGTTGCACGCGTACTGGGCTATGAAATTATGTCTCAGGTCGGCATAGCAGTATACCGAGCCGTTAGGTAGCCCCTTGTACGAACTCTGGGCCATCCCATGAAGGGTTGTTGGGAAGACTCGGCACCATACCTCATCAGGCTGCTCCCATACCGACATGTACGACTCGAAAGCCTCGGCATGGTCGGTTGGGTTGCTATCCCCTTTGTATGATAGGGGCGGCAGCTTTAGTTTAGTCGGCACAGAGACTTCGAGGACATAGGCACTGAGGAACTGTCTGACCACGTGTCGAATGACACGCGGCGATCGGCTCCTCGCAACCTTAGTCCGCTTCTCTCCGTCCTGGCGGGAAGGGCTTCTTGTTGTCCGACTTTGGAGAGTCGGACTTCTTTCATTTCTTCGGGCGGGCCTCGTTGTTGCCGCGCGGCGACGCCGTCCTCCCGCGAGTGGGGGAAGGACTTTGGTCCCGCCACCGGCACCACGAGCTCCACCGGCGTCCTAGCATGCCCAGCTCCTTGTATTACTCCGGCCAAGTTGTTCGGAGTCACTTTATGGGCCCCGGTCACCTGTGAGGCGCGCGCCCCGTCGTAGTGACAGGGGGTAACCGCATACCACCCATCGTGGTCCAGGAATAGCTTCAATTTGGCCGCATCGACCACATGTCCCATGACAGTGACTTGGCCGGTCGGCAGCGGTGTTTCTGGCTCTCTTGGCATCCCGTACTTCAACGGCTCAATGACTCGGCCGGTGGGGGACTGCCCGATTTCAGAATTAGGGAACGCGTCATCCTGGTAGAATGCAGTTTCGTCACTCACAATTATTTCTTGTTGTTTTGACATCTTCTTAGCTCTTTGAATGGTTTTGTTTTGTTTTTTTTTGTAAGGGAGGTGACTAGCTTTTAGTATCTTTTCCCACAGACGGCGCCAATTGTTCCGGGTGTAATTCCGGAGCAGGATTTATGACCACGTAAGCTTGATGAATGACGTCTTTTTGCTTGTCTCTTCCTTTCGCTCTCTCCTGTAAGAATGAACAAACTGAGGGCTCGGCTTGGTACCGAGCGTCCTCACTCCAACGCTCAAGTTAGTAAACTTAAAGAGATAAGTTGTGTGTTAACTTGGCAAAGTATATTGTAGAGAGATAAGGGAGTTTATACCAGATTTTCGGTTAGTTTTTGGGATCCTTTTCTCAATGAGAGAAGTGGAGTATTTATAGACTTTCACCTTTTGTCACGTAGTGGCCAAGTGGCTAGCAGGTGGAAAGACTATCTTACCCTCGGCCGAGGGACCCATGCCGGGCCGGCAGGCCTGGTTGACTCCATGCCGAGGGGACTGGATGTGAGTACGCGGATATGCTTCTCGGCCGGCTAGTTGCCGAGACCGAGACCCAAGTGACAGGCCGACAGACTGCGTCGGTTAGGCTGCCTAATACGTTGACTTGCTGTCTTTTGGCTTTGACCTTGCTCAGTATGTTGACTCGGTCAGCGGGTGCAGAATATGCCCCATCAGATAGGATTAAGATTTTGATGATTAAATTGTTGTGGGTTAAAGGGTTTTCCATATTTCAGATCACATTCATCAGTGTTTCTTATCTAGTTTTTTTTAGTCGGTTGTAAGACTGGAGAAAACTTGGTATGATTTAAAGGAAGGCTTCTCGTAACTTATCTGAAAATTTTCTGGGACTTGAGCATTTTTAGCGTAACTTAGCAATTCTGAATTTGGCGCAAAATGTAGCTTGTTTGACATGATCCTCTATTAGTAAGCTTATGCTTTATTCTTTTAACTATAGCGAAAAAGTTAAGTAAAGTCAGTTGACATGGTTTAATATTATTTGAGTTTACTGGACACCTAGAGTGACTAATCTTTGGCCGAGAGGAGGTAAGTCAGGTGCTCTGTGATGAAGTTATTGGAGTACAGGGATAACAAACATGATTGGACCTGCAATGAGGATCTAAGCATTGAAGTACATTAGCTATCCTACTCCGGTATTTGCTTCATTCTCTGGGTGTATATTAATCTGTAAAATGTTGATATATAATTGGGTTAGCTTAAGAAACCAGGAGTTATGCCTGATTTATCTGCGTGTCATGTTTAGTATGGAATGAATCATTTATGATCATAAGCGGGACAAGGTTCTGAAGGGTAATAAGAGTCTCTAATTTTGATTTATAATTTAGATTGATTATCCTCTTTAGCAACTTTTGTGTCCCAACCTCTATCATTTGGTTTAGTGACACTCCTCATGATTGCTGGACATTGGCTAATCTTCTGGTATTGTAGTTTTAAGATTGTTCATAATATAATATTAGTCTTGGTTCGTTTTGTTCTAAGATAAAACTTGAGTTGGGGCTACTTCTATAGTTCCATGTACTTGAGCTGTATAAGCAACTTCTAACACCAGGAGATGTCCCGTGGAAGGATCTCATTGATTCTGTACACTGATGAATGTGATCTAAATATCTAATAGTTTCCTCATTTGCAGTTTATTAGCATGTTGGGCTAGGGAAGTTTTTGAAGCATTGTCAAAGAGAGAAGGGCGTGAACTTTGACTTTTGTCTAGATTAGCTTCCGTATCAATACCCGACCTTTTGAACTAATCCCCTTTAGATGATAAAATGAGGAACCGTATATACTCATTTTTGAGTTCTCAACTCCAACAACTACATGTTTTCAAAACCTTTATGCAATCAGTTTACTTCCCTTACCCTTTTCGCTTCATGAAGTATCTATCAATGGAGATAGGCGGTGAATAAGATAACCTTTTAAAATGGTTACGCATTCAGTTTTAAAAACCTTTCATTGGCACTAAAGAGCATAATCTTCAAATTTTTGTGCTTTCAAGGTGTATGTATAAGATATCAACGTAGGGGAATTAAGGATTTAACAGAAGTGTTTTACTACCGACTAGAATAAAATGGTGTTGCGGTTAGTCAAACTTAAATGCACAAGAATAATTCTCATTAAAAATGTTCGCCTTTTTAAGACGTTATCTGGTTTCCCATTCACAAATGTGGCGGATTAAAACATATCATATGTCTGAATTACTATAATAGAACAAATCCTTACTCCCTCACCCTCCTTCATACTATTTTATTAATTACAGTACTAATCGTTGTAGCTAGCCTGTATCTGCGGAATCCTAACAAACATCCGTTGATTATTGGACTACAACATGTCTCGGAATCGCAACATCTAATCGACATTCAGTATGACAGTGCGTCTGAATAAAAGCTGATTTCAAAAATGAAAAACATTTTAAAAATACCTAGAATGTTTTATGCACGTCGACAGTGTCAAATAATTAGAGTCAATTCCTACTCCGGGCCCAAAATCAACTCAAAATTCGACACCTGACTCAACCGAATTCAAAACCGAGTCCAGACACACAAAAAACCCACCCCAAATAACACCTAAATACTAGGTTACACGGTATTAAGCTATAAATCACAAATAACATCCAACAAAACATAGGATAGAACAAAAGAGAAAATCCAAAGTTGCAAAAAGGACAAAACACGCCCTTGTGTCGCAGAAATGCTAGCGCCCTAAGTGAGCTGTTCCAGGCCACGTCGCCAATAAATCACCCAAAGCAACCAACATCACACAATCTTCTATAAATACCCCCCTTCGTGCCTCAATTGAAGGTACGCGAGAGTCCGCCCCCGCTTTTCTCTCTTAACATTCTTGACTCGACTTCTTAAGTTAAAAGCCGATGCGTGTTTTGGACCTAACGATCCAAAATACGAGCCTTACACACTTTTTTTTGGTACTGTCATCGTGCATTAAAAAAATTTGACCGACCATTTCGACTAACTACACTTAATTAAAAGCTAAAAGCATCACTCTTTTCTTACAAACTAGTTTTCAAATCGAGTTTCTCGACTCGCGAGTTTTATACTTTGTCGATTTCTCGACTCGCGAGTTTTATACTTTGTCGATTTCATGTTCTTAATGTTTTTATGACATGACAAACTTAAACAATTCATACCACGATTCAAATATGGGTCAGATGAGCCAAAACCGAACTTTTAGTCCGAGATAGAGGCTCCTTGTGTCGCCACAAGGTTCGCGCCCCTAGGGCCTCTCAGACCTAGTCCAAAATGTGTTTGAGTTCATCTCCCTCCAACACTTTCTTTTTTTCTTTCTTTTCTTTTACGGTTTCTTACCACTTTAATGTCATTTCCTCCTGACAATTTTTAACCATTGCCGAAATCATCTTTGGTTACTTATACCATGACGGTTTTATCCCGTGTGACGATGATATTTGTTGGTTAATTACAAACTAATGGGTATTTACATACCCTTTTCTTTTAATTACCATTCTTCAATTTTTTTACACTTGCAAGCATTTTTAGTCATATCCATAATCATCCTTGGTTTACACATACTATGTCGGTTTAATCCCGAGTACGATGATACATGTTGACTAATTACACAATAATGAACTTAATATAATTTGTTCATCTCAAGCATTTTTCATTTTTACATTCATTTCGCTTTATTTTCACTTATTTTCATTTTATTTCACTTTCTCTTATCTTGACCGTATTGCATGTCATCCTTGGTTAATACACATGCCATGTCGATTTAACTCGAATTTGATGACGAAACGATTAAGCATACACATTTTGCACATTTATTTGTAAACTATTCATATCAACCTTACAAATCCAAACCCGACAGGGAATGCTACCAACATAATGGTAGTTATTCCGAGCCTTGCAAATCATATTTCAAAACATTAATACAAAAACGATTTTAATAACCTTTTCAACAAAAGCGGTTTTAACAACCTTTTAAAAACTAGGGCAGATCCCTTTAATTTGCATCGCCAATAGGCTCGCGCCCTTCTTACTGGGCTGCCTGATGCTGTTCTGTCACTTCTTTGGCACTTGTCCAGGACGTTCCTGATTACGGATGACCTGAACGCATCGTGAATCAGATTGACGAGTTTATAAATTACACGTTGTCATTTAAGCAATTTTTTCAAACAATTGGATCGTGTTAAGCACCATAACCCCTGGTTTGGTAAATGGGTGTTTAGTTTCCGCCTGTGAATGCAAATCAACTTTAAATCCAACATTGACATCAATTTCTTGATATTTGGATAAACAAACCGACTTAGGAAATCCTTACATGTTAGGTTAAACTAATGGATGCGCATTCATGCATTTAACCCATTTATCAACTCTTGCACTTAACAACGACGATCGATCAGTAGAGGCAGCTATGCGGGCGGGATTGAGTCTTCGATTAAAGAGCTTCCCAATACGTACCCTCACCCATTACTCAGAACCGTTGGATAGTGGATGGCCTTATCCATGACAACGAGAGTCATTCTAGGCATAGAATGCTAAAAGGGGACGAGTCCTTATCTTTAGTATTTATGCCAAGCATCGCTTCGTGCTTTGTTTGACTAAGGTATAAAGTGGACTTTGAATGGTGTCCAAGCACTCCACAATTGCTTCATGGTGACTTCGAACATCTTTCACTCCGAACATCTTTCACTCGTTCTTACGTCTCCGAGCGTGGCTTTAGACCGCCACAAGTTCGCAGACCGCCGCGCGTGTGGTCCATGTCCACAGATTGGAGACTTCGCTGGGGATAACTACGACACTTGTGTTTTTGTGATCCTTAGAGGTGAAACTCGAACGTGGTCATGGTTAAAGTGCATTAATTGATATCATGGTCATAAGTCGGGTTCCTTGTCCGGGCCCACAACCTAACTTTTATCGACCAATTGGCTCGTCTTAGTGGCGTGAGTTTAATCATCCCCGCATTTGGACTCCCAAATGCGTCAAGCACACCGTTGACGTTACACTCTTTTGTTTCGTCAAAGGGCTTTTACTTCCTACGTGAACGAGGCTAGGGCACCAGCCTTACACATTTTGTTTGGATTGGCATCCTTCTCGAAGATCGAGGATTGATCACTTGGTGTGTAACCACCCTTATCAAGCTAAAACCCGCGTCAGCACCGAGCATAATCTAATGAACTGCGAGTGCTTATATGTTAAGTGATCATAAGTCCTTACGTGTAATTTTCAAACCTTCGAAAAGACACCTTTTACGCCGTCATAATGGTAATTTCAAAACTCGTTTTTTTTTAAACCTTCGCAAAGACACCTTTTACGCAGTCTTAATGGCCGTTTCAAAACATGAAACATGAATTTCAAAACCGTCTTCGAAAATAACGCACCATTTTATAGACCGCAAAAATTTCAACAAACCCTCGATTTTCAAATCTGCAATTTTGAATTTCAAAACCGTCTTTGAAAATAACGCACCGTTTTCCAAGCCATAGAAACCCCTCGACTATTTCAAACCGTCGTCTGAAAATAAACTTAAGACAACCCCAGCAACTTTTCCAACATTATCAAACCCGTTTTTGAAAATTTCTATTTTCGAAAATCCTCCGTAAATAAAAACATCGTACATATAAGTCCACCATTCCAATTCAGCCTCGAGTCTGTAAAGTCGAAGCACACATGCGTAAGGGTCTTCACTTTTGATTCGTCTCAACGTCGAGACCCATTCGAACGACGTCACGACATTGTGTTGAACTTGTATAGAGTCAAGGTCGAGTTGACACAAATGCACATATCTGAGTCATCATCGAGGTGCTACACACGGTTAGCCTCGTCTTGTTAGTCCAAAATTATTTTCCATTTTGTTTTGTGATCTTGTGTTTTAGTTGATGGCCCGTGTCGGATCGAGAAATAATGTGAGCCATTTTCCCTCAGATAATGGCTCCGTCTTCAACCTCATCCAACAACATCGACAACAATGGAGAACTGACCAACACCCAGCTATAGCCAGCCCGCTCACCGCCCTCAAGGTTACCCTCGACCGTGTTAAAATCCATATCGACTCCCTGGAAAACAAGATATGGGGAAGCCAATGTCCCTGTCCTGACTGAAACTGAGAAAAGGCTCAAGGTCTCGGAAGAAAACTCCTAACCCGCGGCAACAATATCCATCTTGAGAACAACCGTAGGTTTGAACTTGTTGGTGATCAGCTACCCGATAATTTAACCTTAACCGATGTACCCAAGTTCAAGGGGGTAGAGGAGCCACTCAACCATATCCGAGCATTTAAGGACTATATTTCCATCAAGGGGGTCAAGCAGAAGTTATTCACTCGCATTTTACCGTCTTCCTTGGAACCCATTCCTCGCCAGTGGTACTACTCCATGAACCTAAAGAACACCACCATACAGGATGAACTCGCCATCCAATTTTCTAAGCAATATGCCGATAACGTGAAATTCAGACTAACACCCATACTCTGGAAGTGCTAACCCAGAATGAAAAATAAGGATTTACTGAATTCCTAACACGTTGGAGAAGGATGAGCACCCAATTGTTGAGCAAGCCGATGAGCGAATCTAACTTGGTGGAGAAATTTGTCAACAATCTCTGCCCGGTTTATGCCAATCTGCTAAGGTACCAAAATATCAAGACGCTCGAAGATTTGAAAATCCTTGGAACCCATATCGAAGATTACCTAAGAAAAGGCAACTTAGCCAAGACCACCGCTCGAGGCTATCAAGGGTCAACATCAACTGGAACCCGCTCTTATGGAAAAATCAACAAAGTCAGCGAGGTCAACCACGTAGAGCCATCTGCAAAAAAGAACGACCATCCCCAAAGAACCTTCACCAACCTTGGGACAACTTATGCGAGAGCCCTAAAGAGGCTCATTTAACAGGGAAAGCTACAACCAATCGGGCCAACTCCAGATCCACCTAAAGCAAAGAAGACTCGATTTTGGAACGGAAATGCCTATTGCCTCTACCACCAAGGCAAGGGCCATTACACCGAAACATGTTTCAAACTCAAGCACGCCATACAAGATATGATCGATATGGGTCAACTCCCCCTAACCTCCGCCACCAAAACCCAGCAACATAACCACCCCCTTGGAAATCCATGCAATTTCCAATGATGTGTGGACATGGGCCTGTTGGAGTAGGTGTCCTCCATAATAGTGTGTCTACATAATAATTCTAATTAATGGAATTAACCTGGGATATTTTATTGGCAATACTAGTCAGCTGATCAACGTATATCGGTAATGATTGGCCAACTAAAGTTTGACGTTACTGTCGTCTGACGGCAATGTTCAGCTGCTTCTTGTCGGTCACACCTATAAGAACAAGCTCCAATAATAAGCTAATAATAAGCTAATTATTTGTATATGATACAGTTTAATTAGTCCCTTAAATAATTGACTAATAGTTAATCAATTGAGTTTTAATAGAGAGATTAAGTTTAGAACTTGAAATGTTGGAATTTATTATTTAAGTATGCGATAATTAGTTAGTAAATTTTACTAAGACGGGTTTTAATAATTAAATGTTAATTAACTAAAGTTTTACTAATTAACTAAAATATGTTTAGTATTAGTAAATGTTATATACATATAAGTATACATGTGTGTACATGGAGTGTTGTAAGATAAAACAATTGGGAAATACTTAATTATGTAAGATGATTAAGTAGAAGATTTACATATATTTGTGAGACAAATATTAAAATCAAAATGGACCCATATAGGAGTACACGTGCCGTCCAAAATGAGCCAAATAGGGCTATTAGGGACAATCATTAGTTTGTGCATCCCTATTTCACTTTTTATCTTCCCTAATCACTTTTTATCTTACCAATAAGTGTAATTATCAAGCATGCTTTACTTGGAGCTCGCTCTTACATGTGGCCGTCCCATGGGCCTCATAAGGAGAAAAGGTTGCTTAATTTTTCTCACTTGTAATTTTCCATAAGAAAATACTTCTCTCACTAAAACTCTCCAAAAATATTAGATACATTTTACAAAGAGTTAGTAATAGTAGATCTAATATATTATTCATACTAATTGTTAGTAGTATTTTTAAGGGTTAGTATTAGAAACATCTAGTTAATATTTCGTATACTAGTTGGAGCATATTCTTGGGTGCAACCAAAGGAGGTCTTCTAATTTGGAGACTTGGTTTAAGGATGATCATCCAAGCTTTGTAGAAATTCCTAAGACAACACATATTGTTGTTCTTATTGCCTTAATATCATTGTAAGGAAAGTTTTACTCTTATTTATAATTACGCCTTTATATTTGCATGCATGTTACATACATCCATTTATAACTAAATTAAAATGTAATTTGGCAAACTAATTATAGGAGTCTAATTCGGGGTCTATGACTATTATGTGGTATTAGAGCTTTGGCTTGTAGCATGCATGTTCATTTTAGGCATTTTTATCAAGTTATTTGATAACTAATAAAAAAAATGAAAATTTGTGTTAAACTTTGACTTGGCACGATTTTTTTTGCATGCATACATACTGATCTCAAAATGTTTGTGGTCAAATTTGGTGAGTATTGGAATTTATTTGCTATTTGTAATCATATTTTGAGTAAAAATCGAGTCAAAATGCCGTATTTTGGCTAAAAGTTAACTAAAAATAGTGGCATGTCATATCTGGACATGAAATTTTGATATAGTCCCACATGCATTTTTTACTTAGTGTAAGTAAAATCTCGAAATTTTTTTGGTTGTTTTGCATGTTTATTGATTTTCATGGGATAAAAATCGATAAAAAGGTGTTTATATTGGTTAAATATAAAAACTAAATTTTGGGACATGAGAAATTTATGTACATTCACATACATTTTTTATTTACTGGAAGTGAACTTAAACAAAAAATTGATTTGACTAATTTTGCTTGTTTATTGATTTTTATGTGATAAAAACCGATAAATGTGAATGTATTTTTCTCAAAATTTATTCGAAATTTCTGGTGCTAATTTTTGCCATTTTTGGGTTCCTGGAAATTTTCTAGAATGTACAAATTTTATTTTTCAATTTTTTGTAATGGTTATATTTAATTTGGAATTATTTCATAAATGTTATGATCAAAGCAATTAAAATAGCACTTGCAATTAAATCAAGCTAATTAATTATCAACAAATTAGTGGGAACTAATTTTTGAGTTCTAAATCAGTTTATATAATTATCTTGAGCTTAAATATGATTTAAGTATTGAGTATTGATTTTTTAATGGTTAAAAATCGATGAATTCCTTAAAACCGAGCTAAATAAGCATGATTGAATAGGGGGCGATTTGACATGATTTTTGTTGCATTTCAATTATTAGATAATTGTCATATTATTTTGAATGTGATCCATTTATTCATTCCAAGTAATTTGTACCTAGTATGGCCTAGTTTATTTAATCGGTTTTACCTCTAATGAAAGGGAAAATTGATTGGTTTGTAATTAATTGTGATCTCGTATCGCCGGTTTGTAATAACTAATAGTTCTTTTTATTTATTTAGATCAAATGTATAATAGGAATTATTTGTAATTCACTTATAATTTGTAATTACTTATTATGAAACCAACGGTTTTTCCCGAGACGGAGTTATTTTGGAAGGAGTTCCAAATCCCACTAAAAGGTGCAAATTTTGGAAAGCGTTCCAATAAAGAGCCAAGGGACCAAAGAGTTGGTTTTCGACTTTGTAATAATCTAGTTAATTTGATAAGCTAGGTGGTCATACTTGGAATTTATTTTTACTTGTTTATTCTTGCTTACATTCATGCCAAGTCGCCGCGTCATGCATTTTATTTTTCCCGCAATTGTTAATTCACGGTTATTCAAGAATTCACCGACTTAGTTCACTTATAGGGAATTAATAAATAAATTGACAAGATTTATCACATACTTAAAATTGAGATTAGCCTTACCAATTAATAAACACCTATGAATCCCTTGTTCATTAGGGGGCGCGCTCGCCCAAGCGAGGTGTTCCTCTTTTTATCTTGGGTAAGTATGGTGATAAGGGTTATCACTAGTTAAAGTTGGTTGGACTCAACGGGATATAAAGATGGTCTTATGTTCCGGGGCTAAGAGATAGATTTATTTGAAATCCGTCGACCGAGAGTTGTAGGGGTAGAATTAGTCAAGAGTTGACTTACCGAATTTACATAAATATGGGATGTATCGCCCAAGTGATGCCTATTTTTTTATTTAAAAACGCATCCCGGAATCATTTATATAATTTTGTGAGGGGTCATTATATAAATGCTAAACTTGTTAAAATTGTTTTACAAGTGTATTTTCTTAAAGCAATGAATGTTTATATTTTCCTTTTTTAGTTGTAGTATCCTTATTCGCTATGACAACATCATTAACTTCCACACCATTATCGAAAGAATCTTGGCTGCGCTCCTTTATGGAAAAGTTTTCCTTGAAGGAGGACGGTAGCAACTTCATTGATTGAGAAGCTAACCTTCGCAATGCCGCCATAGCGGATGACAAACTTCGATACCTTGTTGACCCTTCACCTCCTATTCCCGGAGTTAGGGCTAGTGTTGATGTGATGTCCTCTTATGAAGAGACCCAAAGTGAGTCTTGTGTGGTCAAGAACGTCTTGATCTTTGCAATGGCCCCCAATTTGAAACGTCGATGCATCGATCTTGGTGCACGAGATTTTCACCAAGCTTGTGACCTTGTTCTCACAAGCTCCGCGGATTCTCCAATACAATGCTGCCGCATGTTTCTTTGAGATTCGCCTTGAGAAGGGCCAACCCATGAGTCCCCATGTGCTCAAAATGATTGAGCATGTTGAGACTCTTGAGAGGTTAGGTTTTAAGATTCCATCGGAATTGACGGTGGATCGTGTGCTCCACTCTTTGCATAATGTGTTTGGCTATTTTAGGGTGAACTCCAATATGAATAACAAGGAGAAGAATCTTCATGAACTTCACTCTGTGCTTGTATAAGTAGAGAAGGACATGCTTAGAGGGAGCGCTAGAAAAGATGTCCTTTCAATGGGATTGAAGGGTAAAAGCAAGGGTATCAAGAAGAAGGGTAAGGGTAAGGGGCATGAAAAAGGAAAAGGCAAAACCATTATGAATGGCAAAGCTAAGCCTAAGGTAGGTAAGCATCCCGAAGCTCAATGCTTCTATTACAATGGAGTGGGACATTGGAGATTAAATTGTCCAAAGTACTCTGTGGACAAGAAAGCTGGGCGTGTGACGCCTACAAGTATTATCTCCTCAAATTGCTATATATATTAATTATGCTAGTACATCTACTTGGGTATTTGATACCGAATGTGTCTCTCACCTTTGTAATCATGTACATGGGCTGAGGGACGCGCGAGTACTAGCCAAAGGTGACGTGGACCTCCGAATGGAAAATGGAGCTAAAGTAGCCGCCGTTTCCATAGGGACCAACGTACTACTTTTGCCTAATGGTTTAGATTTATATTTGAATTATTGTTATTATATACCGAATTTAACCAAGAACATCATCTCTATTTTTGCGTTAGACATAAAAGGTTTTTCTTTTATGATTAAGGACAATGGTTGTACTTTTGGTGAAGCAATTTCAATTGGAGGTATTATTATGTTCTGAATGTTGCTAAAGAAGTCTATCATGTAAAGAATAAGAAACTCAAAACGGGTGATACCGCTCTATCCTACCTTTGGTATCGTCGTTTAGGTCATATAAACGAAAGACGCATAAAGAGACTTGCTACATTTAAAGTTCTCGAACCATTTGATTTTAAATCTTATGGAACATGCGAGTCTTGTCTTTTAGGCAAGATGACTCGTGTTCCTTTTACGGGAAAAGAGACACGAGCAAGTGAAGTGTTGGCCCTTATTTATACGGATGTGTGCGATCCAATGACTCTTCAAGCTAGAGGTTGTTACAACTACTTCATCACTTTTACCGATGATTTACGTAGATATGAGTATGTCTATTTAATGAAGCATAAAAATGAAGCCTTTGTAAAATTCTCAGAGTTTCAACATGAAGTAGAGAACCAATTGGATAAAAAAGATCAAAACTCTACGATCCGATGGTGGAGGTGAATACTTAAACAATGAATTTGATTCACACCTGAAATATCGTGGTATTGTATCACAATGGACTCCTCCTGGCACACCACAGTTAAATGGTATGGCCGAAAAGATAAACCGAACTTTATTAGATATGGTTCGGTCTATGATGAGTCTAACTGGGCTTCCTAAATCATTTTGGGGTTTTTCCATATTGCCTGCAATATTCTCACTAAATCGAAGCCCGACTAAAGCGGTCGAGAAGATTCCATATGAGATATGGACAGAGAAGGTCCCTCATTTGTCATTTGTGCGTATTTGGGGTTGTGAAGCTTAAGTCAAGAACAAGTTTGATGATAAACTAGAACCCAGATCGGACAAATGTCTCTTTGTAGGTTATCCAAAAGAAACACGTGGTTATTACTTCTACAATAGTCAAGAGAACAAAGTGTTTGTGGCTCGTGATGCTGTCTTTCTAGAAAATTAGTTCATTTCTAGAAGACAAAGTAGGAGAAAATTTGAATTTGATGAAATTCAAGAGCCACAAACCGAAAATCAAGTAGAGGAAAGTGTTCCCTCTTCGTCTGATACGGTGAAAGTTCCTACGGAGCCTAGGAGGTCAGGTAGAATTAGTCACCAACCTGATAGATACCTTGGTATTATCGAGGAAGATGGTGACTATGATGTATTACTTTTGGAAAGTGACAACACTGCTACCTACAACGCGGCCATTTCTAGTCCCGATTCCGTACATTGGCTTGGGCCATGAAATCCAAAATGGATTCTATATATGACAACCAGGTATGGGACCTAGTGGATTTGCCTGAGCAGGTTAGACCTCTTCAGTGTAAATGGATATTTAAGATCAAAGTCGGCATAGATGGATATAAAGATGTCTATAAAGCTAGGTTGGTGGATAAAGGTTTCACTCATGTTCATGGTCTAAACTATGACGAGACCTTTGCTCCAATCATCATGCTTCGTTCCATTAGGATTATCTTAGCGGTTGTCGTACATAAAATCCATTTCGGATTGCATGGCCTTATGCCAATGCACGGAATCGGGAGTAGAAATGGCTGCTTTGTAGGTAGCAAGTTCGTCACTTTTCAAAAGTAATACATCAGAGTCACCATCTTCCTCGATAATATCAAGGTATCTATCAGGTTGGTGACTAATTCTACCCGACCTCCTAGGCTTCGTAGGAACTATCACCATATCAGACGAAGAGGGAACACTTTCCTCTACTTGATTTTCGGTTTGTGGCTCTTGAACTTCATCAAGTTAAAATTTTACCGTGTTTCATGATTATGAGATTTGACAAATGGATGTCAAAACCGCCTTCTTGAATGGAATTCTCGATGAGGAACTGTACATGACACAACCTGGGGGTTTTGTGGATCCATCTGAACTTAAGAAGGTGTGCAAGCTTAAGAGATCCATATATGGTCTTAAGCAAGCATCTAGGAGTTGGAACCATCGTTTCGATCATGTTATTAAACAGAATGGTTTTAATCGAAGTGTTAAGGAACCATGTTTATACATGAAGTTTAGTGGGATTAAGGTTGCTTTCCTAGTCTTATATATGGATGACATATTGCTCATCGGGAATGACATACCAAAGCTCACTTCTGTGAAGGAGTGGCTAGGGAATCATTTCTAGATGAAAGACTTAGGAAAGGCACAACACATCTTAGGTATCCAAATCTATAGAAATATATCCAAGAGGATACTAGCATTGAGTCATGAATCTTATATTGACAAGATTCTTAATCTGTTCAATATGAAAAACTCTAAGAGAGGCTTTCTTGCTGTAGGTCATGGGATCACCTTGAGCAAGTCACAAACTAAAGCTGAGGATATTAAACGGATGAAGTTGACCCCTTATGCTTCCACTGTTGGACTAATTATGTATGCTATGATGTGTACTCGCCCTGACGTATCGTATGCTTTGAGTATGACGAGTCGTTTCCAAAAGAATCTAGGTAAAACTCACTAGATAGCCGTGAAGAACATCCTTAAATACTTGAGAAGGACTAAGGATTCATTCTTAGTGTTTGGAGGTGATACTGAGTTACGTGTAAGGGGTTACACGAACGCCAGTTTCTAGACCGATAGGGATGATTTAAAATCCCAGTCCTGCTATGTCTTTATGATGAATGGAAGAGCCATCTGATGGAAGAGTTTCAAGCAAAGTGTCACAGCGGATTCCACGGAAGGACTAGGAGTAGTTCCTACTGCCAGAGATCATATAACCCTTTATTTTGATAATAGTGGGGCTATTTTTCAAGCTAAAGAGCCCAAGTCTAGTAACAAGTGTAGACATGTACTCAGGAAATATCATATAATTAGAGATTACGTGGATAGAAAAGAAATAGATGTTTGTAAGGTTTGGACATACGATAATGTTGCTAATCCTTAAACCAAGCCTTTATGGAAGGCTAAACATGATCGTCACGTCGTCTCTATGGTATTGAGACGATTACCTGAGTTTTTTCAGATTATGTGATGTGTAATAATTAGATATTGTATCAATTTTTTACATATATGATAATCGCATTCATTGTTTGAGTTTTATTATGAACTCTTTTATTCAGTTATGACTGAACTTTTAATACTTTGTTCATCTGAATAGGTTGTTGAGACAACGTTGGACCCTATTCAAGTGAATAGGATGAACATTGTATTTAGCCTCTACTTACTTAATAAGGTGACGTCTCATAGTGACTAGATTGTGAGTCCATTGATGGCGGGTTCGAAAGCCATTGGGTCATGAAAATGACTAGTCGATCACATAGACAGACTGTATGACACTCTGTCGGGCAATGACCATTTATAGAGTCCCTTAATCAATTGTTGATGCTTGGTCGTGGCAGGGACCTCTATATTATTCCTATTAGTCAATTCTTTTGACTGGAGACCTTTTTGTCTAAGTCAGTGCAGCTTCCGATTGGCTTTGGTTTTTGTCTAAGATCGCGCCGTAAAAGGAGGCCGAAGGGCATTTTCTGGGTCATGGTGATCTGTATTGAACGAAAAAAATAGGTCAACATGAGTTGTCTACCCACGTTGGGGTTTGAAATATCTTTGGGCCACTCGAGGAGTAGTGACTGGAAATACGTGGCCACGCTCGGAGGTGATTTATGGTAGATTTTTTGGCCTGACAGTTGCTCTCCTGATCGATGAAACCACTCATGATACGATCAAGTGAAAGTGCGACCTGAAAGACACCTTGCATTGAGTGGGAGAAATAAAACGGACAAGAGAATTGGCAGCGCAGAACTTGTATCAGACAAGTGGGAGATTGTTGAAGTAGGTGTCCTCCGCAATAGTGCGTCTACATAATAAATCTAATTAATAGAATTAAGCTCGGATATTTTATTGGAAATATTAGTCAGTTGATCAATGTACGTATATCAGTAACGATTGACCAACTAGGTTTTGGCGTTACTGTCGTCTGACGGCGGTGTTCAGCTGATCCCTGATGGTCACACCTACAGGAACGAGCTCCAATAATAAGCTAATTATGTGTATATGATACAGTTTAATTAGTCGCTTAATTTATTATTTAATTATGCGTTAATTAATTGGTATATTTTATTGAGATGGGTTTTAGTAATTAAATGTTAATTCACTAAAGTTGTACTAATTGACTAAAATATGATTAGTATTAGTACATGTTATATACATGTATGTATACCTGTGTATACATGGAGTGTTGTAAGATAAAAACAATTGGGAAATACTTAATTCTATAAGATGATTAAGTAGAAGATTTATATATATTTGTAAGACAAATATTAAAAACAAAATGGACCCATGTAGGAGTGCATGTGCCGTCCAAAATGAACCAAATAGGGCTATTAGACACAATCATTAGCTTGTGCATGCCTATTTCACTTTTTAGCTTCCCTAATCACTTTTTATTTTACCAATAAGTGTAATTATCAAGCAAGCTTTACTTGTACACTCCACCTCACCCCCTCTCTTACTTTTGGCCGGCCCCTAGGCCTCATAAGGAGAAAAGGTTTCTTAATTTTTCTTACTTGTAATTTTCCATAAGAAAATACTTCTCTCACTAAAACTCTCCAAAAATATTAGATACATTTTACTAAAAGTTAATAATAGTAGATCTAATATATTATTCATACTAATTGTTAGTAGTATTTTTAAGGGTTAGTAGTAGAAATATCTAGTTAATATTTCTTATACTAGTCGGAGAAAATTCTTGGGTAAAACCAAAATAGGTCTTCTAATTTGGAGACTTGGTTTAAGAAGGATCATCCAAGCTCTGTAGAAATTCCTAAGACAACATATAATGTTATTATTATTGCCGTAATATTATTGTAAGGAAATTTCTACTTTTATTTAAAATAATGCCTTTATATTTGCATGCATGTTACACAGATCCATTTATAACTAAATTAAAATGTAATTTGGTAAACTAATTAGAGGAGTCTAATTAGGGGTCTATGACTTTCAGGGCCACTTACACGCCAATCTGTGGACATACAACAGTCTGAAAAAGCCACGTTTGGGGACGTAGAATTTTTTCAACCGGATTGCTTTAGATCTGACAGTTTCATCTCAGCGACGGTCTCGAGACGATGCAAAGATGTTTGGACTCGCCACCAAGCAATTGTGGAGTGCTTGGACACCGTTTGAGATCCAGTTTATACCTTGGTCAAACAAAGCATGATGCGGTGCTTGACACAGATACTAAAGATAACGGCTCGTCCTCTTTTAGCATTCTATGTCTAGAGTGATTCTCGTTGCCATGGATAAGGTCGTCCACTATCTAAAGGTTCTGAGTAAGGGGTGAGGGTAAATATTGTAAAGCCCTTTAATCGGATACCCAATCCTACGCGCGTCAGCGGCCTTTACTGATCGATCATGGTTGCTAGTGCAAAAGTTGATAGAACGGGTTAAATGCATGAATGCGCATCCATTAGTTTAACCTAACATGTGCAAGTTTGCTAATTCGGTTTTTTATCCAAGTATCAAGTAATTAATCTCGAGTTGGATTTAAGTTGACTTGCATGCAAAAAACGGAAATTAAACATCCATTTATTACCGAGTTAAGTTTATGGTGCTTAATACGATCCATTTATTTGAAAAGTGTGTTTAAATTATGAAGTGTAAAATGTAAACTCGTCAATCTGATCCCTATGTATTCAGGCTAACTGTAATTGGAATCGTCCTAGATAAGTGCTAAAATGAAACAAAACAGAGTCAGGCAGCGTCATTGGGGCGCGAGCTATACGGCGGTGCAAATGGGAATGTCATGGTTTGTAAATAATGAAAACGGGAGGTGCATTGGGGCGTGTCCTAGGCGGCAGTCCAAATGAGCCTTCTTGGTTTAAAAAAGGTTGTTAAAAACCGTTTAAAAAGGTTATTAAAAACCGCTTTTATTGAAAAGGTCGTTAAGACCGCTTTTATGCTTATGTTATGAATGTGGTATGCATGACTTGGAATATTTACCATTATTGTAATACTCGGATACTTTGGGACCCGTAAAAGTGCATTGGGATGCGTGTGGAGACCTCAGGACTGTATGAGAAGTACTCAGAAGCTAAGGATGACCGTACACTAGACCAAGTATGACATAGACTAGACCTAGTGAGGCTGCAGTAGACTGAGTAGAGTGTTTACTTGATCGAGTGGCTGGCACTCGGCCGAGTGGACGAGCACTCGACTGAGTGTACTCGGCACTTGACCGAGTGCCACTGAACAATGTCCGATAACACCTAATTCGGGATCTTATCCTATTTTATCCAAATTATTTCATTCTTCTTCTTTCTTACTCCAAATCCTCTCTCTTCTCTCTAAAACCATCACAAATACCTCATAATGGGATTAAAGCTTGGATTATGGATTTCTCATCTTGTTCTTCTTTCCTTCCACCTTGTAAGTTGAGATCTACACTCTCTACCTTTTATGAAACCCTAACTTTTGGGGGTTTTCTTTAGGTTTATAAATTAGTAATTACTATATGTATTATCGGTATTTAATAGCTACTAATAAGGGGTTTTGTACTGTATATTAATGTATGATGTATTGTGATAGTATTATGTGATTTGTATAGGATGATACGGTTTCATGACACGGAATCGGGTCGAATTTGAGTAGCTTATGAAGATTGCTAAAAGGTAGGTTTATCCTAATCATTTTCAATAATGTGTGTACATATTTGTGTGTCTTTTATTATCATTGCATCATACGAGTCATGTTGCATCATATTGGTGTCGAGGATTGTGGTGAATATCACATATTGTCCGAAATGCATTATATCATGATATCTGGGATTGACCTTAAGATGAGTCACATAATCGGTGTCGTAGTTCATGTTATATATATGGTTTTTGTATAGTATTAGAGATGTTGTTGGTGTCATTATGGTTATTGTGGAAACGTAAGATGGTTGGGAGACCGTCTTACGCTTGAGTCGCCTCTTGGAGCTTACCACTTCAAGAGGGAGGTGTACATTAATGGCTTGAGTACGGAGGGACTCGTGTGGTTGAGGTACGACGTCTGGCAAGGGATCCGGTTGGCTTCCGGACCCAGTACCACAGGCGTATCCCTGACACTGGTGTGGTTGTGGGTACGGTTGGACGTGTCCCGGTACCGGTCTGGTGTTGTATAGTCATGAGTTGTGCATTTCATTGACATATTGTATATTTACACATTGCATATTGTTGTATGTTTATTTATTGAAATAGAAGTGTTTTGGTTGTGTGTAAATTATCACCTATTTTCGGGGCGGCCTGTGTCGATCCATATGATATTTCCGATCATTTGGGGAGCAAGTTGAGTACTGGTTTATTTGGTGTCACGTGGGAGACATGACGAGCTTTGGACTTGGAGTCGAGCGTCACTTCATTAGAAGAGTATAGTAGTCATGAGTTGTATCACTTCTTTTATTTATTCATTCATGGTTATGTAATCCACAAAATACTTTATATATATTAAATGTTTCTTAATTGCAACTCCTAATCAAACCCTAAACCCTTTCCCTTGCTTCTCATTCGAAGGCGGCAAGACAAAAAGATACACTAGAGGGGCCGAGTGAACCCTTTTTGGGGGGACCGGGTATCCTAAAACGGGACAGGAAAGGGTTTTAGGGTTTGATTAGGCGGACCGCTACCGCGGAACCCCCTAATCAAACCCTAAATCCTAAACCATTGCTTCTCATTTGAAGGCGGCAAGACAAAAATACACCCTAGAGGGGACGAGTGAACCCCTTTTTGGGGGACCGGGTATCATAAAACGGGACGGGAAAAAGTTTAGGGTTTGATTAGGCGGACCGCTACCGCAGATCCTCCTATTCAAACCCTAAATCCTTTCTCTTGCTTCTCATTCGAAGGCGGCAAGACAAAAAGACACCCTAGAGAGGTCGAGTGAACCCTTTTTGGGGGGACCGGGTATCCTAAAACGGGACGGGAAAGGGTTTTAGGGTTTGATTAGGCGGACCGCTACCGCGGATCCCCCTAATCAAACCCTAAACCCTTTACCTTGCTTCTCATTCGAAGGCGGCAAGACAAAAAGACACCCTAGAGGGGACGAGTGAACCCTTTTTGGGGGGGCCGGGTATCCTAAAACGGGACGGGAAAGGGTTTTGTGTTTGATTAGGCGGACCGCTCACGAGGATCCCCTAATCAAACCCTAAACCCTTTACCTTGCTTCTCATTCGAAGGCGGCAAGACAAAAAGACACCCTAGACGGGACGAGTGAACCCTTTTTTGGGGGGCCGGCTATCCTAAAACGGGACGGGAAAGGGTTTAGGGTTTGATCTGGCGGACCGCTACCGCGGATCCCCCTAATCAAACCCTAAACCCTTTCCCTTGCTTCTCATTCGAAGGCGGCAAGACAAAAAGACACCCTAGAGGGGCCGAGTGAACCCTTTTTGGGGGGGGGACCGGGTATCCTAAAACGGGACGGGAAAGGGTTTAGGGTTTGATTAGGCAGACCGCTACCGCGGATCCCCCTAATCAAACCCTAAACCCTTTCCCTTGCTTCTCCTTCGAAGGCGACAAGACAAAAAGACACCCTAGAGGGGACGAGTGAACCCTTTTTTGGGGGGCCGGGTATCCTAAAACGGGACGGGAAAGGGTTTAGGGTTTGATTAGGCGGACCGCTACCGCGGATCCCCCTATTCAAACCCTAAACCCTTTCTCTTGCTTCTCATTCGGCCGCTAGACAAAAAGACACCCTAGAGGGGCCGAGTGAACCCTTTTTTGGGGGACCGGGTATCCTAAAACCGGACGGGAAAGGGTTTAGGGTTTGATTAGGCGGACCGCTACCACGGATCTCCCTAATCAAACCCTAATCCCTTTCCCTTGCTTCCCATTCGAAGACGGCAAGACAAAAAGACACCCTAGAGGGGCCGAGTGAACCCTTTTTGGGGGGACCGGGTATCCTAAAACAGGACGGGAAAGGGTTTAGGGTTTGATTAGGCGGACCGCTACCGCGGATCCCCCTAATCAAACCCTAAACCCTTTCCCTTGCTTCTCATTCGAAGGCGGCAAGACAAAAAGACACCCTAGAGGGGCCGAGTGAACCCTTTTTCAGGGGGACCGGGTATCCTAAAACGGGACGGGAAAGGGTTTAGGGTTTGATTAGGAGGACCGCTAAAGCGGATCCCCCTAATCAAACCCTAAACCCTTTCCCTTGCTTCTCATTCGAAGGCGGCAAGACAAAAACATACACTAGAGGGGCCGAGTGAACCCTTTTTGGGGGGACCGGGTATCCTAAAACGGGACGGGAAAGGGTTTTAGGGTTTGATTAGGCGGACCGCTACCGCGGATCCCCCTAATCAAACCCTAAATCCTAAACCATTGCTTCTCATTTGAAGGCGGCAAGACAAAAATACACCCTAGAGGGGACGAGTGAACCCCTTTTTGGGGGACCGGGTATCATAAAACGGGACGGGAAAAAGTTTAGGGTTTGATTAGGCGGACCGCTACCGCAGATCCTCCTATTCAAACCCTAAATCCTTTCTCTTGCTTCTCATTCGAAGGCGGGAAGACAAAAAGACACCCTAGAGAGGTCGAGTGAACCCTTTTTGGGGGGACCGGGTATCCTAAAACGGGACGGGAAAGGGTTTAGGGTTTGATTAGGCGGACCGCTACCGCGGATCCCCCTAATCAAACCCTAAACCCTTTACCTTGCTTCTCATTCGAAGGCGGCAAGACAAAAAGACACCCTAGAGGGGACGAGTGAACCCTTTTTTGGGGGGTCGGGTATCCTAAAACGGGACGGGAAAGGGTTTTTGTGTTTGATTAGGCGGACCGCTACTGAGGATCCCCCTAATCAAACCCTAATCCCTTTCCCTTGCTTCCCATTCGAAGACGGCAAGACAAAAAGACACCCTAGAGGGGCCGAGTGAACCCTTTTTGGGGGGGACCGGGTATCCTAAAACGGGACGGGAAAGGGTTAAGGGTTTGATTAGGCGGACCGCTACCGCGGATCCCCCTAATCAAACCCAAAACCCTTTCCCTTGCTTCTCATTCGAAGGCGGCAAGACAAAAAGACACCCTAGAGGGGCCGAGTGAACCCTTTTTGCGGGGACTGGGTATCCTAAAACGGGACGGGAAAGGGTTTAGGGTTTGATTAGGAGGACGGCTAAAGCGGATCCCCCTAATCAAACCCTAAACCCTTTCCCTTGCTTCTCATTCGAAGGCGGCAAGACAAAAAGATACACTAGAGGGGCCGAGTGAACCCTTTTTGGGGGGACCGGGTATCCTAAAACGGGACGGGAAAGGGTTTTAGGGTTTGATTAGGCGGACCGCTACCGCGGATCCCCCTAATCAAACCCTAAATCCTAAACCATTGCTTCTGATTTGAAGGCGGCAAGACAAAAAGACACCCTAGAGGGGCCGAGTGAACCCTTTTTGGGGGGGGGGGGGACCGGGTATCATAAAACGGGACGGGAAAAAGTTTAGGGTTTGATTAGGCGGACCGCTACCGCAGATCCTCCTATTCAAACCCTAAATCCTTTCTCTTGCTTCTCATTCGAAGGCGGGAAGACAAAAAGACACCCTAGAGAGGTCGAGTGAACCCTTTTTGGGGGGACCGGGTATCCTAAAACGGGACGGGAAAGGGTTTTTGGGTTTGATTAGGCGGACCGCTACCGCGGATCCCCCTAATCAAACCCTAAACCCTTTACCTTGCTTCTCATTCGAAGGCGGCAAGACAAAAAGACACCCTAGAGGGGACGAGTGAACCCTTTTTTGGGGGGTCGGGTATCCTAAAACGGGACGGGAAAGGGTTTTTGTGTTTGATTAGGCGGACCGCTACTGAGGATCCCCCTAATCAAACCCTAAACCCTTTACCTTGCTTCTCATTCGAAGGCGGCAAGACAAAAAGACACCCTAGACGGGACGAGTGAACCCTTTTTTGGGGGGCCGGCTATCCTAAAACGGGACGGGAAAGGGTTTAGGGTTTGATTAGGCGGACCGCTACCGCGGATCCCCCTAATCAAACCCTAAACCCTTTCCCTTGCTTCTCATTCGAATGCGGCAAGACAAAAAGACACCCTAGAGGGGCTGAGTGAACCCTTTTTGGGGGGGGGACCGGGTATCCTAAAACGGGACGGGAAAGGGTTTAGGGTTTGATTAGGCGGACCGCTACCGCGGATCCCCCAAATCAAACCTTAAACCCTTTCCCTTGCTTCTCCTTCGAAGGCGACAAGACAAAAAGACACCCTAGAGGGGACGAGTGAACCCTTTTTTGGGGGGCCGGGTATCCTAAAACGGGACGGGAAAGGGTTTAGGGTTTGATTAGGCGGACCGCTACCGCGGATCCCCCTATTCAAACCCTAAACCCTTTCTCTTGCTTCTCATTCGAAGCCGGCTAGACAAAAAGACACCCTAGAGGGGCCGAGTGAACCCTTTTTGGGGGGACCGGGTATCCTAAAACGGGACGGGAAAGGGTTTAGGGTTTGATTAGGCGGACCGCTACCACGGATCTCCCTAATCAAACCCTAATCCCTTTCCCTTGCTTCCCATTCGAAGACGGCAAGACAAAAAGACACCCTAGAGGGGCCGAGTGAACCCTTTTTGGGGGGGGGGGGACCGGGTATCCTAAAACAGATTTTAAAGGGTTTAGGGTTTGATTAGGCGGACCGCTACCGCGGATCCCCCTAATCAAACCCTAAACCCTTTCCCTTGCTTCTCATTCGAAGGCGGCAAGACAAAAAGACACCCTAGAGGGGCCGAGTGAACCCTTTTTGCGGGGACTGGGTATCCTAAAACGGGACGGGAAAGGGTTTAGGGTTTGATTAGGAGGACCGCTAAAGCGGATCCCCCTAATCAAACCCTAAACCCTTTCCCTTGCTTCTCATTCGAAGGCGGCAAGACAAAAAGATACACTAGAGGGGCCGAGTGAACCCTTTTTGGGGGGACCGGGTATCCTAAAACGGGACGGGAAAGGGTTTTAGGGTTTGATTAGGCGGACCGCTACCGCGGATCCCCCTAATCAAACCCTAAATCCTAAACCATTGCTTCTCATTTGAAGGCGGCAAGACAAAAATACACCCTAGAGGGGACGAGTGAACCCCTTTTTGGGGGACCGGGTATCATAAAACGGGACGGGAAAAAGTTTAGGGTTTGATTAGGCGGACCGCTACCGCAGATCCTCCTATTCAAACCCTAAATCCTTTCTCTTGCTTCTCATTCGAAGGCGGGAAGACAAAAAGACACCCTAGAGAGGTCGAGTGAACCCTTTTTGGGGGGACCGGGTATCCTAAAACGGGACGGGAAAGGGTTTTTGGGTTTGATTAGGCGGACCGCTACCGCGGATTCCCCTAATCAAACCCTAAACCCTTTACCTTGCTTCTCATTCGAAGGCGGCAAGACAAAAAGACACCCTAGAGGGGACGAGTGAACCCTTTTTTGGGGGGTCGGGTATCCTAAAACGGGACGGGAAAGGGTTTTTGTGTTTGATTAGGCGGACCGCTACTGAGGATCCCCCTAATCAAACCCTAAACCCTTTACCTTGCTTCTCATTCGAAGGCGGCAAGACAAAAAGACACCCTAGACGGGACGAGTGAACCCTTTTTGGGGGGGACCAGGTATCCTAAAACGGGACGGGAAAGGGTTTAGGGTTTGATTAGGCGGACCGCTACCGCGGATCCCCTAATCAAACCCTAAACCCTTTCCCTTGCTTCTCATTCGAAGGCGGCAAGACAAAAAGACACCCTAGAGGGGCCGAGTGAACCCTTTTTGGGGGACCGGGTACCCTAAAACGGGACGGGAAAGGGTTTAGGGTTTGATTAGGCGGACCGCTACCGCGGATCCCCCTAATCAAACCCTAAACCCTTTCCCTTGCTTCTCCTTCGAAGGCGACAAGACAAAAAGACACCCTAGAGGGGACGAGTGAACCCTTTTTTGGGGGGCCGGGTATCCTAAAACGGGACGGGAAAGGGTTTAGGGTTTGATTTGGCGGACCGCTACCGCGGATCCCCCTATTCAAACCCTAAACCCTTTCTCTTGCTTCTCATTCGAAGCCGGCTAGACAAAAAGACACCCTAGAGGGGCCGAGTGAACCCTTTTTGGGGGGACCGGGTATCCTAAAACGGGACGGGAAAGGGTTTAGGGTTTGATTAGGCGGTCCGCTACCACGGATCTCCCTAATCAAACCCTAATCCCTTTCCCTTGCTTCCCATTCGAAGACGGCAAGACAAAAAGACACCCTAGAGGGGCCGAGTGAACCCTTTTTGGGGGGGACCGGGTATCCTAAAACAGGACGGGAAAGGGTTTAGGGTTTGATTAGGCGGACCGCTACCGCGGATCCCCCTAATCAAACCCTAAACCCTTTCCCTTGCTTCTCATTCGAAGGCGGCAAGACAAAAAGACACCCTAGAGGGGCCGAGTGAACCCTTTTTGGGGGGGACCGGGTATCCTAAAACGGGACGGGAAAGGGTTTTGGGTTTGATTAGGAGGACCGCTAAAGCGGATCCCCCTAATCAAACCCTAAACCCTTTCCCTTGCTTCTCATTCGAAGGCGGCAAGACAAAAAGATACACTAGAGGGGCCGAGTGAACCCTTTTTGGGGGACCGGTATCCTAAAACGGACGGGAAAGGGTTTTAGGGTTTGATTAGGCGGACAGCTACCGCGGATCCCCCTAATCAAACCCTAAATCCTAAACCATTGCTTCTGATTTGAAGGCGGCAAGACAAAAAGACACCCTAGAGGGGCCGAGTGAACCCTTTTTGGGGGGACCGGGTATCCTAAAACGGGACGGGAAAGGGTTTAGGGTTTGATTAGGCGGACCGCTACCGCGGATCCCCCTAATCAAACCCTAAACCCTTTCCCTTGCTTCTCATTCGAATGCGGCAAGACAAAAAGAAACCCTAGAGGGGCCGAGTGAACCCTTTTTGGGGGGGGGGGGGACCGGGTATCCTAAAACGGGACGGGAAAGGGTTAAGGGTTTGATTAGGCGGACCGCTACCGCGGATCCCCCTAATCAAACCCTAAACCCTTTCCCTTGCTTCTCCTTCGAAGGCGGCAAGACAAAAAGACACCCTAGAGGGGCCGAGTGAACCCTTTTTTGGGGGGCCGGGTATCCTAAAACGGGACGGGAAAGGGTTTAGGGTTTGATTAGGCGGACCGCTACCGCGGATCCCCCTATTCAAACCCTAAACCCTTTCACTTGCTTCTCATTCGAAGCCGGCTAGACAAAAAGACACCCTAGAGGGGCCGAGTGAACCCTTTTTGGGGGGACCGGGTATCCTAAAACGGGACGTGAAAGGGTTTAGGGTTTGATTTGGCGGACCGCTACCACGGATCTCCCTAATCAAACCCTAATTCCTTTCCCTTGCTTCCCATTCGAAGACGGCAAGACAAAAAGACACCCTAGAGGGGCCGAGTGAACCCTTTTTGGGGGGGACCGGGTATCCTAAACCGGGACGGGAAAGGGTTTAGGGTTTGATTAGGCGGACCGCTACCGCGGATCCCCCTAATCAAACCCTAAACCCTTTCCCTTGCTTCTCATTCGAAGGCGGCAAGACAAAAAGACACCCTAGAGGGGCCGAGTGAACCCTTTTTGCGGGGACTGGGTATCCTAAAACGGGACGGGAAAGGGTTTAGGGTTTGATTAGGAGGACCGCTAAAGCGGATCCCCCTAATCAAACCCTAAACCCTTTCCCTTGCTTCTCATTCGAAGGCGGCAAGACAAAAAGATACACTAGAGGGGCCGAGTGAACCCTTTTTGGGGGGACCGGGTATCCTAAAAGGGGACGGGAAAGGGTTTTAGGGTTTGATTAGGCGGACCGCTACCGCGGATCCCCCTAATCAAACCCTAAATCCTAAACCATTGCTTCTCATTTGAAGGCGGCAAGACAAAAATACACCCTAGAGGGGACGAGTGAACCCCTTTTTGGGGGACCGGGTATCATAAAACGGGACGGGAAAGGGTTTAGGGTTTGATTAGGCGGACCGCTACCGCAGATCCTCCTATTCAAACCCTAAATCCTTTCTCTTGCTTCTCATTCGAAGGCGGCAAGACAGAAAGACACCCTAGAGAGGTCGAGTGAACCCTTTTTGGGGGGACCGGGTATCCTAAAACAGGACGGGAAAGGGTTTAGGGTTTGATTAGGCGGACCGCTACCGCGGATCCCCCTAATCAAACCCTAAACCCTTTCCCTTGCTTCTCATTCGAAGGCGGCAAGACAAAAAGACACCCTAGAGGGGCCGAGTGAACCCTTTTTGCGGGGACTGGGTATCCTAAAACGGGACGGGAAAGGGTTTAGGGTTTGATTAGGAGGACCGCTAAAGCGGATCCCCCTAATCAAACCCTAAACCCTTTCCCTTGCTTCTCATTCGAAGGCGGCAAGACAAAAAGATACACTAGAGGGGCCGAGTGAACCCTTTTTGGGGGGACCGGGTATCCTAAAACGGGACGGGAAAGGTTTTTAGGGTTTGATTAGGCGGACCGCTACCGCGGATCCCCCTAATCAAACCCTAAATCCTAAACCATTGCTTCTCATTTGAAGGCGGCAAGACAAAAATACACCCTAGAGGGGACGAGTGAACCCCTTTTTGGGGGACCGGGTATCATAAAACAGGACGGGAAAGGGTTTAGGGTTTGATTAGGCGGACCGCTACCGCAGATCCTCCTATTCAAACCCTAAATCCTTTCTCTTGCTTCTCATTCGAAGGCGGCAAGACAAAAAGACACCCTAGAGAGGTCGAGTGAACCCTTTTTGGGGGGACCGGGTATCCTAAAACGGGACGGGAAAGGGTTTTTGGGTTTGATTAGGCTGACCGCTACCACGGATCTCCCTAATCAAACCCTAATTCCTTTCCCTTGCTTCCCATTCGAAGACGGCAAGACAAAAAGACACCCTAGAGGGGCCGAGTGAACCCTTTTTGGGGGGGACCGGGTATCCTAAAACAGGACGGGAAAGGGTTTAGGGTTTGATTAGGCGGACCGCTACCGCGGATCCCCCTAATCAAACCCTAAACACTTTCCCTTGCTTCTCATTCGAAGGCGGCAAGACAAAAAGACACCCTAGAGGGGCCGAGTGAACCCTTTTTGCGGGGACTCGGTATCCTAAAACGGGACGGGAAAGGGTTTAGGGTTTGATTAGGAGGACCGCTAAAGCGGATCCCCCTAATCAAACCCTAAACCCTTTCCCTTGCTTCTCATTCGAAGGCGGCAAGACAAAAAGATACACTAGAGGGGCCGAGTGAACCCTTTTTGGGGGGACCGGGTATCCTAAAACGGGACGGGAAAGGGTTTTAGGGTTTGATTAGGCGGACCGCTACCGCGGATCCCCCTAATCAAACCCTAAATCCTAAACCATTGCTTCTCATTTGAAGGCGGCAAGACAAAAATACACCCTAGAGGGGACGAGTGAACCCCTTTTTGGGGGACCGGGTATCATAAAACGGGACGGGAAAGGGTTTAGGGTTTGATTAGGCGGACCGCTACCGCAGATCCTCCTATTCAAACCCTAAATCCTTTCTCTTGCTTCTCATTCGAAGGCGGCAAGACAGAAAGACACCCTAGAGAGGTCGAGTGAACCCTTTTTTGGGGGACCGGGTATCCTAAAACAAGACGGGAAAGGGTTTAGGGTTTGATTAGGCGGACCGCTACCGCGGATCCCCCTAATCAAACCCTAAACCCTTTCCCTTGCTTCTCATTCGAAGGCGGCAAGACAAAAAGACACCCTAGAGGGGCCGAGTGAACCCTTTTTGCGGGGACTGGGTATCCTAAAACGGGACGGGAAAGTGTTTAGGGTTTGATTAGGCGGACCGCTACAGCGGATCCCCTAATCAAACCCTAAACCCTTTCCCTTGCTTCTCATTCGAAGGCGGCAAGACAAAAAGATACACTAGAGGGGCCGAGTGAACCCTTTTTGGGGGGACCGGGTATCCTAAAACGGGACGGGAAAGGTTTTTAGGGTTTGATTAGGCGGACCGCTACCGCGGATCCCCCTAATCAAACCCTAAATCCTAAACCATTGCTTCTCATTTGAAGGCGGCAAGACAAAAATACACCCTAGAGGGGACGAGTGAACCCCTTTTTGGGGGACCGGGTATCATAAAACGGGACGGGAAAGGGTTTAGGGTTTGATTAGGCGGACCGCTACCGCAGATCCTCCTATTCAAACCCTAAATCCTTTCTCTTGCTTCTCATTCGAAGGCGGCAAGACAAAAAGACACCCTAGAGAGGTCGAGTGAACCCTTTTTGGGGGGACCGGGTATCCTAAAACGGGACGGGAAAGGGTTTTTGGGTTTGATTAGGCGGACCGCTACCGCGGATCCCCCTAATCAAACCCTAAACCCTTTACCTTGCTTCTCATTCGAAGGCGGCAAGACAAAAAGACACCCTAGAGGGGACGAGTGAACCCTTTTTTGGGGGGTCGGGTATCCTAAAACGGGACAGGAAAGGGTTTTTGTGTTTGATTAGGCGGACCGCTACTGAGGATCCCCCTAATCAAACCCTAAACCCTTTACCTTGCTTCTCATTCGAAGGCGGCAAGACAAAAAGACACCCTAGACGGGACGAGTGAACCCTTTTTTAGGGGGCCGGCTATCCTAAAACGGGACGGGAAAGGGTTTAGAGTTTGATTAGGCGGACCGCTACCGCGGATCCCCCTAATCAAACCCTAAACCCTTTCCCTTGCTTCTCATTCGAATGCGGCAAGACAAAAAGACACCCTAGAGGGGACGAGTGAACCCTTTTTTGGGAGGCCGTGTATCCTAAAACGGGACGGGAAAGGGTTTAGGGTTTGATTAGGCGGACCGCTACCACAGATCTCCCTAATCAAACCCTAAACCCTTTCCCTTACTTCTCATTCGAAGGCGGCAAGACAAAAAGACACCCTAGAGGGGCCGAGTGAACCCTTTTTGGGGGGGACCGGGTATCCTAAAACGGGACGGGAAAGGGTTTAGGGTTTGATTAGGCGGACCGCTACCGCGGATCCCCCTAATCAAACCCTAAACCCTTTCCCTTGCTTCTCCTTCGAAGGCGACAAGATAAAAAGACACCCTAGAGCGGACGAGTGAACCCTTTTTTGGGGGGTCGGGTATCCTAAAACGGGACGGGAAAGGGTTTAGGATTTGATTAGGCGGACCGCTACCGCGGATCCCCCTAATCAAACCCTAAACCCTTTCCCTTGCTTCTCCTTCGATGGCGACAAGACAAAAAGACACCCTAGAGGGGACGAGTGAACCCTTTTTTGGGGGGCCGGGTATCCTAAAACGGGACGGGAAAGGGTTTAGGGTTTGATTAGGCGGACCGCTACCGCGGATCCCCCTATTCAAACCCTAAACCCTTTCCCTTGCTTCTCATTCGAATGCGGCAAGACAAAACGACACCCTAGACGGGACGAGTGAACTCTTTTTTGGGGGGCCGGCTATCCTAAAACGGGACAGGAAAGGGTTTAGGGTTTGATTAGGCGGACCGCTACCGCGGATCCCCCTAATCAAACCCTAAACCCTTTCCCTTGCTTCTCATTCGAATGCGGCAAGACAAAACGACACCCTAGAGGGGACGAGTGAACCCTTTTTTGGGAGGCCGTGTATCCTAAAACGGGACGGAAAAGGGTTTAGGGTTTGATTAGGCGGACCGCTACCACAGATCTCCCTAATCAAACCCTAAACCCTTTCCCTTGCTTCTCATTCGAAGGCGGCAAGACAAAAAGACACCCTAGAGGGGCCGAGTGAACCCTTTTTTGGGGGGACCGGGTATCCTAAAACGGGACGGGAAAGGGTTTAGGGTTTGATTAGGCGGACCGCTACCGCGGATCCCCCTAATCAAACAGTAAACCCTTTCCCTTGCTTCTCATTTGAAGGCGGCAAGAAAAAAAGACACCCTAGAGGGGACGAGTGAACCCTTTTTTGGGGGGGCCGGGTATCCTAAAACGGGACGGGAAAGGGTTTAGGGTTTGATTAGGCGGACCGCTACCGCGGATCCCCCTAATTAAACCCTAAACCCTTTCCCTTGCTTCTCCTTCGAAGGCGACAAGACAAAAAGACACCCTACAGGGGACGAGTGAACCCTTTTTTGGGGGGCCGGGTATCCTAAAACGGGACGGGAAAGGGTTTAGGGTTTCATTAGGCGGACCGCTACCGCGGATCCCCCTATTCAAACCCTAAACCCTTTCTGTTGCTTCTCATTCGAAGGCGGCAAGACAAAAAGACACCCTAGAGGGGCCGAGTGAACCCTCTTTGGGGGGACCGGGTATCCTAAAACGAGACGGGAAAGGGTTTTTGGGTTTGATTAGGCGGACCGCTACCGCGGATCCCCCTAATCAAACCCTAAATCCTAAACCCTTGCTTCTCATTCGAAGGCGGCAAGACAAAAAGACACCCTAGAGGGGACGAGTGAACCCTTTTTTGGGGGGGCGTGTATCCTAAAACGGGATAGGAAAGGGTTAAGGGTTTGATTAGGCGGACCGCTACCGCGGATCCCTCTTATCAAACCCTAAACCCTTTACCTTGCTTCTCATTCGAAGGCGGCAAGACAAAAAGACACCCTAGACGGGACGAGTGAACCCTTTTTTGGGGGGCCGGCTATCCTAAAACGGGACGGGAAAGGGTTTAGGGTTTGATTAGGCGGACCGCTACCACGGATCCCCCTAATCAAACCCTAAACCCTTTCCCTTGCTTCTCATTCGAATGCGGCAAGACAAAACGACACCCTAGAGGGGACGAGTGAACCCTTTTTTGGGAGGTCGTGTATCCTAAAACGGGACGGGAAAGGGTTTAGGGTTTGATTAGGCGGACCGCTACCACAGATCTCCCTAATCAAACCCTAAACCCTTTCCCTTGCTTCTCATTCGAAGGCGGCAAGACAAAAAGACACCCTTGAGGGGCCGAGTGAACCCTTTTTGGGGGGACCGGGTATCCTAAAACGGGACGGGAAAGGGTTTAGGGTTTTATTAGGCGGACCGCTACCGCGGATCCCCCTAATCAAACCCTAAACCCTTTCCCTTGCTTCTCCTTCGAAGGCGACAAGACAAAAAGACACCCTAGAGGGGACGAGTGAACCCTTTTTTGGGGGGCCGGGTATCCTAAAACGGGACGGGAAAGGGTTTAGGGTTTGATTAGGCGGACCGCTACCGCGGATCCCCCTATTCAAACCCTAAACCCTTTCTCTTGCTTCTCATTCGAAGGCGGCAAGACAAAAAGACACCCTAGAGGGGCCGAGTGAACCCTTTTTGGGGAGACCGGGTATCCTAAAACGGGACGGGAAAGGGTTTTTGGGTTTGATTAGGCGGACCGCTACCGCGAATCCCCCTAATCAAACCCTCAATCCTTTACCTTGCTTCTCATTCGAAGGCGGCAAGACAAAAAGACACCCTGGAGGGGACGAGTGAACCCTTTTTGGGGGAACCGGGTATCCTAAAACGGGACGGGAAAGGGTTTCGGGTTTGATTGGGCAGACCGCTACCGTGGATACCTCTAATCAAACCCTAAACCCTTTCCCTTGCTTCTACTTCGAAGGCGACAAGACAAAAAGACACCCTAGAGGGGACGAGTGACCCCTTTTTTGGGTGGCCGTGTATCCTAAAACGAGACGAGAAAGGGTTTAGGGTTTGATTAGGTGGACCGCTACCGCAGATCCCCTTATTCAAACCCTAAACCCTTTCTCTTGCTTCTCATTCGAAGGCGGCAAGACAAAAAGACACCCTAGAGAGGTCGGGTGAACCCTTTTTGGGGGGACCGGGTATCCTAAAACGGGACGGGAAAGGGTTTTTGGGTTTGATTAGGCGGACTGCTACCGCGGATCCTCCTAATCAAACCCTAAACCCTTTACCTTGGTTCTACTTCGAAGGCGACAAGACAAAAAGACACCCTAGAGGGGACGAGTGAACCCTTTTTTGGGGGGCCGGGTATCCTAAAACGGGACGGGAAAGGGTTTAGGGTTTGATTAGGCGGACCGCTACCGCGGATCCCCCTATTCAATCCCTAAACCCTTTCTCTTGCTTCTCATTCGAAGGCGGCAAGACAAAAAGACACCCTAGAGGGGCCGAGTGAACCCTTTTTGGGGGGACCGGGTATCCTAAAACGGGACGGGAAAGGGTTTTTGGGTTTGATTAGGCGGACCGCTACCGCGGATCCCCCTAATCAAACCCTAAACCCTTTACCTTGGTTCTACTTCGAAGGCGACAAGACAAAAAGACAACCTAGAGGGGACGAGTGAACCCTTTTTTGGGGGGCCGTGTATCCTAAAACGGGACGGGAAAGGGTTTAGGGTTTGATTAGGCGAACCGCTACCGCAGATCCCCCTATTCAAACCCTAAACCCTTTCTCTTGCTTCTCATTCGAAGGCGGCAAGACAAAAAGACACCCTAGAGAGGTCGAGTGAACCCTTTTTGGGGGGACCGGGTATCCTAAAACGGGACGGGAAAGGGTTTTTGGGTTTGATTAGGCGGACCGCTACCGCGAATCCCACTAATCAAACCCTCAACCCTTTACCTTGCTTCTCATTCGAAGGCGGCAAGACAAAAAGACACCCTGGAGGGGACGAGTGAACCCTTTTTGGGGGAACCGGGTATCCTAAAACGGGACGGGAAAGGGTTTCGGGTTTGATTGGGCAGACCGCTACCGCGGATACCTCTAATCAAACCCTAAACCCTTTCCTTTGCTTCTCATTCGATGGCGGCAAGACAAAAAGACAACCTAGAGGGGCCGAGTGAACCCTTTTTGGGGGGACCGGGTATCCTAAAACGGGACGGGAAAGGGTTTTTGGGTTTGATTAGGCGGACCGCTACCGCAGATCCCCCTATTCAAACCCTAAACCCTTTCTCTTGCTTCTCATTCGAAGGCGGCAAGACAAAAAGACACCCTAGAGAGGTCGAGTGAACCCTTTTTGGGGGGACCGGGTATCCTAAAACGGGACGGGAAAGGGTTTTTGGGTTTGATTAGGCGGACCGCTACCGCGGATCCCCCTAATCAAACCCTAAACCCTTTACCTTGGTTCTACTTCGAAGGCGACAAGACAAAAAGACAACCTAGAGGGGACGAGTGAACCCTTTTTTGGGGGGCCGTGTATCCTAAAACGGGACGGGAAAGGGTTTAGGGTTTGATTAGGCGAACCGCTACCGCAGATCCCCCTATTCAAACCCTAAACCCTTTCTCTTGCTTCTCATTCGAAGGCGGCAAGACAAAAAGACACCCTAGAGAGGTCGAGTGAACCCTTTTTGGGGGGACCGGGTATCCTAAAACGGGACGGGAAAGGGTTTTTGGGTTTGATTAGGCGGACCGCTACCGCGAATCCCACTAATCAAACCCTCAACCCTTTACCTTGCTTCTCATTCGAAGGCGGCAAGACAAAAAGACACCCTGGAGGGGACGAGTGAACCCTTTTTGGGGGAACCGGGTATCCTAAAACGGGACGGGAAAGGGTTTCGGGTTTGATTGGGCAGACCGCTACCGCGGATACCTCTAATCAAACCCTAAACCCTTTCCTTTGCTTCTCATTCGATGGCGGCAAGACAAAAAGACAACCTAGAGGGGCCGAGTGAACCCTTTTTGGGGGGACCGGGTATCCTAAAACGGGACGGGAAAGGGTTTTTGGGTTTGATTAGGCGGACCGCTACCGCGGATCCCCCTAATCAAACCCTAAACCCTTTCCCTTGCTTCTCATTCGAAGGCGGTAAGACAAAAAGACACCCTAGAGGGGACAAGTGAACCCTTTTTTGGGGGGCCGAGAATGATCATGGAAGTAATGTACCCTGAGTGGCTCGCTAACGTGGTTGTTGTGCAGAAAAAGAACGGAAAATGGAGAGTCTGTGTAGATTACACTGACCTGAACAAAGCCTGCCCCAAGGACCCATTTCCTTTGCCACATATTGCTGCCATGGTAGACGCTACAGCAGGGCATGAGATGCTGACATTCATGGATGCCTCCAGTGGATTCAATCAAATAAAAATGCACCCTGCTGACCAGGAGAGTACTACATTCATAACAGTTCAAGGCATTTACTATTACACTGCCATGCCTTTCGGCCTGAAGAATGCAGGGGCAACATACCAGCACCTGGTCAACATGATGTTCAAGGATCGAGTAGGTGATATTATGGAAGTCTACATAGACGACATGGTGGTAAAATCCAAAAATGCAGAAGATCATGTGAAGCATTTGGAAGTAGCATTCGAAATATTGGAAAAATACAACATGAAGCTCAACCCTACAAAATGCCACTTTGGAGTTTTTGTAGGTAAGTTCCTTGGATACATGATTGCGAAGAGAGGCGTAGAAGCCATCCCAGAACAGATAAAAGCTATCCTGGAACTTCAGTCACCTAACTCCGTTAAAGATATTCAGAAATTGACAGGCCGGGTAGCTGCCCTGAACCGGTTCATATCAAGATCCTCTGAAAGGTGTAAAACATTTTACAACCTACTCAGAAAAAATAAACATTTTCATTGGACGGATGAACATGAGGCAGCCTTTCAAGACTTAAAATCTTATTTGTCATCTCCACCCTTACTGGCCAAACCAGAAAAAGGATAACCCCTGTCAGTATACTTATCTTTCACTAACATAGCAGTCAGTGCAGTCCTTGTAAAAGAACAGGAAGGTCAACAACATCCGGTCTATTATGTAAGTAAGAGCCTGCTGGATGCTGAGATGAGGAATGGATTACTTGAAAAATATGTCTTACCTTTAATTATGTCATGTACTAAACTGCGACCCTATTTTGAAAGCCACCCCATTATAGTCAGGACCAACTTACCCATAAAATCTATCATGCGCAAGCCTGAATTATCAGGTAGGATGGCCAAGTGGTCAGTTCAAATTAGCACATATGATATCTCTTTTGAACCCAGGGCAGCGATCAAATCGCAGGCCTTAGCAGATTTTGTGGCTGATTTCAGCCCTAACCTAGAACCTGACCTGAAAAAAGAAGTCAATCAATTAGAAAATAAAACCCCAGACCAAGAATGAACTTTGTTCATAGATGGGGCATCCAATGCCAGGGGGACAGGGTTAGGATTAGTGCTTAAATTGCCACAGGGAGATATGATAGCATAGGCTATAAGCTGTAAATTCAAAGCTACTAACAATGAAGCGGAATATGAAGCTCTGATAGCAGGCTTAAAGGTATGTCTAGACCTCGGTGTTCAAAATCTAAAGGTAAAAACTGATTCACTTCTAATTGCTAATTAAATAAAGGGAATTTATACGGCTAAGGATGCAAAAATGATTTCATATTTAGAATATGCAAAAAACCTTACCGCTAAATTTGCTTTATTTGATATAGATCAAATATCAAGAGACCTAAACACACAGGCTGATGCTTTGGCCAACCTAGGTTCAAACTTTACCCCCACAGTTTTTGATAAAATACCAATTGTTCATTTATTAGAGCCAACCATCAGCAAGGCTGAACAAGTCAACCCTGTCAATCAGGATAATAATTCTTGGACTAAACCCTATTATGATTGGTTTCTCCGAGGAATACTACCTTAGGGAAGACATGAAGCAAGGGCTTTTAAAATCAGAGCTTCAACCTAAGCCATTATCAATAACACTCTATTCAAGAGATCGCAGGCTGGACCTTACCTGAGATGCTTGGAGCCTAACGAACCCAAACAAGTACTTCAAGAATTACACGATGGACATTGGGTAACCATAAAGGAGGAAAAAGCCTGGCAAGTAAAGTACTTAGGACAGGCTACTACTGGCCTACACTGAGGGCTGACTGCCTGGAATACTCTTCAAAATGTGAAGCCTATCAAGTTCATGCACCAATAATACATCAGCCATCTGAGCTCCTTCACTCAATTTCTGCGCCCTGGCCATTTATGAAGTGGGGCATGGATATTGTAGGGAAGCTGCCTGTAGCTTCAGGACAAAAAGTATTCATGTTAGCTATGACTGATTACTTCTCCAAATGGATCGAGGCTGACTCTTTCAGGCAAGTAACTGAAAAAGAAGTAATATCCTTCATCAGAACGAACATTATTTGCAGATATGGAGTCCCATCAAAAATAGTATGTGACAATGGAACCCAATTTGTGGGGAAAAGGACCCAAGCATTTTGCCAAGAATGGAATATCAACCTGGTAACATCCACCTCTGGATATCCAAAAGCTAACGGCCAGGCTGAATCCAGTAACAAGGTAGTCATAAGCTGCCTAAAGAAGAAACTAAAAAGAAGACGAGGCAGATGGGCTGAAGAACTTCCATTAGTACTATGGGCAGACAGGAAACCTCCAAAGACATCAACAGGACAAACACCTTATTCTTTGGTGTATGGCTGTGAACCTG
Organism: Silene latifolia; assembly: GCF_048544455.1. Classification (NCBI taxonomy): domain Eukaryota; kingdom Viridiplantae; phylum Streptophyta; class Magnoliopsida; order Caryophyllales; family Caryophyllaceae; genus Silene; species Silene latifolia. Next base: position 235,174,659 of record NC_133538.1, read on the forward strand.
TCATTCCTGCAGAAGTCCGGGTACCAACATCAAGATATAGCCTGAACAATGTTGAAACAAACAGAGACCTGATGCAAGATAACCCGGTCCTGACAGAAGAGCTAAGACACACTGCCAAAATCAGGATGGCATCATACCAACAAGCAGTAGCCAGGACTTACAATAAAAATGTCAGAATTAGAGTCTTCAGGGAAGGAGACCTCGTCCTATGAAAAGTTTTTCCAAACAAAAAATAGAAATCAGCAGGCAAGCTTGCCCCCCACATGGGAGGGCCGCTACTTAATTGATTCAATCATTGGACAAGGAGCATACAGGCTCCAAACATTAGAAGGAGAAATAATCCCAAGATCTTGGAATGTAACTCATTTGAAATTATTCCATGTATAAAACCTATGTCAGGCCATAATCAAACCCAAAAACCCTTTCCCGTCCCGTTTTAGGATACCCGGTCCCCCCAAAAAGGGTTCACTCGGCCCCTCTAGGGTGTCTTTTTGTCTTGCCGTCTTAAAAGGAGAAGCAAGGGAAAGGGTTTAGGGTTTGATTAGGGAGATCCATGGTAGCGGTCCGCCTAATCAAACCCTAAACCCATTCCCGTCCCGTTTTAGGATACCCGGTCCCCCCAAAAAGGGTTCACTCGGCCCCTCTAGGGTGTCTTTTTGTCTTGCCTCCTTCGAATGAGAAGCAAGGGAAAGGGTTTAAGGTTTGGTTAGGGAGATCCGCGGTAGTGGTCCGCCTAATCAAACCCTAAACCCTTTCCCGTCCCGTTTTAGGATACCCGACCCCCCAAAAAGGGTTTCACTCGTCCCCTCTAGGGTGTCTTTTTGTCTTGCCGCCTTCAAATGAGAAGAAAGGGTTTAGGATTTAGGGTTTGATTAGGGGGATTCGCGGTAGCGGTCTGCCTAATCAAACCCAAAAACCCTTTCCCGTCCCGTTTTAGGATACCCGGTCCCCACAAAAAGGGTTCACTCGGCCCTTCTAGGGTGTCTTTTTGTCTTGCCGCCTTCGAATGAGAAGAAGGGAAAGGGTTTAGGGTTTGATTAGGGGGATCCGCGGTAGCGGTCCGCCTAATCAAACCCTAAACCCTTTCCCGACCCGTTTTAGGATACCCGGCCCCCCAAAAAAGGGTTCACTCGTCCCCTCTAGGTTGTCTTTTTGTCTTGCCGCCTTCGAATGAGAAGCAAGGGAAAGGGTTTAGGGTTTGATTAGGGGGATCTGCGGTAGCGGTCCGCCTAATCAAACACAAAAACCCTTTCCCGTCCCGTTTTAGGATACTCGGTCCCCCCAAAATGGGTTCACTCGGTCCCTCTAGGGTGTCTTTTTGTCTTGCCACCTTCGAATGAGAAGCAAGGGAAAGGTTTTAGGGTTTGATTAGGGGGATCTGCGGTAGCGGTCCGCCGAATGAAACCCTAAACCCTTTCCCGTTCCGTTTTAGGATACCCGGCCCCCCAAAAAAGGGTTCACTCGCCCCTCTAGGGTGTCTTTTTGTCTTGCCGCCTTTGAATGAGAAGCAAGGGAAAGGGTTTAGGGTTTTATTAGGGGGATATGCGGTAGCGGTCCGCCTAATCAAACACTAAACCGTTTCCCGTCTCGTTTTAGGATACCCGGCCCCCCAAAAAAGGGTTCACTCGTCCCCTCTAGGGTGTCTTTTTGTCTTGCCGCCTTCGAATGAGAAGCAAGGGAAAGGGTTTAGGGTTTGATTAGGGGGATCCGCGGTAGCGGTCCGCCTAATCAAACCCTAAAACCTTTCCCGTCCCATTTTAGGATACCCGGCCCCCCCAAAAAGGGTTCACTCGTCCCCTCTAGTGGTGTCTTTTTGTCTTGCCGCCTTCGAATGAGAAGCAAGGGAATGGGTTTAGGGTTTGATTAGGGGGATTCACGGTAGCGGTCCGCCTAATCAAACCCTAAACCCTTTCCCGTCCCGTTTTAGGATACCCGGCCCCCCAAAAAGGGGTTCACTCGTCCCCTCTCGGGTGTCTTTTTGTCTTGCCGCCTTCGAATGAGAAGAAAGGGTTTAGGATTTAGGGTTTGATTAGGAGGATTCGCGGTAGCGGTCTGCCTAATCAAACCCAAAAACCCTTTCCCGTCCCGTTTTAGGATACCCGGTCCCCCCAAAAAGGGTTCAATCGGCCCCTCTAGGGTGTCTTTTTGTCTTGCCGCCGTCGAATGAGAAGCAAGGGAAAGGGTTGAGGGTTTTATTAGGGGGGGTCCGCGGTAGCGGTCCGCCTAATCAAACCCTAAACCCTTTCCCGACCCATTGTAGCATACTGGCCCCCCAAAAAGGGGTTCACTCGTCCCCTCTCGGGTGTCTTTTTGTCTTGCCGCCTTCAAATGAGAAGCAAGGGAAAGGGTTTAGGGTTTGATTAGGGGGATCAACGGTAGCGGTCCGCCTAATCAAACCCAAAAACCCTTTCCCGTCCCGTTTTAGGATACTCGGTCCCCCCAAAAAGGGTTCACTCGGTCCCTCTAGGGTGTCTTTTTGTCTTGCCGCCTTCGAATGAGAAGCAAGGGAAAGGGTTTAGGGTTTGGTTAGGGGGATCTGCGGTAGCGGTCCGCCTAATCAAACCCTCAACCCTTTCCCTTCACGTTTTAGGATACCCGGCCCTCCAAAAAAGGGTTCACTCGTCCCCTCTAGGGTGTCTTTTTGTCTTGCCGCCTTCGAATGAGAAGCAAGGGAAAGGGTTTAGGGTTTGATTAGGGGGATCTGCGGTAGCGGTCCGCCTAATGAAACACAAAAACCCTTTCCCGTCCCATTTTAGAATACTCGGTCCCCCCAAAATGGGTTCACTCGGTCCCTCTAGGGTGTCTTTTTGTCTTGCCACCTTCGAATGAGAAGCAAGGGAAAGGGTTTAGGGTTTGATTAAGGGGATCTGCGGTAGCGGTCCGCCTAATCAAACCCTAAACCCTTTCCCGTCCCGTTTTAGGATACCCGGCCCCCCAAAAAAGGGTTCACTCGTCCCCTCTAGGGTGTCTTTTTGTCTTGCCGCCTTTGAATGAGAAGCAAGGGAAAGGGTTTAGGGTTTGATTAGGGGGATCTGCGGTAGCGGTCCGCCTAATCAAACCCTAAACCGTTTCCCGTCTGGTTTTAGGATACCCGGCCCCCCAAAAAAGGGTTCACTCGTCCCCTCTAGGGTGTCTTTTTGTCTTGCCGCCTTCGAATGAGAAGCAAGGGAAAGGGTTTAGGGTTTGATTAGGGGGATCCACGGTAGCGGTCCGCCTAATCAAACCCTAAAACCTTTCCCGTCCCATTTTAGGATACCCGGCCCCCCAAAAAAGGGTTCACTCGTCCCCTCTAGGGTGTCTTTTTGTCTTGCCGCCTTCGAATGAGAAGCAAGGGAAAGGGTTTAGGGTTTGATTAGGAAGATCTGCGGTAGCGGTCCGCCTAATGAAACCCTAAACCCTTTCCCGTCCCGTTTTAGGATACCCGGCTCCCCAAAAAAGGGTTCACTCGTCCCCTCTAGGGTGTCTTTTTGTCTTGCCGCCTTTGAATGAGAAGCAAGGGAAAGGGTTTAGGGTTTGATTAGGGATCTGCGGTGCGGTCCGCCTAATCAAACCCTAAACCGTTTCCCCGTCCTGGTTTTAGGATACCCGGCCCCCAAAAAAGGGTTCACTCGTCCCCTCTAGGGTGTCTTTTTGTCTTGCCGCCTTCGAATGAGAAGCAAGGGAAAGGGTTTAGGGTTTGATTAGGGGGATCCGCGGTAGCGGTCCGCCTAATCAAACCCTAAAACCTTTCCCGTCCCGTTTTAGGATACCCGGTCCCCCCAAAAAGGGTTCACTCGTCCCCTCTAGGGTGTCTTTTTGTCTTGCCGCCTTCGAATGAGAAGCAAGGGAAAGGGTTTAGGGTTTGATTAGGAAGATTCGCGGTAGCGGTCCGCCTAATCAAACCCTAAACCCTTTCCCGTCCCGTTTTAGGATACCCGGCCCCCCAAAAAGGGGTTCACTCGTCCCCTCTAGGGTGTCTTTTTGTCTTGCCGCCTTCGAATGAGAAGAAAGGGTTTAGGATTTAGGGTTTGATTAGGGGGATTCGCGGTAGTGGTCCGCCTAATCAAACCCTAAACCCTTTCCCGTCCCGTTTTAGGATACCCGGTCCCCCCCGAAAAGGGTTCAATCGGCCCCTCTAGGGTGTCTTTTTGTCTTGCCGCCGTCGAATGAGAAGCAAGGGAAAGGGTTGAGGGTTTTATTAGGGGGGGTTTGCGGTAGCGGTCCGCCTAATCAAACCCTAAACCCTTTCCCGACCCGTTGTAGGATACCCGGCCCCCCAAAAAGGGGTTCACTCGTCCCCTCTAGGGAGTCTTTTTGTCTTGCCGCCTTCGAATGAGAAGCAAGGGAAAGGGTTTAGTGTTTGATTAGAGGGATCCGCGGTAGCGGTCCGCCTAATCAAACCCAAAAACCCTTTCCCGTCCCGTTTTAGGATGCCCGGTCCCCCCAAAAAGGGTTCACTCGGCCCCTCTAGAATGTCTTTTTGTCTTGCCGCCTTCGAATGAGAAGCAAGGGAAAGGGTTTAGGGTTTGATTAGGGGGATCCACGGTAGCGGTCCGCCTAATCAAACCCTAAACCCTTTCCCGTCCCGTTTTAGGATACCCGGTCCCCCCAAAAAGGGTTCACTCGGCCCCTCTAGGGTGTCTTTTTGTCTTGCCGCCTTCGAATGAGAAGCAAGGGAAAGGTTTTAGGGTTTGATTAGGGGGATCCGCGGTAGTGGTCCGCCTAATCAAACCCTAAACCCTTTCCCGTCCCGTTTTACGATACCCGGCCCCCCAAAAAGGGGTTCACTCGTCCCCTCTAGGGTGTCTTTTTGTCTTGCCGCCTTCGAATGAGAAGCAAGGGTTTAGGATTTAGGGTTTAATTAGGGGATCCGCGGTAGAGGTCCGCCTAATCAAACCCAAAAACCCTTTCCCGTCCCGTTTTAGGATACCTGGTCCCCCCAAAAAGGGTTCACTCGGCCCCTCTAGGATGTCTTTTTGACTTGCCGCCTTCGAATGAGAAGCAAGGGAAAGGGTTTAGGGTTTGATTAGAGGGATCCGCGGTAGCGGTCCGCCTAATCCAACCCTAAAACCTTTCCCGTCCGATTTTAGGAGACCCGGCCCCCCAAAAAAGGGTTCACTCGTCCCCTCTAGGGTGTCTTTTTGTCTTGCCTCCTTCGAATGAGAAGCAAGGGAAAGGGTTTAGGGTTTTATTAGGGGGATCCGCGGTAACGGTCCGCCTAATCAAACCCTAAACCCTTTCCCGTCTCGTTTTAGGATACCCGGCCCCCCAAAAAGGGGTTCACTCGTCCCCTCTAGGGTGTCTATTTGTCTTGCCGCCTTCGAATGAGAAGAAAGGGTTTAGGATTTAGGGTTTGATTAGGGGGATTCGCGGTAGCGGTCTGCCTAATCAAACCCAAAAACCCTTTCCCGTCCCGTTTTAGGATACCCGGTCCCCCCAAAAAGGGTTCACTCGGCCCCTCTAGGGTGTCTTTTTGTCTTGCCGCCGTCGAATGAGAAGCAAGGGAAAGGGTTTAGGGTTTGATTAGGGGGGTCCGCGGTAGCGGTCCGCCTAATCAAACCCTAAACCCTTTCCCGACCCGTTTTAGGATACCCGGCCCCCCAAAAAGGGGTTCACTCGTCCCCTCTAGGGTGTCTTTTTGTCTTGCCGCCTTCGAATGAGAAGCAAGGGAAAGGGTTTAGGGTTTGATTAGGGGGATCCGTGGTAGCGGTCCGCCTAATCAAACCCAAAAACCCTTTCCCGTCCCGTTTTAGGATACCCGGTCCCCCAAAAAGGGTTCACTCGGTCCCTCTGGGGTGTCTTTTTGTCTTGCCGCCTTCGAATGAGAAGTAAGGTAAAGGGTTTAGGGTTTGATTAGGGGGATCTGCGGTAGCGGTCCGCCTATTCAAACCCAAAAACCCTTTCCCGTCTCGTTCTCGGATACCTGGTCCCCAAAAAGGGTTCACTCGTCCCCTCTAGTGTGTGTTTTTGTCTTGCCGCCTTCGAATGAGAAGCAAGGGAAAGGGTTTAGGGTTTGATTAGGGGGATCTGCGGTAGCGGTCCGCCTAATCAAACCCAAAAACCCTTTCCCGTCCCGTTTTCGGATACCTGGTCCCCAAAAAGGGTTCACTCGGCCCCTCTAGGGTGTCTTTTTGTCTTGCCGCCTTCGAATGAGAAACAAGAGAAAGGGTTTAGGGTTTGATTAGGGGGATCCGCTACCGCGGATCCCCCTAATAAAACTCTAAACCCTTTCCCGTCCCGTTTTAGGATACCCGGCCCCCCAAAAAAGGGTTCACTCGTCCCCTCTAGGGTGTCTTATTGTGTTGCCGCCTTCGAATTAGAAGCAAGGGAAAAGGTTTAGGGTTTGATTGGGGGGATCCGCGGTAGCGGTCCGCCTAATCAAACCCTAAACCCTTTCCTGTCCCGTTTTAGGATACCCGGCCCCCCAAAAAGGGGTTCACTCGTCCCCTCTAGGGTGTCGTTTTGTCTTGCCGCCTTCGAATGAGAAGCAAGGGTTTAGGATTTAGGGTTTGATTAGGAGGATCCGCGGTAGCGGTCTGCCTAATCAAACCCAAAAATCCTTTCCCGCCCCGTTTTAGGATACCCGGTCCCCCCCAAAAAGGGTTCACTCGGCCCCTCTAGGGTGTCTTTTTGTCTTGCCGCCTTGGAATGAGAAGCAAGGGAAAGGTTTTAGGGTTTGATTAGAGGGATACGCGGTAGTGGTCCGCCTAATCAAACCCTAAACCCTTTCCCGTCCCGTTTTAGGATACCCGGCCCCCCAAAAAGGGGTTCACTCGTCCTCTCTAGGGTGTCTTTTTGTCTTGCCGCCTTCGAATGAGAAGCAAGGGCTTAGGATTTAGGGTTTGATTAGGGGGATCCGCGGTAGCGGTCCGCCTAATCAAACCCAAAAACCCTTTCCCGTCCCGTTTTCGGATACCTGGTCCCCCCAAAAAGGGTTCACTCGGCCCCTCTAGGGTGTCTTTTTGTCTTGACGCCTTCGAATGAGAAGCAAGGGAAAGGGTTTAGGGTTTGATTAGGGGGATCCGCGGTAGCGGTCCGCCTAATCAAACTCTAAACCCTTTCCCGTCCCGTTTTAGATACCCTACCCCGAAAAAGGGTTCACTCGTCCCCTCTAGGGTGTCTTATTGTCTTGCCGCCTTCGAATGAGAAGCAAGGGAAAGGGTTTAGGGTTTGATTAGGGGGATCCGCGGTAGCGGTCCGCCTAATCAAGCCCTAAACCCTTTCCCGCCCCGTTTTAGGATACCCGGCCCCCCAAAAAGGGGTTCTCTCGTCCCCTCTAAGGTGTCTTTTTGTCTTGCCGCCTTCGAATGAGAAGCAAGGGTTTAGGATTTAGGGTTTGATTAGGAGGATCCGCGGTAGCGGTCTGCCTAATCAAACCCAAAAACCCTTTCCCGTCCCGTTTTAGGATACCCGGTCCCCCCAAAAAGGGTTCACTCGGCCCCTATAGGGTGTCTTTTTGTCTTTCCGCCTTCGAATGAGAAGCAAGGGAAAGGTTTTAGGGTTTGATTAGGGGGATCCGCGGTAGTGGTCCGCCTAATCAAACCCTAAACCCTTTCCCGTCCCGTTTTAGGATACCCGGCCCCCTAAAAAAGGGTTCACTCGTCCCCTCTAGGGTGTCTTATTGTCTTGCCGCCTTCGAATGATAAGCAAGGGAAAAGGTTTAGGGTTTGATTAGGGGGATCCGCGGTAGCGGCCCGCCTAATCAAACCCTAAACCCTTTCCTGTTCCTTTTTAGGATACCTGGCCCCCCAAAAAGGGGTTCACTCGTCCCCTCTAGGGTGTCTTTTTGTCTTACCGCCTTCGAATGAGAAGCAAGGGTTTAGGATTTAGGGTTTGATTAGGAGGATCCGCGGTAGCGGTCTGCCTAATCAAACCCAAAAACCCTTTCCCGTCCCGTTTTAGGATACCCGGTCCCACCCAAAAAGGGTTCACTCGGCCCCTCTAGGGTGTCTTTTTGTCTTGCCGCCTTCGAATGAGAAGCAAAGAAAAGGTTTTAGGGTTTGATTAGGGGGATCCACGGTAGTGGTTCGCCTAATCAAACCCTAAACCATTTCCCGTCCCGTTTTAGGATACCCGGCCCGCCAAAAAGGGGTTCACTCGTCCCCTCTAGGGTGTCTTTTTGTCTTGCCGCCTTCGAATGAGAAGCAAGGGCTTAGGATTTAGGGTTTGATTAGGAGGATCCGCGGTAGCGGTCCGCCTAATCAAACCCAAAAACCATTTCCCGACCCGTTTTAGGATACCCGGCCCCCCAAAAAGGGGTTCACTCATCCCCTCTAGGGTGTCTTTTTGTCTTGCCGCCTTCGAATGAGAAGCAAGGGAAAGGGTTTAGGGTTTGATTAGGGGGGTCCGCGGTAGCGGTCTGCCTAATCAAACCCTAAAACCTTTCCCGTCCGATTTTAGGATACCCGGCCCCCCAAAAAAGGGTTCACTCGTCCCCTCTAGGGTGTCTTTTTGTCTTGCCGCCTTGAATGAGAAGCGAGGAAAGGGTTTAGGGTTTGATTAGGAGGATCCGCGGTAGCGGTCCGCCTAATCAGACCCTAAACCCTTTCCCGTCCCGTTTTAGGATACCCGGCCCCCCGAAAAGGGGTTCACTCGTCCCCCCTAGGGTGTCTTTTTGTCTTGCCGCCTTCGAATGAGAAGAAAGGGTTTAGGATTTAGGGTTTGATTAGGGGGATTCGCGGTAGCGGTCTGCCTAATCAAACCCAAAAACCCTTTCCCGTCCCGTTTTAGGATACCCGGTCCCCCCAAAAAGGGTTAACTCGGCCCCTCTAGGGTGTCTTTTTGTCTTGCCGCCGTCGAATGAGAAGCAAGGGAAAGGGTTTAGGGTTTGATTAGGGGGATCCGCGGTAGTGGTCCGCCTAATCAAACCCTAAACCCTTTCCCGTCCCGTTTTAGGATACCCGGCCCCCTAAAAAAGGGTTCACTCGTCCCCTCTAGGGTGTCTTATTGTCTTGCCGCCTTCGAATGAGAAGCAAGGGAAAAGGTTTAGGGTTTGATTAGGGGATCCGCGGTAGCGCCCGCCTAATCAAACCCTAAACCCTTTCCCTGTTCCTTTTTAGGATACCTGGCCCCCCAAAAAGGGGTTCACTCGTCCCCTCTAGGGTGTCTTTTTGTCTTACCGCCTTCGAATGAGAAGCAAGGGTTTAGGATTTAGGGTTTGATTAGGAGGATCCGCGGTAGCGGTCTGCCTAATCAAACCCAAAAACCCTTTCCCGTCCCGTTTTAGGATACCCGGTCCCACCCAAAAAGGGTTCACTCGGCCCCTCTAGGGTGTCTTTTTGTCTTGCCGCCTTCGAATGAGAAGCAAGGAAAAGGTTTTAGGGTTTGATTAGGGGGATCCACGGTAGTGGTTCGCCTAATCAAACCCTAAACCCTTTCCCCTAAAATCCCGTTTAGGATACCCGCCCGCCAAAAAGGGGTTCACTCGTCCCCTCTAGTGTGTCTTTTTGTCTTGCCGCCTTCGAATGAGAAGCAAGGGCTTAGGATTTAGGGTTTGATTAGGAGGATCCGCGGTAGCGGTCCGCCTAATCAAACCCAAAAACCCTTTCCCGACCCGTTTTAGGATACCCGGCCCCCCAAAAAGGGGTTCACTCATCCCCTCTAGGGTGTCTTTTTGTCTTGCCGCCTTCGAATGAGAAGCAAGGGAAAGGGTTTAGGGTTTGATTAGGGGGGTCCGCGGTAGCGGTCTGCCTAATCAAACCCTAAAACCTTTCCCGTCCGATTTTAGGATACCCGGCCCCCCAAAAAAGGGTTCACTCGTCCCCTCTAGGGTGTCTTTTTGTCTTGCCGCCTTCGAATGAGAAGCAAGGGAAAGGGTTTAGGGTTTGATTAGGAGGATCCGCGGTAGCGGTCCGCCTAATCAGACCCTAAACCCTTTCCCGTCCCGTTTTAGGATACCCGGCCCCCCGAAAAGGGGTTCACTCGTCCCCCCTAGGGTGTCTTTTTGTCTTGCCGCCTTCGAATGAGAAGAAAGGGTTTAGGATTTAGGGTTTGATTAGGGGGATTCGCGGTAGCGGTCTGCCTAATCAAACCCAAAAACCCTTTCCCGTCCCGTTTTAGGATACCCGGTCCCCCCAAAAAGGGTTAACTCGGCCCCTCTAGGGTGTCTTTTTGTCTTGCCGCCGTCGAATGAGAAGCAAGGGAAAGGGTTTAGGGTTTGATTAGGGGGGTCCGCGGTAGCGGTCCGCCTAATCAAACCCTAAACCCTTTCCCGACCCGTTTTAGGATACCCGGCCCCCCAAAAAGGGGTTCACGCGTCCCCTCTAGGGTGTCTTTTTGTCTTGCCGCCTTCGAATGAGAAGAAAGGGAAAGGGTTTAGGGTTTGATTAGGGGGATCTGCGGTAGCGGTCCGCCTATTCAACCCCTAAACCTTTTCCCGTCCCGTTTAGGATACCCGCCCCCAAAAAAGGTTCACTTGTCCCCTCTAGTGTGTCTTTTTGTCTTGCCGCCTTCGAATGAGAAGCAAGGGAAAGGGTTTAGGGTTTGATTAGGGGGATCTGCGGTAGCGGTCCACCTAATCAAACCCTAAACTTTTTCCCGTCTCGTTTTAGGATACCCGGTGCCCCCAAAAAGGGTTCACTCGTCCCCTCTAGGGTGTCTTTTTGTCTTGCCGCCTTCGAATGAGAAGCAAGGGAAAGGGTTTAGGGTTTGATTAGGGGGATCCGCGGTAGCGGTCCGCCTAATCCAACCCTAAAACCTTTCCCGTCCTGTTTTATGATACCCGGCAACCCAAAAAGGGGTTCACTCGTCCCCTCTAGGGTGTCTTTTTGTCTTGCCGCCTTCGAATGAGAAGCAAGGGAAAGGGTTTAGGGTTTGATTAGGGGATCCGCGGTAGCGGTTCGCATAATCAAACCCAAAAACCCTTTCCCGTCCCGTTTTAGGATACCCGGCCCCCCAAAAAGGGTTCACTCGGCCCCTCTAAGGTGTCTTTTTGTCTTGCCGCCTTCGAATGAGAAGCAAGGGAAAGGGTTTAGGGTTTGATTAGGGGGGTCCGCGGTAGCGGTCTGCCTAATCAAACCCTAAAACCTTTCCCGTCCGATTTTAGGATACCCGGCCCCCCAAAAAAGGGTTCACTCGTCCCCTCTAGGGTGTCTTTTTGTCTTGCCGCCTTCGAATGAGAAGCAAGGGAAAGGGTTTAGGGTTTGATTAGGAGGATCCGCGGTAGCGGTCCGCCTAATCAGACCCTAAACCCTTTCCCGTCCCGTTTTAGGATACCCGGCCCCCCGAAAAGGGGTTCACTCGTCCCCCCTAGGGTGTCTTTTTGTCTTGCCGCCTTCGAATGAGAAGAAAGGGTTTAGGATTTAGGGTTTGATTAGGGGGATTCGCGGTAGCGGTCCGCCTAATCAAACCCAAAACCCTTTCCCGTCGCGTTTTAGGATACCCGGCCCCCCAAAAAGGGTTAACTCGGCCCCTCTAGGGTGTCTTTTTGTCTTGCCGCCGTCGAATGAGAAGCAAGGGAAAGGGTTTAGGGTTTGATTAGGGGGTCCGCGGTAGCGGTCCGCCTAATCAAACCCTAAACCCTTTCCCGACCCGTTTTAGGATACCCGGCCCCCCAAAAAGGGGTTCACGCGTCCCCTCTAGGGTGTCTTTTTGTCTTGCCGCCTTCGAATGAGAAGAAAGGGAAAGGGTTTAGGGTTTGATTAGGGGGATCTGCGGTAGCGGTCCGCCTATTCAACCCCTAAACCTTTTCCCGTCCCGTTTTAGGATACCCGGCCCCCCAAAAAAAGGTTCACTTGTCCCCTCTAGTGTGTCTTTTTGTCTTGCCGCCTTCGAATGAGAAGCAAGGGAAAGGGTTTAGGGTTTGATTAGGGGATCTGCGGTAGCGTCCACCTAATCAAACCCTAAACTTTTTCCCCCGTCTCGTTTAGGATACCCGCCCCCAAAAAGGGTTCACTCGTCCCCTCTAGGGTGTCTTTTTTTCTTGCCGCCTTCGAATGAGAAGCAAGGGAAAGGGTTTAGGGTTTGATTAGGGGGATCCGCGGTAGCGGTCCGCCTAATCCAACCCTAAAACCTTTCCCGTCCTGTTTTATGATACCCGGCAACCCAAAAAGGGGTTCACTCGTCCCCTCTAGGGTGTCTTTTTGTCTTGCCGCCTTCGAATGAGAAGCAAGGGAAAGAGTTTAGTGTTTGATTAGGGGGATCCGCGGTAGCGGTTCGCATAATCAAACCCAAAAACCCTTTCCCGTCCCGTTTTAGGATACCCGGCCCCCCAAAAAGGGTTCACTCGGCCCCTCTAAGGTGTCTTTTTGTCTTGCCGCCTTCGAATGAGAAGAAAGGGAAAGGGTTTAGGGTTTGATTAGGGGGATCTGCGGTAGCGGTCCGCCTATTCAACCCCTAAACCTTTTCCCGTCCCGTTTTAGGATACCCGGCCCCCCAAAAAAAGGTTCACTTGTCCCCTCTAGGGTGTCTTATTGTCTTGCCGCCTTCGAATGAGAAGCAAGGGAAAAGGTTTAGGGTTTGATTAGGGGGATCCGCGGTAGCGGCCCGCCTAATCAAACCCTAAACCCTTTCCTGTTCCTTTTTAGGATACCTGGCCCCCCAAAAAGGGGTTCACTCGTCCCCTCTAGGGTGTCTTTTTGTCTTACCGCCTTCGAATGAGAAGCAAGGGTTTAGGATTTAGGGTTTGATTAGGAGGATCCGCGGTAGCGGCCCTGCCTAATCAAACCCAAAACCCTTTCCGTCCGTTTTAGGATACCCGGTCCCACCCAAAAAGGGTTCACTCGGCCCCTCTAGGGTGTCTTTTTGTCTTGCCGCCTTCGAATGAGAAGCAAGGAAAAGGTTTTAGGGTTTGATTAGGGGGATCCACGGTAGTGGTTCGCCTAATCAAACCCTAAACCCTTTCCCGTCCCGTTTTAGGATACCCGGCCCGCCAAAAAGGGGTTCACTCGTCCCCTCTAGTGTGTCTTTTTGTCTTGCCGCCTTCGAATGAGAAGCAAGGGCTTAGGATTTAGGGTTTGATTAGGAGGATCCGCGGTAGCGGTCCGCCTAATCAAACCCAAAAACCCTTTCCCGACCCGTTTTAGGATACCCGGCCCCCCAAAAAGGGGTTCACTCATCCCCTCTAGGGTGTCTTTTTGTCTTGCCGCCTTCGAATGAGAAGCAAGGGAAAGGGTTTAGGGTTTGATTAGGGGGGTCCGCGGTAGCGGTCTGCCTAATCAAACCCTAAAACCTTTCCCGTCCGATTTTAGGATACCCGGCCCCCCAAAAAAGGGTTCACTCGTCCCCTCTAGGGTGTCTTTTTGTCTTGCCGCCTTCGAATGAGAAGCAAGGGAAAGGGTTTAGGGTTTGATTAGGAGGATCCGCGGTAGCGGTCCGCCTAATCGACCCTAAACCCTTTCCCGTCCCGTTTTAGGATACCCGGCCCCCGAAAGGGGTTCACTCGTCCCCCCTAGGGTGTCTTTTTGTCTTGCCGCCTTCGAATGAGAAGAAAGGGTTTAGGATTTAGGGTTTGATTAGGGGGATTCGCGGTAGCGGTCTGCCTAATCAAACCCAAAAACCCTTTCCCGTCCCGTTTTAGGATACCCGGTCCCCCCAAAAAGGGTTAACTCGGCCCCTCTAGGGTGTCTTTTTGTCTTGCCGCCGTCGAATGAGAAGCAAGGGAAAGGGTTTAGGGTTTGATTAGGGGGGTCCGCGGTAGCGGTCCGCCTAATCAAACCCTAAACCCTTTCCCGACCCGTTTTAGGATACCCGGCCCCCCAAAAAGGGGTTCACGCGTCCCCTCTAGGGTGTCTTTTTGTCTTGCCGCCTTCGAATGAGAAGAAAGGGAAAGGGTTTAGGGTTTGATTAGGGGGATCTGCGGTAGCGGTCCGCCTATTCAACCCCTAAACCTTTTCCCGTCCCGTTTTAGGATACCCGGCCCCCCAAAAAAAGGTTCACTTGTCCCCTCTAGTGTGTCTTTTTGTCTTGCCGCCTTCGAATGAGAAGCAAGGGAAAGGGTTTAGGGTTTGATTAGGGGGATCTGCGGTAGCGGTCCACCTAATCAAACCCTAAACTTTTTCCCGTCTCGTTTTAGGATACCCGGCCCCCCAAAAAGGGTTCACTCGTCCCCTCTAGGGTGTCTTTTTTTCTTGCCGCCTTCGAATGAGAAGCAAGGGAAAGGGTTTAGGGTTTGATTAGGGGGATCCGCGGTAGCGGTCCGCCTAATCCAACCCTAAAACCTTTCCCGTCCTGTTTTATGATACCCGGCAACCCAAAAAGGGGTTCACTCGTCCCCTCTAGGGTGTCTTTTTGTCTTGCCGCCTTCGAATGAGAAGCAAGGGAAAGAGTTTAGTGTTTGATTAGGGGGATCCGCGGTAGCGGTTCGCATAATCAAACCCAAAACCCTTTCCCGTCCCGTTTTAGGATACCCGCCCCCAAAAAGGGTTCACTCGGCCCCTCTTAGGTGTCTTTTGTCTTGCCGCCTTCGAATGAGAAGCAAGGGAAAGGGTTTAGGGTTTGATTAGGGGGGTCCGCGGTAGCGGTCTGCCTAATCAAACCCTAAAACCTTTCCCGTCCGATTTTAGGATACCCGGCCCCCCAAAAAAGGGTTCACTCGTCCCCTCTAGGGTGTCTTTTTGTCTTGCCGCCTTCGAATGAGAAGCAAGGGAAAGGGTTTAGGGTTTGATTAGGAGGATCCGCGGTAGCGGTCCGCCTAATCCAACCCTAAACCCTTTCCCGTCCCGTTTTAGGATACCCGGCCCCCCGAAAAGGGGTTCACTCGTCCCCCCTAGGGTGTCTTTTTGTCTTGCCGCCTTCGAATGAGAAGAAAGGGTTTAGGATTTAGGGTTTGATTAGGGGGATTCGCGGTAGCGGTCTGCCTAATCAAACCCAAAACCCTTTCCCGTCCCGTTTTAGGATACCCGGTCCCCCCAAAAAGGGTTAACTCGGCCCCTCTAGGGTGTCTTTTTGTCTTGCCGCCGTCGAATGAGAAGCAAGGGAAAGGGTTTAGGGTTTGATTAGGGGGGTCCGCGGTAGCGGTCCGCCTAATCAAACCCTAAACCCTTTCCCGACCCGTTTTAGGATACCCGGCCCCCCAAAAAGGGGTTCACGCGTCCCCTCTAGGGTGTCTTTTTGTCTTGCCGCCTTCGAATGAGAAGAAAGGGAAAGGGTTTAGGGTTTGATTAGGGGGATCTGCGGTAGCGGTCCGCCTATTCAACCCCTAAACCTTTTCCCGTCCCGTTTTAGGATACCCGGCCCCCCAAAAAAGGTTCACTTGTCCCCTCTAGTGTGTCTTTTTGTCTTGCCGCCTTCGAATGAGAAGCAAGGGAAAGGGTTTAGGGTTTGATTAGGGGGATCTGCGGTAGCGGTCCACCTAATCAAACCCTAAACTTTTTCCCGTCTCGTTTTAGGATACCCGGCCCCCCAAAAAGGGTTCACTCGTCCCCTCTAGGGTGTCTTTTTTTCTTGCCGCCTTCGAATGAGAAGCAAGGGAAAGGGTTTAGGGTTTGATTAGGGGGATCCGCGGTAGCGGTCCGCCTAATCCAACCCTAAAACCTTTCCCGTCCTGTTTTATGATACCCGGCAACCCAAAAAGGGGTTCACTCGTCCCCTCTAGGGTGTCTTTTTGTCTTGCCGCCTTCGAATGAGAAGCAAGGGAAAGAGTTTAGTGTTTGATTAGGGGGATCCGCGGTAGCGGTTCGCATAATCAAACCCAAAAACCCTTTCCCGTCCCGTTTTAGGATACCCGGCCCCCCAAAAAGGGTTCACTCGGCCCCTCTAAGGTGTCTTTTTGTCTTGCCGCCTTCGAATGAGAAGCAAGGGCTTAGGATTTAGGGTTTGATTAGGAGGATCCGCGGTAGCGGTCCGCCTAATCAAACCCAAAAAGCCTTTCCCGTCCCGTTTTCGGATACCTGGTCCCCCCAAAAAGGGTTCACTCGGCCCCTCTAGGGTGTCTTTTTGTCTTGCCGCCTTCGAATGAGAAGCAAGGGAAAGGGTTTAGAGTTTGATTAGGGGGATCCGCGGTAGCGGTCTGCCTAATCAAACCCTAAAACCTTTCCCGTCCGATTTTAGGATACCCGGCCCCCCAAAAAAGGGTTCACTCGTCCCCTCTAGGGTGTCTTTTTGTCTTGCCGCCTTCGAATGAGAAGCAAGGGAAAGGGTTTAGGGTTTGATTAGGAGGATCCGCGGTAGCGGTCCGCCTAATCAGACCCTAAACCCTTTCCCGTCCCGTTTTAGGATACCCGGCCCCCCGAAAAGGGGTTCACTCGTCCCCCCTAGGGTGTCTTTTTGTCTTGCCGCCTTCGAATGAGAAGAAAGGGTTTAGGATTTAGGGTTTGATTAGGGGGATTCGCGGTAGCGGTCTGCCTAATCAAACCCAAAAACCCTTTCCCGTCCCGTTTTAGGATACCCGGCCCCCCAAAAAGGGTTAACTCGGCCCCTCTAGGGTGTCTTTTTGTCTTGCCGCCGTCGAATGAGAAGCAAGGGAAAGGGTTTAGGGTTTGATTAGGGGGGTCCGCGGTAGCGGTCCGCCTAATCAAACCCTAAACCCTTTCCCGACCCGTTTTAGGATACCCGGCCCCCCAAAAAGGGGTTCACGCGTCCCCTCTAGGGTGTCTTTTTGTCTTGCCGCCTTCGAATGAGAAGAAAGGGAAAGGGTTTAGGGTTTGATTAGGGGGATCTGCGGTAGCGGTCCGCCTATTCAACCCCTAAACCTTTTCCCGTCCCGTTTTAGGATACCCGGCCCCCCAAAAAAAGGTTCACTTGTCCCCTCTAGTGTGTCTTTTTGTCTTGCCGCCTTCGAATGAGAAGCAAGGGAAAGGGTTTAGGGTTTGATTAGGGGGATCTGCGGTAGCGGTCCACCTAATCAAACCCTAAACTTTTTCCCGTCTCGTTTTAGGATACCCGGCCCCCCAAAAAGGGTTCACTCGTCCCCTCTAGGGTGTATTTTTGTCTTGCCGCCTTCGAATGAGAAGCAAGGGAAAGGGTTTAGGGTTTGATTAGGGGATCCGCGGTAGCGGTCCGCCTAATCCAACCCAAAAACCTTTCCCGTCTGTTTTATGATACCCGTGAACCCAAAAAGGGGTTCACTCGTCCCCTCTAGGGTGTCTTTTTGTCTTGCCGCCTTCGAATGAGAAGCAAGGGAAAGAGTTTAGTGTTTGATTAGGGGGATCCGCGGTAGCGGTCCGCCTAATCAAACCCTAAACCCTTTCCCGTCCCGTTTTAGGATACCCGGCCCCCCAAAAAGGGTTCACTCGGCCCCTCTAAGGTGTCTTTTTGTCTTGCCGCCTTCGAATGAGAAGCAAGGGCTTAGGATTTAGGGTTTGATTAGGAGGATCCGCGGTAGCGGTCCGCCTAATCAAACCCAAAAAGCCTTTCCCGTCCCGTTTTCGGATACCTGGTCCCCCCAAAAAGGGTTCACTCGGCCCCTCTAGGGTGTCTTTTTGTCTTGCCGCCTTCGAATGAGAAGCAAGGGAAAGGGTTTAGAGTTTGATTAGGGGGATCCGCGGTAGCGGTCTGCCTAATCAAACTCTAAAACCTTTCCCGTCCCTTTTTAGGATAC
Organism: Silene latifolia; assembly: GCF_048544455.1. NCBI lineage: Eukaryota > Viridiplantae > Streptophyta > Magnoliopsida > Caryophyllales > Caryophyllaceae > Silene > Silene latifolia. Next base: position 235,192,114 of record NC_133538.1, read on the forward strand.
CCGGCCCCCCAAAAAAGGGTTCACTCGTCCCCTCTAGGGTGTCTTTTTGTCTTGCCGCCTTCGAATGAGAAGCAAGGGAAAGGGTTTAGGGTTTGATTAGGGGGATCCGCGGTAGCGGTCCGCCTGTCGGACCCTAAACCCTTTCCCGTCCCGTTTTAGGATGCCCGGCCCCCCGAAAAGGGGTTCACTCGTCCCCCCTAGGGTGTCTTTTTGTCTTTCCGCCTTCGAATGAGAAGAAAGGGTTTAGGATTTAGGGTTTGATTAGGGGATTGCGGTAGCGGCCCCTGCCTAATCAAACCCAAAACCCTTTCCCGTCCCGTTTTAGGATACCCGGTCCCCCAAAAAGGGTTCACTCGGCCCCTCTAGGGTGTCTTTTTGTCTTGCCGCCGTCGAATGAGAAGCTAGGGAAAGGGTTTAGGGTTTGATTAGGGGGTCCGCGGTAGCGGTCCGCCTAATCAAACCCTAAACCCTTTCCCGACCCGTTTAGGATACCCGCCCCCCAAAAAGGGGTTCACGCGTCCCCTCTAGGGTGTCTTTTTGTCTTGCCGCCTTCGAATGAGAAGAAAGGGAAAGGGTTTAGGGTTTGATTAGGGGGATCTGCGGTAGCGGTCCGCCTATTCAAACCCTAAACCTTTTCCCGTCCCGTTTTAGGATACCCGGCCCCCCAAAAAAAGGTTCACTTGTCCCCTCTAGTGTATCTTTTTGTCTTGCCGCCTTCGAATGAGAAGAAGGGAAAGGGTTTAGGGTTTGATTAGGGGATCTGCGGTAGCGGTCCACCTCTAATCAAACCCTAAACTCTTTCCCGTCTCGTTTTAGGATACCCGGCCCCCCAAAAAGGGTTCACTCGTCCCCTCTAGGGTGTCTTTTTGTCTTGCCGCCTTCGAATGAGAAGCAAGGGCTTAGGATTTAGGGTTTGATTAGGAGGATCCGCGGTAGCGGTCCGCCTAATCAAACCCAAAAAGCCTTTCCCGTCCCGTTTTTCGGATACTGGTCCCCCAAAAGGGTTCACTCGGCCCCTCTAGGGTGTCTTTTTGTCTTGCCGCCTTCGAATGAGAAGCAAGGGAAAGGGTTTAGAGTTTGATTAGGGGGATCCGCGGTAGCGGTCTGCCTAATCAAACCCTAAAACCTTTCCCGTCCCATTTTAGGATACCCGGCCCCCCAAAAAGGGTTCACTCGTCCCCTCTAGGGTGTCTTTTTGTCTTGCCGCCTTCGAATGAGAAGCAAGGGAAAGGGTTTAGGGTTTGATTAGGGGGATCCGCGGTAGCGGTCCGCCTAATCAGACCCTAAACCCTTTCCCGTCCCGTTTTAGGATGCCCGGCCCCCCGAAAAGGGGTTCACTCGTCCCCCCTAGGGTGTCTTTTTGTCTTGCCACCTTCGAATGAGAAGAAAGGGTTTAGGATTTAGGGTTTGATTAGGGGGATTCGCGGTAGCGGTCTGCCTAATCAAACCCAAAAACCCTTTCCCGTCCCGTTTTAGGATACCCGGTCCCCCCAAAAAGGGTTCACTCGGCCCCTCTAGGGTGTCTTTTTGTCTTGCCGCCGTCGAATGAGAAGCAAGGGAAAGGGTTTAGGGTTTGATTAGGGGGGTCCGCTGTAGCGGTCCGCCTAATCAAACCCTAAACCCTTTCCCGACCCGTTTTAGGATACCCGGCCCCCCAAAAAGGGGTTCACGCGTCCCCTCTAGGGTGTCTTTTTGTCTTGCCGCCTTCGAATGAGAAGAAAGGGAAAGGGTTTAGGGTTTGATTAGGGGGATCTGCGGTAGCGGTCCGCCTATTCAAACCCTAAACCTTTTCCCGTCCCGTTTTAGGATACCCGGCCCCCCAAAAAAAGGTTCACTTGTCCCCTCTAGTGTATCTTTTTGTCTTGCCGCCTTCGAATGAGAAGCAAGGGAAAGGGTTTAGGGTTTGATTAGGGGGATCTGCGGTAGCGGTCCACCTAATCAAACCCTAAACTCTTTCCCGTCTCGTTTTAGGATACCCGGCCCCCCAAAAAGGGTTCACTCGTCCCCTCTAGGGTGTCTTTTTGTCTTGCCGCCTTCGAATGAGAAGCAAGGGAAAGGGTTTAGGGTTTGATTAGGGGGATCCGCGGTAGCGGTCCGCCTAATCCAACCCTAAACCCTTTCCCGTCCTGTTTTATGATACCCGGCAACCCAAAAAGGGGTTCACTCGTCCCCTCTAGGGTGTCTTTTTGTCTTGCCGCCTTCGAATGAGAAGCAAGGGAAAGAGTTTAGTGTTTGATTAGGGGGATCCGCGGTAGTGGTCCGCCTAATCAAACCCTAAACCCTTTCCCGTCCCGTTCTAGGATACCCGGCCCCCCAAAAAAGGGTTCACTCGTCCCCTCTAGGGTGTCTTATTGTCTTGCCGCCTTCGAATGAGAAGCAAGGGAAAGGTTTTAGGGTTTGATTAGAGGGATCCGCGGTAGTGGTCCGCCTAATCAAACCCTAAACCCTTTCCCGTCCCGTTTTAGGATACCCGGCCCCCCAAAAAGGGGTTCACTCGTCCTCTCTAGGGTGTCTTTTTGTCTTGCCGCCTTCGAATGAGAAGCGAGGGCTTAGGATTTAGGGTTTGATTAGGAGGATCCGCGGTAGCGGTCTTCCTAATCAAACCCAAAAACCCTTTCCCGTCCCGTTTTCGGATACCTGGTCCCCCCAAAAAGGGTTCACTCGGCCCCTCTAGGGTGTCTTTTTGTCTTGACGCCTTCGAATGAGAAGCAAGGGAAAGGGTTTAGGGTTTGATTAGGGGGATCCGCGGTAGCGGTCCGCCTAATCAAACTCTAAACCCTTTCCCGTCCCGGTTTAGGATACCCGGCCGCCCCAAAAAAGGGTTCACTCGTCCCCTCTAGGGTGTCTTTTTGTCTTGCCGCCTTCGAATGAGAAGCAAGGGAAAGGGTTTAGGGTTTGATTAGGGGGATCCGCGGTAGCGGTCCGCCTAATCAAACTCTAAACCCTTTCCCGTCCCGTTTTAGGATACCCGGCCCCCGAAAAAAGGGTTCACTCGTCCCCTCTAGGGTGTCTTATTGTCTTGCCGCCTTCGAATGAGAAGCAAGGGAAAGGGTTTAGGGTTTGATTAGGGGGATCCGCGGTAGCGGTCCGCCTAATCAAGCCCTAAACCCTTTCCCGCCCCGTTTTAGGATACCCGGCCCCCCAAAAAGGGGTTCTCTCGTCCCCTCTAGGGTGTCTTTTTGTCTTGCCGCCTTCGAATGAGAAGCAAGGGTTTAGGATTTAAGGTTTGATTAGGAGGATCCGCGGTAGCGGTCTGCCTAATCAAACCCAAAAACCCTTTTCCCGTCCCGTTTTAGGATACCCGGTCCGCCCAAAAAGGGTTCACTCGGCCCCTATAGGGTGTCTTTTTGTCTTTCCGCCTTCGAATGAGAAGCAAGGGAAAGGTTTTAGGGTTTGATTAGGGGGATCCGCGGTAGTGGTCCGCCTAATCAAACCCTAAACCCTTTCCCGTCCCGTTTTAGGATACCCGGCCCCCTAAAAAAGGGTTCACTCGTCCCCTCTAGGGTGTCTTATTGTCTTGCCGCCTTCGAATGAGAAGCAGGGAAAGGTTTAGGGTTTGATTAGGGGATCCGCGGTGCGCGGTCCGCCTAATCAAACCCTAAACCCTTTCCTGTTCCTTTTTAGGATACCTGGCCCCCCAAAAAGGGGTTCACTCGTCCCCTCTAGGGTGTCTTTTTGTCTTGCCGCCTTCGAATGAGAAGCAAGGGTTTAGGATTTAGGGTTTGATTAGGAGGATCCGCGGTAGCGGTCTGCCTAATCAAACCCAAAAACCCTTTCCCGTCCCGTTTTAGGATACCCGGTCCCACCCAAAAAGGGTTCACTCGGCCCCTCTAGGGTGTCTTTTTGTCTTGCCGCCTTCGAATGAGAAGCAAGGAAAAGGTTTTAGGGTTTGATTAGGGGGATCCACGGTAGTGGTTCGCCTTATCAAACCCTAAACCCTTTCCCGTCCCGTTTTAGGATACCCGGCCCCCCAAAAAGGGGTTCACTCGTCCCCTCTAGGGTGTCTTTTTGTCTTGCCGCCTTCGAATGAGAAGCAAGGGCTTAGGATTTAGGGTTTGATTAGGAGGATCCGTGGTAGCGGTCCGCCTAATCAAACCCAAAAACCCTTTCCCGTCCCGTTTTCGGATACCTGGTCCCCCCAAAAAGGGTTCACTCGGCCCCTCTAGGGTGTCTTTTTGTCTTGCCGCCTTCGAATGAGAAGCAAGGGAAAGGGTTTAGGGTTTGATTAGGGGGATCCGCGGTAGCGGTCCGCCTAATGAGTCCCTAAACCCTTTCCCGTCCCGTTTTAGGATACCCGACCCCCCAAAAAGGGGTTCACTCGTCCCCTCTAGGGTGTCTTTTTGTCTTGCCGCCTTCGAATGAGAAGAAAGGGTTTAGGATTCAGGGTTTGATTAGGGGGATTCGTGGTAGCGGTCTGCCTAATCAAACCCAAAAACCCTTTCCCGTCCCGTTTTAGGATACCCGGTCCCCCCAAAAAGGGTTCACTCGGCCCCTCTAGGGTGTCTTTTTGTCTTTCCGCCGTCGAATGAGAAGCAAGGGAAAGGGTTTAGGGTTTGATTAGGGGGATCCGCGGTAGCGGTCCGCCTAATCAAACCCTAAAACCCTTCCCGTCCCATTTTAGGATACCCGGCCCCCCAAAAAAGGGTTCACTCGTCCTCTCTAGGGTGTCTTTTTGTCTTGCCGCCTTGGAATGAGAAGCAAGGGAAAGGGTTTAGGGTTTGATTAGGGGGATCCGCGGTAGCGGTCCGCCTAATCAGTCCCTAAACCCTTTCCCGTCCCGTTTTAGGATACCCGACCCCCCAAAAAGGGGTTCACTCGTCCCCTCTAGGGTGTCTTTTTGTCTTGCCGCCTTCGAATGAGTAGAAAGGGTTTAGGATTTAGGGTTTGATTAGGGGGATTCGCGGTAGCGGTCTGCCTAATCAAACCCAAAAACCCTTTCCCGTCCCGTTTTAGGATACCCGGTCCCCCCAAAAAGGGTTCACTCGGCCCCTCTAGGGTGTCTTTTTGTCTTGCCGCCGTCGAATGAGAAGCAAGGGAAAGGGTTTAGGGTTTGATTAGGGGGGTCCGCGGTAGCGGTCCGCCTAATCAAACCCTAAACCCTTTCCCGACCCGTTTTAGGATACCCGGCCCCCCAAAAAGGGGTTCACGCGTCCCCTCTAGTGTGTCTTTTTGTCTTGCCGCCTTCGAATGAGAAGAAAGGGAAAGGGTTTAGGGTTTGATTAGGGGGATCTGCGGTAGCGGTCCGCCTATTCAAACCCTAAACCTTTTCCCGTCCCGTTTTAGGATACCCGGCCCCCCAAAAAAAGGTTCACTTGTCCCCTCTAGTGTGTCTTTTTGTCTTGCCGCCTTCGAATGAGAAGCAAGGGAAAGGGTTTAGGGTTTGATTAGGGGGATCTGCGGTAGCGGTCCACCTAATCAAACCCTAAACTCTTTCCCGTCTCGTTTTAGGATACCCGGCCCCCCAAAAAGGGTTCACTCGTCCCTTCTAGGGTGTCTTTTTGTCTTGCCGCCTTCGAATGAGAAGCAAGGGAAAGGGTTTAGGGTTTGATTAGGGGGATCCGCGGTAGCGGTCCGCCTAATCCAACCCTAAACCCTTTCCCGTCCTGTTTTATGATACCCGGCAACCCAAAAAGGGGTTCACTCGTCCCCTCTAGGGTGTCTTTTTGTCTTGCCGCCTTGAATGAGAAGCAAGGAAAGAGTTTAGTGTTTGATTAGGGGATCCGCGGTAGTGGTCCGCCTAATCAAACCCTAAACCCTTTCCCGTCCCGTTTTAGGATACCCGCCCCCCCAAAAAGGGTTCACTCGTCCCCTCTAGGGTGTCTTATTGTCTTGCCGCCTTCGAATGAGAAGCAAGGGAAAGGTTTTAGGGTTTGATTAGAGGGATCCGCGGTAGTGGTCCGACTAATCAAACCCTAAACCCTTTCCCGTCCCGTTTTAGGATACCCGGCCCCCCAAAAAGGGGTTCACTCGTCCTCTCTAGGGTGTCTTTTTGTCTTGCCGCCTTCGAATGAGAAGCAAGGGCTTAGGATTTAGGGTTTGATTAGGAGGATCCGCGGTAGCGGTCCGCCTAATCAAACCCAAAAACCCTTTCCCGTCCCGTTTTCGGATACCTGGTCCCCCCAAAAAGGGTTCACTCGGCCCCTCTAGGGTGTCTTTTTGTCTTGACGCCTTCGAATGAGAAGCAAGGGAAAGGGTTTAGGGTTTGATTAGGGGGATCCGCGGTAGCGGTCCGCCTAATCAAACTCTAAACCCTTTCCCGTCCCGTTTTAGGATACCCAGCCCCCCAATAAAGGGTTCACTCGTCCCCTCTAGGGTGTCTTTTTGTCTTGCCGCCTTCGAATGAGAAGCAAGGGAAAGGGTTTAGGGTTTGATTAGGGGGATCCGCGGTAGCGGTCCGCCTAATCAAACTCTAAACCCTTTCCCGTCCCGTTTTAGGATACCCGGCCCCCGAAAAAAGGGTTCACTCGTCCCCTCTAGGGTGTCTTATTGTCTTGCCGCCTTCGAATGAGAAGCAAGGGAAAGGGTTAGGGTTTTATTAGGGGGATCCGCGGTAGCGGTCCGCCTAATCAAGCCCTAAACCCTTTCCCGCCCCGTTTTAGGATACCCGGCCCCCCAAAAAGGGGTTCTCTCGTCCCCTCTAGGGTGTCTTTTTGTCTTGCCGCCTTCGAATGAGAAGCAAGGGTTTAGGATTTAGGGTTTGATTAGGAGGATCCGCGGTAGCGGTCTGCCTAATCAAACCCAAAAACCCTTTCCCGTCCCGTTTTAGGATACCCGGTCCCCCCAAAAAGGGTTCACTCGGCCCCTATAGGGTGTCTTTTTGTCTTTCCGCCTTCGAATGAGAAGCAAGGGAAAGGTTTTAGGGTTTGATTAGGGGGATCCGCGGTAGTGGTCCGCCTAATCAAACCCTAAACCCTTTCCCGTCCCGTTTTAGGATACCCGGCCCCCTAAAAAAGGGTTCACTCGTCCCCTCTAGGGTGTCTTATTGTCTTGCCGCCTTCGAATGAGAAGCAAGGGAAAAGGTTTAGGGTTTGATTAGGGGGATCCGCGGTAGCGGTCCGCCTAATCAAACCCTAAACCCTTTCCTGTTCCTTTTTAGGATACCTGGCCCCCCAAAAAGGGGTTCACTCGTCCCCTCTAGGGTGTCTTTTTGTATTGCCGCCTTCGAATGAGAAGCAAGGGTTTAGGATTTAGGGTTTGATTAGGAGGATCCGCGGTAGCGGTCTGCCTAATCAAACCCAAAAACCCTTTCCCGTCCCGTTTTAGGATACCCGGTCCCACCCAAAAAGGGTTCACTCGGCCCCTCTAGGGTGTCTTTTTGTCTTGCCGCCTTCGAATGAGAAGCAAGGAAAAGGTTTTAGGGTTTGATTAGGGGGATCCACGGTAGTGGTTCGCCTAATCAAACCCTAAACCCTTTCCCGTCCCGTTTTAGGATACCCGGCCCCCCAAAAAGGGGTTCACTCGTCCCCTCTAGGGTGTCTTTTTGTCTTGCCGCCTTCGAATGAGAAGCAAGGGCTTAGGATTTAGGGTTTGATTAGGAGGATCCGCGGTAGCGGTCCGCCTAATCAACCCCAAAAACCCTTTCCCGTCCCGTTTTCGGATACCTGGTCCCCCCAAAAAGGGTTCACTCGGCCCCTCTAGGGTGTCTTTTTGCCTTGCCGCCTTCGAATGAGAAGCAAGGGAAAGGGTTTAGGGTTTGATTAGGGGGATCCACAGTAGCGGTCCGCCTAATCAAACCCTAAAACCTTTCCCGTCCCATTTTAGGATACCCGGCCCCCCAAAAAAGGGTTCACTCGTCCTCTCTAGGGTGTCTTTTTGTCTTGCCGCCTTGGAATGAGAAGCAAGGGAAAGGGTTTAGGGTTTGATTAGGGGGATCCGCGGTAGCGGTCCGCCTAATCAGTCCCTAAACCCTTTCCCGTCCCATTTTAGGATACCCGACCCCCCAAAAAGGGGTTCACTCGTCCCCTCTAGGGTGTCTTTTTGTCTTGCCGCCTTCGAATGAGAAGAAAGGGTTTAGGATTTAGGGTTTGATTAGGGGGATTCGCGGTAGCGGTCTGCCTAATCAAACCCAAAAACCCTTTCCCGTCCCGTTTTAGGATACCCGGTCCCCCCAAAAAGGGTTCACTCGGCCCCTCTAGGGTGTCTTTTTGTATTGCCGCCGTCGAATGAGAAGCAAGGGAAAGGGTTTAGGGTTTGATTAGGGGGGTCCGCGGTAGCGGTCCGCCTAATCAAACCCTAAACCCTTTCCCGACCCGTTTTAGGATACCCGGCCCCCCAAAAAGGGGTTCACTCGTCCCCTCAAGGGTGTCTTTTTGTCTTGCCGCCTTCGAATGAGAAGAAAGGGAACGGGTTTAGGGTTTGATTAGGGGGATCCGCGGTAGCGGTCCGCCTAATCAAACCCAAAAACCCTTTCCCGTCCCGTTTTAGGATACCCGGTCCCCCCAAAAAGGGTTCACTCGGTCCCTCTAGGGTGTCTTTTTGTCTTGCCGCCTTCGAATGAGAAGCAAGGGAAAGGGTTTAGGGTTTGATTAGGGGGATCTGCGGTAGCGGTCCGCCTATTCAAACCCTAAACCTTTTCCCGTCCCATTTTAGGATACCCGGCCCCCCAAAAAAGGGTTCACTCGTCCCCTCTAGTGTGTCTTTTTGTCTTGCCGCCTTCGAATGAGAAGCAAGGGTTTAGGATTTAGGGTTTGATTAGGGGGATCCGCGGTAGCGGTCTGCCTAATCAAACCCAAAAACCCTTTCCCGCCCCGTTTTAGGATACCCGGTCCCCCCCCAAAAAGGGTTCACTCGGCCCTTCTAGGGTGTCTTTTTGTCTTGCCGCCTTCGAATGAGAAGCAAGGGAAAGGTTTTAGGTTTTGATTAGGGGGATCCGCGGTAGTGGTCTGCCTAATCAAACCCTAAACCCTTTCCCGTCCCGTTTTAGGATACCCGGCCCCCCAAAAAGGGGTTCACTCGTCCTCTCTAGGGTGTCTTTTTGTCTTGCCGCCTTCGAATGAGAAGCAAGGGCTTAGGATTGAGGGTTTGATTAGGGGGATCCGCGGTAGCGGTCCGCCTAATCAAACCCAAAAACCCTTTCCCGTCCCGTTTTCGGATACCTGGTCCCCCCAAAAAGGGTTCACTCGGCCCCTCTAGGGTGTCTTTTTGTCTTGACGCCTTCGAATGAGAAGCAAGGGAAAGGGTTTAGGGTTTGATTAGGGGGATCCGCGGTAGCGGTCCGCCTAATCAAACTCTAAACCCTTTCCCGTCCCGTTTTAGGATACCCGGCCCCCCAAAAAGGGGTTCTCTCGTCCCCTCTAGGGTGTCTTTTTGTCTTGCCGCCTTCGAATGAGAAGCAAGGGTTTAGGATTTAGGGTTTGATTAGGAGGATCCGTGGTAGCGGTCTGCCTAATCAAACCCAAAAACCCTTTCCCGTCCCGTTTTAGGATACCCGGTCCCCCCAAAAAGGGTTCACTCGGCCCCTCTAGGGTGTCTTTTTGTCTTGCCGCCTTCGAATGAGAAGCAAGGGAAAGGTTTTAGGGTTTGATTAGGGGGATCCGCGGTAGTGGTCCGCCTAATCAAACTCTAAACCCTTTCCCGTCCCGTTCTAGGATACCCGGCCCCCCAAAAAAGGGTTCACTCGTCCCCTCTAGGGTGTCTTATTGTCTTGCCGCCTTCGAATGAGAAGCAAAGGAAAAGGTTTAGGATTTGATTAGGGGGATCCGCGGTAGCGGTCCGCCTAATCAAACCCTAAACCCTTTCCTGTCCCGTTTTAGGATACCTGGCCCCCCAAAAAGGGGTTCACTCGTCCCCTCTAGGGTGTCTTTTTGTCTTGCCGCCTTCGAATGAGAAGCAAGGGTTTAGGATTTAGGGTTTGATTAGGGGGATTCGCGGTAGCGTTCTGCCTAATCAAACCCAAAAACCCTTTCCCGTCCCGTTTTGGGATACCCGGTCCCCCCCAAAAAGAGTTCACTCGGCCCCTCTAGGGTGTCTTTTTGTCTTGCCGCCTTCGAATGAGAAGCAAGGGAAAGGTTTTAGGGTTTGATTAGGGGGATCCGCGGTAGTGGTTCGCCTAATCAAACCCTAAACCCTTTCCCGTCCCGTTTTAGGATACCCGGCCCCCCAAAAAGGGGTTCACTCGTCCCCTCTAGGGTGTCTTTTTGTCTTGCCGCCTTCGAATGAGAAGCAAGGGCTTAGGATTTAGGGTTTGATTAGGAGGATTCGCGGTAGCGGTCTGCCTAATCAAACCCAAAAAGCCTTTCCCGTCCCGTTTTAGGATACCCGGTCCCCCCAAAAAGGGTTCACTCGGCCCCTCTAGGGTGTCTTTTTGTCTTGCCGCCTTCGAATGAGAAGCAAGGGAAAGGGTTTAGAGTTTGATTAGGGGGATCCGCGGTAGCGGTCTGCCTAATCAAACCCTAAAACCTTTCCCGTCCCGTTTTAGGATACCCGGCCCCCCCAAAAAGGGTTCACTCGTCCCCTCTAGGGTGTCTTTTTGTCTTGCCGCCTTCGAATGAGAAGCAAGGGAAAGGGTTTAGGGTTTGATTAGGGGGATCCGCGGTAGCGGTCCGCCTAATCAAACCCTAAACCCTTTCCCGTCCCGTTTTAGGATACCCGGCCCCCCGAAAAGGGGTTCACACGTCCCCCCTAGGGTGTCTTTTTGTCTTGCCGCCTTCGAATGAGAAGAAAGGGTTTAGGATTTAGGGTTTGATTAGGGGGATTCGCGGTAGCGGTCTGCCTAATCAAACCCCAAAACCCTTTCCCGTCCCGTTTTAGGATACCCGGTCCCCCCAAAAAGGGTTCACTCGGTCCCTCTAGGGTGTCTTTTTGTCTTGCCGCATTCGAATGAGAAGCAAGGGAAAGGGTTTGGGGTTTGATTAGGGGGATCTGCGGTAGCGGTCCGCCTATTCAAACCCTAAACCTTTTCCCGTCCCGTTTTAGGATACCCGGCCCCCCAAAAAAAGGTTCACTTGTCCCCTCTAGTGTGTCTTTTTTTCTTCCCGCCTTCGAATGAGAAGCAAGGGAAAGGGTTTAGGGTTTTATTAGGGGGATCTGCGGTAACGGTCCACCTAATCAAACCCTAAACTCTTTCCCGTCTCGTTTTAGGATACCCGGCCCCCCAAAAAGGGTTCACTCGTCCCCTCTAGGGGTTCTTTTTGTCTTGCCGCCTTCGAATGAGAAGCAAGGGAAAGGGTTTAGGGTTTGATTAGGGGGATCCGCGGTAGCGGTCCGCCTAATCCAACCCTAAACCCTTTCCCGTCCCGTTTTATGATACCCGGCAACCCAAAAAGGGGTTCACTCGTCCCCTCTAGGGTGTCTTTTTGTCTTGCCGCCTTCGAATGAGAAGCAAGGGAAAGAGTTTAGTGTTTGATTAGGGGGATCCGCGGTAGCGGTTCGCATAATCAAACCCAAAAACCCTTTCCCGTCCCGTTTTAGGATACCTGGCCCCCAAAAAGGGTTCACTCGGCCCCTATAGGGTGTCTTTTTGTCTTGCCGCCTTCGAATGAGAAGCAAGGGAAAGGTTTTAGGGTTTGATTAGGGGAATCCGCGGTAGTGGTCCGCCTAATCAAACCCTAAACCCTTTCCCGTCCCGTTTTAGGATACCCGGCCCCCCAAAAAGGGGTTCTCTCGTCCCCTCTAGGGTGTCTTTTTGTCTTGCCGCCTTCGAATGAGAAGCAAGGGTTTAGGATTTAGGGTTTGATTAGGAGGATCCGTGGTAGCGGTCTGCCTAATCAAACCCAAAAACCCTTTCCCGTCCCGTTTTAGGATACCCGGTCCCCCCAAAAAGGGTTCACTCGGCCCCTCTAGGGTGTCTTTTTGTCTTGCCGCCTTCGAATGAGAAGCAAGGGAAAGGTTTTAGGGTTTGATTAGGGGATCCGCGGTAGTGGTCCGCCTAATCAAACCCTAAACCCTTTCCCCGTCCCGTTTTAGGATACCCGCCCCCCAAAAAAGGGTTCACTCGTCCCCTCTAGGGTGTCTTTTTGTCTTGCCGCCTTCGAATGAGAAGCGAGGGAAAGGGTTTAGGGTTTGATTAGGGGGATCTGCGGTAGCGGTCCACCTAATCAAACCCTAAACTCTTTCCCGTCTCGTTTTAGGATACCCGGTCCCCCCAAAAAGGGTTCACTCGGCCCCTCTAGGGTGTCTTTTTGTCTTGCCGCCTTCGAATGAGAAGCAAGGGAAAGGTTTTAGGGTTTGATTAGGGGGATCCGCGGTAGTGGTCCGCCTAATCAAACCCTAAACCCTTTCCCGTCCCGTTCTAGGATACCCGGCCCCCCAAAAAAGGGTTCACTCGTCCCCTCTAGTGTGTCTTTTTGTCTTGCCGCCTTCGAATGAGAAGCAAGGGAAAGGGTTTAGGGTTTGATTAGGGGGATCTGCGGTAGCGGTCCACCTAATCAAACCCTAAACTCTTTCCCGTCTCGTTTTAGGATACCCGGCCCCCCAAAAAGGGTTCACTCGTCCCCTCTAGGGTGTCTTTTTGTCTTGCCGCCTTCGAATGAGAAGCAAGGGAAAGGGTTTAGGGTTTGATTAGGGGGATCCGCGGTAGCGGTCCCCTAATCCAACCCTAAACCCTTTCCCGTCCCGTTTTATGATACCCGCAACCCAAAAAGGGTTCACTCGTCCCCTCTAGGGTGTCTTTTTGTCTTGCCGCCTTCGAATGAGAAGCAAGGGAAAGAGTTTAGTGTTTGATTAGGGGGATCCGCGGTAGCGGTTCGCATAATCAAACCCAAAAACCCTTTCCCGTCCCGTTTTAGGATACCTGGCCCCCAAAAAGGGTTCACTCGGCCCCTATAGGGTGTCTTTTTGTCTTGCCGCCTTCGAATGAGAAGCAAGGGAAAGGTTTTAGGGTTTGATTAGGGGAATCCGCGGTAGTGGTCCGCCTAATCAAACCCTAAACCCTTTCCCGTCCCGTTTTAGGATACCCGGCCCCCCAAAAAGGGGTTCTCTCGTCCCCTCTAGGGTGTCTTTTTGTCTTGCCGCCTTCGAATGAGAAGCAAGGGTTTAGGATTTAGGGTTTGATTAGGAGGATCCGTGGTAGCGGTCTGCCTAATCAAACCCAAAAACCCTTTCCCGTCCCGTTTTAGGATACCCGGTCCCCCCAAAAAGGGTTCACTCGGCCCCTCTAGGGTGTCTTTTTGTCTTGCCGCCTTCGAATGAGAAGCAAGGGAAAGGTTTTAGGGTTTGATTAGGGGGATCCGCGGTAGTGGTCCGCCTAATCAAACCCTAAACCCTTTCCCGTCCCGTTTTAGGATACCCGGCCCCCCAAAAAAGGGTTCACTCGTCCCCTCTAGGGTGTCTTTTTGTCTTGCCGCCTTCGAATGAGAAGCAAGGGCTTAGGATTTAGGGTTTGATTAGGAGGATTCGCGGTAGCGGTCTGCCTAATCAAACCCTAAACCCTTCCCCGTCCCGTTTTAGGATACCCGGTCCCCCCAAAAAGGGTTCACTCGGCCCCTCTAGGGTGTCTTTTTGTCTTGCCGCCTTCGAATGAGAAGCAAGGGAAAGGGTTTAGAGTTTGATTAGGGGGATCCGCGGTAGCGGTCTGCCTAATCAAACCCTAAAACCTTTCCCGTCCCATTTTAGGATACCCGGCCCCCCAAAAAAGGGTTCACTCGTCCCCTCTAGGGTGTCTTTTTGTCTTGCCGCCTTCGAATGAGAAGCAAGGGAAAGGGTTTAGGGTTTGATTAGGAGGATCCGCGGTAGCGGTCCGCCTAATCAAACCCTAAACCCTTTCCCGTCCCGTTTTAGGATACCCGGCCCCCCGAAAAGGGGTTCACACGTACCCCCTAGGGTGTCTTTTTGTCTTGCCGCCTTCGAATGAGAAGAAAGGGTTTAGGATTTAGGGTTTGATTAGGGGGATTCGCGGTAGCGGTCTGCCTAATCAAACCCCAAAACCCTTTCCCGTCCCGTTTTAGGATACCCGGTCCCCCCAAAAAGGGTTCACTCGGTCCCTCTAGGGTGTCTTTTTGTCTTGCCGCCTTCGAATGAGAAGCAAGGGAAAGGGTTTGGGGTTTGATTAGGGGGATCTGCGGTAGCGGTCCGCCTATTCAAACCCTAAACCTTTTCCCGTCCCGTTTTAGGATACCCGGCCCCCCAAAAAAAGGTTCACTTGTCCCCTCTAGTGTGTCTTTTTTTCTTCCCGCCTTCGAATGAGAAGCAAGGGAAAGGGTTTAGGGTTTTATTAGGGGGATCTGCGGTAGCGGTCCACCTAATCAAACCCTAAACTCTTTCCCGTCTCGTTTAGGATACCCGCCCCCAAAAAGGGTTCACTCGTCCCCTCTAGGGTGTCTTTTTGTCTTGCCGCCTTCGAATGAGAAGCAAGGAAAGGGTTTAGGGTTTGATTAGGGGATCCGGTGGCGGTCCGCCTAATCCAACCCTAAACCCTTTCCCGTCCCGTTTTATGATACCCGGCAACCCAAAAAGGGGTTCACTCGTCCCCTCTAGGTGTCTTTTTGTCTTGCCGCCTTGAATGAGAAGCAGGGAAAGAGTTTAGTGTTTGATTAGGGGGATCCGCGGTAGCGGTTCGCATAATCAAACCCAAAAACCCTTTCCCGTCCCGTTTTAGGATACCTGGCCCCCAAAAAGGGTTCACTCGGCCCCTATAGGGTGTCTTTTTGTCTTGCCGCCTTCGAATGAGAAGCAAGGGAAAGGTTTTAGGGTTTGATTAGGGGAATCCGCGGTAGTGGTCCGCCTAATCAAACCCTAAACCCTTTCCCGTCCCGTTTAGGATACCCGCCCCCAAAAGGGGTTCTCTCGTCCCCTCTAGGGTGTCTTTTTGTCTTGCCGCCTTCGAATGAGAAGCAAGGGTTTAGGATTTAGGGTTTGATTAGGAGGATCCGTGGTAGCGGTCTGCCTAATCAAACCCAAAAACCCTTTCCCGTCCCGTTTTAGGATACCCGGTCCCCCCAAAAAGGGTTCACTCGGCCCCTCTAGGGTGTCTTTTTGTCTTGCCGCCTTCGAATGAGAAGCGAGGGAAAGGGTTTAGGGTTTGATTAGGGGATCCGCGGTAGTGGTCCGCCTAATCAAACCCTAAACCCTTTCCCCGTCCCGTTTTAGGATACCCGGCCCCCCCAAAAAAGGGTTCACTCGTCCCCTCTAGTGTGTCTTTTTGTCTTGCCGCCTTGAATGAGAAGCAGGAAAGGGTTTAGGGTTTGATTAGGGGATCTGCGGTGCGGTCCACCTAATCAAACCCTAAACTCTTTCCCCCGTCTCGCTTTAGGATACCCGGTCCCCCCAAAAAGGGTTCACTCGGCCCCTCTAGGGTGTCTTTTTGTCTTGCCGCCTTCGAATGAGAAGCAAGGGAAAGGTTTTAGGGTTTGATTAGGGGGATCCGCGGTAGTGGTCCGCCTAATCAAACCCTAAACCCTTTCCCGTCCCGTTCTAGGATACCCGGCCCCCCAAAAAAGGGTTCACTCGTCCCCTCTAGTGTGTCTTTTTGTCTTTCCGCCTTCGAATGAGAAGCAAGGGAAAGGGTTTAGGGTTTGATTAGGGGGATCTGCGGTAGCGGTCCACCTAATCAAACCCTAAACTCTTTCCCGTCTCGTTTTAGGATACCCGGCCCCCCAAAAAGGGTTCACCCGTCCCCTCTAGGGTGTCTTTTTGTCTTGCCGCCTTCGAATGAGAAGCAAGGGAAAGGGTTTAGGGTTTGATTAGGGGGATCCGCGGTAGCGGTCCGCCTAATCCAACCCTAAACCCTTTCCCGTCCCGTTTATGATACCCTAAACCCAAAAGGGGTTCACTCGTCCCCTCTAGGGTGTCTTTTTGTCTTGCCGCCTTGAATGAGAAGCGAGGAAAGAGTTTAGTGTTTGATTAGGGGGATCCGCGGTAGCGGTTCGCATAATCAAACCCAAAAACCCTTTCCCGTCCCGTTTTAGGATACCTGGCCCCCAAAAAGGGTTCACTCGGCCCCTATAGGGTGTCTTTTTGTCTTGCCGCCTTCGAATGAGAAGCAAGGGAAAGGTTTTAGGGTTTGATTAGGGGAATCCGCGGTAGTGGTCCGCCTAATCAAACCCTAAACCCTTTCCCCCCGTCCCGCTTTAGGATACCCGGCCCCCCAAAAAGGGGTTCTCTCGTCCCCTCTAGGGTGTCTTTTTGTCTTGCCGCCTTCGAATGAGAAGCAAGGGTTTAGGATTTAGGGTTTGATTAGGAGGATCCGTGGTAGCGGTCTGCCTAATCAAACCCAAAACCCTTTCCCGTCCCGTTTTAGGATACCCGGTCCCCCAAAAGGGTTCACTCGGCCCCTCTAGGGTGTCTTTTTGTCTTGCCGCCTTCGAATGAGAAGCAAGGGAAAGGTTTTAGGGTTTGATTAGGGGGATCCGCGGTAGTGGTCCGCCTAATCAAACCCTAAACCCTTTCCCGTCCCGTTCTAGGATACCCGCCCCCAAAAAAGGGGTTCACTCGTCCCCTCTAGTGTGTCTTTTTGTCTTGCCGCCTTGAATGAGAAGCAGGAAAAGGGTTTAGGGTTTGATTAGGGGATCTGCGGTAGCGGTCCACCTAATCAAACCCTAAACTCTTTCCCGTCTCGTTTTAGATACCCGCCCCCAAAAGGGTTCACTCGTCCCCTCTAGGGTGTCTTTTTGTCTTGCCGCCTTCGAATGAGAAGCAAGGGAAAGGGTTTAGGGTTTGATTAGGGGGATCCGCGGTAGCGGTCCGCCTAATCCAACCCTAAACCCTTTCCCGTCCCGTTTTATGATACCCGGCAACCCAAAAAGGGGTTCACTCGTCCCCTCTAGGGTGTCTTTTTGTCTTGCCGCCTTCGAATGAGAACAAGGGAAAGGGTTTAGGGTTTGATTAGGGGATCCGCGGTAGCGGTCCGCCTAATCCAACCCTAAACCCTTTCCCGTCCCGTTTTATGATACCCGGCAACCCAAAAAGGGGTTCACTCGTCCCCTCTAGGGTGTCTTTTTGTCTTGCCGCCTTGAATGAGAAGCGAGGAAAGAGTTTAGTGTTTGATTAGGGGGATCCGCGGTAGCGGTCCGCATAATCAAACCCTAAACCCTTTCTCGTCCCGTTTTAGGATACCCCGTCCCCCAAAAGGGTTCACTCGGCCCCTCTAGGGTGTCTTTTTGTCTTGCCGCCTTCGAATGAGAAGCAAGGAAAGGGTTTAGGGTTTGATTAGGGGAATCCGCGGTAGTGGTCCGCCTAATCAAACCCTAAACCCTTTCCCGTCCCGTTTTAGGATACCCGGCCCCCCAAAAAGGGGTTCACTCGTCCCCTCTAGGGTGTCTTTTTGTCTTGCCGCCTTCGAATGAGAAGCAAGGGTTTAGGATTTAGGGTTTGATTAGGAGGATCCGTGGTAGCGGTCTGCCTAATCAAACCCAAAAACCCTTTCCCTTACCGTTTTAGGATACCCGGTCCCCCCAAAAAGGGTTCACTCGGCCCCTCTAGGGTGTCTTTTTGTCTTGCCGCCTTCGAATGAGAAGCAAGGGAAAGGGTTTAGGGTTTGATTAGGGGATCCGCGGTGCGGTCCGCCTAATCCAACCCTAAACCCTTTCCCGTCCCGTTTATGATACCCTGAACCCAAAAAGGGTTCACTCGTCCCTCTAGGGTGTCTTTTTGTCTTGCCGCCTTCGAATGAGAAGCAAGGGAAAGGGTTTAGAGTTTGATTAGGGGGATCCGCGGTAGCGGTCTGCCTAATCAAACCCTAAAACCTTTCCCGTCCCATTTTAGGATACCCGGCCCCCCAAAAAAGGGTTCACTCGTCCCCTCTAGGGTGTCTTTTTGTCTTGCCGCCTTCGAATGAGAAGCAAGGGAAAGGGTTTAGGGTTTGATTAGGGGGATCCGCTGTAGCGGTCCGCCTAATCAGACCCTAAACCCTTTCCCGTCCCGTTTTAGGATACCCGGCCCCCCGAAAAGGGGTTCACTCGTCCCCCCTAGGGTGTCTTTTTGTCTTGCCGCCTTCGAATAAGAAGAAAGGGTTTAGGATTTAGGGTTTGATTAGGGGGATTCGTGGTAGCGGTCTGCCTAATCAAACCCAAAAACCCTTTCCCGTCCCGTTTTAGGATACCCGGTCCCCCCAAAAAGGGTTCACTCGGCCCCTCTAGGGTGTCTTTTTGTCTTGCCGCCGTCGAATGAGAAGCAAGGGAAAGGGTTTAGGGTTTGATTAGGGGGTCCGCGGTAGCGGTCCGCCTAATCAAACCCTAAACCCTTTCCCGACCCGTTTTAGGATACCCGGCCCCCCAAAAAGGGGTTCACGCGTCCCCTCTAGGGTGTCTTTTTGTCTTGCCGCCTTCGAATGAGAAGAAAGGGAAAGGGTTTAGGGTTTGATTAGGGGGATCTGCGGTAGCGGTCCGCCTATTCAAACCCTAAACCTTTTCCCGTCCCGTGTTAGGATACCTGGCCCCCCAAAAAAAAGGTTCACTTGTTCCCTCTAGTGTGTCTTTTTGTCTTGCCGCCTTCGAATGAGAAGCAAGGGAAAGGGTTTAGGGTTTGATTAGGGGGATCTGCGGTAGCGGTCCACCTAATCAAACCCTAAACTCTTTCCCGTCTCGTTTTAGGATACCCGACGCCCCCAAAAAGGGTTCACTCGTCCCCTCTAGGGTGTCTTTTTGTCTTGCCGCCTTCGAATGAGAAGCAAGGGAAAGGGTTTAGGGTTTGATTAGGGGGATCCCCGGTAGCGGTCCGCCTAATCCAACCCTAATCCCTTTCCCGTCCTGTTTTATGATACCCGGCAACCCAAAAAGGGGTTCACTCGTCCCCTCTAGGGTGTCTTTTTGTCTTGCCGCCTTCGAATGAGAAGCAAGGGAAAGAGTTTAGTGTTTGATTAGGGGGATCCGCGGTAGCGGTTCGCATAATCAAACCCAAAAACCCTTTCCCGTCCCGTTTTAGGATACCCGGCCCCCCAAAAAGGGTTCACTCGGCCCCTCTAAGGTGTCTTTTTGTCTTGCCGCCTTCGAATGAGAAGCGAGGGCTTAGGATTTAGGGTTTGATTAGGAGGATCCGCGGTAGCGTCCGCCTAATCAAACCCAAAAGCCTTTCCCGTCCCGTTTTGGATACCCTGGTCCCCCAAAAGGGTTTACTCGGCCCCTCTAGGGTGTCTTTTTGTCTTGCCGCCTTCGAATGAGAAGCAAGGGAAAGGGTTTAGAGTTTGATTAGGGGGATCCGCGGTGCGGTCTGCCTAATCAAACCCTAAAACCTTTCCCCCTCCCCATTTTAGGATACCCGGCCCCCAAAAAAGGGTTCACTCGTCCCCTCTAGGGTGTCTTTTTGTCTTGCCGCCTTTGAATGAGAAGCAAGGGAAAGGGTTTAGGGTTTGATTAGGGGATCCGCGGTAGCGGTCCGCCTAATCAGACCCTAAACCCTTTCCCCGTCCCGTTTTAGGATACCCGCCCCCGAAAAGGGGTTCACTCGTCCCCTAGGGTGTCTTTTTGTCTTGCCGCCTTGAATGAGAAGCGAGGGTATAGGATTTAGGGTTTGATTAGGAGGATCCGCGGTAGCGGTCCGCCTAATCAAACCCAAAAGCCTTTCCCGTCCCGTTTTGGATACCTGGTCCCCTAAAAGGGTTCACTCGGCCCCTCTAGGGTGTCTTTTTGTCTTGCCGCCTTCGAATGAGAAGCAAGGGAAAGGGTTTAGAGTTTGATTAGGGGGATCCGCGGTAGCGGTCTGCCTAATCAAACCCTAAAACCTTTCCCGTCCCATTTTAGGATACCCGGCCCCCCAAAAAAGGGTTCACTCGTCCCCTCTAGGGTGTCTTTTTGTCTTGCCGCCTTCGAATGAGAAGCAAGGGAAAGGGTTTAGGGTTTGATTAGGGGGGTCCGCGGTAGCGGTCCGCCTAATCAAACCCTAAACCCTTTCCCGACCCGTTTTAGGATACCCGGCCCCCCAAAAAGGGGTTCACGCGTCCCCTCTAGGGTGTCTTTTTGTCTTGCCGCCTTCGAATGAGAAGAAAGGGAAAGGGTTTAGGGTTTGATTAGGGGGATCTGCGGTAGCGGTCCGCCTATTCAAACCCTAAACCTTTTCCCGTCGCGTTTTAGGATACCCGGCCCCCCAAAAAAAGGTTCACTTGTCCCCTCTAGTGTGTCTTTTTGTCTTGCCGCCTACGAATGAGAAGCAGGAAAGGGTTTAGGGTTTGATTAGGGGGATCTGCGGTGGCGTCCACCTAATCAAACCCTAAACCCTTTCCCGTCCCGTTTTAGGATACCCGGTGCCCCCAAAAAGGGTTCACTCGTCCCCTCTAGGGTGTCTTTTTGTCTTGCCGCCTTCGAATGAGAAGCAAGGGAAAGTGTTTAGGGTTTGATTAGGGGGATCCGCGGTAGCGGTCCGCCTAATCCAACCCTAAACCCTTTCCCGTCCTGTTTTATGATACCCGGCAACCCAAAAAGGGGTTCACTCGTCCCCTCTAGGGTGTCTTTTTGTCTTGCCGCCTTCGAATGAGAAGCAAGGGAAAGAGTTTAGTGTTTGATTAGGGGGATCCGCGGTAGCGGTTCGCATAATCAAACCCAAAAACCCTTTCCCGTCCCGTTTTAGGATACCCGGCCCCCCAAAAAGGGTTCACTCGGCCCCTCTAGGGTGTCTTTTTGTCTTGCCGCCTTCGAATGAGAAGCAAGGGAAAGGTTTTAGGGTTTGATTAGGGGAATCCGTGGTAGTGGTCCGCCTAATCAAACCCTAAACCCTTTCCCGTCCCGTTTTAGGATACCCGGCCCCCCAAAAAGGGGTTCACTCATCCCCTCTAGGGTGTCTTTTTGTCTTGCCGCCTTCGAATGAGAAGCAAGGGCTTAGGATTTAGGGTTTGATTAGGGGGATCCGCGGTAGCGGTTCGCGTAATCAAACCCAAAACCCTTTCCTTACCGTTTTAGGATACCCAGTCCCCCAAAAAGGGTTCACTCGGCCCCTCTAGGGTGTCTTTTTGTCTTGCCGCCTTCGAATGAGAAGCAAGGGAAAGGTTTTAGGGTTTGATTAGGGGAATCCGCGGTAGTGGTCGGCCTAATCAAACCCTAAACCCTTTCCCGTCCCGTTTTAGGATACCCGCCCCCAAAAAGGGGTTCACTCATCCCCTCTAGGTGTCTTTTTGTCTTGCCGCCTTCGAATGAGAAGCAAGGGCTTAGGATTTAGGGTTTGATTAGGGGGATCCGCGGTAGCGGTCCGCCTAATCAAACCAAAACATTTTCCCGTCCCGTTTTGGGATACCTAGTCCCCCCAAAAGGGTTCACTCGGCCCCTCTAGGGTGTCTTTTTGTCTTGCCGCCTTCGAATGAGAAGCAAGGGAAAGGGTTTAGGGTTTGATTAGGGGGATCTGCGGTAGCGGTCCACCTAATCAAACCCTAAACTCTTTCCCGTCTCGTTTTAGGATACCCGGCCCCCCAAAAAGGGTTCACTCGTCCCCTCTAGGGTGTCTTTTTGTCTTGCCGCCTTCGAATGAGAAGCAAGGGAAAGGGTTTAGGGTTTGATTAGGGGATCCCGTGCGGTCCGCCTAATCCAACCCTAATCCCTTTCCCGTCTGTTTTATGATACCCGCAACCCAAAAAGGGTTCACTCGTCCCCTCTAGGGTGTCTTTTTGTCTTGCCGCCTTCGAATGAGAAGCAAGGGAAAGAGTTTAGTGTTTGATTAGGGGGATCCGCGGTAGCGGTTCGCATAATCAAACCCAAAAACCCTTTCCCGTCCCGTTTTAGGATACCCGGCCCCCCAAAAAGGGTTCACTCGGCCCCTCTAAGGTGTCTTTTTGTCTTGCCGCCTTCGAATGAGAAGCAAGGGCTTAGGATTTAGGGTTTGATTAGGAGGATCCGCGGTAGCGGTCCGCCTAATCAAACCCAAAAAGCCTTTCCCGTCCCGTTTTCGGATACCTGGTCCCCCCAAAAAGGGTTTACTCGGCCCCTCTAGGGTGTCTGTTTGTCTTGCCGCCTTCGAATGAGAAGCAAGGGAAAGGGTTTAGAGTTTGATTAGGGGGATCCGCGGTAGCGGTCTGCCTAATCAAACCCTAAAACCTTTCCCGTCCCATTTTAGGATACCCGGCCCCCCAAAAAAGGGTTCACTCGTCCCCTCTAGGGTGTCTTTTTGTCTTGCCGCCTTCGAATGAGAAGCAAGGGAAAGGGTTTAGGGTTTGATTAGGGGATCCGCGGTGGCGGTCCGCCTGTCAGACCCTAAACCCTTTCCCGTCCCGTTTAGGATACCCTACCCAGAAAGGGGTTCACTCGTCCCCCCTAGGGTGTCTTTTTGTCTTGCCGCCTTCGAATGAGAAGCAAGGGTATAGGATTTAGGGTTTGATTAGGAGGATCCGCGGTAGCGGTCCGCCTAATCAAACCCAAAAAGCCTTTCCCGTCCCGTTTTCGGATACCTGGTCCCCCTAAAAAGGGTTCACTCGGCCCCTCTAGGGTGTCTTTTTGTCTTGCCGCCTTCGAATGAGAAGCAAGGGAAAGGGTTTAGAGTTTGATTAGGGGGATCCGCGGTAGCGGTCTGCCTAATCAAACCCTAAAACCTTTCCCGTCCCATTTTAGGATACCCGGCCCCCCAAAAAAGGGTTCACTCGTCCCCTCTAGGGTGTCTTTTTGTCTTGCCGCCTTGAATGAGAAGCGGGAAAGGGTTTAGGGTTTGATTAGGGGGGTCCGCGGTAGCGGTCCGCCTAATCAAACCCTAAACCCTTTCCCGACCCGTTTTAGGATACCCGGCCCCCCAAAAAGGGGTTCACGCGTCCCCTCTAGGGTGTCTTTTTGTCTTGCCGCCTTCGAATGAGAAGAAAGGGAAAGGGTTTAGGGTTTGATTAGGGGGATCTGCGGTAGCGGTCCGCCTATTCAAACCCTAAACCTTTTCCCTCGCGTTTTAGGATACCCGCCCCCCCCAAAAAAGGTTCACTTGTCCCCTCTAGTGTGTCTTTTTGTCTTGCCGCCTACGAATGAGAAGCAAGGGAAAGGGTTTAGGGTTTGATTAGGGGGATCTGCGGTAGCGGTCCACCTAATCAAACCCTAAACTCTTTCCCGTCTCGTTTTAGGATACCCGGCCCCCCAAAAAGGGTTCACTCGTCCCCTCTAGGGTGTCTTTTTGTCTTGCCGCCTTCGAATGAGAAGCGAGGAAAGTGTTTAGGGTTTGATTAGGGGGATCCGCGGTAGCGGTCCGCCTAATCCAACCCTAAACCCTTTCCCGTCTGTTTTTATGATACCCGGCAACCCAAAAAGGGGTTCACTCGTCCCCTCTAGGGTGTCTTTTTGTCTTGCCGCCTTGAATGAGAAGCGAGGAAAGAGTTTAGTGTTTGATTAGGGGATCCGCGGTAGCGGTTCGCATAATCAAACCTCAAAACCCTTTCCCCGTCCCGTTTTAGGATACCTGACCCCCCCAAAAAGGGTTCACTCGGCCCCTCTAGGGTGTCTTTTTGTCTTGCCGCCTTCGAATGAGAAGCAAGGGAAAGGTTTTAGGGTTTGATTAGGGGAATCCGTGGTAGTGGTCCGCCTAATCAAACCCTAAACCCTTTCCCGTCCCGTTTTAGGATACCCGGCCCCCCAAAAAGGGGTTCACTCATCCCCTCTAGGGTGTCTTTTTGTCTTGCCGCCTTCGAATGAGAAGCAAGGGCTTAGGATTTAGGGTTTGATTAGGGGGATCCGCGGTAGCGGTTCGCGTAATCAAACCCAAAAACCCTTTCCCTTACCGTTTTAGGATACCCAGTCCCCCCAAAAAGGGTTCACTCGGCCCCTCTAGGGTGTCTTTTTGTCTTGCCGCCTTCGAATGAGAAGCAAGGGAAAGGTTTTAGGGTTTGATTAGGGGAATCCGCGGTAGTGGTCGGCCTAATCAAACCCTAAACCCTTTCCCGTCCCGTTTTAGGATACCCGGCCCCCCAAAAAGGGGTTCACTCATCCCCTCTAGGGTGTCTTTTTGTCTTGCCGCCTTCGAATGAGAAGCAAGGGCTTAGGATTTAGGGTTTGATTAGGGGGATCCGCGGTAGCGGTCCGCCTAATCAAACCCAAAAACATTTTCCCGTCCCGTTTTCGGATACCTAGTCCCCCCAAAAAGGGTTCACTCGGCCCCTCTAGGGTGTCTTTTTGTCTTGCCGCCTTCGAATGAGAAGCAAGGGAAAGGGTTTATGGTTTGATTAGGGGGATCTGCGGTAGCGGTCCGCCTAATCAAACACAAAAACCCTTTCCCGTCCCGTTTTAGGATACCCGGCCCCCGAAAAAAGGGTTCACTCGTCCCCTCTAGGGTGTCTTATTGTCTTGCCGCCTTCGAATGAGAAGCAAGGGTTTGATTAGGGGGATCCGCGGTAGCGGTCTGCCTAATCAATCCCTAAACCCTTTCCTGTCCCGTTTTAGGATACCCGGCCCCCCAAAAAGGGGTTCACTCGTCCCCTCTAGGGTGTCTTTTTGTCTTGCCGCCTTCGAATGAGAAGCAAGGGTTTAGGATTTAGGGTTTTATTAGGAGGATCCGCGGTAGCGGTCTGCCTAATCAAACCCAAAAACCCTTTCCCGTCCCGTTTTAGGATACCCGGTCCCCCCAAAAAGGGTTCACTCGGCCCCTCTAGGGTGTCTTTTTGTCTTGCCGCCTTCGAATGAGAAGCAAGGGCTTAGGATTTAGGGTTTGATTAGGGGGATCCGCGGTAGCGGTTCGCATAATCAAACCCAAAAACCCTTTCCCTTACCGTTTTAGGATACCCGGTCCCCCCAAAAAGGGTTCACTCGGCCCCTCTAGGGTGTCTTTTTGTCTTGCCGCCTTCGAATGAGAAGCAAGGGAAAGGTTTTAGGGTTTGATTAGGGGAATCCGCGGTAGTGGTCCGCCTAATCAAACCCTAAACCCTTTCCCGTCCCGTTTTAGGATACCCGGTCCCCCCAAAAAGGGTTCACTCGGCCCCTCTAGGGTGTCTTTTTGTCTTGCCGCCTTCGAATGAGAAGCAAGGGAAAGGTTTTAGGGTTTGATTAGGGGAATCCGCGGTAGTGGTCCGCCTAATCAAACCCTAAACCCTTTCCCGTCCCGTTTTAGGATACCCGGTCCCCCCAAAAAGGGTTCACTCGGCCCCTCTAGGGTGTCTTTTTGTCTTGCCGCCTTCGAATGAGAAGCAAGGGAAAGGTTTTAGGGTTTGATTAGGAGAATCCGCGGTAGTGGTCCGCCTAATCAAACCCTAAACCCTTTCCCGTCCCGTTTTAGGATACCCGGCCCGCCAAAAAGGGGTGTCTTTTTGTCTTGCCGCCTTCGAATGAGAAGAAAGGGTTTAGGATTTAGGGTTTGATTAGGGGGATTCGCGGTAGCGGTCTGCCTAATCAAACCCAAAAACCCTTTCCCGTCCCGTTTTAGGATACCCGGTCCCCCCAAAAAGGGTTCACTCGGCCCCTCTAGGGTGTCTTTTTGTCTTGCCGCCGTCGAATGAGAAGCGAGGAAAGGGTTTAGGGTTTGATTAGGGGGTCCGCGGTAGCGGTCCGCCTAATCAAACCCTAAACCCTTTCCCGACCCGTTTTAGGATACCCGGCCCCCCAAAAAGGGGTTCACGCGTCCCCTCTAGGGTGTCTTTTTGTCTTGCCGCCTTCGAATGAGAAGAAAGGGAAAGGGTTTAGGGTTTGATTAGGGGGATCTGCGGTAGCGGTCCGCCTATTCAAACCCTAAACCTTTTCCCGTCCCGTTTTAGGATACCCGGCCCCCCAAAAAAAGGTTCACTTGTCCCCTCTAGTGTGTCTTTTTGTCTTGCCGCCTTCGAATGAGAAGCAAGGGAAAGGGTTTAGGGTTTGATTAGGGGGATCTGCGGTAGCGGTCCACCTAATCAAACCCTAAACTCTTTCCCGTCTCGTTTTAGGATACCCGGCCCCCCAAAAAGGGTTCACTCGTCCCCTCTAGGGTGTCTTTTTGTCTTGCCGCCTTCGAATGAGAAGCAAGGGAAAGGGTTTAGGGTTTGATTAGGGGGATCCGCGGTAGCGGTCCGCCTAATCCAACCCTAAACCCTTTCCCGTCCTGTTTTATGATACCCGGCAACCCAAAAAGGGGTTCACTCGTCCCCTCTAGGGTGTCTTTTTGTCTTGCCGCCTTCGAATGAGAAGCAAGGGAAAGAGTTTAGTGTTTGATTAGGGGGATCGGCGGTAGCGGTTCGCATAATCAAACCCAAAATCCTTTCCCGTCCCGTTTTAGGATACCCGGCCCCCCAAAAAGGGTTCACTCGGCCCCTCTAGGGTGTCTTTTTGTCTTGCCGCTTTCGAATGAGAAGCAAGGGAAAGGTTTTAGGGTTTGATGAGGGGAATCCGCGGTAGTGGTCCGCCTAATCAAACCCTAAACCCTTTCCCGTCCCGTTTTAGGATACCCGGCCCCCCAAAAAGGGGTTCACTCATCCCCTCTAGGGTGTCTTTTTGTCTTGCCGCCTTCGAATGAGAAGCAAGGGCTTAGGATTTAGGGTTTGATTAGGGGGATCCGCGGTAGCGGTTCGCGTAATCAAACCCAAAAACCCTTTCCCTTACCGTTTTAGGATACCCGGTCCCCCCAAAAAGGGTTCACTCGGCCCCTCTAGGGTGTCTTTTTGTCTTTCCGCCTTCGAATGAGAAGCAAGGGAAAGGTTTTAGGGTTTGATTAGGGGAATCCGCGGTAGTGGTCGGCCTAATCAAACCCTAAACCCTTTCCCGTCCCGTTTTAGGATACCCGGCCCCCCAAAAAGGGGTTCACTCATCCCCTCTAGGGTGTCTTATTGTCTTGCCGCCTTCGAATGAGAAGCAAGGGAAAAGGTTTAGGGTTTGATTAGGGGGATCCGCGGTAGCGGTCTGCCTAATCAATCCCTAAACCCTTTCCTGTCCCGTTTTAGGATGATACCCGCCCCCAAAAAGGGGTTCACTCGTCCCCTCTAGGGTGTCTTTTTGTCTTGCCGCCTTCGAATGAGAAGCGAGGAAAAGGTTTAGGGTTTGATTAAGGGGATCCGCGGTAGCGGTCTGCCTAATCAATCCCTAAACCCTTTCCCGTCCCGTTTTAGGATACCCGGCCCCCCAAAAAGGGGTTCACTCGTCCCCTCTAGGGTGTCTTTTTGTCTTGCCGCCTTCGAATGAGAAGCAAGGGTTTAGGATTTAAGGTTTGATTAGGAGGATCCGCGGTAGCGGTCTGCCTAATCAAACCCAAAAACCCTTTCCCGTCCCGTTTTAGGATACCCGGTCCCCCCAAAAAGGGTTCACTCGGCCCCTCTAGGGTGTCTTTTTGTCTTGCCGCCGTCGAATGAGAAGCAAGGGAAAGGGTTTAGGGTTTGATTAGGGGGGTCCGCGGTAGCGGTCCGCCTAATCAAACCCTAAACCCTTTCCCGACCCGTTTTAGGATACCCGGCCCCCCAAAAAGGGGTTCACGCGTCCCCTCTAGGGTGTCTTTTTGTCTTGCCGCCTTCGAATGAGAAGAAAGGGAAAGGGTTTAGGGTTTGATTACGGGGATCTGCGGTAGCGGTCCGCCTATTCAAACCCTAAACCTTTTCCCGTCCCGTTTTAGGATACCCGGCCCCCCAAAAAAAGGTTCACTTGTCCCCTCTAGTGTGTCTTTTTGTCTTGCCGCCTTCGAATGAGAAGCAAGGGAAAGGGTTTAGGGATTGATTAGGGGGATCCGCGGTAGTGGTCCGCCTAATCAAACCCTAAACCCTTTCCCGTCCCGTTTTAGGATACCCGGCCCCCCAAAAAGGGGTTCACTCGTCCCCTCTAGGGTGTCTTTTTGTCTTGCCGCCTTCGAATGAGAAGCAAGGGCTTAGGATTTAGGGTTTGATTAGGGGGATCCGCGGTAGCGGTTCGCGTAATCAAACCCAAAAACCCTTTCCCTTACCGTTTTAGGATACCCGGTCCCCCCAAAAAGGGGTTCACTCATCCCCTCTAGGGTGTCTTTTTGTCTTGCCGCCTTCGAATGAGAAGCAAGGGCTTAGGATTTAGGGTTTGATTAGGAGGATCCGCGGTAGCGGTTCGCATAATCAAACCCAAAAACCCTTTCCCTTACCGTTTTAGGATACCCGGTCCCCCAAAAAAGGGTTCACTCGGCCCCTCTAGGGTGTCTTTTTGTCTTGCCGCCTTCGAATGATAAGCAAGGGAAAGGTTTTAGGGTTTGATTAGGGGAATCCGCGGTAGTGGTCCGCCTAATCAAACCCTAAACCCTTTCCCGTCCCGTTTTAGGATGCCCGGCCCCCCAAAAAGGGGTTCACTCATCCCCTCTAGGGTGTCTTTTTGTCTTGCCGCCTTCGAATGAGAAGCAAGGGCTTAGGATTTAGGGTTTGATTAGGGGGATCCGCGGTAGCGGTCCGCCTAATCAAACCCAAAAACATTTTCCCGTCCCGTTTTCGGATACCTAGTCCCCCCAAAAAGGGTTCACTCGGCCCCTCTAGGGTGTCTTTTTGTCTTGCCGCCTTCGAATGAGAAGCAAGGGAAAGGGTTTAGGGTTTGATTAGGGGGATCTGCGGTAGCGGTCCGCCTAATCAAACACAAAAACCCTTTCCCGTCCCGTTTTAGGATACCCGGTCCCCCCCAAAAAGGGTTCACTCGGCCCCTCTAGGGTGTCTTTTTGTCTTGCCGCCTTGGAATGAGATGCAAGGGAAAGGTTTTAGGGTTTGATTAGGGGGATCCGCGGTAGTGGTCCGCGTAATCAAACCCTAAACCCTTTCCCCGACCCGTTTAGGATACCCGGCCCCCCCAAAAAGGGTTCACTCGTCCCCTCTAGGGTGTCTTATTGTCTTGCCGCCTTCGAATGAGAAGCAAGGGAAAAGGTTTAGGGTTTGATTAGGGGGATCCGCGGTGGCGGTCTGCCTAATCAATCCCTAAACCCTTTCCCCGTCCCGTTTTAGGATACCCTACCCCCAAAAAGGGGTTCACTCGTCCCCTCTAGGGTGTCTTTTTGTCTTGCCGCCTTCGAATGAGAAGCAAGGGTTTAGGATTTAGGGTTTGATTAGGAGGATCCGCGGTAGCGGTCTGCCTAATCAAACCCAAAAACCCTTTCCCGTCACGTTTTAGGATACCCGGTCCCCCCAAAAAGGGTTCACTCGGCCCCTCTAGGGTGTCTTTTTGTCTTGCCGCCTTCGAATGATAAGCAAGGGAAAGGTTTTAGGGTTTGATTAGGGGAATCCGCGGTAGTGGTCCGCCTAATCAAACCCTAAACCCTTTCCCGTCCCGTTTTAGGATGCCCGGCCCCCCAAAAAGGGGTTCACTCATCCCCTCTAGGGTGTCTTTTTGTCTTGCCGCCTTCGAATGAGAAGCAAGGGCTTAGGATTTAGGGTTTGATTAGGGGGATCCGCGGTAGCGGTCCGCCTAATCAAACCCAAAAACATTTTCCCGTCCCGTTTTCGGATACCTTGGCCCCCCAAAAAGGGTTCACTCGGCCCCTCTAGGGTGTCTTTTTGTCTTGCCGCCTTCGAATGAGAAGCAAGGGAAAGGGTTTAGGGTTTGATTAGGGGGATCTGCGGTAGCGGTCCGCCTAATCAAACACAAAAACCCTTTCCCGTCCCGTTTTAGGATACCCGGTCCCCCCCAAAAAGGGTTCACTCGGCCCCTCTAGGGTGTCTTTTTGTCTTGCCACCTTGGAATGAGATGCAAGGGAAAGGTTTTAGGGTTTGATTAGGGGGATCCGCGGTAGTGGTCCGCGTAATCAAACCCTAAACCCTTTCCCGACCCGTTTTAGGATACCCGGCCCCCCAAAAAAGGGTTCACTCGTCCCCTCTAGGGTGTCTTATTGTCTTGCCGCCTTCGAATGAGAAGCAAGGGAAAAGGTTTAGGGTTTGATTAGGGGGATCCGCGGTAGCGGTCTGCCTAATCAATCCCTAAACCCTTTCCTGTCCCGTTTTAGGATACCCGGCCCCCCAAAAAGGGGTTCACTCGTCCCCTCTAGGGTGTCTTTTTGTCTTGCCGCCTTCGAATGAGAAGCAAGGTTTTAGGATTTAGGGTTTGATTAGGAGGATCCGCGGTAGCGGTCTGCCTAATCAAACCGAAAAACCCTTTCCCGTCACGTTTTAGGATACCCGGTCCCCCCAAAAAGGGTTCACTCGGCCCCTCTAGGGTGTCTTTTTGTCTTGCCGCCTTCGAATGAGAAGCAAGGGAAAGGTTTTAGGGTTTGATTAGGGGAATCCGCGGTAGTGGTCCGCCTAATCAAACCCTAAACCCTTTCCCGTCCCGTTTTAGGATACCCGGTCCCCCCAAAAAGGGTTCACTCGGCCCCTCTAGGGTGTCTTTTTGTCTTGCCGCCTTCGAATGAGAAGCAAGGGAAAGGTTTTAGGGTTTGATTAGGGAATCCGCGGTAGCGGTCCGCCTAATCAAACCCTAAACCCTTTCCCCGTCCCGTTTTAGGATACCCGGTGCCCCCAAAAAGGGTTCACTCGTCCCCTCTAGGGTGTCTTTTTGTCTTGCCGCCTTGAATGAGAAGCAAGGAAAGGTTTTAGGGTTTGATTAGGGAATCCGCGGTAGCGGTCCGCCTAATCAAACCCTAAACCCTTTCCCCGTCCCGTTTTAGGATACCCGGTCCCCCCAAAAAGGGTTCACTCGGCCCCTCTAGGGTGTCTTTTTGTCTTGCCGCCTTCGAATGAGAAGCAAGGGAAAGGTTTTAGGGTTTGATTAGGGGAATCCGCGGTAGTGGTCCGCCTAATCAAACCCTAAACCCTTTCCCGTCCCGTTTTAGGATACCCGGTCTCCCCAAAAAGGGTTCACTTGTCCCCTCTAGTGTGTCTTTTTGTCTTGCCGCCTTCGAATGAGAAGCAAGGGAAAGGGTTTAGGGTTTGATTAGGGGGATCTGCGGTAGCGGTCCACCTAATCAAACCCTAAACTCTTTCCCGTCTCGTTTTAGGATACCCGGCCCCCCAAAAGGGGTTCACTCGTCCCCTCTAGGGTGTCTTTTTGTCTTGCCGCCTTCGAATGAGAAGCAAGGGAAAGGGTTTAGGGTTTGATTAGGGGGATCCGCGGTAGCGGTCCGCCTAATCCAACCCTAAACCCTTTCCCGTCCTGTTTTATGATACCCGGCAACCCAAAAAGGGGTTCACTCGTCCCCTCTAGGGTGTCTTTTTGTCTTGCCGCCTTCGAATGAGAAGCAAGGGAAAGAGTTTAGTGTTTGATTAGGGGGATCCGCGGTAGCGGTTCGCATAATCAAACCCAAAAACCCTTTCCCGTCCCGTTTTAGGATACCCGACCCCCCAAAAAGGGTTCACTCGGGCCCTCTAGGGTGTCTTTTTGTCTTGCCGCCTTCGAATGAGAAGCAAGGGAAAGGTTTTAGGGTTTGATGAGGGGAATCCGCGGTAGTGGTCCGCCTAATCAAACCCTAAACCCTTTCCCGTCCCGTTTTAGGATACCCGGCCCCCCAAAAAGGGGTTCACTCATCCCCTCTAGGGTGTCTTTTTGTCTTGCCGCCTTCGAATGAGAAGCAAGGGCTTAGGATTTAGGGTTTGATTAGGGGGATCCGCGGTAGCGGTTCGCGTAATCAAACCCAAAAACCCTTTCCCTTACCGTTTTAGGATACCCGGTCCCCCCAAAAAGGGTTCACTCGGCCCCTCTAGGGTGTCTTTTTGTCTTTCCGCCTTCGAATGAGAAGCAAGGGAAAGGTTTTAGGGTTTTATTAGGGGAATCCGCGGTAGTGGTCGGCCTAATCAAACCCTAAACCCTTTCCCGTCCCGTTTTAGGATACCCGGCCCCCGAAAAAAGGGTTCACTCATCCCCTCTAGGGTGTCTTTTTGTCTTGCCGCCTTCGAATGAGAAGCAAGGGCTTAGGATTTAGGGTTTGATTAGGGGATCCGCGGTGCGGTCCGCCTAATCAAACCCAAAACATTTTCCCGTCCCGTTTTGGATACCTAGTCCCCCCAAAAAGGGTTCACTCGGCCCCTCTAGGGTGTCTTTTTGTCTTGCCGCCTTCGAATGAGAAGCAAGGGAAAGGGTTTAGGGTTTGATTAGGGGGATCTGCGGTAGCGGTCCGCCTAATCAAACACAAAAACCCTTTCCCGTCCCGTTTTAGGATACCCGGCCCCCGAAAAAAGGGTTCACTCGTCCCCTCTAGGGTGTCTTATTGTCTTGCCGCCTTCGAATGAGAAGCAAGGGAAAGGGTTTAGGGTTTTATTAGGGGGATCCGCGGTAGCGGTCCGCCTAATCAAACCCTAAACCCTTTCCCGTCCCGTTTTAGGATACCCGACCCCCCAAAAAGGGGTTCACTCGTCCCCTCTAGGGTGTCTTTTTGTCTTGCCGCCTTCGAATGAGAAGCAAGGGTTCAGGATTTAGGGTTTGATTAGGAGGATCCGCGGTAGAGGTCTGCCTAATCAAACCCAAAAACCCTTTCCCGTCCCGTTTTAGGATACCCGGTCCCCCCCCAAAAAGGGTTCACTCGGCCCCTCTAGGGTGTCTTTTTGTCTTGCCGCCTTCGAATGAGATGCAAGGGAAAGGTTTTAGGGTTTGATTAGGGGGATCCGCGGTAGTGGTCCGCGTAATCAAACCCTAAACCCTTTCCCGACCCGTTTTAGGATACCCGGCCCCCCCAAAAAGGGTTCACTCGTCCCCTCTAGGGTGTCTTATTGTCTTGCCGCCTTCGAATGAGAAGCAAGGGAAAAGGTTTAGGGTTTGATTAGGGGGATCCGCGGTAGCGGTCTGCCTAATCAATCCCTAAACCCTTTCTGTCCGTTTTAGGATACCCGGCCCCCAAAAAAAGGTTCACTCGTCCCCTCTAGGGTGTCTTTTTGTCTTGCCGCCTTCGAATGAGAAGCAAGGGTTTAGGATTTAAGGTTTGATTAGGAGGATCCGCGGTAGCGGTCTGCCTAATCAAACCCAAAAACCCTTTCCCGTCCCGTTTTAGGATACCCGGTCCCCCCAAAAAGGGTTCACTCGGCCCCTCTAGGGTGTCTTTTTGTCTTGCCGCCGTCGAATGAGAAGCAAGGGAAAGGGTTTAGGGTTTGATTAGGGGGGTCCGCGGTAGCGGTCCGCCTAATCAAACCCTAAACCCTTTCCCGACCCGTTTTAGGATACCCGGCCACCCAAAAAGGGGTTCACGCGTCCCCTCTAGGGTGTCTTTTTGTCTTGCCGCCTTCGAATGAGAAGAAAGGGAAAGGGTTTAGGGTTTGATTAGGGGGATCTGCGGTAGCGGTCCGCCTATTCAAACCCTAAACCTTTTCCCGTCCCGTTTTAGGATACCCGGCCCCCCAAAAAAAGGTTCACTTGTCCCCTCTAGTTTGTCTTTTTGTCTTGCCGCCTTCGAATGAGAAGCAAGGGAAAGGGTTTAGGGATTGATTAGGGGGATCTGCGGTAGCGGTCCACCTAATCAAACCCTAAACTCTTTCCCGTCTCGTTTTATGATACCCGGCCCCCCAAAAAGGGTTCACTCGTCCCCTCTAGGGTGTCTTTTTGTCTTGCCGCCTTCGAATGGAAAGCAAGGGAAAGGGTTTAGGGTTTGATTAGGGGGATCCGCGGTAGTGGTCCGCCTAATCAAATCCTAAACCCTTTCCCGTCCCGTTTTAGGATACCCGGCCCCCCAAAAAGGGGTTCACTCATCCCCTCTAGGGTGTCTTTTTGTCTTGCCGCCTTCGAATGAGAAGCAAGGGCTTAGGATTTAGGGTTTGATTAGGAGGATCCGCGGTAGCGGTTCGCATAATCAAACCCAAAAACCCTTTCCCTTACCGTTTTAGGATACCCGGTCCCCCCAAAAAGGGTTCACTCGGCCCCTCTAGGGTGTCTTTTTGTCTTGCCGCCTTCGAATGATAAGCAAGGGAAAGGTTGTAGGGTTTGATTAGGGGAATCCGCGGTAGTGGTCCGCCTAATCAAACCCTAAACCCTTTCCCGTCCCGTTTTAGGATGCCCGGCCCCCCAAAAAGGGGTTCACTCATCCCCTCTATGGTGTCTTTTTGTCTTGCCGCCTTCGAATGAGAAGCAAGGGCTTAGGATTTAGGGTTTGATTAGGGGGATCCGCGGTAGCGGTCCGCCTAATCAAACCCAAAAACATTTTCCCGTCCCGTTTTCGGATACCTAGTCCCCCCAAAAAGGGTTCACTCGGCCCCTCTAGGGTGTCTTTTTGTCTTGCCGCCTTCGAATGAGAAGCAAGGGAAAGGGTTTAGGGTTTGATTAGGGGATCTGCGGTGGCGTCCGCCTAATCAAACACAAAAACCCTTTCCCGTCCCGTTTTAGGATACCCGGTCCCCCCCAAAAAGGGTTCACTCGGCCCCTCTAGGGTGTCTTTTTGTCTTGCCGCCTTGGAATGAGATGCAAGGGAAAGGTTTTAGGGTTTGATTAGGGGGATCCGCGGTAGTGGTCCGCGTAATCAAACCCTAAACCCTTTCCCGACCCGTTTTAGGATACCCGGCCCCCCCAAAAAAGGGTTCACTCGTCCCCTCTAGGGTGTCTTATTGTCTTGCCGCCTTCGAATGAGAAGCAAGGGAAAAGGTTTAGGGTTTGATTAGGGGGATCCGCGGTGGCGGTCTGCCTAATCAATCCCTAAACCCTTTCCTGTCCCGTTTTAGGATACCCGGCCCCCCAAAAAGGGGTTCACTCGTCCCCTCTAGGGTGTCTTTTTGTCTTGCCGCCTTCGAATGAGAAGCAAGGGTTTAGGATTTAGGGTTTGATTAGGAGGATCCGCGGTAGCGTCTGCCTAATTAAACCCAAAACCCTTTCCCTCAAATCACGTTTTAGGATACCCGGTCCCCCCAAAAAGGGTTCACTCGGCCCCTCTAGGGTGTCTTTTTGTCTTGCCGCCTTCGAATGAGAAGCAAGGGCTTAGGATTTAGGGTTTGATTAGGGGGATCCGCGGTAGCGGTTCGCATAATCAAACCCAAAACCCTTTCCCTTCCCGTTTTAGGATACCCGGTCCCCCAAAAAGGGTTCACTCGGCCCCTCTAGGGTGTCTTTTTGTCTTGCCGCCTTTGAATGAGAAGCAAGGGAAAGGTTTTAGGGTTTGATTAGGGGGATCCGCGGTAGTGGTCCGCCTAATCAAACCCTAAACCCTTTTCCGTCCCGTTTTAGGATACCCGGTCCCCCAAAAGGGTTCACTCGGCCCCTCTAGGGTGTCTTTTTGTCTTGCCGCCTTCGAATGAGAAGCGAGGAAAGGTTTTAGGGTTTGATTAGGGAGATCCGCGGTAGTGGTCCGCCTAATCAAACCCTAAACCCTTTCCCGTCCCGTTTTAGGATACCCGGTCCCCCCAAAAAGGGTTCACTCGGCCCCTCTAGGGTGTCTTTTTGTCTTGCCGCCTTCGAATGAGAAGCAAGGGAAAGGTTTTAGGGTTTGATTAGGGGAATCCGCGGTAGTGGTCCGCCTAATCAAACCCTAAACCCTTTCCCGTCCCGTTTTAGGATACCCGGCCCCCCAAAAAGGGGTTCACTCATCCCCTCTAGGGTGTCTTTTTGTCTTGCCGCCTTCGAATGAGAAGCAAGGGCTTAGGATTTAGGGTTTGATTAGGGGATCCACGGTGCGGTTCGCATAATCAAACCCAAAACCCTTTCCCTTACCGTTTTAGGATACCCGGTCCCCCAAAAAGGGTTCACTCGGCCCCTCTAGGGTGTCTTTTTGTCTTGCCGCCTTCGAATGAGAAGCAAGGGAAAGGTTTTAGGGTTTGATTAGGGGAATCCGCGGTAGTGGTCCCCCTAATCAAACCCTAAACCCTTTCCCGTCCCGTTTTAGGATACCCGGCCCCCCAAAAAGGGGTTCACTCATCCCCTCTAGGGTGTCTTTTTGTCTTGCCGCCTTCGAATGAGAAGCAAGGGCTTAGGATTTAGGGTTTGATTAGGGGGATCCGCGGTAGCGGTCCGCCTAATCAAACCCAAAAACATTTTCCCGTCCGTTTTTCGGATACCTGGTCCCCCAAAAAGGGTTCACTCGGCCCCTCTAGGGTGTCTTTTTGTCTTGCCGCCTTCGAATGAGAAGCAAGGGAAAGGGTTTAGGGTTTGATTAGGGGGATCCGCTACCGCGAATCCCCCTAATAAAACTCTAAACCCTTTCCCGTCCCGTTTTAGGATACCCGCCCCGCCCCCAAAAAGGGTTCACTCGTCCCCTCTAGGGTGTCTTATTGTCTTGCCGCCTTCGAATGAGAAGCAAGGGAAAGGGTTTAGGGTTTGATTAGGGGGATCCGCGGTAGCCGTCCGCCTAATCAAACCCTAAACCCTTTCCCGTCCCGTTTTAGGATACCCGGTCCCCCCAAAAAGGGTTCACTCGTCCCCTCTAGGGTGTCTTTTTGTCTTGCCGCCTTCGAATGAGAAGCAAGGGTTCAGGATTTAGGGTTTGATTAGGAGGATCCGCGGTGGCGGCCTGCCTAATCAAACCCAAAACCCTTTCTAAATCCCGTTTTAGGATACCCGGTCCCCCCAAAAAGGGTTCACTCGGCCCCTCTAGGGTGTCTTTTTGTCTTGCCGCCTTCGAATGAGATGTAAGGGAAAGGTTTTAGGGTTTGATTAGGGGGATCCGCGGTAGTGGTCCGCGTAATCAAACCCTAAACCCTTTCCCGACCCGTTTTAGGATACCCGGCCCCCCAAAAAGGGTTCACTCGTCCCCTCTAGGGTGTCTTATTGTCTTGCCGCCTTCGAATGAGAAGCAAGGGAAAAGGTTTAGGGTTTGATTAGGGGGATCCGCGGTACCGGTCTGCCTAATCAATCCCTAAACCCTTTCCTGTCCCGTTTTAGGATACCCGGCCCCCCAAAAAGGGGTTCACTCGTCCCCTCTAGGGTGTCTTTTTGTCTTGCCGCCTTCGAATGAGAAGCAAGGGTTTAGGATTTAGGGTTTGATTAGGAGGATCCGCGGTAGCGGTCTGCCTAATCAAACCCAAAAACCCTTTCCCGTCCCGTTTTAGGATACCCGGTCCCCCCAAAAAGGGTTCACTCGGCCCCTCTAGGGTGTCTTTTTGTCTTGCCGCCTTCGAATGAGAAGCAAGGGAAAGGTTTTATGGGTTGATTAGGGGATCCGCGGTAGCGGTCTGCCTAATCAAACCCTAAACACTTTCCGTCCCGTTTTAGGATACCCTGGTCCCCCAAAAGGGGTTCACTCGTCCCCTCTTGGGTGTCTTTTTGTCTTGCCGCCTTCGAATGAGAAGCGAGGGATTAGGATTTAGGGTTTGATTAGGGGATCCGCGGTAGCGGTCCGCCTAATCAAACCAAAACCCTTTCGTCCCGTTTTTCGGATACCTAGTCCCCCCAAAAAGGGTTCACTCGGCCCCTCTAGGGTGTCTTTTTGTCTTGCCGCCTTCGAATGAGAAGCAAGGGAAAGGTTTTAGGGTTTGATTAGGGGGATCCGCGGTAGTGGTCCGCCTAATCAAACCCTAAACCCTTTCCCGTCCCGTTTTAGGATACCCGGCCCCCCAAAAAGGGGGTCACTCATCCCCTTTAGGGTGTCTTTTTGTCTTGCCGCCTTCGAATGAGAAGCAAGGGCTTAGGATTTAGGGTTTGATTAGGGGATCCGCGGCGGTCCGCCTAATCAAACCAAAACCCTTTCTAAAATCCGTTTTGGATACCTAGTCCCCCAAAAAGGGTTCACTCGGCCCCTCTAGGGTGTCTTTTTGTCTTGCCGCCTTCCAATGAGAAGCAAGGTAAAGGGTTTAGGGTTTGATTAGGGGATCCGCTCCGCGGACCCCTAATAAAACCCTAAACCCTTTCCCGTCCCGTTTTAGGATACCCTACCCCAGAAAAAGGGTTCACTCGTCCCCTCTAGGGTGTCTTATTGTCTTGCCGCCTTCGAATGAGAAGCAAGGGAAAGGATTTAGGGTTTGATTTGGGGGATCCGCGGTAGCGGTCCGCCTAATCAAACCCTAAACCCTTTCCCGTCCCGTTTTAGGATACCCGGCCCCCCAAAAAGGGCTTCACTCGTCCCCTCTAGGGTGTCTTTTTGTCTTGCCGCCTTCGAATGAGAAGCAAGGGTTCAGGATTTAGGGTTTGATTAGGGGGATCCGCGGTAGTGGTCCGCCTAATCAAACCCTAAACCCTTTCCCGTCCCGTTTTAGGATACCCGGCCCCCCAAAAAGGGGGTCACTCATCCCCTCTAGGGTGTCTTTTTGTCTTGCCGCCTTCGAATGAGAAGCAAGGGCTTAGGATTTAGGGTTTGATTAGGGGGATCCGCGGTAGCGGTCCGCCTAATCAAACCTCCCTTTCCGTTTTTTTGGATACCTAGTCCCCCAAAAAGGGTTCACTCGGCCCCTCTAGGGTGTCTTTTTGTCTTGCCGCCTTCGAATGAGAAGCAAGGTAAAGGGTTTAGGGTTTGATTAGGGGGATCCGCTACCGCGGACCCCCCTAATAAAACTCTAAACCCTTTCCCGTCCCGTTTTAGGATACCCGGCCCCCGAAAAAAGGGTTCACTCGTCCCCTCTAGGGTGTCTTATTGTCTTGCCGCCTTCGAATGAGAAGCAAGGGAAAGGATTTAGGGTTTGATTTGGGGGATCCGCGGTAGCGGTCCGCCTAATCAAACCCAAAAACCCTTTCCCGTCCCGTTTTAGGATACCCGGTCCCCCCCAAAAAGGGTTCACTCGGCCCCTCTAGGGTGTCTTTTTGTCTTGCCGCCTTCGAATGAGATGCAAGGGAAAGGTTTTAGGGTTTGATTAGGGGGATCCGCGGTAGTGGTCCGCGTAATCAAACCCTAAACCCTTTCCCGTCCCGTTTTAGGATACCCGGCCCCCCAAAAAAGGGTTCACTCGTCCCCTCTAGGGTGTCTTATTGTCTTGCCGCCTTCGAATGAGAAGCGAGGGAAAGGTTTAGGGTTTGATTAGGGGATCCGCGATGCCGTCTGCCTAATCAATCCCTAAACCCTTTCCCGTCCCGTTTTAGGATACCCGGCCCCCCAAAAAGGGGTTCACTCGTCCCCTCTAGGGTGTCTTTTTGTCTTGCCGCCTTCGAATGAGAAGCAAGGGTTTAGGATTTAGGGTTTGATTAGGAGGATCCGCGGTAGCGGTCTGCCTAATCAAACCCTAAACCCTTTCCCGTCCCGTTTTAGGATACCCGGCCCCCCAAAAAGGGTTCACTCGGCCCCTCTAGGGTGTCTTTTTGTCTTGCCGCCTTCGAATGAGAAGCGAGGAAAGGTTTTATGGGTTGATTAGGGGGATCCGCGGTAGTGGTCCGCCTAATCAAACCCTAAACCCTTTCCCCGTCCCGTTTAGGATACCGGTCCCCCAAAAAGGGGTTCACTTGTCCCCTCTTGGGTGTCTTTTTGTCTTGCCGCCTTCGAATGAGAAGCAAGGGATTAGGATTTAGGGTTTGATTAGGGGGATCCGCGGTAGCGTCCGCCTAATCAAACCAAAACCCTTTCGTCCCCGTTTTTCGGATACCTAGTCCCTCCAAAAGGGTTCACTCGGCCCCTCTAGGGTGTCTTTTTGTCTTGCCGCCTTCGAATGAGAAGCAAG
The DNA here is from genome assembly GCF_048544455.1 of Silene latifolia. NCBI lineage: Eukaryota > Viridiplantae > Streptophyta > Magnoliopsida > Caryophyllales > Caryophyllaceae > Silene > Silene latifolia. Next base: position 235,231,232 of record NC_133538.1, read on the forward strand.
GGAAAGGTTTTAGGGTTTGATTAGGGGGATCCGCGGTAGTGGTCCGCCTAATCAAACCCTAAACCCTTTCCCGTCCCGTTTTAGGATACCCGGCCCCCCAAAAAGGGTTCACTCGGCCCCTCTAGGGTGTCTTTTTGTCTTGCCGCCTTCGAATGAGAAGCAAGGGAAAGGTTTTATGGGTTGATTAGGGGGATCCGCGGTAGTGGTCCGCCTAATCAAACCCTAAACCCTTTCCCGTCCCGTTTTAGGATACCCGGTCCACCAAAAAGGGGTTCACTCGTCCCCTCTTGGGTGTCTTTTTGTCTTGCCGCCTTCGAATGAGAAGCAAGGGATTAGGATTTAGGGTTTGATTAGGGGGATCCGCGGTAGCGGTCCGCCTAATCAAACCCAAAAACCCTTTCTCGTCCCGTTTTCGGATACCTAGTCCCTCCAAAAAGGGTTCACTCGGCCCCTCTAGGGTGTCTTTTTGTCTTGCCGCCTTCGAATGAGAAGCGAGGGAAAGGGTTTAGGGTTTGATTAGGGGATCCGCGGTAGTGGTCCGCCTAATCAAACCCTAAACCCTTTCCCGTCCCGTTTAGGATACCCGGCCCCCCAAAAAAGGGGTCACTCGTCCCCTCTAGGGTGTCTTTTTGTCTTGCCGCCTTCGAATGAGAAGCGAGGGCTTAGGATTTAGGGTTTGATTAGGAGGATCCGCGGTAGCGGTCCGCCTAATCAAACCCAAAACCCTTTCCGTCCGTTTTTCGGATACCTGGTCCCCCAAAAAGGGTTCACTCGGCCCCTCTAGGGTGTCTTTTTGTCTTGCCGCCTTCGAATGAGAAGCAAGGAAAGGGTTTAGGGTTTGATTAGGGGATCCGCTACCGCGGACCCCTAATAAAACTCTAAACCCTTTCCCGTCCCGTTTAGGATACCCGGCCCCCGAAAAAGGGGTTCACTCGTCCCCTCTAGGGTGTCTTATTGTCTTGCCGCCTTCGAATGAGAAGCAAGGGAAAGGATTTAGGGTTTGATTTGGGGGATCCGCGGTAGCGGTCCGCCTAATCAAACCCTAAACCCTTTCCCGTCCCGTTTTAGGATACTCGGCCCCCCAAAAAGGGGTTCACTCGTCCCCTCTAGGGTGTCTTTTTGTCTTGCCGCCTTCGAATGAGAAGCAAGGGTTCAGGATTTAGGGTTTGATTAGGAGGATCCGCGGTAGCGGTCTGCCTAATCAAACCCAAAAACCCTTTCCCGTCCCGTTTTAGGATACCCGGTCCCCCCCAAAAAGGGTTCACTCGGCCCCTCTAGGGTGTCTTTTTGTCTTGCCGCCTTCGAATGAGATGCAAGGGAAAGGTTTTAGGGTTTGATTAGAGGGATCCGCGGTAGTGGTCCGCGTAATCAAACCCTAAACCCTTTCCCGTCCCGTTTTAGGATACCCGGCCCCCCCAAAAAAGGGTTCACTCGTCCCCTCTAGGGTGTCTTATTGTCTTGCCGCATTCGAATGAGAAGCAAGGGAAAAGGTTTAGGGTTTGATTAGGGGGATCCGCGGTAGCGGTCCGCCTAATCAATCCCTAAACCCTTTCCTGTCCCGTTTTAGGATACCCGGCCCCCCAAAAAGGGGTTCACTCGTCCCCTCTAGGGTGTCTTTTTGTCTTGCCGCCTTCGAATGAGAAGCAAGGGTTTAGGATTTAGGGTTTGATTAGGAGGATCCGCGGTAGCGGTCTGCCTAATCAAACCCAAAAACCCTTTCCCGTCCCGTTTTAGGATACCCGGTCCCCCCAAAAAGGGTTCACTCGGCCCCTCTAGGGTGTCTTTTTGTCTTGCCGCCTTCGAATGAGAAGCAAGGGAAAGGTTTTAGGGTTTGATTAGGGGGATCCGCGGTAGTGGTCCGCCTAATCAAACCCTAAACCCTTTCCCGTCCCGTTTTAGGATACCCGGCCCCCCAAAAAGGGGTTCACTCGTCCCCTCTTGGGTGTCTTTTTGTCTTGCCGCCTTCGAATGAGAAGCAAGGGCTTAGGATTTAGGGTTTGATTAGGGGGTCCGCGGTAGCGGATCGCCTAATCAAACCCAAAAACCCTTTTCCGTCCCGTTTTCGGATACCTGGTCCCCCCAAAAAGGGTTCACTCGGCCCCTTTAGGGTGTCTTTTTGTCTTGCCGCCTTCGAATGAGAAGCAAGGGAAAGGGTTTAGGGTTTGATTAGGGGGATCCGCGGTAGCGGTCCGCCTAATCAAACTCTAAACCCTTTCCCGTCCCGTTTTAGGATACCCGGCCCCCGAAGAAAGGGTTCACTCGTCCCCTCTAGGGTATCTTATTGTCTTGCCGCCTTTGAATGAGAAGCAAGGGAAAGGGTTTAGGGTTTGATTAGGGGGATCCGCGGTAGCGGTCCGCCTAATCAAACCCTAAACCCTTTCCCGTCCCGTTTTAGGATACCCGGCCCCCCAAAAAGGGGTTCACTCGTCCCCTCTAGGGTGTCTTTTTGTCTTGCCGCCTTCGAATGAGAAACAAGGGAAATGTTTTAGGGTTTGATTAGGGGGATCCGCAGTAGTGGTCCGCCTAATCAAACCCTAAACCCTTTCCCATCCCGTTTTAGGATACCCGGCCCCCCAAAAAGGGGTTCACTCGTAACCTCTAGGGTGTCTTTTTGTCTTGCCGCCTTCGAATAAAAAGCAAGGGCTTAGGATTTAGGGTTTGATTAGGGGGATCCGCGCTAGCGGTCCGTCTAATCAAACCCAAAAACCCTTTCCCGTCCCGTTTTCGGATACCTGGTCCCCCCCAAAAGGGTTCACTCGGCACCTCTAGGGTGTCTTTTTGTCTTGCCGCCTTCGAATGAGAAGCAAGGAAAAGGGTTTAGGGTTTGATTAGGGGGATCCGCGGTAGCGGTCCGCCTAATCAAACGCTAAACCCTTTCCCCGTTTTTAGGATACCCTACCCCAAAAAAAGGTTCACTCGTCCCCTCTAGGATGTCTTATTGTCTTGCCGCCATCGAATGAGAAGCAAGGGAAAGGGTTTAGGGTTTGATTAGGGGGATCCGCGGTAGCGGTCCGCCTAATCAAACCCTAAACCCTTTCCCGTCCCGTTTTAGGATACCCGGCCCCCCAAAAAGGGGTTCACTCGTCCCCTCTAGGGTGTCTTTTTGTCTTGCCGCCTTCGAATGAGAAGCAATTAGGATTTAGGGTTTGATTAGGAGGATCCGCGGTAGCGGTCTGCCTAATCAAACCCAAAAACCCTTTCCCGTCCCGTTTTAGAATACTCGGTCCCCCCGAAAAGGGTTCACTCGGCCCCTCTAGGGTGTCTTTTTGTCTTGCCGCCTTCGAATGAGAAGCAAGGGAAAGGTTTTAGGGTTTGATTAGGGGGATCCGCGGTAGTGGTCCGCCTAATCAAACCCTAAACCCTTTCCCGTCCCGTTTTAGGATACCCGGCCCCCCAAAAAAAGGTTCACTCATCCCCTCCAGGGTGTCTTATTGTCTTGCCGCCTTCGAATGAGAAGCAAGGGAAAAGGTTTAGGGTTTGATTAGGGGGATCCGCGGTAGCGGTCCGCCTAATCAAACCCTAAACCCTTTCCCGTCTCGTTTTAGGATACCCGGTCCCCCAAAAAAGGGTTCACTCGGCCCCTCTAGGGTGTCTTTTTGTCTTGCCGCCTTCGAATGAGAAGCAAGGGAAAGGTTTTAGGGTTTGATTAGGGGGATCCGCGGTAGGGGTCCGCCTAATCAAACCCTAATCCCTTTCCCGTCCCGTTTTAGGATACCCGACCCCCCAAAAAAGGGTTCACTCGTCCCCTCTAGGGTGTCTTATTATCTTGCCGCCTTCGAATGAGAAGCAAGGGAAAAGATTAGGGTTTGATTAGGGGGATCCGCGGTAGCGGTCCGCCTAATCAAACCCTAAACCCTTTCCTGTCCCGTTTTAGGATACCCGGCCCCCCAAAAAGGGGTTCACTCGTCCCCTCTAGAGTGTCTTTTTGTCTTGCCGCCTTCGAATGAGAAGCAAGGGCTTAGGATTTAGGGTTTGATTAGGGGATCCGCGGTGGCAGCGGTCCGCCTAATCAAACCCAAAACATTTTCCCGTCCGTTTTCGGATACCTGGTCCCCCAAAAAGGGTTCACTCGGCCCCTCTAGGGTGTCTTTTTGTCTTGCCGCCTTCGAATGAGAAGCGAGGGAAAGGGTTTAGGGTTTGATTAGGGGGATCCGCGGTGGCGGTCCGCCTAATCAAACCCTAAACCCTTTCCCGTCCCGTTTTAGGATACCCGGCCCCCCAAAAAGGGTTCACTCGGCCCCTCTAGGGTGTCTTTTTGTCTTGCCGCCTTGGAATGAGATGCAAGGGAAAGGTTTTAGGGTTTGATTAGGGGGATCCGCGGTAGTGGTCCGCGTAATCAAACCCTAAACCCTTTCCCGACCCGTTTTAGGATACCCGGCCCCCCCAAAAAAGGGTTCACTCGTCCCCTCTAGGGTGTCTTATTGTCTTGCCGCCTTCGAATGAGAAGCAAGGGAAAAGGTTTAGGGTTTGATTAGGGGATCCGCGGTAGCGGCTCTGCCTAATCAATCCCTAAACCCTTTCTGTCCGTTTTAGGATACCCGGTGCCCCCAAAAAGGGTTCACTCGTCCCCTCTAGGGTGTCTTTTTGTCTTGCCGCCTTCGAATGAGAAGCAAGGGTTTAGGATTTAGGGTTTGATTAGGAGGATCCGCGGTAGCGGTCTGCCTAATCAAACCGAAAAACCCTTTCCCGTCACGTTTTAGGATACCCGGTCCCCCCAAAAAGGGTTCACTCGGCCCCTCTAGGGTGTCTTTTTGTCTTGCCGCCTTCGAATGAGAAGCAAGGGCTTAGGATTTAGGGTTTGATTAGGGGGATCCGCGGTAGCGGTTCGCATAATCAAACCCAAAAGCCCTTTCCCTTACCGTTTTAGGATACCCGGTCCCCCCAAAAAGGGTTCACTCGGCCCCTCTAGGGTGTCTTTTTGTCTTGCCGCCTTCGAATGAGAAGCAAGGGAAAGGTTTTAGGGTTTGATTAGGGGGATCCGCGGTAGCAGTCCGCCTAATCAAACCCTAAACCCTTTTCCGTCCCGTTTTAGGATACCCGGTCCCCCAAAAGGGTTCACTCGGCCCCTCTAGGGTGTCTTTTTGTCTTGCCGCCTTCGAATGAGAAGCAAGGGAAAGGTTTTAGGGTTTGATTAGGGGGATCCGCGGTAGCGGTCCGCCTAATCAAACCCTAAACCCTTTCCCGTCCCGTTTTAGGATACCCGGTCCCCCCAAAAAGGGTTCACTCGGCCCCTCTAGGGTGTCTTTTTGTCTTGCCGCATTCGAATGAGAAGCAAGGGAAAGGTTTTAGGGTTTGATTAGGGGAATCCGCGGTAGTGGTCCGCCTAATCAAACCCTAAACCCTTTCCCGTCCCGTTTTAGGATACCCGGCCCCCCAAAAAGGGTTCACTCGTCCCCTCTAGGGTGTCTTTTTGTCTTGCCGCCTTCGAATGAGAAGCAAGGGAAAGGTTTTAGGGTTTGATTAGGGGAATCCGCGGTAGTGGTCCGCCTAATTAAACCCTAAACCCTTTCCCGTCCCGTTTTAGGATACCCGGTCCCCCCAAAAAGGGTTCACTCGGCCCCTCTTGGGTGTCTTTTTGTCTTGCCGCCTTCGAATGAGAAGCAAGGGAAAGGTTTTAGGGTTTGATTAGGGGAATCCGCGGTAGTGGTCCGCCTAATCAAACCCTAAACCCTTTCCCGTCCCGTTTTAGGATACCCGGTCTCCCCAAAAAGGGTTCACTTGTCCCCTCTAGTGTGTCTTTTTGTCTTGCCGCCTTCGAATGAGAAGCAAGGGAAAGGGTTTAGGGTTTGATTAGGGGGATCTGCGGTAGCGGTCCACCTAATCAAACCCTAAACCCTTTCCCGTCTCGTTTTAGGATACCCGGTCCCCCCAAAAAGGGTTCACTCGTCCCCTCTAGGGTGTCTTTTTGTCTTGCCGCCTTCGAATGAGAAGCAAGGGAAAGGGTTTAGGGTTTGATTAGGGGATCCGCGGTAGCGGTCCGCCTAATCCAACCCTAAACCCTTTCCCCGTCTGTTTTATGATACCCGGCAACCCAAAAAGGGGTTCACTCGTCCCCTCTAGGGTGTCTTTTTGTCTTGCCGCCTTCGAATGAGAAGCAAGGGAAAGAGTTTAGTGTTTCATTAGGGGGATCCGCGGTAGCGGTTCGCATAATCAAACCCAAAAACCCTTTCCCGTCCCGTTTTAGGATACCCGGCCCCCCAAAAAGGGTTCACTCGGCCCCTCTAGGGTGTCTTTTTGTCTTGCCGCCTTCGAATGAGAAGCAAGGGAAAGGTTTTAGGGTTTGATGAGGGGAATCCGCGGTAGTGGTCCGCCTAATCAAACCCTAAACCCTTTCCCGTCCCGTTTAGGATACCCGCCCCCAAAAGGGGTTCACTCATCCCCTCTAGGGTGTCTTTTTGTCTTGCCGCCTTCGAATGAGAAGCAAGGGCTTAGGATTTAGGGTTTGATTAGGGGGATCCGCGGTAGCGGTTCGCGTAATCAAACCCAAAAACCCTTTCCCTTACCGTTTTAGGATACCCGGTCCCCCCAAAAAGGGTTCACTCGGCCCCTCTAGGGTGTCTTTTTGTCTTTCCGCCTTCGAATGAGAAGCGGGGAAAGGTTTTAGGGTTTGATTAGGGGAATCCGCGGTAGTGGTCGGCCTAATCAAACCCTAAACCCTTTCCCGTCCCGTTTTAGGATACCCGGCCCCCCAAAAAGGGGTTCACTCATCCCCTCTAGGGTGTCTTTTTGTCTTGCCGCCTTCGAATGAGAAGCAAGGGCTTAGGATTTAGGGTTTGATTAGGGGGATCCGCGGTAGCGGTCCGCCTAATCAAACCCAAAAACATTTTCCCGTCCCGTTTTCGGATACCTAGTCCCCCCAAAAAGGGTTCACTCGGCCCCTCTAGGGTGTCTTTTTGTCTTGCCGCCTTCGAATGAGAAGCAAGGGAAAGGGTTTAGGGTTTGATTAGGGGGATCTGCGGTAGCGGTCCGCCTAATCAAACACAAAAACCCTTTCCCGTCCCGTTTTAGGATACCCGGCCCCCGAAAAAAGGGTTCACTCGTCCCCTCTAGGGTGTCTTATTGTCTTGCCGCCTTCGAATGAGAAGCAAGGGAAAGGGTTTAGGGTTTTATTAGGGGGATCCGCGGTAGCGGTCCGCCTAATCAAACCCTAAACCCTTTCCCGTCCCGTTTTAGGATACCCGGCCCCCCAAAAAGGGGTTCACTCGTCCCCTCTAGGGTGTCTTTTTGTCTTGCCGCCTTCGAATGAGAAGCAAGGGTTCAGGATTTAGGGTTTGATTAGGAGGATCCGCGGTAGCGGTCTGCCTAATCAAACCCAAAAACCCTTTCCCGTCCCGTTTTAGGATACCCGGTCCCCCCCAAAAAGGGTTCACTCGGCCCCTCTAGGGTGTCTTTTTGTCTTGCCGCCTTCGAATGAGATGCAAGGGAAAGGTTTTAGGGTTTGATTAGGGGGATCCGCGGTAGTGGTCCGCGTAATCAAACCCTAAACCCTTTCCCGACCCGTTTTAGGATACCCGGCCCCCCCCAAAAAAGGGTTCACTCGTCCCCTCTAGGGTGTCTTATTGTCTTGCCGCCTTGAATGAGAAGCAGGGAAAGGTTTAGGGTTTGATTAGGGGATCCGCGGTGGCGGTCTGCCTAATCAATCCCTAAACCCTTTCCTGTCCCGTTTTAGGATACCCGGCCCCCCAAAAAGGGGTTCACTCGTCCCCTCTAGGGTGTCTTTTTGTCTTTCCGCCTTCGAATGAGAAGCAAGGGTTTAGGATTTAAGGTTTGATTAGGAGGATCCGCGGTAGCGGTCTGCCTAATCAAACCCAAAAACCCTTTCCCGTTTTTAGATACCCGGTCCCCCAAAAAGGGTTCACTCGGCCCCTCTAGGGTGTCTTTTTGTCTTGCCGCCGTCGAATGAGAAGCAAGGGAAAGGGTTTAGGGTTTGATTAGGGGGGTCCGCGGTAGCGGTCCGCCTAATCAAACCCTAAACCCTTTCCCGACCCGTTTTAGGATACCCGGCCCCCCAAAAAGGGGTTCACGCGTCCCCTCTAGGGTGTCTTTTTGTCTTGCCGCCTTTGAATGAGAAGAAAGGGAAAGGGTTTAGGGTTTGATTAGGGGATCTGCGGTGGCGTCCGCCTATTCAAACCCTAAACCTTTTCCCCTAAAATCCCGTTTTAGGATACCCCCCCAAAAAAGGTTCACTTGTCCCCTCTAGTGTGTCTTTTTGTCTTGCCGCCTTCGAATGAGAAGCAGGAAAGGGTTTAGGGATTGATTAGGGGATCTGCGGTGGCGGTCACCTAATCAAACCCTAAACTCTTTCCGTCTCGTTTATGATACCCGGCCCCCAAAAAGGGTTCACTCGTCCCCTCTAGGGTGTCTTTTTGTCTTGCCGCCTTGAATGGAAAGCAAGGGAAAGGGTTTAGGGTTTGATTAAGGGGATCCGCGGTAGTGGTCCGCCTAATCAAACCCTAAACCCTTTCCCGTCCCGTTTTAGGATACCCGGCCCCCAAAAAAGGGTTCACTCGTCCCCTCTAGGGTGTCTTTTTGTCTTGCCGCCTTCGAATGAGAAGCAAGGGCTTAGGATTTAGGGTTTGATTAGGAGGATCCGCGGTAGCGGTTCGCATAATCAAACCCAAAAACCCTTTCCCTTACCGTTTTAGGATACCCGGTCCCCCCAAAAAGGGTTCACTCGGCCCCTCTAGGGTGTCTTTTTGTCTTGCCGCCTTCGAATGATAAGCAAGGGAAAGGTTTTAGGGTTTAATTAGGGGAATCCGCGGTAGTGGTCCGCCTAATCAAAGCCTAAACCCTTTCCCGTCCCGTTTTAGGATGCCCGGCCCCCCAAAAAGGGGTTCACTCATCCCCTCTAGGGTGTCTTTTTGTCTTGCCGCCTTCGAATGAGAAGCAAGGGCTTAGGATTTAGGGTTTGATTAGGGGATCCGCGGTGGCGGTCCGCTAATCAAACCAAAAACATTTTCCCGTCCCGTTTTTCGGATACCTAGTCCCCCAAAAGGGTTCACTCGGCCCCTCTAGGGTGTCTTTTTGTCTTGCCGCCTTTGAATGAGAAGCGAGGGAAAGGGTTTAGGGTTTGATTAGGGGATCTGCGGTGGCGGTCCGCCTAATCAAACACAAAAACCTTTCCCGTTCGTTTTAGGATACCGGTCCCCCAAAAAGGGTTCACTCGGCCCCTCTAGGGTGTCTTTTTGTCTTGCCGCCTTGGAATGAGATGCAAGGGAAAGGTTTTAGGGTTTGATTAGGGGGATCCGCGGTAGTGGTCCGCGTAATCAAACCCTAAACCCTTTCCCGTCCCGTTTTAGGATACCCGGCCCCCCCAAAAAGGGTTCACTCGTCCCCTCTAGGGTGTCTTATTGTCTTGCCGCCTTGAATGAGAAGCAAGGAAAAGGTTTAGGGTTTGATTAGGGGGATCCGCGGTGCGGCTCTGCTAATCAATCCCTAAACCCTTTCTGTCCCGTTTTAGGATACCCGGCCCCCCAAAAAGGGGTTCACTCGTCCCCTCTAGGGTGTCTTTTTGTCTTGCCGCCTTCGAATGAGAAGCAAGGGTTTAGGATTTAGGGTTTGATTAGGAGGATCCGCGGTGGCGGTCTGCTAATCAAACCCAAAACCCTTTCCCCTAAATCACGTTTTAGGATACCGGTCCCCCAAAAAGGGTTCACTCGGCCCCTCTAGGGTGTCTTTTTGTCTTGCCGCCTTCGAATGAGAAGCAAGGGCTTAGGATTTAGGGTTTGATTAGGGGATCCGCGGTGGCGGTCGCATAATCAAACCCAAAAACCCTTTCCCTTACCGTTTTAGGATACCCGGTCCCCCCAAAAAGGGTTCACTCGGCCCCTCTAGGGTGTCTTTTTGTCTTGCCGCCTTCGAATGAGAAGCAAGGGAAAGGTTTTAGGGTTTGATTAGGGGAATCCGCGGTAGTGGTCCGCCTAATCAAACCCTAAACCCTTTCCCGTCCCGTTTTAGGATACCCGGTCCCCCCAAAAAGGGTTCACTCGGCCCCTCTAGGGTGTCTTTTTGTCTTGCCGCCTTCGAATGAGAAGCGAGGAAAGGTTTTAGGGTTTGATTAGGGGATCCGCGGTAGTGGTCCGCCTAATCAAACCCTAAACTCTTTCCCGTCCCGTTTTAGGATACCGGTCCCCCCAAAAAGGGTTCACTCGGCCCCTCTAGGGTGTCTTTTTGTCTTGCCGCCTTCGAATGACAAGCAAGGGAAAGGTTTTAGGGTTTGATTAGGGGAATCCGCGGTAGCGGTCCGCCTAATCAAACCCTAAACCCTTTCCCGTCCCGTTTTAGGATACCCGGCCCCCCAAAAAGGGGTTCACTCATCCCCTCTAGGGTGTCTTTTTGTCTTGCCGCCTTCGAATGAGAAGCAAGGGCTTAGGATTTAGGGTTTGATTAGGGGGATCCACGGTAGCGGTTCGCATAATCAAACCCAAAAACCCTTTCCCTTACCGTTTTAGGATACCCGGTCCCCCCAAAAAGGGTTCACTCGGCCCCTCTAGGGTGTCTTTTTGTCTTGCCGCCTTCGAATGAGAAGCAAGGGAAAGGTTTTAGGGTTTGATTAGGGGAATCCGCGGTAGTGGTCCGCCTAATCAAACCCTAAACCCTTTCCCCGTCCCGTTTTAGGATACCCGGCCCCCTAAAAAAGGGTTCACTCATCCCCTCTAGGGTGTCTTTTTGTCTTGCCGCCTTCGAATGAGAAGCAAGGGCTTAGGATTGAGGGTTTGATTAGGGGATCCGCGTGCAGGTCCGCCTAATCAAACCCAAAAACATTTTCCCGTCCGTTTTCGGATACCTAGTCCCCCCAAAAAGGGTTCACTCGGCCCCTCTAGGGTGTCTTTTTGTCTTGCCGCCTTCGAATGAGAAGCAAGGGAAAGGGTTTAGGGTTTGATTAGGGGGATCCGCTACCGCGGATCCCCCTAATAAAACTCTAAACCCTTTCCCGTCCCGTTTTAGGATACCCGGCCCCCGAAAAAAGAGTTCACTCGTCCCCTCTAGGGTGTCTTATTGTCTTGCCGCCTTCGAATGAGAAGCAAGGGAAAGGGTTTAGGGTTTGATTAGGGGGATCCGCGGTAGCCGTCCGCCTAATCAAACCCTAAACCCTTTCCCGTCCCGTTTTAGGATACCCGGCCCCCCAAAAAGGGGTTCACTCGTCCCCTCTAGGGTGTCTTTTTGTCTTGCCGCCTTCGAATGAGAAGCAAGGGTTCAGGATTTAGGGTTTGATTAGGAGGATCCGCGGTAGCGGTCTGCCTAATCAAACCCAAAAACCCTTTCCCGTCCCGTTTTAGGATACCCGGTCCCCCCCCAAAAAGAGTTCACTCGGCCCCTCTAGGGTGTCTTTTTGTCTTGCCGCCTTCGAATGAGATGTAAGGGAAAGGTTTTAGGGTTTGATTAGGGGGATCCGCGGTAGTGGTCCGCGTAATCAAACCCTAAACCCTTTCCCGTCCCGTTTTAGGATACCCGGCCCCCCAAAAAAGGGTTCACTCGTCCCCTCTAGGGTGTCTTATTGTCTTGCCGCCTTCGAATGAGAAGCAAGGGAAAAGGTTTAGGGTTTGATTAGGGGGATCCGCGGTACCGGTCTGCCTAATCAATCCCTAAACCCTTTCCTGTCCCGTTTTAGGATACCCGGCCCCCCAAAAAGGGGTTCACTCGTCCCCTCTAGGGTGTCTTTTTGTCTTGCCGCCTTCGAATGAGAAGCAAGGGTTTAGGATTTAGGGTTTGATTAGGAGGATCCGCGGTAGCGGTCTGCCTAATCAAACCCAAAAACCCTTTCCCGTCCCGTTTTAGGATACCCGGTCCCCCCAAAAAGGGTTCACTCGGCCCCTCTAGGGTGTCTTTTTGTCTTGCCGCCTTCGAATGAGAAGCAAGGGAAAGGTTTTATGGGTTGATTAGGGGGATCCGCGGTAGTGGTCCGCCTAATCAAACCCTAAACCCTTTCCCGTCCCGTTTTAGGATACCCGGTCCCCCAAAAAGGGGTTCACTCCTCCCCTCTTGGGTGTCTTTTTGTCTTGCCGCCTTCGAATGAGAAGCAAGGGATTAGGATTTAGGGTTTGATTAGGGGGATCCGCGGTAGCGGTCCGCCTAATCAAACCCAAAAACCCTTTCTCGTCCCGTTTTCGGATACCTAGTCCCTCCAAAAAGGGTTCACTCGGCCCCTCTAGGGTGTCTTTTTGTCTTGCCGCCTTCGAATGAGAAGCAAGGGAAAGGTTTTAGGGTTTGATTAGGGGGATCCGCGGTAGTGGTCCGCCTAATCAAACCCTAAACCCTTTCCCGTCCCGTTTTAGGATACCCGGCCCCCCAAAAAGGGGGTCACTCATCCCCTCTAGGGTGTCTTTTTGTCTTGCCGCCTTCGAATGAGAAGCAAGGGCTTAGGATTTAGGGTTTGATTAGGAGGATCCGCGGTAGCGGTCCGCCTAATCAAACCCAAAACCCTAAAATCCGTTTTTTCGGATACCTGGTCCCCCAAAAAGGGTTCACTCGGCCCCTCTAGGGTGTCTTTTTGTCTTGCCGCCTTGAATGAGAAGCGAGGAAAGGGTTTAGGGTTTGATTAGGGGATCCGCTCCGCGGACCCCCTAATAAAACTCTAAACCCTTTCCCGTCCCGTTTTAGGATACCCGGCCCCCGAAAAAAGGGTTCACTCGTCCCCTCTAGGGTGTCTTATTGTCTTGCCGCCTTCGAATGAGAAGCAAGGGAAAGGATTTAGGGTTTGATTTGGGGGATCCGCGGTAGCGGTCCGCCTAATCAAACCCTAAACCCTTTCCCGTCCCGTTTTAGGATACCCGGCCCCCCAAAAAGGGCTTCACTCGTCCCCTCTAGGGTGTCTTTTTGTCTTGCCGCCTTGAATGAGAAGCGAGGTTCAGGATTTAGGGTTTGATTAGGGGGATCCGCGGTAGCGGTCTGCCTAATCAAACCCAAAAACCCTTTCCCGTCCCGTTTTAGGATACCCGGTCCCCCCCAAAAAGGGTTCACTCGGCCCCTCTAGGGTGTCTTTTTGTCTTGCCGCCTTCGAATGAGATTCAAGGGAAAGGTTTTAGGGTTTGATTAGGGGGATCCGCGGTAGTGGTCCGCGTAATCAAACCCTAAACCCTTTCCCGTCCCGTTTTAGGATACCCGGCCCCCCAAAAAGGGTTCACTCGTCCCCTCTAGGGTGTCTTATTGTCTTGCCGCCTTGAATGAGAAGCAGGGAAAAGGTTTAGGGTTTGATTAGGGGATCCGCGGTGCGTCTGCCTAATCAATCCCTAAACCCTTTCCTGTCCCGTTTTAGGATACCCGGCCCCCCAAAAAGGGTTTCACTCGTCCCCTCTAGGGTGTCTTTTTGTCTTGCCGCCTTCGAATGAGAAGCAAGGGTTTAGGATTTAGGGTTTGATTAGGAGGATCCGCGGTAGCGGTCTGCCTAATCAAACCCAAAACCCTTTCCGTCCGTTTTAGGATACCCGGTCCCCCCAAAAAGGGTTCACTCGGCCCCTCTAGGGTGTCTTTTTGTCTTGCCGCCTTCGAATGAGAAGCAAGGGAAAGGTTTTATGGGTTGATTAGGGGGATCCGCGGTAGTGGTCCGCCTAATCAAACCCTAAACCCTTTCCCGTCCCGTTTTAGGATACCCGGTCCCCCAAAAAGGGGTTCACTCGTCCCCTCTTGGGTGTCTTTTTGTCTTGCCGCCTTCGAATGAGAAGCAAGGGATTAGGATTTAGGGTTTGATTAGGGGGATCCGCGGTAGCGGTCCGCCTAATCAAACCCAAAAACCCTTTCTCGTCCCGTTTTCGGATACCTAGTCCCTCCAAAAAGGGTTCACTCGGCCCCTCTAGGGTGTCTTTTTGTCTTGCCGCCTTCGAATGAGAAGCAAGGGAAAGGGTTTAGGGTTTGATTAGGGGGATCCGCGGTAGTGGTCCGCCTAATCAAACCCTAAACCCTTTCCCGTCCCGTTTAGGATACCCCCCCCCAAAAGGGGGTCACTCATCCCCTCTAGGGTGTCTTTTTGTCTTGCCGCCTTCGAATGAGAAGCAAGGGCTTAGGATTTAGGGTTTGATTAGGAGGATCCGCGGTAGCGGTCCGCCTAATCAAACCCAAAAACCCTTTCCCGTCCCGTTTTCGGATACCTAGTCCCCCCAAAAAGGGTTCACTCGGCCCCTCTAGGGTGTCTTTTTGTCTTGCCGCCTTCGAATGAGAAGCAAGGGAAAGGGTTTAGGGTTTGATTAGGTGGATCCGCTACCGCGGACCCCCCTAATAAAACTCTAAACCCTTTCCCGTCCCGTTTTAGGATACCCGGCCCCCGAAAAAAGGGTTCACTCGTCCCCTCTAGGGTGTCCTATTGTCTTGCCGCCTTCGAATGAGAAGCAAGGGAAAGGATTTAGGGTTTGATTTGGGGGATCCGCGGTAGCGGTCCGCCTAATCAAACCCTAAACCCTTTACCGTCCCGTTTTAGGATACTCGGCCCCCCAAAAAGGGGTTCACTCGTCCCCTCTAGGGTGTCTTTTTGTCTTGCCGCCTTCGAATGAGAAGCAAGGGTTCAGGATTTAGGGTTTGATTAGGAGGATCCGCGGTAGCGGTCTGCCTAATCAAACCCAAAAACCCTTTCCCGTCCCGTTTTAGGATACCCGGTCCCCCCCAAAAAGGGTTCACTCGGCCCCTCTAGGGTGTCTTTTTGTCTTGCCGCCTTCGAATGAGATGCAAGGGAAAGGTTTTAGGGTTTGATTAGGGGGATCCGCGGTAGTGGTCCGCGTAATCAAACCCTAAACCCTTTCCCGTCCCGTTTTAGGATACCCGGCCCCCCAAAAAAGGGTTCACTCGTCCCCTCTAGGGTGTCTTATTGTCTTGCCGCCTTCGAATGAGAAGCAAGGGAAAAGGTTTAGGGTTTGATTAGGGGGATCCGCGGTACCGGTCTGCCTAATCAATCCCTAAACCCTTTCCTGTCCCGTTTTAGGATACCCGGTCCCCCCAAAAAGGGTTCACTCGGCCCCTCTAGGGTGTCTTTTTGTCTTGCCGCCTTCGAATGAGAAGTAAGGGAAAGGGTTTAGGGTTTGATTAGGGGGATCCGCGGTAGCGGTCCGCCTAATCAAACCCTAAACCCTTTCCCGTCCCGTTTTAGGATACCCGGTCCCCCCCAAAAAGGGTTCACTCGGCCCCTCTAGGGTGTCTTTTTGTCTTGCCGCCTTCGAATGGGAAGCAAGGGAAAGGGTTTAGGGTTTGATTAGGGAGATCCGTGGTAGCGGTCCGCCTAATCATACCCTAAACCCTTTCCCGTCCCGTTTTAGGATACACGGCCTCCCAAAAAAGGGTTCACTCGTCCCCTCTAGGGTGTCTTTTTGTCTTGCCGCCTTCGAATGGGAAGCAAGGGAAAGGGTTTAGGGTTTGATTAGGGAGATCCGTGGTAGCGGTCCGCCTAATCATACCCTAAACCCTTTCCCGTCCCGTTTTAGGATACACGGCCTCCCAAAAAAGGGTTCACTCGTCCCCTCTAGGGTGTCTTTTTGTCTTGCCGCCTTCGAATGAGAAACAAGGGAAAGGGTTTGTGGTTTGATTAGGGGGATCCGCGGTAGCGGTCCGCCTAATCAAACCCTAAACCCTTTCCCGTCCCGTTTTAGGATACACGACCCCCCAAAAAAGGGTTCACTCGTCCCCTCTAGGGTGTCTTTTTTTCTTGCCGCCTTCGAATGAGAAGCAAGGGAAAGGGTTTAGGGTTTGATTAGGGGGATCCGCGGTTGCGGTCCGCCTAATCAAACCCTAAACCCTTTCCCGTCCCGTTTTAGGATACCCGGCCACCCAAAAAAGGGTTCACTCGTCCCGTCTAGGGTGACTTTTTGTCTTGCCGCCTTCGAATGAGAAGCAAGGGAAAGGGTTTAGGATTTTATTAAGGGGATCCGCGGTAGCGGTCCGCCTAATCAAACCCAAAAATCCTTTCCCGTCCCGTTTTAGGATACCCGGCCCCCCAAAAAAGGGTTCACTCGTCCCCTCTAGGGTGTCTTTTTGTCTTGCCGCCTTCGAATGAGAAGCAAGGTAAAGGGTTTAGGGTTTGATTAGGGGGATCCGCGGTAGCGGTCCGCCTAATCAAACCCAAAATCCTTTCCGTCCCGTTTAGGATACCCGGCCCCCAAAAAAAGGGTTCACTCGTCCCCTCTAGGGTGTCTTTTTGTCTTGCCGCCTTCGAATGAGAAGCAAGGTAAAGGGTTTAGGGTTTGATTAGGGGGATCCGCGGTAGCGGTCCGCCTAATCAAACCCAAAACCCTTTCCCGTCCCGTTTTAGGATACCCGGTCCCCCCAAAAAGGGTTCACTCGACCTCTCTAGGGTGTCTTTTTGTCTTGCCGCCTTCGAATGAGAAGCAAGAGAAAGGGTTTGTGGTTTGATTAGGGGGATCCGCGGTAGCGGTCCGCCTAATCAAACCCTAAACCCTTTCCCCGTCCCATTTTAGGATACACGGCCCCCGAAAAGGGTTCACTCGTCCCCTCTAGGGTGTCTTTTTGTCTTGCTTTGCCTTTCGAATGAGAAGCGAGGGAAAGGGTTTGTGGTTTGATTAGGGGATCCGCGGTGGCGGTCCGCCTAATCAAACCCTAAACCCTTTCCCGTCCCGTTTTAGGATACACGACCTCCCAAAAAGGGTTCACTCGTCCCCTCTAGGGTGTCTTTTTGTCTTGCTGCATTCGAATGAGAAGCAAGGGAAAGGGTTTAGGGTTTGATTAGGGGGATCCGCGGTAGCGGTCCGCCTAATCAAACCCTAAACCCTTTCCCGTCCCGTTTTAGGATACACGGCCCCCCGAAAAAGGGTTCACTCGTCAACTCTAGGGTGTCTTTTTGTCTTGCCGCCTTCGAATGAGAAGCAAGGGAAAGGGTTTAGGGTTTGATTAGGGGGATCCGCGGTTGCGGTCCGCCTAATCAAACCCTAAACCCTTTCCCGTCCCGTTTTAGGATACCCGGTCCCCCCAAAAAGGGTTCACTCGGCCCCTCTAGGGTGTCTTTTTGTCTTGCCGCCTTCGAATGAGAAGTAAGGGAAAGGGTTTAAGGTTTGATTAGGGGGATCCGCGGTAGCGGTCCGCCTAATCAAACCCTAAACCCTTTCCCGTCCCGTTTTAGGATACCCGGTCCCCCCCAAAAAGGGTTCACTCGGCCCCTCTAGGGTGTCTTTTTGTCTTGCCGCCTTCGAATGGGAAGCAAGGGAAAGGGTTTAGGGTTTGATTAGGGAGATCCGTGGTAGCGGTCCGCCTAATCATACCCTAAACCCTTTCCCGTCCCGTTTTAGGATACACGGCCTCCCAAAAAAGGGTTCACTCGTCCCCTCTAGGGTGTCTTTTTGTCTTGCCGCCTTCGAATGAGAAACAAGGGAAAGGGTTTGTGGTTTGATTAGGGGGATCCGCGGTAGCGATCCGCCTAATCAAACCCTAAACCCTTTCCCGTCCCGTTTTAGGATACACGACCCCCCAAAAAAGGGTTCACTCGTCCCCTCTAGGGTGTCTTTTTTTCTTGCCGCCTTCGAATGAGAAGCAAGGGAAAGGGTTTAGGGTTTGATTAGGGGATCCGCGGTTGCGGTCCGCCTAATCAAACCCTAAACCCTTTCCCGTCCCGTTTTAGGATACCCGGCCACCCAAAAAAGGGTTCACTCGTCCCGTCTAGGGTGACTTTTTGTCTTGCCGCCTTGAATGAGAAGCAAGGGAAAGGGTTTAGGGTTTTATTAGGGGATCCGCGGTAGCGGTCCGCCTAATCAAACCCAAAAATCCTTTCCCGTCCCGTTTTAGGATACCCGGCCCCCCAAAAAAGGGTTCACTCGTCCCCTCTAGGGTGTCTTTTTGTCTTGCCGCCTTCGAATGAGAAGCAAGGTAAAGGGTTTAGGGTTTGATTAGGGGGATCCGCGGTAGCGGTCCGCCTAATCAAACCCTAAAACCTTTCCCGTCCCGTTTTAGGATACCCGGCCCCCAAAAAAGGGTTCACTCGTCCCCTCTAGGGTGTCTTTTTGTCTTGCCGCCTTCGAATGAGAAGCAAGGTAAAGGGTTTAGGGTTTGATTAGGGGGATCCGCGGTAGCGGTCCGCCTAATCAAACCCAAAAACCCTTTCCCGTCCCGTTTTAGGATACCCGGTCCCCCCAAAAAGGGTTCACTCGACCTCTCTAGGGTGTCTTTTTGTCTTGCCGCCTTCGAATGAGAAGCAAGAGAAAGGGTTTGTGGTTTGATTAGGGGGATCCGCGGTAGCGGTCCGCCTAATCAAACCCTAAACCCTTTCCCGTCCCGTTTTAGGATACACGGCCCCCCGAAAAAGGGTTCACTCGTCCCCTCTAGGGTGTCTTTTTGTCTTGCTTTGCCTTGAATGAGAAGCGAGGGAAAGGGTTTGTGGTTTGATTAGGGGGATCCGCGGTAGCGGTCCGCCTAATCAAACCCTAAACCCTTTCCCGTCCCGTTTTAGGATACACAGCCTCCCAAAAAAGGGTTCACTCGTCCCCTCTAGGGTGTCTTTTTGTCTTGCTGCCTTCGAATGAGAAGCAAGGGAAAGGGTTTGTGGTTTGATTAGGGGGATCCGCGGTAGCGGTCCGCCTAATCAAACCCTAAACCCTTTCCCGTCCCGTTTTAGGATACACGGCCCCCCGAAAAAGGGTTCACTCGTCAACTCTAGGGTGTCTTTTTGTCTTGCCGCCTTCGAATGAGAAGCAAGGGAAAGGGTTTAGGGTTTGATTAGGGGGATCCGCGGTTGCGGTCCGCCTAATCAAACCCTAAACCCTTTCCCCGTCCCGTTTTAGGATACCCGCCCCCCCAAAAAGGGTTCACTCGTCCCCTCTAGGGTGTCTTTTTGTCTTGCCGCCTTCGAATGAGAAGTAAGGTAAAGGGTTTAGGGTTTGATTAGGGGGATCCGCGGTAGCGGTCCGCCTAATCAAACCCAAAAATCCTTTCCCGTCCCGTTTTAGGATACCCGGTCCCCCAAAAAGGGTTCACTCGTCCCCTCTAGGGTGTCTTTTTGTCTTGCCGCCTTTGAATGAGAAGCAAGGTAAAGGGTTTAGGGTTTGATTAGGGGGAACCGCGGTAGCGGTCCGCCTAATCAAACCCAAAAACCCTTTCCCGTCCCGTTTTAGGATACCCGGTCCCCCCAAAAAGGGTTCACTCGACCTCTCTAGGGTGTCTTTTTGTCTTGCCGCCTTCGAATGAGAAGCAAGAGAAAGGGTTTAGGGTTTGAATAGGAGGATCTGCCGTAGCGGTCCGCCTAATCAAACCCTAAACCCTTTCCCGTCCCGTTTTATGATACCCGGCCCCCCAAAAAGGGGTTCACTCGTCCCCTCTAGGGTGTATTTTTGTCTTGCCGCCTTCGAATGAGAAGCAATGGTTTAGGATTTAGGGTTTGATTAGGGGGATCCGCGGTAGCGGTCCGCCTAATCAAACCCTAAAACCCTTTCCCGTCCCGTTTTAGGATACCCGGTCCCCCCAAAAAGGGTTCACTCGGCCCCTCTAGTGTATCTTTTTGTCTTGCCGCCTTCGAATGAGAAGCAAGGGAAAGGTTTTAGGGTTTGATTAGGGGGATCCGCTTTAGCGGTCCTCCTAATCAAACCCTAAACCCTTTCCCGTCCCGTTTTAGGATACCCGGCCCCCAAAAAAAGGGTTCACTCGTCCCCTCTAGGGTGTCTTTTTGTCTTGCCGCCTTCAAATGAGAAGCGAGGGAAAGGGTTTAGGGTTTGATTAGGGGATCCGCGGTAGCGGTCCGCCTAATCAAACCCAAAACCCTTTCCCGACCCGTTTTAGGATACCCGGTCCCCCCAAAAGGTTCACTCGGCCCCTCTAGGGTGTCTTTTTGTCTTGCCGCCTTCGAATGAGAAGTAAGGGAAAGGGTTTAGGGTTTGATTAGGGGATCCGCGGTAGCGGTCCGCCTAATCAAACCCTAAACCCTTTCCCGTCCCGTTTTAGGATACCCGGTCCCCCCCAAAAAGGGTTCACTCCGCCCCTCTAGGGTGTCTTTTTGTCTTGCCGCCTTCGAATGGGAAGCAAGGGAAAGGGTTTAGGGTTTGATTAGGGAGATCCGTGGTAGCGGTCCGCCTAATCAAACCCTAAACCCTTTCCCGTCCCGTTTTAGGATACCCGGCCCCCCAAAAAAGGGTTCACTCGTCCCCTCTAGTGTGTCTTTTTGTCTTGCCGCCTTCGAATGAGAAGCAAGGTAAAGGGTTTAGGGTTTGATTAGGGGATCCGCGGTAGCGGTCCGCCCGATAAAACCCAAAACCCTTTCCCGTCCCGTTTTAGGATACCCGGCCCCCCAAAAAAGGGTTCACTCGTCCCCTCTAGGGTGTCTTTTTGTCTTGCCGCCTTCGAATGGGAAGCAAGGGAAATGGTTTAGGGTTTGATTAGGGAGATCCGTGGTAGCGGTCCGCCTAATCAAACCCTAAACCCTTTCCCGTCCCGTTTTAGGATACACAGCCTCCCAAAAAAGGGTTCACTCGTCCCCTCTAGGGTGTCTTTTTGTCTTGCTTGCCTTGAATGAGAAGCGAGGAAAGGGTTTGTGGTTTGATTAGGGGGATCCGCGGTAGCGGTCCGCCTAATCAAACCCTAAACCCTTTCCCGTCCCGTTTTTAGGATACACGGCCCCCCGAAATAGGGTTCACTCATCAACTCTAGGGTGTCTTTTTGTCTTGCCGCCTTTGAATGAGAAGCAAAGGAAAGGGTTTAGGGTTTGATTAGGGGGATCCGCGGTTGCGTCCGCCTAATCAAACCCTAAACCCTTTCCCGTCCCGTTTTAGGATACACGGCCCCAAAATAGGGTTCACTCGTCCACTCTAGGGTGTCTTTTTGTCTTGCCGCCTTTGAATGAGAAGCAAGGGAAAGGGTTTAGGGTTTGATTAGGGGATCCGCGGTTGCGTCCGCCTAATCAAACCCTAAACCCTTTCCCGTCCCGTTTTAGGATACCCGGCCCCCCAAAAAAGGGTTCACTCGTCCCCTCTAGGGTGTCTTTTTGTCTTGCCGCCTTCGAATGAGAAGTAAGGTAAAGGGTTTAGGGTTTGATTAGAGGGATCCGCGGTAGCGGTCCGCCTAATCAAACCCAAAAATCCTTTCCCGTCCCGTTTTAGGATACCCGGCCCCCCAAAAAAGGGTTCACTCGTCCCCTCTAAGGTGTCTTTTTGTCTTGCCGCCTTTGAATGAGAAGCAAGGTAAAGGGTTTAGGGTTTGATTAGGGGGAACCGCGGTAGCGGTCCGCCTAATCAAACCCAAAAACCCTTTCCCGTCCCGTTTTAGGATACCCGGTCCCCCCAAAAAGGGTTCACTCGACCTCTCTAGGGTGTCTTTTTGTCTTGCCGCCTTCGAATGAGAAGCAAGAGAAAGGGTTTAGGGTTTGAATAGGAGGATCTGCGGTAGCGGTCCGCCTAATCAAACCCTAAACCCTTTCCCGTCCCGTTTTATGATACCCGGCCCCCCAAAAAGGGGTTCACTCGTCCCCTCTAGGGTGTATTTTTGTCTTGCCGCCTTCGAATGAGAAGCAATGGTTTAGGATTTAGGGTTTGATTAGGGGGATCCGCGGTAGCGGTCCGCCTAATCAAACCCTAAAACCCTTTCCCGTCCCGTTTTAGGATACCCGGTCCCCCCAAAAAGGGTTCACTCGGCCCCTCTAGTGTATCTTTTTGTCTTGCCGCCTTCGAATGAGAAGCAAGGGAAAGGTTTTAGGGTTTGATTAGGGGGATCCGCTTTAGCGGTCCTCCTAATCAAACCCTAAACCCTTTCCCGTCCCGTTTTAGGATACCCGACCCCCCAAAAAAGGGTTCACTCGTCCCCTCTAGGGTGTCTTTTTGTCTTGCCGCCTTCAAATGAGAAGCAAGGTAAAGGGTTTAGGGTTTGATTAGGGGATCCGCGGTAGCGGTCCGCCTAATCAAACCCAAAACCCTTTCCTAAACCCGTTTTAGGATACCCGGTCCCCCCAAAAAAGGTTCACTCGGCCCCTCTAGGGTGTCTTTTTGTCTTGCCACCTTCGAATGAGAAGTAAGGGAAAGGGTTTAGGGTTTGATTAGGGGATCCGCGGTAGCGGTCCGCCTAATCAAACCCTAAACCCTTTCCCCGTCCCGTTTTAGGATACCCGGTCCCCCAAAAAGGGTTCACTCCGCCCCTCTAGGGTGTCTTTTTGTCTTGCCGCCTTCGAATGGGAAGCAAGGGAAAGGGTTTAGGGTTTGATTAGGGAGATCCGTGGTAGCGGTCCGCCTAATCAAACCCTAAACCCTTTCCCGTCCCGTTTTAGGATACCCGGCCCCCCAAAAAAGGGTTCACTCGTCCCCTCTAGTGTGTCTTTTTGTCTTGCCGCCTTCGAATGAGAAGCAAGGTAAAGGGTTTAGGGTTTGATTAGGGGATCCGCGGTAGCGGTCCGCCCGATCAAACCCAAAACCCTTTCCCGTCCCGTTTTAGGATACCCGGCCCCCCAAAAAAGGGTTCACTCGTCCCCTCTAGGGTGTCTTTTTGTCTTGCCGCCTTCGAATGAGAAGCAAGGTAAAGGGTTTAGGGTTTGATTAGGGGGATCCGCTTTAGCGGTCCTCCTAATCAAACCCTAAACCCTTTCCCGTCCCGTTTTAGGATACCCGGCCCCCCAAAAAAGGGTTCACTCGTCCCCTCTAGGGTGTCTTTTTGTCTTGCCGCCTTCAAATGAGAAGCAAGGTAAAGGGTTTAGGGTTTGATTAGGGGGATCCGCGGTAGCGGTCCGCCTAATCAAACCCAAAAACCCTTTCCCGGCCCGTTTTAGGATACCCGGTCCCCCCAAAAAGGGTTCACTCGGCCCCTCTAGGGTGTCTTTTTGTCTTGCCGCCTTCGAATGAGAAGTAAGGGAAAGGGTTTAAGGTTTGATTAGGGGGATCCGCGGTAGCGGTCCGCCTAATCAAACCCTAAACCCTTTCCCGTCCCGTTTTAGGATACCCGGTCCCCCCAAAAAGGGTTCACTCGGCCCCTCTAGGGTGTCTTTTTGTCTTGCCGCCTTCGAATGGGAAGCAAGGGAAAGGGTTTAGGGTTTGATTAGGGAGATCCGTGGTAGCGGTCCGCCTAATCAAACCCTAAACCCTTTCCCGTCCCGTTTTAGGATACACGGCCTCCCAAAAAAGGGTTCACTCGTCCCCTCTAGGGTGTCTTTTTGTCTTGCCGCCTTCGAATGAGAAACAAGGGAAAGGGTTTGTGGTTTGATTAGGGGGATCCGCGGTAGCGGTCCGCCTAATCAAACCCTAAACCCTTTCCCCGTCCCGTTTTTAGGATACAAGGCCCCCAAAAAGGGTTCACTCGTCCCCTCTAGGGTGTCTTTTTGTCTTGCCGCCTTCGAATGAGAAGCAAGGAAAGGGTTTAGGGTTTGATTAGGGGGATCCGCGGTTGCGGTCCGCCTAATCAAACCCTAAACCCTTTCCCGTCACGTTTTAGGATACCCGGCCACCCAAAAAAGGGTTCACTCGTCCCGTCTAGGGTGACTTTTTGTCTTGCCGCCTTCGAATGAGAAGCAAGGAAAGGGTTTAGGGTTTTATTAGGGGGATCCGCGCGGTAGCGTCCGCCTAATCAAACCCAAAAATCCTTTCCCGTCCCGTTTTAGGATACCCGGCCCCCCAAAAAAGGGTTCACTCGTCCCCTCTAGGGTGTCTTTTTGTCTTGCCGCCATCGAATGAGAAGCAAGGTAAAGGGTTTATGGTTTGATTAGGTGGATCCGCGGTAGCGGTCCGCCTAATCAAACCCAAAAACCCTTTCCCGTCCCGTTTTAGGATACCCGCCCCCCAAAAAAGGGTTCACTCGTCCCCTCTAGGGTGTCTTTTTGTCTTGCCGCCTTCGAATGAGAAGCAAGGTAAAGGGTTTAGGGTTTGATTAGGGGGATCCGCGGTAGCGGTCCGCCTAATCAAACCCAAAAACACTTTCCCGTCCCGTTTTAGGATACCCGGTCCCCCCAAAAAGGGTTCACTCGACCTCTCTAGGGTGTCTTTTTGTCTTGCCGCCTTCGAATGAGAAGCAAGAGAAAGGGTTTATGGTTTGATTAGGGGGATCCGCGGTAGCGGTCCGCCTAATCAAACCCTAAACCCTTTCCCGTCCCGTTTTAGGATACACGGCCCCCCGAAAAAGGGTTCACTCGTCCCCTCTAGGGTGTCTTTTTGTCTTGCTGCCTTCGAATGAGAAGCAAGGGAAAGGGTTTGTGGTTTGATTAGGGGGATCCGCGGTAGCGGTCCGCCTAATCAAACCCTAAACCCTTTCCCGTCCCGTTTTAGGATACACAGCCTCCCAAAAAAGGGTTCACTCGTCCCCTCTAGGGTGTCTTTTTGTCTTGCTGCCTTCGAATGAGAAGCAAGGGAAAGGGTTTGTGGTTTGATTAGGGGATCCGCGGTAGCGGTCCGCCTAATCAAACCCTAAACCCTTTCCCGTCCCGTTTTAGGATACACGGCCCCCCGAAAAAGGGTTCACTCGTCAACTCTAGGGTGTCTTTTTGTCTTGCCGCCTTCGAATGAGAAGCAAGGGAAAGGGTTTAGGGTTTGATTAGGGGGATCCACGGTTGCGGTCCGCCTAATCAAACCCTAAACCCTTTCCCGTCCCGTTTTAGGATACCCGGCCCCCCAAAAAAGGGTTCACTCGTCCCCTCTAGGGTGTCTTTTTGTCTTGCCGCCTTCGAATGAGAAGTAAGGTAAAGGGTTTAGGGTTTGATTAGGGGGATCCGCGGTAGCGGTCCGCCTAATCAAACCCAAAAATCCTTTCCCGTCCCGTTTTAGGATACCCGGTCCCCCAAAAAAGGTTCACTCGGCCCCTCTAGGGTGTCTTTTTGTCTTGCCGCCTTCGAATGAGAAGTAAGGGAAAGGGTTTAGGGTTTGATTAGGGGGATCCGCGGTAGCGGTCCGCCTAATCAAACCCTAAACCCTTTCCCGTCCCGTTTTAGGATACCCGGTCCCCCCCAAAAAGGGTTCACTCCGCCCCTCTAGGGTGTCTTTTTGTCTTGCCGCCTTCGAATGGGAAGCAAGGGAAAGGGTTTAGGGTTTGATTAGGGAGATCCGTGGTAGCGGTCCGCCTAATCAAACCCTAAACCATTTCCCGTCCCGTTTTAGGATACCCGGCCCCCCAAAAAAGGGTTCACTCGTCCCCTCTAGTGTGTCTTTTTGTCTTGCCGCCTTCGAATGAGAAGCAAGGTAAAGGGTTTAGGGTTTGATTAGGGGGATCCGCGGTAGCGGTCCGCCTGATCAAACCCAAAAATCCTTTCCCGTCCCGTTTTAGGATACCCGGCCCCCCAAAAAAGGGTTCACTCGTCCCCTCTAGGGTGTCTTTTTGTCTTGCCGCCTTCGAATGGGAAGCAAGGGAAAGGGTTTAGGGTTTGATTAGGGAGATCCGTGGTAGCGGTCCGCCTAATCAAACCCTAAACCCTTTCCCGTCCCGTTTTAGGATACACAGCCTCCCAAAAAAGGGTTCACTCGTCCCCTCTAGGGTGTCTTTTTGTCTTGCTGCCTTCGAATGAGAAGCAAGGGAAAGGGTTTGTGGTTTGATTAGGGGGATCCGCGGTAGCGGTCCGCCTAATCAAACCCTAAACCCTTTCCCGTCCCGTTTTAGGATACACGGCCCCCCGAAAAAGGGTTCACTCGTCAACTCTAGGGTGTCTTTTTGTCTTGCCGCCTTCGAATGAGAAGCAAGGGAAAGGGTTTAGGGTTTGATTAGGGGGATCCGCGGTTGCGGTCCGCCTAATCAAACCCTAAACCCTTTCCCGTCCCGTTTTAGGATACCCGGCCCCCCAAAAAAGGGTTCACTCGTCCCCTCTAGGGTGTCTTTTTGTCTTGCCGCCTTCGAATGAGAAGTAAGGTAAAGGGTTTAGGGTTTGATTAGGGGGATCCGCGGTAGCGGTCCGCCTAATCAAACCCAAAAACCCTTTCCCGTCCCGTTTTAGGATACCCGGCCCCCCAAAAAAGGGTTCACTCGTCCCCTCTAAGGTGTCTTTTTGTCTTGCCGCCTTTGAATGAGAAGCAAGGTAAAGGGTTTAGGGTTTGATTAGGGGGAACCGCGGTAGCGGTCCGCCTAATCAAACCCAAAAACCCTTTCCCGTCCCGTTTTAGGATACCCGGTCCCCCCAAAAAGGGTTCACTCGACCTCTCTAGGGTGTCTTTTTGTCTTGCCGCCTTCGAATGAGAAGCAAGAGAAAGGGTTTAGGGTTTGAATAGGAGGATCTGCGGTAGCGGTCCGCCTAATCAAACCCTAAACCCTTTCCCGTCCCGTTTTATGATACCCGGCCCCCCAAAAAGGGGTTCACTCGTCCCCTCTAGGGTGTATTTTTGTCTTGCCGCCTTCGAATGAGAAGCAATGGTTTAGGATTTAGGGTTTGATTAGGGGGATCCGCGGTAGCGGTCCGCCTAATCAAACCCAAAAACCCTTTCCCGTCCCGTTTTAGGATACCCGGTCCCCCCAAAAAGGGTTCACTCGGCCCCTCTAGTGTATCTTTTTGTCTTGCCGCCTTCGAATGAGAAGCAAGGGAAAGGTTTTAGGGTTTGATTAGGGGGATCCGCTTTAGCGGTCCTCCTAATCAAACCCTAAACCCTTTCCCGTCCCGTTTTAGGATACCCGGCCCCCAAAAAAAGGGTTCACTCGTCCCCTCTAGGGTGTCTTTTTGTCTTGCCGCCTTCAAATGAGAAGCAAGGTAAAGGGTTTAGGGTTTGATTAGGGGGATCCGCGGTAGCGGTCCGCCTAATCAAACCCAAAAACCCTTTCCCGGCCCGTTTTAGGATACCCGGTCCCCCCAAAAAGGTTCACTCGGCCCCTCTAGGGTGTCTTTTTGTCTTGCCGCCTTCGAATGAGAAGTAAGGGAAAGGGTTTAGGGTTTGATTAGGGGGATCCGCGGTAGCGGTCCGCCTAATCAAACCCTAAACCCTTTCCCGTCCCGTTTTAGGATACCCGGTCCCCCCCAAAAAGGGTTCACTCCGCCCCTCTAGGGTGTCTTTTTGTCTTGCCGCCTTCGAATGGGAAGCAAGGGAAAGGGTTTAGGGTTTGATTAGGGAGATCCGTGGTAGCGGTCCGCCTAATCAAACCCTAAACCCTTTCCCGTCCCGTTTTAGGATACCCGGCCCCCCAAAAAAGGGTTCACTCGTCCCCTCTAGTGTGTGTTTTTGTCTTGCCGCCTTCGAATGAGAAGCAAGGCAAAGGGTTTAGGGTTTGATTAGGGGGATCCGCGGTAGCGGTCCGCCTGATCAAACCCAAAAATCCTTTCCCGTCCCGTTTTAGGATACCCGGCCCCCCAAAAAAGGGTTCACTCGTCCCCTCTAGGGTGTCTTTTTGTCTTGCCGCCTTCGAATGAGAAGCAAGGTAAAGGGTTTAGGGTTTGATTAGGGGGATCCGCGGTAGCGGTCCGCCTAATCAAACCCAAAAACCCTTTCCCGTCCCGTTTTAGGATACCCGGTCCCCCCAAAAAGGGTTCACTCGACCTCTCTAGGGTGTCTTTTTGTCTTGCCGCCTTCGAATGAGAAGCAAGAGAAAGGGTTTAGGGTTTGAATAGGAGGATCTGCGGTAGCGGTCCGCCTAATCAAATCCTAAACCCTTTCCCGTCCCGTTTTATGATACCCGGTCCCCCCAAAAAGGGTTCACTCGGCCCCTCTAGGGTGTCTTTTTGTCTTGCCGCCTTCGAATGAGAAGTAAGGGAAAGGGTTTAGGGTTTGATTAGGGGGATCCGCGGTAGCGGTCCGCCTAATCAAACCCTAAACCCTTTCCCGTCCCGTTTTAGGATACCCGGTCCCCCCCAAAAAGGGATCACTCCGCCCCTCTAGGGTGTCTTTTTGTCTTGCCGCCTTCGAATGGGAAGCAAGGGAAAGGGTTTAGGGTTTGATTAGGGAGATCCGTGGTAGCGGTCCGCCTAATCAAACCCTAAACCCTTTCCCGTCCCGTTTTAGGATACACGGCCTCCCAAAAAAGAGTTCACTCGTCCCCTCTAGGGTGTCTTTTTGTCTTGCCGCCTTCGAATGAGAAGCAAGGGAAAGGGTTTGTGGTTTGATTAGGGGGATCCGCGGTAGCGGTCCGCCTAATCAAACCCTAAACCCTTTCCCGTCCCGTTTTAGGATACACGGCCCCCCAAAAAAGGGTTCACTCGTCCCCTCTAGGGTGTCTTTTTGTCTTGCCGCCTTCGAATGAGAAGCAAGGGAAAGGGTTTAGGGTTTGATTAGGGGGATCCGCGGTTGCGGTCCGCCTAATCAAACCCTAAACCCTTTCCCGTCCCGTTTTAGGATACCCGGCCACCCAAAAAAGGGTTCACTCGTCCCGTCTAGGGTGACTTTTTGTCTTGCCGCCTTCGAATGAGAAGCAAGGGAAAGGGTTTAGGGTTTTATTAGGGGGATCCGCGGTAGCGGTCCGCCTAATCAAACCCAAAAATCCTTTCCCGTCCCGTTTTAGGATACCCGGCCCCCCAAAAAAGGGTTCACTCGTCCCCTCTAGGGTGTCTTTTTGTCTTGCCGCCTTCGAATGAGAAGCAAGGTAAAGGGTTTAGGGTTTGATTAGGGGATCCGCGGTAGCGGTCCGCCTAATCAAACCCAAAAACCCTTTCCCGTCCCGTTTTAGGATACCCGGCCCCCCAAAAAAGGGTTCACTCGTCCCCTCTAGGGTGTCTTTTTGTCTTGCCGCCTTCGAATGAGAAGCAAGGTAAAGGGTTTAGGGTTTGATTAGGGGGATCCGCGGTAGCGGTCCGCCTAATCAAACCCAAAAACCCTTTCCCGTCCCGTTTTAGGATACTCGGTCCCCCCAAAAAGGGTTCACTCGACCTCTCTAGGGTGTCTTTTTGTCTTGCCGCCTTCGAATGAGAAGCAAGAGAAAGGGTTTAGGGTTTGAATAGGAGGATCTGCGGTAGCGGTCCGCCTAATCAAACCCTAAACCCTTTCCCGTCCCGTTTTATGATACCCGGCCCCCCAAAAAGGGGTTCACTCGTCCCCTCTAGGGTGTATTTTTGTCTTGCCGCCTTCGAATGAGAAGCAATGGTTTAGGATTTAGGGTTTGATTAGGGGGATCCGCGGTAGCGGTCCGCCTAATCAAACCCTAAAACCCTTTCCCGTCCCGTTTTAGGATACCCGGTCCCCCCAAAAAGGGTTCACTCGGCCCCTCTAGTGTATATTTTTGTCTTGCCGCCTTCGAATGAGAAGCAAGGGAAAGGGTTTAGGGTTTGATTAGGGGGATCCGCTTTAGCGGTCCTCCTAATCAAACCCTAAACCCTTTCCCGTCCCGTTTTAGGATACCCGGCCCCCAAAAAAGGGTTCACTCGTCCCCTCTAGGGTGTCTTTTTGTCTTGCCGCCTTCAAATGAGAAGCAAGGTAAAGGGTTTAGGGTTTGATTAGGGGGATCCGCGGTAGCGGTCCGCCTAATCAAACCCAAAAACCCTTTCCCGTCCCGTTTTAGGATACCCGGTCCCCCCAAAAAGGGTTCACTCGGCCCCTCTAGGGTGTCTTTTTTTCTTGCCGCCTTCGAATGAGAAGCAAGGGAAAGGGTTTAGGGTTTGATTAGGGGGATCCGCGGTAGCGGTCCGCCTAATCAAACCCTAAAACCTTTCCCGTCCCGTTTTAGGATACCCGGTCCCCCCAAAAAGGGTTCACTCGTCCCCTCTAGGGTGTATTTTTGTCTTGCCGCCTTCGAATGGGAAGCAAGGGAAAGGGTTTAGGGTTTGATTAGGGAGATCCGTGGTAGCGGTCCGCCTAATCAAACTCTAAACCCTTTCCCGTCCCGTTTTAGGATACACGGCCTCCTAAAAAAGGGTTCACTCGTCCCCTCTAGGGTGTCTTTTTGTCTTGCCGCCTTCGAATGAGAAGCAAGGGAAAGGGTTTGTGGTTTGATTAGGGGGATCCGCGGTAGCGGTCCGCCTAATCAAACCCTAAACCCTTTCCCGTCCCGTTTTAGGATACACG
The DNA here is from genome assembly GCF_048544455.1 of Silene latifolia. NCBI lineage: Eukaryota > Viridiplantae > Streptophyta > Magnoliopsida > Caryophyllales > Caryophyllaceae > Silene > Silene latifolia. The sequence continues at coordinate 235,261,009 of NC_133538.1, forward strand.
GCCCCCCAAAAAAGGGTTCACTCGTCCCCTCTAGGGTGTCTTTTTGTCTTGCCGCCTTCGAATGAGAAGCAAAGGAAAGGGTTTAGGGTTTGATTAGGGGGATCCGCGGTTGCGGTCCGCCTAATCAAACCCTAAACCCTTTCCCGTCCCGTTTTAGGATACCCGGCCCCCCAAAAAAGGGTTCACTCGTCCCGTCTAGGGTGCCTTTTTGTCTTGCCGCCTTCAAATGAGAAGCAAGGTAAAGGGTTTAGGGTTTGATTATGGGGATCCGCGGTAGCGGTCCGCCTAATCAAACCAAAAAACCCTTTCCCGTCCCGTTTTAGGATACCCGGTCCCCCAAAAAGGGTTCACTCGGCCCCTCTAGGGTGTTCTTTTTTTCTTGCCGCCTTCGAATGAGAAGCAAGGGAAAGGGTTTAGGGTTTGATTAGGGGATCCGCGGTAGCGGTCCGCCTAATCAAACCCTAAACCCTTTCCTATCCCGTTTAGGATACCCGGTCCCCCCAAAAAGGGTTCACTCGGCCCCTCTAGGGTGTCTTTTTGTCTTGCCGCCTTCGAATGGGAAGCAAGGGAAAGGGTTTAGGGTTTGATTAGGGAGATCCGTGGTAGCGGTACGCCTAATCAAACCCTAAACCCTTTCCCGTCCCGTTTTAGGATACACGGCCTCCCAAAAAAGGGTTCACTCGTCCCCTCTAGGGTGTCTTTTTGTCTTGCCGCCTTCGAATGAGAAGCAAGGGAAAGGGTTTGTGGTTTGATTAGGGGGATCCGCGGTAGCGGTCCGCCTAATCAAACCCTAAACCCTTTCCCGTCCCGTTTTAGGATACACGGCCCCCCAAAAAAGGGTTCACTCGTCCCCTCTAGGGTGTTTTTTTGTCTTGCAGCCTTCGAATGAGAAGCAAAGGAAAGGGTTTAGGGTTTGATTAGGGGGATCCGCGGTTGCGGTCCGCCTAATCAAACCCTAAACCCTTTCCCGTCCCGTTTTAGGATACCCGGCCCCCCAAAAAAGGGTTCACTCGTCCCGTCTTGGGTGCCTTTTTGTCTTGCCGCCTTCGAATGAGAAGCAAGGTAAAGGGTTTAGGGTTTGATTAGGGGGATCCGCGGTAGCGGTCCGCCTAATCAAACCCTAAAACCCTTTCCCGTCCCGTTTTAGGATACCGGGTCCCCCCAAAAAGGGTTCACTCGACCCCTCTAGGGTGTCTTTTTGTCTTGCCGCCTTCGAATGAGAAGCAAGAGAAAGGGTTTAGGGTTTGAATAGGGGGATCTGCGGTAGCAGTACGCCTAATCAAACCCTAAACCCTTTCCTGTCCCGTTTTAGGATACACGGCCCCCCAAAAAAAGGTTCACTCGTCCCCTCTAGGGTGTCTTTTTGTCTTACGGCCTTCGAATGAGAAGAAAGGGAAAGAGTTTGGGGTTTGATTAGGGGGATTCGCGGTAGCGGTGCGCCTAATCAAACCCTAAACCCTTTCCCGTCCCGTTTTAGAATACACGGCCCCCCAAAAAAGGGTTCACTCGTCCCCTCTAAGGTGTCTTCTTGTCTTGCCGCCTTCGAATGAGAAGCAAGGGTTTAGGATTTAGGGGTTGATTAGGGGGATCCGCGGTAGCGGTCCGCCTAATCAAACCAAAAAACCCTTTCCCGTCCCGTTTTAGGATACCCGGCCCCCCTTAAAAGGGTTCACTCGGCCCCTCTAGGGTGTCTTTTTGTCTTGCCGCCTCGAATGAGAAGCAAGGGAAAGGGTTTAGGGCTTGATTAGGGGGATCCGGTAGCGGTCCGCCTAATCAAACCCCAAACCCTTTCCCGTCCCGTTTTATTTTCCAAATCGTTTTACGTTTTCCGATGTAAAGTTGTACACAAAGTGTCGATCAAACGCCGCGGTTCCAAAACATGTTGTAGTCCGATAATCATCGGGTGTTTGTTGGAGTCTCAATAGATACTGGGTATCTACAGAACCCCCACTTTGACTGAGGCTTGGACAGGGCAAAAGTCAATGTAGAGCCCCCAGGTCAATCGAAGATTAAAACCTGGAGACCCTAACGACGTCAAGGCGGTTCGAAAAGATTCGGGCCAAGGACCTGCGGTCGGGAAGGGCGGTGCCAAGGCCACTCGAGGGTACGAGCCAATGACCTGTTGTCGGGAATAGTTTAGAGTCTGTTGACTATCCGTGCGAGTCGTTTAAAGTCCGTTAGACTACGTACAAAGGCTCGCCAGCCATATGAAGGAGTCAAACCTGAGGCATCTTCGGATACGTCCTTGCGTGTTTGCGGAGAAAGGCTCGCCATCTGTGGTTCACACATGAGGAGGGCTCGCCAGCCGCGATGCAAAGTAAGGCTCGCCAACCATTGTGCGTATATGAGGAGGGCTCGCCAGCCGCGATGCGTAGTAAGGCTTGCCAGCCATGGTGCGTATATGAGGAGGGCTCGCCAGCCCGCTATGCGTTGTAAGGCTCGCCAGCCATTTGGCGTATATGAGAAGGGCTCGCCAGCCACGATGCGTTGTAAGGCTCGCCAACCATGGTGCGTATATTAGGAGGGCTCGCCAACCGCGATGCGTAGTAAGGCTCGCCAGCCATGGGGCATATATGAGGAGGGCTCGCTAGCCGCGATGCGTTGTAAGACTCGGCAGCCGCGATGCGTTGTAAGGCTCGCCAGCCATGGGGCGGTCGGTTAATTGATCGTAAGAATAGCCGCATCGGATGGGCTTGTTTTGAAGGTAGCAGACTCATGATGCCGCCGTTGAAATGGTGAATTTTGAATTTCACTATCAATGTTGTTGAAATAAAAGGGTCCCGCGAGGAAGCCCCTTGTTGACATTTTGAAGGAATGGTGAATTTTGAATCTTCACTATTCGTTTTTTGAATTTGAAGTGCCGGTTTTAATAGCCGTTTGTTTGAATTTTTTTTGAAGGAAATAGTTAATTTGGAATCTTCACTATTACGTTTGAAGTGACGGTTTATGTGACGTCGTTGACATGTGAAGGAAATAGTGAATTTGGAATCTTCGCTATTACATTTGAAGTGACGGTTTATGTGTCGCCATTGATATGTGAAGGAAACTGTGAATTTGGAATCTTCACTATTACGTTTGAAGTGACGGTTTATGTGCCGCCGTTGACATGTGTGGTGAAAATAGTGGAATTGAATTTCCAACTATTATTTTTAAAATGACGGTTTTAATTGCCGTCGTTTGAAATTTGACGAAATAGTGAATTTGAATTCTCACTATTATTTTGAAAATTGACGGTTTTAATTGCCGTCGTTTAAATTTGACGAAATAGTGAATTTGAATTTTGACTATTATTTTGAAGATTGACGGTTTTAATTGTCGTCGTTGAAATTTGAAGGAAAATAGTGAATTTGAATTTTCACTATTTGCTTTGAAAATTGACAGTTTTAATTGCCATCGTTGAAATTTAAAGGAAAATAGTGAATTTGAATTTTCACTATTACTTTGAAAATTGACGGTTTTAATTGCCGTCGTTGAAATTTGAAGGAAAATAGTGAATTTGAATTTTCACTATTTGCTTTGAAAATTGAAAAATGACGGTCCTTAATGTCGTCATTGAAAATTTGAAGTTTGTTATAGGAAATTAGGCCAAAGCCCAAAATTTCGCTGAAAGAGCAGGGAGCACCTCATTGAGGCGCGAGCAACTTGGCGAGTCAAGGGAGCTTCCCTGTTTTTCTGTAAAAGAAGCGAGAATGGCTTGCTCGTCATTCATTCTTCGTCTTCCTCACACAAACTCGAAAACCCGTGAAAAATTGCCATTGTTGGTCTCTAGCTTGCTTCCGTTCGCGCCATCATCAATATTGTCATCTCAAGGTATGTATTTCCTCTTGAATCCATTTGGATTTGTTGGTCTTTTGATAGATTGATTTAGGGCGAAATTTTACCCTAGAAAATCGATTTGGGCGTTTTTGATTGAGCCCATTTCGAGTGAAAATGATGATTGCATTAGGTTAGAAACCTGTCTAGGAGTATAGGGGTGCTTTTAGTTTGCATTTTGGGTCTCCTTTCCCACTCCCTATGCTCGAAAAACGTGAGTGAGGTGGAGAAACCGTCTCATTTCACAATGCCAAGTTTATTTGCTTGGATAGTGGGTCCCACTAGGTTGCATTGTAGTTAGGAAAGACCGTATTTGCCATTGTGGACCTTTGTTGGGTATTGTGGGTTAAATTGGAATTTTTGCCTTTTGTGACGGTCTTATGTCTGACGGAATAAGCGCCTGTTTGACCTTGAATTGGGTCACTTTGCCTTGATATGGACCTTATTAGTAGTTTTGGTCGCTTTGAGACGTGATAAAATCACGTTGCCTCGTTGTGGTCGTATTTTAAATTTTTGGACCGGTCTGCGCTCAAATTGGCGTAGGAATTGCCTTTTCGAACCGTAGAAAAATATCCCATTATATCGGGAATGTATTTTGATTCGTTGGCGGACCTTGTATGGGTCTTGGGGTGCCGTTTTTTGTTGTGGTTTTTTTTACTTGACTTTTGCTTGAAAAGAAGGGCGAGTCGTTTTTTTTGCGTTTTTTTTGTTTGGTTGGATTTGGGCGGGATTGCCCTTGTTCTGCTTTGCATGTTTCATTTTTTGGATTTGTCCAATTTATGCCGTCGTAATGCCGAAATTTCGGCTGACGTTCTTTGTTTGCAAGAGAGTGCTCAGGACATGCTGGATCCCTTGCTGCGACCTTTGAGGAGCTGTTTGGGACGGGGCCGGTTAACACTCTCATTAGTGCACCCACCGCGGTAGTGGAGGACGTTTCCGGGGAGGAGGGGCCCCCCGAGGAGACTGTTGGGGCCGAGAAGGCCGTTAAGGAGCGTGAGGAGCCCGTTGTTGGGGCTACAGGTGTTGAGAGTGCTCAGACTGGGTCTGAGGCTGGTACCTCTGGGATGAGGGTTTCTACGAGGAGACGGACACCTCGGCCGACCAGACGGACGTTACGGAACGTCGCTAGGGTCGTTGAGATGACTTCCATCCGTCACGTTGAGTCTCGTGGTTAGAAAAGACGGAGGGCAGAGACGGTTAAGGATGATGCAGACGTCGCGAGTTGGCAGGCTAGACGGGTGACAGCCCCGCTGGGGCTGAACCTGCGGGCGACGCCTGCTTGGGCCGAGTGTTTTGACGGTAGCCACTTGCTCCTTCGACTGGACAGGCACATCTCCTACCGTGCTCACGAGGGCTTGGTGAGTCGTGTCACCTGATTGAGCTTTCGTCACTTTTTGAAGTATCATACCTGGGTAGGTGTTCTGACGTTGTTTGTTTTTGATTTCAGGAGATCGGCACCATGAGGACTTTCTCGAGCTTCACTACCTGCCTGGGCTTTTACGACATTCTCCGAGCCGGGACGAGGCGTTGACAGAGAGGCCGGCTTTTGGGCCGTTGGTGGCCGTTTGGCGGGACATTCACAGGTCTTCGATTAGGTCAAAATTGTGCCTAATTCATGCCATGCTGGATCGGTATTGGGATACGACGTCGTCGTTCCACATGGAGTTCGGGGAGGTCGGTGTGACCTTAGAGGATTTTGCCATGATATCCGGCCTCCCTTAAGGCGAGACGCCTATTGAGTTCATAGAGACACCGGAGAGGGTGTCTTCTCGTGCGGTTACTCATCCGATCAGTACTGTTTTGCCAGAGCCTTCCGCATTACTCCGTACCTGATCGCGAGCTCGTATATGAGAGACCACTTCAGAGGGAGAGAGGTGGGTGCTGCTCCGGCGCCACTGGCGAGTCCGGAGGTTGAGGCTAAAGCTGACGCGCAGGAGGCGCGGTTATGGTTGTGGTACTTCTTGGGTGCCACTTAATTTGGCAACAAGGCTGAACGCTTGTCGACCAAGGTACTTCCTCTCCTTGCTGACCTTGACACTTTGGGTCAGTTTTATTGGGTTACGCCGGCTTTGGCGAGTTTTACCCGGTGTATGCACGCAGTGGTGCGTCCGGAGGCAGTGGGGGATAGTAGTGCCCCTGCTTTGGTTGGTCCTAGCCTCAGCTTGGAGGTACGAGCGTTTTTTGTAGTTTTGAGTTTGATTTTAATTTTGATTTTGATTTTGGCAATCCTTTGGAAAGACTGGCTGATTTGTGTTTGCTGTGTTTGGCTACAAGCTTGGTTGTATGCTTACTTCGTCCCTCTGCGTCCGGGGACTACAGGCGGTGTCCCTTTGACCTACCCCGCTGTGAGGGGTTGGATGGTGGCTCGGAAGAAGTCGACTTACGAGGACTGCAAGCGTCGTGTGAACACCCTTCAAGTTGCTGACGTAAGTTGCTGTTCCTTACTCCTTCTTTATAGAAATAGATAGAGATGGGATGACTAGGTAGCACTACACGGAGGTACCGGACGCTGTCAGGGAGCGTCTGCGGCCTCGCAGCTCCCAACGCTTATACTTGGAGACGACGATCGAGCCGGTTTGGTACCTGGGCGAGCGTCTAGCTCGTCAATGCTTTACTGAGACTTTCGTGGTACTGATAGACCCGCCTAGGGTGTTGTTCCAGGAGTCGACCCCCGACGAGGTTGAGGAGTACCTTCACGGTCAGGGTGATGAGGATCTGTTGCTACGAGACGTTGACTATGACACCTTCCGGTTGTCGAGGCTTGCCTGGTACCCGATCAAGGTATGTTTTCCTTTGTTCTTTTGTTTTCATTGTCTCTTTTGATCGGAGGGTTTTTTACCTTTGATGCGGACCCGAATTGAAGGGGGTCGACGCGTTGATAAAGACTCAGCCCCCAGTTTTCCCGGCGGAGACCACCTTTCAGGGACCGGGCGGTGTGGAGCTACAGTTGCACCTGCCGGAGCCTGCGGTTGCTGAGGTGACCGATGTTAGCATGGAGTGGAAGTTGGTCGTTTTGAGGGTGAATTCCTGACTTGAACATTTTTCCTTATTCGTGTTTTGCCTTGCATTGTATTGAAGGACCTTTTTAGCTGTAGGTGACGACTGTCAGTCATCAGGCTTTGTGGCGGATGGCTAACCGGTGGAGGGCGCTTGCCGGTGACATGGCTGCGAGGGAGGTTCGGCTTTCTCAGGTACTTCTTGTATGTCGTTTTTGTGTATTTTGTGTTGCATTTCACGTTTTTAGATCTTGATGATCTGTATTATGTTTTGCAGGGTACTGCAGATCTGGCGGAGCTTGCTCGGGTCCGTGCTGAGTTGGATACAGCCAGGTCGACGATCAAGACCCAGGGCTTAGGGATCACCATCGAGACCAGGAGCTGAGGCGTCGTGAGGACGAGCTACGGAGCCGAGACGCGGAGATTGCTTCTCTCAGGGCTCAGTTGGCTGCAGCGGAGGAGCTTCATGTCGAGATGGAGCGCGAGACGCTGGAGAGTTCTCCGGAGAGGGAGTCTGAACAGGTGGTAGTGTCTGCGTTGGCGGCGACTCCTCGCGAGACCGGGACTGGTCCGACGGGAGGCGCTGAGTAGTTGTAGTAGCTTGTCCGTGTGTTGGACTCTTGTTTATACATATTTACATTTTGCGTGAGGCGGTTTGTATTTATGTGTTTTTGGATTGTGGTTCATTTTGTGATTTTCGGCTTTTTTGTGTTGTGTTTCGGAGGAGCGTTGTCGGCTGTCAATTCCACTTTTGCTTTGCATCAGTTCCTGCATCGTTAGTGTAGAAAACAGGCAACAGGTAGCACATATGAATAAACGCAAACACGTAAAAAGCATTTGATTGAAAACAAAGATTAACCACGATGCCACGAAGTTAAAAATTGAAATTTGAAATTTGAAATGTATTTTGAAAATTTTCGCGACAAGTCGTCACGTTTGGACTCCGAAAGGAACTTTTTTTAAAATTTGAGCAATTAACTCGTGTCGTGAATTAAATTGCATCGAAATTATTGAAATTGATTTGTGACTCGAAAAATTCAAACTCAAACCGTCAAGGAAGAATTTTAGAAAAGATTTTTACGAGTATTATTGATTCGATTTTTGTGAGGCCAAGACTCGAATTTGTGAGTACTTGAATTTTGAGGAAAATTGATGTCGTGTTATCAATTCTCGATTTTTATTTTTGCTGCAAAATTGCGAAAGAGCGAAAAATTTTCGGAATTTCGACAGACATGGAAACGGTTTGTCGCAGATCGGGGCGACTAGCCCTTCCCCCCTTTAAAAAAAAGAAAGAAAAATCCGTATGTTTAAAGCTGCATCATGGAAACCGTGTTGGATTTCGTAAAACACGAAAATAAGGAAAGGTCCAAATCTCGTGAGGACGAGGTTGTCGATTTGAAGTATCGAGAGGTTGGAAAGGCCAACTGTGCCTTCTTTGAGGATTATGTTTATGGGGTTAGCCCGAATGTGCTGAGACCACCAAAGAGGAGAAGCTCGGGTCCCAAGAATATGGTGGGCCGTGTATGGGCTCGTTTTGGGCCGTTGCCGTTGTAGATCCGTTGAGGATCCGTTCTGAAGAGGAAATGTATGTTAGGCGGGCCAACAAGAAGAACAAGGGGAAGATGTACCCCGAGGGAAAAGGCAAGGGTATAATGGAAGAGTGAAGACCTCCATTACCCACTTTATTATTATGTTGTATTATTGTTGCGAGTTTTTATTATGTTGTACTAGCTATGTTTTGTGTGTTTTATGCTAGTTTTATTATATGAGATGTTTTAGTTGACACTTTAGCTTTGACAACTTGTAGACTCGTCGAGCTTTATTTGTTGTTGAAATTGTAATCCCTCCCATTATTAATTAAATAAGAGGATTACTCTTGTCGAAAATTGTGAACGCTTGTTTCTTCCATCCATTTTCTAAAGGCAATTCGATTTGAATCATCCTAAACATTTGCACTTGGGAAAGTGGGATTTTTATGGGGAAGGGATAAAGGCTTATTATTGTATTTTTTTTGTGGGGAAAAGTGAATGTTGTTCCCTTTTCTCTTTTTTTTTTCTTTTGATGGGGATGTTTTTTTTGTATGTGAGGTTTTTTTTTTGATTATGGGGAAAGTTGTATCCTTCCTGTATAGGAAAGGACTGCTTTCGTATCCACCTGAAGAGATGAAATCAAACCATGATCGTAGTTCGAAATGTTCTGTAAATTTGATAGGGTTTTGTGATTGTATCCCTCATGCATAAGAGGGACTGCCTACGTATCCACCTGAGGAGGTGAAATCAAACCATGCTCGTAGTTCAGGGGTTTTTGTGAATTTGTTTGGGTTTTGGGGTTGTATCTCTCATGTATAAGAGGGACTGCCTACGTATCCACCTGAAGAGGTGAAATCAAACGATGATCGTAGTTCTGGGGTTTTTGTGAATTTGTTTTAGTGCAAATGGACGTTGCCTTTGACAGATCAAAGGACATTTAAAACGAGCAAGGTGCCGCAACTTAGAATCGATAAAACATGCAATTTTAAATCAGAATGCGTTGAGGAACTTGACTTGAAAAGGGTTAAGGTGGTTGCTAGTTGTAGAACTAGGCTCAGGTCGTTGGTTGCTATGGTTCAAGGGTAGTATTTCTTGAGTTGGTCTAGGTTGGTTGGGTTTGTAAAATCCTCCCCGTCTAGGTCACTCAGTCTCACTGCACCCTCCGAAAGTATTTTCTTGACCAGGTATGGCCCGGCCCAGTTGGGTTTAAATTTTCCCCGTTGTATACATCGTTGGTATAGCTGGACGATGTGCAAGGCGTTGAGTCGTCGTTCGTCTAGAAGAGTGAGTTGCTCGTACCTTTGACGTGTCCATTCCGCCTCAGGGACTTGACTCTGTAACAGGATACATAGAGAAAGGACTTCCAACTCTACCGGTTGAACGGCCTTCATGCCGTATGCTAGGTAGAAGGGTGCGACGCCTGTCGGTGTTTGAATGGAGGTTCGGTATCCCCAGAGTGCGAATGGGATTTTGCTCGGCCAATCGCGGTAGTTGTCTTGCATTTTCTTGATAATGGTGACAAGAGTTTTGTTAGCTGCCTCCATCGCTCCGTTAGTTTGGGGACGGTAAGGGGATGATCGATGTTGTTTGATATTGTATTTGTCGAGCAAGGCATGATTTTTCGCCCAGAAGTGAGAGCCTTGATCACTGATGATTTCATGGGGTACCCCATATCTGTAGATGATGTTGTTTAGGATGAACTTGGCCACTTGTTTTGCGGTCAAGACTGCATATGACCACCCTTCTACCCATTTGGTGAAACAGTCGATGGCGACGAGGACGAAAAAATGCCCCTTCGTGCCTACCGGGTTAACTTTCCCGATGATGTCGATGCCCGAGGTCGAGAAAGGCCAGGGTGATGTCATGGTGTACAAAAGGGATGGCGGTATGTACTGTATGTTGGCCAAGTTTGGCAATTGTGGCAATGTTTGACGTAGTTATGGTAATCAGCTTCCATGGTGGTCCAGTAGTAACCTAGCCGCATGATTTTTCGTGTAAGCATCATTGCGCTCATGTGAGGGCCACATTTTCCGTCGTGGACCTCTCCCATGAATTTTTTGGCTTTGTGATGGTCAATGCAAAGGAGGAGAATCCCTTGGGGTGTTCTTTTGTATATTTGATTTTGGTTTATCACGAATTGTGATGCAAGTAAATGGATGGCTTTTTGTCCTCTTGGGTCAGAGGTAGCAGGGAATTCGTTTATGGTTTTGTAGTTGAGGATGGCTCCAAGGTTCGACATGCCTTTCCTCGTCGTTGTTGATGGCACACATGTGAGCTGGCTCGCTCCTTCTGTCGATACATAGGGGCATCGATGTCATGTCGTCAGGTATGTTGACGAGCGCGGCAAGTTTTGCCAGGGTATCAGCAAATTTATTTTCCTCCCACGGCAAATGGAAGTAGTCGACTTGGTCGAAGAACTCGGCCTCTTGATTGATCTTTGTTCGGTAGGGAGCTAAGCTGTCACTTCCGATTTTCCATGATCCGGACACCTGAATGATGATGAGCGAGGAATCGCCGTGGACCCTCAGTCTCTTGATGCCAAGTGTAATGGCAGCTTGTAGGCCGATGAGGCATGCTTCATATTCAACGGCATTTTTGGTGACGGCGAAGTCTAGCTTGACCGAGATCGGAACATGTTCTCTCTCTGGTTATATTGGAAGGATTCCTACCTAAAGCCTCCCAGATTAGATGCACCGTCGAAGTATAGGTCCCATGCGCCGGAGTCAGCACAAAGGATGTCCTCGTCAGGAAGTGACCATGTGTCGGTTGTCGGATCCTCGTTGACGGGATTTTCTGCCAGGAAATCGGCGTCTGCCCTTCCCTTGATAACCTTGAGGGGTACAAACTTGAGATCAAACTCGGACAGCATGGGTGTCCACCTAGAGAGCCTTCCGTTTAGTACGGTTTTCTCGAAGATGTATTTAATTGGGTCCATCTTGGAGTAGATATGGACCGTGTAGCTGAGCATGTAATGCCGCAGCTTCTTTGTTGACCATACTAGGGCAAGGCATGTCTTTTCCAGTTGGGTGTACCTTGTCTCGTACCCAATGAACATTTTTCTTATGTAGTAGATGGCTCGTTCTTCGCCGTCGATTGTTTGTGCTAGTATTGCTCCCATTGTTGTGTCGGTAACAGTTAGGTATAGGGATAAAGGAATCCCCGGTTGCGGTGGCATGAGGTCAGGAGGCTTCGGTAGGATTTCCTTTATCCTGTCGAAGGCTTTTTGACATTCGTCGTCCCAATCGGTGTGATCGGAGGCGCAAAGCTTCTTGAATATTGGTTCACAAATCATGGTGAGCTTGGCAATGAAGCGAGTGATGTATTGGACGTGACCGAGAAATCCCCGAATCTCCTTCTCGTTCTTAGGTCGTGGAATTTGTTGAAGGGCCTTGATTTTGGTTAGATCAATCTCAATGCCTCTTTTACTGACGACATGTCCCAAGAGTTTTCCGGAGGTGACCCCGAATGCATACTTCTGAGGATTTAGTCTCATGTTATATTTCCGCAGACGAGCGAAGAATTTACAAAGGGCACTGATGTGGTCGTCCCGTTCTCTTGACTTGACAATCAAGTCATCAATATATACCTCTACCTCCTTGTGCATCATATCATGTAGGAGAGTGGTAGCGGTTCTTTGATAGGTTACTCCGGCGTTGATGATACCGAAAGGCATGACCGTGTAGCAATATGTACCCCACTGCATAGTGAATGCAGTCTTGTGCATGTCTTCCTCAGCCATTTTAATCTGGTTGTACCCAACATACCCGTCCATGAATGATAGGAGAGCATGCTCGGCGGTATTGTCCACCAGAATGTCAACATGTGGCAAAGGGAAGTCGTCCTTTGGACCCGCCTTGTTCAGGTCCTTGAAGCTGACGCAAACCCGAATTCTTCCGTCTTTCTTCAGTACAGGCACAATGTTGGCCACCCAGTCAGAGTACTCAGACACTTTGATGAAACCAGCCTTGAACTGTTTATCCACTTCTTCCTTGATTTTCAGGGCCCATTCAAGACGCATCCAGCGTAGCTTCTACTTCACGGGTTTAGCTCCAGGCTTAATGGATATTCGGTGCTCTACAATTTCTCTGTCAATCCCAGGCATATCTCTGTAGGACCAGGCGAATACGTCTTTGTTTTCGGGGAGGTGCTCAATGAACTGTTGTCTTTCCAAGGGGTCCAGGGTTGTCCCTATCCTAAGTTCTTGAGGTGTGTTGTCGGTTCCTACGTTAATAGGTTCGGTCTCCTCAATGATTGGGTCTCTGGTATCCCGTTTGTCAAGTTCTTTGGCTAAATGAGGTGGGTAGTCACTCAAGTCAAATTCCTCATAGTCATTCAGAATTGCATTGAAGTTAAATTGAGACGAGTTGTAAGCAAACTTAGCGTTCATTAAGTTGACACGAGCGAAAAGCCCGGAGAGGACAGACATCTCATGGTCAGTCAGAGGCGACACAGCAGAGGAGGTGGACCCTGGAAAAGGCTCCAGGTTGTCACCTTTCATGGGAGTGGGGGTGACCCTAGTAGGCTCAGCCTCTGAACCAGTCACGACTTTGCGATAAAACAGCAGGAAGGGGACCTTGACTGGGACATCAGGTGTTTTGGGAGCTATGAAAGACTCTGACTCCGACTCAGACATAGATTCAGATTCTCCTTCACTTCCCTTTTTGAACATAAGGCCTTCTCCAGTTGTCATCTTGGGAACATGGCCTTTGCGATCGGTCCACTTGACAGTCTTCCTCCAGCCTTATGCTGCTTTCGCCGAGTTAGTGTCGGAGATCAAGGCGGTTGGGTCAAACTGGTTGTCCTTCAGGGTGATGTTGATGATGTCCTCATAGTCGAGGTGCTTGATGTTATCCTTTCCAAAGAGAAGGGTGACAACTTGTCCATCGAGGCATGACGACGGCTCACTACAAGAAAAAAGCGGGTTAGTGACGGCCCTTGATACCGTCGTTTTGTATCAAAATTAAATTTATAATTCCAAACTAAAACTATAGCTAGTGATAGTAAGGGTCGAACCACAGAGAGACAAGGTTGATTTTGTTTGCTATTTTTCAGTCTATAAAAGTAACAATTAATTGGGGAGTTTTGAGATTGGTCGACTAAATTGACTAATTGCTAAAATGAAATTTCTCAACAAGATAAAAAGAGGATCGGGAAATTTGGTTCACCATGGCAATGGTCAGGACAATAAGGTAGTAGAAATCCTATAATACGGTCTCAGGGGGTATAAGCAAGCCTTTCGATCTATGCTCAAATTAACCTTGCGGTCTTCTAATTCCCCGAAATTTCTCAAAGCTTTCACTCAAGAGAAATTCCAATCTAATGATAATTCTAATTACTAATCTTTCAATCTAGTAAAAAGTCTTATCAAAAGACAACAAGATCATACGGAAGAATTCATGCTAACAAACAATCCTAATTTATGCCATGGCTCACCTCGTTCCCAATCAAAACAATTAGCTACGCATGACTAAAACTAAAATAATTGCTAAATTGATAACAAAGAACAAGATTGACATGATTGAATTTAAATAAAAGACAAAAGACAAAAGATGTATTTCTGGAATTAAATTGGTAGAACAAGAATTGAAATAACAAGAATTAAAAGAAGAGGAAACTTGCATAAAACTTACTAAGATGAACAACGTAATCCGATTCGAGGTTCTCCGTCTCCCAAAACTAGATCTAAAAACTGAGTTCTTCAATAATGAAAAGCATAACCTAATAATTGCTGCGTTCTACTGATAAAAGATGCCCAAAAGTTAATTACAAGTTGGGCTTTTAAAAGTCTAACACGAAGAAATAAATCTCAGCTCGCAGACTGGTCGATCGACCGGTCAGCATGGTCGATGGACTGATGGTAGCAATCCAGTAGCGTCTGAAGAACTTCAGTGGTCGATCGACTTTACAGCATAGTCGATCGACTGATGGTGCTGTGCAGAAACACTTGTTTTCTTCAAAAACAGCTCCTCACTCCAATGCACGCATCCCGAGGTGAGTGAGTACAAACCTCCTTCTTCCAAGCTTCCCTGAAGTTGCCCCTGGATGACGATTTAGGGTCGATTTAGCTTACTTCCATTCATTCCTACAATAAATCATAGAAAATGCAAAGTAAACAGTTTCGGGAGAAATAGTAGCTTAAAGCTAACAGATACGCATGGAAATACGTTCCAAAACCGCAGATAAAGTGTATAGAATATGCACGTATCAAATCTCCCCAAACCAAACCTTGCTTGTCCCCAATCAAGCACTATGACCCATATAAAAACTAAATGGAAAGGAGTATATCTCAAAGCTAGCTACAAGTCAATGCCAAATCGTTTAATGCACATTATCAACTACTGCAAAGTTCAAATCAAGTGAACAAATTTATGCATATCATGGAATTAAATCGGGCGTTCGACCTTGGAAGACTCATACATTCGGACTCTCCCGGGTCACTCTTCTCTCAGCAAAGCAAAATGGTAAGATTATATGTAAATGAGAGGAAAGAAAATACAGTCTCTCACCTAGACTGTGACCGACAAGACATGTACGCTTGACTAGCATGAATAATGATTCTAGCTACCGTACATACGCATAACCACCGTCAATGACTATTACATGCCGAACTATTGCAAAATTTGGATATGTGAGGCTAAGTGGGAAAGAAGGGCAAAACAAGTATGGAATTGTGAAGGTAAGAGCCAAGCTAGTACCTAACAAACCATTAGAAATCGCGTCCCATTCCTCCAACTCGAATTATAAATCGTGCCTTTAAAGGACTAGGCAACAAAATATCCCAATCAAACGCCTCTAATTCATGAAGTAGGCACATGAGGCGTGTTCTCTATTCAACCAAATCATTATTATTTTTTCAAATATCTTATTATTCTTTCTTCTTTTTTTTTCTTCTTCACTCTTTTTTTTTTCAACTTCTGAGCTGGTGGTCGATCGACCAGTGATGGCAGTCGATCGACCACCCTGTCACAACCAGAGCTCTCTGCCCAGGTAAACGTCGTTTTTTTTTCATTTTTCCTGAATTTTTTCTTTCTTTCCAGCTGAAACATTAACATCCCCTTCACTTCTCATCAATACTCACTCCATCAGTACAAAACGAACCAAAACCGCTTCTAATCCGACAAAAATTCCTCTACTACTTCCTAGCTTGGCACAATGGTAGGCTAAGTATGGGATGTAGTTGAGGGCAACTGGCAGTTATAGCTTATAGTGGAGTTAATGGGGTAAAATGAGAAAGGGGAGGATGCAATAGTTCTCAAAACATGCACTACCGACCACAAACCAATGCGTATAGGCAATAAGCAATCAAAACTCATACACGTGCAAAACATGAAATGAAGGGAGTACTACTCTCAATCCTAAATTAACCGGTCATGAATGTCACCAGTTATAGGCTCTATATGTCAGAAAGTATAAGTAGCTTGCCAAACGTAATGAGTCAAGTCTAATTACCCGAAATGAATTCCATAACAAAATATGAGAAATCACTTATAATTCTCGCTAAGCAGCTGTGAAAAGGCAAGGAATGGTATATTTGACTAATAGTGCAAAATCATCATTAATAACTCCAATCCGACTCAACTATATGCAAAAGTAAACGTGATATTTTTGATTTTTATGAATTTTCAAATTTTTTTTCTCTTTGTGTTTTTTTTTTGAATGAATGAAAAAACAAATGCAAACAGAAATGCACTAAACATGTGACAGAAATGCAATAAAAAACAAATGCAGATGCAAAACAAAAGGCATATGCAAATACCCTCCCCAAACCAAAACGCACAATGCCCTCATTGTGCTCAGCAGCATATCACCAGCAGAAAAAAAGGGAGAATAAAAGCATAATAAAATAAAAGGAAACTAATAAAGAAAGGAAGGAACTCACAAAATACGACCTCCCCAAACCAGCCAAAAACGGGGAGGTCACCAACATCTAATCTCTACCATCGTACTCCTCTCCACTAGACTCTCCGGACCCCGAGTCGCTCTCCTCGTCCGCCTCGGCGGCGCGGTGGCTCTCCTGGAAGTGGAGGCACCAACAGTAGTAGTAGGAGGGGGTCTCCTGGCAGGCTGAGGGTAGCCGCCCACAGGAGGAACAAAGTAGGAAGGGTGAGTCCAAGCACCCTGTGGGAGCATCCCCCCTCGGGCTAACTCCTCGTAGACTGGGTACAGGGCTAGAGCCGTGTCTAGCCTGTGCTGGTCAAAGCTCCTGCACAAATCACCCAATGCACGTGATATTGCCCTCTGGTCCATGACCGGAGGGACAACCAAAGGAGTTGGTGGTCGAAAAGTGGTCGGGTAGCCAGTGGGAGCAGTAGTGGAGGTAGAGGGTGCCTGTGAAGAGGAGGCACGAGCTCTCCTCGAAGTGCTAGCAGTAGCAGTGGCCGCCACCAGAGGAAGCCTGTAACTAGGCAAGGGCGGCCGAGCGCCCCCGAACAAAGGGTAAGGGCGGATAGGAGGGTAGCCTAGAACAGGGATGCGGTCACAGATGAAAGAATCAATCTTCCACCGCATCTGTCTATCGACCCAATAGACAGCCCTCGCGTAAAGAAGGTCCATGAAGCGCAGGTCAGGGTCAATGGGGGCCTCCTCTCGAGGGAAAAGTAAAACAAGACGGTTTGCGATACGTGTCACCAACCCGCCACAAGCAATGGTGGTCAAAGTGCCCTCACTTACAGTCTGAAAGTGAGCGGCAGTCAAGTAGGCAATGTTAAAAATACGGGCTATCCGACTTTCAACGTTCTGATAGCCCGCCAAGATAGACAGCTCAATATTATTCACATTATTAGACTCTTTACGGCCAAAAATGGTATTACCCATTAGCCGGAGAAAATAACGAAGAGGGGGCAAATGGAAGGAAGTGCCCGTCCTTTTAGGCCCATGAAAGTCACTGATGCAAGGCCACATGACTCGATGAACATCAGATGTATCCAAGGTTCTGCCCTCGAAATAAAGACCCAGAAAACCGGCAAAATCAGCTAATGTCAGGGAGTAGTTGACATTGAAAAGCCGAAAGGAAATGCAAGGGTTAGTCTTATCAGCCATAAAAGCGGCCGAATTAAAAGCATAAGACGAAAAGAATTCGAGGGTCAAAATATAATACGTGAACTCAGCCATGTCCACTAAACTGTCATACCCGTCCCGTTTAGCGGGGACACAACCGACTAAATAATGACCTAATTTCTCTAAGGTAGGTTTATAGAGAAACCGGTAGCCGTGACTTTCATTTTCGCAACAAACAGAAAAATTTAACCCGCTGAGTAGAAGAGGAAAAGATAACTGCGGATAGTCGGGTAGACTATCCGTGGTGTCCGCAATCATCGATGGCGGTCCTCGTGGCCGCTTGCGTACCGCTTGGCTCGATCGCCCTTCAAACATGTGTTCCTTTCCTTTTGACATTGTTGTTACCTGCAAAAGAATCAAATTAGCAACAATCATCCCCTAACAGTGTCAATTTAAGAAAAACCGAATAAAATCAGAAATTAAAAATCAAGTTAGGGTTTTGAAATATTTGGGGAAAACGGCTTTAAACGCCTCCTCGTTGCTAATTAGTTTCGAAAATCAAGGGGGAAGGGGTAAAACAAGCAATTAAAGCATAAAAAGACAAGAAAACAAACCCTAGAATCGATTTCCCCAAATCGAATTTTCCGTCTCAAAGGCACATTACTCGAAAATTTCGCACTAAACCGCAGTAAAAATCGAAAATAAAGCATTCAAAGAAGATAAGGTACATACCTTGAAGATTTACTCGAAGATTAGAGCAAGAAAAGATGAGATTCAGGAAGGGTTTGTCAGGAAATCACAAAATAGGGGGAGAGAATAAGGGTTCCTTTGATTTTCTGATTTTGGGAAATTGAAAAAATAAAAGAAGAAAGAGTGAAGACTTCCCTTATTAGCTGCATTCTGATCCCGCGAACTGGTCGATCGACCAGTGATGGCAGTCGATCGACTGGTTTTCCATTTACACAGCTTCTGGACTTCCCGTGGTGGTCGATCGACTATATGACCCAGTCGATCGACCACTCCCCTATACACAGTAGCTTCTGTTTTCTCCACTTAAGTCGATCGACTGACTCACTTAGTCGATCGACTGACAACGCTGGCAATCAAACTTTAATTCGTCAAAGAGTCATTTTGCCATCATAACTACTTGTCTTTCTCTCACAAATATCCAGTAAACCACCTACGCACTTTGCATAAAATAAATTCCTGCAAAATTATCAAAGGCGCACACTCTCCGAACCAAGAAACGCTAATTAAAAGGAAATAAACAAATAAATAAAGCTCAAAATGCAAATTAAAAGAAAAAACAAAATAAACTTCCTAATTACAAAAAGTTACAACCTGGGTTGCCTCCCGGTTAGCGCTGGTTTAAGAGGTCCCGCCTTTTTTTAGCTCACTCGCATCATCCGATAACGGGTCGAAGTACAATACCTCGACTTTCCCAACATATGCATCTGATCCGTGATAATGCTTCACATATTGGCCATTAACCTTGAACCTTTCTCCAGCAGAGGTCTCCAATTCAACTGATCCGAACTTTGTGACCGCTGTGACCGTGTAAGGGCCAGTCCACCTGGATTTCAGCTTACCAGGAAATAAGCGGATACGAGCGTTAAAAAGGAGTACCTTATCGCCAATATGGAACTCGCGCTTGATGATTCTCTTATCGTGTCAGCGCTTCGTTTTCTCCTTGTAGATCCTTGCATTGTCATAGGCCAGCAGCCTAAATTCCTCCAGCTCATTCAGCTGTGTCATGCGTTTCTCACGAGAGAGGTTAGAATCCAAATTCACATCACAAATAGCCCACCAACACTTACGCTCTAACTCAACAGGTAAATGACATGTCTTACCATAAATCAATCGGTATGGTGACATCCCGATTGGCGTCTTAAACGCAGTTCTATAAGCCCATAAGACATCATCTAACTTAAGACTCCAATCTTTCCGTGATTTAGAAACAACTTTAGCTAAGACTTCTTTCAATTCTCTGTTAGAAACCTCAACCTGATCACTAGTTTGGGGATGATACCCCAAACCTCTACGATGTTGGACACCGAATTTAGTCAATAAAGCACTAAGTTGTTTCTCTTTAAAATGCATTCCCCCATCGCTAATGACAACCCGAGGAACACCAAAACGAGGGAAAATAATATTTTTAAACAGTTTAATCACGGCTTTCGCATCACAATGGGGAGTAGCAATAGCTTCCACCCATTTGGATACATAATCTACAGCTACGAGGATATATTTATTACCTTGACTGCTCGGAAAGGGTCCTTGATAATCAATGCCCCAGACATCGAAAATCTCAACCTCAAGAATGCCTACCTGTGGCATCTCATGTCTCTTGGAAATATTCCCCGATCTTTGACAGGCATCGCACTCAGCAACAAAATTGCGATAATCTGCATGCAAAGTTGGCCAATAGAAACCAGATTGGAGTACCTTAGCTACAGTCCTGGACGGACCGTGATGACCACCATAAGCAGAAGAGTGGCAAGCCTCTAGGATATCCTTCACCTCCCATTGAGGTACGCATCTCCGGATGAGACCGTCTGCGCATTCCTTGAAAACATAAGGATCATCCCAAAAATATTGTCTAGCATCATAAGCAAACCGCTTCTTCTGCTGCCATGAAAGCTCGGGTGGTATCTTACCTCACAAAGAAAAATTAGCAAAATCAAGAAACCACGGAGGTGGATAAGACCCTAAAGTAGTAACAAATAACGTACTCTCATCGGAAAAGAATCATTAATAGGCAATGAATCCTCCCTTTAACGTCGATTCTGCGAGGCGAGATAGGTGGTCAGCTACCACATCCTCTGCTCCTTTCTTATCTTTGATCTCCAAATCCAACTCCTGCAAAAGGAGTATCCACCTCAAAAGCCTCGGCTTCGCATCTTTCTTAATAAAGAGAGTCTTTAACGCTGCATGGTCAGTATAAACAATAATTAGAACCTAACAAATAAGACCGAAATTTGTCTAGGGCAAAAACTACAGCTAGAAACTCCTTCTCAGTGGTAAAATAATTGATTTGAGCCTCATCCAGAGTTCGGCTCGCATAATATATGGCATTTAAAGCTTTATTCATCCGCTGTCCCAAAACTGCATCGACCGCATAATCGCTGGCATCACACATGATCTCAAATGGGAGGTCCCAATCAGGCGGCTGAATGATTGGCGCAGAAACTAGGGCCTCCTTTAACCTGTTAAAAGCGGTGAGGCACTCATCAGTAAATTCAAAGACGGCATCCTTACAGAGCAAATGTGTAAGTGGTTTAGCTATTTTTGAAAAATCCTTAATGAAACGCCGGTAAAAACCAGCGTGACCAAGGAAACTCCTCACTCCTTTAACATTCACGGGAGGAGGTAATTGCTCAATCACCTGCACCTTTGCCTTATCAACATGTATACCTTTATCAGTAATCAGATGCACTAACACAACTCCCTCATTGACCATAAACTGACACTTTTTCCAGTTTAAAACAAGATTAACATCTATACAACGCTGCATGACTTTATTAAGGTTAGCTAAACAACGATCAAAGTCACTACCATAAACTGAGAAATCATCCATGAATACCTCCATAATATTTTCTATATAATCAGAAAAAATCCCCATCATGCACCTCTAAAAGGTAGCAGGGGCGTTACACAACCCGAAAGGCATTCTACGATATGCAAAAACACCCTGTGGACAGGTAAAAGTGGTCTTACTCTGATCGTCCGGATGAATAGGGATCTGAAAGAACCCTGAATATCCGTCTAGAAAACAGAAAAATTTGTTAGAGGCAAGTCTTTCAATCATTTGGTCAACAAAAGGGAGGGGGAAGTGGTCTTCCTTTGTGGCGGCATTCAACTGTCTATAATCAATGCACATCCGCCACCCTGTCACTACTCGAGTTGGTATTAATTCATTTTTCTCATTTTTAACCACGGTAGTCCCTCTTTTCTTCGGGACTACCTGAACTGGGCTAACCCACTTGGAGTTGCCAACTGTATAAATAATACCTGCATCGAGTAGTTTCATCACCTCAGCCATGACAACTTCCTGCATCTTCGGGCTCAACTTGCGTTGACCCTGTCTGTAAGACTTATGGCCTTCCTCCAACTCTATCCTGTGCATACAAACATCAGGGTTGATGCCCTTAATAATGTCATCCAAAGAGTAATCCAAAGCCTTCCTGTTTTTCTTAAGCACACACATCAAAGCAGACAGCTGGTCATCATTAAGCTTAGAGCTAACAATAGCTGGGTACTGCTCCGTATCATCTAGAAAAACATACTTAAGATTAGGAGGAAGTGGCTTATGCTCTGGCACTTTTACCTCTACAGCATAGACAGAATCAGCTTCAATGGTGTAGCAAGTGTTGACCAAGTTCTCGTTGGCCAAGCTTAAAAGCATCACATCTTCTTCCTCATTGAGCTCGTAGCTCTCCATTGAGGCTACCAAAGCATCTGGCTCCTCAGCATTCTCCACTGTAGTACCTGCACACTCATCTAAACCAGTTAGATCAGTTAAGGGATCCTTGGCCAAGGATCCCCTCCAATTACAAGTAACAGCCTTGTCAACAATATCAATGGAATAACACGTATCCTCATCAACAGGTTCAGTCGCCTTGTGAGCAAGACTGAACTCAATGGTGTCATCCCCTACCTCTAAGGTTATTGTTCCGCGTTTGACATCTATTACAAATTGTGTATGTAAAACCTGGTCTACCTAAAATAATAGGTATCTCGATCGTCCTCTCAATTTCCAAAACAAGGAAATCGACAGGAATAAAAAACTTACCCACTCGAACGGGTACATCCTCTAGAACTCCTATAGGTCTCTGAGTCGATCTATTTGCCATTTGAACGGTAATATCAGTCACCTTAAGTCTACCAATATTTAACCTTTCGCAAACAGAATATGGCATGACACTGACACTGGCCCCTAAGTCACAAAGGGCCTTTCCAATTACGTGGTTACCTATAGTGCAAGGAATTGAAAAACTACACGGGTCCTTTAATTTAGGTGGCACATTAATTTGCGAAAGAGCATTACACTCTTCCACAAAAGCGGCATTACCATCATCACGAAAATTTCTCTTACGATTTAAAATATCTTTCATAAATTTGGCGTAAGAGGGTACCTGGGTAATTAAATCAGTGAAAGGAACCGTTACCTCGAGATTCTGGACCATCTCCAGAAACTTACCAAACTTACGCTCCAGCTTAGTAGCCTTCAAACGCTCCGGATACGGGACTACAACACTGGCCGTAGGATCAGTAACCTTCGGCTTTCGTAGGTTTAAAACCACCGTGAAATAATCAATGAGTGAAGAATCATGCAAACTAGTTGACGGATTTGCATCCTGTACTGGGAGGTCAGTCGATCGACTGATATTAGTGGTCGATCGACCAACTTGGCTGGGCGTGAACAGTTCCTGTTCAGAATTGATTTCGTCAAGTGACTCAGTCGATCGACTGACAATGTTAGTCGATCGACTGATTGTGCTGGGTGTGAATAGTTTCTGATCATAAACTATTTTATCTGACGCTTCAGTCGATGGACTGACAATGTTGGTCGATCGACCGGCATGCTTGCGCTTGAGCTCGTTTTTGTACCAGAAATTAGACTAGCTTCTTCATCATTTTCTGAGTATCCTCTTGGCTTGTCGGAACCTTCATAAGAGAGGCCACTTCTGAGATTAATGGCGTTAATCAATTCAATTGGCCCTTCACATTTACTTGAAGAATTGGCAACTTGCTTAGACTCTATATTCTCCAGCTGCTTCACAAAATTCTTTGAGGACTCGATCCCGGCTTCTTCCGTATTCGCCACTTGAACCAAAAGGCCTCGGACCATTTCCCTCAATTCATCGATCTCATTTGAGTTATGAACGGGAATTTCAACTCTCTCCTTAGGAGCTTCAGTCGTCTCAAGCTTCTCGAGACGAGTAGTGATAGAAGTAATGAGTGTCACAACGGTACTCATTTCATCACTTTGCTTTTGTGACTTTCCACGTGAACTTCCATACTCAGCTCTATGGACTGCCATCTCCTCAATAGTGTTCCAACCTTTATTTTGACCGGTATTGTTTTGGAACCTACCATTAGCAGCTGCATCCAGGATGACCTTGTAATCATCATATAGAGCGTTATAGAATACATTGCAAAGGTACCACTGCTGAAAACCATGGTGAGGGACGGATCGAACCAAGTTCTTGAAGCGTCCCCATGCTTCACAAAATTCCTCATCATTACCTTGCTGGAAGTTAGAAATTTTACTTCTCAAAGCATCAGTCTTTGCAAGTGGGAAGTATTTTTTGTAGAAGGCCAATGCAAGAGATGTCCAATCTGTGACTCCAGCTGCTACCCTATCAAGGTAGCGGTACCAATCTCGCGCCGAATCCTTCAAGGAGTATAAGAACATCAACCCCTTTACTTCATCCTGAGTCACCCCAGCTGGTATAGGTATGGAACAGCAGTAGTCTGTGAAAATTTCCATATGCTTCAAGGGGTCCTCATTTGGTAGACCAGCAAACTGATTTCGCTCCACTAAATCGATATAAGATGAACGAAACTCGAAGTTACCGGTAGTAGGGGTAGGTAATTGGTGCCCCTTTGGAAGGTGGTGCTCCTTTGGCTGAAGATTATCATATCTTGTAGCCATAATTGCCAAAATGAGAGTACTCGAGTCTTCCTCTCAAAGACCTGTCTTCTAACTGTGCAAAAGCAAAAACTAGGAGCAAAAGTAAGCAACGGCCTCAAGGAACAAGAAAAATAAACTAAAATAAGGCAAACAGAATTACACCGTCTCCCCGGCAACGACGCCAAAATTTGATACCGTCGTTTTGTATCAAAATTAAATTTATAATTCCAAACTAAAACTATAGCTAGTGATAGTAAGGGTCGAACCACAGAGAGACAAGGTTGATTTTGTTTGCTATTTTTCAGTCTATAAAAGTAACAATTAATTGGGAGGTTTTGAGATTGGTTGACTAAATTGACTAATTGCTAAAATGAAATTTCTCAACAAGATAAAAAGAGGATCGGGAAATTCGTTTCTCCATAGCAATGGTCAGGACAATAAGGTAGCAGAAATCCTATAATACGGTCTCAGGGGGTATAAGCAAGCCTTTCGATCTATGCTCAAATTAACCTTGCGGTCTTCTAATTCCCCGAAATTTCTCAAAGCTTTCACTCAAGAGAAATTCCAATCTAATGATAATTCTAATTACTAATCTTTCAATCTAGTAAAAAGGCTTATCAAAAGACAACAAGATGATATGGAAGAATTCATGCTAACAAACAATCCTAATTTATGCCATGGCTCACCTCGTTCCCAATCAAAACAATTAGCTACGCATGACTAAAACTAAAATAATTGCTAAATTGATAACAAAGAACAAGATTGACATGATTGAATTTAAATAAAAGACAAAAGATGAATTTCTGGAATTAAATTGGTAGAACAAGAATTGAAATAACAAGAATTAGAAGAAGAGGAAACTTGCATAAAACTTACTAAGATGAACAACGTAATCCGATTCGAGGTTCTCCGTCTCCCAAAACTAGATCTAAAAACTGAGTTCTTCAATAATGAAAAGCATAACCTAATAATTGCTGCGTTCTACTGATAAAAGATGCCCAAAAGTTAATTACAAGGTGGGCTTTTAAAAGTCTAACACGAAGAAATAAATCTCAGCTCGCAGACTGGTCGATCGACCGGTCAGCATGGTCGATCGACTGATGGTAGCAATCCAGTGGCGTCTGATGAACTTCAGTGGTCGATCGACTTTACAGCATAGTCGATCGACTGATGGTGCTGTGAAGAAACACTTCTTTTCTTCAAAAACAGCTCCTCACTCCAATGCACGCATCCCGAGGTGAGTGAGTACGAACCTCCTTCTTCCAAGCTTCCCTGAAGTTGCCCCCGGAGGACGATTTAGGCTCGATTTAGCTTACTTAATTCATTCCTACAATAAATCATAGAAAATGCAAAGTAAACCGTTTCGGGAGAAATAGTAGCTTAAAGCTAACAGTTACGCATGGAAATACGTGCCAAAACCGCAGATAAAGTGTATAGAATATGCACGTATCAGCCCTACCGACGGAAAAAAGAGGTCGTCAGAAAACACGGGTTACTGACGGATTTGTGATGGAAATTCCGTCAGTAACTTTTCCTGACGGATATCCCGTCAGTATCTGTTGGCGCGTTGACCAAGTCAAAGGCACCAAAATCCCTGTGACGGAAATCCCGTCAGTAATTCCTTAATCCTGACGGAATATCCGTCAGTGGGTTTCACACGCAAAATTGGAGTACAGCTGGAAATTATTTTAGCCCACCGACGGAATATCCGTCAGTTTTTTCAAAATCCTGACGGAATTTCCGTCAGTGGGCCAAGATATTTTAATTCTGTGTTGATGACAGGCTGTCACAATAATTGGCCCACTGACGGAATTTCGGTCAGGATTTTGAAAAAACTAACGGAATATCCGTCAGTGGGCCAATAATTGTGACGTGTACAATCACATAAATTATTGGTATATAAAGTGGACATCTAACGGATTTTCTGTCAGTAAAATAGGAATAGTGACGGAATTTCCATCAGGATTTCTATTTTACTGAGGGGAAATCCGTCAGATGCCCTTATAAACTAAGACACGGGAACACTTTCCCCTCACTTTACCAAATTTCCCCCAAATTAATTAAAAATCGTCAATCCTCCTAACCTCCTTAAAACCCGACACCACCACCACCCTCCTCCACTTCCGGCGCCACCACCACCACCACCAACACCACCACGCCGTCGCCATCACTATAAGGTAATTAACTTTATCTTTTTTTCCTATTTCCTTTATCTTTTTCCTTCTCCTTCATCCTTTTCCTTCTCCTTTTCTTATTTATCTTTTTTTTTTGTTAATAGTAGGCCGCCGCCTCCTCCGCCAGCCGCCTCCGCCAGCCGCCTCCTCCGCCGCCACTACCCCTTATTTTTCATTTTTTTTGTCAAGTTAATTAGGTATTACTCCTTTTAATTTTTTTAATTAGTTTAATTAATTTAGATTATTAGTTATTGTTTTAATTGTTGTTGAAAAAGGGTTGGTGTTGATGCATGTTGACTTAGGATAGAAGCCAATGTTGTGACGGATGTATGTAGTTAATGTATGTTGTTAATTTAGATTATTAGTTATAAATTTTTTTTTAATGTATGCATGTTGACTTAAGATAGATATTTAATTTTATTGTTAAAAATTAGATTATTGTTAAATGTTAATTAGAATAAATATGAATTAGACTAGATATGTAAAATGAAAAGTAAATCATGTTAGTTTATGTTAATTGAAAAAGTAGTCATTGTTGTATGTTTTGTTTTTAATATTATTAAAATTATTGTTCATATTGACCTAGTACCTGTTCAAAAATTACTCACTAGGAGTAATTTTTGAATAGTCCCCGTTTTGGGACTGTCTTTGTACGTTTTAAGTCACTTAGGTAGTAAACATGTGCTTGTGATTTATTAATGAGAAAAGAGTTTGGTGACAATTCCTTTAATGTTCTCTAAATGCATATGTAGAATAATTATTTATTCTATATTGTGTATTTGGAGAACGGATGGGAATTGCTGCCGAATTTTTTTTCACATTAATAAATCACAAGTACATGTTTGCTAGTGACTTAAAACGTACATTGATGGGTTTAGGTTGGAGTGATAAGGACCCAATTCAAAGAAATACAATATTTATATTGGTTAAAATGTTAAATTATTGTTTATTATGCTTGATTTTGATTGTTGTTAGGTTATTATCTTTTTAGTGACATATATAAATGTGTAGATATATAATAACATGAAAAGATTAGAACGGCAGTGGATGTATGAAAGATTAGATGAAAAAAAGAAACCCGAGAAAGGATATGCAGAGGGGGTGAAAGAGTTTAATAAATTCGCGGAAGGAAGTAGTGAGTACAAGAATTTAGGTGAAATGAGGTGTCCGTGTAAGAAATGCAAAAACCTAGGTTTTAAAAGGAAAGCAGATGTTCAAATTCATCTTTGGTCGTATGGTTTCGCCGATAATTATTATGCATGGACATATTGATACCCGTCGTTGTGAGTACCAAAGATAAAATTTATAATTCCTATTAAGACTAACCTAGGCTAGTGGTAACAGGGTCGAACCACAAGGAGGCAGATGTAAATTTTAGTTGATTTAAGTTCCGTCTGAGGTAACTATTGTGGGGGTTGAATTGAATTGGTCTACAGCTAAAAGTGAACAAAGATGATAAACTAAATAAACGATTTAAACAGATAAAAGAAGGGTACTAGGATGGTCGGTTCATTATAGCTTCGGCGGCAGCAAGCTAAGTCGGTCTGAATCAAACACAGGAAAGGCGGGAGATAAAGAGGTCCTCTCGGTCTACTCTTAACAAATAGCATCTTTCGATCTCGCTATAGGTCCCTAATGTCACTAATACAAACTTTCGTCCTGAAAAGTGACTAACGGTCTAAACTATACCTATCTCTCGATCTTAGCACAGTTTAGTCGATTTAATTGATGGTCAAATAACTTTCCCTATCTTTCGATCTAATGGGTCAGTCGCAAAATAGGTATCTAACTGGTCGCATGCATTCGATTCGTTAAACACAAGATTAAATTCAATTAAAACGAAAATAAAACCCTACGAGGTCAGTCGATCGACTGACAATGTCGGGCGATCGACCAACACGCGAGACAATCCGTAAAATCTATTGCCGCCTATGCCATAAATCGCCTACATCCTAGCACTAAAGAATTAGCTACTCATGATGAAAGTGATAACAACAATAAAACTAATAACGACATCAATTCATGCTTAAAGTAAATAACAAACAAATGATAATACGATAATTGGCTTTCGAGATACTAACTAGCAAATCTATACTAATGATGAAAGTAAAACAATAAACTGGAATTAGGGCAGAAGGAATACCGAGATTTAAGAGGAAAGATTAAGAACAAGAACAGAATTCCAATGCTAAAACGATGATCCAAACCCTAATTAATCGACTGAATCAAACTGAAAGTTACTGTGTGAAATTGTCGTAAAAACTTGGATGATCAAACTGAATGTTTTATGTTACGTTATATAGCAAATAACGTAACATCTAATTTCCTAAACCTAGCATCATGGGCTTGCGCTTTCTCGGTCTTCTAATTCTCGTCTGGAATAGCAATCGTCGATCGACCGATAAGGCTGGTCGATCGATCGCTCCTCAGAAAACAAGAGCTTCGAACCCGAACATTGGTCGATCGATCAAGGTGATGGTCGATCGACTAATAGAGCTGCTACTTGACTTCTTGAAACTCGTGGACTTGTCTTTTGGGCCTTGGATTGCGCACCAAGCTCGTTCCTTAAGTGATTCCTTTACGTCATTTGCAATGCAGTTTACTCGGGGACGGATTTGGCTTGATTTCCCATTGAATTCATCACATTTCTGCAATAATGTACAAAATACGGAAGTAGACGGAAATAGGGAGAAATGTAGCACAAACTACAAGAATGAGCTCTGAAATGCGTGTAAAATGGGATGTAAAACATCATATAAATAACACGCATCAAACTTCCCCAAACCAAACCCTTGCTTGTCCCCAAGCAAGAACTAGACTCGATCTAATGACCTAATGGAACGAGTTCAATCTCAGAGCGAAATACAAGCTGTTAAGCCTAAACCAATTCAATGCACAACCAACAATCAACTAGTAACGTGAATCATGCAAACGAGTTATGAGGTCGTTAAAGACTGTTGAGCCGTCAACTGTAGAGACTTATCAAATTGGACTCTCGCGGGTCGCTCAAATCACTCATTAAGCACAGGTGATATATATGTAAGATAGAAAGAATTAATTTTGTAGTGACTCTCACCTAACTACGACCTATGAAAACATGCCAGCAATAAAGTATGAAAATGACCTCTACGACCGTGCATGCGCATTCCAACCAAACAGATGACCAATGACACATGCCGAGGTATATATGGGATATGTGAGGTATGGGTAAGAAGAGGCAAAACATTTTATGGTAAAGTGGAGGTACAGGTGATCAAGCTAGTACCAAAACGGAACCAGGTGGCAACATCCAGCTTCTTGCTCATAATCAAGCGAAACGGTGCTATAGCAAGCACAAAACTCACAATCTCCAAACTATCAAATTAATAAACTCCCCATAGGATATCAATGAAACATGGGAGAAAAATCGCCAAAAGATAAGGATTAAATTATGCGAATTGACTTCTTCCTCGAATCTCAGTCGATCGACCATATTTGGCAGTCGATCGACTGCTTAAACAGTACAGAACCTCTTTTTTCATTTCTTTTTCGAATCATTTTTTTTTCATTTTTCTTCCTTTTTCTTTTGTTTCTTTCTTTCCTTTTTTTCATTTTTCCAATCATCATCTCAACAGAGCAAATGCCACCAAAAACGAGTAACAATCCCAAGAACACAGACTACTAGCTTGACGAGGGAAAGGCTAAATGTAGGATGTAGTAATGGGACAAAAAGGCTATTTTTGGCAGTGTGAAGCTCATGGGTAAAATGAGAAAAGGCAACCTCTACCACATGTGTCAACAAACCACAAACCGAATGCATACAGTATTAAGTAGATCAAATTCATATTCATGCAAATTAAGGAAACATGTCTCATAAGGAGTACTACTCACATTCCTAATTAAACCGGTCATGAATGTCACCAGTTATAGGCTCTAATTCTCAGAAATATGATGTAGTTTGCCAAAAATCAAAGTCAAGTCTCAAGTTCAGCAAGAATGTAACGAAAACTCGTAGATATGCATATACGATTCTACTAATAACATGTTAATCTAGCAAGGCTCAGGCAAAACAGGTGTAAATGCAAAATCATCATAGAAATACTACCGTTCCGACTCGACCTATATGCTAAAATAAACGTGCATTTTATGGGATTTTTTGAAATTTTTCAATTTTTTTTTTTTTTTTAATTTTTCTGTATATATAAGAGAAATGAAATAAACAATGCAAAACAAAATTGAACGTGAATGCAAGCAAATGATATGCGACGCAAAACCCTTCCCCAAACCAAATCGCACAATGTCCCCATTGTGCAAAATCATGTAATGAAGGAAAGAGAAATGGGAATTTGCGAGAAAATAAACAAGCAAGACACAAAGGAAAGATATGGAACTCACAAGACTTTAAGCGCAAAGAAAGGAAACCTCCCCAAACCAGCGTGAGCTAGGAGGTTTCGAGTTAGCAAGATGCTACCAATAAGAGTGCCTGAAAGACAGAAAATACCACGCATAAGACTGAGAAAACATTTTTTGAAGCGGTAAAATTGTGCACAAATGAGAAAATAGAAGAGATAAATAATTTGACGGAAAATAAAGTGGAGTAGAAAACTCCCTTAAGTCCGCAAATCGACCAAACACAAAACAGGGGAGAGGTCGTGAACAGTACAAAGATGTCTACGGTCGATCGACCTATAGGGCAACGATCGACTAGATGAACAGAAATGTAAGCTCCTGAAAGCGCAACTCAGTCGATCGACCATGATGGCGGTCGATCGACCGAAAAATCTTCTTGCACTCTTATTTCTTCATTTTTGCTCAATGATTTGAGCTAACAAGCTCTAAACACCTGCAAGTACACAATAATATGCTCCCAAAATTTCGCAAAACCCGTAAAAAGTCTAAAGTACTTGAAAATCCTAAGCAAACAAAATAAAAGCGAAGTTTTCGCGCACACAAAAAAAACAATAAAAATGTCTTAACAAAGCAAATAAAATGAAGTTTATAACGAGATCGATCAACTAATAGTTGATCAAGAAGGACCACGGTATGGCCCACTTCGACGACTTAAGGCTACTAGAGGTAGCCTCAATGGTGCTCATCTCATCACCGCACCCTTTTAGCTTCGACAATCGGAGGGCTCAACGGATCAACTTTGTCGGCTCCCAATCAAGAATTTCGTTGGGTTCAACGGAATCCAAGTCAGACTGTCTCACCTTGGTTGGCTCATCTTCCACTTCCTCATCGGTCCCATAGCTTAGGCATCCAAGGCCTCCTCTTTGAATGATAGGCTTCTTTACAACCGGCACAACTTGTAGCACTTCCTTCCCCAAACCAGCTCTGCAATATCTAAAACAATGCATTCTTCCTCCTTCTTGCTACCAACTGGGGCGGAGGGGTTAACACAAAGAGAGTGATAGGGACAGCAATTCAGAAGCACAAAGTACGGTTTCTTTTCGAGACCGTATTACAAGTAACAGCCACATGGTATCCTTCTTTTTAGCAAGTTGGGCAAAAATGATAGAATGTTTCCCAACTTTGAAGGTCAAAGTTCCGAGCCTACGTCAATAATCGCACTTTGAAAGTGTGCGTAAAAACACCTTCCTAGGATGATCGGTATATGGGCATCCTCAGGCATGTCAAGGACAACAAAGTCAACAGGAAGAAAAACTTCCCTATTTGGACGGGTATGTCCTCTAGGACTCCTATAGGCTCGACCGCAGATCGGTCGCTATCTCGAATCATCATGTCCGTGATAGCAAACCGGGTCAACTTAAGCCTCCTAGCTAAACTCAAGGGCATGACGCTTATGCTAGCCCCTAGGTCACACAATGCCTTCTCAATTGAGAAGGTACCTATTTTGCAAGGAACAGAAAAGCTACTTGGGTCCTCTAACTTATGGGGCGCAGTGTGAGAGACGGATAGGAGCAAGACTCCTTGGTGAGTGCGACGTGTGTGCAAATCGTTTCAAGTGACCGCTTTTTGGACAACAATTGTTTCATAAATTTAGTATAAGCGGGCACTTGGTTAACTAACTCAAGGAAGGGGACTTGTACATTCAGACTACGGATAACTTTCTCAAACTTACTGAAAGATACCTGTTCCTTCGTCGGCACGAGTCTCTCTGGATATGGGGCTGTGAGGAGTACCTTAGCCCTCTCCTCCAATTCACGCGCGCCGGCGTCCTTGGACTTAGGCTGAAAGTCCGTCACCTTCTCTTTGTTGAAGCTAGACCCCTCCTCAGACCGTCTCAAATG
Organism: Silene latifolia; assembly: GCF_048544455.1. Classification (NCBI taxonomy): domain Eukaryota; kingdom Viridiplantae; phylum Streptophyta; class Magnoliopsida; order Caryophyllales; family Caryophyllaceae; genus Silene; species Silene latifolia. The sequence goes on from NC_133538.1 coordinate 235,293,385, forward strand.
AGAACCATTAACCGTCATTGGGTCGAACTTGGGACGGGATCGACCCATCAAAGACTCGGGTCTTGTCCTAAAATCTTCGGGACCGTAGTACCCCGAAACAAGTGGTCTCGTAGGTTATTTGGCATTAAAGGACGAAATTCTTCAAGATCGCAGCCGATCTCGGTCCGATCGACCACTCTCCTCGCCGATCGACCGAGATGTACGCCCGAAGCTCTTGTAACCCGTGCTTGATCGATCGACTAGGTATATCGATCGATCGACCAAATACCTGGCGCACGTCTTTTCCTTTGATTTGTTCGTTGAAGCTTTCTCTTGACTTGTTTCCGCTAATCTTTTTCAACAAATACGTCTCGACCATGGCAGGACCATCAAGGGTGGACCCGCTCCTCAAGGTGATGGCATTTAGGGTCTCCTTTTGTTCCGGTTGAGTAGGTAAGTGTCCGGGAGCTCGAGTGTTACTTTTGCTAGCCAGTTGAGCAATTTGGCTCTCTAGTAACTTCATCCCGGCCACTCTTGCTTGGGACTCCTTTAGCAACAGGTTCTTAAGCTCAGAAAATTCAGAATTCTGCGATTGTTGCTGCTGTGAGACATAAGGAGGTTTCTGATATTGTTGTTGCTTTTGATGAGGGGGTATATAGGGTTGTTGCTGCGGCGGAGCTTGAGTTGGGTTAAGGACATTTTTGCTCCTCCAACTCAAGTTCGGGTGGGTGTTCGGCTCATAGTAGGTGTTGGTCTGCCTATAGTGTTGAAAGGCAGCACAAGATTGAAAGGGACTAGGGCAGTTTTTCGAGACATGGCCCTCACCTCCACACCTTTCACAGACGAAGGGACCGTCTGACACAGCATTGACTTAGTACATCCCACCTTTGGAAGCTTCTCCTAGCTCATACTTGTCAAATCTCGCGGTAAGAGCCTCAAGCGCAACGACAGAGGAGGATTCAACAGCTCTCCTCTGGTTCCCTCTAGAATTCCCATACTCGGCCTTGTGGGTAGCTAGATCGTCAATGATCTTCCACCCCTTGGTTGCTCCCAAATTTTCAAAGAAATCTCCGTTGGTCGCAGATCCAAAATAGCCCTCTGATCGTCGTACAACCCATTGTAGAAATGATTGCACAAACTCCATTTTTTGAACCCATGGTGCGGTATGGTTCGCACCAGCTTCTTAAATCGGACCCATGCTTCGTGGAAATTCTCATCTGGCCCTTGTTTAAAGCCCGTGATTTGAGCTCTAATAGCGATCGTCCTTGAAGCAGAGAAGTACTTCTTGTAGAACGCCAATGCCAATGTATTCCAATCAGTGATCCCTTGAACGGCTCGGTCCAGATCTCTATACCACTCCCTTGCAGCATCGTGAAGGGAGAAGATGAACATAGTCTCCTTGATCTGGTCTTGGGTCACGTCAGCTGGTGGGGGTATGGAACAACAGTAGTCAATAAAGGTCTCCATATGCTTAGCTGCATCTTCATTTGCAGCTCCCCCAAATTGGTTTCTCTCAACCATAGTGATGTAGGCAGGCTTTGGTTCGAACTTCCTGGCATCACCTGGTAGCTCGAACCCCTTATATAAGTTATCGGCTGTCGGCTCAGAATAACTAGCTATACTTGCTTCCTCGGCCATGACTGGAATTTCCGAGAAGTAACTGTCTCGAGTGAAGAAGTGGAAACGGGCGAAGATGGTGGATTATCTTCGAACAGTTCGTTCTCGTGATAGCTTGACAGAATACTCAGCTCTTCCTCTCGGGTAGTATCCTTTGTGTTCGTCTCAACTCGCGCAAGGATCTTTCAAGCTCAGGGTTCAACGGTACTAATTCTCCACCCTGTGACCTGCGCATAAGAAGAAACTACAAAAAGAATATAAGAAAAGTTTAAGGAACGGATTTCCCTTAAACTAAGAAAGACTAAAAATAAAAACAACTAAAATTAGGACTATTGCCTCCCCGGCAACGGCGCCAAAATTTGATACCCGTCGTTGTGAGTACCAAAGATAAAATTTATAATTCCTATTAAGACTAACCTAGGCTAGTGGTAACAGGGTCGAACCACAAGGATGCAGATGTAAATTTTAGTTGATTTAAGTTCAGTCTGAGGTAACTATTGTGTGGGTTGAATTGAATTGGTCTACAGCTAAAAGTGAACAAAGATGATAAACTAAATAAACGATTTAAACAGATAAAAGAAGGGTACTAGGATGGTCGGTTCATTATAGCTTCGGCGGCAGCAAACTTAGTCGGTCTGAATCAAACACAGGTGAGGCGGGAGATAAAGAGGTCCTCTCGGTCTACTCTTAACAAATAGCATCTTTCGATCTCGCTATAGGTCCCTAATGTCAGTAATACTAACTTTCGTTTTGAAAAGTGACTAACGGTCTAAACTATACCTATCTCTCGATCTTAGCACAGTTTAGTCGATTTAATTGATGGTCAAATAACTTTCCCTATCTTTCGATCTAATGGGTCGGTCACAAAATAGGTATCTAACTGGTCGCATGCATTCGATTCGTTAAACACAAGATTAAATTCAATTAAAACGAAAATAAAACCCTACGAGGTCAGTCGATCGACTGACACGCGAGACAGTCCGTGTAAAATCTATTGCCGCCTATGCCATAAATCGCCTACATCCTAGCACTAAAGAATTAGCTACTCATGATGAAAGTGATAACAACAATAAAACTAATAACGATTACTGAATTCATGCTTAAAGTAAATAACAAACAGCGATAATACGATAATTGGCTTTCGGGATACTAACTAGCAAATCTATAATAATGATGAAAGTAAAACAATAAACTGAATTAGGGCGGAAGAATACCGAGATTTCAGAGGAAAGATTAAGAACAAGAACAAAATTCCAATGCTAAAACGATGATCCAAACCCTAATTACTCGATCAATCAAACTGAAAGTTACTGTGTGAAATTGTCGTAAAAACTTGGATGATCAAACTGAATGTTTTATGTTACGTTATATAGCAAATAACGTAACATCTTATTTCCTAAACCTAGCATCATGGGCTTGCGCTTTCTCGGTCTTCTAATTCTCGTCTGGAATAGCAATCTGTCGATCGACGATAAGGCTAGTCGATCGATCTGCTCCTCGAGAAAAAAAACCTGGAACCGAACATTGGTCGATCGATCAAGGTGATGGTCGATCGACTAATGGAGCTGCTACTTGACTTCTTGAAACTCGTGGACTTGTCTTTTGGGCCTTGGATTGCGCACCAAGCTCGTTCCTTAAGTGATTCCTTTACGTCATTTGCAATGCAGTTTACTCGGGGACGGATTTGGCTTGATTTCCCGTTGAATTCTTCACATTTCTGCAATAATGTACAAAATACGGAAGTAGACGGAAATAGGGAGAAATGTAGCACAAACTTCAAGAATGAGCTCTGAAATGCGTGTAAAATGGGATGTAAAACATCATATAAATAACACGCATCACATATCACGGTGAGAAACTTCCTAGTACAAATGCTAGTGAGAATCCTTACCGTGAGTTCGTGGAAAATGCATTGCGTGATACTGTTGACCAAATTTTGGAGGATCGGCTTAATCTTGATGAACTTAACGATGAAGAAGTGCGATATGAAACCCCGAACCCCCAAGTTTCTTCGTTCTTTAAAATGTTAGAGCAAGCCTAACAGCCGATGTTTGAGGAAAGTGATATGAGTTTGTTGCAAGCAGCTGCTAGGTTGTTATCACTCAAATGTGAGAACAACATATCTCTTAGATGCGCTAATGGTTTTGTGTCGTTCGTTGGTGACATAATTCCAAAGGAAAATCAAATGGCGCGTAATTTTAATGAGATTAAAAAAGTTCTGAAGGGACTCCAACTTCCCCATGAAAAGATTGATGCATGTATCAATGGATGCATGCTTTTCTGGGAGGAAAATTCTAATCTTGAAGAATGTACAAAGTGTCGTGCATCTCGGTATAAAGGTAAAAAGAATTCAAGTGGGAGGCGAATTTCATGTAAACCAATAACTTATTTCCCGCTTGCGCCAAGGTTACAACGACTATATGAAACCAAGCACACAGCAAGTGAGATGAGTTGGCACTACAAAAAATCTCGATTAAGAGAAAGAGGGACAATGGCACATCCAAATGTTGGAGAAGCGCAGAAGCATTTCGATAGAGAGCATCCAGATTTTGCAAGTGAACCCTGGAATGTTAGGCTAGGTTTGTGTACGGATGGATTTTAACCTTTTGGGCAGTTTGGGACGAAATACTCTTGTTGGCCCGTGATTGTGACTCCGTACAACTTACCTCCTTGGTTATGCATGAAGAGACAATTTATGTTCTTTTCTGTACTAGTTCCCAGTCCTAAGAACCCGAAGTAAAATTTAGATGTTTTCCTCCAACCGTTGATCAAAGAGTTGAAACAAATTTGGGAAACCGGCGTGGACACCTATGATGTCTCTAAGAAACAAAATTTTCAATTAAAGGCTGCATTAATGTGGACGATCAACGATTTCCCGGCATATGGCATGATTTCTGGTTGGTCCACAAGTGGATATCGTGCCTGTCCTTATTGTCCAGAAAATGATCATAGATCTTTTTGGCTTAAAAATAGCAAAAAGGTTTGTTGGTTTGATTGTCACCGTGAGTTCTTAAGACCTGATCATATACAGTTTTAATTTGAAATATTTATGTGTTTTTCAGGTGGGATGACGAACCAATCAAGAAATATGTTACTTGGTCATTCACTCGTAACACAGGAGATGAGTACTTCACTAGGTGGGGTGAAGCGAGTAACGCACAGCGTCAGAAGATGTGGAATTATTTTGCGGTAATATGTTTTACAATAATAATTTTCTTAAGTTTATAATAATTTTCTTAAGTTTATAAGAATTTTCATAAGTTTTATATAACTAATTTCACACTTGTTTTTGAAACAGAGTCATGTAAGATCCATCGATCCTGAGTATGATCCTATTCCTGAGTGGCAGGCGAGGGTAACGAGGCGGAATACCACTCTTATTAATGGACTAAAATATAACAAGAAACCGCCAAAGTGGGTGCCTTCTAGTTGGTTGGAGAACCTTAGGAATAGGCCAAATGATCCTACTTTTGCCAAACATTCGAAAATCAATACGGCAAATAGGAAGTCGGGTGGGAAAGAGGGGAAAGCATTGGGCACCCACACTCTTGGTCGGAAGAGTTGCTCCGATGCTTTCAAGGAATTGGTAAGTATTGTTTATATTGCTTTTAAAAAGTGGTTAATATATATGATTGACAAATATATACTTGATTTTACTTGTTTCCATACTAATTTCAGGGTCAAGAGGCCACCCCCCATAAGATGTTCATGAAGACGAAGAAAAATAAGAAGGGCGAGTGGGTTAACCCTCGAGCGGCTGATATTGAGGTAAATTCTTGTATTTAATTTAATATTTATTTTTATTACAAAGAACGATAATCTCTTTCTTATAAAAATAGGTATATATATAACATTTCTGACGATTTTCTCTTTTTTCAGCGTGATTTCCAAGCGGAGATGAGTCAGCCATTGCCACCTGGACAGTCTCCCGACGAGATTCAGGCCTACTACAAGGCTGTAGGAGGCTTTGACGAGAAGAACCGGATGTTTGGGACCGGAGATACAGGGGCCCAAATATGGTATGATCTTTCTCCTAACAAAGCTGGCCGACAGTTTTTATCTTATGCTCCTAGCATGATTTCACAGCTTTCCACCCAAATGAATGATGAGCGAGCCGCTCGAGTTGCTCTTGAAAGACAGGTTCGTGAACAGGCTGAAGAAATAGCGGCAATGAGAAAGGCTTGGGCTGATATGCAAGCATCTCAACCCCCAAACACGTGTTCACAATTTACTCCACATAGACGGGATGACTTTGGGGGTGGTGATGACGGGTTTGGAGGTACTGGTAGTTTTATGGAGCCTATAATAACTTAGAGCCTTTAAGTTAGAGCCTTTAGGTTAGAACTTTAGTTTAGTTAGTATTGTCGTCTAGTAGGGAGTATGAAAGACATGGTAAGACAATTCTCTTTTGTGTTTAATTTGTAAGACAATGTACAAATTTGACTATGTTTTTATGTAAAACAATTTGTGTCCCCTACTATTTTGTTGTTTATTGATTCCCGCATTAGCGGTCGACGTGAAAATGGATTCCCGCTTGGCGGTCGAGGATTGGATGTGTTTTGCAGGTTTTGGTTATATTGGAAACGATGCAAATAGGCATCGTGGCTGTATTTGAAACGATGCAAAAAACGTATCGTGGCTGGGCAGCAGGCTGCTGTTTCCATGCCTGTTTTTTAATACCACCGACCGAATTTCCGTTAGTAATTTAAAAAAACTGCCGGAATTTCCGTCACTGCTCTTCCCCTTCATTTTCCCAGAATTGACACAAAAGTGCCACGTGTCCAGGAACTGACGGATTTTCCGTCAGTTTTTTAAAATTACTGATGGAAATTCTGTCACTAGCTAACATCCCCATTTTTACTGAAATCACAGAAAATCCACGTGCCATGACCTCTGACGGACTTTCCGTCGGTAATTTTCAAAAACTGACGGAAATTCCGTCACTTTTGGCTGAAAATAAGGACGGATTTCCCGTCACAGATCCGTCAGTATTTTGAAAGACTGACGGAAATTCCGTCAGGACAGGTTTTTTACTGACGAAATAAGCTGACCCTGATTCCTGACGGAATTTCCGTCAGGAAATTGAAATACCGACGGAAAGGCCGTCAGTATGGGCTTAATTTTTCCTTCAGTTTCCCGCGTTTTCGTTCTAGTGGCTTAGACTCGGTTGATGCAGCTTCGGTGGTGTCGGGGATGAAGTTGCAATCTTGGAAGACTTCTACACCCGGGTACCTTGTCTTGGCCATAGAGTCATAGATCGGCTCCGTAAAGCCATGTTAGAGCTCGGACTCTCCCTCGGGGACAAAGTATCCATTGAGAGTCAGATGATAGGGACGGAGGATAACCCCATGCTTCTTGCGTTTTTGAACTAGGAGGTTCATCTCCTGGATATATTCATCGGTAGGTTCATAGCTCAGTCCCAAGGGGATGTTAGGGACCTTAGCCTGTTTCAAGGGAGGTAAGGTGCTCTTCAATGGATTGAGGGGCAGACCCGGGAAGTAACCCTGGCGCATCATGATGCAGTTGACCGTGAGGTTGGCAAACGGGTCACAATCAAAGGGTGTTGATTCATCAGTTATGGCGGTTACGGCTTGGAACCCCCACATTTCATTATCATCCTCCTTAATAGCTTGGGAGGCTATTCCCTTTCTCATGACGGCTTTGATCGGGGAAGCCGGAATCGTGATCGTTTTCCCGTTGAAGGGGACCTTGATTTTCTGGTGGACAGTTGAGGTAACTGCCATGACGACGTGAATCCAGGGACTTCCCAGGATCATATTGAAGGAGGTGTTGATGTCGACCACCTGAAAACTGATTTGCCTTTCCAGTGGTCCGGTTGCGACAGTTAGAGTGATAAGCCCTGCGACGAGTGCCGTCATAGGCGCTTACTCCTTGATTTGTCGGGACCAAGTCAGCTTCCTTAATCCCCAGTTTGTGAGTCGTCTTGAGGGGAATGACATTCACTGCGGACCCGTCATCCATAAGGACCATGGGCACATTTTTCTTGAGACATTGTACGGTAATGTACATGGCAAGATTATGATTGGCTCCAAAGGCAGGGATATCCTCGGCAGAGAAGACGACCGGGTTGTTTATATCAGGGGCGTCCCTTGTCATGTGTGCCACTATTTCTTCAAGGGAGGAGGTGGAGGGCACAGTTAATTTTCCCAAGTCATGTAGCAAACCTTGTCGATGCTCAAAGGATGTTGTGAGCAATTGCCAAATTGACATTCCGGCTTTTGCCTTCTGGAGCTGCTTGAGGATCGAATGCTCGGGAGCCCCTGGTTGAGTGCCCATGTCCGGGACGACTTGGTCATTCGTTGTTGGAACGACCGTTGGATTGTTCGGGTTCTGATAGAGGCGTCCGGATCGGGTAAGGTGACCGATCTCCTTTGCCTGCTTCCCTGGGACGATATAGACATCCTCAACATCATCTCTCCAGATGGCGTTAATTTCCGAATTCCGAGGGTACCTTGGAGGGGTATTCCACGGTGGGCACTTTTTGTGAAGGACATTTTTGTGGGGGTGATTCTTGTGAGGGTAGTTATTGTGAGGCTCAATATTGTGGGGGTGATTATCGTTAAGTGCATGCCAGAATGGCCGCGGGAGCAATCCATCTTGGTGAGGGCAGTTTTGGACGCTCGGGGGACTCTCCCTCGGGCTTGGTGGTGGAGAATTCAAGATAAATCGACGGTAGGCATCGTTAAGTCGGGTGATCCTTTCGGAGAGACTGGCTATGGCTTCCTCAACCTGTTGGAACATGGTGAGTATAGTGGTGGCACTGAACACAAATACCCCGTCCGAGGGATCTTTTTCCAAGGCATTCACCTCGTCATCAACTGGCAGGATGAGGTATGAGCACTCCAGAGTTGGCTCATCGTTTGAGAGAGCGTGGATTCCCAGAGGGTTTGTTTTGTTGTTTGGCTTAGTTGGCGGGGGTAAAGGCAAATCCCCTTTTTCAATCATGTCTTGGATGATGTGTTTGAGTTTGAAGTAGGTTTCCGTATCATGCCCTTTCCCTTGATGGTACTGACAATAGGCATTGGGGTTCCAGAAGCGGGATCTCTTAACATCGGTCGGATCCGGGGTGGGTCCTATTGGTTGTAGCTTCCCCTAGTCCATGAGCCTCTTCAGGGCACTTGCATAAGTTGACCCTATATTAGGGAACACTCTTTGGGGGCGCTCAGCTCTCTTGGCAAATGGTTCAACGAGGTTGACCTAATCGATCTTGTTCTTCTGGCCATAAGGGCGAGATCCGGTTGAGGTGGATCTCTGTTAGCCTCTGCCAGTGGTTTTGGCTAAGACGCCCTTCCGGAGGTCATCTTCAATGCGTGTCCCGAGGATTTGCAGTTCCTGGAAGGTCTTAATGTTTTGGTACCTCAGTAGATTGGCATACACTAGGCAGAGATTGATGACAAACTTTTCCACCAAGGTTGATTCACTCAGCTTGCTGACCAGCAAAGTACTTACCCTCCTCCAACGGGTTAAGAACTCGGTGAATCCCTCCTTGTCGTTCTGGGTTAGGACCTCAAGAGTACGGGTATTGGCTTGGATTTTAACATTGTCGACATATTGCTTGGCAAATTCAACTGCGACCTCATCCCAAGTAGTAAGGTTCTTCGGATCAAGGGAGTAGTACCATTGGCGAGGGATCGGTTCCAGATAGGACGGAAAGATCCGGGTGAAAAGTTCCTGCTTGACCCATTTTATGGCCATGTAGTCTTTGAAGGCACGCATATGATTGAGTGGGTCCTCCACTCCATCAAACTTGGGCACATCAGTCAGGGTAAAATTGTCATGTAATTGATCCCCAACAGTTTTGAACCTTCAGTTGTTCTCAAGATTGATATTGTTACCCCGGGCTAGGAGTTGTTCTTCCAAGAGCTTTAGCCTCTTCTCAGTTTCAGTCAAAGGCGAAGTGTTGTGTTCTCCAGCTTCTTTGTTTTCCAGGGTGTCGATACGGGTCTCGACGCGATCCAGGGTGACCTTAAGAGCGGTGTGCAGGCTGGCTAGCTGAGCAGTCGTGACATCTCTGTTGTTATCATTATCGTTGTTGTTGACAGACGAAGTTGAAGAAGAGGCCATGGCTCTCAGGCAGAAAAACGGCTCACATTACAACTCGATCCGACATGGCTTAAAGACTCAACGCAGACAACACAAAGGGCGAGACAAGGATCGGACTCAAAAAGACGAGGATGACCGTATGTGGTACCTCGGTGTTGACTCGATTTATGACGTGAAGGTGTTGACCGAAATTTTGGCAGGCGTCCAATGTAGTGGCGTGGCACCATTGGACGACTCTCGTGGTAAGACAACTCATAAGTAAAGACCTATAAGTACGTTTGCTTTGACTCAATAGACACAAGGCGGAATTGGAACGGTGGACTGAAGTTTTTGAAAATAGAACTTTCCAAAAAGATTCATTTGTCGCTTTATGGACGGATTCCGAAGATAGAGATCCCCGCAAGTCGGTCAGTTGAAAGGGTTGTCTTGAGTTTATTTGCAAAAGACGGTTTCGAGTTTCAATCGGCTCGGAAAACAATGTATTGTCTCCCAAGACGGTTTTTTGAAATTCAAAATTGTATGTTTTGAAAATTGAGTATGAAGACGTCTCGGGGACGGTGCATGGTCCTCGGGATCGCGAAAGTGTCTCGAGAAAAGGGTGTGTGCTTTTCTCGGGTTTTGAAAGAGCCATTGTCGGCGCGAAACGGGTTAAAATCCGTGTCTAGACGCGGCGATTATAACGGCGTAAAAAGGTGATTTGAAATGGTTGTAGAAAATCGAGTTTGAAAATCGTCATTACGACGGCCTAAAAAGGCGTGTTGAAATGGTTATAAAAACCGGTTTTGAAAAATCGTCATTACGATGGCCTAGAAAGGCGTGTTGAAGTGGTTATAAAAACCGGGTTTGAAAAATCGTCATTACGACGGCCTAGGAAGGCGTGTTGAAGTGGTTATGAAAACCGGGTTAAAAATCGTCATTATGACGGCCTAGAAAGGCGTGCAACGGTCGGCGAAAGACCAAGGTTTGAAATGTCCATTATAACGGCGCAAAAGAGTATTTTTGAAAATTTGAAAATGACATGGAAGGACTTATGATCAAGTAGCACATAAGCACTCATAGTTTCATCATATTATCAATAATGCTGACACGGGTTTTAGCTTAGAAGGGTGGGTTACACACCAAGCAATCAAACCCCAATTTGCGAGAGGGATACCAATCCAAACAAAATGTGTAAGGAGGGTGCCTCGTACTCGAAAGTGATGAAAGCTCTTTGACGAAACAGAAATGTGTAACGTCTATGGTATGCTTGGCTCAATCGGGATTCAAAACGCGGGGATGAGAAAACTCACGCCGACGAAACGAGCCAATTGGTCGAAGAGGGTTAGGTTGTGGGTCCGGACAAGGAACCCGACCGTGACCGTAATATCAATTAATGCATTCCAACTAAGACCTCGTTCGAGTCTCACCATCTAGGGATCACAAAGAGGTAAGTGTCCTAGTTATCCCCGACAGAGTCGCCAATCTGTGGACATCGGCCCACGTGCATGCCCGATCGATCTGCGGACGTGTAGCGGTCTTTTGAAGGCCACTATCGCCGGCGTAAAAATGCTTTCGACCGAATCATTTTAGATCGGTCGATTTCGTCTAGGTAAGGATCTCGAAACTATTAGAGATGTCCGGAGTCGCCACAAAGCATTTGTAGGATGCTTGGAACCCGTTCGAATCCACTTTATACCTCGTTCAAACGAAGCACAAAACAGTGTTTGACATAGGTACTAAAGATAAGGAATCGTCCCTCTTTAGCATCCTATCTCTAGAATGACTCTCGTACGCCCTGGATAAGGTCGTCCACTATCCAAAGTTTCTGAGTAAGAGGTGAAGGTACGTATCGGGAAGCCCTTTAATCAGACACCCAAACCCGCCTGCGGTAGCGGCCTCTACTGATCGATCTTGGTTGGTTGAATGCAAAAGTTTCTAAAAGGGTTTAAATGGATGAATGCGCATACAATAATTTAAACCTAACATGTGAGAGCTTTCTAAGTCGGTTGATTTAATCCATGTATCAAGTATAAGATGTCGAGTTGGATTAATGGTTGATTTGCATGCAAGACGGAAATTAAACATCCATTTACCGTATTAGGTTTATGGTGCATAATGTGATCCATTTGTCTTAGTAAGTTATTACGCATATATGATTAGTCATCTGATCCGTCCTATATCCGGGTTAACCGGAGTCGGGATCGTCCTAGACTAATGCTTGAAGGGGAACAGACCCTGCACCAGGCGGCCACATGAGGCGCGAGCCTGTTGGCGATGCAAGGGGGTCTCCCTGGTTTTGAAAATAGGAAAGAAATGGCCCGTTTAGGCGCGGGTCAATCAAAGGTTTAAGAGGCGTTCTGACCATTTTTAAAACATTTATAAAACGTGTTGAAAAATGGGTATTTGAACCCGTTTTGGTTTGAAAGGGTTGTTTAGACCGCATTTGTTGATTTAAGGAACGAGACTTGAATAATCATCATTATTTTGACGATATTCGGTGTCGGGTTCGACTTGGCAAGCTTGACACGAATAGTTTTGAAAACAATTATGAACTAATTGTTTTAAGTTCATTTGAATATAATTAGTCGATACTCCTCATCGTACCCGGGTTAAAATCCGGCATGGTATATGGAACCAAAGATGACTTCGTGTTGGTGACTAATACATTTAATTTGGAAATGTAAAGAAATGATGAAAGGCTTTAAAATACCTCTCAAAATGTGAAGAAATGAAATAAAAGGCTTTAAAATACCTTTTAAATGTTATTAACCAAATATTATCACCGGAACACGGATTAAACCGTCGTGGTATTAAGAACCAAGGGTAAAAATGTTTTATGGTTAAAATTTGTAAAAAATAAATAAAAGGGTTTGAAAATATTCGAAATGGTAAAAACCGATTACAAATATGAAAATAGATTAATGAGGAAGGACGAGAACAAACACGGTTGAGTTCTGACCTGGGCACCCCATTGAGGCGCGGGCCTCTGTGCAGAACAAGGGGCTTCTACCTGAGGCCAAAACTCAGTTTTGGCTCGTCTATCCTATGTTTTGGATCGTGTTACGCATGTTTTAGCATGTTCTGGTCATAAAACAAGCAAAGACATGATAAAAGAAGTATTTTTACACCCTCATACTTACATGTTTGGTTATGGCGAGAAACCGACATAATTGTAACAACTCGTTTGGTCGGAAAAGACTCGGTTTAAAATCGTTTTGGTAAGTAAAAAGTTTATTAAGATTAGTGAGGGTGTGGTGGTCGAAATGGTCGGTCAAGTGATTTAATACACGATGACGGTACCAAACAATGTGTAAGGTGTGTATTTACGATCGGTAGGTCGTAAATACGAGTCGGATTGTGACTTAAGAAGTCGAGACGAGAATTTTAAGGGAGAAAAGAGGGGGCGGACACTCGCGTGAGTTCTCAAATGGGGGCATTTGAGGGGTATTTAAAGGAAAATGAGTGGTTGTGTGAGTTTTGAGCGATGTGGCCACCTGGGCTGCTCAAAGAGGCGCGAGCCACGTCGCGGGTCTTCGAGTTATCCTGTCACTTTCACACAAATGCAATCATGATTTGTTCTATCATAGGATTTGTAGTCACATTTTTAGTACTTGGCCATTCATGAATCTGGGAAATCTTAGTATAGAAGGTTTGAAATGGTTTGTTTTTTTGTGGTTGACTCGGTTTGACTCGTTGTTGGAGTCGGGATTTGAATTATTGGGTCGGGTTTTGGTCCGGTGTCAGTGTTGACTCTAGTTAGTGTCATTGCAACCCCGTCGTCATGCATTACACACTCCAGGTACTTTTGAAAAGTTTTGAAATTTTTTATTTTCGAAATCGTTTTAAGTTTTCCGACGTAAAATTCTACACAAACTGTCAATCAAACGCCGCGATTCCAAAACATGTTGTAGTCCGATAATCATCGGGTGTTTGTTAGAGTCTCAGCAGATACTGGGTATCTACAGGCCAAAACTGGGTTTTTGCTCGTCTAATCTATATTTAAATCGTGTTATGCATTGTTCATGCACATCAAATCATAAAAATAGTAAATAAATGAAATAAATGAGATTTTTAGACCCTCAAACTTACGTGTATTGATGTTTGCGAAGTAGACGACTTTAGAGACGGTTTTCTCATTCTGACTAATCACGATCAATGAATTTTAAAAGAGTGCCTTAAAAAAGGATTTTGTTTTGAAAATATGTTAATTAAAACATGTTGATTGATGAATTGAGTTGGTCAAGTGGGTAGGTCGAATGCACGGCGACGGTACCAAACAAAATCTGTAAGGCTAGTGTTTACGATCGGTAGGTCGCAAACACGTGTCGATTTTTTGACTTAGGAAGTCGGGTCTAGAAGTTTAAGAGAGAGGTGAGGGGCGGACACTCGCGTGAGGATTATGGTGTGTGATGGTGGGTATTTATAGAGAAATTTGGGGAGGTAACTCGGTTGAGTTTGCTTAGAGGCTAAGCAGACACCCCATTGAGGCGCGAGCTACCTTGTGATTGAAAGGGGTGTATTGTCCCTTTCAATTTGGACGTGGCCTTTACTCTATCTATTATTTCATTGGATTGATTTGTGGTATTGAAATGAGATGCCGTGTAATAATATGGGCACCTAATAAGATGATTTTGGGTGTTACTTGAGGTAGGTGTTTTGTGTGCTTGACTCGGGTTTGACCCGTGTACATCGGGATTTGAATTTCGAGTCGTTTTTGGCTCGGTTTCGGTTTTGACTCTAATTAGGGTCATTTTAATGGAAATGACATGATAACGACATTCATGGCATTATTTTCGATATTCAAGATTTGGTTTAACTCGGGTTAACCCAGGTTGACTCGAGTTGCGGGTTTCTAAGTCGGTTTTTGGCTCGGTGTCGGTTTTGACTCTAATTAGGGTCATTTTAATGAAAATGACATGATAAAGGCATTCATGGCATTATTTTTGACATTCGAGATTTGGGTTGACTCGGCTTGACTCAGGTTGGCTCGAGTTGCGGGTTTCTAAGTCGGTTTTGGGTCCGAAGATGATTTTAACTCTAAATAGTGTTATTTTAATGCAAATGAAGTTAGAAAACTTTTGAAATCATTTATCATATTCGAGTAGTGCATTAAAACATCTCATGTATTGCCAATCCACGCACGCATATCAAAAACACGTTACAGTCCGATCATCATCGAGTGGTTTTTGGAAGGTGCAAATACTGGGTATCTACAGAGCCCCCACTTTGTCTGAGGCTTGGACAGGGCGAAAGTCAAAGTATGATCTCCAGGTCAATCGAAGATTACAACCTTAAGACCATTGCGACGTCGAGGCGACTTAAAAGGGTTTGAGCCAAGGACCTGCCGTGAGGAAGGGCGATGTCGAGGCGACTCGGGGATTCGAGTCAAGGACTTGCCGTCGGGAATAGTTTAGAGTCTGTCAAATTTCGATTCGGGTCATTTAATATCCATAAGACTACGTATAAAGGCTTGCCAGCCATAAGAAGGAATCATACCTGAGGCATGTTCGGGATACGTCCTTGAATCATTTGCGCTCAAAGGCTTGCCAGCCGGTGTTGAAGGTGGTGCTTTTTAAGGCTCTCCAGCCATTGGAAGGAGTCATACCTGAGGCATCTTCGGGATATGCCCTTGAATTGCTTCTTATGTGCGTGCAAAGGCTCGCCAGCTATGTTGATGGTGCGTTTTGAGGCTCGCCAGCCATCGATGGTCGGATGATTGACTGTGGGAAATAGCCTGAAACATCGGGCTTATTCCAAGATAGGTTCGGCTAGGGAGCGATGAACTCCAACATGCTAAGGTCCTAAATGAACTCTGTGGCGACAAATCATCTCAGACAGGCTCTTTGGAAAACCATTTAGGGAGAGCGTTGCATCTGTAATACTCCGTATTTATAAGTCTTGGGGTACTCTATCGAGTAGGCCTTACTCTGTCGAGTAAGGGTAAGTTGCGTTTTAGAAAAGTTTCTGACCTGTAGGGTACTCTATCAAGTAGCCTTAGGTACTCGATAGAGTAAGGGGGTACTCTATCAAGTAGCCTTAGGTACTCGATAGAGTAAGGGGGTACTCTATCAAGTAGCCTTAGGCACTCGATCGAGTAAGGGGGTACTCGATCGAGTACCTTGGGTACTCGATCGAGTGTCCTATTTACGGGAGTTTTCTCGGGTTTTGTTAATTATGCGATTAAGGTATTTAAACATAATCGTCATTGTTTTAAATCACTTTTGCAAAACCTAAAACCCTGTTTAAGAGAGAAAGCAAC
Source organism: Silene latifolia (assembly GCF_048544455.1). Taxonomy (NCBI): domain Eukaryota; kingdom Viridiplantae; phylum Streptophyta; class Magnoliopsida; order Caryophyllales; family Caryophyllaceae; genus Silene; species Silene latifolia. The sequence continues at coordinate 235,309,283 of NC_133538.1, forward strand.
CAGTTCATCTTCCTAATCGCATTCTTAGCAATTCTCGGAGTTCAGACGGTCGGTTCTTGTCGTTATTCGTATCGTTGAGTTCCTTGCGTCGAGGGTAAGCTTTTAATATAATTTTTATAGTGTTTTGTTAAGTTTGGTTAAACCCTAATTTAGAGATTGGGGGTTTTGTGTGTAGTATGTGATGTGTAGTCTCTATGTGTTATATGATAGGAGGAGGGTTCGTAGAAGAGGCTTTTTGATACAGCTGTAGATACCGTCTGCTTGTTGTGCTTTCCAGGTAGGATTTCCTACTCGAGTATTAGTCCCATAATGGGATATTGGTGATGTGCTGTAGTTAGTTGTTTGATATAATGCCTGTGTTGTGATTGTGGTTGTGTTTGTTGATGGTTCTCGAGATGCGTTCTCGGCTGAGTGGGGTCACATGCGGGAGTGATCTCACGCCCTAGTTTCGCCCTTCGTGGAACCCCCCACGGAAGGGGATGTGCACATTAATGGGACAGGGTTATCGCTCGTATGATGAGCGGGGCTTAGGTGGGAACGGCGCGTCCCCACATCATCGGCGGTCAGGGTCCAAAGGACGATCGTCATTGAGATGATGGGGATTGGTTGGTGGTGTGTGTGTGTGTGTGACAGTTCAGCTGTCTGTTTGTCTTATTATTGATATATATATATATATATATATAAGTTGTGTGATTAGTACTGACCCCGTTTAAATGTTTTAAAAACTGTGGTGATCCATTCGGGGGTGGTGAGCGATTGCTTAAGGTATATCTTGATACGCGTGGGATCTAGCTCGGGATGGAGTCATCACATATCAGAGTCTTTAGTCTTCCGTTGTGTTTATTAGAACAGTTCCTTTCAGTTGGTTTATAGTTTGAGGACAAATTGTATTTTGCTTACGCTTGGTTTTGTAATGTAATCACTTAAACTTATTTAATAAAGTATGTTTCTTCATTGTCTTCCTGATTATCATGCCTCGGTAACCGAGATGGTGACATCCTCATACCCGAGTGGTCCCGGTAAGGCACTTGGAGTATGGGGTGTTACAAATGGTATCGTAGAGACGATCCCGAAACCTCGTAACCAATGAATCTAATGAATCTAGGGAGTCAATTAAAATGAACCCGGGTAAAGGTTGTAGGAGCTAATGCAAAGACTTGGGAGACGTCCTAAAGTCGCGAACTCGCCCTACAATTTTGAACCGGTCACCATGGGATATGTGTCGGGATCGTTATGTGCTTATTGTGTCTTTGTGTGTATTTATGTAGTAGTATGTTGTATGAATTGATGGATGAAAGATGATAATGACGTGAATTGTATGTTGGTTGATTGTAAAGCATGAAAGTATAATTATTGATACATGTAATTTGACATGTTATAATTACGCAAGGAAAAGTGTTTTGTCTATATATATATATAAAGCGATGTGTAAGTATACATGTTGTTGTTGTCGTGTTGAGTAAAAGTACAGAAGGTTAGGAGTATGAATTGAACATGTGTTGGGTGAATATGTTGAACGTATATGGTGGATAAATATGTGGTATGATGGATGAATTAGTGGAAAAGATGAATCATCGTGGTAGTAACATTTGAATAGGGGACTTGATGTCATGTATTTGTGATTTTGTTTACGAAAAGTGATAGAATAAAAACATGTGGGTAAGTCATAATTGGCAAGTTAGATAAGCTAAGTGCATGATGAATGTTGTTGTTTGGCTTTTGAAAATAGTAACATATGATTATGAATACTGGTTTTATGAGTTTTGGGTTGTTTTCGTTTAACTTGGTTGTTGTTTAAGTTGTTTGGAAGTAAAAATCAAATAATTATGTCGTCCGATTACAAAGAAAGTTGTCTTTAAACTGTTATAACTTGAGATGCGTAAATGATTTTAATGTGAATCCAATTGGAGGTGATAGCTTGTTCTTTTACGATTCTAACGATAGGTCACACGTCCCAAACGACCAAGAAATGAGTGAGTTATGACTGTTTTACGAAAAAAACTGGACAAGTCTTGAGAATTTGGGTACTCGATCGAGTATCCTTGGTACTCGATCGAGTAAAGGGGCACTCGATCGAGTACCTTAGCTACTCGATCGAGTAGCCCTGGTAATTTGTTTTACGTGCTTCTGATCTTCACCTACTCGATCGAGTAAGTCCCTTACTCGATCGAGTGGCTCAGATTCGATCTAGTGACCCCTATTTTGGGTCATATGTTTATCTTTTGACTTCGTTGCATATTATGTTTAATTCAAAGGCATTATTTTGCTTCTTTATGCATTGTTTTACATGTATGTTGGTCTTGACGCGTAAGTTACCCAATTTTGTGGTGTAAAGAGTGGCACCTATGATGAGTATGAGTTCGGTGGGGAGGACATGATTTATATGTGTTGGGATTAGTAAGACTTAATTGAGGCATAGAGCATGTTGTGTGAGACGAGATGAGTGACATGATTGTATGTTGAGTAATGAAAATGTAAGTGAATGTGGGCAAGGCATGATGTAAGTTTAAGGAACGTGAGAATGAAAAGATTGAAAGAAAGGATGTGGATAGTAGCAACCTGAGATGTATAATAAATTATGGAGGGAGATGGCTAGAAATAGTGTTGAGTAAGAACATATGTAATGAAAGGTCGTTTGGAAATAGTGGTATATAGCGAACTTAATGGGACATGTCGCGACGTGGATTTGCGGTGTAGTGACCGAGTTTGGAAATTTGTGTTATCGAGAGACGAAACTACCGTGTGATTTCCTTGGGTAATTAACGGTATTAAATGAATTATGATTTCTAGAGATGTAAAAAGGGAGATGCAATTGTTTGAACATTAAACCTTGATTCTATGGATAGATTAGTGGCAAGTGTGAGTGATAGCATAATAAGAGAAGATCCATGATAAGAAAGAGTGGGATGATGTCGGTAGAAAATAATGGAATTTGAGTTTTGGAGCAACGAAAGGGTAACTGGATTTCTAAAGAGTTAGCTAGAAGGAATAAGGAGTTGAACTATTAATTGGTATTATTAAGTGTAAAGAGAAAAGAAGGATAAAAGTAAGCTGAGGAAAATATTCACCGGAGTTATGTGATATAAAGGTAAGGAATCATCGAAATGTGTGATATTATCATGAGGATGTTAGTTAATGGTTATATGGGAGTTTCAGGACAACATGTTTAATAATGAGTTTCGAGAAATTAAGGAAAGTAAGAAGTTAGTAGAATATCTGCATGATATGAGATTTTGGTGGAAAAATGGATGATGATTCAATTAAGGAAAATATTGGGAAGAATGTTGAGGTAATTTTGTTCATGGATTCGATGTTCGTTGTTTGGGATGTTAACCAAAGATAGAAAAGAAATCATGATGTTTAGAGATGAGTGAAGAGGTTTGATGTCCGGACAGTGGTAGTGTTATGGTCTTTGACTAGTGGTTAAGGTTAAGGGTATATTAGAAAAGTGGCAATCCTAAAGAGGCTGATTTTGTAAAGACTTAATTGATAAAAGTATGGTTGTCAGGAAGTATAAGACATAGTCTTAGGAGGTGGTTTCTCATAATGAGTGTTAGCGGTATGGTTATGTATGGCAGAAGGTGCTGATGATGCGAATGGAAGAATGTGATGAGGGGCATGCGAGTTAAGCTCGGACAACAGGTAACCTTTGTTGAGTGGTAACTTACGTGGTCAGGATTGACTAGTTGGTTGTGATTACGGGTCTATGATATGTGTAAATGTTTGTGTGAGGTTCTGACCTCACAAGAAGTGGTATGGTGTGATAATTATAAAGCTGTTTTATGAATGTTCTGTAATATATATGTTGGACACGGTAGTTTAATTGAATGATATCCAAAAAGGTAATAATTTGATTAATTTGACATGGCTAGTTATAATTTTATGTGTATTAATAACACATGTGTATTCCGTGAAATGGTAGAGATGATGTTCATGAGATGCTTATCTGTTTAATTCATATAATATGTTGCGTTGTGATTGAGTAAAGTGGATTTGAGTAAGTTTTCTTGTCCGAAAGGTTATTTCCAGTCGATTTATGGAATTATATGTAGCTGTGATGTCTATCGATGTGGTTGTGGTGCCTCCGGTGGTGATCCGGGCACGGTATTTAGTATTGTGATGCGGGTATTTTCGCATTGTGGTGTGGCTATTGGTGGCGGTGTTGTGATGCCGTCACCGGTTGTGGTGGAGTAGGCGGGATGATTATGATACGAGTTTTCGAAAGTGCATACCAGTTATACATAGATTGTTGTTTTGTTTGCTGTTGTTCTTTGTGAGTTTTGGTTGAACATGTAGACAGTCGTCTTGCTTATTGATGTTTTCTTTACCAGGTTAAGTTAAGAATGAGGTAGAGTATGATATGAAATAGAGTTGAATATGTTTTCGTTGTTGTCATGGTATAGTGATGTTCTATTGATGGGACACGGTTGTGAGAGGTTGTTACAGTAATTTTGATCTTGTTCTAGATAAGGCTTTAGTAGACATGGTAATGGAAAATGATTCGTGGAACATGTGTTGTAATGATCTGAAAGCGGCAGGTAGTTCATAATCTTTTGTTGGGACAATGAGTGTAGAGTGTTGGGGGAATTAGTGTCATATTAAGTTATGTATGAGTTTTGCGGTAATGAAGGAAAGAACTTGAGGATCTAGTGTGAGTATAAGTAACGAGTGTGGATCGGGAGTTATGCTTCTGAAAGATAAGTGTTTTACATAGTGAGGTATGTTGGTTTGCAGTGATAATGGAGAGTTAGTATGGTGATTTTGCTACGAGCCTTATGGTATAGGTTAGGGGTGTGCAGATTGATTTGAAGTATGAGAACTGTTGAAGTAAGAGAGCTTTGAGAAATAGGAGTGATTATGGAAATGAGGTTATAGGCAGTTATCTTTGACATATGGTGGTGATGAGGATAATGAGATAATATAGCTAAGGGTTTAGTATTAGTGAGTTACGAGGACGTAACATTTGTCTTAAGAGGAGTAGGATGCAATAAAAGAGAGTTTCATGGTGGTGCATGCGGTAATATAATTGGAAGTAGAGTGTTAGCGTAGCGTAAAGGAGGGATTTGTTTTGTGGACAATACTTATAAAAGGCCATGTCCGTGCTTGTAGTAGTGTGATGCTTCAGAGTGTGGGAATATTTTATATAGTGTTGACAGTTGAAGGATGATGTTATGAGTCTGAGTAAACTTCGAGGACGAAGTTCCTTTTAAGGGTGGTAGAATGTAACATTCCGTTTGATGTCTAGGAGTGTCTTGATTTTGGATTTGATAGTGGATGATATTATGGAGCTAGCAGTGTTAGTGGATGGTGGTTGGTTATGTATGAAGTTGGTGTCGTGAGAGATATATATGTGGTGGATACGATATTGTGAGTCATGTTAAGGAAGTAAACATAGTTGGTGGAGTGGGTGTTAAGAGTTCATGTTTTATGTTTGGTCGAGTTGTTGAGTTCTTAGTTATGTTGTTGTGTCTGGGTCGAGTTAGTATGGTTGTTTTTAGAGTATGGGTTGAACTTCGGGGACGAAGTTCCTTTTAAGGAGGGAAGACCGTAATACTCCGTATTTATAAGTCTTGGGGTACTCTATCGAGTAGGCCTTACTCGTCGAGTAAGGGTAAGTTGCGTTTAGAAAAGTTTCGACTGGGGTACTCTATCAAGTAGCCTTAGGTACTCGATAGAGTAAGGGGGTACTCTATCAAGTAGCCTTAGGTACTCGATAGAGTAAGGGGGTACTCTATCAAGTAGCCTTAGGCATTCGATCGAGTAGGGGTACTCGATCGAGTACCTTGGGTACTCGATCGAGTGTCCTGGTTTCTGGGGAGTTTTCTCGGGTTTTGTTAATTATGCGATTAAGGTATTTAAACATAATCGTCATTGTTTTAAATCACTTTTGCAAAACCTAAAACCCTGTTTAAGAGAGAAAGCAACCAGTTCATCTTCCTAATCGCATTCTTAGCAATTCTCGGAGTTCAGACGGTCGGTTCTTGTCGTTATTCGTATCGTTGAGTTCCTTGCGTCGAGGGTAAGCTTTTAATATAATTTTTATAGTGTTTTGTTAAGTTTGGTTAAACCCTAATTTAGAGATTTGGGGTTTTGTGTGTAGTATGTGATGTGTAGTCTCTATGTGTTATATGATAGGAGGAGGGTTCGTAGAAGAGGCTTTTTGATACAAATTGTAGATACCGTCTGCTTGTTGTGCTTTCCGGTAGGGATTTCCTACTCGGTATTAGTCCCATAATGGGATATTGGTGATGTCTTTGTAGTTAGTTGTTTGATATAATGCCTGTGTTGTGATTGTGGTTGTGTTTGTTGATGGTTCTCGAGATGCGTTCTCGGCTAAGTGGGGTCACTTGCGGGAGTGATCTCACGCCCTAGTTTCGCCCTTCGTGGAACCCGCCACGGAAGGGGATGTGCACATTAATGGGACAGGGTTATCGCTCGTATGATGAGCTGGCTTAGGTGGGAACGGCTGCGGTCCCCCATCGGGGGCTGGGTCCAAAGGACGTCGATATTGAGATGATGGGGATTGGTTGGTGGTGTGTGTGTGTGTGTGACAGATTCGCTTCTGTTTGTCTTATTATTGATATATATATATATAAGTTGTGTGATTAGTACTTGACCCCGTTTAAATGTTTTAAAAACTCGTGGTGATCCATTCGGGGTGGTGAGCGATTTAAGGGTATATCTTGATACGCGTGGGATCTAGCTGGGGATGGAGTCATCACATATCAGAGTCTTTAGTCTTCCGCTGTGTTTATTAGAACAGTTCCTTTCAGTTGGTTTATAGTTTGAGGACAGTTGTATTTTGCTTACAGTTGGTTTTGTAATGTAATCACTTAAACTTATTTAATAAAGTATGTTTCTTCATTGTCTTATGATTATCATGCCTCGGGTAACCGAGATGGTGACATCCTCATACCTGAGTGGTCCTGGTAAGGCACTTGGAGTATGGGGGTGTTACAGCATCGGGATCATGAATGATGTTGCGGGGATTTTTGAAAGACTTGTGTGACTTCCATTTGAAAATCGGCACTCGTTGGGGAGTTAGAAACTTCTCAGGACTTGTCGAGGATATGAGTTGCCGCTCGTCGGGAGGTAGCGTATGCAATTTAATTGACGCAGTTAAAGCCCTTGGACTTGAGGGGTCGGTGTTTGTTAGGAAGAGCTCGGTACTCAGTTGGAGTGAGTTTGTCTTCTCAATATTACCTGCATGGGTAGTGACCACACAAATCCGCAGTCGCATAGACAAGCACGTAGCATGTAAGCATATAAGCACATAAGCATGTAAGAAGTTAGCATATAAGTAACCAACATGTAATATCTGACGCGAGGGGAGATAAATGTTTCGAAAGTTGTGAAGCTTAAAATCAGTTAAGTGTTGGAATTTGTTGCTCGCAGTTCCATGATTTGATAGATTGGAGACACGTGACCGTTGGGATACTGACTCACACGGACGCACACTGACAGACTGACAATTGGGCAGTCGTGAACGTGACACAAAGTCAAACACGGGGGTGACTCTGACAGACATTACATATGTAGGTGCAACTCCTTAGCCAAGAAAGGGTGACAACGCGTATCAGATCCCTGAGGTAGAAGGTCCGCTCGGCTGGGGAACATGAATTGATTATCTTCTCCAGACATCTTTGCCCTTGTTTTCTTGTTTGAGATCCCTTCTCGAGTTTTGATGATTCACAGAGCGAACCAAGACCTTGTCATTGTCCGAACCGAGCACTAGGCTATGGGTGGTTTTATTTTGAACCGTAGTTGAGACTCAAAAGATGTTTGAGGACAAAGGACGGGTGGCGTCTTGAAAGAGAAGCCCCCAGAGTAAGAAGGTGGGATTTTGACAAAACAAAGAATAGGCGACGTCTTAAGGAAGAAGCCCCAAGTAAAGAAGTATAAGATTAATTTTTGCCACTGGGTGGGCTGCTTTTGAGGATTTATGTTGATGGTTGAGATTGAAACGGGTGTGCGGTTGTGTCCTTGTAATAGGACTGCCTACGTATTCGCGTGTGTGTGAAATCAAACTAGATCTTAGTTCTGAGCTGTTTTTTTAGGGTTGAAAATTGGAATTGTTTTGAAAGGGATGTACGGTTGTGTCCTTGTTGGGGGACTGCCTACCTATTCGCGTGTTTACGAAATCAAACCAGATTGTAGTTCTGAGTGTGTGTGCAATGGGTTGCCAATTGAATGTTTGAAAATTAAACCAGATCGTAGTTCAGGGTGTGTGTTGATAATTGATTTTGAGGTGTATGGTTGTGTCCTTGGAGGACTGCATACGTATTCACGTGAAGCGAAATCAAACCAAATCGTAGTTCTAAATGTGTGTGTGCCTAAGCAAGATGTTAGGACCTGTCAGAAGGTGTATGGTTGTGTCCTTGAAGGACTGCCTACGTATTCACTTGGTGTGAAATCAAACCATATCGTAGTTCTGAGTGTGTGCCTAAGCGAGTTGTTAGGACCTTAAAGTGTAAGGGTCACGACGGTAAATTCCAATAGGAGACTCGTCTGGATGTGTGCCTAAGTGAGTTGTTAGGACCTTAAAGTGTGAGAGTCACAACGGTAAACTCCGTTTGGTAACTTCAGAAGTTGATTTGAGATAATTCCTCCTTGATCATGAATCAAAGAGGTGTAATTTTTGAAAATGTTCCTTATCATGTGAGCACACTAAGAAAAGGACCCTAAGGGTAGACTAGGTATGTCCCATTCTCGGTAGCAAAGCATTCGAGGACTTCGTATCCGGGTCAGGGTAAAAATGGCTACGACATTATTCAATGTGGAGCATGGTAATAATAGGTTTGTTCGACAGATACAAATCTGGAGCTTAGGGTCACGATGGAAAATTCCGTTTGGTGACTCGAAGATCGATTGGATAGAAATCCCTCTTTATCATGAATCGAAGAGGCATAATATGTGAAAAGGTTTCTTGCTACATGAGCACACTAAAAAGCGGTCTCTAAGAATGAAATGTGCATGTCCCGTTCCAGGGAGCAATGTTTTTTGAAGACTCCGTATCTGGGTCAAGGTGGAAATGGCGTCGACATTATGAAATGTGGAGCCTTGTAATAAAAGGTTTGTTTGACAGATAAAAATTTGGAGCTTGTATTTGTGGTGTTTAGGCCGATGGGTTACGGCTTGTATTGTTTTGCGGAATGGGGTCTTAAGCTTGATGTGGCCTGAGCACAAAATGGCTAGTAATTAATGTGGGATCAGATTCCCATTCCTGGACCTTAAAGGTTAAGGTGTGATATTACGAGCTTGAGGGGAATCCTCAGAAGCCTATATAGGTCTCCTTGTAACAGTCTCTAGAAGGACTTAGGGGTGAAGCAGTGTTGATTATGATCTTGAGGGGAATCTCCAGGATCCTAGATAGATTTCCCTGTAGTAGTCTTTAAAAGAACTTAGGGGTGAAGGAGTGTTGGTTATGACCATGAGGGGAATCCCCAGGATGCTAGATATGTCTCCCTGTAGTAGTCTCTGGAAGGACTTAGGGGTGAAGCAGTGTTGGGTTTGTTATTAGTTGACGAGTCTTGAGCTCTTGTTTTAGCTCTTTAACATTGTGTTTTGGTATTTTTGTGTTTTGTACTTGTTGGTCCCGAAGTTTGGAGGAAGAAACGTTGGTCATGGGCTTTGGACTTGTGAGTCCTGGACTTGGTGTTTTGGACTAACTTGTTCGGTGTTTTGGACTTGTCGGTCCGGGATTTGGTGTGTTGGACTCCTTGGTCCTTGGCTTTGGACTTGTTGGTCCTAGACATGTTATTTTGTACTCACATGTCCAGGATTTTGTGTGTTGGATGCTTTTTTGGATTTTGGCCTTTTTGAGAAAAGGGTTTCAGTCTTGTTTTATTTTTATTTTGGCTTGGGACTTGACCTTGACGTTGGGTGAGTAGCCTTTGGCTTTGGCTTTAACTTTGGTTTTTGCTTTGACTTTGACTTTGACTTTGGCTTTGGCTTTGGCTTTGGCTTTGGGGAATGGATATTGGCTTGGGCCTTTGATTTTGGCCTTTCGCTTTGACTTTGGGTGAATGGCTATTGGCTTGGGCCTTTGATTTTGGCCTTTCGCTTTGGCTTCGGGTGAATGACTATTAACTTGGGCCTTTTATTTTGGCCTGTGGCTTTGGCTTTGGGTGAATGGCTATTAGCTTGGGCCTTTGATTTTGGCCTCTCGCTTTGGCTTTGGGTGAATGGATATTGGCTTGGGCCTTTGATTTTGGCTTTTCGCTTTTGTTTTGCTTTGGATATATTGGGTTTTTGCCGTCCTTCGTTCGAGGAAGGTAGAGGTGCAGACGGGGATGTACCCGTTGGTGAGAGGTTGATATTTGGTGATGGGATGTTTTTGTGGGGAATGGGCTTGCCTTCCGTCATTGATCATGAACAAGGAGATGTTCTGGTTTGTTATCTAAGTTCGTCGTAGGATCCCTTTGATAAGAACTCGTTCTAGATTGGGGTGCTATTGAAAGTTTTCTATTACTAGACATGGACTAGGTAAAGAGAATGAATACGGAGTTTCAAGTCCTCTACTTACTCGGTACGGAACGTCGCTCGAGTGTACCCGCATTAAATTGGGACATATTGTTTGTTTTAAATCAATTCTCAAATCAATTCTCGTTGTCAGCGGGAAATGGTAAGGGGGAGAATATATGATGGTTGGAAATTGTGCTTTTATTTAGATAAATAAGAGGTTAGCACAAACTCGATGAATACATGTGACTCATGGGGATAGCCCCCAGTTGTCGTTTAGGAATAAAAGGACAGACGCTAGGATAGATATGAGAAAGCCCAACACTCGGACTCGGACTCAGATCAATCGTAGATACGGACTCCTAATCATCACTTTCCTCCTTGAAGGTCTCCTTCGCAGCATCCAGCGGCTTGATTGTCTGGTTTTGACTATTGACCCACATGAGCACTTCACTCTCGTTGTTGGGAATTATATGAGGATAATAGTCTATGAGGCTTTCATCTCCTTGTAGAATGAGATGTTCATTAGGGTTGTTTTCATCACTTGGTTGGCCTATGGATGAAGCCATCAGTTCATGGTTGTCAATCATATTTTGAATAACATGTTTCAGTTTGAAGCATGTTTCAGTATCATGACCTTTTCGGTGATGATATTGGCAATAGGCACTGCCGTCCCAGAAACGGGTTTTCCTGCTTTCAGACGGGTCCGTAGTGGGCCCGATTGGTTGTAGTTTCCCTTCAATCATGAGCTTTTGAAGAGTTGCGGCATAGGTTGTGTGGAGATTGGTGAATGTCCTTTTAGAACGTTCAACCTTGCTGTTTGACTAGAGACATTCAGGAGGATTGTCTGGACTGAGAGGTGCAATTATGATTTTGCTAGCCTCGATCATATCTTGAATGGCGTTTTTGAGTTTCAAACAGGTTTTGGTGTCATGGCCCTTGCCTTGATGGTATTGGCAATAGACATTACCATCCCAGGATCGGGCTCTTTTGTGTTCTGGTGGGTCCGGGGTCGGACCAATGGGTTGGAGTATTCCTTCTGAGGCAAGTATCCCAGAGCGGTGCAATATGTTATTCCCAGATATGTGAATTCCCTTTGATGTTTTCCCATAGTTCCAACATTGGTGTTTTTTGGGATGTTTTTGTGAGATTTGATTTTGTTTTTGTTTATCCTCGGCGGAAGCAGGATTTGGCCGTTGTCAATGGGAAGTTTTTGGGATGTTGCTTGATATTTTGAAGGGGATTTTGATGAGGCAGTTTTATGTTATTTGTTGGTGGGTTCGTGGATGTTGGAACCATCGGACAATTCCTCATTCTTATCACTCATTGGCTGGTGAACGGAGGGTTAGTTTTCTCCTTGGTGGTTAGGTTCATTTTCGGTATTACCCAACCTTCTCTCCAAATTAGCTACCCGGGTGTTCAAGTCATTGATAGCAACTTGAAGCTTTGAGAATATGTTGTTTATAGAGACGGAGAGTATCATTATAGCACTTTGTATGCCATCTTCGTCAATTCCATGAATTTTCTTATCATCAGGAGGGATGAGGTGAGAGCAGTCTAGGAAAGATTCCTGACTGTGTCTAATTGGGTTTTCTGGAGGGTTGTTCTTGTTGTTTGTTAAGGGAGGCAATGGCAACTCGCCCTTTTCGATCATATCAAGGATGACGCCTTTTATAGGGAGACACATTTCAGTGTCATGTCCACGACCTTGGTGATATTGGCAAAAGAGGTTTCCATCCCATCTTCGACCTCGCTTGTTTGGTAGAGGGTTTGGAGTTGGACCAATTGGCTTGAGTTTTTCTTTAGAGATTTGCCTTTCCAAGGCTGTGGCATAAGGCATACCGAAATTAGGGAAGGACCTATGAGGTCGTCTGGTATTGGTTGATGGAACACCTAAGGAACTGGCTTCAGTGGTTTTGGTAGCCTTCCAATTAGGGTTGGTTTTGTCGTTGGCATGTAGTCGGCTTTCAAGGAGCTTAACCCCTTGCTTAATATCAGAAGAGGGATTATTCCCGGTTATCATTTTGTCCTCAACTTGGGAGAAGACGAGTGCTCAAGTTTTCCACGGTGGCTAGGAGTCGAAGGACCATGTTATTGGTTTCGGCAGAAGTCATGGCAGATGAAGGTTGATCAACTTCTTGAGTTTCTGGTTGGAAATTGATGGCACCCAAGGGATTCCTATTTGACATAACGATGGGGGTTATAACTTGTCTTGCCAAGGGATTGCACAAACAAAGGCAGGTACGACACATATGTATAAAAGGCAGTTTTGTCGTGGGGACGCGACAATGCGACTTGATTATGAGTTCATTAAAGATCGTGGATGACCTCTTGTGTTTGAACTCTTGACGCATGACATTGAATTTAGACTCCAGTGTCAACTTTGGCATAGTGATGCCTAGACAGACAACTTCTGACTTAGTTTGGATGTGCGTTGATGGCGTGACGCCGTTGGACAAGACATGTACACAAACATGACCTTTGACCTGTAATGTAGGGGAAAGACGGGTTTAATACCCAACAGATTTCGACTCTACTAACGCCATTCGATATGTCTCGACAATTAGGCGACACGACCTAGACCAGAAGGTAGGTACTGACTTCGGCAGAAACTCGATGTTATCTAGACGACTTGACTTGAAATCGACTGGACTCTGATCGACTCCAGGTTGAATCAGAAAGGTGGACTGAAATTTTCGAAAATAGAAATTTTCAAAAAGATTCATTTGTCGTTTTATAGACGGCTTCCGAAGAGTAGGGATCTTTAGAAGGTCGGCCATTTGAAAGGGTTGTCTTAGGTTTGTTTTCAAAAGAAGGTTTAAGTGGAGATTGCTGCGGCTCTGAAAACAATGTGTTGTTTCCGAAGACGGTTTTTGAAATTCCGAATCACGGAGTTGAAAATAGAGAATTGAAGAATTTGGAATCGTCATCACAATGGCCATGAAAACGGTTAAATTTGTTTTCAAAGAATTGAAATTGGGCTGAAAAATTGAAAACGGTTAAATTTGTTTTCAAAGATTGAGTTTTAATTTGAAATCTTAAAACTGTTAAATTTGTTTTCAAAGATTTGATTTTGAATTAAAATTTGAAAACGGTTAAATTCGTTTTCAAAGATTTGTTTTTGAATATGAAATTTGAAAACGGTTAAAGTTATTTTCAAATGATTGATTTTGAATTTGAAATTTGATAACGGTCAAATTTGTTTTCAAATATTTGATTTTGAATTTGAAATTTGAAAACGGTTAAATTTGTTTTCAAAGATTTGAAAGTGGGTTTGAAATTTGAAAACGGTTAAATTTGTTTTGAAATGATTTGAAATTGGATTTGAAATTTGAAAACGGTTAAGTTTGTTTTAAAAGATTTGATTTTGAATTTGAAATTTGAAAACGGTTAAAGTTGTTTTCAAATGGTGGATTTTGATTTTAAAATTTGAAAACGATTAAATTTGTTTCCAAATGATTTGATTTTGAAATTGGGGGATTTGAAATGGTTAAATTTGTTTTCAAATGATTTGAAATTGGAAATTGTGAGGATTGAATTCGTTATCACGATGGGTTAGGAAACCGTTTTAACCTTTGAAAGGCGGTATGCAAATCGAAAAGTGTGAGAATTGAAATTGCTATTACGGCTGCTTAGAAAAGCCAAATTTGATTTGGAAAACGAGAATTGAAATTTGGAAAGTTCCATGGGTTGAAATCGTCATTACGACGGTTTGAAAAACAGTTTTACTTGAAACTTGATTTCGAATTTTGAAAATTCGAGGGTAAAATTTGTCATACGACGGCATAAAAAGGGCGCTTTGAGAATGTAACGATCGGCGAGGGACCGAGGTTTGAAACGACCATTACGATGATGTAAAAGGTTTTTTTGAAATAGTTTGTGAAAACCGAGTTTGAAATCGTCATTACAACGGCATGAAAATGTGCATTTGAAATTGTTATAAAAACCGGGTTTTGAAATGGCCATTATAACGGCATAAAAAAGGTGCATTAAAACGGTTATAAAAAAACGGGCTTTGAAATCATCATTACGACGGCATAAAATGGTGTGCAACGGTCGGCGGAAGACCGAGGTTTGAAACGGCCATTTTAACGTCATAAAAAGGTGTTTTGAAACGGTTGTAAAAGCCGAGTTTGAAAATCGTCATTACGACGGCCTAGAAAGGCATGTCGAAATGGTTGTAGAAAACCGGGTTTTAAAATCCTCATTAAGACGGCCTAAAAAGGCGTGTTAAAATGCGACGGTCAGCGAAAGACCGAGATTTTGAAATGGCCATTATAACGGCATAAAAAGGTGTTCTAAAACGGTTGTAAAAGCCAAGTTTGAAAATCGTCATTACGACGGCCTAGAAAGGCTAGTTATTTGAAATGCAACGGAAGGCGAAAGACCGAGGTTTGAAAATGCCATTATAACGGCGCAAAAAGGTGTTTTGAAAGTTTTAAATGACAGGGAAGGACTAATGATCACATAACACATAAGCACTCACAATTAATTATATCATGCATAATGATGACACGGTTTTGGCTTAATAAGGGTGGTTACACACCAAGCAATCAAACCCCGATTTTCGAGAGAGATACCAATCCAAACAAAATGTGTAAGGAGGGTACCCTAGCCTCGTTCTCGAAGGTGATGAAAGCTCTTTGATGAAACAGAAATGTTTAAAGTCAATGGCATGCTTGACTCAATCGGGATTCGAAACGCGGGGATGAGAAAACTCACGCCGACGAGACGAGCCAAATGGTCGATAAAGGTTGGGGTGAGGGCCCGGACAAGGAACTTGACTTATGACCGTAATATCAATTAATGAACTTTAACCACGACCTCGTTCGAATTTCACCTCTAAGGATCACAAAGACACAAGTGTACTAGTTTTCCCCAGCGGAGTCGCCAATCTGTGCACATGGGCCACGCGCCGGTCTGCGGGTGAGCCGCCTACCGGTTCGTATTCACGGGCCACCTGCACGCCAAGCCAAATTGTGGACATGCAGCGGTCTAAAAGCCACGCTCGGTGACGTAAAAAGGCTTTCGAGCAGATCGCTTTAGATCGGTCGGTTTCATCTCGGTAAAGGTCTCGAAACGATGCGGATATGTTCGGAGTTGCCACCAAGCATTTGTGGGATGCTTGGAACCCGTTCGAATCCACTTTATACCTAGGTCAACAAAGGCAAAAAGCGGTGTTTGACATAGGTACTAAAGATAAGGACTCGTCGCCCTTTTAGCATTCTATGCCTAAAATGAATCTCATGCGCCCTCGATAAGGCCATCCACTATCCAAAGGTTCTGAGTAAGGAGTGAGGGTATGTATTGGGAAGCCCTTTAATTGGACACCCAATCCGCCCGCGTTAGCGGCCTCTACTGATCGATCGTGGTTGTTTAAGTGCAAAAGTTGATAAAACGGTTTAAATGCATGAATACGCATCCAAAAGTCTTAACCTAACATGTGAGAGCTTTCTATGTCGGTTAATTTAATCCATGTACCAAGAGATTGGAGTCAAAGTTAGATTTAGATTGATTTGCATGTGAAAACGGTTATAAACATACATTTACCAAATTCGGATTATGATGCTTAACACTATCCATTTATTTGAAAAAGGGTGTCAAATGACAAAGTATAAAAACATAAACTTGTCAATCTGATCCGTCACATATTCGGGTTAACCGTAATCGGGATCGTCCTAGACAAGTGCTAAAATGAAACAGAACAGTGCCAGGCAGCCCCATTGGGGCCCGAGCCTATTGGCGAGGGAAGGGGCTCTGCCCTGATTTTAAAATATGAAAACAGACGGCCTCTTGGGGCGCGAGTCAGACGACGACCCAAGGGGCGTCTCCCTGTTGCTAAAAAGGTTGTTTAAAACCGTTTTTTGTGATTAATGATTTGCAAGTATGATTTGCGTGACTCGTAATAATTACTATTATGTTAGTAATATTCGTTGTCGTATTTGCAAGTTTGAAAAGAATAGTAAAATGTGTAAAAGGAAAATGTTCGATTTGAACTAATTATGTTAAGTTCAATTATTTGTAATTAGTCAAGTTTGTCATCGTACTCGGATTAAACCGACATGGTATAAAGAACCAAGGATGATTATGAATTATGACTAATATGTTTTCAAGTGTAAATAAATGAGAAAAATGGTACATAAAAGAAAAAGGGGGTTTAAAATACACATTAAATTTGTAATGAATCAATAATATCATCGAGTCACGGAATAAACCGTCATGGTATAAAGAACCAAGGATGATTTTTGTAATGGTCCAAATATGTTTATCATAAAAATGAATTACAATGGTAAATAAAAGGAAAAAGTTTTCTTTAAAATGTAATTAACCAATTAATATCACCGAGTCACAGATTAAACCGTCATGGTATATGGAACCAAGGGTGATTATAATTTATGGCTAAAATCTTTGTTATAAAAAAATGATTTGAATCATTTGAAATGGTAATAACCGATTGCAAATAAGAAAGAAATAAAGAGGAAAGACGAGAATATGCACGGATGAGTTTGACCCGATAACCCACAAGAGGTGCTATCTCTGCATAGCAAAGGGCTTCTGTCTCGGGCCAAAACTCGGTTCTGGCTCGTCTAATCTATATTTAAATCGTGTTATGCATTGTTCATGCACATAAACTCATAAAAACAGTAAAGTAATGAAATAAATGAGATATTTACACCCACAAACTTACGTGTATTGATGTTTGCGAAGTAGACGACTTTAGAGACGGTTTTCTCGTTGTGACTAATCGCGATCATAGAAGTTTAAAAGAGTGCCTTAAAAAAGGATTTTGTTTTGAAAATATATTGAAAATATGTTAATTAAAACATGTTGATTGATGAATTTAGTTGGTCAAGTGGGTAGGTCGAATGCACGGCGACGGTACCAAACAAAATGTGCAAGGCTTGTAATTACGATTGGTAGGTCGTAAACACGTGTCGAATTTGTGACTTAGGAAGTCGGGTCTAGAAGACTAAGAGAGAGGTGAGGGGGCGGACACTCGTGTGAGGATTATGGTGTGTGATGGTGGGTATTTATAGAGAAATGTGGGGAGGTAGGTCTGTTGAGTTTGCTTAGAGGCTAAGCAGACACCCCATTGAGGCGCGAGGTACCTTGTGATTGAAAAGGGTGTATTTTCCCTTTCAATTTGGACGTGGCCTTTGCTCTATCTATTATTTGGTTGGATTGATTTGTGGTATTGAAATGAGATGTCGTGTAACAATATGGGCACCTAATAAGATGATTTTGGGTGTTACTTGAGGTAGGTGTTTTGTGTGCTTGACCTGGGTTTGACCCCTGTGAGTCGGGAATTGAATTTCGAGTCGGTTTTTGGCTCGGTGTCGGTTTTGACTCTAATTAAGGTCATTTTAATGGAAATGACATGATAAAGGAATTCATGGCATTATTTTTGACATTCGAGATTTGGGTTGACTCAGGTTGACTCGAGTTGCGGTTTCTGAGTCGGTTTTGGATCCGAAGACGATTTTAACTCTAAATAGTTTTATTTTAATGCAAATGAAGTTAGAAAACTTTTGAAATCATTTTTCATATTCGAGTAGTGCATTAAACCATCTCATGTATAACAAATCAACGCACGTATATCAAAAACACGTTACAGTCCGATCATCATCGATTGGTTTTTGGAAGGTGCAGATACCGGGTATCTAGAGCGCCCTCAAAGAGTGTTCACCAGCATAGGGTCAACTTATGCAAGCGCCCTGAAAAGGCTTATGGACCAAGGGTAATTACAACCAATCGGACCCACCCCGGATCCGTCTGACGCTAAGAAATCCCGCTTCTGGAACCCCAATGCCTACCGTCAATACCACCAAGGGAAAGGTCATGACACGGAAACCTGTTTCAAGCTCAATCACGTCATTCAGGACATGATCGAGAAAGGGGAATTGCCTTTGCCTCTACCGACTAAACCAAACAATAAGACAAACCCTTTGGGATTACATGCCATCTCCGATGACGAGCCAACCTTGGACTGCTCACACCTCATCTTACCAATTGATGACGAGGTGAATGCCCTGGAGAAGGATGCCTCGGACGGGGTATTTATGTTCAGTGCCGCAACTATGCTTGCCATTGTCCAACAAGTCGAGGAAGAAATAGCTAGTCTCTCCGAAAGGATTACCCGACTTAACGATGCTTACCGCCGATTAATTTTCAATCCTCCAGCACCACGCCCGAGGGAAGGTCCCCCAAGCACCCAAAACTACCCTCACCAGGATGGATTGCTCCCGCGACTATTCTGGCACGCACCTCACAATAATCACCTTCACAATAATAAATCCCACAATAATCAACCTCCAAAAACTACCCTTACAAAAATTACCCTCACAAAAATTTCCCTCACAAAAACTGCCCACCGAGGAATACCTCTCCAAGGTACCCTCGGGATCCCGAAATCAATGCTATCTGGAGAGACGATGTTGAGGATATCTATATAGTCCCAGGGAAAGAGAAGCAATTCAACGGTCGCTCCAACAACGAACGACCAGGTTGTCCCAAACGCGGAAACTCAACCAAAAGCCCCCGAGAATTCGATCCACAAACAACTGCAGAAAGCAAAAGCCGAAATTTCAATTTGGCAACTGATCGCTACATCCTTCGAGCATCGGCAAGCTCTACTACAAGCCTTGGGAAAACTGACTGTGCCCTCTACCTCATCCCCTGAAGAAGTAGTAGCACACATGACAAGGTTATCAAAGAAGGTGATTTGGTCCCAACCAATCAGGGAGTGCGCGCTTACGACGACACTCGTCGTAAGGTCGCAGGGCTTATCACTCTAATCGTTGCAACCGGACCACTGGAAAGGCAAACCAGTTTTCAGGTAGTCGACATCGACGCCTCCTTCAACATGCTTCTGGGACGTCCCGGGAAAACGATCATGATTCCTGCTTCCCCAATCAAAGCCGTCCTGAAAAAAGGAAGAGCCTCCTAAGCCATTGGGGAGGATGACAACGATATGTGGGGAACTCAAGCTGTGAAAGCCATAACTGATGAATTAACACCCTCTAATTGTGACCCGTTTGTCAACCTTATAGTCAACCGCATTCTAATGCGCCAGGGTTACTTCCCGAGTCTACCTCTCAATCCGCTAAAGAGCACCTTACCTCCCTTGAAGCAGGCTAAGGTCCCCAACATTCTCTTCGGGCTGGGCTATGAACCTACCGATTAATGATGCGTGTCTTTTATATAAGGTCTTCACCTCATTTTTACACGCATTTCTGTGCTTTTTATGTAGCATCTGGCTACAAATATCCCCGAATATTCTACTTTGGTTCGTTATTTGTAATTTGCAGGAATTGACCGAAGATGAGCTAAATCGAGCCTTAATTGTCCCAATTGTATGCATTCATGGAAAATAAGGAGCCGGAGCTTGGAAATCTAATACTTGGAAGACGCATGAGCTGAATTTAGGAAGCAATTCAAGTCCTAACGTACCTATGTAGCTCGATCGAGTGGTTTACTGTTCGATCGAATGCCTTATTTACTCAAGATTGATCGATCGAGCAGTTTGAGTGGTCGATCGAGGAGTTTATGCAAGTGGTGCTCGATCGAGTGGGTCATTACTACTCGATCGAGTGGTTTGGTGATAATTTGCTCGATCGAGTGGATTACTTCTATTCGATCGAGCGGTTTCATGTGCTACTGTTAATTTCCGCCTAATTATTCATGGGCTTTTATAATTACTCCATAGATTAGGTTTTAGAGTGGATTTTTAGTATAAGACTGAGGGAGAACACTACGTGACTGCTCTCTCTGCACTTCGTTTATTTTTGGGGATCACACTTTGTCACTGTTCTTGGATTTTACTCTTCCTCTACACTTTGTTACTCGGATTCGGTATTATCAATCTAGTTTATTTCTCAATTTTATTTACTGCTTTGAATCTTCCTTCTCTTGTTGTTATAATTGCTTAATGCCCGGTTGAGATTTTTGGGGATCACACTTCTCTTGTTGCTGTTCAATGCCCGGTTGAGATTATTTCCTGGCAAGCTGAAGTCCAGGTGGAGTGGTCCATATACGGTGACAGCTGTCACCAAATTTGGATCCGTAGAGCTCGAAGATTCCGAGGGGCGCAGATTCAAGGTGAATGGCCAATATGTGAAGCATTACCACGAGGCGACTGAAGCAGACAATCGCGTTGAAGTCTTACGCTTCGACGAGCTCGACGCGCCAGTTAATTGATGCCGAAAGGTCGTGCGGACCTCTTAAACCAGCGCTCCCGGAGGCAGCCTGATTTTTATTATGCTTTTGTCGAACCTTTTATTTTCCCTTGGCTTTACATTGAACTTTAGACACGCTTTATGAATTTCCCTCGTTGTTTTCTTGCTTTTTATGCGTGTTTTGCAGGTCAAAGTACTCGATCGAAAGATATTGTGCTCGATCGAGCACTTTTTAGGCACCTTCATTCGATCGAATGATAATATCCTCGATCGACCTGATCCGAACCCATGTTGCCTCGATCGAGTGGTCATCGCTCGATCGAGCCCTTCCAATGCATCAGTTCACTCGATCGAGCCGCTCCAAGAGCTCGATCGAGTGGTTTTGACTTCCAAATGTTGTTTTACGTCTTTGAGCTACGCTGATTTCCTTTGACCTCCCATGTTCATGGTCGGTTTGGGGAGGTCCCTCCTTACGACGTTTTGTAAGTTTTCCGAATCCACTTCTCCTTTTCCTTTCGGTTTGCATTTCTTTCCCTATTTTTGGTACAATGAGGGCATTGTACGGTTTGGTTTGGGGAGGTATGCATCCTTATCTGTGTCTGCATGTTTTCTTGCATTTATGCTTCCATATTTATTATTTCCGCATGCATTGTTGTTTGTTTCAATTTTAAAAAAAAATTTCTTCCAAAAATTTCAAAAATTTCATGTTTAATTTGAGTCGGAACGTTTGAACATTGACGCTACTTTGAACCCTTACTTGAGCCCTGCATATTCTTGATATTTAGTTGGCGTGATTATGTGCATAATCTACGAGTTTTTGTTTCTCCCTTATCTGAACGAATAGACTTGACTCATTATGTCGGCAAGCTACATTACATTCTGAGGTTAGAGCTTTATAAACTGGTGACATTCATGACCGGTTTCATTTAGGATGTGAGTAGTACTCTCTCTAAGACATGTAACATCAATTTGCATAAGCATGAGTCTAGTCTTCTTAATACCTGTATGCATTCGGTCTGTGGATGGTGACACGTGTTAGGAGAGGCAGTCCCCTTTATTTCATTCTACCCATGAGCCTCACATAGCCAATTTGCCCTTTTTGTCCAATCAACTACTTTCTATAATACTTCCTACCCTAGCTGAGCTAGTAACGAGTAGTTCTTGGAATGTTTATTGTAATATGGTTATATTATTTGATTTCCGAAGATGGTGGAAGAATTGAAGGGAAAGAAAGAAAGAAGAAAAATGTCGAACCGTTGAGAAAAAAAAAGAAAAGAAAAAAAAAAGAAAAAAATGAAAAGCGAAAAAAAAATGCGAAAAAGGAAAGAAAGAAAAAAAAAAAGACAGAAAATTACATATGAAAAAGAATGAGAATTGTATAATGATTCACACTCCCATGCCTTATCTATATTTTATGGGGAGTTAACGACCTTTGGTGTTTGTGAGCTTAGTGCATAATTTTGCACCGTTTCATCTTGATGTCATAAGTACAAAGTTGGGATGCAGTTACTATTTGGATCCGATGTTGCTAGCCTGGCCACTAACCTCACATATCCAAATTCTTTTTTACCCTTCTTACCCATTACCTCACTTACCCAAATGTAAGTCCTCGGCACGTGTCTTTGTCATTAGTATGGTTGGAATGCATATGTACGGTTGTAGAGACCTTATTCATGGTTAACTGCATGCATGTTCTTACAGGTCGAGTTAGGTGAGTGTCTTACTTCTTTCTATCTTCCACATATATTCTCACCTTGTGCCTGATTTTGAGTGACGAGCGATCCGTGAGAGTCCGACATCTTTTGAATCTTGCAAGGTCGACGGTTCAGTAAGTTTGAAACATTAATTTAACTCGTTTGCACTTTTCACTGCCACTTTGTCATGATATCGCATTAAATTGGTTCTAGTGGATGATTTGTAGCTGATGCGTTGGTCTCGTTCCACTGTTCACCCTTAGTTGTATTCATATTTGCTTGGGGACAAGCAAAGGTTTGGTTTGGGGAGATTTTATGCGTGTCCTTTATATAAGGTTTTCACCTCATTTTTACACGCATTTCTGTGCTTTTTATGTAGCATCTGGCTACAAATATCCCCGAATATTCTACTTTGGTCCGTTATTTGTAATTTGCAGGAATTGACCGAAGAGGAGCTAAATCGAGCCTTAATTGTCCCAATTGTATGCATTCATGGAAAATAAGGAGCCGGAGCTTGGAAATCTAATACTTGGAAGAAGCATGAGCTGAATTTAGGAAGCAATTCAAGTCCTAACGTACCTATGTAGCTCGATCGAGTGGTTTACTGTTCGATCGAATGCCTTATTTACTCAAGATTGATCGATCGAGCAGTTTGAGTGGTCGATCGAGGAGTTTATGCAAGTGGTGCTCGATCGAGTGGGTCATTACTACTCGATCGAGTGGTTTGGTGATAATTTGCTCGATCGAGTGGATTACTTCTATTCGATCGAGCGGTTTCATGTGCTACTGTTAATTTCCGCCTAATTATTCATGGGCTTTTATAATTACTCCATAGATTAGGTTTTAGAGTGGATTTTTAGTATAAGACTGAGGGAGAACACTACGTGACTGCTCTCTCTGCACTTCGTTTATTTTTGGGGATCACACTTTGTCACTGTTCTTGGATTTTACTCTTCCTCTACACTTTGTTACTCGGATTCGGTATTATCAATCTAGTTTATTTCTCAATTTTATTTACTGCTTTGAATCTTCCTTCTCTGGTTGTTATAATTGCTTAATTGAATTCTTATTAGTTTCATCATCATGTTCAGTCTTAATTATTTGGTTATTGTGATTGTTAATCCGACGATTATGAGTAGCTAATTTCCCTATGCTAAGACTATAGGGGATCCATAATATTAAGGGAGAGTAATCGATTTACTAGGTTAATGCTGGTACCGTCTTTGTTGTTTAAATGCTACAATTAATTGTAATTGCCTAATTGAGTCGACGTAATTAGACCCTTATTCTTAGTGAACCTTGACCTGGACCGAAAGGTTGGAAGAGGCGAGACTAGTGGCGAACAATAGAGTATTGCAAATGAGGGCGAAAGTTAAACTGTTTACACTTTAGGGTGAATTAAGGACCGAAAGGTGACGTTCGTTACCCCTTAGACCGTACTGCATTGACTTGGGATCTAGATTACTCGACCAGATGATTATGGTGAACCGTTTGTCTTAGCTGTTCTCCTTTATCTGTTAAACTCCTTCCTTTTATTTCTCTTCTCCTTGTCCTCCTTAGTTCAGAAATCACATTTTATAAACCCCCAATTTGGTTACTTTGACGAACTTAAGTTCAGCCGACAAATTCCTACCTCTCTGTGGATTCGACCCGACTTCCCTAGCTATATTAGTTAGAGCCAGTTGGTTATTTTTGATAGGTACGCGACAGACGTGTCAATTAAGATATCCAGGAGATGAACCTCCTGATTCAGAAGCGCAAGAAGCACGGAGTTATCCTCCGTCCCTATCATTTGACCCTCAATGGATATTTTGTCCCCGAGGGAGAGTCCGACCTCTACCATGGCTTCCCTGAGCTGATATATGACTCTGTGGTCAAGGCCAGGTACCCGGGTGTAGAAGTCTTCCAGGACTGCTACTTTATCCCCAACAACACCGAAGCTGCATCAACCGAGTCCAAGTCGTCCCCGTGCCTCGACGGACAAGTTGTCACTCTCCTCTTTGGAGAGGATAACATCAAGCACCTCGACTATGAGAACATCATTAACATTTCTCTAAGAGACAACCAATTTGACCCCACCGCCTTGATCTCCGATACTGACCCAGGGAAAGCTACACAAGGCTGGAGGAAAACCGACAATTGGACCGATCGCTAAGGCCGCATTCACAAGATCACAATTAGAGAAGGTCCTATGTTCAAAGAGGGAAGTGAAGAAGTATCCGAGTCTAAGTCGGAGTCAGAGTCTATCTTAGCTCCTAGTACTTCTGATGTCCCAGTCAAAGTCCCCTTCCCGCTATTTTATCACAAACTTGTGGCTGCTTCAGAGGCTGAGTCAACTAGGGTCACCCCCTCTCCCATGGAAGGTGACAACCTGGAGCCTATTCCAGGGGCCACCTTCTCTGCTGTATCACCTCTAACTGACCATGAGATGTCTGTCCTGTTCGAGTTTTTCGCTCGTGTCAACATAACGAACTCTAAGTTTGCTTATGACTCGTCTCAATTTAACTGCAATGCAATTCTGAATGACTATGAGGAATTTTACTTGAGTGACTGCCCACCTCACTTAGCCAAAGAACTAGACAAATAGGAAACCAGGACCCCCATCATTGAGGAGATCGAACGTATTAACGTAGGAACCGACAACACACCTCAAGAACTTAGGACAGGGACAACCCTTGACCCCTCGGAAAGACGACAATTCATTGACCTCCTACACGAATATAAGTACGTATTCGCATGGTCCTATAGAGATATGCCTGGTATCGACAGGGAAATTGCCGAACACTGGATACCCATCAAGCCCGGAGCTAAACCCGTGAAGCAAAAGCTGCGCCGGATGCGCCCTGAAAATCAAAGAAGAAGTGGATAAACAGTTCAAGGCTGGTTTCATCAAAGTGTCGGAGTACTCTTACTGGGTGGCCAACATCGTTCCTGTACCAAAGAAAGACGAGATAATTCGGGTCTGCGTCGACTTCAGGAATTTGAACAAGGCAAGTCCAAAGGACGACTTCCCTTTGCCACAAATTGATATTCATGTGGACAACACCGCCGAGCACACCCTCTTATCATTCATGGACGGGTATGCTGGGTACAACCAGATCAAAATGGCTGAGGAAGACATGCAGAAGACTACATTCAGTACACAGTGGGGTACATATTGTTATACAGTCATGCCCTTCGGCCTCAACAATGCCGGAGCAACCTATCAAAGAACCGCTACCACTCTCCTACATGGTATGATGTAGAAGGAGGTAGAGGTATATGTCGATGACATGATCGTCAAGTTAAGAGAACAGGATGGCCACATCAGCGCCCTTCGGAAATTCTTCGCTCGTCTGCGGAAATTTAACATGAGACTAAATTCTCACAAATGTGCATTCGGGGTCACCTCCGGAAAACTCCTGGGACATGTCGTTTGCAAAAGAGGCATTGAGATTGATCCAACCAAAATCAAAGCCCTTCAACAAATGCCTCGGCCTAAGAACGAGAAGGAGATTCGGGGATTTCTCGGTCAGTTTCAATACATCAGCCGGTTCATAGACAAGCTCACCCTGATTTGTGAACCAATATTCAAGAAACTTCGCGCCTCCGATCACATTGATTGGGACGACGACTGTCAAAAGGCCTTCGACAGGATAAAGGAAATCATATCCAAGCCTCCCGTCCTCATGCCACTTTAACAAGGGATTCCCTTATCCCTATACCTGACTGTCACCGACATAGCCATGGGAGCAATGTTCGCACAAACAGTCGATGGTGAAGAACGAGCCATCTACTACATCAGCAAAAAGTTCATCGAGTATGAGACGAAGTACACCTAACTGAAAAAGACATGCCTTGCCCTAGTATGGTCAACAAAGAAGCTGCGGCATTACATGCTAAGCTATATGGTCCACATCTATTCTAAGATGGACCCGGTCAAATTTATCTTCGAGAAACCCGTACTAAACCGAAGGTTATCTAGGTGGACAGTCATGTTGTTCGAGTTTGATCTCAAGTTCATACCCCTCAAGGTTATCAAGGGATGGGCGGTCGTCGATTTCCTGGCAGAGAATCCCGTCAACGAGGATCCAACGACCGACACATGGTCACTTTCTGACGAAGACATTCTTTGTGCCGACAACGACTCATGGGACCTATACTTTGATGGTGCGTCTAATCTGATAGGATTCGGGGTAGGAATCCTTGAAATATCACCAGAGGGAGAACATGTTCCGATCTTGGCCAAGCGAGACTTTGCCGTCACCAATAATGCCGCCGAATATGAAGCATGCCTCATCGGCCTACAAGCAGCCATCACACTGGGCATCAAGAGACTGAGGGTCCACGGCGATTCCTTGCTCATCATCAATCAGGTGTCCGAATCATGGAAGATTGGAAGTGACAGCTTAGCTCCCTACCGAGCGAAAATCAATCAAGAGGCCGAGTTCTTCGACTAAGTCGACTACTTCCACTTGCCACAAGAGGAAAATCAATTTGCTGATGCCCTGGCAAAACTTGCCGCGCTCGTCAACATACCAGATGTGATGACATCGATGCCCCTATATGTCGAGAGTAAGAGCGAACCAGCTCACATCTGTGCCATCTACAGTGACGAGGAAAACCATGATGAACCTTGGTACCAAGCCATCCTCAACTACAAAACAAAAACCGAATTCCCTCCAACTCTGATCCAAGAGGACAAAGAGCCATTCGTTTACTTGCATCACAATTCGTGATAAACCAAGACCAATTATACAAAATAACACCCCAAGGGATTCTCCTCCTTTGTATTGACCATCACAAAGCCAAACAAGTCATGGAAGAGGTTCACGACGGAGAATGTGGCCCTCACATGAGCGCAATGATGCTTACCCGAAAAATCATGCGGCTAGGCTACTATGGGACCACCATGGAAACCGATTATCGTAACTACGTCAAACTTTGCCACAATTGCATAATCTTCGCCAACATACAACACCTACCACCATCCCTTTTATACACCATGACATCACCCTGGCTTTTCTCAACCTGGGGCATCGACATCATCGGGAAAGTCAACCCGATAGGCACCAAGGGGCATTGCTTCGGCCTCGTCGCCATCGACTACTTCACTAAATGGGTGGAAGCGCAATCATATGCAGTCTTGACCGCCAAACAAGTTGACAAGTTCATCCAAAATAACATCATCGGCAAATATGGAGTACCCCATGAAATCATCAGCGATCAAGGCTCTTACTTCCGGGCGGAAACACATGCCTTGCTGGACAAATACAAGATCAAACGACATCGGTCATCCCCCTACCATCCCCAAACCAATGGAACGGTGGAGGCAGCGACCAAAACACTTGTCACCACTATCAAGAAAATGTATGACAGCTACCGCGATTGGCTGAGCAAACTCACATTCGCACTTTGGGGATATCGAACCTCCATCCGAACACCGACAGGCGCTAAACCCTACTACCTAGCATATGGCATGGAGGCGGTTCAACCGGTAGCGTTAGAGGTCCCATCTCTAAGTATCCTACTGGAAAGTCAAGTTCCTGAGGCAGAGTGAACTCGTCGAAGGTATGAACAACTCGCTCTTCTAGACGAGCGGCAGCTCAACGCCTTGCACAATGTCCAGCTATACCAACAACATATACAATGGGCATTCAACAGGATTATTAAACCCAGAAACATCAAGGAAGGTGACTTGGTCCTCAAGTCGGTTCGAGCACCGTTACCCGTCGATCCTTGGGGGAAATTTAAACCCGACCAACCTAGACCAGCTCAAGAAATACTACCCTTGAACCGTGGCAACCAACGACCTCGCCCTAGTTTTACAACTAGCAACCACCTTAACCTTTTCAAGTCAAGTTCCTCAAACGCGTTCTGATTTAAAATAGCATGTTTTATCGAGTCTAAGTTACGGCACCTTGCCCGTTTCGAATGCCCTTTGATCTATCAAAGGCAACATCCAGTTGCAATAAAACAAAAACACCTAAACTACGAGCATGGTTTGATTTCACCTCTACAGGTGGATATGTAGGCAGTCCTTATTATACATGAGGGATACAACCACAAAACCCAATCAAAATTTACAAAACATTTCGAACTACGATCATGGTTTGATTTCACCTCTTCAGGTGGATACGTAGCCAGTCCTTTCTTACACAAAAAGGATACAACCGTCCCATAATTAAACAAAAGACATTCCCTTATGTTAACCCACATACAAAACATCACCCATATCAACTTTCAAAAAAAAAGGAAAAGGGAAAAACAATCCCTTTCCCCACAAAAATACAAAAAAGAAGCCTTTCTCCCTTCCTACAAAAATCTTATTTCCCAAAGTGCAAATGTTTAGGATGATTCAAATCGAATTGCCTTTATAAGATGGATGGAAGAAACAAGCGTCACACTTTCGACATAAGCAATCCTCTTATTAAATTTATAATGGGAGGGATTACAATTTCAACAACAAATAAAGCTCGACGAGTCTACAACTTGTCAAAGCTAAGGTGTCGACTAAAACACCTCACATAATAAAACTAGCATAAAACACATAAAACATAGCTAATACAACATAAGAAAAACTCACAACACTAATACAACATAATAATAAAGTGGGTAATGGAGGTCTTCACTCTTTCATTCTACCCTTGCCTTTTCACTCGGGGTACATCTTCCCCTAGTTATTCTTGTTGGCCCGCCTAGCATGGACTTCCCCTTCGGAACGGATCCTCAACAGATCTACAATGATGACGGCCTCTGGTCTCTTGCAAGACCCCGTGTTCGGTCCGAAGTAAGCCCATGCACGGACCACTACATCTTTGGGTCCGGAGCTTCTCCTCTTTGGTGGCCTCATCACATCCTGGCTAGCTCCATCAACATAATCCTCAAAGAAGGCACGGTTGGCCTTGCCAACCTCTCGATACTTCAAGTCAACATCCTTGTCCTTACGGGATTTGGACCTTTCCTCCAAGGATTAGGCTCTTGACCACTTGACATAAGCGGGAGTCACCCATGTCGTGGCAACGGGGTTTGGTACCTCCCAAAGCGGCCGAGTGGCCCACCATCTTCTGAAGACCTCCACAAGCTCGGAGTTTCGGAAAATATTCTCTTGGAAAAGGGTATCTTGAGCAGGCACCTTTTGTTGACGCCTCATTTGCCTCATGAGTCTCTTGGGATAAATGAAGGATGCAACCCCGTGAAGGACCTCAAGTGCCACCATAGCACCACCCAACAGATATGAGGACCACCCTCCTCTGCCAATCTCGCGGCCCAATAATCCTCGGTGGAAGCAAAGCTATCCGAGTACAACTTCTTCCTCATGGTAAGGTGACGGAAAGAATAAGAAGAAGAATCAACCGGAGGCTCTACATACCTTAGCCTCTCTAATAGCCACACTTGGAAGATTCTTGGAGATCCATCGAGGGAGCGTCCCCACAAGAACCCTTCTTGTCCAAAGCTTAGATGATCTCTCCAAGCACCAACCATGATGGATCTCTACCAATCTCCATTTGCTCGACTACATGCACAAGCGTCATGCTACCATAGCATTTTGGCCCCTCCTTCTTCAAAGCATCAACAAAGAGGTATACATGGACAAGGCAAAAGCAAGAGCCCTTCTTCTAGCCACCTCCAAAACATTGGCATCCAATCGGTTTGAAAAGATATTGATAAGAGCCAACATATACACACCATGAGGAGCGAGGAGGAAATTGACTTGGCTTGTTGACAAGCCCAACATTGAACGGAATTTCTCCTTATAACACAACCGAGTCGGAGGAAGTACCGGAACACAACCCGGCCACCCACCAATGGCTCCTACTTCCTCGACAAGAGGACAAATTTCGCCTTTCGGGAAAACGAAAACGTGATATTTCGAATCCCAAAACCAAGAACATGCTTCAAGAAATGAGGATTGCACCTTGACTTGACGAAGCACCAACAATTTACCAACTCCCATGCAAATGAGTTGATACTTTTCGGGAGGCGACAAATCTCGGCACCATTGTCGCAACGCATTCTCAAAGGCATCCATGAATATTTTTGTGGAAAAATAAGGGGAGGTTTTGTAGAGATGTTTTTTGTGTTTCGGATGATGAAGCAATGAAGCACAAACTTCCCTATTTATACAAAACAATCAGCGCGTTTTTCAGAAAAAAGGGAGAGCTGGCTTATATCGCCAAGCTGCTCGCGCCTCTTTAGGCATGTTCTCAGGATTCCCACCTTGAATTGTCCCTTTCAAGTTGTGTTTTCTCCTGACACCTCAAACCTCCCGCCAGAATGCTCGCGCCTCTTACTGAGAGACAAAGGTAAGACGCTCACGCTAGCACCAAGATCGCATAGCGCATTGTCAATCAAATGGGTTCCTATATGACATCGATATTGGGATTCATTAATCCATTACTATACATATTGAATATGTGAATAATTAATTTAGTCATAAAATTAATTCAAGATCTTATGCATGCAAAACAAATACAAGAGTGATGTGACCATTATTTGCACACATTTAGTCCCCTAATTGAGCCTATTTTGCATACTATTATAGCATTCTTTGGCCATTTTATCCGTCAAAACCTTCCTATTTGCTTTTCTAGAGCATTCTATATGTTTTGTAGGAAAGAAGAGAATAAGGCGGAAATTCCTGTCTTTCGTGCGTATTCGGAAGCTATTTGACGATATTTGATAGACTAGTACGAGGAGGAAGCAAGAACAAGAGACCAAGCCTACAAGAATAAAATGGAAGTGAAGGAAAGGGAGGAATAGAAGAGAAAACGAGAACTGCAGACCAACCCGTGCGGATTCTCTGGAATCCGGCCGTCACCATTATACAGAACCCGAGCGTCTTCACCCCAATCCGCCCGTTTTCCCCTTCACCAATCCGCCCGTCTTCACATCAATCCGCTCGGACTCCAGCTCAGCACATTTTTGTCTTCTTCAAGCTTCAAAGAAAGAAGCCCTTCCTTCAAGAAATACCGGCTCCTCCCTGCTTCATTTAAAAAGTGTAATTACTAGTTTAGCCCTTAGTTAACCCTAATGCATCCACCTAATTTCTACTATAAATACCCCACTTGTAAATAATCAAAGGGGATCCTTTTTTTTATCAAGTTTTATTGGAGATAAATAAGTTTTTAGAATAGAAAATCCTTCTTTAGATTAGATTAGGAGTAGATTAGAATAGATTACTCTTTGATCTTTCCACAAATTACACATTAATCTCTCTTTAATTATTGTTCAAGTTTATTATTCAAGTTTATTATTCAAGTTTATTATTGGGTAATTGAAGATTATTGGGTTATTATTGGGAGATTGGCAACCTTCCATCAATCATCAAGTTCTTCTATTATTCTTTGCTTTATTATTTGGATCATCTTAAGTTTGGTATAATTCCTTTACTCTTTAATCTTTATTGTTCATTTCTTCATTCTATTATCATGTTTATACTTGTTATGATGATTGACACCATTAATGACATGTTTCCCTTGATGATGAGTGAGTCGTTACTTAGCTAAGATTAGTGGGTAATTAAGGGAAGTCAACATGGGATTGATTCATGCTTAATCTAATATCTTTTCATGATTAAATTTCTTACTTGTTGTGATGTCAACTTTATGCACATGTTATGTTTGATGAAATGCCAAGCCTATGAATCCTTGCATTTGCAACCATCTCTTATCTAATCAACTTGACTTGTAAGATATAAACCAACTCGAGTCTTGTTAGACCATGCTTAGAAGTTGAATAGGAGGAAAGTAAGTCGACTTGTAGGTGTTGTACAATCTAATCGATTCGGCTCCCAGACCCATCCCTTCCTATGAACCGTAAGACATAAACCAACTCGGTTCCTCCACAACATTAATTGCTTGCTTATGATTGTAAACATGTTTGTATGATCAAAACCATGAATCCTCTATGACCCCATGATATCCTAGCACTTTTAATCATTTGCTTACACCTTTCCTTTTATTGCTTGTTTTACTTTATTGTTTGCATTAGTCTAGACACAACTACAAACCCAATCAATCGTGACACTAGCTTATATTGAGATAGATAGACTTAGAACCCAAAGTAAACCGTCCCATGGATCAACCTCGACTTACCGCTAACTAGTAGTTTGTTGAGTATTATAAATGTGTTTGATTGGATGAGTGACGACATCAACCCTATCAAAATGGCGCCGTTGCCGGGGACGGTGCTATGTGATTAAGTTCTTACTTGTTTGTCTATTTTGATTTTTGCTTCCACCTTGAGGAACTTTTTCCTCAAGGATTGTTCTTACCGTTTTTGTGTAGTTTCCATGCTTGTAGTTGTTTACTTGTCTTAACCATGATTATGACTCAAGACTTGACATATGGAGTATGTGGTGGATCTTTTGAGCATGACTATGGGTATGGGGAGTTTGAGGAGCAAGTCAACACAAACCTACCTTAATATTTGTACAATGAAAATCCTAACCACTACCCCAATTTTTCCCACCAAAATCACCACATCCAATATCCACAACAACCACCCACTCAATACCCACTTCATAATGACTTTCAATTGTCACAATACAACCACTTTCACACCTACCTACATCAAGAAAATCCCATTCAATTAGTGATTCTCCAAATGATGGGAGATCAACAAAACTTCTTCAAATAAATGCTAGAAGAGAGCCAAAAAAGAGATAATGTTCTTCAAGGCATTGTTGTCCAAAGAGAGGAATTGGAAATTCAAATTGCCCAATTAAAAGAATCCCAAGCAACCACTCCCCACCGTTCTTTGGACATTGAGCACGAATGCGAATTTGAAGTAGTAACCTTTGATATGGAAAATGAGAAATGGGAAGATCCAATCTCCTTGAGCTCTTGTGACTATGAAAGTGTAGTGTTTGGTGAGGAAGACATGAGGTTGAGTAAGCCAAACACTCTTAACCTTTGTGAGTATGAGGGTGTGTCCTTTGAAGTGAATATTGGGTTGTTGGAGAAAAAGTTGCATGAAGCACCCATCTATGATTCATATGAAGATAGCAACAATGATGATGAACCTAACGGATGGACTCACAATATCACCTTGCTTGAGGAGTCTATCCTTGAGACGTTTGAGGTATCCTATCATGAAGAAGAGCGTCCTTCCTTTATTCCTCATGAAGACCACTTGACACCTATCATGGAGTCAATGATCATTGAAGAGGATATGATAGACCTCCTTCAAAAGGCCAAAGTTTCTTACAAGAGCTACTTGGTGAAAAAGCTCAAAGAGAAAATTGCTCGCGAAGCTACTTGTGAAGATTCTGCACCCACAATCTCAACTCCTAAGGTATCCGATCATCAATGCCATGAAAGTTCTCCTTATACCTTGGAAGGATTGAAAAATAAAAATACTATCATCATCACCAAAATTTGAAGAAGAAGTTGGTAAGTGGAAGTCTACGGATGAAAATGAACCACACTTCATGCTTAGTGTTGACAAGAATCATGGGCTTATTTATTTGAAGCATCGAGAAAGCTCTAATGCTAAGGACAAAGCAAGAAAAAGAACATTTTACAAGCTTCCTTGGCAGAATTTCATATTCAAATTGAGCAACCTATACTTGTGCTTATTTGGAGCTTGTTCACAAGCTTTTGATCTTTTATTAAGAGCCTTGAGCTCTATGGATAAGAATTTCTACAATTTGAATTAGTTTGGTGGAGTCCTATCTCAAACCACCATTTGTAAGATATTTCTTGGACCCTTTACTTTGTATAATATTGTACATTATTGCATTTGCATTTAATTTCTTACATAAGAGTGGAGAGAGAGAGTCATCTTACATGTTTAAATGAGCAAATTTCAGAAAAAGATAAGGAAAAAGAGAAAATCGGTGAAAAGGGTATGTTTTTGCACGAAAAAGAAAGAAAAAAAAGAAGGAAAGGAGCAGAAGACGCCCGGATCTAGAGGAAGACGCCCGACCAGGGCCCACGGCGAAGAAATGATTAAAGCTGTAGAGGAAGACGTGCGGATTCGAGCAAAACCGCCCGTCCTGGACAATACGTCCGTTTTCTTCACGGGACGCCCGTCCCGTATGTCACCCAGAAACGAAATTTTGTGCTGCACCTGAATACGGGCAAATTTAATCCAAGACGCTCGTCCTGAACAAGCCGCATGTCCCAGATCCAAGACGCCCGTCTTTTCCCACCTCTCAATTAAGAAAGATCGCTGTGTTAGAATCCGTACGGATTCAAACAAAGACGCCTGTCTTCTTCTCTCGCAATCCGCCCGTCCCGATGGAAATTCGCTCGGATTACCCTGTTCTTTCGGATAAAATGGATATCACTCACCCTTATCCGTTCGGATCCCCCCTTTCTTCTATATTATCACCCCTTTTCTCCCTCATTTCCTCACCTTATCAAACCTAAAACACTCATCTCAACCCTCAATAACACACCCCTTCTCAAATAAACACTCCCATCACTCACATCAAAATGGCACCATTGATGAATACCAAGGGAAAGGCCAAAAAATTGGTGGAATCCACCGGAAAGTAGCGCAAGGGATCAACATCTTCAATGCCACGGGAAGTAGTATTACGAAGGAGCACCCAACCCCTAATGAGGGAGGAATTGAACAACTCGACTACTTCCAAGAGGTACTCTTTGAATCCGATGACCACCGCACAAACTTTGTCAAGTTACTAGGTAAGAACTACGAACCCACTCAATTCGTAGATACTAGGGTGTTGTAAATCCTTAAGATAAGGTACCCTACCGAGATGTTCTTTAATGGCCTTGGCATTGGGAAACTTTTCCATGCCCATGAAGAGACTTACCTTAGTCTCACCCTTGAATTCTTGAGTAGCCTTCACATTGTGACAAATACCCACACCAGTGTGGGCATGGAGTTTAGGTTATGCAACCTAGACCATCGTCTTTCGCTTGAGGAATTCGCCTATGTTTTCGGTCTTGAAGTACCCACCACTTGTGCACCGAAAAACCGGATAATTTCGGTGTGGATCTTCTTTGGAAGGCTATCTCCGGGAGGAATTTTATCCACCCAAAGCATTGCCACACCTTCGCCATCCAACATCCGGTGATTCGATTCACCGAGCGCTTTGTGGCCGGTACCATCAATGGGAGGTACGAACAAGATAGGTGTACTCTTATCGACTTAACCTTTCTTGAATCCTATTTGAACGTTCGAGCGGTGAGGCGTTATAACTTCAATACGCCACTTGAGATACTTACTAGGTTCCATGATTTTGCTCAAGGAACCACCCAACTCAAGACCTTCGTGATGGGAGGTATAATTACTATTTTGGCCCACCACCTTTGTCCCGGATTCAATGACCGAGGGACCTATACTCCTCTTGAGGGGAGCACTTTGATTGATGAGCACACCATCTTCAGCAGTCACCGATGGTGTAACTACACTCGAGATGGGAGTGTAGAGTGGCACACCAAAGGATGCACTTCAATGATCCTTGAAGGTTGGAAGATACCGGGTATTGACCCAAGATTGAGCCCATACTCTCCTCCACCAAGCTACCTCCTTGATATCCAAATTCTTGACAATCCGCCTCAAAGGGAAGAGCCGCACCGCCAAATACCTCGTGGAACACCGGGAAGGCCTTTTTTCCCACCCTCCTACGTGCCTATCCCACCATACCCTACTCCCTACACCAAATTTGAACCGGAAATCCCCAATACCCCGGGTATTAATGACTTGATGGAACTCATGAATAGAGTGGACCTCGGGGTACATGAAGGGAGGGTCGACAACTACTTGGCCCTTTATCCCCAATACTATAACATGGCTCAACAAGGATATGTTGACCCTAATGGCCCTTTGCCCACTTGGGCACAACCGGATCTCTTGTTCCCTAATCAAGAGAACCGAGCTTGGGGTAGCGGCGACGAAGGGCACTATAGCCAAGGTGGAAGGTACTCTGGTCAAGGAGGAGAATTTGACCAAGGAGGGTATTGGGGTCAAGCAAGCGGGTATGACCAAGCCGGGAGTTCTCATCGTTATGGCTATGATCAAGATGAGGATGACGAGTGAAATAGGCCTACCTCACCACCTCCATTTGTATGATACCCATCTTCTCCTCTCTCTTTTGTATATACATTGCATTTAGTGTAAGTTTTCGCATGCATTTGTATTATATTCCATATTGCATTTACATTAGTTAGTTCATATAGTATAATTACATTGTAATATATATCACATGATTCATATAGATAGTTACATATAGATTAGAATTCATGCATAGTTACTATTGGACAAACCTATTCATTTCTACACTAGAAATAGTGTTTAAATCGGTTTGGGGAGGTTTGATCATAAGTGAGCATAATTTACTAGAAATCATGCATCATATAATATAGTTTAGATTGCATTCATTTTTTATATATGTCATATAGAATTGCATTTAGTTAGAGCATGCATTCATTCATATCATATCATTGCATTTGCACTTTATTCCAAAAAAATCAAAAATCCAAAAAACATGTACGTTCTTTTTTATTCCTGCTCCTACATGTACATTGAGGACATTGTCCAAAATAAAGTGGGGGATGGGAATTTATATTCCAAAATGCATAAAAATTGAAAAATTTCGAAAAATCCCAAAAATATGTCTTTTAAGTTCATAAAAACAAAAACCATAAAAATTTGAAAAATTGAAAAATCCAAAAACAAGTTCATTTCCTTTATAGTGTAGTCTTGTATATATTGTCTTGTATATATTGTGTTTGTTTTATCCTTGTTCACATTGATTGACTACGCCACATCCGAGACATGAGGATATTGAAGACCGCATGGTATGATCTTTCCAATCTCCTTTTTCCTCTTTATGTTAATGACTATGTGGCTTTATTTTGATTGATGCGGTATAAACAATGTGAACTTAGGACTTGAATTTAGTTTATATGACATATTAGTTGGTAGAAACATTTGCATTAGGATGTTTATATGGTAGTTGCATCATGGCATGTAGTTTGCATGTTAGAAAAATTTTGCGAAACCGTCTACTTGGGAAGCTTGACAAGTGTATATAGGCCCTAGTAGATGCCTTTTCTTCTTAAGACTTTTCTTGTTAGAATACTTGTAAAACACCCTAGGATGTGTCATGCTAGTATCCTTTGACCCATGGATTAAGGCCTAGTCAAGAGTACCTTGTGCTGTGATAACTCCTTGGCTACCGTTTATTCCAAGGTGACCCTTGAAACCATGCATCCATCCATCATCCATGTTCTACCATACATTTTGTCATCAAAGGGATTGGGCAAAAAAAGAAATCAATTTGAGTTCAATGAAATAAAAAGTGAAAGAAAGTTTGCAAAACTGCATCAAATGAA
This sequence comes from Silene latifolia, assembly GCF_048544455.1. Classification (NCBI taxonomy): domain Eukaryota; kingdom Viridiplantae; phylum Streptophyta; class Magnoliopsida; order Caryophyllales; family Caryophyllaceae; genus Silene; species Silene latifolia. Next base: position 235,346,906 of record NC_133538.1, read on the forward strand.
AAGAGGAGCAAAAAAATAGAACTCCTAAAGTTTCAAATATAAGCCACCCTCAATACATATGGGGTGACTTTGAAAATGTTCAAAAAGAAAATGCAAAAAGTTTAAAGTTGTCAAGTGTTGAAAAGCCAAAAATCAAAAGAAATGGCAAAGAAAGTGTTCTCAAATGTCAAATGCCACAAGAAATACGGGGGGAAAAACAAAAACAAAAGCAAACTCCCAAAGTGAAACTCAAATATCTATTGATCCATTTATCCATCGTATCCATTTTTGTGCATGGTAGAGAGGGGACGACCCTTCTTCTTGTCTAGGCAAGATGGGGAATTCCGCGATCCTCCAGTGTTTCTAACACCATAGGGAGTCTATTCTTGACAAAAGCATTTAACGATTGAGGACAAAGGTACCCTAGCTTGACACAATTTGGAGGTGATTTATTGGCATCCTTCTAGGCTTATTAGTTTGAAGAAATTGCATCTATGAATGAGTGTGTACCCTTGAATTGCTTCCCTTGTAGATAATTTCTGCCACCTAGATGAGGAAAGTGGCTATTCTTTTGTAGATGCATCCATTACTTGATTTTGTGTGCTTAATGATTGGATGTGTCGCCATTTTGGCAAGACCCACCTTGCCTTGCAAGAAGGCATCCTACCTCATGGTTGTCTTGTTGTGAGTTGAAGGGGCGGAGTGAGACCCGTTATTTGTCTCATATTGGCTATATTAGCAGGATAGTTTAAATAAAGGTCTAGTTTTTGTCACCTCTTTACTCGAGACGAGTAAAGGTTCGGTTTTGGGATATTTGATGTGACCATTATTTGCACACATTTAGTCCCCTAATTGAGCCTATTTTGAATACTATTATAGCATTCTTTGGCCATTTTATCCGTCAAAACCTTCCTATTTGCTTTTCTATCGCATTCTATATGTTTTGTAGGAAAGAATAGAATAAGGCGGAAATTCCTATCTTTCGTGCGTATTCGGAAGCTATTTGACGATATTTGATAGACTAGTATGAGGAGGAAGCAAGAACTAGAGACCAAGCCTACAAGAATAAAATGGAAGTGAAGGAAATGGAGGAATAGAAGAGAAAACGAGAACTGCAGACCAACCCGTGCGGATTCTCTGGAATCCGGCCGTCACCATTATACAGAACCCGAGCATCTTCACCCCAATCCGCCCGTTTTCCCCTTCACCAATCCGCCCGTCTTCACATCAATCCGCTCGGATTCCAGCCCAGCATATTTTCGTCTTCTTCAAGCTTCAAAGAAAGAAGCCCTTCCTTCAAGAAATACCGGCTCCTCCCTTCTCCATTTAAAAAGTGTAATTACTAGTTTAGCCCTTAGTTATCCCTAATGCATCCACCTAATTTCTACTATAAATACTCCACTTGTAAATACTCAAAGGGGATCCTTTTTTTTTATCAAGTTTTATTGGAGATAAACAAGTTTTTAGAATAGAAAATCCTTCTTTAGATTAGATTAGGAGTAGATTAGAATAGATTACTCTTTAATCTTTCCACAAATTACACATTAATCTCTCTTTAATTATTGTTCAAGTTTATTATTCAAGTTTATTATTGGGTAATTGAAGATTATTGGGTTATTATTGGGAGATTGACAACCTTCCATCAATCATCAAGTTCTTCTATTATTCTTTGCTTTATTATTTGGATCATCTTAAGTTTGGTATAATTCCTTTACTCTTTAATCTTTATTGTTCATTTCTTCATTCTATTATCAAGTTTATACTTGTTATGATGATTGACACCATTAATGACATGTTTCCCAGGATGATGAGTGAGTAGTTACTTAGCTAGGATTAGTGGGTAATTAAGGAAGTCAACATGGTTAAATTGCTTGCTTGTTGGGATGTCAACTTTATGCACATGTTATGTTTGATGAAGTGCCAAGCCTATGAATCCTTGCATTTGCAACCATCTCTTATCTACTCAACTTGACTTGTAAGATATAAACCAACTCGAGTCTTGTTAGACCATGCATAGAAGTTGAATAGGAGGAAAGTAAGTCGACTTGTAGGTGTTGTACAATCTAATCGATTTGGCTCCGGGACCCATCCCTTCCTATGAACTGTAAGACATATACCAACTCGGTTCCTCCACAACATTAATTGCTTGCTTATGATTGTAAACATGTTTGTATGATCAAAACCATGAATCCTCTATGACCCCATGATATCCTAGCACTTTTAATCATTTGCTTACACCTTTCCTTTTATTGCTTGTTTTACTTTATTGTTTGCATTAGTCTAGACACAACTACAAACCCAATCAATCGTGACACTAGCTTAAATTGAGATAGATAGACTTAGAACCCAAAGCACACCGTCCCATGGATCGACCTCGACTTACCACTAACTAGTAGTTTGTTGAGTATTATAAATGTGTTTGATTGGATGAGTGACGACATCAACCCTATCAAAGAGTAAGGAGAAAATCGGATCCTTACATTTGATATTTCGGATATTGGGCACTAGTAAGGTCACCTACCTTACTTAGTTCTTGAGCTTTCCTTATGGATGAACAAGATTCAAGTATAGAATCTCTCCCTAAAGATTGTACCAAGATAATACCCTTAATAGTTTAAATTAATATGAGACTAGTATTAATAAAAACTACCTTAAAAATTGACACAAAATAATTTGTATTTTGCTCTTGAAAATTTCGGTCAAGAGGGAGTGATATTGTCAGGTTTTTGCTCTCTTATTCTTTCTCAAAGTGTAGAGGAAATTATGCAACAACAACTAGAAAAATATATCATGTATATCCTTCATTTTTATAGAATGAAATATAAGAGAAAAACTCTATTCATTTTCCCTATGGAAAACCTGTGGGCAGGGGTAGAAGGGAGCCAATGCATGATGCCCATTTTCTTCCCAAGAAAAATAGGTTTGCATGGCTACTAGTAGGTAGGTAATCATTTTGTTTTTAGGCATTTAAAAATATAAAAAACACAACCCTACTTCTCCCTTCATAAAACCGGTTATCCCATAAAATCATAGTCCATTTTATTTTTGTCATTTGTCAATTGTGACATATGTGACATGTTACATGACATGTTACATTATAATGAATTTTTAACATATTAAAAATCATCATATTAATTAAATATGTCACATACAAAAATAATTAGTAATTCATAATTACTTGTACCAAAATTGGTCATATAATTATAAACTACAACAACTTGTATTTATAATAAATTATTCATTCTATTTTTAATTGTTTCATAAACAATAAATTAATCTAAGTAATAAAATAATTCAATTATTTAGACCGAATCTTATTTAATCAAATTACAATAAGACATGTAATTTTACTCATAAAATCACTCGTCAGTTTAAGGAATTTAATTGACCAGTATCAGTATACGATTAATTAAGTAATCAATTAAGAGCATTACCCTATAGGTATGACCTTAGGGGATCAACTGGTCACCACCGTCGTACGACAGTAATGTCAAACTCTAGTCAGCCAATCATTACCGATATGTGTGGACCAGTTGACTAAGAAGTATTACTTTCCCTCATGTATTCTTAATATGAGATTTAAACATGTGATCTCAATATGATCAACAATGTGATCGCATTATTGTCGGGGATACTTACTCCAACAATCTCCCACTTGTCCTCGACAAGTGTGCGTCACCAATTCTCTTGTCCCATTACTATCTCCCACTCAATGCAAGATGTCTTTCAGGCCGTTCTTGCAAGTGATCATATCGAGAGTGGTTTCCTCGATCTGGAGAATAACTTATTGAGCGGAATCATCTACCGTGGCTACCTTCCGAGCGTGGCCACGCATTTCCAGTTCATTACTCCTCGAGTGGCCCTGAGATATTGTTTTAACCCTGACAAGGGGGTGGACAATTCCTATCGCACTATTCCCTTCGACTAGCCACAGCTCATCATAACCCAAAATAAGCCCATTTAACACAATTTACGAAGGTCTTAGGAACATAAATCAAAGTTACTCTAAAATTGTGCCACCTTGGGTGAACAGTCATTAGTCAAAGAATCGACTCATAAGAATACCATAGTAGCTCTCGCCACGACCAAGCAATATAAATTTGCTAGAACTCTATAAGCAGTCATAAGCCCGATAGAGTGTCCCACACAGTCTGCCTATGTGATCGACTTGTCATCTCTTATGACTATATGGCACTCGAACTTGCCATCAATCGCATCACACTCGAGTTACTTCGAGATGTCACCTCATATCCAGTTCACTTTAGTGGGGTTCAATATTGTCTTAACAATCCCATTTGGATGTAACAAAGTACATGATGAGTTAACGAAAAACCAAACAATAAATGTGATTATCACACACGAGTAGTCAATACCATATTACTATTCTATGTCTTATAATCATAAGTGTACTCATGCACTAGTGTGACGCAATAAAAGTTTAGCTTGTGAAAATACCACGTGTTCAAGTGTTGAAACTTTGTGAATTGCGATTTTCTTTAATTTCATGTTATCCATTATAGCATGAATTTTACTAAGTACATGTCTAGACTTCATACTAGACTTAGGTTCTTTAATTTAAAAGAAGCTCTTACTGTTATCATATAACTTGTGATGTGGGTTTCGGTGGACAACACTACTTGTAGTTTTAAAGTTCACCACCAAATCACAAAGTACTTAGGTTCATTTCGTAGAATCTTGCAATGGATGACAATAAAATACACTTTTCTAGTCTCTTACTCCTTATGTCAATAATTGCCTAGGATTTTCACAAATCCAAATGAGTTCGGAAACTTGAGTTTGTGTAACCTCTTAACACACAACTAAGTATCCTTCCAAACTCCAGAATAGACTGTTAGTTCTCCTTGAGAATTCATGACGGTTCCTTGAGGCTTACCAATGACTCTCATATGGGTTAAATTGTCATCGACTTATCATGCTCCAAGGACTTAATTCATTTAGGACATGTGCATTATGACATTACATGACTATACTAATGGCAAAAACATTAGAAATCAATTCATGTTAAACAACAGTTCTTAGGTTCGGTAAATAACCATGACTCTATCATGGTAATTCTATATTCACCGACATGAAAACCTACTTATCTGGTTGATTTCTTTATGATGAAGGATCATTATCAACATAAGAAACCTATCTAAGTGCCAATCCAACATTCCATGTTTTAATAGATCTACATGATGACCGATATCATCCAGAATTGAAAACCTAAATACTTCTTTATAAAAGACAGTCGTCATTCCCAATGAGTAATGTGTTATGCAATTCATGAAGGATGATTTCTCCCACTAAACTTCATGTCTAAACATGACTATCGCCGACTCCCACTGAATTCCACATGTTTTGTTTTTGACAACTGAATCGAAATATTTTATGAATTGAAATCATTATTATTCAAAGTGTTAGTTAAAACCATATATATCATTCACATATCTCTTTCAAAATACCCATTTTGGAAAGTGGTCTTAATAACTTACTTATTTCATAAAGAAGTATAGCAATGATTTTGAGTCATTAGCATAGTCAACACTTAACTTAGCTTTTGTTAACATTTACATGCCACTCTATGCAACCTTTAAATATAAATATTTATTTACCTTGGATTGGTCTCAACAATCCCAAATAAATACATTTACTTGCATAAATATCCATCGATCAAAATCATACAATCCAACATCTTCTTTTGGTCTCCTCACGTAGTTTCCTCAAGAACAACTTCTTCTGGTCTCCTCACGTAGTTTCCTCAAGAACATCTTCTTTTGGTCTCCTCTATGTAACGAGTTTGTAGCTAAATTCACTCCCACACTATCTTTATGAAAAATGCCCCTTTTCTTCAAAGATAGCTTTTGAGCCATAAAACAATTTAATAGTGATGGAGAAGGAGGAAAAACGTAGTACAATTTATTAGAAAGATAATATAGACTAGGTGATTTAAATATGATAGGTGTATCAAATAAGGCTAGCAACGTTCCTGTGTGTGAGTTCATCAACTCAATCATAACTTTATAATTGATCTCATAAAAGTAAGTTGTTACAATTTGGTCACAAAGGCATAAGAAGAATCTAATTCATAGCTTATGTACATATAATAACTCAACCATTATAATTGTCTATTTGATCAATTTAAGTCGATATTCATAAGTTTCTGAGAGCTAGTAGTGTATGATGACAAATTTTATAACAAACGATACGATAAAATAAGTTACTTGGGTTGCAAACCAAGTCACCAATATCCAAAATACAACCATTGTTTAAGGAAACAACCAAATTTCCAAGTCGAACGAGGAAATCAAAATAGTTCTAAAAATTTCAAAATACAACATAAAAATAAAGACAAAATAAAGCCAAACTTCCATCGATCTAGCACCATGGGCGGCTACATCTAGCTTCCATCAAGATCTTCTAGGCTTGCTTTTCTTTGCCCTTGTCCTTGTTAGGATGCCCTAATTATAATAAAAAGAGGGTAATCATATCAGAACTTGTATCAAAATAGCAAAGTTGAGATCGAAACATAAAAAGATAGGGATAGTTATTTACCTACTGGAATAACTTTTCCAGCTTTGATGTCGCCTAGGTACTTAGGACAATTCCTCTTCAAATGCCCAACACCATTACAATAGTGGCATTTGTCGCCGGAGGGGGCACCCTTCTTGGGCTTTGAGGAGCTAGCTTCACAAGCCTTTCCTTTGTTCATGTAGGGAGTTTGCTTTTTTCCCTTGTGACCACCTTTCTTGAAATTCCCTTTGCTCTTTTGATTAATGTTGAGCACATCCTTGGTGGTGCTAGCATTTAGCCCCATGTCCCTCTCGGCTTGCACAAGCATTTTGTGCAATTCATCGAGGGACACTTTCAAGTTTTGCATATTAAAATTCACCCTTAATTGGACATATGCTTTAACCTTGTTCAAGGTATGAAGAATTCGATCAATGATGAGTTCCTCGGGAATCTCTACCTTTTACATTTTCAAGGTCTCAACATGCTCCATCAACTTGAGCACATGAGGGCTAACGTTTTGGCCCTCCTTGATGTTGAGATCAAAGGATGCGGAAGCCGCTTCATATTGAATGATCCTCGGAGCTTGTGAAAACATGGTCACAAGCTACGTATAGATCTCATAGGCGGTGCTAATCTTTATAGCAGTCCTTTGGAGTTCGGCCTCCATAGAGAAGATCAACACATTTTTGATCGCGGCCGACTCCTTTTGGTAAGTCTCATAGGCTTGCCCAGCGGCGGGGGTAGACCTAGCGGTAGGTGCGGCGGGAGAGGCCCCGGTAAGGTAACGAAGCTTGTCGTCACCCTCCGCGGCCAAGCGAAGTTGCGCGTCCCATTCGGCAAAATTGGACCCATTCTTTTCTAATTTACAACGATCCATGAAGGATCGGAGGCATGAAACATTGGTGAGAGTGTTTAAGCTAGCGGTTGCGTTGAATTTGGAGTTGCCATTGCAATAGAGAAAACAAATTTGACTATAAAATAAAAAGAAGGAATTAATAAACGTCTATTGTTTTAATAATACTTGTAAACATTTTAAAGAAGTTTTAAACATTTATATAGTGACCTCCACCCAACTATTATGAATGATCCCGAGATCCAAATTCATATTAATTCGGGCACGGTGAGCCGATTCATCCCTTATGAATATAACTCGGTGGATTAACTCTTTAATCGATTCTACTTCTACAACTCTCGGTCGATAAAATTACTCTATTATTTATCTTTAGCCCGGAACACATGCGACTACGGTCACGAATACTTCCGTTGAGCTCAATTCAAATTTCAATGTAACAACATTTTATTACCCACTTAAACAACGTAACAAGTTTAGCACCCCGCTGATCCGATCCTACTTCCTTATGAAATTGGGATTCATGGTTTCTACTATTTGGTAAGGCTAATTCTCAATTATTATTTAGTGAGAGGTCTTTTCAATTTATTATCTATCACGTTTTAAGTTAACTAAAGCGGTGAACTACGATAATTATAATTGACACGGTCGATGACTCGAAAAATAAAATACATGTTTAGTTATGGCGATTTAGCGATGCATACAAACATATAAATAAATGCAAAACATAAAACATAAAATCCTAGTATGGCCTTCCCTAAAAAGAAAATTTAATTAACTATTACAAATTCGGAAACCAACTCCATTGGTCCCTTAAACTTCACTTGGCACGCATTCCAAGGCAACACCGTCTTGTCGGAACGCCTTTCCTAATGGCACCGTCCTCAAGGATCTCCGGAATTACTTGTAATAATTAAAAATTACATAACTTCCTATTATACATTTGTAATAAAAATTAAATCTATTAAATTACAAAACGGTAATACAAGATCACAATAATTACAACCGAATCAATATTCCCATACATTCCGGGTAATACCAATTAAAAAATTATGGCCATACTAAGTAAAATTACATAATTCAAAAATTATATTAATCAAAAATATGACAATCATAAATAAAATTCAGCATTAAAATATGTATGAACATGCTTAATTTTATGCCAAATCGCCTTTAAAGAGCTAATATCTTATATTTTTCTCGGTTTTATGGATTTGTACGATTATTAACTATTAAAATCATAAAATATTTCATAAATCACATTTATGTTTAAGTTAATTACCCTAACCTTTTAGGACTCAAAATTTAGTCTTCACCAAAATTTCGACAATAATTCAACTTGAATTTCTAATATTGTTCATTTGGACTCAAAATATATATATAAAACTACAAATTAAATTAAAATAATTTCTAATAATTTCAAAATTTGAAATTTAAACTCTTGAACATTCTGGAATAAATCCATGACATTCATAATGTTCAAAACTTAGGTTAAAACTTTCGAAAATCTTTCGAGAAAAACATCGTTGCGGTTTAACGAATTTGACAAATAAAATCATTAAAGCATAAGAAAAATAATGTAATCAACTTTTAACTTTTAAATATGAAAAGTGGGATAAATAAGCAACATTGGACGTTTTTCTTAAGTCATGAAATATGTTTTAATATTATAGGCTAATTTAAGTCACTATTTATTGAATTTTTACTCAAAAATTCATAAATCATGCATAATGAGTTCAATCCGTCTAAGATTTTTACAGACACTGAGTAAAAATTCATGTGAGAACATATTAAATTTTCATGACCAGATTCGAAATTTAACTCATATTAACGTAATAACCCTTTTAAATTCAACTTTAACTTATAAAATTCATATTTTATTCTAAAAGGCTTTATTTTACACGAAATTTAACATGCAACTAGTAGATTATATTTCTAAAATCATATCCAAAAATCACTGAAAAATTCGAAGTTTAACTATTTTTCGTCCAAAATTGACATTTTTCTCATAAAAATCACATTTTAATGCCAATAATATATATAATGAACAATAAAATCCATAAATCAACCCATATGACCTAAAATCCTTTTAGGACCAGAAACTTTTAACCTGCAAAAATTATTTCATGATTTATCTCATAAATCCTAAATAACAAGTTCTATTTGTTAACTAATTATCTTGGAAAAAACAAACCCGATTTTGCATGCAACAACCTTGTGCTCTGATACCACTTGTTGGGATTCATTAATCTCATTACTATACATATTGAATATGTGAATAATTAAATTATTCATAAAATTAATTCAAGATCTTATGCATGCAAAACAAATACAAGAGTAAGGAAAAAATCGGATCTTTACATTTGATATTTCGGATATTGGGCACTAGTAAGGTCACCTACCTTACAAGATTCAAGTATAGAATCTCTCCCTAAAGATTGTACCAAGGTAATACCCTTAATAGTTTAAATTAATATGAGACTAGTATTAATAAAAACTACCTTAAAAATTGACACAAAATAATTTATATTTTTCTCTTGAAAATTTCGGTCAAGAGGGAGTGATATTGTGAGGTTTTTGCTCTTTTATTCATTCTCAAAGTGTAGAGGAAATTGTTAGAAATCAAAATCTCATTACTTGACATATTCATATATGTGATGATTTTAATTTACTCATAAAATTTAAAGATGATCTTATGCATGCAAACAATAAAATAATTAAAGAAGAAATCATCATCTCACATTGAAGATTTCGATTTATATGGGCACAAGTGAGTTCTCCTACTCACTTGTTCTTAAGCTTCCTTAAGTGGATGAACAAGGATTCAAGTAGAGAATCCCTCCCAAGGTTTTATACCCAAAGTAACAACTTAATAAAATTAATATTATTATTACTAGAACAATATTAATTTTCTATAAAAATTGACCCAAAATATTATTTGATCTCTCAATAATTTCGGTTAAGAGAGGGGGAGGAGGAGGAAGATTTTATCTCACTAAAACTCTTATTTTTAGATGATGAAAAATGAAAATAAATGATACACTAACTATTGGTAGTGTATATGGTAAAATAAGGAGAAAAACCCATGGTTTTCTCCTCTTGAAAAACCGGGTAGAAGGGGAAGGAAGGGGCCAATGCATGCACAAGGTTGTCTTCACAAGATCAAGTAGGGTTGCATGGTTAGGTTTAGGAAGAAATGATTATGTTTACCACTAACATAATCAACATAATATATTCCTAATCATCCCCATTATTTCGGTTTTCATGGATAAAATGGACTCCATTTTATTTTTGTCAATTTGTCATATGTCACATGTCACATGTCACATAAAATTGTTATGTATTTTTAACATATTAAAAATTAACGCATTAATAAAATACGTCATATACAAAAACGACTTAGTAATTCATAATTACTTGTACCAAAATATTTTACCAATTATAAATCACAACATCTTGTATTTATAATAATTTATTCACTCAAATGCAATTGTTTCTTTAAACAATAATTTCATCTAAGTAATTAAAACAATTCGATCACTTAGACCGTATCTTATTTAATCAGATTATAATGAGATACGTAAATATCACTTCCAAAATCGTCCGTCAATTTTAAGGAATTTAATTAACCCGTATCATCATACGATCAATTAAATGATCAATTAAATGATCAATTAAGAGTGTTACCCTTTAGGTATGACCTAAGGGGATCAACTGTTCACCACCGTCGCACGACAGTAATATCAAACTCTAGTCAGCCAATCATTACCGATATGTGTGGAGCAGTTGACAGTAAAATATTACTTCCCAATTGTATTCTTTAAAAGTGACTTAAACATGTGATCATCATGATCAACAGTTGTGATCGCATTATTGTCGGAGGACACATATTCCAACAGAAATTATGCAACAACAACTAGAAAAATATATCATGTATATCCTTTATTTTTATAGAATGAAATATAAGAGACAAACTCTCTTCATTTTCCCTATGGAAAATCGGTGGGCATGGGTAGAAGGGAGCCAATGCATGATGCCCAGTTTCTTCCCAAGAAAAATAGGTTTGCATGCTACTAGTAGGTAGGTAATCATTTTGTTTTTAGGCATTTAAAAATATAAAAAACACAACCCTACGTCTCCCTTCATAAAACCGGTTATCCCATAAAATGGTAGTTCATTTTATTTTTGTCATTTGTCAATTGTGACATATGTGACATGTTACATGACATGTTACATTATAATGCATTTTTAACATATTAAAAATCATCATATTAATTAAATATGTCACATACAAAAATAATTAGTAATTCATAATTACATGTACCAAAATGGGTCATATAATTATAAACTACAATAACTTGTATTTATAATAAATTATTCATTCTATTTTTAATTGTTTCATAAACAATAAATTAATCTAAGTAATAAAAAAAATCGATTACTTAGACTGAATCTTATTTAATCAAATTACAATAAGACACATAATTTTACTCACAATATCACTCGTCAATTTTAAGGAATTTAATTAACCAGTATCGGCATACGATTAATTAAATAATCAATTAAGAGCATTACCCTATAGGTATGACCTTAGAGGATCAAATGGTCACCACCGTCGTACGACAGTAATGTCAAACTCTAGTCAGCCACTCATTACCGATATGTGTGGACCAGTTGACTAAGAAGTACTACTTTCCTTCATGTATTCGTAATATGAGATTTAAACATGTAATCTTAATATGATCAACAATCTGATCGCATTATTGTCGGGGTCACTTACTCCAACAATGGAATCGAGAAACTACCCGGGTCTGACTGTTTGTGTGGCAACTTATTTTGAACTAGGGCAGTCCCTATCTCAGTTAAAGCTACCGTATAATGATCGTGTATATGCCTCTTACGCAACAAAATTTCTTTCATAAATTTTAAGTAAGAGGGTACCTGAGTCAGCAACTCGGCAAATAGAACAGTAACATGTAAGCTTTTCAGGAGCTGACCAAATTTTCCGAACTGTTGATTAGCTTTGGTGCTCTGTAATCGCCTTGGAAAGGGCACCGTAATAGATATCTCGAGCCCTTTGTTCCTCTCTTTCAACGTCTCACAGGTTCAAGCTCTTTTTCACTCGATCGAGTCTTTTTAGCTCTCGATCGAGTCCTTCCAGGTGATATTTCACTCGATCGAGCAATAACAGCCTCTCGATCGAGTTCCTCTGTTTCCATAGTGTTCGATCGAGGTAAAATTCCACTCGATCGAACTGTTTCTTCAGCCATTCCACTCGATCGAGTGGTTTAAATCTCTCGATCAGTCTCTTGATTATCCAAATTACTCGATCGAGCATCAGAACCTTTCGATTGAGCATTTTCTTCAACATTTCTACTCGATCGACCACCAGAAATCAGTCGATCGAGTATTTTCTTCGTGCTAGGCAATTCTTCAGCAATAGGCGACTGTTAATCCTCCATAATAGCTTCCCTCGAGTCTGAAATGTCCTTATCAGCTGACAACTTTGGTCCTTCATAAGAGAGACCACTTCGCAGGTTAATCAACTTAATCATCTCATGCGGATTATTCTCAGATTGAGACGGCAAATGACCCGGTTTCCTTGTGGATTGGCTTGCGGCCAACTGAGCAACTTGAGTTTCAAGTGACTTGATTGAAGCTTCCTTCTATTGGTCACTTATTTGAAATTGCTTCGTCAATGATTGAATCATTGTCTTTAACTCGGTTAACTCACTTACCCCACTAGAAGATGAAGCTCCTTGATTCGGTGGAGGAAAACAAGGAGTCTTTTGAAAGCCTTGTTGAGCTTTATGAGGAGGGACATAGGCTTGTTACTGCTGCGGTGGAGGAGTAGGATTAAGAACATTCTGACTTGTCCACCTCAAATTGGGATGGACTGCCCCTTGATTATTGTAATAAGAACCCCCCTGCCTATATTGCTGAAAGGCAAGGACTTGTTCTTTCTCTGTCAGACAGTCAATAGCAGTGTGATCGTCATTGTTCCCATAATCACAAGTGACAGTTTCCTGTCTAGCCAACAGATGAACCGTCTGTTGTTCGCCAGCTTGCTGCAATTCCAACCTATCAAAACGAGCATTCATGGCTTCCAGTTGAGCCACAACTGCATTATCGACCGAATGCACCATCCGAATACCATCCCTTGGGTTCCCATATTGAGCACAATGGGTCGCCATCTCCTTAATAATACCCCATCTCTTATCATCATCAATGTTCTTTTGGAATCTCCCGTTGGATGAGGCATCTAGTATAGCTCGGTGGTCATAATACAACCCATTTTAGAACTGGTTGCACAAAAATCACTGATCAAATCCATGGTGAGAAAGAGACCTCACTAGCTTCTTGAATTGACCCCAAGCCTCATAAAAATTCTCATCAGGGGCCTGTTTGAAAATCGTAATCTTTCCCCTCAGCTGATTAGTGCGTTGTGGAGGAAACTACCTTTTCTAAAAGGCAAGAGAAAGGGTCTCCCAGTTGCCCTTACCATGGTTACTCGGACCAGGATCTCATCATGTATTTTTGTGGTGGACTGAACCAAGATGACCGCCGTATGATCCACTCCTCTTCTGGACGAAATATAGCAAACAAAAATCCAGATGAGGCTTAGGAGGTTATTTCAGAACTAGCTGAAACCTCTAGACAGTTTGAGAGGATAACATCACGAAGAGGAGTGAGTGCTATGGGTGTTAGTCCTGGCTAGGAGGAAAAGGTTGATAACATTGTTTCCACCCTCCGTGACATGTTATTTGGGAGACAGATGGCTACTGTTTGTGGCATATGCGCTACTGAGGGTCACCCTAACGATTTGTACCCTTACGTGCAAGAAAGTGGTCAGGAAGAGGTGAATGGTGTCTGGGAGAGTACTACAAATAACAGGAAATGGGATCCATATTCCAAAACTTATAATGAAGGAATGAAGGCTCACCCTAACTTTCGTTTGGGAAATTCTCAAGCCGGTCCGTCATCTGGCCCTCCTAGAGGTCAGTTTCGCAAGCGACAACAAGGACAACAATTTACTCAGCAAGTGCCAAAACAAGCAGTTGAGCAAGCACCACCGAGCTCATCAATTTCCACGGAGGATATGATTCGGGCTCTTACTCTCAGAGTTACTCAAGATAGAGCAGACAATAAGCAAAATTTTAAGAATCTTGAATATCTGGTGAGTCAATTAGCTAATACTGTCAATCAATTGGAAGCTAAAAAGTCGGGTGCTCTACCATCTCAAACGATAGAAAATCTGAGGGAGAATGTAAGTGCGGTGTCCTTGAGAAATGGAAGGCAATTGGTAGAGGTTGAGAAGCCTACAGCTAAATCTAAAGAAGTTGTAATCCAAGAGAAAGAAGAGCGTGTGATAGATGATGGGAGTTCACAAGTAATTGAGGAAGATATAGTGGTGTCTAGTTCGATTGCTAAGGACCCACCGGTCCAGATTTATGAGCCCACACCACCTTTTCGCGAAGCATTAAAGCATACTTGCAAGAAGGAGCGTGACAGTGATGTTTACGAAATCCTTCGTAAATGTGAGGTAAATATTCCCCTTCTAGAGTTGCTTAAAAGTGTCCCTCGATATGAAAAGTTTTTAAAAGAACTTTGTACTAACAAGAGGAATAATAGGCTTAAGGGAGTTAAAAAGGTGAAGGTAAGTGAAAATTTCTCGGCAATGTTTCAACAAAAATTGCCCACTAAATGTGGAGACCTGGGAATGTTCACAATACCTTGCACTATTGGAGACACCAAAATTCATAACGCTATGTTAGATTTAACTGCCTCGATCAATGTGACTCCCCATGCCATCTACCAGTCATTAAAACTTGGACCTATAAGTAAAACAAATGTTGTCATTTAATTAGCGGATCGGTCCAATGTTTATCCAAAGGGAATAATTGAGGATGTGTTAGTTATGGTTGATAAGTTGATTTTCCCTGCTGACTTTTATATGTTAGATATAGAGCACGATAGACATGATGCCCCTATACTGTTAGGGAGACCATTTATGAAAACTGCAAAAACTAAGATTGATGTTTTCAGTGGTTCTCTTACTATGGAATTTGATGGTCAAGTGGTGGAATATAATATTTTTGATGCTATGAAATTCCCCACCGATGACCATTCTTTATGTCTTATTGATGTGTTTGAGCCATTAGTGCAGGATACTTTTCCTCTTGACAGTCCAGATGAGCACCAAGTTGTGATTGAGAACGGTATAGTAGAATATGATTTTGATGTTTATTGCCTACTAACCTGCAGGAAAGAGCTATTGAGTTGACAGGATTCTCATTCATGCACACGGAACCACCTTCTTTGCCACTAACTATGCCTAGTGAAACATTGTTACCATCTATTTTGCAGGCGCTTCTTGTAGAGTTCAAACCACTCCATGATCACTTAAAGTATGTGTTTCTTGGTGAGGGAGATATATTGCCTGCAATTATCTCTAGTAGGCTCGCCATGGAACAAGAAGAGAGGTTGGTGGAGGTGTTGAAGGAGCATAAAAAAGCTATAGGTTGGACTATTGCCGATATTAAAGGCATAAGTCCATCAACTTGCAGGCATCAGATTCTGCTGGAGGATAAGGCAAAACCGGTAAGGCAACCGCAGCGGCGGTTGAATCCTCCTATGATGGATGTGGTGAAAAAGGAGGTATTAAAACTACTCCAAGTAGGTATGATCTATCCTATTTCTGATATCAAGTGGGTTAGCCTCAGTTAGGTTGTCCCTATGAAAAGTGGAGTCACTGTGGTATAAAATAATGATGGGGATTTAGTACCCATTAGAGTCCACAATGGGTAGAGGGTGTGAATAGATTACCACATACTGAACACGGTAACTAGGAAAGACCATTTCCCCCTCCCTTTCATTGATCAGATGCAAGAGAGGCTTGCTGGCAAAGCATATTACTGCTTTTTGGATGGTTATTCAGGTTATTTTCAGATAGCCATTGCTCCTGAGGATCAGGAGAAGACTACTTTTACATACCCTTTTGGCACATTCGTGTATCGACGCATGCCATTTGGGTTGTGTAACAAACCAACAACATTTCAGCGCTGTATGATTAGTATTTTCTCCGAGTATGTGGAGAATTTCATAGAGGTATTTATGGATGATTTTACCGTGCATGGTGATTCTTTTGATGTATGTTTAAATCATTTATCACTTGCTTTGAACAATTGTATTGAGACTAACCTTGTGCTTAATTCTGAGAAGTGCCATTTCATGGTAGAGCAGGGTATAGTTTTGGGACATGTTGTGTGGGGTAAGGGAATAGAGGTAGATAAAGCTAAAATTAATACTATTAAGAGTTTACCTTATCCAAATAATGTGCGCGAAATTCACTCCTTTCTTGGACATGCAGGATTTTACAGAAGGTTCATTAAGGATTTTTTCAAGATTGCACAACCATTGTGCAAATTGCTGCAAAAGGAGGTTGACTTTGTGTTTGATGAGGCTTGTAAGACGGCATTTGATCAGCTGAAAACCTGTCTTAAAACTGCTCCGATTATTTATGCCCCTAATTGGTCTCTCCCTTTTGAGATCATGTGTGATGCGAGCGATTATGCTCATGGAGTGGTCCTGGTTCAGAAGAATGGGAGACCTTCCCATGTTATTCATTACGCATCAATGACCCTTAATGATGCAAAATGCAACTACTCTACTACTAAGAAGGAGATGTTGGCAGTTGTGTTTGCTTTAGAAAAATTTTGTTCTTATTTGCTTGGTACTAAAGTTGTTATTTATACGGATCACGCCGCACTTCGCCACTTGATGACAAAGAAGGAAGCCAAGCCGAGGTTAATTCGTTGGATTCTCCTCCTAAGTTAGTTTGACATTGAGGTAAAAGATAAGAAAGGTGCATAGAATATGGTTGCAGACCACCTGAGCCGGCTGGTAAGGAATGATGACCATGACCAAGGTTTAGGGGAGATAAAGAGAGTTTTTCGTGATGAAACCTTATTTGCTTTACGTACTATAGAACCTTGGTATGCTAATTGATGTGACCATTATTTGAGCATATTTAGTCCTCTAATCGAGCCTATTTTGCATACTATTGTATCATTCCATGACCATTTGATCCGTCGAATGCTTTCTATTTTGCTTTCCTAGTGCATTTCGTATGTTTTTTAGGAAAGAAGATAATAAGGCGGAAATTCCCGTCTTTCGTGCGTATTTGGAGGCTATTTGACGATGTTTGATAGACTAGTGTGAAGAGGAAGCGAGAACTAAAGACCAATCCTACAAGAATAAAAAGAAAGGGAAGAAAAAGGATTTTATCACAGAAGCCGAGCGGCTCACACGCGAGACGCCCGTCTAAGACCGATAAGCCAAGCGTCCCAGCAACAAAGACGCCCTGATTCCTTCAAAGAATCCGAGCGGATTCCCATGAAAACGCCCGTGCACCACCTCATGAATCCGAGCGTCTCTCCTTCCTGGACGGACGGACCGCGACATCTTCCACCGAGATGCTCATCCTTCCAAAAAGAGTAGCGTTTCCCTGCTCTAAACTCAAAGATGTAATGACTAATTTAGCCTTAGTTAACCTAATGAAGCTCTACTATATATACTCCATTTGTAAATAATCAAAGGGAGAGCTTTTTAGAGGGTTTTTAGGAGGTTAAGCCTCTACATTAGAAGTTCCTCATAGATTCAATTAGGAGTAGATTAGAATAGATTGCTCCTTAATCTTTCCAAAAATTACACATTAATCTTACCTTAATTATTGTTCAAGTTTGTTACTTTTGGGTAATTGAAGATTATTTGGTTATTATTGGAGGATCGACAACCCTTCATCAATCAATCAAGTTTCTTCTATTGTTGTTTGCTTTATTATTTGGATTCACCTCAAGTTTGGTATAATTCTTTTATCCTTTACTCTTTATTGTTTATTTCCTCATTCTCTTATCATGTTTACACTTGTTGTGATGATTGACACCATTAATGACATGTTCTCCATGATAATGAGTGAGTAGTCTCTGTAGCTAAGATTAGTGGGTAATTAAGGGAAACGAACATGAGATTAATCATGCTTAATCTAATATGTTTTCATAGTTAAATTGCTTGCTTGTTGTGATGTCAACTTTATGCACATGTTATGTTTGATGAAATGCTAAGCCTATGAATCCTTGCATTTAAAACCATCTCTTATCTACACAACTTGACTTGTAAGATATAAACCAACTCGAGTCTTGTTAGACCATGCATAAAAGTTGAATAGGAGGAAAGTAAGTCGACTTGTAGGTGTTGTACAATCTAATCGATTCGGCTCCGGGACCCAACTCTTCCTATGAACCGTAAGACATAAACCAACTTGGTTCCTCCACAACAATAATTGCTTGCTTATAATTGTAAACATGTTTGTATGATCAATACCATGAATTCCCCATGACTCCATGATATCCTAGCGCTTTAAATCATTTGTTTACATCCCTTATTTCATTGCTTGTTATACTATATTGCTTTCATTAGCCTAGGACACAACTAGAAACCCCACCAATTGTGACACTAGCATAAATTGAGATAGATAGACCTAGAACCCAAAGCACACCGTCCCATGAATCGACCTCGACTTACCACTAACTAGTTGTTTGTTGAGTATTATAAATGTGTTTGATTAGATGTGTGACGATCAACTCTTGTCTCGATCAAAATGGCGCCGTTGCCGGGGATGGTGCTATGTGATTAAGTTCTTACTTGTTTGACTATTTTGATTTTGCTTTCACCTTGAGGAACTTGTTCCTCGAGGATTTTTCTTACCTTTTTTGTGTAGTTTCCATTCTTGTAGTTGTTTCCTTGTCTTAGCTATGATGGCTCAAGACTTGACTTATGGAGTATATGTTGGATCTTTTGAGTATGGCTATGGGTATGGGGAGTTTGAGAAGCAATTCAACACAAGCCTACCTTATTACTCATACAATGAAAATCCTAACTACTACCCCAAATTTTCCAACCAAAATCCTCACATCCAATATCCACAACAACCACCCACTCAATACCCACTTCATAATGACTTTCAATTGCCACAATACAACTACTTTCACACTTACCCACAACAACAAGACGAACCCATTCAAAATGTGGTTCTCTAAATGATGGGAGATCAACAAAACTTCATCAAACAAATGCTAGAAGAGAGCCAAAAGAGGGATAATGTCCATAAAAGCATAGTTGCCCAAGGTGAGGAATTGGAGATTCAAATCACCCAATTGAAAGAATCCCAAGAAACCACCCCACACCGTTCTTTGGACATAGATCATGAATGTGAGTTGAAGTAGTAACTTTTGACATGAAGAATGAAAAATGGGAAGAGCCAATCTCCTTGAGCTCTTGTGACTATGAAAGTGTTGTCTTTGATGAGGAAGATTTGAGGTTGAGTAAGCCAAATAATCTTAACCTTTGTGAGTACGAGGGTGTGTCGTTTGATGTGAACATGAAGATGTTGGAGGAAGAAATAATGAAGAAAATAGAAGCCCCCATTTACGATTCATAGGAAGATGGCAACAATGATGATGAGCATAAAGGATGGACTCGTAATATCACCTTGCTTGAGGAGCCTATCCTTGGGACATTTGAGATACCCTATCATATAGAAGAACGTCCTTCCCCTATTCCTCATGAAGACCACTTGACACCTATTATGGAGCCAATGATCATCGAAGAAGATATGGTAGATCTTCTTCAAAAGGCGAAAGCATCGTACAAAAGCTACTTGGTGAAAAAGCTCAAAGAGAAGCTTGCTCGTGAAGCTACTTGTGGAAGTTTGGCACCCACAATGACAACTTCTAAGGAACTCGATCATCAATGCCATGAAAATTCTCTTTCCACCTTGGAAGGATTGAAAAATCAAAATGCTATCATCATTACCGGAATTGAAGAAGAAGTTGGTGAGTGAAAGTCTACGGATGTAAATGAACCATACTTCATGCCTAGTGTTGACAAGAATCATGGGCTTGCTTATTGGAAGCATTGGGGAAGCTCTAATACCAAGGACAAAGCAAAAGAAAGAACATTTTACAAACTTCCTTGGCCAAATTTCATGTTCAAATGGAGCAACCCATACTTATGTTTATTTGGAGCTTGTTCACAAGCTTTTGATCGCTTATTAAGAGCCTTGAGCTCTATGGACAAAAATTCTTACAATTTGAATTAGTTTGGTGGAGTCCTATCTCAAACCACCATTTGTAAGATATTTCTTGGATTCCTTACTTTGTATAATATTTTACATTCTTGCATTTGTATTTGATTTCTTGCATGAGAGTAGTGAGAGAGAGAGAGTCATCTTACATTTTTATTGAGCAAATTTCAGAAAAAGATAAGGAGGAATAGCAAATTGGTGAAAGGGTATGATTGTAAAAGGAAAAGAAAGAAAAAGAAGAAAAGAAGCTGAAGACGGCCGTCCCGAGGCCTGGACGCTCGTCTAGGGCCCTCGTTACATAACTGGCTGGCACTGTCTCAGAATCCGAGCGGATTCAGCACAACACGCCCGTCCTCAAAGAAGACACTCGTTTTCTCCACGGGACGCCCGTTCTGAATGTCATCTGAAACAAATTTTTGAAACTGCCAGGAAATCCGAGCGGATTTATGGAAAGACGCCCGTCCCAAGAAAGACGCCCATCCCGACACAAAAGACGCCGGTATTCTTCCTGCTCCCAAAATTGCTGAGCTCCTGTCTTAAAATCCGCGCGGATTTGAAGGAAGACGCCTGTCCTCTACTAGCACAAGACGCCCGTCCCGCGTGAAAGACGCTCGGATTGTGGCCTTTGTCTCGAACAATCCGGCCATGTCCGACCCTTATCTGCTCGGATTCCCCTCTTCTTCTATAAAATCACCCCCTTTCTCCCTCATTTCTTCACCATATCTAACCCTAAAACACTCATCTCCATCCTCAAAAACACTCCCCTCACATCAAAAGCCAACAAAACCCCCATTTTCCTCAAACTTAAAGATGATGAACCTCAAGGGCAAGGCTAAGAAGTTGGTTGAATCCACCGGAAGGAAACGCAAGGGATCATCCTCCTCAACACCGCGAGAGGTAGCGCTACCGAGGAACTTCCGTCCCATAATAAGGGGAGGAATTGAACAACTAGAATACTTCCAAGAGGTGCTTTTCGAATCCGATGACCACCGCAAGAACTTTGTCAAATTGCTAGGTAAGAACTATAAACCCACTCAATTCATAGATACTAGGGTGTTGGAAGTCCTTAGGATAAGGTACCCCACCGAGATGTTCTCTGATGGCCTAGGGATTGGAAAACTTTTCCATGCCCATGAGGAGACGCACCTTAGTCTCACTCTTGAGTTTTTGAGTAGCCTTCGCATTGTAACGAATACCCGAACGACTGTGGGCATGGAGTTTAGGTTGTGCAACCTAGACCATAGTCTTTCACTTGATCAATTTGCCTACATTTTCGGTCTTGAAGTACCCACCAACTATACCGATAAACCCGATAATTTCGATGTGGACCTACTTTGTAGGGCTATTTTCGGAAGGAATTTTACCGGTTTAAAGCAATGTTATACCTTCGCCATCCAACATCCGGTGATTCGGATCACCGAGCGCTTTGTGGCCGGTACCATCAATGGGAGGTATGAACAAGATAGGTGTACTCTCATTGATTTAACTTTTCTTGAGTCCTATTTGAATGTTCGGGGGACGAGGCGCTATAACTTCAATACACCCCTTGAGATACTTACTAGGTTTAATGATTTTGCTCAAGGAACCACTCAACTCAAGACCTTTGTAGTGGGAGGTCTAATTACTATTTTGGCCAACTACCTTTGCCTCGGGCTCAACGCCCGTGGGATCTATACTCCTCTTGAGGGGAGGACTTTGATTGATGAGCACACCATCTTCACCCATCACCGGTGGTGTAACTACACTCAAGAAGGGAGTGTAGAATGGTACACAAAAGGATGCACCTCAATCATCCTTGAGGGTTGGAAGATATCGGGCATCGACCCAAGATTGAGCCCATATTCGCCTCCACCAAGCTACCTCCTTAATATCCAAATTCTCGACAATCCCCCTCAAAAGGAAGTGCCACCCCGCCAACAACAAGTACCTCGTGGGGTACCGGCAAGGCCTGCTCGCCCACCTTCCTATGTGCCTATCCCACCATACCCTATCCATCATACCAAATTTGAACCGGAAATCCCCAATACCCCAGGTATTAATGATTTGATGGCACTCATGAATAGCGTGGACCTCGGGGTACATGAAGGGAGGGTCGACAACTACTTGGCCCTTTATACCCAACACTATAACATGGTTCAACAAGGGTATGTTGACCCTAATGGCCCTTTGCCCTCTTGGGCACAACCACAACACTTGTTCCCTAATCAAGGGAACCAAGCTTGGGATCGCGAAGGTGGAGGGTACTCGGGCCAAGGAGGAGGGCATGATTAAGGAGGAGGGCATGATCAAGGATAGTTTGACCAAGGAGGGTATTGGGGCCAAAAAGGAGGGTATGACCAAGCCGGGAGCTCTCACCAATATGGTTACCAAGATGAGGAGGATGACGAGTGAAAGAGGCCTACCTCACCACTACCATTTGTATGATACCTCTCCCTCTCTCTCTTTTTTATATACATTGCATTTAGTGTAGTTTTCGCATGCATTTGTATTATATTTCATATTGAATTTACATTAGTTAGTTCATATACTATAGTTGCATTGTATTATATCTCACATGATTCAAGTAGATAGTTGCATATATATTAGAATTCATGCATAGTCACTAATGGCCAAACCTATTCAATTCTACACTAGAAATAGTGTCTAAATCGGTTTGGGGAGGTTTGATCATAAGTGACCATAGTTTAAATCATGCATCAAATAATATAGTTTAGTTTGCATTCATTGTTATATATGTCATATAGAATTGCATTTAGTTAGAGCATGCATTCATTCATATCATATCATTGCATTTGTACTTTATTTCAAAAAAATCAAAAATTCAAAAACATGTATTTCCTTTTTATTCCTACTCCTACATGTACATTGATGACAATGTCCAAAATAAAGTGGGGGATGGGAATTTATGATCCAAAAATGCATAAAAATTGAAAAATTTCGAAAAATCACAAAAATATGTCTTTTAATTTCATAAATACAAAATCCATAAAAATTTAAAAATTTAAAAAACCAAAAACATGTTCTTTAATTTAGTAGTGTAGAATTGTATATACTTGTGCTTTTGTTCTCTTCCCACATAGATACAACACTACATTTGAGGCATTAGCAAGGGAAAATGTAGACCGCTTGGTATGATCGCTCTAATCTCTATTTCCCTTCCATTTCTTTTTTATTATTCATATGAGGAGGATGGGCTTACATGTCAAGGAGGATGTGGTGTATTTTGTTGTTGCGGTTTGTGTATCTATGTGTTGTTAGGAGTTGCATTTAGTTTATATGACATATTAGTTGGTAGAATCATATGCATTAGGATGTATATATGATAGTTGCATCATGGCATGTAGTTGCATGTCAGAAAAATTTTGTGAAACCGTCTACTTAGGAATATTGACAAGTGTATATAAGCCCTAGTAGATGCTTTTTCTTCTTAAGACTTTGCTTGTTAGAATACTTGTAGAACAACCTAGGATGTGTCATGCTAGTATCCTTTGACCCATGGATTAAGGCCTAGTCAAGAGTACCTTATGGTGTGATAACGCCTTGGCTACCGTTTATTCCAAGGTGACACTTAAAACCATGCATATATCATCCATGTTCTACCATATATTTTGTCATCAAAGGGAATGGGCACAAAAATTGTTCAAAAATTTGAGTTCAAGACAAGAAAAGAGAAGAAAAAGTTTGCAAAATGCATCAAAAGAAAAGAGGAGTAACAACAAAAATGAAAACTCCTATGCTTCAAATATAAGGCCACCTCGTTACTAATTGGGGTGACTTTGAAAATGTTCAAAAGAAAAATGCAAAAGTTGAAAATTGTCAAGTATTGAAATGCCAAACATCAAAGAAATGGCAAAAGAAAGTACTCTTAAAAGTTATATGCCACAAGAAATTGGGGGGAAAAACAAACAACAAAGCAAACTCCCAAATGAAACTTAAATACTATCGATCCCTTTATCCATCGTATCCACTTTTGTGCATGGTAGAGAGGGGACGACCCTTCTTCTTGTCTAGGCAAGAGGGGGAATTCCGCGATCCTCCAGTGTTTCTAGCACCATAGGGAGTCTATTCTTGACAAAAGCATTTAACGATTGAGGACAAAGGTACCCTAGCTTCACACAATTTGGAGGTGATTTATTGGTATCCTTCTAGGCTTAGTAGTTTAAAGAAATTGCATCTATGAAGGAGTGTGTACCCTTGAATTGCTTCCCTTGTAGATAATTTCCGCCACTTAGATGAGGAAAGTGGCTATTCTTTTGTATATGCATCCATTACTTGATTTTGTGTGCTTTAATGATTGGATGTGTCGCCATTTTAACAAGACCCACCTTGCCTTGCAAGAAGGCATCCTACCTCATGGTTGTCTTGTTGTGAGTTGAAGGGGCGGAGTGAGACCCGCTAATTGTCTCATGTCGGCTATATTATTAGGATAGAGTAAAGGTTCGGTTTGGCGATATTTGATGTGACCATTATTTGAGCATATTTAGTCCCCTAGTCGAGCTTATTTTGCATACTATTGTATCATTCCATGACCATTTGATCCGTCAAATGCTTTCTATTTTGCTTTCCTAGTACATTTCGTATGTTTTGTAGGAAAGAAGATAATAAGGCGGAAATTCCTGTCTTTCGTGCGTATTTGGAGGCTATTTGACGATGTTTGATGGACTAGTGTGAAGAGGAAGCGAGAACTAAAGACCAATCCTACAAGAATAAACAGAAAGGGAAGAAAAAGGATTCTGTCACAGAAGCCGAGCGGCTCACACGTGAGACGCATGTCCAAGAGCGACAACCCGAGCGTCCCAGCAACAAAGACGCCCGGATTCCTTCTAAGAATCCGAGCGGATTCCCATGAAGACGCCCGTACACCACCTCATGAATCCGAGCGTCTCTTCTTTCTGAACAGACGGACCGCAACATCTTCCGCCGAGAAGCTCATCCTTCCAAAAAGACTAGCGTTTTCCTGCTCTAAACTCAAAGATGTAATTACACATTTAGCCTTAGTTAACGTAATGAAGCTCTACTATACATACCCCATTTGTAAATAATCAAAGGGAGAGCTTTTTAGAGGGTTTTTAGGAGGTTAGGCCTCAACATTAGAAGTTCCTCATAGATTCAATTAGGAGTAGATTAGAATAGATTGCTGCTTAATCTTTCCACAAATTACACATTAATATTTCCTTAATTATTGTTCAAGTTTGTTACTTTTGGGTAATTGAAGATTATTGGGTTATTATTGGAGGATCGACAACCCTTCATCAATCAATCAAGTTTCTTCTATTATTCTTTGCTTTATTATTTGGATTCACCTCAAGTTTGGTATAATACTTTTATCCTTTACTCTTTATTGTTTATTTCCTCATTCTCTTATCATGTTTACACTTGTTGTGATGATTGACACCATTAATGACATGTTCTCTATGATAATGAGTGAGTAGTCTCTTTAGCTAGGATTACTGGGTAATTAAGGGAAACCAACATGAGATTTATCATTCTAATCTAATATGTTTTCATAGTTAAATTGCTTGCTTGCTGTGATGTCAACTTTATGCACATGTTATGTTTGATGAAATGCTAAGCCTATGAATCCTTGCATTTACAACCATCTCTTATTTAATCAACTTAACTTGTAAGATATATACCAACTCGAGTCTTGTTAGACCATGCATAGAAGTTGAATAGAAGGAAAGTAAGTCGACTTGTAGATGTTGTACAGTCTAATCGATTCGGCTCCGGGACCCAACTCTTCCTATGAACCGTAAGACATAAACTAACTCGGTTCCTCCACAACAATAATTGCTTGCTTATAATTGTAAACATGTTTGTATGATCAATACCATGAATCCCCTATGACCCCATGATATCCTAGCGCTTTATATCATTTGTTTACATCCCTTATTTCATTGCTTGTTATACTACATTGCTTGCATTAGCCAAGGACACAACTACAAACCCCACCAATTGTGACACTAGCATAAATTGAGATAGATAGACCTAGAACCCAAAGCACACCATCCCATGGATCGACCTCGACTTACCACTAACTAGTTGTTTGTTGAGTATTATAAATGTGTTTGATTGGATGTGTGATGACCAACTCTTGTCTCCATCACTAATATTGTTAACTATTTAGTCTCTAACAAGTTTCCTGCTTGGTTTTCTAAAGATCAGAAAGATAAGATTCGCAGTGATGCTAAATAATATGTGTGGGATAACCCATATTTATGGAACCATTGCTCTGATTAAATTATTAGATGGTGTGTTACGAAGAGTGATATGACTTCAATTCTCACTTTTTGTCACTCTCATGCATATGGTGGACACTTTGGGTCGAAGAGCACTACAAAGAAGGTGCTTGATTGTGGTTTCTATTGGCCACATCTGTTTCGAGATGCTCATGGGTTTTATAAGTCTTGTGACAACTGTCAAAGAGTGGGGAGTATATCCCAATGCAATGAAATGCCTCAAACCCCCATTATATATTGTGAAATTTTCGATGTATGGGGGATTGATTTCATGGGACCGTTCCCTAACTCTTCTGGATTTATTAACATATTACTTTTTGTTAATTATCAATCAATGTGGGTAAAAGCAATACCCACTAAGACTGATGATTCTAAAGTGGTTGGAGATTTTATCATGTCTTTCGTATTTGGTAGGTTTGGATTTCAAGAGCTATAATCAGTGATCGTGGGACGCATTTTTGCAATAGATTAGTTGGTGCTTTACTGAAGAAGTATCATGTTACCACAAGGTTTCGATGGCCTATCAACCGCAAACTAATGGCCAATCAGAGGTGTCTAATAGAGAGGTTAAATATATTCTATAGAAGATGGTAAATCCCAATCCTTAGGATTGGAGTCAACGCTTGGAAGATGCATTGTGGGCATACCGTACCGCTTATAAGATGCCCATAGGTATGTCTCCGTACCGGTTAGTTTTTGGTAAACCGTCTCATTTGTCAGTAGAGTTGGAGCATCGAGCTTATTGGGCAGTGAAGAGTTTCAATACAAGCTTGGTAGGAGCAGGTGAGAGTAGAAAATTGGAGTTACAAGAGCTTGAGGAAATACGAAATGACTCATATGAGAACGCGGCTATTTACAAGGAAAAGACGAGATTATTGCATGACAAGATGATATCTAGAAAGGAGTTCACTGTTGGTAAAAAAGTACTACCTTTTCAATCCCGTTTTAAGGTATTTCCCGATAATTTAAGGTCGCGTTGGGTTGGACCGTATGTAGTTACGGATGTGGCATTTCAT
Organism: Silene latifolia; assembly: GCF_048544455.1. Classification (NCBI taxonomy): domain Eukaryota; kingdom Viridiplantae; phylum Streptophyta; class Magnoliopsida; order Caryophyllales; family Caryophyllaceae; genus Silene; species Silene latifolia. The sequence goes on from NC_133538.1 coordinate 235,374,647, forward strand.
GGAGCTATTGAGATACGTAGTTTGGCTACTAACAAAGTTTTGAAAGTGAATAGTCAACGATTAAAGCCTTACTACGAAGGGTTCCAAGTTGAGACGGTGGAGAGTTTGACTCTCTACGCGCCTATTTATGAAGATTAAATCTTGTCCCTAAGTCAAGCAAACGACTATAACCAAAAGCGCTTACGGGAGCCAACCCAGATTTTTTTTTATGTTTTTTTAGTATATTTATATTTCAAGTTAACTTATTTCATTAATTTTTAATTGCTTTTCTATAGTAATTGTGTGTTTTTGTCAGGTCGAAAAATGCTACGCCGTCTTTGAGTGTTGGAATTTGAGTTTTGAGGGTCGAGAAATCCCATCTTTGAGTGACATTAGTAAAGGTGAGAAGGAAGAAAATTTGAAAAAAAAGGGGATGATATAAGCAAAAGAGGTCAGCCCGAGCTGCGGTCCGTAGGCCCAAAGGCGACCCGCCCGTAGGGGCTTCAGATTGGAAGTGGTATGTCCTTTCCTTATTCTATCTTCATAATAAACAAATAAAAAAAATATATCAAAAACCCTTCCCTATTCTATCGGTCGTTTCCCTTCTCCCTCATCATTGTTACACTTTCAACTTTATCTTTCACCATTGTCTCTCGTCTACTCTGCATCCCCTCATGCATACACGACACTGATTCTTCACGAAAATTTCCTCCATCATCCAAACTACTGATTCAATCAAAGACCCGCGAATTTATTGAAAACCCTAGAAATTGGGGTTCGGAAACCGAGACGGTAATATTTCCTAATTACCTTGGCTAGGTAAGAAGGGGGTGTTACAAATTGATATCTGAGCGACAATTTTGGAACCTAAGCCAATGAACCGAAATGAACCTACGTGTGTCTAATATAATGAACTCGACATGAGTACAATAGGAGGTCGGTTTTAGGTTAGTAGGATCCCTCATCTCAAAACCAGATCATATTGTCTCGGTTGGTCACTACGTGGGTAGCTATGAGAATCAGAGAACGCCATGTGATATGTTGTGTGATTTCATGTGTGCAATGTTAAGTTGGCAAGTTCTCGCATGAAGTGGTTTTCTCTGTGTTTATTCAAGTTGATTTATTTCTACCTTGACATAACCCTTTACGTGGTGTATGATAATATATGACGAGTTTTAATGCTATATTTAACATGTGTATTGTAGCCAGTTGATAATTGATAGGCTTCTTGCATGATAAAATTGTTCAAATTAAATGTTACCATGTATATATCTTGGATGAAATAATCGATGATCGTAACATGTTTTGGAGCAGTTGTTATGTGTCGATGTGTGAAGACTATGTGAAATATGGTGTGATTACATGTATTCCATAACAATTTGATAGGATTCTTACATGATGTAGTTATTCATTTGGTGCATGTTAATATGTGAAAATTGGATGAAAAAGAGTAATGTGTGTAACATGTTTTGGAAGTGGTTATTACGTGTTGGTGTGTGAGGGGCACTAACCCCGTCCTTTAGCATTTAATACCGCAAATGTGTTTGAATTTCACTAGTGCTATAGTTAGAGTGTGATCGGTAATAGTTGTTAGTAGAGTAGCCGCTAGTACAAGAATACAAATTTTTAGTCGGGAATTGCAAACCATAGAGAGGCACCCAACAGAGTACGAGGTAGTACTCGACCGAGTAAACCTACCACTCGACCGAGTGGACCATTTTCCAGAAACTTGAAAATTTCTGGAAGTGAGTCACTCGACCGAGTAGAGATGGCACTCGAGTGAGTGGACGAGCACTCGACCGAGTGGGACTCAGCACTCGATCGAGTGCTATTTTCGGAGTTGTGAATTTTGCGAGATTTGCATTATTACCACATTTCTTGCATTTCTTCATCGTTTCTCATAACAGAAATACCAAAATCTCATTAAATTTTTTTTCCTTAAACTCCATTGTTGATGATTGTCGCTTGGACTTAAGATTTCTACTCCAGTTTATCCTATTAATTCTTGCTAATTAAACAATATGAGTGGTTTTTCCTTACGCTTATTTTTCAAATTTGATTTTGCTTAAATCTAAGCCAATTCCTTCAAACTTTATCAGTTAATTGCAAGTTTTGTTTGATTCATGATATTAATCATCTTTTTATAACATTTACAATGTTAAGTATAAAATTTTATATTGAATTTTACCCGAAAAATTTCCAAGCCTTGATGTTCATGTTTGAGTTTCAATTTATCCTTCGTGTTTAAAAACTTAATTTAATTGTGCTATGAGCCCACCTTCTTTGTTAGTAAAGCTATGCATCGTCTTGAAGAAAAAAATTTGACTCGATTTTACGAAATCCATGACCATGACCAAATTTTGATTCCTTCTTTTATCTTAAACATGGCTTAACGGTGTTTTAAGGTAATAATCCTTATGAGTATCACTGTACTAACATGGTTTTAATAGAAATTTTTCGTTTTAAAAGTGGACCAAATTCTTTTTGAGATTTCATGTATACTTCACTAAATTTTGATTTTTATATTTGAAACATGGCTTAATTGTGTCATAGTGCCCCAAGCTTTGTTAATGGTGATATGTCTGGAAAACTTATAGTGTTGATGCTCAAATTTTGATTTTGTGCTTAATACTTGGTTTTATTGTGCCGCAACCTTACAGTTTTTTTAATAATGCGGTGTATTGTTCTAAATTGGAAAATTTTATCTTAAATTTTCTTCAAAGATTTTTATATATACCCAAAATTCATGCCAAAGGTTTGATTTCAAGTTTCATCATTGGTTTAATCATGTCAATTGCCTTGGTGTTCACTAATGTGTTGTGTATTGCCTCGAATTAGGATCATCATGTTGTGTGATTTCGCTTGAGTTCATCTTTCCATGTGTGTCTTGAAGGTCATGAACATGAGACATGTGTTTTAGTAAGGTTAATATGAGGTTAGTCTTTTGTTGAGGATTTGAACCGTGTAAGTAGGTAGGTGTATTATTCATGTTTGGAGATTTGGAGTAGAAGAAAGTGACTTTAGCTTGCATAAGGTGTCTTGAATTGAGTAAGATAAGTGTATGAGGTCATTTGTGGATAATGAGTGATGTGTGATTTAAGTTGATTATCTTTTGAGTGTTTGAAATTATGGATAGTGAATGAGGTTTGAGTTGCATATTAAGGAATATTATTGTTGAACATGATTTGGAAACTTTGGTTGATAGATTTTTGAGATATATGATGGTGGATTTAGTATTATCATGTTTGTTTTCGCGGTCATGAGAGTAAGAGTGTGGCGTGTAATGCTTTAGGTCATATTGTTTAGGTATTTGATCATTCGTGTTATAGAGTGTAACCGTTTAATTTGGGTGCGTATGCATGAAGTGTGAAAGTGGTTGTGTGGAACTTCGACCCTATAAGTGGTAGTATAGGTGTAGTTTGTATAATTGCCTCCTAATCGTTAAGTAAAGCGTCTTTGGTATACATCGTGACCTTGTTGTAGTGTCCATTTGAGGGGCGATGTTGTTGTTCTCCCTTGGCGATAATGGGTGGTTAGAGCCGTGTCCATGAGGTAATGTAAGGGATGTGGATACCGATGTGACTATTGTGATTGTTGGTGACGGTATGGTGATACCGTTACCGGGTGTTGGGGAATGCAATGCTTATGAAATGGATTTTGAAATATCATGTTGTATCACGGTTTGTTTTAGTTGGATTGTAATAATGGCCATAAGGCCGTAAGTTTACTTTAAATTTGTTATTTGATGGTGTATTAGTCACCATTGGAGTCTATTAGCATTTATGTAATGAAATAGAAAAGTTAGAACCGAGTTGAGAATAAAAACCTTCTGCCCAGGTGACACTCGACCGAGTGCACCATGCACTCGACCGAGTGGCCTGCCTTGACCCTTGTCTTGTTGATATTCGACCAAATATTGAGTGTGTACACTAATTTCATGGTTTATATTAGTTGACTTGTGTTTGGATGAGCATGTTGACCTTACATGGGTGATATTTTGTGAATTATTTACGTTTGATTATATGGTGTGGCATTTTGCAAGTAATGGAAATCGTTGATTCGACATGAGTGGGTTAATGAAAGAAATCATGTGATAATCTTGTTGATGCACGTTAATCGACGTGATTTTATTTTGGCGTGTAAAAGTAAAATAAAAAAAATGCAAATTATGTGTCGCACAGTGGTCGTTTGCATGATTGTGATTGTGGCCTTCCGTATGAGCGGAAGTGTTGATGTTTGATGGGAACGGATTTAGAGACATATGTTTGATAATGTGGTGGATTTGACGCGGTATATGCGTGGCATGATGTTCGGAAATGGGAATGTTGAACACGGTTGAGTCACATTACGAGTAATTTTACATTAGTTGATTGTTTCCTAGAGTCCGCATATTCGTGGTTGTTGTGCATATATGTGAAAGTAATAGATTTGACGTGATATAGATACTTAGTAATAATCGATTTATACCCCGTGATAGATATGTATACTTATAACCAACATTAGTTAGGAGTTATTTATGGGATTATAGATTACAACCGTGGGTTTGACCTGACGCTTGACCTTTTGGGAGGCTTGTAGATGGGGGATTATATCAATGGAATTATAACTATATTAGATTTGATTACGGATTTGCAATGAGTAAGAGAAAGTGTTGAATCTGGAACATAGTCATTTGTGGAAGTTAGTAATGATCATATGAGAGAACATTATGAGGTTTGATAGTTGAACTTCGGGACGAAGTTCTGTTTTAGAGGGAGTGGATGTAACAATTCGGAAATTAAGGAACGAGAAAGTACGGAATGTGAGGAAGTAATGAGAGTTGAACAAAGAACCTTGGGATGAGCGTGATGTTTATAAAGGAATGTATACGGTAGACAAGCATGTGAGCCGACAGAGAGTGCATGAGAATCAATGATGAGACATGAGGAAATGAGAGAGTGGGGCGAACTTCGGGGACGAAGTTCATTTTACGGGGGAAAGACTGTAATACCCCATATTTCATTATCATGGTTAAAGGCTAGTCAATGATAAATGGGTAAATATATTTTATTAAATAATATTATATTGTTTATACGAGTTATGTATGAGACGGAATAATAAAATAATAATGATAATAAGTAATTAATGATAATAATAATAATAATAATATAAGATACATATATATATATATATATATATATATATATATATATATATATATATATATATATATATATATATATATATATATATATATTGGATTTGGTGATTTTGGTTCTTATGGTGAGTTGTGAGTTGGGGGAATCTCAACCACTAGATTATATTAGAGATGAGTGGCCAAGATCAAATCTTACATGTCATATAAAACCATTGTCATTTACTTATTTTCTCTTTTTTCTAATGTTACTTTTTTTTTTACTTTAATTTTTTTTCTCTATATTTTTTTTTTTACCTCGTGTTATTATGCTTTTTTTATCACTTTGATTTTTGTTTTCTCTTATGTTTTTCTTTAATTTACTCATTATGTTACCTTTTTTTATTTTTCTTTTTGTACCGGATTTTTTTTTACTTGAAATTTTTTTTACTCTTATTTTTTTTATCTCGTGTTATTGTGCTTTTTTTTTACGTTTATTTTTTTTTATGACTTTGATTTTTTTTTTCTACCACATGTTATTGTGTTGTTATTGTTATTCCGCTGTTATTGTGATGTTATTCTGCTGTAACTTTGATTTTTTTTTTTTACGACTTTGATTTTTTTTAGCAGCTGTTATTGTAATTCCGCTGTTATTGTGATGTTATTCTGCTGTTATTCTGCTGTTACTTTGATTTTTTTTGCGGCTTTAATTTTTTTTCTTTTTTAACCACGTGTTATTGTGCTGTTATTCTACTGTTATTCTGCTGTTATTGTGATGTTATTTCGGCGTCTTTTTGATTTTTTACTACTTTCATTTTTTTACTCTTTTTTTTTACCGCATGTTATTGTGCTGTTATTCTGGTGTTATTGTGATTTTATTTCGGTGCCACTTTGATTTTTTTTACTATTTTGATTTTTTCTCTTTTTTTTTACCACTTGTTATTGTGTTGTTATTCAAGTATTATTCTGTTGTTATTGTGCTGTTATTCCGGTGTCACTTTGATTTTTTTACTATTTTGATTTTTTACTATATTTTACCACGTGTTATTGTGCTGTTATTTTGGTGTTATTATGATGTTATTCCGGTGTCACTTTGATTTTTTTTACTACTTTGATTTTTTTACTCTTTTTTTACCACGTGTTATTGTGATGTTATTCCGGTGTCACTTATAATATTAGTAGTAGTGGATCGGACTAGCTGTGTGGTAAATTAAAAAGGTAAAATCATTGGATTGTCCTTGGTTATGGTCTTATGGTATATGGAGTCATGTAATATTTGCATGTACCTGATTGGTTTCAGAATTTCTATGATGCAATATTTATTTGATTTATTCGTTTACCTTTTTTCCTTACCAAATGCAAAATGCTACAAATGACTTCAAAACTGGAAAAATACGTTTAAAAATCAGGAAATATCGCATTGCCAAACAATAATCATCTTTCTCAAGAACCCTTTAACAAACATCTGTTTTCTCTCCATTCTGTAACCATGGATGGGAAAAAGAATTCAACCTCCATTTCTCAAGAAACACCAACTGACAAACCTGAATCTTCCAACAAGAACGCATCATCAACCAACACCGGCTTTAGGTTCGAGATAAAACCCGCTTCCAAACTCAAACTGGCCTTAGTAGCTCTATCTGACCGACAGTTTAATCCTAACGGTTTAGCGAGGATGAATGTTGATTACCAGGGTTTCCAGCTTACAGTTTGGAATGTCGAAACTCGAGTTGTTGCAAGGCGCCAACACCACCAATCTCATCCAAACAGCAGCTCCTCCATCACGGCATCACCCCCCTTCATTTCGTCAGTCACCATCTCCATCTTCAATTTCGATTTTTGCGAACCGAAACCCGAACCCATCTTCATTGCTCACTCCTTTCTCGCAGGTTTATGGCATTAGTCTCTTATGCTCTAGATTTTGTTCACACATCGAGTTTTGGCCTTTTGGGTACACCTTTTAATTTGATTAAGTTCAAATTAGTCGCAAGGGTTGTCGAAACTTCTGAAATTATGCATATAAAGTTTCGCAGAGTTGTCACTCGAAAAATATTAGGTAAAAGTCGTAAAACATAGTGCTCGACAGCAGCAAAATCGAACCAAGGTGGACAATGCTCAACACCCCCGACATGATTTTGTCTTATTCTTCCTACATGGGTATATTTGACCCGTCTTAAATTTTTTAAGACGGATGAGAATTTGTACATATATAAAACCAAAAAAGGGTGGTAAATAGGTACTGTAAATACAGACAGAAATGCTGAAAATGTCAAAAAGATGTTTAGTCTGCTGTCTCTGCCACTTGATAGACGATGGTGGTTGTGGTGGTGTTGTTGCAGGTTGTCGTGCACAGGATGATGGAGATGTGATTTCTGAATTGGTGAATGAAATTGATGATGCGTGTGGGGTGATAAGTAGCAGGGGAGGTGATGTATGGTGGTGTTGGACTGGTGAGTGGCAAGAATGGCAGAGATCAGTGATGGAATTGAAGTTGGTGGTGGGGCGAATGAGCAGCTCCGGACTCGGGTTTTGATGGAGATGAATGTGATGTTTGCGGATGTGGAAGCTATGGCGGGTTGAATTGATGATGGTGATGGTTGTACTGGATTGAGGGGAAGCAGCCATGGTTGATTGATGATGGTGATCATGATAAAATGAAATTGGTGTGTGAATGGTGGCTGGTGATGAAAAGATGCGGGGGAATTAAACTCAGACTTTTACCCCGAATTCGGGATTTGCAGCATGGTCGTTGCTGCTGCTTTGTTTTATTTTTGTAATTCAATCCCAGCCATTAGTTTTGCTTGATCTTATGGCTGATATTTGTGAGCACACAAAACTCACAACTCACCGTAAGAACCAAACTCACGAGATCCCGCCTCTATATATATATATATATATATCTATATATATATATATATATATATATATATATATATATATATAGATTTGGGATCTAGTGAGAACCACCTACATAATGAGAACCGTGAGAACTCTACCTTACGAATATTTTTTCTAAAGAATAATGACATATTTGAATCGGCATAGAATTTTATGTCTAGATAACATATTTCTTGGTCCAAGAAGTATAAATTAATGACGGAAATCGAGACGAGAAATATTTTATTAATTTTCATGCACCTACTAGTCATTTTCATTTATCTAACAATTTTCGTGCACCTAGAACTCGTTTTCGTGCAACTAGAGCCTGCTATTTTCATGCACCTAGTAATCATTTTCATGCATGTAACAATTTTCATGCACCTAGTATTCGTTTTCATGCATCTATAGCTATTTTAATATACGTAGTTGTACTTTCGTACACTAAGTTGATATTTTGATAATAAAAAAAAAATTGTTTACCTATACTAAAAATGTGTTTGAATGAACTAAACAAAAGGTAAATGATCCATCAAAACTTTCAGAACAAGATTTGATGATGATTTAGTAAAGGTTCTCACGGTTCTCATTATGTTAGTGGTTCTCACCGGATCCTGACCCTATATATATATACACACACACTTATACTACCATCCTATCCATATATATACACCCACTTTATCCCTTATCCACCCATCTTATCCATTGACCTCACCACAAAATCAGAAAAAAAATCTACACAAATGAGAAGAGAAGACGAGAAAGAAGGAAAGATGGAGATTTTGTCCCTCCGCCTCGACATCGTAAGGTAAGACCGTCTTACACTAGTTAATATTATTTAATTACTATGGTTGACCCTCCCCGACCTTTACCCTCCCTAGGACCACCGTTGACCAGCATGGGACCACCGTTGACCACCATATATCCAGTATGACCGAGGATAATATGGTTATTTGTTGTTGTTGTGTGACCGTCTTAAGACGGATTTTTACCTTGGTTTTCGTGGCCTACTTGGGGAGCTCTTAGGTGGCCCTTATCTTGGTGAGTCAGGAGAGGCTATGCTTAATTATATTGAACTTTATTTTGAATCCTGAAAAACTTATTCATACCTGATTTATTTGTGAACTATATGCATGAATAATATGTCCAAGATTGAGGGCTATTATATTGTACCCTGTTTTATTTAGCACTCTACCGTGAATTGGTCATTGTAACCACAATGGCAAAACAAAAGTTAATTAAAAAAAAAATAGGTTTCACTTGATTTTGGTCGCATCGAACAGACAAATAAAAAAATCTGGGCCTAGTATATTTTATGAGGACGAATGTGAAATAAATCCTGGCTACTCGTACTTAAGCCCACTAGGCAGGCATATACCAATCCCTCCAGTAATGGCAGGGGATTTGAAGCCCTTCTATCAGGCAACAATCCCACTATAAACAAAGTCACGGGAATCAAGGTTTGGGAAATAGGTACACCTAAAAATATAATACAGGTACCAATCAGATAGCGGATTAGGATAGACAAAAGCTACATCTATATAAAAGTTAACTTTCACCCCTTGGGCAAAAGTAGCAGCAGGCCATTGTCTTGCCAGGGACATCCCCCTGACTAGGCCAAAACAGTAACCAAATAAAAAATTGTCTTATCAAGGACATCCCCCTCAGGGCTAAACCAAGATATGAAATTTTTTTAAACTTACCGTCCTCCCTTGGAGACAACATCAGAAACATCTTCTTTTGCCTTAACGGTAACATCAACAACATCTTCATTACCCTGCTCTTCTTCTCCTGGAGAATCCACTTCCTGCTCCTCACCAAGGTTGTGCAGGTCAGGATACTTGGCTGCTATGAAAGCCATTTCAACATCAGGGTTCCAGTTCGCTCTAGCCTCAATAGGCTCATACATAGCAACTACGCTCCCCTTGGTAAATAAATTAAAAGCGGAATCATCGGGCTTGCTCCCAATGTCATCCTTTTCAATGGACAGCTCCTGTAGATACCCGTATCCGTCGATATTGGAATTTATAGAGAACCCAACAAACACCCGATGATGATAGGACACATGTATTCTTTAGTTGTCATTGTCATTATTTGGGTTCGTTTTACGATGTAGAATGAGCGTTGTCGACGGAGTATTTTATTAATTTAAATGATATTTAAATTAAAGCTTTTTTTAGGTGAATTCAATTTATTTTATTTTATTTTGAATTTATTTTCTCAAGTTTATTTTATTGAAAATAAAATAAATATTTGATTTGAAAACTCATTTTATGAGTATATTTGATTTGAAAGATCATTTATTTTAATGTGTTAATCGATTTGAAAAATCGATTTAAAAATCGAAAAAACTCGTTTTAAACACGTGTTTTGGAGCTCGATTATAGCTCGGTTTTTGAGCCCGTTTTCTTTACGAATTGGCACAAATCTCGAGTACACTAACCAACCTAAGCCTCTACCCATCCAACCCCAGTTCGAACCCCATAACCACTAGGGCTGAGCAAAACCGTATACCCGATACGGTTTCGATACGGTTTTCGGGTATACGGTTTTTTGAACACCAATTTTTTTATTCCGGATACGATACGGTTTAACCGTGTATACGGTTTTCGGTTACCCGGTTAAACCGTATACGCGAAATCCGGATACCCGGATACGGTTACCCAGTTTCTCTATTAGATGAGATTAAAAAAAAAATTATTCAGACCTCCTCCTCTCTGCATAATGTTCCAAATAATATAAATCCGGTAAAGAACCCAAAAATGCATTCTGATGAAGCCAAACTTCTTTCAAAGAAGTTATATTTTGCAAAACATCAATTCTTCCACCAAATCCACCCTCACTTTTCTGCCCATTCACCCACAATGACTGAACTTGAAACCCATCAAAACTACCAGACGGCAGACAACCCACCTTCCAAACTATTAAATGACAAATGCAGGTCTAAATAATCTTCGGGTGTTGAGACTTAGACATAATGGAAAACACAAAAAATCAAATTAATCGAAAACATGAACAACCAAAACAAAAAAATTGATAGAGTGACTAATTGTGATTTAGTGCAATAGATCCGTTGTTTGAGAGGAGGAGGAAGTCGAAATTGTGGATCGAATTTAGGGATCTAAAGGTCTTTGTGAGGACTGAGGAGGCGTGAGGTTTGTGAGGACTGAGGAGGTGTGAGGTTTGTGAGGACTGAAGTGGCGTGAGGAGTGGAGAGGCGGAGGATTGGGGATATAAATTAGGGTTATGAGGAGTTATGAGGTGAGGTATCATTTATAATATATATAGGAGTATATATATATTTTTTTAATATTACTCAAAACCGTGTCAAAACCGGGTATCCGGTTTTCATTTTCCCTGACCCGGATACGAAACGGTTTGTAGAAAATCGTATCGGATATACGGAAAAAAAAACCGTGTATACGAAAAACCGAATAATGAGAACCGTATACCGTATCGTATCCGTATTAAAAAACCGTTTCGGAAATTTTTGCTCACCCCTAATAACCACGGCCCAAATCCCGTCCCAAACATTCCCCAACAGCCCGGATAAAACACGAGCAGCCCCCCTGTTTTGCGTGCCAAATCCCGAGCCCAAAACCCGCTCCAAATGCCACCAAAACCCGTGCCCATTAACCCTAACCCATACCCTAGTATCCTACCCATATTACCTTACCTTAACCACCAAGAAAACCCGTCACAAAGACACTCAAACCCTCACAAAAGCTGCTGGACAGCAGCTATGTGCAAACCGAGCCCGTCTGCCTCTTCCCCCCTTTTTACCCTACTTTAACTCCTTAAAAATACCTCCCCTTCACTATACATTCATTCCACTAAGTTCTCCATACATACTACCTTCACTTACAAGCTTTAAACTCCAGAAACAAACCCTAATTGCCTCCCAAAAACCCTCGACAAAACCGACTTACAAACAGGGAATCAGTTTGTGTGTCCTCTTTGAAACCCTTCGTTCTCCCTCCAAACCTCCATCAAAATTCGAGTTTCTTGTTCCAAATTAACCATACAACATCCATCTACACATTAGACAAAGATTTACAAGCCAAATTGCCCTTCAGAGTACATGAATTCCCTCGAAAAACAGAGTGTTATACACTCTGTTTTCGCGGCTTTTCCTGTCTCTCCAGTTCTGTTTGTGCTCGTTTTTCGTGCCCAATAACTCAAAACGAGCAGGGATTGTTTTAAGAGCTCTGTCCTCCTCTCTTTCTAGTTTTCAAAACATCTTTTAAATCGAATTTTCACCGTGAAACGAGAGAGAAATCGGAGTTTGAAAGTTGCTGTCCAGATTTGCAAAAAACGTGTTGTTCGCTTTGTTCCTTCGTCGACGACGGCCTCTCGAGATAAAATCTACCATCGATTACGACCCAAGACGGTTTCAACAATACATGTAGGTTGAGGGTGCATCAAATCCTCTTCTTTCTCCCTTTTATTTCCTTTTTTATGTTTGTTTTTTATAGTTTGTTTTTGTTTGTTTATCGTTTTTGTTTATCGATTGTTATCATTAACGATGAAACTAGTTTAGTCCGAGTATGAGTTAAAGTACCACCATGAACACCCGCGTTGACTTGAGATGGGAAAGAAACCGCTACATCAGTCGGTCGTACACCCCCGTCTCATTTACATATCCTCGTGTTCAAGGTAGGGCATTAATAAAACGAATTCTGACTTCGCTCTTCGCTTTTGACCCCTCTCTTCTCTCGTGTGATTCGACCTACCCCTGGACCATTTACATGTTAGTATGACCTCTGATTGTTAACATATAACTCGTTTAGATGATATTAGATCAGTTTAATAACCTAACTTGACACGTTAGGGTACATCGACATAGCTTTTAAAACCGATTAACAATTCTGTAACTTAATTGAATGCATCTCTCTCTTTCACCTAATTTCTCGCTAGTATAAGAGTGCGTGATTAGCACCTTCTTATTAACACTCGATGAGTTAATTTAATTAGCGAACTTGACCTAATTTGACCCCCTTTAGGCCGTGTAGAATGCGCGTTTGCAAGGTATCTTTTCAAATCGATCAACGTCGTTTCTAACTTGTTTTCTAGCCCGCTTTCGAACTCGTTTCGCAATCAATTGATCTAACTAATGAACCTGACCTAGGACATAGGGTTGGACGTGGCTTTAGGCCGTGAGGCTTGGCCGTGTCCTTTGGTCTTTCTTATTTCGTTTGTTTTACATCGTTCGTTCTTTATTTGCTTTGTCGCTTGTAATTTATCGTTTGTTATCGAGTTGTAATTTTCAAGTTAGCTTTCTTTTATCGAGTCAAAACCTCTTCCAAAAACCTTAGTCTTGTTTGGTTAGATGGTTGTGCCCCAATGCATGTAAGAGCGTAGTAAATCGCATGTTGTTTAAAGCAATATGGCCCGATTTATGCTAATGCATGCTTTGGTGTGTAGCCCTATGTCTAATTCGATGAGATTAAGTGAAAGCACGCATTACGAGGAGTGACCCAAGGCCGTGAGTCATGTAAGCCGTGGGCCACCCCTTTGTGCACATTTCCTTAGGCTTAATTGGCCGTGTAGTGTGTCGTGTATGGTTTTGCGTGTAGCGTTGTATTTTAGATCGAGTTGTATCATTAATTTCTTGTTGTGTCGGCATAAAATGCCTGGGTTGTAATAGGGTAGATCCCAACGGCTCCCCCATTCCCCTTAAGCCTTGTTTGTTTTGTATGTTGTTAGATCAATCAACCCACATGCTAAATTACAACTTTGACAAAGTTAGTTTAGTTGCATCTAAATCGACATAGAAACTTCACATGTTAGGGTTTTGAAAATGATTTTTGCATATCATATATCGTAGTAGCTATGACCTTATTTGAAATCCGATACTTGACTTAGTAGAGGCCGTTATTGACGGGCGGGGTTAGGTCTCCTTATGGGCTTCCTAACACGTACCCTCACCCCTTACTCAAGATCTATGGTTTGTGGATCTGTCTAAATACCATTGGATTATGAGAGTCATTCAAATCGAGTGATATAGGGTACAAGTCTTTATCTTTAATCACTCGTAATCGATTGGCTTTATGCTTTTCGAAGAAAGGTGTAAAGTTGACTTGAACGGTTCCAAGTTCCCAAAAAACTTGGTGGCGACTCTAATTTGCCTTAATTCGATTCGAAAGAACCTCGAGTCGATTATGCCTTGTGTGGATCCCGCGGACGCAGTTCCCGAGGGCCTTGTCCACAGTTTCGCGACTCTGCTGGGGAAAAGAGGACTAGTTACACTTTGTTTCTAGGGTCTTTTCCTCCGAGGTGAAACTTGAAAAGAAAGTATTGGAAAGTAAAACATTACTCATAGTGCTACGATTCATGCATAAACCCTTAAGGATTTTCCCGGGCCGTCCCAGCGTTTCTTTGTGATGCGTGGGGGGCGACGTCCCGCTATGCCAGGAACTCGCACATTGGTTGCTTCCGCTCCGCCTCGCGTGGTTCTTGATGGTGGGGATGCTCTTCTAGGTACTCTACCTAAAGGCCCTTGCTCTATAAGACCGAAAAAGGATGGAGGGCATAGACCTTCTTGTAGAAGACTTGCCGAGACTTAGAGATGTCTAGGAGCATACATCCTTATAACATGAGAATGACAATGTGCAAGGTGTTTTTTCCCGAGTTTTTTCAAAATTTCCATGTCAATTTCAAAACCGAACTTTTGAACAACTTACTTTCAAATAAAGTGATTTTCAAAACGCGGAATGCTGCCCAAATAGGACTAGAATTTTCGGCCAAAATAAGCTTTTATAGCCGGCAAGCTGCCCATTTCAAATCTCATTTTCAAATCGATCCTTCGTTTTTTTTCAAATTCAAATCCAAAATATTTCTCGAACCTTAACCAAGCATGAAATGTGTCGAGTCGTATCCGGGTCCTGGCCGTGTTAGGCCAGGCGTTTTTTCGTTCCAAGAGTCTAGAACACGACCCTGTTGGGTCACCCAAGCTCACCTCTTGGGCTTTGAGTCATGTTGGTCGACCAATTGGTCTAGGATAGTCCACAGAAAACGCCCAAGCTAGGCCATTTAGGGCGTTTCACTCGAACCTATGAGCTATGTTAGTCCAATCACGGGTTTAGTCACACCAAGTCTGGTTTAGAACTGAAATATGGTGATTCGGGTCGTGTCGTTTTGTCGAGTCCAAATGAATCGAGGTCTAAATCCAACCGTGAGTCGAACCTTTTGGTTAATCAGTCTCAAGTCGAGTCTTTGTTTGAGTCAAGTTGGTGTCGTGTCCTTAAGTGTGCAGGGGCTCTTACATTCGAATATCGACTCAGTTCGGGGTTTTCTTGTAGAAAGGCCGCCAAAAACCCGACGTCAAGCAATGGAAGATGCTGTTAACAAACTCACCGAGGCCGTGAACCTCATGATGACCCGAATGGATGCAATCGAATCTAAGCCGGGTGAAGATTCCCCTCCATCTACCCCACCGCCGATCGATCGGAGAAACGGTTCAAGTTCATCGAAGACCGTCTGAAACTCTCCCACGGGAAGAACATCCACTATGAAAATGCTAGGGCCTATGCCCCAGTTCAGGATAAGTTGCCCACGAACATGGTACTCACTGACATCCCAAAGTTCAAGGGCACCGAAGATCTAGTCCACCATGTTAAGGCCTATAAAGGGTACTTAGCACTGAAGGGAGTACCTGCTGACATGCTCTCTGAAATTTTTGCCCAATCTCTGGATGAACACCCGAAGGCATGGTTCTATAATCTTGACCTTAATAACTTCCGCACTTTCGAAGATATTACGGTGGAGTTCTGTAAGCACTATGCTGACAATGTCGAGATTCAAACCAACATAAGGACTTTGGAGGTAATGACACAGAAGGAAAAAGAAGGCTTTAATGAATTCCTCGCAAGATGGCGCGCTGAAAGCGTAAAACTAGCCAAGAAGCCTGATGAAGTTGAAATGGTAGATAAGTTCGTAAAGAATTTACGACCTGTTTACCGTAATGCTCTGAAATACCAGAATTTAGATTCTTTCAAAGAATTGATAAGAATCGGGATAAAGGTAGAGGATGACGTCCGAATGGCAGAAGCTGAGAAGCCAAAAGGGTACCAAGGGGCCTCGTCATCTAAAGCAAAAGCACCAGCAACGGCCCACTTTGTTGAAACTGTCAATCTCTTAGATGGACAATAAAAAAGGCCTCCGCGCGAAAATCCGAGGGTATTCCCCGATATCGGGTGCACTTACGCCTACGCTCTCCAAAGGCTCATGGCCCAGGGAAAGCTGGAGCCCATCGGTCCAACTACGGATCCACCTGCTGAACAACAAGGCAAATGGTACAAACCGAATGCCTACTGTGCCTTTCATCAAGGAAAGGGACACGATACTGAAAGGTGCTTTCGACTGAAGCACGAAATTCAAGACATGATCGAGAATGGAACACTCCCGATCCCAACTTTAAACCCAATAACATCACCAATCCATTTGGTGATCACGCCAACTTTGTTTCTATCAAAGACAATGTCGATTATTCCCATCTTATCCGCCCATGTCACTTGAAAGGGGTGTTTATCGGGAAAATATTTTTGGATTGCTCTGAATTCTTGCCAAACCCGAAGAATGAAATTCAAGTCGGGAGTCTTGCTCTAGAATGTACTCCTCTCGTTAACGAAGTTAATAAAGGACAATTCAATTCACCAACCTTCATCACTGGCGTAGATCCTCAGAGGACTACCTCGGGATAGAGGCAGACCATCAAAGGGATCAAGGATCAGAGCCAAGCATCTAAGCTGACAGCTGAACAAGGGAAAGCTCAAAACTAGATTTGAAAATTATGAGTCGGGATCTTTTTTCTTTTCTTAGTCGAGTCGAGTCTAGGACTTTCTTTTCCTGAAGTTGAGTCGTTTGTTCCGCGATGACCTAGGGTGTGTCCTAGGAATCGTTCCTTCGAGTCTGTTAAGCATTTGTCTTTCCAATAAAAGAGTTGCAGTTTCGTTTCCAAATATGTCTTGTTTCCAATCCTCAATCATTCCGAAACATGATAAAATGCACAACACACTCAAAGGAATCCCTGGGGTGGAAATATGTCTCGTTTCAAAATGTAAGGTACACTAGGATCCTGTGTCTGATTCCTTTACCTATTCCATATCTGGCGGTAGAAAACCTCCATCAAAACCAATGCTTAACACAAGCCTTTAGATGATTCTATGATGAACCCGGACTAGCTCCTGGTTTCCCTATCGATGATGGAAGGCAAGCCCATCCCCACAAAATCACCCCCTCTCGAAGAGAGAAGAAACCAACCCGTTCTAACAAGGAATTGTTCGTTCTGACCCAAATTAGTTGGCGAAGCCATGTTTTTAAGGTGTATCCATTTGTGACTAGGAGAATGAGTAGAAGACTTTTTTTTCAAAAAGAATGAAAAAATGAGAAAAAGAGAAAAAATGGAAAAATGAAAAAAATGAAAAAAATGAAAAAAATGAAAAAAGAAAAGTGATGAAAGAAAAAGAAAAAAGGAAAAAAGATGTTGAAGTTACTGCATGCTTTTGGTTGAATGTTGAAGTTACGGAAGCCAGAAGTCAAGTCAAGTACCCATAGTTGAAGTTCAATGGGCGAAGCCCAAAAGCTTAAGTAGTAACCTCTTTACCCTCTAAGTCCTTCCTGAGACGATTCTGGGGATAGTCGGGAATTTTGAGAATCATTCCGCTTGTGCTGTTACACCCAGCCTTTAGGGTCCAGATATGGAGATTTTAACCCACATTGTTTTCCAACCCATTTACACTCGGATTTCGTCAAAACCGAGACACCTTTTCCTACCACGATGTAAGCCATAACCCGTTAGCCTTAGCACCACAAAACGAACCTTCAGAATGATGGTTTACCTTACAAACCTGTTTTTACCAAGCTCCACATCCCAAAGAATCTAAACCTTTTGTGCCAACCCTAGACACGGGATACAACGGTACCTTACAGGCTAGAATGGGATACGACATGATACCTTAGGTGAAACCTTTGATTGTGTACACACAATCAATATGCCAAGTTTATGCACCTTGATCGAACTACGTCGGATTTGATTTCGCTCCACGCGAATACGTAGGCAGTCCTTCAGAATAAGGGATTCAATCCACTCATCAACCAAGTTGTCATCTTGTCGGTTTCTTACCGGTCCTAACCAAGTCCAAATGAAGCCACCTTTGTTTGAGTCGGTCTTAGCACTCGATGTAGGCTAGGATAAGGATATAGGTTCAGATGAATAGTATCAAGTCTCAGAATGAGCTTTATCGAACGGTTTAGACAAAGATGCTGAGTCATATAGATGTGGGTTTGTGTTGGGAACAGAAAATATGAAAAACCCGCTGAAAAGAATGAAGGCGTGGAAGAAAAATAGTAAAAACCCGCTGAAAAGAAAGAAGGCGGTGGCAAGAAATAATGAAAACTCGCTGAAAAGAAAGGAGGCGAGGAGAAGAGTGACAGAATGTTCCCAACAAGAGTGATGTGTGATGTCTAAGTGTTCTCATAAATCAGTCTATGTTTAGTGTCTGGGCGAAGCTAACGTTGTTGCTCTGTGAGTTTAATCCACCTTGTCAATGCCAAGTGATCTTGATTCCCATGTGCCCTCGGGAGCACGCCCATACCATACGATATCTCCGTCCCAAGTTCGACGACCTTGTGATTCCCATTTGCCATCTTTTGGCGCCGGAACGGCCAATTTACATTTCTACCCCCAACAAGTCAATATTTGAATTTAAAACCCGTGCACACTTACTGTTTTATTTTCCTTTTTTGTTCTACGGTAGCGGGCTACGCCCACGTTGTTTACGGGTCATACAGAGTGTCTGAGTCGTATTTCTTGCTCACCAATCAAGGTTCGATTTCAAAAATTTCAAAATTTCAAAATCACAAAATTTTTTTGCGAATCTTTGTGGGTCGATGACCCAATCTTCTGAAATTCAAATATTCAAATTCAATTTTTTGGGTCGATGGCCCAATATTCCAAGTGATGTCAAATTCAAAATTCGGGTCGATGACCCAATTATTCAAAATTTTCAAGTTCAATTTTCGGGTCGATGACCCAATCTTTCAAATGATCTAATTTTAGGATCGATGATCCAAATGTGCTTATGTGATGATTATTGCTAGTACGTTTTTGTGTTTCAAATGTAGCAGGATATGCTTCAACTGGGGGCTCTAAAGTCTTCGACTTTAGAGCCATTAAAATCGGGGCTCAAGCCGTTGGGTTCAGAGACCATTATCAAGATGAAATGGATGACATCCACTCAGAATTCAATTCAATACAAGAGTATGAAAGGGAAGAATTCTGTAGCTGAAAGCAAATGATGAAAGCAGTGGCAACCTCCTCGGAAAGTCCCGTCCCATTCGGATAGGCGCCAGCAGATGATAAATCTTGGGCAAATGTCAGCAGATGATGAATTTTGAACATACGCCAGCAGATGATAAACTTTGGGCAAGTGTCAGCAGTTGCCGAACTACGACGCGGGTTTGATTCCGTCAGAAACGGATACGTAGGCGCCTAAGGATAAGGCTCAATCCACCATATATGCAATTTTATGGGTCGACGACCAACGACGATAATTCGACACAACAAAAGCAAGAGTCAATCCCCAGCGAAGTTTCAGGTATGATCTCTTCTTATGGCTGGCGAGCTTATATACGCAAGTCTAATGGACTATAAACGACCCGCAGAATCCTCAGGTCGAAAGGGACCTGGGGTATACTTTGACTTTCGCCTTGTTCAAGCCTCAGTCAAAGTGGGGGCTCTGTAGATACCCGTATCCGTCGATATTGGAATTTATAGAGAACCCGACAAACACCCGATGATGATAGGACACATGTATTCTTTAGTTGTCATTGTCATTATTTGGGTTCGTTTTACGATGTAGAATGAGCGTTGTCGACGGAGTATTTTATTAATTTAAATGATATTTAAATTAAAGCTTTTTTTAGGTGAATTCAATTTATTTTATTTTATTTTGAATTTATTTTCTCAAGTTTATTTTATTGAAAATAAAATAAATATTTGATTTGAAAATTCATTTTATGGGTATATTTGATTTGAAAGATCATTTATTTTAATGTGTTAATCGATTTGAAAAATCGATTTAAAAATCGAAAAAACTCGTTTTAAACACGTGTTTTGGAGCTCGATTATAGCTCGGTTTTTGAGCCCGTTTTCTTTACGAATTGGCACGAATCTCGAGTACACTAACCAACCTAAGCCTCTACCCATCCAACCCCAGTTCGAACCCCATAACCACGGCCCAAATCCCGTCCCAAACATTCCCCAACAGCCCGCATAAAACACGAGCAGCCCCCCTGTTTTGCGTGCCAAATCCCGAGCCCAAAACCCGCTCCAAATGCCACCAAAACCCGTGCCCATTAACCCTAACCCATACCCTAGTATCCTACCCATATTACCTTACCTTAACCACCAAGAAAACCCGTCACAAAGACACTCAAACCCTCACAAAAGCTGTTGGACAGCAGCTATGTGCAAACCGAGCCCGTCTGCATCTTCCCCCCTTTTTACCCTACTTTAACTCCTTATAAATACCTCCCCTTCGCCATAAATACTACCTTCACTTACAAGCTTTAAACTCCAGAAACAAACCCTAATTGCCTCCCAAAAACCCTCGACAAAACCGACTTACAAACTGGGAATCAGTTTGTGTGTCCTCTTTGAAACCCTTCGTTCTCCCTTCAAACCTCCATCAAAATTCGAGTTTCTTATTCCAAATTAACCATACAACATCCATCTACACATTATACAAAGATTTACGACCCAAATTGCCCTTGAGAGTACACGAATTCCCTCGAAAAACAGAGTGTTATACACTCTGTTTTGCGCTTTTCTGTCTGTCGATTCTGTTTGTGCTCGTTTTTCGTGCCCAATAACTCAAAACGAGCAGGGATTGTTTTAAGATATCTGTTCTCCTCTCTTTTTAGTTTTCAAAACATCTTTTAAATCGAATTTTCACCGTGAAACGAGAGAGAAATCGCAGTTTGAAAGTTGCTGTCCCGATTTGCAAAAAACGTGTTGTTCGCTTTGTTCCTTCGTCGACGACGGCCTCTCGAGATAAAATCTACCATCGATTACGACCCAAGACGGTGTCAACGATACATGTAGGTTAAGGGTGCATCAAATCCTCTTCTTTCTCCCTTTTATTTCGTTTTTTATGTTTGTTTTTTATAGTTTGTTTTTGTTTGTTTATCGTTTTTGTTTATCGATTGTTATCATTAACTATGAAACTAGTTTAGTCCGAGTATGAGTTAAAGTACCACCATGAACACCCGCGTTGACTTGAGATGGGAAAGAAACCGCTACATCAGTCGGTCGTACAACCCCGTCTCATTTACATATCCTCGTGTTCAAGGTAGGGCATTAATAAAACGAATTCTGACTTCGCTCTTCGCTTTTGACCCCTCTCTTCTCTCGTGTGATTCGACCTACCCCTGGACCATTTACATGTTAGTATGACCTCTGATTGTTAACATATAACTCATTTAGATGATATTAGATCAGTTTAATAACCTAATTAGACACGTTAGGGTACATCGACATAGCTTTTAAAACCGATTAACAATTCTGTAACTTAATTGAATGCATCTCTCTCTTTCACCTAATTTCTCGCTAGTATAAGAGTGCATGATTAGTACCTTCTTATTAACACTCGATGAGTTTATTTAATTAGAGAACTTGACCTAATTTGACCCCCTTTAGGCCGTGTAGAATGCGCGCGTTTGCAAGGTATCTTTTCAAATCGATCAACGTCGTTTCTAACTTGTTTTCTAGCCCGCTTTCTAACTAATGAACCTGACCTAGGACCTAGGGTTGGACGTGGCTTTAGGCCGTGAGGCTTGGCCGTGTCCTTTGGTCTTTCTTGTTTCGTTTGTTTTACATCGTTCGTTCTTTATTTGCTTTGTTGCTTGTAATTTATCGTTTGTTATCGAGTTGTAATTTTCAAGTTAGCTTTCTTTTATCGAGTCAAAACCTTTTCCAAAAACCTTAGTCTTGTTTGGTTAGATGGTTGTGCCCCAATGCATGTAAGAGCGTAGTAAATCGCATGTTGTTTAAAGCAATATAGCCCGATTTATGCTAATGCATGCTTTGGTGCGTAGCCCTATGTCTAATTCGATGAGATTAAGTGAAAGCACGCATTAAGAGGAGTGACCCAAGGCCGTGAGTCATGTAAGCCGTGGGCCACCCCTTTGTGCACGTTTCCTTAGGCCGAATTGGCCGTGTAGTGTGTCGTGTATGGTTTTGCGTGTAGCGTTGTATTTTAGATCGAGTTGTATCTTTAATTTCTTGTTGTGTCGGCATGAAATGCCTGGGTTGTAATAGGGTAGATCCCAACGGCTCCCCCATTCCCCTTAAGCCTTGTTTGTTTTGTATGTTGTTAGATCAATCAACCCACATGCTAAATTACAACTTTGACAAAGTTAGTTTAGTTGCATCTAAATCGACATAGAAACTTCACATGTTAGGGTTTTGAAAACGATTTTTGCATATCATATATCGTAGTAGCTATGACCTTGTTTGAAATCCGATACTTGACTTAGTAGAAGCCGTTATTGACGGGCGGGGTTAGGTGTCCTTATGGGCTTCCTAACACGTACCCTCACCCCTTACTCAAGATCTATGGTTTGTGGATCCGTCTAAATACCATTGGATTACGAGAGTCATTCAAATCGAGTGATATAGGGTACAAGTCTTTATCTTTAATCACTCGTAGTCGATTGGCTTTATGCTTTTCGACGAAAGGTGTAAAGTTGACTTGAACGGTTCCAAGTTCCCAAAAAACTTGGTGGCGACTCTAATTTGTATTCGAAAGAACCTCGAGTCGATTATGCCTAGTGTGGATCCCTCGGAAGCAGTTCCCGAGGGCCTTGTCCACAGTTTCTCTTTCCTGTCCAGCGCCTCCTGTAACAGTTGCTGATTAGACTCAGCCTCAACCTTCGTAGCATCTCGCTCAGACTTTGTCCTCTCTAAATCATCCTTGGCACCGTCCAGGTTATCTTGGAAGCCTTCAACTCCGATGCCGACCTTTGAAGGTCAACATTCAGAATATTAATCCTGGCCAGCAAAGAAGTAACTTGGTATGCATTAACAAGACAAAGTTGTGCACCCTGATTGAAAACACGAAGGGTTGTTAGAAATGATAAACTAAGACGAAAAATAAGGAAGTTAGAAAAAAGGAATAAATTACCTCCTGTATAGAGCAAAGAGCATTTGCCAACCGATTGACAGTATAATCCACCAAGGCAACATCGTTGGTTGAAGTCTCAACAGGATCAAACGAGAGCATAGAAGAGGAGTTAGAAGAAGCAAAGCCTTTGATTTTCTCCCTTGCAGCACCCAGATTATATGGCCTTACTTTTACTTCTTTAAAAGTAGGGACAAGAATGTCCACCTCCTTAAATTTCCTCTTCACAGCAGCAAAACTTGTCAAGGCGGGGGTAGGCAGAGAAAAAGTCAAGTCTGTTAGGTTCATATACCTATTATTAGACTTTTCTAATGGTTAACTAATTAACATATTAATATTAGTTCTTTAGATCTAATGCATGCATAACAAAAGTAGAGATAAAAATAAGAAAACAATGGTTCTTACATTATTATATGGCACGGCATATGGGCATAAATAAGGTCACCTTCCTTATTTGTTCTTGAGCTTAAATGTAATGGATGATCCTCCTTAATCCCAACTATTGAGATCCTCCTCTTGTTGCACCCAAAACAAGACCCTTAAACTAATAAATATTAACTAACTAGATTAATATACTAGTATCCTTAAAATAATTCTAATAATATTCTTATTACTACATGATACTGTCGTTTCAGTACCAAAAATAAATATCTAAGTACTACTAATAGAATTCACTGGTAAGTAGGGTCGATCTCCATAGGGAGGCGGTCACTATCTACTTATCAATTCAGTCTGCTTAAGGTCACAAGATGGGGGATTTTCAAATGATTGTTCTAATCTAATGAGGTTAAAAGAGAGGAATAAAATAAGAGAAATAAAGGAGAGAGTCGATAATAATAAACAGAGAGAGAGAGTACCTAAGACAGTCGGTTCACCATAATTCTTAGGAAATGTAATGTAGGGTTTCAGGACAATGGAAACTCGATCTACAAGGTAGCGAATATCTCCTTTCGGTCTCAATTCACCCTAAGGCACTATTAGCTTATCTTTCGCCCTCACTAGAGTGTCCTAATGTTCGCTACAAGTCTTACCCTTTCCAATCTTTCGATCTAGGTCGAGGTGTACCGTGATTTATTACCTATTTGCGTCGACTCAAATAAATAAGAACAGTTATATGTAACGATTAACAACATAGATCAAGTTCGCATCAAGTCTAATCACCTATTTCACAATTTCCCTAAAATCATAGCTCCCCTATGTCTTAGCAAGAAAGAATTAAGTATGCAGCATTATTCGGTAAACAACAATAATACATGAACTATATAGATTCAACATAGTAAAAGGGAGAAAGAGAAAATAGAAAGAACAAAGGAGAGAAAACAATAAGATGCAATAATAGTTTAGGAATTAAGAGGAGAATGAGAGTACCGATTACAAGAGGCAAATTCCAAAGTTAGGGTTCTCATAGAGGAGTAGTGAGTGTCGATGGAAGGGGAGAGAAAAAGAGAGAAGAAGAAGAGGATTTAAACCTAATGACGTCTTTCCTATTTATAGGAAAGACAATTATTAACCTAAACGATATTAAAACCTTGCGGCAGATAGAAAAGTACTCGATCGAGTGGTTTAAAACTCCTCTATCGAGTAAATTATAGAAAAACCTCTTGATCGAGTATAAAACCTACTCGATCGAACACTATCTAAAATAAGCAATTCGATCGAGGACTTAAACTACTCGATCGAACACTATTCTATTCAATCGAGTGGTTTCCAGCGCATAATTCCTGCTTCGCACACTGAACTTCAAACGGCTGTCATTTCTTCGTTACTTGGGCAAACATAGCGTTTCTAGTTGAGTTGGAAAGCTAAGAGGATAAGCTTTTATCTCCAGTTGGAATAAATCGAAAATCCTTTGTATAACTCGAGATATGGCTCTTCAAAATAGGCACTAGTAATTTGAAGTTCTTCCTTTGCTTGCCTAGCTATCTTACTTCCTTGCGCATCACAATTAGTAGTTTCCAAGCTCCGACTCAACTCATCTCCTAAATGAATGCATAGGGAAATGTATTAAGCTTGATTATGCTCATTTCCGGTTCATACCTACAAATAGTACATGACAAACTAAAGTAGACTATTCGGGGGACATTTGTAGCTAAACACTACTAAATATGCATTAGAATGAGTGCAAATGAAGTACAAAATAACTATATAAAATGCACGCATCAAATCTCCTTAAGACAAACCTTTGCTTGTCCCCAAGAAAACTGTATGCAAAGCTAATTGAACAGAAAAAGAAAGCTCATAGCTAGCTACAAATGCCCACTTAAACCAATTTAATGCAGCATACTAACACTTATAGCAAAACCGTCAAGTGCAAACGAGTTATAAGTGAAGGAATAGTAGATCTATATACTCAACATATTCATATATGTTTTATTTTAATTTGTCATAAAATTAAATGGTGGATCTTATGCATGCAAACTAAAATAGATAAGTGAAGAAATCATTTTCTCACCAATTAAATTTCGGTCATATTTGGCACCAACAAGATCTCCTTCTTGTTAGTTCTTGAGCTTTCCATTATTAGATGAACATTCTTGACTTCAAATTAGAAGCCCTCCAATTAGTTGCACCCAAGACAATCCCTTAAACCCACAAATAAACATGTAATAGGTGTTTGTAATGTAGTTTACCTTAAAATCTATTACTAATACTCATATACTACTTCTAGTATTATTAGTGTTTGATTTAAACAAATTAGATTCACAAAAATGTATTTTGTGAAGAACAAGAGAGAGAAAGGAGGTTTTTCATAAAAATGTAAGAATGAATAATTAGAGGAAAAATCCTCTCTTATTTTTCTCACCAAAAACCGGTGGCCTCATCATGTAGTGGACCATTTTATTTTTCTTTTTGTCTTCACAAGACAAAAGGTGTAAGTCTTTTTGCATTGTCATGTCACTATCAAGCATTTTAGACAAATGCATAAGACAAATGGAAAAAGACAAAAACTTCTTATTGCCCATCCATTTTCGGTTTTTGAAGTGTAATATGGGGTCGATTTTATTTTTATCAATTGTACAATTATATGTCATGTGACATGTGACATGTCTTATGTAATGTTTTAATTTAAAATGCATATTTAACAAATTAAATATCATTTACAAATTAAATAAATCATATTTAACAAATTGACTAGTAATATAAAATTACTTTCTCATAAAATGGTCATTCAATTACTAGTTAGTATAATTCACAATATCATCCTTAATTGTATCATCATCTAACCTTCCACCAAAATCTCATATCATGCAGATATTCTATCAACTTCTTACTTTCCTTAATCCCTCAAAACTCAAGACTAATCATGTTATTCCAAAACTCCTATATAACCATTAATTCAATTCCTCATGATAGTATCATGCATCTCGATGATTCCTTACTTTTATCACATAACTCCGGTGAACATTTTCTTAGTTTTACTCCCCTCATTCTTTTCTTTTTACACTCGACTAAAGCAATTAACCATTCAACTCCTTATTACATTTTCCTAACTCTTTAATGTTCCGGTTACTTTCTCATTGCTCCAAAATTCCAATTCCATTATTTCTTATCGATCTTATCTCACTCTTCCTTACCATGGGTCCCTTCTCATCACTCCAGTCACTCACACTTGCCACTAATTTGTCCATAAAAAAAAAAATCAATGTTTAATGTTCAAACAATTACATCTCCCTTTTGACATCTCTAGAAATCAAAATTCTTCTTATACCGTTAATTGCCCAAGGAAATCACACATTAGTTTCGTCTCCCGATAACACAAATTTCCATACTCAGTCACTATTTGCAAATCTATGTCGCAACCTGTCTCCATTAAGTTCACTATATACCACTATTCTCAATTCCTCTAAAACGACCTTTCATTACATATATTCTTACTCAACACTATTTCTAACCATCTCCCTCCATAATTCGTTATACATCTCAGGTTGCTACTATCCACATCCTTTCTTTTAATCTTTTCATTCTCACGTTCTTTAAACTTACATCATCCCTTGCCCACATTCACTTACATTTTCATTACTCAACATACAATCATGTCACTCATCTCGTCTCACACAACATGCCCTATGCCTCAATTAAGCCTTACCAATCTTCCTTTTCTTTTTCCTCTACCGATCACAACACATATAAATCATGTCCTCCCCACCGAACTCATACTCATCATAGGCGCCACTCTTTACATCATAAGATTGGGTAACTTACGCATCAGGATCAACATACATGTAAAACGGTGCATAAAGAAGCAAATTAATACCTTTAAATTAAACATAATATGCAACGAATGTCAAAAGATAAGCATATGACCCAAAACAGGGGTCACTAGATCGAGTACATGCCACTCGATCGAGAAAGTGACTTACTCGATCGAGTAGGTGAAGATCAGAAGCACGTAAAACAACTCACCAGGGCTACTCGATCGAGTAACTAACGTACTCGATCGAGTGCCCCCTTACTCGATCGAGTACCAAGGATACTCGATCGAGAACCCCGATTCTCAGCACTGTCCAGTTTTCGTAAAACAGTCATAACTCACTCATTTCTTGGTCGTTTTGGGCGTGTGACCTATCGTTAGAATCGTAAAAGAACAAGCTATCACCTCCAATTGGAATCACATTAAAATCATTTATGAATCTCAAGTTATAACAGTTTAAAGACAACTTTGCTGTAATCAGACGACATAACTATTTGATTTTTACTTCCAAACAACTTAAACAACAACCAAGCAAACAAAACCAATCCAAAACTCATAACACCAGTATTCCTAATCATATGTTACTATTTTCAAAAGCCAAGCAACAACATGCATCATACACATAGATTATTTAACTCGTCAATCACGATTTACCCACATGCTTTTATTTTATAACTTTACGTACACAATAACATAATATACGACATAAAATTCCCTATTCACATGTTACTAACATTGCAACATTATACAATCCATTACCCACATAAACATGCTCCACACATGAATTTCATATTCTTATGCAATTACTTACTTAATCTCTTCCAACCAATTCATCCATTACAGCTACACACTTCTTACAACATATACACATGAACAATCGTGGACAAGTACATAAACTTATCATACAACTCTATGCAAACAAAATATACGTATTCAACACAACATTTCTATTCACATGTTATTATTAAGTCACATTATGAATCATCCATCATGTTTCTCATTCCAACAACAATTTTATATATCTCATCAATCTTTCTTTCACATTCTCAACTTTCTACTCCAAACATCCAACAATTACACATACTTTATCACATCCACACACAAGCTATCAAACAACGCATACGACCTTGACATACACTCCCCATGTGACCGGTTCAAAATTGTAGGGCAAGTTCGCGACTTTAGGACGTCTCCTAAGCCTTTGTATTAGCTCCTACAACCTTTACCCCGGGTTCATTTTATTTGACTTCCTATGTTCATTAGATTCATTAGTTACAGGTTTCAGGATCGTCGCTCTGATACCATTTGTAACACCCCCATACTCTAAGTGCCTTACCAGGACCACTCGGGTATAAGGATGCCACCATCTCGGTTACCCGAGGCATGATAATCATAAGACAATAACGAAACAACTTTAAATGATATAACTTTAGTGAAAAGTACAACCAAGGCCAAATCCCAAAATACGGGTACAAGTTCTCAAACCAACTGTCTAAACAACTAAATGCAAAGTTCATAAAACGACTAAGCTACAGCGGAAGACTTCTATCGTCAGTCAATGGCACATCCCAGCAATCCCATGTGACTCAACTCAAACCTGCTCAATTACTGATCACCATCCCCGAATGGATCACCGCAGGTTTTACAAAACAACAACCGGGGTCAGTACTAATCACACAACTTATATATATATCAACAATAAGATAAACAGACAGCTTAACCGTCACACACACAACCACACCAATTCCAACAATCTCAATCACCGATCGTCCACTTTGGACCCGATACTGCCATGGGGGACCGCAGCCGTACCCACCAAATCCCCGCTCCTCATAATGAGCGATAACCCTGTCCATTAATGTGCACATCCCCTTCCCTGGCGGGTTCCACGAAGGGCAAAACTAGGGCGTAAAGCCACTCCCGCAAGTGACCCCACTCAGCCGAGGACACGCCTCGAGAACCAGAGACAAACATTCACAATCAACAAACCGTCACAATACAATTACTATATTATTCAATCAACCACAACACATCAACAATCATCCCATTATGGGACTAATACTAATTAGGAAATCCTACCTGGAAAGCACACTATCAGACAGTCTCTAAAGCTGTATCAAAAAAGCTTCTTCTACGAAACCTCCTCCTATCATACAACATACAAACGCTACCAAATCACAAACTACTCAAAAACCCCCAAATCCCTAGATTAGGGTTTAACCAACTTAAAGGAAAGATAACAAAAAGGGTACATAGATCTTACCCTTGACGCAAGGAACTCAACGGTATAACAAACAATGAAAACCGACCTTCCAAACTCCGGGATTTGCTAACAATGCGATTAAGATGATGAACGTACTTGCTTTCTCTCTTTGACAGTAAATTAGGTTTTGCAAAAGTGTTTAGCATAATGACGAAAAAGGTTATATATCTTTATCGCATAATTAACAAAACCCGAGAAAAACTCCCCGTAAACCGGCTACTCGATCGAGTGCCCCCTTACTCGATCGAGTATCCTAGTTACTCGATCGAGTACCCAACAGGTCAGAAACTATTTTTAAACGCAACTTACCCTTACTCGACAGAGTAAGGCCTACTCGATAGAGTACCCAAAGACTCATAAATACGAAGTATTACATCTTTACTCTTCCTCTTTACTTGATTTTTCGAGAACTATGATGAAAGATCATCGATTAATGAAGAATATTTGGTTTTGCAGGTGGTTGAGGCGGCGGGGATCGAGCCCCCAGAGTACCCCAAGACCCTCGAGTACACTGACGCGACCGGGAGGACGACGATCTTCGAGCTACGCGACTTCGACGTGGCTGTGACGGATGCTGGCCTGGACGTCTGGCAGCATTTGATTCGGAGGGTAAACCTCTAATTTTGTGTGATTTTTGTGTAAGAACACATTTGATTGAGTTTATTCAATTATTGAGAACTTCTTTTTGAAACTGCAAGTTGCGCCGTCTCGGTTCGTGGCGTTATGGAGGGTGGCCAACCGGCTGCGAGCGACTGTCGTCGAGGCGCTTGTCGGTGGTCGAGGCCGTCAGGTATGAACCTTGTGCCTATTTTATTTTCGATTTTCGATTTTCTAACTTTTCTTGAAACGGTTGCTTGGAATGATTGACATGAGCCTATTTTGTTGTTTACAGGGGGACCGCGAGCTGGAGCGAGAGTTGACCCAGTCTCGGGAGGAGACAGCTCGCTTGTTGAGGGAGCTCGAGGTTCGAGACGCCGAGATTGCTGTTCTTGCAGCCAGGGTTGCAGAGCTGGAGGGCGACCATCAGTAGTTTTATTTAGTTTTTCTTTGTTTGTTGGCTGTATTTTGCACATTTGTACATTTGGACCTTCATTTTGAACATTCTGGACTTTGTTTGGGGCTCGAGCCCCCAGTTTGTTGTACATTTTCCTTTTTGGTTGTATATAAGATGGCCTAAGTGCCTTTGTTGCAGGGCTGTGCTGCTTGTATCTGCAGGTTAGCTTTGAACAGGTTTGGCAGATGACGGTTTACACCATCATGCCGCCGAAATTTACATAGAAATCACGCAAAACATACATTTGTATATATATACATATGGCCTTGATTAGCGCAAAACGAATGACTCAAAAGAATGCAAAAATGCAAAAATTTTGCCGGAAATGACCGGACGGTAGGGAGGGTTACCCCCTAAAAAAAAGAAAAAATAGAAATCTATAAGTTAGAAATGAGATGATTAAAAGAATGAAATAAATGGAACAAATTTAAATTTAGAGTTATTTCCTAAAATGAATTATAAAAATGAAAATTATTTCCTAAAATGAAAAATATTAAAAAAATGAAAATTATTTCCTAAAATGAAAATGTACAAGTGTGCGAAAATGACGAAAATGTCGTTGTCGTCCCGGAAAGCGTGCCCGCGGAAGTTAGGAAACCCGAAATATGGTAACTTTCACGTATTTACCAAAATAATATCCCGCAGGAATAGGAAATTATTCGTCATGGAATTAGGAAAGATCGAACGCGGAAAATCACATAAGTTAAGCTGAGGAAGAGGCGCAGCATGAGCTGCGTCCCTTTGAAGAGGCGCAGCAGGTGCTGCGCCTGTTCCCAGGGTTGCTCTGTTCTGGCAAATTTTTGGAAACAGAAATTAGTATAAATAGAGACGTCGATAGAGCTTTTATTCGCACAAATCTTCCGTCTCTTCTTCGTCTTATTACTTAAAATTCTCCAAAATAATCCTTCATCATGAATACTTTGGAGATTCGCTTAAAGGAATGGACCAACAAATTTTCAAACATGGAGAAATATGATATGGGCGCCTATAATCTTGGATCACTGCTGAGTTTAAAGCTCACAACGTTGTAAAACCGTTCTTGGATGCTTGTCTTGACTATTGGGACCCGGATTACCATGTTTTTGCGTTCCCTGGAGGCGATATTTGCCCATTTCCTGAAGAAATTGCTGCTATTGGTGGGTGGGACCCTGAACACTTGCCCGCCATTCCTTCTACTTCGCAAGGGTACAAGAGAAAATTTAGAGACTTGCTTGGGTTGACTAGACTCGAGGTGGACCGTTTAGTGACCTCGAAGGGAGTGCGAATGTTGGATTTCATTGACCGATTTATTAACGGGGCTGACCCCACCGTTTCCTATGTTGCCAGGCGAAGGGCATTCGGGTTTTGTTTGTTGCATGTGTATGTCTTTCAAGGGCATGTTGATGAAGACTTGAGAGGTGATTCTCGTCTTCTGGGCCTTGTTGAGCAAATGGAGCTGCGCAGGAGCCCAGCTTGTTTATGCTTAGGAGAGATCCTGTTTGGCTTGGATAATAGGAAAGCCAACCATGACCTACCGTATTGGGGAAGTCCCGTCATTCTACAGGTAAAAGAGCATTTCTTTCTTTTTTTTGTTTTTTTTTTCGTTCTTCTTTTTTTTTCGTTTCTTTTGTTTTTTTTTTGTTTTTTTTTGTTTTTTTGTTTTTTTTAATACCCGCTTTTGGTAGGTTTGGCTTATGGAACGACTTCGATTGATCGAGCCCCCAGTTTATGTTCCTTCCTATCATGATCGTTCAATTGCAATGAGGACCAGGCTTTACATGGTGGATTTCACCCGAGTCTGCAATTATTGGGAGAACAAACTGAAGAGTGATGATGGCCCGTTGATTAGGTGGATTGTGCTGTGGTGGCACCTTAAATCTTTCACTGGAGTGTCTTCTTTGGATCCTACTCGGTCCGTGCGCATTCCTGGCTTGGAATTTATGGTGTGCATCTTCCCGGAAAGGCTGATGAGATAAGTTGGACTAAAGCAGACGATCCCGAAGCTTGACACCGTCCCGCAGACTGCTGTAGCGCTTACTACAGAGAGCCGAAGGGAGTGGGCCATTAAATGGGATCAAAGAAATGTATGGTTCTTGAACTCTTCTGCGAATGCCTTGTGGGTGTCGGATTCTTATCTACGATGGAGGAAAGCTACTACTCCGGAAGAGCGCGAGAGACTGAGAAAGCGCGAGCCCGTTGACTACAAGGTGCGGGAGGTGATAAAGAGAAAGAAAGGCATTTGACTGAGGGAGAGGGAGAAGCTGGGTTTCGAGTTGTTCATCCTTCGAAGAAACCGAAGACTTCTCCTGTCGTAGAGATGGTGACTGGCAAGAATGGGAAGTTTAGGCCTCAAGAAAGACCGTTAGTGATTAGGTCTGAAGTGGCGCAAGAGCGTCCGGCTCGAGGTCGCGACAGGAAGTTATGACAAGAATGACAAGGGCAAAGGGAAGATGGAGGAATAGCCCAGTCTTTATTTATTATTTATTATTATTATTTATTGTTGTAATAAAAAGGTGGGGTTTTTAGAATCCTAGCCTATTCTATTTTTATTATGTAGCGTACTATTATTATTAGAGAATGAATGAAATAAAAAGGTTAAATGGTTATGAAACCGTTGTGATTTTCTATTTATTATTCTTGTCGAATTCCAAATGCAATGCAAATGTCCTTCTATTTACATTTTAAAAATAGTGGGTTGTATCATGTGAAGGATTGCCTACGTATTCACTTAAAAAAATGAAATCAAACCCCTGCGCGTAGTTCGAGTAAATGCAAAAGAATAATTGTTCTAAGCAAGAGCTTGTAATGAACT
Source organism: Silene latifolia (assembly GCF_048544455.1). Taxonomy (NCBI): domain Eukaryota; kingdom Viridiplantae; phylum Streptophyta; class Magnoliopsida; order Caryophyllales; family Caryophyllaceae; genus Silene; species Silene latifolia. Next base: position 235,408,098 of record NC_133538.1, read on the forward strand.
TAGAAAAATAAGCATGAGCTTTTTGCTTACTCTGAAGGTGAAAATTTAGTTTATTTAATGATATGAGGATGACAAAAATTGTCAAAGTTCAAGAGCAAAGTGACATTAACTTATTTCAGCTTGACCAGGGGCCGTTTATTTACTGCCAAAAGAGCGACACGTGAGGTTACGCGAGGCGCGTTTTTTGTTCCTATTCTAGGCATAGTACCGTTTTAGTTGGTCGAGGTTTGTTGGGTTGGAAAACTCATTCCCGTCCAGGTCTGTGATTCTAACCGAACCCCCCGGAAGTATGGATTTGACTAGAAATGGTCCGGCCCAATTAGGGTTGAATTTTCCCCGTGGGTCAACAGGTAGAAGAGCTCTAACCGATTTGAGTACTAAGTCTCCTTCCTTGATGTTTCTTGGCTTAACCCTTTTGTTGAAAGCTCGTTTGATACGTGCTTGATATGTTTGGACATTATGCAAACCGCGTAGCCTACGTTCATCCAGAAGGATGAGTTCTTCATACCTATCCCTCTTCCAATCGGCTTATGGGATTTGACTTTCGTGTAAAATACGCAAGGATGGTATCTCTAGCTCGACTGGTTATACAGCTTCCATGTCGTAGGTCAAATAGAAAGGAGTAGCCCCAGTGGGCGTCCTAACAGATATACTATATCCCCACAAAGCAAAGGGTATCTTGCTTAGCCAATCTCGATAGTTGTCGATCATTTTCTTGAGAATTGTGACAACATTCTTGTTTGCTGCCTCTACCGCGGCATTAGTCTGTGGTCTATAGGGCGAAGAGTGGTGATGCCTAATTTTATACTTGGCTAGCAATTGCTGAGTCTCAGCTTGGAAATGTGATCCGTTATCGCTAATGATCTTATGTGGGAAACCGTATCGACAAATGATGTTGTTTTGTATGAACTTTGCCACATTTTTAGCCGTAAGACTAGTGTAGGAAGCCGCTTCTACCTATTTGGTGAAATAGTCGATTGCCACTAGGATGAAACAGTGACCTCCTGTTTCGGCTGGTGTTATCTTCCCGATTATGTCAATTCCCAATCAGAAAATGGCCAAGGTGAGGTCATCGTATAGAGCAATGAAGGAGGAACGTGTTGTATATTCCCGAAGATTTGGCAATTGTGGTCCAATAATATCCTAAACGTGTGATTTTCTTTGCCATCATGGGCCCACTCATGTGAGGACCGCATTCTCCATCGTAGACTTCTTCCATCACCTTTCGTGCTTGTGAATGATCAAGGCAACGTAGGATTACACCAAGAGGTGTTCTTTTGTATAAAATCTCCTTGCATGAGAACGTATTGGGAAGCTAGTAGGCGTATAGCACGTTGTCCCCTCTTGTCCATATCGGGTGGATAGGCACCATTGAGCTTAAAATTTAGGATTGCTTGGAACCAGGGTTCCGGCGCGATTTCCTCTTCATCGGTGATTTGGTGTACATAAGCCGGCTCTGACCGTCGTTCGATGCACAAAGGCAGTTCCACCATGTCATCTGGCATATTAATCAAAGATGCAAGTTTTGCAAGAGCATCTGCAAATTGATTTTATTCCCGAGGTAGGTGTAGATATGTCACGTGATCAAAGAATTGGGCAACTTGGTCTATTCTGGCTTGATAGGGTGCTAGGCTTTCGCTTCGAATTTTCCAAGATCATGTAACTTGGTTGATGATCAGTGATGAATCCCCATGTACTCGGAGGTTTTTAATGCCCAAGCTTACTGCCGCTTGTAATCTGATGAGACAAGCTTCGCATTCGGCAGCATTATTTGTCACCTCGAAGTCGAGTTTGACAGCGATTGGTGTGTGTTCACCTTCAGGAGAAATGAGAAACACTCCTATTCCAAATCCTCTTAAGTTTGATGCCCCATCAAAGTAAAGGTCCCAGGAGTCTACATCAGTTTGCAGTATATCCTCATCCGGAAATGACCAAGTCTCTATTGTTTGTGCATCATTGATGGGATTTTCTGCGAAGAATTCGGCAACAGCACGCCCTTTTATAACTTTCAGAGGCACGTATTTGAGGTCAAATTCTGAGAGAATCAAAGTCCAACTTGCTAGGCGTCCATTGAGGACGGATTTTTCGAAGAGGAATTTGACTGGATCCATTTTGGTGTATATTTTGACGGAGTAGCTAAGCATGTAATGGCGTAGCTTCTTCGTCGCCCACACAAGAGCGAGACATGTCTTTTCGAGTTGTGAGTATTTGCACTGGGACTCCAAAAACTTCTGACTAAGGTAGTAGATAGCTCTTTGTTCACTTCCTACGGTCTGAGCTAGCATGGCACCCATGGCTGTTTCGGTTATCGTGAGATATAAACCAAGAGGTTGATCTCGTTGAGGTGGCATGAGCACTGGTGGTTTAGCCAATATCTCTTTGATTCGGTCGAATGCCTTTTGACAATCATCATCCCACATGGTGTGGTCTGTCTTCTTGAGTTTCTTGAAGATAGGCTCGCAAATCATGGTGAGTTTCGATATGAATCGACTTATATATTGCACTTTTCCCAGGAATCCTCTGACTTCTTTTTCTGTTTGAGGTTGTGGCATCTCGATTAGAGCCTTGATCTTAGAAGGGTCTATTTCTATACCTCATTGACTAACGACGTATCCCAGGAGTTTGCCAGATGTTACTCCGAACGTGCATTTCTGAGGATTGAGCCTCATGTTGTGTTTTCGTAGCCTTGTGAAAAATTTGCGAAGGTTCGCAATATGCCCTTCTCTATCCTTGGACTTGACAATCATGTCGTCTACGTATACCTCAACTTCTTTGTGCATCATGTCATGTAAGAGCGTAGTTGCGGTGCGTTGATATGTAGCTTCAGCGTTGATTAATCCGAACGGCATGACCTTATAACAATAGGTTCCCCATTGAGTGACAAAGGCGGTCTTATGCATGTCTTCTATGGCCATCTTGATTTGGTTATAACCCGCATACCCATCCATGAAGGATAGTAATGCGTGGTCTGCAGTATTGTCCACCAATATGTCGATGTGTGGTAGAGGGAAGTCATCTTTGGGGCATGCTTTGTTTAAGTCCCTAAAATCAACACAAACACGGATTCTCCCATCCTTTTTGGGTACAGGTACTATGTTGGCTACCCAGTCAGAATACTCGGAAACTTTGATGAACCCGGCTTTGAATTGCTTGTCAACTTCTTCTTTAATCTTGAGAGCCCATTCCGTCCTCATTCGTCGAAGCTTCTGTTTTACAGGTTTGAAACCTGGCTTAATCGGGATTCTATGTTCAGCGATATCCATGTCGATCTCTGGCATGTCTTTGTAGGACCAAGCGAAAACGTCTTTGAACTCGTTTAGGAGGTGTATGAAATCGGTCCTTTCGGTAGAGCTCAAGGTAGTACCTATCCTAAGTTCTTGGGGTTCTAGTTCGGTTCCTACGTTGATGGGTTCGGTGTCCTCTATTACTGGTCCCCCTTCCCCTTCTTGTAGTATTTCTTTTGCTACGTAGGGAGGTATTTCGATCGAGTCCGGGTCCTGGTCATCCTCAGTATCATCGTAAACAGAATTGCACTCAAGATAACACAAAGAGTAAGCAGAACCTGATTTATTCATATTAAGGTTTGAGTAAAGTTGAAACAAAGAAGCCATCTGATCCATGGTCAGTAGCGGCAAAGGGACAGTGGTTGGGACATTTCCCGAACTACTGTGACTACTCAAGGCTAAGCTAGGAGAAACAAAGGGAGTGGGGATGACGACAGGAGGAGACTCCCTAATGACTTCTCTAGCCTCCGACTCTGACTCCGACTCCGACTCGAACTCATCGTCTTCTACTTCTCCTTTGAACATCTCTCCTTCTCCAGTGGTGAGCTTGAAGAGTCTTTTTTGATTGTTGGTCCACTTGATTGATTTTCTGCATCCTTTCTGCTGACTTGCGTTGGTTTCTGTGATTAACGCGGTGGGGTTGAAGCGGTCGTCTTGAAGTATCATGGTAATGATCTCATCCTGCGCGGCCTTAACAAATCGATCTTCTCCGAACAATAGACTAACAGCTTGTTCGTCTAAGCAAGGTGCTTGACGGGTTTTGACGGTATGAACCGTTTCTGGAGGGATGAAGTAGGAATCGTGAAAGATCTCGATTCCGGCTAGCTTCTTCTCGAGATAATGCCAAGGCTCGGGAAATCCGTGAAAGAGTTCTAGACTTCCTTCCTTAACAAAGTAGCCATTTAGGGTAGGGAGATAGGGTCGCATTTGGACTCCTACATGCTTACGGTTTTGGTCTTGAGCGAGCATTTCGAGAACCTCTTCTTTGGTGGGTTTGTACCCTAGTCCAAGTGGTATCCTTTTTGAGTTGCCTTCCTTGTATGGTGCGAAGGTGTTTTTTCGAGTAGGGTTCAAAGGCATTCCAGGGAAGTATCCCTGGGTTTTGAGTATGTGGTTGACCACTAAGTTGGAGTACGGATCATAGTATAAGGGTGCCAATTCGCTTTCTATGACACTTATGCTTTGGAAGCCCCAAAGTTCATATACTGGATCTGCAAGGACTTGATTGCTTGATTTCTTTTCGATTATTGCCTTGATGGGTGACGAAGTGATCGTCACCACTTTGCCATTTAGTGGGATCTTGATCTTTTGATGAAGGGTGGATGTTACCGCTTTGGAAGCGTGAATCCAAGGTCTTCCTAGGAGTATGTTGAAGGAAGCTTCGATGTCCACTATTTGGAAATTAACCTTTCGCTCAATTGGCCCTGTGGCTACGGTTAGGCTAGCAAGTCCTACTACCTTTCGTCGTGTACCATCAATGCACGCACACCTTGATTGGTTGGGGTCCAATCCGACTCTTTCATGCCTAATTTGTATGCCATTTTGAGGGGTATGACGTTGACCGCGGAGCCATCATCTACCAAGGTCATTGGCACATTTTTCTTTAGACAAATGACAGTGATGTAAAGAGCGAAGTTGTGACTAGCGCCAAAAGGCGGCAAATCTTCGTCTGAGACAGTAATAGGATTACTTAGCTTCGGTGATTCTTGGAAGACCAAGTTGACTACATCTTCGGGTGTCGAGTTATCTGCTACATTTAGTTTGGCCAAAGCTTGGCGATGTGGGAATGAGCTTGCTACTAATTGCCAGACTGAAAGATCAGCCTTTGTCTTCTGTAATTGCTTGAGAAAATGGTCAGTTGAGTCTTCGTCGTTATCATTTGGTGTGATAAAATTGGTTGGACCATTTTGAGTAGTGTTTTGATATGGACGTCCCGAACGAGTTAGGTGGTCCTCATCGTCGTCGGCCCAACCTCCATTGATTGTAGCTAGTTCTCTCATTCTCATGATTTCATCTTCTAGTCGTATGATTTGGTCGACTAGTTTATCAACCACGGCGACTATTTCTTGCATAGTAGCATTTTGAGAGAAGGTTAGTGGCACATGCTCCTTGGGTGTTGTGTCGGGATCACGTAAAGTTGTCACCACATTTTCTAATTCCCAAGCTTGCCTATCCACACTCCTTGCCCATGTGATGAAGTCGGAAATGGTAGAGGAGATAGTAGAGTAGAACCCCTCACACTCGATTGCATGGATTTCGTCTTCAATTGGAGAAATGAGGTGTGAACAATCTAAGGTAGATTCGTCACTTGTAATCACTAGAACTCCAAGAGGATTCTGAGTGTTGTTAGGTTTGCCTCCCGGCGGTATTGGTAGTCGACCATCTTCAATCATGTCTTGAAGCACATTTTTCAACTTGTAGCATTTTTCTGTGTCGTGCCCCTTGCCCTTATGGTATTCACAGTACCAGTTCTCGTCCAAGAATTTGGATTTCCTTTCGGGTTCGGGAGTAGGTCCAATGGGTTGAAGTTTGCCTTGCTTCATTAACCTTTTTAGAGCGTTGGAGTAAGTGTCCCCAAGATTTGTGAATTTCCTTGGTGGAGCCGTATGAACGACTTGTTGAGCCTTGACATCCTCGACCTACCGTTTTGGACAAGAGCCCTTTACGGATGTCATCTTCAATCCTTGTCCCTAGTACGGTTAAGTCCTTTAAAGTCTTGATGTTTTGGTATCTCAAATGGTTGGCATAAATGGGTTTGAGATTATCCACAAACTTCTCCACAAGGGTAGCCTCATCTGGGCGTTCAACTAGTTGGGTACTAGTCTTTCTTCACCTACTTAGGTAGTCGGTGAATCTTTCTTTGTCATTTTGGGTAAGAACCTCTAGAGTGCGCATGTTAACTTGGATCTCGGCATTATCCGCATATTGCTTAGAAAACTCGATCGCGGCATCTTCCTAAGTAGCGACCTTCTTGTGTTCTAAGGAGTAGAACCATTACTTCGGGATGGTGTCAAGAGATGAAGGAAAGATCCTTTAGAACATCTCGGGTTTGATGCCTTTGATGGACATGTAATCCTTGAAGGCACGGATGTGATTCAAAGGGTTTTTGTGCCCCTTGAATTTATGGATATCCGTCATGTTGAAGTTGGTTGGCAATTTGGAATTGACGGCCTCGTACTTGCGGTTATTCTCCCTATAAATGTCATCCCTTTTAAGGTACATCAATTGCTCATCTAAGTATTGGAGTCTTTTCTCGGCTACAGTTAGTCCCATGGGAGGATTTTCATCCCTTGATTCATCCGCGGAGTCACCTATTACTTCACTTTCATGAGGAGGCAACCTCCCCTCTACGGCATAGATCCGGCCCTCGATGATTTCAAGGCGATCATGGACTTGGTCTTGGGTAACCTAGATTTGGGCTAGCGCGGCTGGGATTCGATCATTACCATCTTGAAGTTGGTGGAGGTTTGTTTCACTGGATCCACGCATCTTAAAAAACTGGATAAGAGATTGATGACGAATCAAAACACGATCGACCATTCTAACACACTTGCTAAAAGAAGAAATGTTTTGACTCGTGAAGTGGGTGTGTGCCACTTGTGTTGAGTGAGCTTTGAAGAAAGGACAAGAATTTTGAAAATGTGTATCCTAGTCCACTATAGTGTAGTTGTAGGAGTGGAATCGAAGTGAGGTTTTGAAATGGGCTTGTGACCCGGATTTTGACTCGACAAATGGACAGAGTTTTGACTGGGTTTTGCGCTAATCAAATGGCTTTTTTCGAAATTTTGATTAAAATAGGATTTTGATTTTTACAATAATTGTCTTGGTTTCGTTTAGAAATGGTGATCACGTAAGGTACAAACATTTATACAAGCATTATAACGGGATGCTGAGTGCATTTAAAAGGGTTTTGGTTTAAAGGGTGGGTTGCCACACCGAACCATCAAACCCGAAGTCTGTGGAGAGGCTCGTACCAAATAAGAGTAAGGCCGATTCCTAGTCCATTTCCTCAAGTAGTGAAGGCCCTTGATACAAACAAGAGTAAGCATCATGGTATGGATGACGTCAATCGCTATCCATCCTTAGGCCCAAATAAGAATTAGGACCGTTTAGACGGGACGATTCGCCGAATGGGTTGGGTTGGGCCTAGGAAGGCCGAATAAAAAGGTCTAGGAAGACCGAGTTATGAAAACCGACAATTGTCTTGTACAAATTATTCCCTAACCTTGTTCAAGTTTCACCCTTGGCTACACATAAGTGTATGATCCCCAGCGGAGTCGCCAAACTGTGGACAGCGGGGAGCCCACGGGGGCGCTTGGGAGGAAGATAACAAGCGTTTGCATTTTTGTTGGAGTCGCCACCAATTTTTATGGGAAATTGGAACCGTTCGAATACCTCGTGCCATGTCAAGACACAAAGTAGAGACATGAACACTAAGCAATCGTTACCCTTAGCATTCTTTGTCTAGAATGACTCTCGTGGATGCCAATGAACACGGGTGTTCACGGAGATCTGGAGTATGGGGTGAGGGTACGTATTAGGAAGCTTTTTTGATCGAACACCTAATCCCGCTCGCCTCGATAGCGGCCTCTACTAATGATTAGGGACATCATCTATACTCGATATATCGTTGGCTATATGCATCCAATGCAACATCCAAGTTTTGATCCTAGCATGTGAAGATTAGAATAAGTCGGTGAACAATTAGTTTAACATACAATTGGGTCGAAGTAGGATTTAATGTTCAATTACATGTGAAAACATACAAATGATACAAAAAAATATGATAAAAATAATAAAAGAAAATTACGATAATGAAAATTACAATAATCACATTGGGAGAGGTGATTTATGTCGAAAATACCTTTAAAACGGATGATTTGATAAAAAGAATAAAAGAATAAATCAACGAACAAGTCAGTAGGCGATAATACAAATAATAGTCAATTCTACGTAAGCTAATTAAAGTAAGTCAAGGCAACAACGGAGTTCAGAGGCATAATTCAAACCGGAACAGGCGCAGCAGAGTTGCGTCCTTTGGAATAGGCGCAATGCGATTCTTTGCGTCTTTCTGACTCAATTCTGGCTGTGAAGCCGGAATTGTGTGTTGTTAATGCTCGTCGGTAAATTTAATGATTTATTAAATTATTCACTCGGATGAAAGTGATTAATAGGTTAATTACATGTGATTAATGGTCGTAAAAGCAATAAAACATGGATGAGACAGAATATTACTAATTATTTGCATGGAAGAATGATTGATTAATGATATGGGTGAATAAAATAGACTAGATATGATGAATTAACGATGAACAACATAATAGACAGGTGAAAATATATCAACGGTCGAATTCCAGAAACACGATATGAACAAATCGAATTCCTACAATCTGGATTGAATTTTATGACGAAAACCCGCAAATATGAGATTATAAGGGATTTAAGTCGGATTTAAATGATTATTTATACGTGCTAATGAATGAATGATAATATACATGTGAATTATTAGACTATTATGTCAAAGAATTAACAGGAAACAAACGTAACAAACAAAAGATTGACGAATTACAGAGGACGAAGGAAGTAGAGAGGAAGCGAGAATCTGCGCACCTCACGAAGAGGCGCGGCGAATCTGCGCTCCTTCAAGAGGCGCAGCGATTCTTTGCGTCCTTTCTCGACGGTTTGTCTTCTGGAAATCCGTAAAAAGAGGTTTTAAAGCATGGTTTTAGAAATTGGTTTTAAGAGGTACTTTCGACATAAACCTTACATTAATGATACAAAAAAAGTAAATAACAATAAATAAAAGAGAGATTTACACCCTCAGACTTACATGTTGACGAAACGAGATGAACTAAGATATCAATTAGTGATGCTCGACGCGAATGTAAAGAAAGTGCCCTCGTAAGAGGAAAACGAATAGATTAATTAAGTTGATTGATGTTGAGTTGGTCAAATTGGTCGGTCATACAAACGAGGCTGGTACTCAGAAGGATCCGAGCTTACGTGGTCGAAATTTCAAGCACGTAGACGCCAAAAAGTAAGAACAAAGGTCTAGAATGTAAAGGGAGAAGAGAATGGCGGACACTCGCGTAATAAATATGAAGAGCGAAGGCTCCTATTTATACTAATCACGTGAAGGAATTTAGGGTTTCGGAGAGTCTTTGGAAGTGAATCTCGGAAAGATATGAAAAAGATACGAAAATTACGCAGAAAAGGACCTGGGAAGAGGCGCATCAGCCACTGCGTCTCTTGGAAGAGGCGCAGCACCTGCTGTGTCTGTTTCCAAGTGGTTTCCTCCTGCGGAAGAAAGATTTTCGTGTTTAAGTTATGGTAGGACGGAATAATTTGGTTTTCCTTAATATTTTATGTGAATATTAGTGGAAATTGCTTACCAAAGGATAAACATTGTGAAATATTTATAAAAATATGGAATAGAAATATCCGGAACATTCCAGAACATTCTGACTCGGGATTTAACGGTTATCAGAAAATGAAGACGGTTTTAGGCCCGGACTCCAAATGTATTCTAATTAATGTCAAAACGACCGTATCGGCGCGTAAATGACAACTAAGAGGTAGACATTAGTATTTGAGCAATCACTTGACGATAAACTTACGAACTATCACAAATCGTTCCGCGTACCAAACATGCGGCAATCATCACCGGGTGGTTTGCGGGAGGTGCAGAAATGAGGTATCTACAATGATATGCACACGTCTAGACGTGGCAAATGAATTGAGTATGACGAGTCGGTACCAAAAGAATCCAGGTGAAACACACTGGATAGCTATTAAAAATATCCTCAAGTACCTACGGAGGACTAAGGATAGGGTATTGAGTTATGGAGGCGATACTAAGCTATGCGTAATCGGTTACGCAGATGCTAGCTTCCAAACTGATCGAGATGACTCAAAATCTCAGTCCGGGTTCGTCTTCACTCTTAATGGTGCTGTGGTCAGCTGTAAGAGTTCCAAACAGAGTGTTGTAGCAGATTCTACTACTGAATCCGAGTACTATGCCGCTTCGGAAGCAGCTAAGGAAGCGATATGGATGCGTCAATTCTTACAAGGACTCACGATAGTTCCTAGTTCGAATGACCCGATCACCATCTATTGTGACAATAGAGGTGCCATCTTCCAGGCTAAGGAGCCCAAGTCTATCAACAAATCTAGACATGTACATCGGAAAGCTCACCTGATCCGTGATTACGTGGAGCAAGAAGAGATAGTGATTGACAAGATTGCGACGGATGATAACATCGCGGACCCTCTCACTAAACCTTTGAATTTTGATAAGCATGAAGGGCACGTTATTTCCATGGGAATTCAAACGTGTTCCTGAGTTGTAGTGGTTGATTATGAATTTGATACATTATCTTTTTCATATACTATTTATAACTTCATCGTTTTATTATAATATTTTGTTTTTCATGTGGATTGTACTGACAACTTTGAACGCCACAAAGTGAAATGAATTACATTATATTTTGTTTTGGTCCGTAATTGCCTACAAGAGCTAATAACTCTGGCTATTATATTGTGCAGTCGATTGATGGTGGGTTTAACTAGCCATAAGTCAAACTGTTGACTGATCGATCACAAATGCGAGATTATAACGATACCTCGTAGGACAAATTTTTGTGACAACGTAATGGAGTCATAAATGTTTAAAAACATTTAGTGCCAGGTCGTGGATAGGGCATCCATTGTGTTCCTAGAGTCGATTCTTTTGACTATCGACTGTCTCTTGAGATTATGGCAGTTTTTGGGTGACTTTGGTTTCTTTCTCACGGTCTGCCGTAACTGGAGGCTAAGTAGATTTTTTCTAGGTCATTTCATACTGTGCTTACATCTGCAGGATTCGAGTTGAGGAAAATATCCAACCCTTATCAGGTATAGTTATTTCTCATGGCCACTCGAGGAGTTGTAACTGAAATGCATGGCCATGCTCGAATGATGATTCGTTTATCAGTTAAGTTACTCTCTAGTCGGGGAAACCACTCTTGATACAGATCACTTGTAAAATACGACCTTTGTGAATACAGATTTTGCAAATTATTTTACATTGAGTGGGAGAAATTTTAGGATATGAGAATCGGTTATCGCACATACACTTGTGAGGACAAGTGGGAGTTTGTTGGAGCTTATGTCCTCCACAAATTAGTAAGATAACATTTGTAAATCTCTTACAGGTTCACAAGGGTATACTTCGTATTTTAATCAGTTGATTAACGATTACCTAATAACGGTTGGCTTGCTAGAAAGTTTGACGTTATTATTGATGTGACCATAATTAGAGCATATTTAGTCCCCGAATTAGCCTTGTTCCCATGCTTTTTAGTGCATATTTGGGTCATTTATTGTCTTTAGTTCTTTGTTTTGCATATTCTTTGAGGTTTTGATCCCTTGGTAGGAAAGGAGTGCAAACCTTGCATTTTCATGGCAAAATGAGGCTTAATTGATTTAATTCAATGACCAAGCATCAAGGAGAGACAAGATTGGAAGGCCTTTGTACATACTATAGTAGATGGGCAATGATAAGAAAAGATCCTTGAAACCCCGAGGAAATCCCCAAGGATTCTATGAAGAAAAAGGAAGAAAAGAAGAAGAAACAAGACTGCATAGCAATCAGTGCGTCTTCCCCAGAAGACGCCCGTCTCCACCACCACAATCCGTGCTTCTTCTCCCCAAGAAGCCCGGGCAAAAGACCCAGAAGACGCCCATCTTCACTCCAAGACGCCCGGGCAGAGACCACCAAATCCGCCCGTCCCGTGCCAAAGACGCCCGGATTCTCAGGCAGACCCATTTCGTCTTCTTCAAGATTTAAGAAAGGATGCACATCTTTTTCTAGAGACCGGAGTCTCCCTAGAGACCGGAGTCTTTCCAAAAAGACCGGCGTTTCCTTAAGTAGGGACTTAATCGTCATTTAAGCCCTTAGTTAACCCTTATTCATCCACCTAATCCCCATTATAAATACCCCATTAGTCTAATTAGAAGAGCATGTTCTTCTTAGCAATCTTTAGTGTAGTTAATATCAATCAAATCTCTCTTTAATCATGTAATTAACAATTAATCAAGTTTTAATACAAGTTTTATTTCCTTAATCTCTCTCTTGTTCATCCTTTATTTTGGGCAATTGAAGATTATTTGGGTTATTATTGGGAGATTGACAACCTCTCAATCAAACATCAAGTACTTCTTTTATTCTCAATCACTAGTAGGTATAATTCTCTTAATACCTCTTTAATTATTGTTAATCACTTTCATTTATTCATCATGTTTCACTTTGTTGGTATGATTGACAACCTTGCTAGCATGTTCAACATGATAATAAGTGAGTAGTTCCTTAGCTAGGGTTAATGGGTAATTAGAGGAAACCAACATGGGGAATGATTCATGCTTAAATTAATATGATTTCATAGTTTATTTGCTTGCTTGTTGTGATCTCAACTCATGCACATGTTATGTTTGATGAAATGTGAGCCTATGAATCCTTGCATTTTTTACCCATCACCTATCTTTTCAATGAGACTTGTAAGACATAAACAAACTCGAGTCTCATTAGACTATGCATGTTGTTGAGTAAGGAAGACTAAGTCGACTTGTAGGTGCTGTACAATCTAATCGATTCGGCTCCGGGACCCAAACTTTCCTAGGATTGTAAGATATAAACCAACTCGATCCATCACAACAATAATTGCTTGCTTATAATTTGAGAACATGTTCGTATGATCAATTCCCATGAATCCCCTATGACCCCATGACACCCTAGTGCTTTTTATCAATTGTTTACATCCCTTTTAATTCATCTTGCTTGTTTACTTTCATTACTATTTAGTTTAGTGATCTTCTACATAAAACCTCAATTGTGACACCCCTAAGACACCACTAGTTGCAATAAAAATCTCATCTCAATTCCCGTCCCTTGGGATCCGACCTTTACTTGCCACTTTACTAATTGTAGAGCTGTTTGTGAAGTTATAAATTGTGTTTTGGTCTAGGTGCTCCTAACGACAAGTAACCGAAAGATTTAGTAAAAATATCCCGACCAAAAAATGGCGCCATTGCCGGGGACAGTGTTAACTTGATTTAGATTTTCTTATATTGTTATTAGTTGTGTCTTTCTTTGCCTAGGGAAAGTAAAAGTCCTCAAGGTTTGTTCTAATTGTTTCCGAGTTGTTTAATATTTTGCATGTCTAGAAGGTCACAAGGTGACTTGTTACCCTTTGATCGTGAAATTGAAAGAACTTTGACAACCAATAGAAGACTTGCTAGGAGAACTTTGAGAGGTATTGGTGAGGTTGTAGATATTCAACCAAATACTATTGAGTTCATCAACCCTTTTGCAAGAGAAGGTGAGGAGAACCCAACACAAAATCAACCCACAATGCCTAAGTTTTCATCACATTCCGTACCCACCAAAGAGAACCTACCCAATGGTACTCCCACACCACAACATCTAACCGGAAATTTTATTGCCAAATCTGCATTTATCCAATTAGTCGAAAGAAGCCAATTTGGGGGGATGCCTAGTGAAGACCCTCATTCTCATATGGAGACTTTTTGTGACTATTGTGATGCGATTTCTCAAACCGGTGTAACTCAAGACCAAATACGATGGGTCTTATTTCCTTTTTCTATAATTGGCACCGCGAAACAATGGTTGAAAGGCCTTGATAAGGCTACTCTCGGAATTGATTCTTGGAAGAAGTTGGCTCTAGCTTTCTACAAAAAGTTCTATCCACCGGAAAAGACTAACATGCTAAGAGCTCAAATCACGGGCTTTAAGCAAAGAGATGAAGAATCTTTGTATGAAGCTTGGGAGCGGTTTAAGGGGATTCGTCGCTCATGTCCTCACCATGGACTTAGCGAGTGGTTCTTGGTACAACAATTTTGGAACGGTCTTTATGAAGATTCAAGGAACATTCTCAACATGGGATCAAATGGAATGTTCACGGAAGTTGATGACAATCAAACTTTGAACAAAATTGAGGAAATGGCGATCTATAACTCACAATATAGTAGACCTCGCAAGGTTACTAGAGGAGGAAAGCATGAAGTGGACTCCATTACTCAATTGGGTGCTCAACTTAGTGCTCACATTGATACCATCAATTTGAATTTGAAAAAGCTATGGCTAGACTTGAAGAAGCCTTAAAATCACCAAAGCATCATGTTAATGCCATGACGGCATCTTCATCAATCCCAAGTGGGATATGTGAGAATTGTGGAACTTTGGGACATGACCAAAGTGAATGTAGGGAAACAAATGAATAAGTGAATGCTTTCCAAGCATACAAGATGGTACCCCTTATTCAAACTATTACAATGAAAACACCAAATTCCATCCAAATCTCTCATACAAAAGCCAAAATGTTCAAAACCCTCAAACAACATACACCCCACCTCCCATGAGAACCCAAAATCAAAGACCCTTTTACAACCAAAACCAAGGTTACCAAAATCAATCTCCATACAATCAACAAAATGACCAAGGTTTTGATTTTCAAAAAGCGGTCCTTCAAATGCAAAAGAATCAACAAGAGTTTTTCACTCAAATGCAAAAGGATTGTCAAGCAAAGGAAACGACCATCAACAACATCCTAGCTCACACCAAAATGTTGGAAACCCAATTGACTCAACTAGCATCTTCAAGCTCACAAAGACAAAAGGGGCAATTACCACCTCAAAGTAATCCCCCAAGACATGAAACGGTTAGTACCATTCACTTGAGGAGTGGTACAAGGTATGAAGCACCGAAGAAAAAAGTTGAGGATGAAGTTGTGGAAGCTAGTGATAAAGAAGAAATTGTGCAAAACTCCAAGGGTGGAGAACCATCAAAAGAAGAAATTTCAAAGAAAAATGAAGACAAGGTCAAGGAGAAGGAGCCCATTGTGATTAGACTTCCTTTTCCAAGTCGTCAATCCAAGCCCAAATTTGATGAACAACTTGGAAAATTTATGAAAATTGTGAAGAATTTGGAAGTCTCAATTACTTTCACGGAATTATCAATCACGTGCCGGCCTATGCAAAATACATGAAAGACATCCTCACAAAGAAGAAGTCGATCCGGAAGCTTGAGACTATCGCCTTCACTAAGGTGAGTAGTGCAATACTTCAAGGGAGTTCACCTCCAAAACTCAAAGATCCGGAAAGCTTCTCAATACCGTGTACCATTGGCGACACCACGATCAACAAAGCCTTATGTGATCTAGGGGCTAGTGTGAGTGTTATGCCGTACTCGGTGAGTAAAAGGTTGGGGATTGGAGAGCTTAAATGCACCAATATCACACTCCAGATGGCCGATATATCGACGAAGAAACCATTAGGGATATGGGAAGATGTTCCCGTAAGAATTGGGAAATTTTTCATCCCGGTGGACTTTGTCATTGTTGACATGGAAGAAGACTCCAACATTCCAATCATTCTAGGAAGACCTTTCTTACACACCGCGGGTGCGGTGATTGATGTGAAGCATGGAGAGCTCACTCTAGAAGTAGGAGATGAGAGCATAACTTTCAATCTTGACAAGACCATGAGAGCTCCCCGTTTGCATGAACCATGTTTTATGGTTGATCATTATAGCCGGAAGGATGATAGGAAGAAGTCGGAATTCCAATGGAAGAAGAAAATTGAAGATGCTCCATTCAAAGAGCAAGTGAATTGTAACAAAGAGAGTTTGAAAAGCTCACCAAAGTCGAGCAATGAAGAGGATGGGCTTATTGGCCAAGACAAGAAAATGGGAGAGTTGTCTCCATCAACTCAAGAGATCTTTAGTGATCAAGTGGATGAAGTTTGTGGTCTTTGGGACGATGAGTTTGAAGGGATTTTCAATCCCTATATTGGTAATGCTATCGATCAAGACCGACAACAAGGGCAAAGGTTTATTGAAGATCTTTATCATGATAATGAAGAAGCTTTTGATTACTTCTTCAAGGTGTTGAGCAACATCAACAACACCTTGGACATTCCCCCATGACATCTCACTAAGGATGAGAGTTTGGTGGAGTCCTCCCTAAACCACCATTTGTAAATATTTCTAACTCCCTAACTCGCATTTTAATTCTTACATTGCATTTTTGTCATTCTTGGATTCTTATGCTTTGATCAAGATAATTATCATTTTTGAGAGAAGTTAGGGAGGGACTAATGATTCAATTGATGTGTAGTGCTTTAGCTTAGTGTGGGGATAGCAATTGCCTAGGCTATTCATGCCTTAGTAGTGCCCCAAAAATGAAGAACCCGGGATTTTGAAGAATGAAAAATGACAAGGGATATACAAGTACACGGATGGAACTGAATCCGGGTAAAACAGGGAGAATCCGAGCGTTTTCAAGGGAAACCGCCCGTCTTCAGGCAATCCGGTCGTCTTTGTAAGAATCCGCCCGTCCATCTGAACTGAAATTTTGAAATTTTGGGATTGTTGATAAATCCGAGCGTCCTGCAAGAGAAGATGCCCGTCCTTTGAAAGACGCCCGTCCTGAAAGGAAAGACGCCCGTCTTTTTGGCTGGGAAAAACAAGAAATTTCACTGGAAGAGAATCCGCCCGTCTTCAACAGAAGACGCCCGTCCCGCAGTTGAACAATCCGAGCGTCTTTACTGAAAGTTGCCCGTCTTTAGGCGAGAACTCTGAAGCCGAAACAAGCAGAATCCGAGCGTCCCGAAGGAAAGACGCCCATCTTCCCCTGCAATTCAAAATTTTTCGGGTCTTTTATAAACCCCATCCCCCATTCATTTCTTCATTCAAAACACTACCCATAAACCCCAAAACTCAAAACCCTCATCCTCTCCATCACAAAAACAAGATTTCCTCAACCACATTCATCAAAATCAAATCAAATCATCCTTCTAATAAAATTTAATCACTCGTGTTTCAACAAAAATCAAACCAAGCACCAAAATCTTCAACCATTGAGTCGATTTTTGAAATTATAAAGGCAAAGCCTTTCACCTTAAAATCTATTTGGGTATACTTGGAAATTGAAGATTTTCACTCTTTTCTTGGTTAAATCATCAATGGCAAGGACAAAAGGAGCAACAAAGGCACCTAAGGCAAAGGCACTATCAACAAGACAAAAGAGTCTTCAAGCAAAGAAAGCCTCATTGGCTATGGTGGTAGCTAGCTCAAACTTGGAAGTGCAACAACAACAACCTCCCTTGGAAGCAACAACATCAACAACTCCGGAAATTTCTCAACTTTCGAACTATCCGGAGGTAATTTTCGTCTCTAACTCCCATAGGGAAACATTTACCAAGTATGCTAGAAAATCCTTTCTATCCACCAAGTTTATTTGTGAAGATGCCTTAGATAAGTTGGGTGTCCTTGAGCAAACTAAAGCCTTCTTTGAAGCCATGGGGTTGGGAAAATTGTTTGCAACAAAAGAATTGACATACCCCTCCCTTACCTTAGAATTCTTGAGTTCTTTGAAAGTTACTAAGGTAGAGACAGTGGAAAACATCGAGTTCCGCCTAGCTACTGTGAGTAGGCGCATCACCTTTGAAGAATTGGGTAAAGCATTGGGTCTTAGCGATTCACATAGTTATTTCAAGAATCCCGGAAAGTATGACCCCGCTCCTCTTTGGGAGGCGATTTACGGAAGGAAATTTGAGAACTATCATGCTAGTCGCGCTCTATTAGTCCACCATCCGGGCATTAGAGTGTGGCATAAGGTCATAGGGAATACCATCATTGCAATAAAAGACACCAACCACTTTACCAAGCTCGATTGTGTTCTTCTTGAGTCGGCCTTAAATATTGGAAGGGAATTCACCAAGCCTTTCAATTCTCTAAGGCTTTTGGTGGATAGATGGCTAAATGTTGATTGTGGGAAGCAAGACACCACTGTTATTTTAAATGGAGGTCTAGTCACTCTTTTGGCTAAGTACTTTGATCCGAATTTCAACAAGTGTAGCAAGTATGTGGCGAAAAAGGGGGGTCATCTCATTGATATGGATGCTATGATTAACAAGTACAAGTGGGTTACCCATAACCCTCTTGACACCAAGTATGGGTGGCTCACCAATGAGGCTAGATCATTTACTTTGCCTTCTAAGATTTGTCGTTTGAGTGTCCATCGGACCAACTACCTCCTTCCCCTCTCAAAAGAAGCCGAATACATTATCCGACAACAAAGGGATGAATTTGAAATGCCCTCCTCTTCCATTGTCACACCACCCTATCCTTTCGAGTACCAAGAGTTCAAACCCGAAGGTGTTGAAGCAAGCAAAGATTATATAACTCTACTTATGCAAGAGATGCACAAGCAAGCTTTTAAGGATCGGGAAGATGCTTACTTAGCCCAATATCCACCCCTCCTTCATTTAGCTAGGCAAGGACTACTTGATCCTTCATGTCCTTTGCCTAGTTGGGCGGATAGGGAAGTCTTCTTTCCGAGTGCATCTAGCGGTGAGATTCCGGGTGACGATGAGGTTGTCGGTGATGAGGTTGTTGATAGAATTGATGAAGAGGCTAGTGAAGAAGAAGAAGAGGATGATGAACAAAGTGAACAAGAAAGTGAAGAGGGAAGTGGTGATGAGTCCACTTCTACTGAGGAAGATGATGATAATGATGATATGGTGGAAGACTAGCAAGCTTTGGAGGCTCCTACCCTCTTGAGGTTTGCTTACTTCTTTCTTTGTTTTATTTACTTTATCTTGATCATGGTTGGTTGAGTCCTAGCAACATAGAGGACTAACACCTCGGCCCCATTGAGGTGTTGTTATTTCATTGTTCCCACCTTTTGAAAATCCAAAATGACAAATTTAGTTTCATGCATTGCATCTTGTGTGCATGAACTACCCCCAAATTTAGGACATTAGAAATAATGTCTAACTCGGTTTGGGGAAGTACATGCATACGCAACGGGAGGTAATCTAAATTACGCTCTCCGTCATGAACAAAAAAACCATGCATCATGTAGTGTAGCTTTGTGTAGCTTGCATTTAGAGTAGAATTCATGCATCATGCTTGCATGATTTCCCATCATTTTGGCCATTTAGGACAATGCCCATATTAGTGTGGGGATGGGGAATTCTAACTTAACTTTTATTCAAAAATCCAAAAAAATTGAAAATTTTGAAAAACCATAAAAATTGAAAAATTGAAAAACCAAAAACAAGTTCATATCCTTTGTAGCGTAGTTGATACCCGTCGTTGTGAGTACCAAAAATAAGATTTATAATTCCTATTAAAACTAACCTAGGCTAGTGGTAACAAGGTCGAACCACAAGGAGGCGAATGTAATTAATAATTGTCTAATTCTAGTCTAAGGTAACGAATGTGGGGGTTGAGTTGTTTTGGTCTATAGCTAAGAGTAATAAAAGATAATAAACTAAATACGTGAATAAAATAGATAAAAGAAGGGTACTAGGATGGTTGGTTCACTATAGTTTCGGCGGCAGCAAACTGAGTCGGTCTAAATCAAACACATGAGGCGGGAAAATAAGAGGTCCTCTCGGTCCACTCTTAACAAAAAGCATCTTTCGATCTCGCTACAAGTCCCTATTATCACTAATACTGACTCTCGTCTTGAAAAGTGACTAGTAATCTAAACTTTACCTATCTTTCGATCTCAGCATAGTTTAGTCATTTTAATTGGTGATCTAACAACTTTCCCTATCTTTCGATCTAATGGGTCAGTCATATATTAAGCATTCAACTAGTCGCATGCATTGGATTCGTCAAATACAACATTTAAATCAATTAAAACGAGGGTAAACCTCACGTGGTCAGTCGATCGACCAGGTATGGCAGTCGATCGACTGACACGCGATTTCAGGCCATGTTAATTCTATTGCCGCCTACACTATAATTCTCCTACATCCTAGCACGAATAAATTACCTACTTATACTAAGAATGATAACAACAATAAGATTGACTATTAAATCTACTGAATTCATGATTAATACGGAAAGATAAATAAATAACATAAGACGGCAAAATTGGCTTGGAATCTAACTAGCAATTTCTATACTATCAACGCAATAAAGATGAACTAAAATAGAACAAAAGGAATACCGAAATTGCAGAAGAATTGTAACGGAATGATTAGAAGTACGAACGAAAATCCGATGCAAACCAATATTCTGAACCCTAATTATTGATATTCTAAAACTGATAAAACTGAATGTAAATCTTAGATAATAATTTGATGTCTATTCTGATGTTCTAGGTTACGTTATATAGCAAAACTCACGTAACTTTTATTTCCAAAACCTAAAATACCATGGGCTTAAAGTTTCCCAATCTTTTAATTCTCGTCTGAAGTAGCGTCTTGGTCGATCGACTGCTGGGACCAGTCGATCGACTGGGATGCAGGGTACAGTAGCTTGTGGATACCGTGGGTTGGTCAATCGACTAAGGGTACTGGTCGATCGACTGCTCTAGCTGGTACTTGACTTCTATAATCTCGTGGATTTGTCTTTTGGGCCTTGAAAGGCGCACCAAGCTCGCTCCTTAAGTGAATACTTCACGTCAAATGCAATGCAGGATACTCGGGGACGGATTTGGCTCAATTTCCGTTGAATTCTTCACATTCCTTCAATAATGTACAAAAACACGAAAGTAGACGGAAATAGGGGAAATGGTAGCTTAAACTACACAAATGAGCTCTGAAATGCGTGTAAAATGAGGTATAAAACATCATATAAATGACACGCATCAAACTTCCCCATACCAAACCCTTGCTTGTCCCCAAGCAAGAACTAGACTCAATCTAATGACCTAATGGAACGAGTTCAATCTCAGAGCGAATTGCAAACTGTAAAGCCTAAACAATTTTAATGCAATGACTAACAATCAATTAGCAAGGCGAATCATGCAAACGAGTTATAAGGTCGTTAAGAACTTCTAAACCTTCAACTATAGAGACTTATCAAATCGGACTCTCACGGGTCGCTCGAGCCACTCATAAGCATAGGTGAATATATAAGAGGATAGAAAGAATTCATATTGCAAAGACTTTCACCTAACTACGACCTATAAGAACATGCCTGCAATATAATATGAAAGTAATCTCTATGACCGTACATATGCATTCCAACCAACAAAAGACCATGACACGTGCCGAGGTATATATGTGAATATGTGAGGTATGGGTAAGAAGAGGCAAAACATTTATGGAAAAGTGGAGGTATAGGTGATCAAGCTAGTACCAAAACGGAACCATATGGCAACATCCAACTTCTTGCTTATAAACAATCGAAATGGTGCTATAGCAGGCACAAAACACACAATCTCCAGTATAAAAGTAATCAACTAACTCCCCATAAGATACTAATGCAACATGGGAGCAAAAATCGCCATAAGATAAGGATTTGAATTATGCGAATTGATTTCTTCTTTTCTTTCGAACCTCAGTCGATCAACCAGAATTGGCAGTCGATCGACTGCTTTGAACAGTACAAAACCTCTTTTTTTGTTTTTTCGAATCATTTTCTCTTGTTCTTCTCTTTTCTTCCTTTTTCATCTTCCCATCAATATCTCAAAAGAGCATATGCCACCAAAAACTAAGTGACAATCCCAACACATAGACTACTAGCTTGACAAAGGACAGGCTAAATGTAGGATGTAGTAATGGGACAAAAAGGTTGTTTTTGGCAGTGTGAAGCTTATGGGCAAAACGAATAAAGGGAAACATCTACCACATGTGTCAACAAACCACAAACCGAATGCTTACAGGTATTAAGCAGATCAAGTTCATATTTATGCACATTTTTGTAACATGTCTCATAAGGAGTACTACTCACATCCTATATAAACTGGTCATGGATGTCACCAGTTATAGGCTCTAATAACTCAGAAATATGATGTAGTTTGGCAAAATTCTAAGTCAAGTCTCAAGTTCAGCAAATAATTAACGAAAACTAGTAGATATGCACTTATACGATTCTACTAATAACATGTCAATTAGCAAGGTCTAGGCATAAACAGTTGAAATTGCAATATCATCATTGATAAACCACCGTTCCGACTCGGCCTATATGCTAAAATAAACATGCATTTTTTTTTGAATTTTTGAAATTTTTCAATTTTTTTGGAATTTTGTATATATGAGAAATGAAATAAGCAATGCAAAACAAAATGTAAACGTGAATGCAAGCAAATGATATGCGACGCAAAACCCTTCCCCAAACCAAATCGCACAATGTCCCCATTTTGCAAAATCATGTAATGAAGAAAAAAGAAACGGGAATTTGCGAGAAAATAAAAAAATAAAACATGAAGTGAAAATCGAGAACTCACAAGACTTTAAGCGCAGCAAAAGGAAACCTCCCCCAACCAGCGTGAGCTAGGAGGTTTCAATAGCCAGCAGTGCTACCAATAAGTACCTGAAAGACAAAGAAAACCACGCATAAAATCGAGAAGATAATAATGAAGTGGTAATTATGTGCACAAGGTCAGAAAAATTGAAGAAATAAATAATTTGACGGAAGATAAAGTGGAGTAGAAAACTCCCTCAAGTCCGCAAATCGACCAAACACAACAGGGGAGAGGTCGTGAACAGGTACAGCAGTGCATGGTGGTCGATCGACCACATCACCCAGTCGATCGACCAGAGTGAACAGGAACAGAAGCTCCTGGAAGTGTGCAGCCAGTCGATCGACCATAAGGGCCAGTCGATCGACTGAAAATACTGCTCTAACTTCTTATTTCTTCGTATTTGCTCAATAACTTGAGCTAATGAGATCTAAAAACCTGCAAGTGCACAATAATACGCGCCTAAAATTGCTCAAAACCCGAAGTAAAGTCTAAAGTGCTAAAAAAAATTCCTAAACAAAAGAATTAAATGTGAAGTCTCGCGCACACAAAAGCAATAAAAAAAATGTGTTTAAAAGCAACAAAATGAAAGTTTTTGATAAAGCGCGTGATCAACTAGTAGTTGATCAAGAGCGACCACGGTATGGCCCACTTCGTCGGCTTCTGGCTACAAGAGGTAGCCTTGACGGTGCTCATCTTCTCAGCTGCACCTTCCTCAACTTTAGCATCCGTAGAGCTTGACGGATCAACAGCTTCGTCATCTCCCCAATCAATGACCTTTTCCGGCTCATCAAAGTCCAAGTCGGACTGTCTCACTTTGGCTGGCCCATCTTCAAGCTTCTTATCAGTGCTATAACTCAGGCATCCAAGACCGCCTCTCGAAACGATTTGCTCCTTCACAGCTGGAGCAACCCGCGACTCTTTCTTCCCCAAACCAGCTCCTGCAATGTCTAAAACAACAGAATCTTCCTCCTTCTTGCTCCCAGTCTGGGGCGAAGGTGTTATAACAAGAATAGGAATAGAGACAGGCATATCAAGAAGCACAGAGTATGATTTCTTTTCAGAAATCGTATTATAAGTGACAGGCCACATGGGGTCTTTCTTCCTAGCTGTCTGGGCGAAGACAATAGAATGCTTCCCCACTTTGAAGGTCAAGGTTCCAAAACCAACATCAATAACTGCACCAGCAGTGTGCAGAAATGACCTACCTAGAATGATAGGTATGTGGGCATCCTCAGGCATATCTTGGACCACAAAGTCTACAGGGAAGAAAAACTTCCCTATTTGCACAGGGATGTCCTCTAGGACTCCTATAGGCTGGACCGCAGATCGGTCAGCCATCTGAACGGTCATGTTCGTCACTGCGATCCTAGTCAATTTGAGCTTTCTAGCAAGACTCAAGGGCATGACGCTAATACTAGCTCCTAGGTCACATAATCCCTTCTCGATAGAGAAGGTACCTATATTACAAGGAACGGAAAAGCTACCTGGGTCCTCTAGCTTAAGGGGTGCAGTATGAGACAGATAAGAACAAGTTTCCTCAGTCAGTGCAACAATATGTACAGTTTCAAGTGACCTCTTTTTAGACAGTAATTGTTTCATGAACTTCATATAAGCGGACACTTGATTCACTAATTCAAGGAAAGGTACTTGTACGTTAAGACTGCGAACAACATTTTCAAATTTATTGAAAGATACCTGTTCCTTTATCGGCACTAGTCTCTCTGGATAAGGGGCTGAAAGAAGTAACTTAGCCCTCTCTTCTAAGTCTCGCATGCCGGCATCCGTGGACTTAGGCTTGAAGTCCACGACCTTCTCTTTATTTAAGCTTGACCCCTCTTCAGACCGTCTCAAATATGAACCATTGATTGACATTGGGTCGTACTTCGGAATCGGGACGGACCCATCAGCACTCGGGTCTTGGCCCAATACTTTCGGAGTTGTCGTACCCCGAAATAAGTGGTCTCTCAAATTATTGGGCATTGGAGGACGAAATTTCTCAATATCAGAAGCGGCCTCAGTTGATCGACCACCTTTCTCAGTCGATCGACTGAGGTCTACAGTTCCAAAAGCTCCTGTAACCCGCACTTCAGTCGATCGACCGGATATATCAGTCGATCGACTGATATACCTGGTAGACGCCTTTTTCTTGGTATTATTCGTTACAGCTTTCTTTTGACTCGGTTCCGTCTCATTCTTTTCAGCAGCGTCCTCGACCACAGCAGGCCCCTCCAGGGTAGACCCACTCCTCAAAGTAATGGCATTTAGGGTCTCTTTCTGGTCAGTTTGAGTCGGTAAGTGTCCTGGAGCTCGAGTGGTACTCTTGCTAGCCAATTGAGAAATTTGGCTTTCTAGTAGCTTCATTCCGGCCTCTCTAGCTTGGGACTCTTTCAGCAACAAGTTCTTAAATTCAGTAAAATCAGAATTTTGGGATTGTTGCTGCGGCACATAGGGAGGTTTTTGATATTGTTGTTGCTTATGATGAGGAGGCACATAGGCTTGCTGTTGCTGCGGAGGTGGAGTTGGATTTAGGATATTCTGGCTACTCCACCTCAAATTGGGATGAACATTAGGCTCATAGTAGGTGTTAGTCTGCCTATAATGTTGAAAGGCAGCGCAAGACTCAAAGAGACTAGGACAATTTTCTGAAACATGTCCCTCAACTCCACACCTTCTGCAGACGAAAGGATCGTCTAACACAGCATTTACTTGGTAAATACCTCCTTTTGAAGCTCCTCCCAGTTCAGACTTGTCAAATCTCGCAGTGAGAGCTTCAAGTCCAGCTACAGAAGGAGATTCGGCACTCCTTCTTTGATTCCCCCTGGAAATCCCATACTCAGCCTTGTGGGTGGCTAACTCATCAATGATCTTCCACCTCTTAGTCTCTCCCATATTCTCAGCAAATCGGCCATTGGCTGCAGCATCCAAAATAGCCCTCTGATCATCATAGAGCCCGTTATAGAACTGATTGCAAAGAGTCCATTTTTCGAACCCATGGTGCGGAATAGTTCGCACCAGCTTCTTAAAACGGACCCATGCTTCATGAAAGTTCTCATCAGGTCCCTATTTAAAGCTCGTGATCTGAGCTCTAATGGCATTCGTCTTCGAGGCAGAAAAGTATTTCTTGTAGAATGCCAAGGCCAAAGAATTCAAGTCGGTGATCCCATGAGCGGCTCGGTCCAGATCTCTGTACCACTCCCTAGCAGCATCACGTAGTGAGAATATTAACATAGCCTCCTTTATCTGGTCCTGGGTCACACCGGTCGGTGGGGGTATAGAGCAGCAATAATCGATAAATATCTCCATATGCTTGGCTGCATCTTCATTTGCAGCACCCCCGAACTGGTTCCTCTCAACTAAGTTGATATAGGAAGGCCTCGGTTCGAATTTCCTATCAGCTCCAGGTAATTCGAACCCCTTGTAAAGATTTTCAGCTGTCGGCTCAGAATGACTTGCTATAGTTGCTTCTTCAGCCATGACTGGGATTTCTGGAGATCTGACTGTCTCAGCTGAAGAAGAAGAAGCACGAGATGCAGGTGGGTCTTCTTCGAACAGTTCGTTCTCGTAGTAACTAGACAGAGTACTCAGCTCTTCCTCTGTCGGCAATATCCTAGATGATCGTCTCAACTCACGCAAGGATTTCTCAATCTCAGGATTAAATGGCACTAGTTCACCACCCTGTGACCTGCGCATAAGAAGAAACTACAAAAAGAATATAAGAAAAGTTTAAGGAACGGATGTCCCTTAAACTAAGAAACAGACTAAAATAAAACAACTAAAAATTAGAACAATTGCCTCCCCGGCAACGGCGCCAAAATTTGATACCCGTCGTTGTGAGTACCAAAAATAAGATTTATAATTCCTATTAAAACTAACCTAGGCTAGTGGTAACAGGGTCGAACCACAAGGAGGCGAATGTAATTAATAATTGTCTAATTCTAGTCTAAGGTAACGAATGTGGAGGTTGAGTTGTTTTGGTCTATAACTAAGAGTAATAAAAGACAATAAACTAAATACGTGAATAAAATAGATAAAAGAAGGGTACTAGGATGGTCGGTTAACTATAGTTTCGGCGGCAGCAAACTGAGTCGGTCTAAATCAAACACATGAGGCGGGAAAACAAGAGGTCCTCTCGGTCCACTCTTAACAAATAGCATCTTTCAATCTCGCTACAAGTCCCTAATATCACTAATACTGACTCTCGTCCTGAAAAGTGACTAACAATCTAAACTTCACCTATCTTTCGATCTCAGCATAGTTTAGTCATTTTAATTGGTGATCTAACAACTTTCCCTATCTTTCGATCTAATGGGTCAGTCATATATTAAGCATTCAACTAGTCGCATGCATTCGATTCGTCAAATACAACATTTAAATCAATTAAAACGAGGGTAAACCTCACGTGGTCGATCGATCGACCAGTATGGCGATCGATCGATCGACACGCGATTTCAGGCCATGTTAATTCTATTGCCGCCTACACTATAATTCCCCTACATCCTAGCACAAATAAATTAGCCACTCATACTAAGAATGATAACAACAATAAGATTGAATATTAAATCTACTGAATTCATGATTAATACGGAAAGATAAATAAATAACATAAGACGGCAAAATTGGCTTGGAATCTAACTAGCAATTTCTATACTATCAACGCAATAAAGATGAACTGAAATAGAATAAAAGGAATACCGAAATTGCAGAAGAATTGTAACGGAATGATTAGAAGTACGAACGAAAATCCGATGCAAACCAATATTCCGAACCCTAATTATTGATATTCTAAAACTGATAAAACTGAATGTAAAACTTAGAAAATAATTTGATGTCTATTCTGATGTTTTAGGTTACGTTATATAGCAAAACTCACGTAACTTTTATTTCCAAAACCTAAAATACCATGGGCTTCAAGTTTCCCAATCTTTTAATTCTTGTCTGAAGTAGCGTCTTGGTCGATCGACTGCTGGGACCGGTCGATCGACTGGGATGCAGTGTACAGTAGCTTCTGGATCCCGTGGGTTGGTCGATCGACTAAGGGTACTGGTCGATCGACTGCTATAGCTGGTACTTGACTTCTATAATCTCGTGGATTTGTCTTTTGGGCCTTGAAATGCGCACTAAGCTCGTTCCTTAAGTGAATACTTCACGTCAAATGCAATGCAGGATACTCGGGGATGAATTTGGCTCAATTTCCGTTGAATTCTTCACATTCCTGCAGTAATGTACGAAAACACGAAAGTAGACGGAAATAGGGGAAATGGTAGCTTAAACTACACAAATGAGCTCTGAAATGCGTGTAAAATGAGGTATAAAACATCTTATAAATGACACGCATCAGTAGTCATGTATATATTGTGTTTGTTTTATCCTTGTTCACATTGATCGACTACGCCACATCCGAGACATGAGGATATTCAAGACCGCATGGTATGATCTTTCCAATCTCCTTTTTCCTCTTTGTGTTAATGACTATGTGGCTTTATTTTGATTTATGCGGTATAAAAATGTGAACTTAGGACTTGCATTTAGTTTATATATCATATTAGTTGGTAGAATCATTTGCATTAGGATGTTTATATGGTAGTGGCTTCATGGCATGTAGTTTGCATGTTAGAAAAATTTTGCGAAACCGTCTACTTAGGAAGCTTGACAAGTATATATAGGCCCTAGTAGATGCTTTTTCTTCTCAAGACATTGACCCATGGATTAAGGCCTAGTCAAGAGTACCTTGTGGTGTGATAACTCCTTGGCTACCGTTTATTCCAAGGTGACCCTTGAAACCATGCATCCATCCATCATCCATGTTCTACCACATTTTTGTCATCAAAGGGAATGGGCACAAAAAGAAATCAATTTGAGTTCAATGAAATGAAAAGTGAAAGAAAGTTTGCAAAAATGCATCAAATGAAAAGAGGAGCAAAAATAGAACTCCTAAAGCTTCAAATATAAGCCACCCTCACTACATATGGGGTGACTTTGAAAATCTTCAAAGAGAAATGCAAAGAAAATTTGAAAGTTGTCAAGTGTTGAAATGCCAAAAATCAAAAAGAAATGGCAAAGAAAGTGTTCTCAAATGTCAAATGCCACAAGAAATTGGGGGGAAAAACAAAAACAAACGCAAACTCCCAAAGTGAAACTCAAATATCTATTGATCCCCTTATCCATCGTATCCATTTTTGTGCATGGTAGAGAGGGGACGACCCTTCTTCTTGTCTAGGCAAGAGGGGGAATTCCGTGATCCTCCAGTGTTTCTAACACCATAAGGAGTCTATTCTTGACAAAGGCATTTAACGATTGAGGACAAAGGTACCCTAGCTTGACACAATTTGGAGGTGATTTATTGGTATCCTTCTAGGCTTAGTAGTTTGAAGAAATTGCATCTATGAAGGAGTGTGTACCCTTGAATTGCTTCCCTTGTAGATAATTTCCGCCACTTAGATGAGGAAAGCGGCTATTCTTTTGTAGATGCATCCATTACTTGATCTTGTGTGCTTAATGTTTGGATGTGTCGCCATTTTGGCAAGACCCACCTTGCCTTGCAAGAAGGCATCCTACCTCATGGTTATCTTGTTGTGAGTTGAAGGGGCGGAGTGAGACCCGCTAATTGTTTCATATCGGCTATGTTATTAGGTTAGTTTAAATAATGGTCCTAGTCTTTGTCACCTCTTTACTCGGGACTAGCAAAAGTTCGGTTTGGGGATATTTGATGTGACCATAATTAGAGCACATTTAGTCCCCGAATTAGCCTTGTTCCCATGCTTTTTAGTGCATATTTGGGTCATTTATTGTCTTTAGTTCTTTGTTTTGCATATTCTTTGAGGTTTTGATCCCTTGGTAGGAAAGGAGTGCAAACCTTGCATTTTCATGGCAAAATGAGGCTAAATTGATTGAATTCAATGACCAAGCATCAAGGAGAGACAAGATTAGAAGGCCTTTGTACATACTATAGTAGATGGGCAATAATGAGAAAAGATCCTTCCATCCCCGAGGAAATCTCCAAGGATTCTATGAAGAAAAAGGAAGAAAAGAAGAAGAAACGAGACTGCACAGCAATCCGTGCGTCTTCCCCAGAAGACGCCCGTCTCCACCACCACAATCCGTGCGTCTTCTCCCCAAGATGCCCGGGCAAAAGACCCAGAAGACGCCCGTCTTCACTCCAAGACGCCCGGGCAGAGATCACCAAATCCGCCCGTCCCGTGCTAAAGACGCCCGGATTCTCAAGCAGACCCATTTCGTCTTCTTCAAGCTTCAAGGAAGGATGCATATCTTTTTCTAGAGACCGGAGTCTCCCTAGAGACCGTAGTCTTTCCAAAAAGACCGGCGTTTCCTTAAGTAGGGACTTAATCGTCATTTAAGCCCTTAGTTAACCCTAATTCATCCACCTAATCCCCACTATAAATACCCCATTAGTCTAATTAGAAGAACATGTTCTTCTTAGCAATCTTTAGTGTAGTTAATATCAATCAAATCTCTCTTTAATATTGTAATCCACAATTAATCAAGTTTTAATACAAGTTTTATTTCCTTAATCTCTCTCTTGTTCATCCTTTATTTTGGGTAATTGAAAATTATTTGGGTTATTATTGGGAGATTTACAACCTCTCAATCAAGCATCAAGTACTTCTTTTATTCTTTGCTTTATTATTGGAATCATTAGTAGGTCTAATTCTCTTAATCCCTCTTTAATTATTGTTAATCACTTTCATTTCTTCATCATGTTTCACTTTGTTGGTATGATTGATAACCTTGCTAGCATGTTCAACATGATAATGAGAGAGTAGTTCCTTAGCTAGGGTTAATGGGCAATTAGGGGAAACCAACGTGGGGAATGATTCATGCGTAAATTAATATGCTTTCATAGTTTATTTGCTTGCTTTATGTGATCTCAACTCATGCACATGTTATGTTTGATGAAATGTGAGCCTATGAATCCTTGCATTTTTTACCCATCACCTATCTTTTCAATGAGACTTGTATGAGATAAACCAACTCGAGTCTCATTAGACCATGCATGTTGTTGAGTAGGGAAGACTAAGTCGACTTGTAGGTGTTGTACAATCTAATAGATTCGGCTCCGGGACCCATACTTTCCTAGGATTGGAAGATATAAACCAACTCGATCCATCACAACAATAATTGCTTGCTTATAATTTGAGAACATGTTCGTATGATCAATTCCCATGAATCCCCTATGACCCCATGACACCCTAGTGCTGTTTATCAATTGTTCACATCCCTTTTAATTCATCTTGCTTGTTTACTTTCATTGCTATTTAGTTTAGTGATCTTCTACATCAAACCTCAATTGTGACACCCCTAAGACACCACTAGTTGCAATAGAAATCTCATCTCAATTCCCGTCCCATGGGATCCGACCTTTACTTGCCTCTTTACTAATTGTAGAGTTGTTTGTGTAGTTATAAATTGTGTTTTGGACTAGTGCTCCTAACGACAAGTAACCGAAAGATTTAGTAAAAATATCTCGACCAATTATTATACAGATGGCGGTGATCAACTGGTCCCTAAAGGTCGCACCTTTAGGATGTGTTTGAGAGATGTGGTTATGGAAATGTAATCACATTGATGCCTTATATGACTAAACAGTTAGTCAATGTGTTGATGAGACAATTATTTAATGAAGATTAAATAATATTAGTTGAGACGAATTAACTTTCAATTCGTAAATTGAATATAATAAGTTATATTTAATTAAATGTATGTAATGTTAGCTTGGACGAATTAATATGTTAATTCGTAATTAAATGTAATCGGTTATATTTAATATCAACAAGATGAATGTGTCATAGTGGTAATATTAAGGGTACTCAAACCAAGAGGTTATGGGTTCGATCCTCACTAGATGACAATTTATATTTAACACATTTTACATTTTTGGAAACCGAAAATAAGGAATTAAAACTCCTTATTATTTCGGAAAATGGGCCGAAAAAGAGGAAGAATTTTTCTACCCTATTTCACTTCCTCATACACGGTTAAAAGGGGAAGTGAGTAGAATTTTTCTAACCTAATTCATTTTTCCCATTTGCTTGCCTCTCATCAAAAAACACTAAAACGATAAACCCTAATTTAATTTACTAAAATTTGGGGATCGATTCTAGCAACAAGTTAAGGGCATTTCTCATATCGTCTTGGGTGCAACTAATAGGCGAATATCATTGCGATATTGTTCTTAGGCCGAATTTGCTAGGACCGAAGGTTATTTCTTAATCCTTTATAATCTTGTTTATGCATTTTATTTTATGACTAGTAATTCATCTTGTTATAATTCGTTATAGTCCTTTAAATTAAAGGGATGCATACAGATAAATCCCACATTATCAACTTTTGCATTCAACCAACCAAGATCCATAAGTAGAGGCCGTTACCACGGGCGGGATTGGGTGTCTGATTAAAGGGCTTCCCAATACGTACCTTCACCTCTTACTCAGAAACTTTGGATAGTGGACGACCTTATCCAGGGCGTACGAGAGTCATTCTAGAGATAAGATGCTAAAGAGGGACGATTCCTTATCTTTACTACTTATGTCAAACACTGCTTTGTGCTTTGTTTGACCGAGGTATAAAGTTGATTCGAATGGGTTCCAAGCATCCCACAAATTCTTGGTGGCAACTCCGAACATCTCTATATCGTTTCGACACCCTTACCGAGAAGAAACCGACCTAAAATGATCGGGTCGAAAGCATTTTTACGCCGCCGAGCATGGCTTTCAAAAGACCACTGTATGTCCACAGATCGGCTGGGCTTGCAGGTGGGCCATGTTCATAGGTTGCCTCTCGGACAGCGCTAGTTTCAGACAGGTCCTGGCTCGGCCTTCTTTTTTCTTCAATAGCCACTGTAATTGAGCCCTGTTAAAATTGCTCAAAGCTCGCAGCAGCCGATCAAATAACTGCGCATGTGCTACACAAAACTGTAAGTAGCACCATAATAAAGAAAGAGCATATGAAAGCAATATAAAGTACCGTCTCAGCCTAATAAATTTTCGATGGCAAATATGTGAAACTTTATAAGCTTATT
Source organism: Silene latifolia (assembly GCF_048544455.1). NCBI lineage: Eukaryota > Viridiplantae > Streptophyta > Magnoliopsida > Caryophyllales > Caryophyllaceae > Silene > Silene latifolia. The sequence goes on from NC_133538.1 coordinate 235,440,680, forward strand.
TATCCAACTGGGAGGGGGTGGAGTAGTGAAATATATTGCATAAGTCATATGAGGTATTTTACTTTTAGTCATAGTAATAATCATGAAATCATATTTAATCACCTCAGGTCGGACGCTCCTAACGTCAGAATCATTGATAAAAGAATGTATTACCTCTTCCGTGCTAAAAGCATTCTCTGACTCAGCTACCTTATCAATCCCCTTCTCTGTGGGATCTATCCCGTAAATCGCAGCCTCTAAAGCATCTAACTCGGCTTTGAAAATGGGGGATTCACCATAACCATTGTCTTCGTCCATATCGTCATCCAAAACGGACCAAAGTGACATAGCAATGCTCTCCGTGGCCGTATCACTCGAACGCGAATGCACAGTGCTCGATCGAGGAGTTTCTTCATCAAAAGTTCTCGATCGAGGAGTACTTACCATTCGATCGAGTTGTTCTTCCTCAGCAATATTCGATCGAACACTCAAATCTGGTCGATCGAGCAAATCTTCCACCAAAGTGTTCGATCGAGTAGTGGAATCTGCTCGATCGAACTCCTTATGCTGACCCAGGGTGAATAATTCGAGAAAAGCTTCATCTTCATTAACACCTTCCATTTCTAAGTCATACATGTCTTCATCATCAATAGACAACTCAGGTCTTTCCTAGGAAAGACTACTGTCGGTAAAAACAGCGTATACCGTCTCTGAGTCCCAAGAATTCGACTCGGCAGCTAATTGAGCTAGTTGAGATTGAAGTAGCTTGAGGTGAGCTTCTCTAGATTTATCAGATTCTTGAACTATTAGTGCAAGCGCCTTCACCAAGGACTTCAATTCAGCAACCTCTTCATTATCTTCAACGGGAGGAAGGGTCTGTTATTGCGAGCGCCAGATAAACGAAGGCTTTTGATAGCCTCGTTGCTGAAGAGGATGTGGTGGCACATATGCAAAGGAATGAGCGGCTTGCCTACGCTGCCTAAACACATAGACTTCGTCGCGCCAAATTTTGATATGGTCATTTCCTGCTAGACAAATAACAGCATTGTGCCCTGCGGCATCACATCTCTCACAGTAAACCACCTGCTCCGCCATGGGATGGAGCATAGGTGGAATATCAAAGGTACTCAAGCCTTCCCTTTAATGATTTTTTACCTAGAACTGTCTAGGTAGGACCTGTACGGCCTATCAAAACAACACTAGAGAAAAAGATGAGAACTGCCTCAAGGAATCAATCCCTTGAGGCTAAAGACAGATAAAAATAAACAAGTAAATAAAATAGTTGCCTCCCCGGCAACGGCGCCAAAATTTGATACCGTCGTTTCAGTACCAAAAATAAATAGCTAAGTACTACTAACAGATGTCAGTGGTAAGTAGGGTCGATCTCCACAAGGAGGCGGTCACTATCTACTTGTCAATTCAGTCTGCCTAAGGTCACAATATGGGGGTTTTTAAATGATTGTTCTAATCTAATGAGGTTAAAAGAGAGGAATGGAATAAGAGAAATAAAGGAGAGAGTCGATTATAATAAACAGAGAGAGAGTAGCTAAGACAGTCGGTTCACCATGATTCTTAGGAAACGTAATCTAAGGTCTCATGTCAATGCAAACTCGATCTACAGGGTAGCGAATATCTCCTTTCGGTCTCAATTCACCCTAAGGCACAATTAGCTTAGCTTTCGCCCTAACTAGAGTGTCTTAAAGTTCGCTACAGGTTTTACCCTTTCCAATCTTTCGATCTAGGTCGATGTGTACCGTGATTTATTACCTACTTGCGTCGACTCAAATAAACAAGAACAGTTATATGTAACGATTAACAACATATATCAAGTTCACATCAAGTTTAATCACCTATTTCACAATTTCCCTAAAATCATAGCTCCCATATGTCTTAGCAAGGGATAATTAGCTAAGCATCATTATTGGACAAACAACAATAATACATGAACTAAAAAGATTCAACATAGTAAAAGGGAGAAAGAGAAATTAAAAAGAACAAAGGAGAGAAACAATAAGATGCAATAATAGATTAGGAATTAAGAGAATAATGAGAGTACCGATTACAAGAGGCAAAATCCAAAGTTAGGGTTCTCAGAGAGGATTAGTGATTTTCGAAGGAAGGGGGAGAGAAAAAGAGAGAAGAAGAAGAGGATTTAAACCTAATGACGTCTTTGCTATTTTTAGGAAAGACAATTATTAACCTAAATGATATTAAAACCTTGCGACAGATAGAAAAGTACTCGATCAAGTGGTTTAAAACTCCTCTATCGAGTAAATTATAGCAAAACCTCTCGATCGAGTAGAAAACCTACTCGATCGAACACTATCTAAAATAAGCAATTCGATCGAGGACTTAAACTACTCGATCGAACACTATTCTATACGATCGAGTGGTTTCCAGCACATAATTCCTGCTTCGCCAACTGAACTTCAAATGGCTTCCATTTCCTCGTTACTTGGGCAAACAGAGCGTTTCCTGTGGCGTTGGAAAGCTAAGGGGAGAAGCTTTCATATCCCATTGGAATCAAATGAAAATCAGTTTTAGAACTCGAGATATAGCTCTTCAAAATAGACACTAGTAATTTGAAGTTCTTCCTTTGCTCGCCTAGCTATCTTATTTCCTTGCGCATCACCATTAGTAGTTTCCAAGCTCCGACTCAACTCATCTCCGAAATACATGCATAGGGACATGTATTAAGCTTGATTATGCTCCTTTCCGGTTCATACCTTCAAATAGTACAAGATCAACCAAAGTAGACTATTCGGGGGACATTTGTAGCTAAACACTACTAAATATGCATTGGAATGCGTGCAAGTGAAGTACAAAATACCTATATAAAATGCATGAATCACTACACTAGTAATCTTATAATGAAATTAGAATTTTATATGAACAATATTTAAAGTTTCTAAAACTAATTTTAGGGAGAGTTGAGAGAAGGATAAGAATGCAAGCTTTTGAAAATGTGAAGAATAGAAATAGTGAGAAAAAAATTCTCATCATAAAGAGGAGAGGTCGAGTGGGGTGAAGGCCACAAGCCAATGCATGGCCTCCTATTTATCCTTTTCCTCTTCTCTAAACCTTAGGCATGTAAGGCAAGGTAAGTAGAGTGATCATGATGTTATTTTAGCTTATATAAAATAAATCACCCACCATCCTCTAATCCTCTAATCCTCTAATCCTTCATCATTTCGGTCCATTATATAAAATGGACATCCATTTTATTTTTTCAATTTGTCATTTGTCACACAATATGTCACATGTAATATGTAACATGTTATTAATTAATTTAATGCATATTTATCAAATAAATATCATTATATACATTAATTAAACTTTATGTAACAAATTCTCTGGTGATACTTTGTCACATAAATAAAATGGTTTATATAATTATAATTCACAACATTTTGCAATTATAATTAATAATTATTCTTAGTCTAATTGTTTCACAAACAATATTGAATCTTAGTAATAAAATCTTTTAGTTACGAAAATGAATCTTATTTAATCAATATTACAATAAGATATCAATATTCTCACTCACAAATGAATTGTTCAATTTTAAGGAATTGATTAACTTGTATCGACATACAATTAATCAACTTGTCTATTAAGGGAACTGTCTTATAGGTGTGACCTTAAGGGATCAACTGATCACCACCGTCAAACGACAGTAATGTCAAACTCTAGTTAGCCAATCATTACTGATTAATGTTGATAAATTGACTATATAAATGAAATTATGAATCATCCCTTACGTATTCTTAATTTGAGATTTAAACATGTGATAGCACTATTGTTGAGGACACATACTCCAACAATCTCCCACTTGTCTAAGACAAGTGTGCGTCACCAATTCTCTTATCCTATTACAATCTCCCACTCAATGCAAGGTGTCTTGCAGGTCGTACTTGCATTTGATCATATCTTGAGTGGTTTCTGATGCGTAAATTTTATATAAACCTTTTGTATCATATTTGCACGCATTTGTATGCATATTTAGTAGTGTTTAGCTACAAATGTCCGCTGAGTAGTCTACTTTGGTTTGTCTAGTATTATTTGCAGGTATGAATCAGAAAGGAGCATAATCAAGCTTAATACATGTCCCTATGCATGCATTTAGGAGATGAGTTGAGTTGGAACTTGAAGACTACTATTTTGAGATGCGCATAGAAGTAAGACAGCTAGGCGAGCAAAGGAAGAACTTCACATTATTAGTGCTTAATTTGAAGAGCAATATATCTATTTCTACAGCTGATTTTCAGCTGACTTCAATTAGAGATGAAAGCTTGTCCTCTTAGCTTTCCAACGTCACCGGAAACGCTCTGTTTGCCCAAGTAACGAAGAAATGGCATCCATTTGAATTTCAGTGCGCAAAACAGGAATTGTGCGTTGGAAAGTACTCGATCGAGTACTATAGTGTTCGATCGACTCCTTTTTATACTCGATCGAATGTGCCTTTTTGATAATTGTTCGATCGAGTAACAAATGTCTAGTCTTATTACTAGACTTGGGTTCTTCTACTTGGAGGATGCTCCCACTGTTATCATATAACTTGTGATAAAGTCTTTGGTAGAGGGATCTACTCTCATACCTATGTAGACATCTTATCAAAATGTACTTAGATTCTATTTGTAGAATTTGCAATGGTTGATACTAAAATATTTTTCTAGTCACTTACTCCTAAATCAATAAAATCAGCCTAGGATTTCAATAAATCCTTATGGGTTTGGAAACTAGAGTTTGTGTAACCCTTCAACACACAACTTAGTATATCATCCAAACAAAAGAACGAATCCTCAATTCTCCTCAAGAATCTTAAGGGATGTTCTTTAAGACTTTCAAAAGATCTTCATTCGAATTCACTTGTTATTGACTTATTATGCTCCAAGCATATGATTCATCACGGCGTGTGCATATAATGGCATATATAATCGTTCTAATGGCGGAAACATTAGCAATCGATCTCATGTGATCAACAACTTATTAGCTTCAGTGGACGACTACGATTCTATCACAGTAATTCCACTTTCATTAATATGAATAACCTACTCAACCTTGTTGATGTTAAGTAGATCAAGAATCTTATAAATACAGGATACTTATCTAAGTGCCAATCTAAAATTCCCTATATCATAATAGATTTGGAATTTCGGAATGCAATATGTCGTCATTTATTGAAAATTTAAACACTCCTTCATCAATGATAGTGATAGCTTAAAATTCTCAATGAGTAATATGACATCAATATGGAAGACAATCTCTCCCACTTAATTTTTTGTCTAAACTCGGCCATTTTGACTCCCACTCAAATCCATGCATACCTATGGTCTCATGACAACTCGAGTGAAATCATTTACTCATCACTTGATTGAAAAGATCATTGTAGTCTTAAGTGTTAATTAAAACCTTTTGCTTATGTCATACACACACACCCCATTGTAAATACCTATTTAGAAATTGGTTTTATTATCTAACTTGATCATACACACTATGAGGTGTAGCAGCAATAACATGGATCTTAGCATAGTTACATGTTAACTTAACTTAGTAGACATCTCCTATGTCTGTCTATGCAACAAAGTCGATTTGGGACTACTAGCAATTGATCATTCAATAGGTCATAATTCCATTACTTTCGAAAAGTAACATATTGACAATAAGACATGTATACTTTACTCCCACCCTATCTTAATAGACTATAGTTCCATTACTTTTCAATAGGTCAGAATTTCATTACTTTCGAAAAAGTAACATATTAACAATAAGACATGTATACTTTACTCCCACTCTATCTTTATAGACTATAGTTCCATTACTTTCAAAAAGTAACAGATTACCTATAATACATGTTTTTGACGATCTACTCCCACTCTATCTCTTAGAAATACTTCTATCTTCTTATGAGATAGCATTGTCAGTTACAAACATATGCGGTGAAGTAATGCTAGTTCGTCTCGACTGACGTGTTAGCTCATAAATAGACCAGCTCTATTATGGCAGCTTGATTCATGTATTAAGCGAATATGATCCATGTCATTTGTTAAATAGACTTGCTATTTTAGGTATCTCCAGGTTGACCTTTCGTTTAAAATAATATGTCCGTTTTGGATCGCAAATCCCCAAAAGTGAGTTCGACAACTCAATCCGACTCATATCTATGTTATATACAATCTTGAGGTCTTAAGCCCTCCCATAGCTCGTATGGAGTCTTATAAATGGTGTAGCCTATTGGTTTAAAATTTTTTCCCTTTTTAGAGTTCAGAGTTCAAATAACTCCTTTTTGACTTTATAATCATTCTTTCTTTTATCAAATATGATGTGACATTAAGTCACAAAATCATAAGTTAAATTTATGACTTAAGAACTTAATTACAATGATCCCATCGTTGTAATTCTTTTATGATTAAATTAAGTCAACATAATTTACGTTTTGATATGAAAGGTGTATAATAACAAGTTTTAGAACAAAAATTTCCATAAACTGAGTGACTTGGGTTGCAAAGCAAGCCACTAAAATTCAAATATAACTTCTTGTTCTTGAAAACAAAAGGAAATAAACTAATCTCCATGTCCAACTAGGAAATTAAAAGAGTTCTAAAACAACAAGTTCAAAATACAACAATAAAACGAAGACTATTAATATAAAAGGCCAAGCTTCCATAGGTCTTCTACTATGGGTGGCTACTCTAGCTTCCCTTGAAGAGCCTCCTTAGGCTTGCTTGTATTTGCCTTTGTCTTTGCTCGGATGGCCTTAAAAAAAGAGTTAAAAGGGGTAAGAATCACAACTTGTATCCAAATACCAAAGTTGAGATTTAAATCAAAACATAAATGATAGGGAGAATTTTATTTATTACCTACTGGAACAATCTTTTCATCTTTGATATCTCCAAGATACTTCGGGCAATTCCTCTTCCAATGTCCTATGCCATTATTATAATGGCATTTGTCTTCGGAAGTAGCACCCTTTTTAGAAGAGCTTTTCACAATTTCTTTTCCTTTTCCCTTGAAGGGAGTGGGTTTCTTGCTCTTACTAGCACTCCTCTTAAATTTCCCTTTGCTTTTGTTGTTAATGGCAAGCATATCCTTGGTTGAACTCACATCAAGACCCATATCTCTCTTGGCTTGCACAAGAAATTTGTGCAATTCATGGAGAGAAGTCTTCATATTTTTCATATTGTAGTTTACCCTAAACTACACATATGCCTTGACTTTGTTCAAGGAATGTAGAACTAGGTCTATAATGATTTGTTCGGAAATATTGACCCCTTGGATCTTAAGAGTCTCAACTAGTTCAATCAATTTGAGCACATGAGGGCTAACCTTTTGGCCCTCTTTGATGTTGATTTCGAAAAATGCGGAGGCCGCCTCATATTGGATTATCCTAGGAGCTTGCGAAAACATTGTCACAAGCTTGGTGTAGATCTCATAGGCCGTGCTCATTTTGATAGCACTCCATTGGAGATAGGGCTCCATAGAGAAAATCAAGACATCCTTGATAGCGGCCGACTCTTTTAGGTAGGCCTCATAGGCTTCCCTTGCGGCAGAGGTTGACCTAGTAGTAGGTGTGGTTGGAGTGGCTTCGGTAAGGTAACGAAGCTTGTCGTCACCTTCCGCGGGCAAACGGAGTTGCGCATCCCAATCGGCGAAGTTAGAACCATTCTTTTCAAGTTTACATCGATCCATAAAGGATCGGTGCCAAGAAGCATTGGGGAGTGGTGGAGCGTTTGCGCTAGTTGATGCGGATGAAATCGGAGTCGACATTCCAAACTAATCTAATTGACTACAAAATAGAAAATGAAGGAATTATAAACATTTATCGTCTTAAAACTTGTAAATATTTTAAACAATTTTAACATTTATATAGTGACCTCTACCCAACTATAATAAATGATTTCGAGATCCATCTTTATACAAATATGGGTACGGAAAAACCGATACATCCCATATTTCATACAAATTTGGTGAATTAACTCTTTAATTGATTCTACTTTAGAAATCTCGGTCGATGTTTTTCATAAAACCCATCTCTAGCCTTGGAATATAAGACTAGTCATAATATCCCGTTTGAGACCAGCCAAATTTCGCGTGTAATATCGTTTTATTACCCCACTTACCCAATGATAAATGAAGGCACCTCGGGAAAACCGAACCTACCCCAAATATTACGGGGATTCATGGGTCCTACTATTTGGTAAGGCTAATCTAAATTTTAAAATTTAGTGAGAGGTCATGTCAATTTATTATCTATCTATTTTAAGTGAACTAAAAGTCGAATTCTCGATAATTATAATTGACACGGTCGATGACTCGATATGATATGAATGTGTTGTTATGGCAATTAGGCAATGCATTAAACATATTAAAAGAAATTCAAAGCAAATAATAAATTCCTAGTATGGCCTTCCTAAAATAGAAAATCAAATAATCTATTACAAATTCAGAAACCAACTCCTTTTGTCCCTTGAATCTTCAAGTGGCACGCCTCCCAAGAACACTGTCTTTGTCGGAACGCCTTTCCGAATGGCACCGTCTTGAAGGAACTTCGGAATTACAAATAATAATAAAATACAAAGCTATTCCTATTATATATTTGTAATATGAAAAACTAGTAAAAATAAAAGTGATACGAGATCACATTAAATTACAACCGAATTAATATTCCCTTACATTACGGGTAATATTGATCAAAACTAAGGCCATACTAAGATAAAATTACATAATTCAAAATTACATAAATAAAATGACATTCAACAACGAAATATGCAGCATTATAATATGTATTTATCATGCCAAATTATGTGCCAAATCGCCCTATTTAACTTATATCAATCATATAACCCGGTTTTATGGAAATTCATGATTTTAACTTATTAAAATCGTAAATGAATACTAAAATCTAATTTTAGTCCAAGTTAATTATCCTAACAATCTTAGGTCTCAAAAATTAGTCATCACTCAATTTTTGACAATAATTCAACTTGATATAATTTAATGCTCATTTTGACCCCAAAATCATAACATTTATGAAATAAATCCAAATTAAATTACAATAATTTCAAAATTTGAATTTTAAATTTTTGAACATTCTGGAATATATACATGACACTCATAATATCAAAAATAATGGTTAAAATTTTCGAATTTATTTCGAGGAAATATAGTTGCAATTTATCATCAAATAAAACATCTAAAATATACAAAAATTAATCTAATCAATTTTACAACTTTATATCTGATAAGTGGGATATAAATTCAACCTAAAATAATTTTCTCATGCCATGCAATTTATTTTAGCTAATTTTGCTAAAATAGTCACTATTTATGTTATTTTTATTCTAAAAATTCTTAAATCATGAAAAATGAATCAAGTTCATCTTAGATTTTACAATCAGTGATTAAAATGTGCATGTGACAACATATTAAAATTTCATGGCCTGTTTCGAAGTTTAACTATATTTAACCATTTTACCTTCATTTAATTCATTCTTATCTCATAAAAATCATAAATCATGCAACATAAATCAAATTTATACGAAATTTTACATACAATAAGTAAAATATGCACGTGAGGTCATATAAAAATTTCAAGGCCAGAGACTATGTTAACTATTTTTAGTAGTTTAAATACCATTTTAGCCATTAAAATGTAATAAAATAACTAAAAATCATTAAAATGAACAATAAAATACCATAAATCATTAAAAAGACCTAAAAACATTTTAGGACCAAAATATACAACATGCATCATTATTTCGTGGCTTTATCTAATAAATCACAAATTTTTAGTTTTAATTAAGTCACTAATAACTCGAAAAAACTATAAATGGATTATGCATGCAACATCCTATGCTCTAATACCAATTGTTAGGTTCATATACCTATTATTATACTTTTCTAATGGTGAACTAATTAACATATCAATATTAGTTCTTTAGATCTAGTGCATGCATAACAAAAGTAGAGATAAAAATAAGAAAACAATGGTTCTTACATTGTTATATGGCACGAAATAAGGACATATACTCCAACAAAGTCAATAGGCTAAGCAATATCATTTCCCTCCACTGCAGACAGGGGCACTACCTTGAGAACGCTCCTCCTTTACTATGTCTAACCTAGTATTTAAACTTGCTATATCAAGCCTGGCTAGTCTAGCAGATGACCTAACAACTGCGGAAAAGGAATCCCGTATCAGCTTTTACGACAAAAATAAAAAACACTAAAATTTGATAAAGGCAAGATAAAAACCCTATCCCCAGAAGACGAAGGACCAGCAGCCCTAGTAACCCTAGGAGCCTTGCATGCACTCTTAGGCCTCAAGAAACGAGGAAAACGCTCCATTCTAGAACTCTGAGGCCATGTCCTCTCCATAGAAGGAATAACAAGAAAAGCATCGACCTTTTCCGAACAGGCAGGATAATCATCAATCAGGGTCCAATCTTCCACTACTGGAAAGGTAAAAACAAACTAGTTTACTTTTTTATCTTTTAACTAACAAAACACAATGCAGGAAGTCAAGGCCCTACCATGCTTTCCACCCACACAAGCTTCAAAGTTAAGATACGCCAGATCAGGACCAATCGAATTAGTCCTGACAAACATGTACTCTGCCGCCACCAGTGACCAGAGGGGTGGCCTTGTTTCTAATTCTGAAGCTAATCCTGCTAGTATTATTAGTCATGACTGCATCACAATTTTTAAGATCATCCAAAGTAAAAGACAGATTGTGCTTTTAACAAAGATACTCAATAGAATATACCACATTCAACTTCATAGGCATAATTTGGTTGGGGGAGGGGGGGGGGTGGTTTACACTTATTTTTGTGATAACTTGATTCATAAATGGAGAAAAGGGTAACTTACAACCTGCCCTGAATGCCCTGTAATGAATGCAAAACCAACTGGGGCAAGCCCAGCCTGGCCTGATGGGAGAGTTGATTGCGATCTAGACCTATGTGTCAGTAGGGATGATCTTCTTGTCCTTAAGAAAGTGCTCGAATTCTGTTTGAGACAATTGGGAAGTGAATAATGACCGCCAAGGGCCCCTATTGGAGAATACTTGAAAGCTTTGAATAAAATAGCAATCATCTTGACAGGAGGGGAAACCTTAAGCACCTAATCATCAGCCTGACTCTCTGAGATCATCTCAGATGGCCTAGGAATTTCAGAAGCAGTAGAAGAACCAGCATATTTCAGGCTAAGGGTTCTCTTCCTTGGAGCCATCAGATTATTTTTATGGTAAAAATTGGAAAAGAAATAGATGAAGATTAAAGATGAGAAATGAAGATTTTGAAGAATTGATCGGTTTTTTGGTGTAGATTATTTAGGTAAAAAAAAATTTATAGGAAGGTGAAACTAGGGTTTTATTAATTGCAAGTTGCACTGTCATTATGATGTGGCATTCACACCATCTCACACGTTTAGAAGTAAAATCAACTGGATGTTTAAATTGATGAGACATCCAACCGTTTAAGCAAGTTTATCCATAATGAAGAGTAATTATCTCCTTATTTTTTACCTGACCCAGCATTAATAAGGAGATAAGGGGCCATTGATGGGCCTCATATTTTAACTACTAGCAGGGTTGATTTCAACCCTGAAGCGACGAGCAAGCTAGGATTAGCAGGGCATTCAAGATTGGCACCGGGCAGGAGAGGTCATCAGCGGTCATGTATACGGTCCATATTTGACCAAGTCAAAGATAATTATATGATATTATTACCACATTAATTTGGTGATTAAGAGCATAATGATGATAAGTATTTGATCATAATTAGAGAGCATTTATCATGGCAATTAAGCACCATTAAGAAGACAATTAAGACGCCATTAATGGAGAATCTTCAGTGTTGATAAGCAAGATTATACAACCTTTGGAGCAGCCTATATAAGAAGAGGAGAAAACCATTTGAAGACGCACTAATCCATACGCATATTTCTAGCTACTCTACTACAATACTTAGAATAAAATACTACATTGTGACCATTATACTTATAATCTAATAAAGTATAGTGAAACCGTCTCCTGGTGCCCATGGTTTTTCCCATTTATGGGTTTTCTGCTGCTGGGGCGGAAGGTGCTAGATTTCGGTTTGTTTGACGCGTGGTCGTTGCTCCTTATACATGTGGTTTTGCCCGTTTGTTGAAGAATGACTTCGTGTAGAGGTTTTCAGGGTTTCCGCTGGGAATTTTTGGTGTTTTATAGGAGATTCTTGTAGCGCTTGGGAGAAGTAGGCCTTTTATAACTTGGGCATGGCTCCTACGGCTGGCAGCTTCCATTACTGCCATTTGTAATTTTGAATTTAAGGAGGAGTGGCGGTTTTTATTGCCGCCTTTCAGAGTTTTCGCGAGAATAGCGAGTTTGAATTTCGCTACCTGCAGCTCTGAAAGGTAGAAAATAACGGTTTTTTTTTCCGTCATTTGGATTTCGCGAGAATAACGAGTATAAATGTCGCTATTTGCACTTGTGAAGGAAATAACGGTTTTTAATTCTGTTATTTGAAATTTTTCTGAAAATAGCGAATTTGAATCTCGCCGTTTGTGATTGTGAGGAAAATGACCGGTTTTAATTTCGTTATTTGAAAATATTGTGAAAATAGCGAATTTGAATTTCGCCATTAGTAATTGCGAGGAAAATAACGGTTTTTAATTCCGTTATTTGAAAATTTTGTGAAAATAGCGAATTTGAATTTCGTCATTTGTAATTGTGAGAAAAATAACGGTTTTTAATTCCATCATTCAAAATTTTGTGATTTACGAATTTGAGGGTTGTGTATGTGTTTGTGCCAAAGCCCAAGACTTGGCTGAAATTGACAGATTCACCCCAAAGAGGCGCGAGCTCTGGTGCGACAAAAGGGTCTTCCCCTTTTTTCTTAAAAAGACGCGAGAACAGTTTGCTTGTGACACCCCGCGATAAAGCGGAAAGTATAACTAATTAATTAAAGCGGAAATTTGAGAGATTTTAAAAACTTTTTATTGTAAGTTAAGGATTAACACGCGGGTGCCAAAAACGAAAAGAAACGAATACTACAATAGACAAATATAGGTTATTACAACCCAAGCCTAGAAAGCGGGGAAAGGATATCCCACGAATAAACATATAAGGGGTTTCCAAACTAGAAACTAAGGTTCAAGGGTTTAGTTCTCGCTAGCCCACACGTCTTCCCCACGCAAGCATCTTCACAACCTGTCATTCATGTAAACATGAACGCCACAATTAGTGGGGAGTAACTCAAGGTTCTCCCAGCCACAATATGTAGAAATGCAGGTAACAACACTTAATTAAACATATGAATCATGCGACATATATGAACAATAAAGATTAAGGAGATATAACGAAAATCATGATGAGTCAGGCATGATACTTTCTTAATAGAATAGGCACGATATGTTAGAATAAACATGCAATCAAGGGCATGGAGAAACCAAGTCAACCAACTCATATTGACCGACTCAACAAGTGTAAGACATATACTTAATATGAACTCACAAGACAACCATTTAGACTCTAACCTCTTGGTAGGACGACGATCATAATACGGTCCTAGTCTAAACCTGGATCCAGACTCTCGGGATGGACGTCACCCGATTCGACAAACGATATACCAATCATATCCAAGACTCAAAACATGGCACACACTCGTAACCAAAGGTCGAGTAACCTCTAATCGGAAACATGGCACACACGCGTAACCAAAGGTCCGAAGAAAGGCGGAAGGATATCCTAATTCGGAAACATGGCACACACTCGTAACCAAAGGTCCGAAAGAGGAAAGATAATCCAATCCGGAAACATCGCACACACTCGTAACCAAAGGTCCGAAAGGGGTAAATAAGGAATGTCAAGTAGTCACACAATGTAAAACGTCACACTTGAGTCACAATAAGAATAAGAATGATAATGCAAACATCATATGACACGGGATCATAAATGTCACATTCATACTCATGGCTTGAATCTCACCATAAGTACGGATGGGAACATTAATCCCAATGGTCATATCGCAATTCGAGGGCTTATAGCTCACCCCTAGTATCCAATAGGACCAAGACCCTCACAACAGAACCATACGAGGCTTTATCAAGAATATGATTCTTCATAGGATAACCATTTAATAATAAATAACTCATACCTGTCTTATAATAATAAATATTCCATTTTATAATTTAACATGCCGGTTAAATAAAATATCATGCGTGACCAAGAATAATTTACGTTATATGAAATTACGGAATCAAATGTGACCAAGTCCAAGTGACCCATTTATGAGCCCAATAAAATAGACCATATGAAATCCAATGAATGGAGTAGAATTAGCCCAATAAATAAATCATGTGACAAGTCCAACAGAATAAATAAGTAGATGAACGATATTGACTAATTACGTTAAATAAAATGTGAGACGGTTAATTAATCATATTTTAATTAAACCAATTTAGCGCAAAACGATTTTTGAGCTTTGTGAAGTGTCTGGTTGGGACAGGCGGATATTTTTGTTTTTGTAGGCTTTGTGTTAGCCCAGGGGTCTGGTTGCATTGTTCTTGACTTGACTCATCTTTTGCTTCAAAAGAAGGGCGAGTCGGGTTTTTCTGAGTTTTTTTGTGAGTTTTTTTGCTGGATGAGATCTGGCGTGTTTGCCCTTGTTGGTTTTGCTCTTGTTTTGCGTTTGTAGGTGATTTTTATTTTACCCGTTTTTGTCTTTTGCCTATTTTGTGCGGTTGTAATGCCGAAATTTTGACAGACGTTGTTTTTGTTTTTGCTCCAGGTGTTCGGGGTCTGCGAGGCCTATTGGTCCCGAGTCAGGGACGCTGGAGGAGGAGGTTGTGAGGACCTTCGGGTCTTCGGCTTAGTCAGGGCCGATTTTTACTTCGGGGCGAGCCCTTGAGGCTGTTGTGGAGGACGTTGTTATGGAGGAGCCTGTTGTTGAGGCTGTCCGAGCTAGGAAGGCTGAGGGGCTCGGGAGGAGCCTAGAGTAGTTGCTAGTGTTGGAGGGACTCAGGCGGAGACTGTGGCTGGTTCTTCCGGGAGAATTGTCACTACTAGAAGGAGAGCTCCTCGGGTGTCCAAGCAAAAGCTTGAGGGAGTCATGCGGATTGTTGAGAGAGGTCCTCGCCGTACCGTGCACTCTCGCGGTGCGAAGAGATGGGGGGTTGAGACAGAGGCGGACGACGCTTTTGTCAGGGAGTTCGAGATTAGACGAGTTTGGGTTCGGCAAGGGCTGAACTTGCGTGCGGCGCCTTCTTGGGCCAGCGACTGGGACAGTAGCCAGTTGATTTTTCGGCTTGACATCCACATCTCTTACTGTGCACACAAGGGCTTGGTGATTTTTCCATTTTGCTAAGCTTTGTAACTTTTGTTATTTTGAGCCTGTATAGGCGTTCTGATCCTGTTTGATTTTATATTTCAGGAGGCTTCTACCATGAGGACGTTCTTATGTTTTTCGAATTGCATGGGTTTCTACGACGTCCGGCGAGCGGGTTCGAGGGCATTGATAGAGAGGTCAGTTATAGGCCCACTGGTTGCTGCTTGGCGTGAGATTCATGAGGATTCGATTAGGTCGAACCTGTGTTTGATCCGTTCCATGTTAGATCGTTATTGGAATACAACGTCGTTGTTCCACATGCTGTTTGGTGAGATCGGTATCACCT
Source organism: Silene latifolia (assembly GCF_048544455.1). NCBI lineage: Eukaryota > Viridiplantae > Streptophyta > Magnoliopsida > Caryophyllales > Caryophyllaceae > Silene > Silene latifolia. The sequence continues at coordinate 235,456,313 of NC_133538.1, forward strand.
TAGAGGACTTTGCCATGGTGCCGGTTCTCCTTATGGCGAGACGACGATCGAGTTTAAAGAGACACCACAGAGAGTGTCTTCTGCCGTGATCACGGGTTTGATCGGCAATGTTTTACCTCCGCTTACTGACGTTACCCCTTTCTTGATGGTGAACTCTTACGTGAGAGATCACTTCAAGGTCAGGGTGTTTGGGTTCGTTCCAGCACCGTTGGCGAGTCCTAAGGCACAGGCTCAGGCTGACGCGGAGGAGGCATGGCTGTCGTTGTGTTTTTTCTGGGTACTACGTACTTTAGTGACAAGGGTGAGCGCTTGTCGACCAAGGTACTTCCGTTGCTTACTGACTTAGGTGCCTTAGGTCAGTATGACTGGGTGACGCCTGCTTTGGCCCGGTACTCGATCGAGTAACTAGGATACTCGATCGAGTAAGGGGGTACTCGATCGAGTACCTTGGGTACTCGATCCAGTAGCCGGTTCTCGGGGAGTTTTTCTCGGGTTTTGTTAATTATGCGATAAAGATATATAACCTTCGTCGTCACTATTCTAAACACTTTTGCAAAACCTAATTTACTGATAAAGAGAGAAAGCAAGTACGTTCTTAATCCTAATCGCATCGTTAGCAAATCCCGGAGTTTGGAAGGTCAGTTCTCATTGTTGATTATACCGTTGAGATCCTTGCGTCGAGGGTAAGATCTATGTACCCTTTTTGTTGTCTTTCCTTTGTTTTGGTTAAACCCTAATATAGGGATTTGGGGGTTTTTGAGTAGTATGTGATTTGGTAGCATTTGCATGTTGTATGATAGGAGGAGGTTTCGTAGCGGAAGCTTTTGAATACAAAGAAAGAGAGACCGTCGATAGTGTGCTTTCCGGGTAGGATTTCCTACTCGCATTAATCCCATAATGGGATGATTGTTGATGTGTTGAGATTGATTGTTTGATATAGTTATTGTTTCGTGACGGTTGTGATTGTGATTGTGATTGTGGTTTCTGGTTCTCGAGGCGTGTCCTCGGCTGAGTGGGGTCACTTGCGGGAGTGGCTTCACGCCCTAGTTTCTCCTTCTGTGGAACCCGCCACATAAGGGATGTGCACATTAATGGACAGGGTTATCGCTCATTATGAAGAGCGGGGTTTTGGTGGGTACGGCTGCGGTCCCCCACTGGCAGGGCTAGTCCAGTGGACAGTCAGTGATTGAGATGATTGGAATTGGCGTGATTGTGTGTGTGTGACAGTTAAGCTGTCTGTTTATCTTATTGTTGATATATATTGAGTTGTGTGATTAGTACTGACCCTGGTTGTTGTTTTGTAAACCTACGGTGATCCATTCGGGGATGGTGAGCTGATATTGAGCAGGTATGAGATGAGTACTGGGATAGATGGGATTGCCACGATATGATGATAGAAGTCTTCCGCTGTAGCATAGTAGTTTCTTTACATTTCATTAGAACGATGAAAAATGTGATCGATTTGAGCTCATGTATTATACTTTTGGTTTTGGTTTCGAGATTGTAACCTTTAACTAAGTATTTCTATTTAAACGTTGTTTCTTTATTGTTTATTTGATTATCATTGCCTCGGGTAACCGAGATGGTAATACCTTCATACCTGAGTGGTCCTGGTAAGGCACTTGGAGTATGGGGGTGTTACAAATGGTATCAGTGCGACAGTCCTGAAACCTGTAACCAATGAACCTAATGAACATAGGGAGTCAATTAAAATGAACCCGGGGTAAAAGTTGTAGGAGCTAATGCAAAGGCTTGGGAGACGTCCTAAAGTCGCGACCTTGCCCTACAATTTTGAACCGGTCACATGGGGGGGTGTAAGTCAAGTTGTATGTGTTGTTTGGTTAACTTGTGTGTGTAAACGTGATGAAGTATGTGTAACTGTTGGAGAAGTAGAAAGCTGAGAATATGAAAGAAAGGTTGATGATATATGTAGACTTGTTGTTGGAATGAAAACATGTTGGATGTTTACAATGTGGCGTTTAATAACATGATATGATGATTTCGTGAATAGTATGAAAGGATGCGTAGCATTGTATGTTTAGTTATGTTATAACGTTGATTTTATAAAGTTTTAGCATGTTAGCATATGACATAGCATGCGGGTAACGTTTCTAAGTTAGCATGACTCGATCGAGTGGGACTGACTCGATCGGGTGGGTTTTTGACGATTTTGAGTCCAGAATCGTGTTTTTGGGCACTCGATCGAGTACCTCGGGCACTCGATCGAGTACCTCGGGCACTCGATCGAGTAGGGGCTCACTCGATCGAGTAGCTAGCTACTCGGTCGAGTATGTTAGAGATCAGAAGGTCTGTTTGAGGTCTGATGTTGGGGCACTCGATCGAGTAGCCTGTTACTCGATCGAGTATGTTTGGGAACTCGATCGAGTAGGGTCTGGGCAGCTTGTTTTCGTGTTTTGAGGTTTAGTGCATATGTTTATATCCACCCCTTTTCTGATATAGTTTCACGATGCCGCCCAAGAAGACTGCTTTGTATGCGAGAGCTGAGCTTATGAACATAGATGACATCGTTAAGATGTTGGAGCATCAGGATGCTCTTACAGAGGCTTTAAAGACTGTGGGGAAAGATAAGGATAAGGATAAGGAGAAGGAGGTTGATAATTCTAAAATCAGCCTCTATATAGCGAGGTTTAACCCGAAAGAGTACAAGGGGGTTGAGCAGGTAACCTTCTTGATAGCTAGCTTAGAGAGATGGAGAACATATTAGATTTGGTTCACTGTCCTGATGAGATGAGAGTGGAACAAGCGGCGTTCTATCTGAGGGAGGCAGCTGGCAAGTGGTGGGATACAGTGAAAGTGAGTGCTAAAGAGATATATACAAACCAAGGTTTACCTGCTCTACCTTGGGAGGAATTTCGTAGGGCTGTGAGAAAGGAGTTCGTGCTCGGAGCATGTGAGGAGTAAGTTGAGAGAAGAGTTTGACATTTTAAGATGACCGCCGAGATGTCCGTGGCCGAGTACTACAGCGTTCAATGACAAGTCTAGGTATGCTGAGGATATGGGTTTGAGTGAGGAGAATTTGGCGTTGAGGTTTGAGAGGGAGTTGACCCCTAAGATTATGGATAAGTTACCCGTGGGAGTCCTTACTGATGTTAAGGAAGCTTATGAGAGGGCTGGGAGAGCTGAGAGGTTGGTGGAGATGGCTCAGGAGAGGTCAGGTGGTGAGAAGAGGAAGTCTGAGAGCGAGGGTGGTGGCCAATCTAATCACAAGAAAGGCAACCACAATCAGTCTAAGGGGTTTTCTTCTGGGTCAGGATTCAGTGCTGGGGCTTCCTTTGGGCGTGGCCGTGGAAGTGTTAGTGGTAGTTGGGGAGTGACCTGCTATAGCTGTGATGGTGTAGGCCACAAGAGACATGAGTGCACAAGTGCGCCGGGAACTTTCCAAAGACCTGCGCAGAGCTATGCAAGCAATAGACCGGCTGGGTCATGGCCAAACCGGGGAAGTCAGAGTTACCAGAGTGGAGGCAACCGCAACGGCGGTAATTCTTATCAGAAACCACCAACGAACAACAACAACAATCAAGGGTCAGGTGCTAAACCGACCACATCAGCCAGTACTGTCCAGGGAGGTGGACAGAAGACCAGTGGAAAGTTATTCATGATGGAGAAGAAAGCAGCTAAGGAGGATGCTCGCGTTATCACCGGTACTTTTCTTGTTAATGGTATTCATACCTTTGTTTTGTTTGATTCGGGGGCTTCTCAGTCGTTTGTATCTTCGAGTCATGTTAAACGGTTGGGTTTAAGGGTGTATGAGTCTGTCAGTGAGAAAGTTTTTATACCTTCGGGTGAGTCTGTATCTTGTGGGAGGTTATATAGGGATGTACCTATGATAGTTGGGCAAGTTGATTTCCCTGTAGACTTGCAAGAGTTTCCTTTTGACGGTTTTGAGATGATAGTTGGGATGGATTGGCTGGGAAAGTATAAAGCTAAGATAGACTGTCATCAAAAGAAAGTGTCTTTAAGAGGTCCTAAGGGCGTTAGTGTGTCTTATCGTGGGTTTCTAGTCAAACCCAAAGTTAAGTTGATTGCAAATTTACTTTGAAGTCATATCCGAGGAAGGGATGTCCTTTGATATTGTGCCATGTGAGAGATGACCGGATAGAGGGTCCGACAGTTGATCGATACCGTGGTGGGAGAGTTTGAGGATGTGTTTCGAGAGGAGATTCCGGGTTGCCGCCGGAAGAGGGAGATAGATTTCACAAGAGAGAGTTGAAACCGGGGACGGGGCCAATCTCTAAGGCACCGTACCGCATGGGTCCTAAGGAGATGGAGGAGCTTAGAAAGTAGTTGGATTATCTGATAGAGAAGGGATACATTAGACCTAGTGTATCGCCGTAGGGAGCACCAGTTCTTTTTGTGAAGAAGAAAGATGGGAGTCTGAGGTTGTGCATAGACTACAGAGAGCTGAACCGAGTGACGGTAAAGAACAAGCATCCTTTGCCAAGGATAGATGACCTGTTTGATCAGTTGAGTGGTGCATCAGTCTTTTCTAAGATTGATTTGAGGTCGGGGTACCATCGGTGAAGATTAGAGATGGACATACCAAAGACAAATTTCTTCACGTCGAGGTATGGTCATTATGAGTATGTGGTGATGCCGTTTGGGTTGTCTAATGCACCGGCAGTGTTTATGGATTTGATGAATAGGATCTTTAGACAGTTTTTGGATAAGTTTGTAGTGGTGTTTATCGACGATATCTTAGTCTACTCCAAGACTAAGGAGGAGCATGAGGAGCATCTGAGAATCGTGTTGCAAACTTTGAGGGAGCATGAGTTGTATGCTAAGCTATCTAAGTGTGAGTTCTGGTTAGAGAAAGTTGCTTTTCTGGGGCATGTGATCTCTAAAGATGGGGTAGCTGTGGATCGGGCAAAGATAGAAGCAGTGACAAAGTGGGAAGCACCAAAGAATGTTGCTGAGATCAGGAGTTTTCTGGGTTTAGCTGGGTACTACAGACGGTTCGTGAAAGATTTCTCCAAGATAGCTAGACCTATGACTGCGTTGATGAGGAAAGAGAACAGGTTTCGTTGGGATGAGAGTTGTGAGACGGCGTTCCAAACATTAAAGGAGCGTTTGACCACAGCTCCTGTCTTATAAGGTATTTTCTTATCACAAGAGTCTCAAGTATATTTTCACTCAAAAGGAGTTGAACATGAGACAGAGGAGGTGGATGGAGCTGATTGGCGATTATGACATGGAAATTATCTACCATGAAGGGAAGGCCAATGTAGTTGTTGATGCTTTGAGTAGGAAGAGTGTACATTCTCTGTGTACAGCTCTATCTTTGATGAGGCTGAGATATGAGGTAGCGAGGTTTGGTATACATATGATGTAGAAAGGAGATGCCATGGGTGATATGACAGTGCAGCTTGAGTTTTATGATAACATTCGCGGTAAACAGGCGTTGGATCCTAAGATAGTTGAGTGGAGAGCTGGAGTAGAGAAAGGGACAGTGTCCCGATTTTCTATTCACACAGATGGTAGTTTGAGATTTGATGGTAGGTGGTGTGTTCTTAATGATGAGGATTTGAAAAAGACAATCATGATAGAGGCACATTGTACACCATATTCAGTACATCCAGGTGGTGACAAGCTAAGGATTTGAAGAAAACGTTTTGGTGGCTTGTGATGAAGAAAGAGACAGCTGAGTTTGTGTCCCGTTGTTTGACATGCCAAAGAGTTAAAGGGGAACAACGACGACCACAAGGTAAAATTCAGTCTTTAGAGGTACCTGAGTGGAAGTGGGAATCCATTTCCATGGATTTTATCGTGGGTTTGCCAAAGAGTCAACAAGGTAACAACATGATTTGGGTAATAGTGGATCGATTGACCAAGTCAGCTCACTTTGTTCCAATGAAAGATACATGGACTAACGCACAATTGGCTATGGCTTATCGAAAGAACGTGCTTAAGTTACATGGAGTCCCTAAGGACATAGTGTCTGACAGAGATGCGAGGTTTATATCAAGGTTTGGAAAGAGTTGCAGGAATCGTTGGGAACAACTTTGAAGATGAGTACAGCATTTCATCCTGCGACAGACGGACAGACTGAGAGAACAATCAAGACTTTTGAGGATATGTTGCGAGCTTGTGTGATGGATTTTGGTGGTAGCTGGGAACAGAGGTTGGACTTGATAGAATTTTCTTACAATAACAGCTACCACACTAGTATCGGTATGGCACCGTTTGAGGCTTTGTATGGGAGGAGATGTAGGAGTCCCATTTTTTGGGACGATAGTGTTGAGGCAGTGGTTTTAGGACCAGAGATGGTGCATGAGATGGTGGAACAGATTAAGATGATCAGGGAACAGATGAGGGCAGCTCAAGATAGGCAAAAGAGTTATGCAGATCTACATCGCAGGGACATAGAGTTTCAAGTGGGGGACAAGGTTCTTTTGAAAGTGTCTCCTATGCGTGGGGTTATGAGATTTGGGAAGAAAGGCAAGCTAAGTCAGAAGTTTATCGGACCTCATGAGATATTAGAGCGAGTTGGGGAAGTTGCATATCGTCTAGCTTTACCAGCTGCGTTAGAGAGAGTGCATAATGTGTTTCATGTATCGCAGCTGCGGAAGTATGTGAGTGATCCGTCATATGTGTTAGAGGCAGAGAACTTAGAGCTAGATGAGTTTTTATCATATCTTGAGGTGCCTAAGCAGATTCTTGACCGAAAGGTTAGGAAGACTAGGAGTGGTGAGACAGTTTTGCTTAAGATCCTTTGGTCTAACCACGAGACTGAGGAAGCTACATGGGAACCAGAGGAAGCTATGAAAGAGCGATACCCTTTTCTGTTTGATCAGGTATGTATGGTTACGGGGACGTAACCTTGTTTCTTTTAGGGGGGTAGGAGATGATCGCAAAGAGTTTTTAAGAGTTTTATACCCTTTTTGTATGTTGTGTCGGTATGTTTGTCGGGATGAGTTGGGTTAGTACCATGTTTTATGTTGAGTTTTGTTTTGGTAGTGAGTCGGAAGCGTTGGGGGAGTACCTTTGTTTAGTAGTGGTTTGAACTTCGGGGACGAAGTTCTTTTTATGGAGGGAAGACTGTAATACTCCGTATTTATGAGTCTTTGGGTACTCTATCGAGTAGGCCTTACTCTGTCGAGTAAAGGTAAGTTGCGTTTTAGAAAACTTTCTGACCTGTTGGGTACTCGATCGAGTAACTAGGATACTCGATCGAGTAAGGGGGTACTCGATCGAGTACCTTGGGTACACGATCGGGTAGCCGGTTCTCGGGCAGTTTTTCTCGGGTTTTGTTAATTATGCGATTAAGATATATAACCTTCGTCGTAACTATTCTAAACACTTTTGCAACACCTAATTTACTGATAAAGAGAGAAAGCAAGTACGTTCTTAATCCTAATCGCATCGTTAGCAAATCCCGGAGTTTGGAAGGTCAGTTCTCATCGTTGATTATACCGTTGAGATCCTTGCGTCGAGGGTAAGATCTATGTACCCTTTTTGTTGTCTTTCCTTTGTTTTGGTTAAACCCAAATATAGGGATTTTGGGGTTTTTGAGTGGTATGTGATTTGGTAGCATTTGCATGTTGTATGATAGGAGGAGGTTTCGTAGAGGAAGCTTTTTGAATACAGTAGTAGAGACCGTCTGATAGTGTGCTTTCCAGGTAGGATTTCCTAATCAGTATTAATCCCATAATGGGATGATTGTTGATGTGTTAAGATTGATTGTTTGATATAGTAATTTTTTCGTGACGGTTGTGATTGTGATTGTGATTGTGGTTTCTGGTTCTCGAGGCGTGTCCTCGGCTGAGTGGGGTCACTTGCGGGAGTGGCTTCACGCCCTAGTTTCTCCTTCTGTGGAACCCGCCACAGAAGGGATGTGCACATAAATGGACATGGTTATCTCTCATTATGAAGAGCGGGGATTTGGTGGGTACGGCTGCGGTCCCCCATCGGCGGGTAGGGTCCAAAGGGACGATCGGTGATTGAGATGATTGGAATTGGCGTGATTGTGTGTGTGTGTGATTAAAGCTGTCTTTTATCTTTTTGTTGATATATATTGAGTTGTGTGATTAGTCGACCCGGTTGTTGTTTTGTAAACTGCGGTGATCCATTCGGGGGATGGTGAGCGGATATTGAGCGGTATGAGATGAGTGTTGGGATAGCTGGGATTGCCACGATATGATGATAGAAGTCTTCCGGCTTGTAGCATAGTAGTTTCTTTACATTTCGATTAGAACGATAAATCGTTTTGAGCTCATGTATTATACTTTTGGTTTTGGTTTCGAGATTGTAACCTTTAACTAAGTATTTCTATTTAAACGTTGTTTCTTTATTGTTTATTTGATTATCATTGCCTCGGGTAACCGAGATGGTAATACCTTCATACCTGAGTGGTCCTGGTAAGGCACTTGGAGTATGGGGGTGTTACAGCTTTAGTGAGGGCGGAAGTTAAGCTAATAGCATTTTAGGGCGAATTGAGACCGGAAGGAGATATTTGGTACCCCTTAGACTGGCACATCGACTAATCTGCGACCTTAACTGCAATTAATCGACGTTCATTGATGAACCGACATCCTAGTTCCCTCTTTCTTCTGTTAATTTGTCTTATTCATTTTTCTCTTGCCTTAATCTTATTAGTTTAGCTCAAATATTTAAAACCCCCATCTTGTGATGTAGACAGACCGAATGGACAAGTAGATAGTGACCGCTTCCCTTTGGAGATCGACCCTACTTACTGTTGACTTCTGTTAGTAGTAGCTAGGTATTTATTTTTGGTACCTGACGACGATATCAAGGTGAATGCCATTCGGCTTGGCGACGTGAGTTTCTATTCCTTATCATTTCCGTTTAGAGAGAATTTATATAAATAGGGTGACTAGGTAGCTAGAAAGCCCCCAGTTTGTTAACTTGTCTTGTTGTGAATCCAGTTCGATGCGAGGCCCTGGGAGCACTACACATGGGTGCCTGTCTTTGTTGGAGAGCGCTTATGACCTCGTAGTTGTCGTCGCCTGTACATGGAAATGGCGGACGACCCAGTCTGGTACCTTGGTGAGCGTTTGGCTCGCCAGTGCTAAGCGAGACTTTCGTGGTGGCTGTCGACCCACCTAGGGTGCTGTTCCAGGAGTCGACGCCTGACGAGGCTTTGGAGCACTTCCACGGTCGTGGAGGTCAAGTTTTTTTGTTGCCGGGGGTGTCTTACGAGATTTTATGCTTGTCGAGGGTTGCTTGGTACCCAATTGAGGTACGTCTTCATCACCCCATGCTTGTTTCTTTTGTTCAAGGGAATCGACGGTCTTTTTTATGTGGTTTCCTGTGTAAGGTGTTGACCACCGCATGAGGACCTATCCCCTATATTTCACGGCTCAGACCACTTACTCGAGGCCGAGTGGTGAGGAGTTGGAGTTGCCCCTGCCAGAGCCTGCGGTTCCTGAGGTGCCTAACGTCGGCATTCAGAGGAGGCTGACAGTTTTGAGCTTGAGTTGGTAGCTTGAACTCCTCTGTCCGGGTTTTGCCTTTGGATTATTAATTTGTTGAGGTTTTTTTTTGTTGGGTAGGTGTCGACTAGAAGTCATCATACCTTGTGGCAGATGGATAATCGTTAGAAGGCGTTGGCTAGTGACCTGGCAGGGAGGGAGGCTCAACTTGTCCAGGTAACTTTTATCGGTTGTCATTGTGATTTTGCTTTTCTTTCACGTATTTTGAGTTTTACAATCCATGTTTTGTTTTGCAGAGCACTACGGCTTCGGCAGAGGGCGAGAGTAACGATCCAGGCACAGGAGTTTGGACTCACCACTCAAGACAAGGAGTTGAGGTGTCACGAGGAAGACCTAAAGAGTCGGGATGCTAAGATCACATCTCTTAAAGCACAGTTGGCTGTGGTGGAGGCTTCTCGCGGTTCTCCAGGGCCGGGAATCATGATGAAGGGGGGATGCTGGAGAGTTCTCGCGAGAGCCCTGCCGACTGCGAGACTATGTTAACTCTAGCTCCGACTCCTGGCGAGGGTGTGGTTGTCCCGCCGTGAGGCGTTGAGTAGTTTGTAATTGCCTTTCGAACTTTGGCTTGTATTTTTTGTATGGGTATATTTTGCTTGAGGCGGTTTTGTATATATGGCTTTTTGTGTATTTTTTGGTTTTAGTTTTTTTGTGCTTGGCTTTGTTTCGGAGAAATGCGGTCGACGGACGGCTTCCCGCTTGCTTTGGTCATTTGTACTTGCAGTGTTAGTGCAGAAAAACAGGCAACAGGCACACACGCAGCCACATATGCACATAAACAAGTAAAAACAGGCCAAAATGCCATTGAAATAACCGCGATGACTCGAAGTTAGAAAATTTGAAATTGCGCTTTTGAAATTGAATTTTTGAAAATTCTGCTACAAAACATCATGCTTGGATTTTTCAAAAGGGAATGGTTTTGAAATTTTGAGAAATTAATTCATATTTGAATCAAATTAATCTCGAAATACTGCACTAAATCCTCCCGAAATTGATTTGCAAGTTGAATTGAGACTCAAACCGTGTTTTGAATTTAAGACGAAAAGAAATTAAAAGGAGAGTTTGTAAATATGTTGATTTTTGTATTTTGCAAAATCGAGACTCAAATTTGTGAGAGCGATTTGTGAGATATGACATTTTGGAAAATTTAATTTGCGAAAAATTTTCGTCAAGGAAACCATCCGTCGTGGATTGGGGTGACTAGCCCTTCCCTCCTTTAAAAAAAAGAAAAGGAAACTCGTATGCTTAAAGGTGAGTCGCGAAAATCGCGTCGGATTTCGTAAAACGTGAATCCAAAGAAATTTGAGTGTGAGAAAACACAAAAACTCCTGGGCCAGCCATAAGAGGCGTGAGCATTATGGCGGGGAAAAAGATGTGTCATGAGAAAACACAACTTGACAAGGACAAATCAAGGTGTGAATCCTTAGAAGCAGCCTAAAGAGGCGCGAGCATCTTGGCGATGCAAGGGGCCTCCCCTTTTTTCCGAAAAAAAGCATTGATTGCTTTGCATAAATAGCGTGTTTGTGCTTCATTGTTCCATCACCCGAACCATAAAAATCTTTACAAAAACTTCCCCTCTTCTTCCCCAAAAAAAAAATAGTGGATACTTTCGATAGTAGGTTGCGACATTGGTGTCGGGATTTATCGCCTCTCGAAAAATATCAACTCGATGTAATGGGAGTTGGTTAATTGTTGGTGCTTCGCCAAGCCAAGGTTCAATCTTCATTCCTTGATGCATGCTCTCGGATTTGGGATACGAAACACCATGTTTTCATCTTCCCGAAGGGCGAAATTTGCCCGTTTGCCGAAGAAGTAGGTGCTATTGGAGGGTGGTCGAGTTGTACTCCGGTTCTCCATGATCGGCTTGTCGGTGAGCCAAATGAATTAACTTCTTGCTCCTTATAGTGTTGACATGTTATCTTTTATCAACAGCTTTTCCAATCGGTTGGATGCTAATGTTTCGTAGGTTGCTAGGAAAAGGGCCCATGCCTTTTGCCTAGTGCATGCTTATCTCCTTGTTGATGTTTTGAGGAAGGAGGGATCGAAATGGTATGGTAGTATAAACATCATTCACATTGTTGAGCAAATGGATCATAGACGGGACTCGTCTTGGTTAGTGCTTGGCAAGATCGTTCAAGCCTTGGATAAGAGGGTGCCTTCTGGAGGTTCACCATCATTTGGATCTCCTAGAATTCTTCAAGTATGTCTCGTGGAGAGGCTAAGGTATGTTGAGCTTCCAGTTGACGCTTCTTCTTACTCCTTCCGCCACCTTACCAAGAGAAATAAATTGTATGCGGATAGATTTGCATGCACCGAGGCCTATTGGACATCAAAGTTGCTGGAGGAGGGTGGTCCTCATGTACGTTGGGTGGTGCCGTGGTGGCGCTTGAGATCCTTCACGGGATTGCCCGCTTCGGCCGCTTCTTCCTGCTCTTTAATGGTCGTAGGTTTGAAGGTTGCTTCTTTCATTTATCCGGAAAGGTTTATGAGGCAAATGGGTCATTAACAAAAGGTGCCCGCTCAAGATACTCTTGTCCAAGAGAGTGTGTTCCGAAACTCCGAACTAGTGGAGGCTTTTGAGAGGTGGTGGGCCACTCGGCCAACTTGGGAGGTGCTGAATCCCGCTCCTACGACATGGGCTGACTCCCGCTTACGTCAAATGGTCAAGAGCTTCCACCTTGGAATAGAGGTCAAAGTTCCGTGAGGATGAAGTCAACGACTTGAAATATCGGGATGTGGTCAAGGCAAATCGTGCTTTGTTTAATGATTTTGATAATGATATGAGCTTGAGTGTGATGAGGCCGCCAAAGAAGAGGTGCTTGGGTCCTAAAGATGTGTTGGCCCGTGTGTGGGCTCGACTTGGGTCGGGTAGGGGGCCGTGTAGGAGCCCGAGTGCGGTGGTTGTTGTGGATCCATTGAGGATCCGTACTGAGGAGGAAATTCGTGCAAGGCAAGCTAGAAAGAAGAACAAGGGGAAGATGTATTTCAAAGGCAAACACAAGGGTAAAATGGAAGAATGAAGATCTCCACCGTTTTTTTATTATTATGTTATATTAAGGTTTGTATTTGTTTTTGTATTGTTATTATGTTGTATTAGTTATGTATTGTGTGCGTGTGTGTGTGTGTTAGTTTTATTATGTAGAATGTCCTAGTCAGCGCTCTAGCCTTGCAATTCGTGGACTCGCTTATCCTTTTATTGTTACCAAGTTTGTAATTCCACCTATTATTAATTAAATAAGGGAATTACCTGTGTTGAAAAAATGTTATGAATATTTGTTGTTTCTCCATCCATTTTGTGAAAGTAATTTGGTTTGAATTATCTTAAACTTGCACATAAGAAGGGGAGTTTTTTTATGGAAAGGGAGAAAGGCTTTTTTGTTTTTGATTCTTTTGCTTTTTTTTGTGAGAAAATGGGTATTTTTGTTTTTTTTTTAAAAAAAAAATTTGTTGGGTATGTTATTTTTTGTATGTTGGGGTGGTTGTATCCTTCTTGTGTTAAGAAAGGACTGCCTACGTATTTGCGTGATGCGAAATCAAACCATGCTCGTAGTTCAGGTGTTTTTGTTTTTGTTGGTGAGATGGTTGTGTCCTTCTTGTGTAAGAAAGAACTGCCTACGTATTCGCGTGATACGAAATCAAACCATGCTCGTAGTTCTAGTGTTTTTGTTTTGGTTGGTGGAATGGTTGTGTGCTTCTTGTGTAAGAAAGGATTGTCTACGTATTCGCGTGATGCGAAATCAAACCAAGCTCGTAGTTCAGGTGTCTTTGTTTGGTTGGAGGGATGGTTGTGTCCTTCTCGTGTAAGAAAGGACTGCCTACATATTCACGTGATGCGAAATCAAACCATACTCGTAGCTCAGGTGTTTTTGTTTATGCAAATGGTTGATAATTTTGACAAATCAAAAGCTGCTGGAAACATGGCAAGGGGCCATAACTTAGACTCGATAAACATGCAATTTCAAATCAGAACTTTTGATTAATTGACTTGAGAGTTGGGTGCGGTTGTTGAGAAGGGTTGTTGATGTTGAGTTGTGGCCACTAGTCGTGAAACTATAGATGGTTGTTGGTGTTAAGTTTCAAGGGTAGTATTTCTTGAGTTGGTCTAGGTTGGTTGGGTTTGTGAAGTCTTTCCCGTACAGGTCACTTAATCTCACTACGCCCCCCGAAAGGATTTTCTTAACTAGGTATGGTCCTGCTCAATTGAGTTTGAATTCCCCTCTCGGATCGAAAGGTAACAGTGCTCGAACTGATTTAAGGACCAACTCACCTTCTTTGATGTTTCTGGGTTTGACTTTGTTGTTGAATTCCCGTTGTATACGTCGTTGGTATAGCTGGACACTTTACACGGCGTTGAGTCGTCATTCATCTCGGAGGATGAGTTGCTTTACCTTCGACAGGTCCACTCTGCCTCCGGGATTTGGCTTTCTAGTACGATCCGTAGAGAAGGGACTTCCAGCTCTACTGATTGTATCGCCTCCATACCGTATTCTATGTAGAAGGGTGTTGCTCCTGTTGGCGTTGGAATGGAGGTTCGGTATCCCAAGAGTGCGAATGGGAGTTTGCTCGACCAATCGTGGTTATTGTCCTGCATTTTCTTGATGATTGTGATGATTGTTTTGTTTGCAGCCTCTAACGCTCTGCTGGTTTGAGGACGGTAGGGAGATGAACAGTGCCATTTGATTTTGTATTTGTCTAACAAGGCTTATGCTTCGGCTCGGAAGTGAGCCTTGGTCGCTGATGATTTCATGGGGTACCCCATACCTGCAAATGATGTTGCTTTGGATGAACTTGGCCACTTGTTTAGCGGTTAAGACTGCGTAGGATTGTACTTCTTCCCATTTTGTGAAGTAATTGATGGCGACTAGGACAAAACAATGTCCTTTGGTGCCTATTTGATTGACTTTACCGATGATGTTAATGCCCCAGGTCGAGAAAGGCCAGGGTGATGTCATGGTGTATAGAAGGGATGGTGGTTTGTGTTGTATGTTGATGAAGATTTGGCAATTGTTGCAATGTTTGACATAAATTCTACAATCGGCTTCCATGACGGTCCAGTAGTAGCCCAATCGCATGATTTTTTGGGCTAGCATCATCGCGTTCATGTGAGGGCCACAGTCTCCGTTGTGGACATCTTTCATGATTTTCTTGGCTTTGTTGAGGCCAATGCAAAGGAGAAGGATTTCTTGAGGTGTTCTTTTATAGAGTTGGTTTTCATTTATCACGAATTGTGATGCAAGTAAATGGATGGCTCTTTGTCCTCTTGGATCAGAGTTGGGAGGGAATTCGTTTTTGGTTTTGTAGTTAAGGAGTGCTTGGTACCAAGGTTCGTCATGGTTTTCCTCGTCGTTGTTGATGGCGTAGATATGAGCTGGCTCGCTCCTTCTTTCGACGCATAACGGCGTGGATGTCATGTCATCATGTACGTTGATTAGTGAGGCCAATTTTGCCAGGGCATCGGCAAATTGGTTTTTTTCCCTAGGCAAGCGGAAGTAGTCAATTTGGTCGAAGAATTCGGCTTCTTGATTGATTTTTTTTTGGTAAGGTGCTAGACTGTCGCTTTGGATTTTTCATGATCCGGACATTTAATTGATGATGAGCGAGGAATCACCATGGATCCTCAATCTTTTGATGCTAAGTCTTATGGCTGCTTATAGGCCGATGAGGAATGCTTCGTATTCGGCGGCGTTGTTGGTGACGGCGAAGTCTAGCTTGATTGAGATCGGAACGTGTCCTCTATCGGGTGATATCAGAAAGTTTCCTACTCCAAAGCCTCACAGGTTTCATGCACCGTCGAAGTATAGGTCCCATGCGCTCGTTGTCGGCACAAAGGATGTCTTCGTCAGGGAGTGACCAGGTGTCGGTCGTTGGATCCTCGTTGATGGGATTTTCTACTTGGAAATCGGCGATAACCCTTCCCTTGATGACCTTGAGAGGTACAAATTTGAGGTCTAACTCAGATAGCATGAGTGTCCATCTGGATAGTCTTCCGTTCAATATGGGCTTTTCGAAGATGTACTTGATGGGGTCCATCTTGGAGTAGATGTGAACCGTGTATCTGAGCATGTAGTGTCGCAGCTTCTTTGTGGACTATACCAAAGCGAGGCATATTTTATCCAATTGGGTGTATTTGGTCTCATATTCGATGAACTTTTTGCTGATGTAGTAGACGGCTCGTTCCTTGTCGTTGACTGTCTGTGCTAGCATTGCTCTAATGGCCGTGTCGGTGACGGTCAGCTACAGGGATAGTTGTGCTCCTTGCTGTGGTGGCATAAGGACAGGAGGCTTGGCTATGATTTTGTTTATCCTATCGAAGGCCTTTTGGCAATCATCGTCCCAATCGGTGTGATCGGTGATGCGGAGCTTTTTGAAGATAGGCTCGTGATACCGTCGTAGAGTACCAAAGATAAATTTATAAATCCAAACTACTACTATAGCTAGTGGCAGTCAGGGTCGAACCACGGAGAGGCAATGCAATTAAAAGTTGTCTAATTTTAGCCTAAGTAACGGTTTTGAGGGGGGTTTGATTTGAATTGTTCTATAACTAAAGGCAATAATAAAAACGGAACTAAAACAAATAAATAAGCAATAGACGAAAATGGATAAAATCAAATATTAAAAGGATGCTAAGAGGGTCGGTTCACTGTAGTTTCGGCGGCAGTCTACTAGGTACGTCTGAAATAATCACATGAGACGGGAAAATAAGATGTCCTCTCGGTCCACTCTTAACAGGTAGCATCTTTCGATCTAGCTACGGGTCCCTAATATCACTAGTACTAACTCTCGTCCTAAAAAGTGATTTAAAAGTCTAAATTAACTTATCTCTCGATCTTATTAATTTAGTCGTCTTAATTAAGTAGTCTATCTCCCTCCCCTATCTTTCGATCTTATCAGGTCGGTCAATTCTTAAGCATTCAACTAGTCGCGTGCACTCGAATCGTCAAATATAGCAATTAAATTAATTAAGCCGAAGGTAATCTCACGGGAGCCAGTCGATCGACCAAGTAGGCCAGTCGATCGACCATGGCGCGATTTCAGCCTTCCTATTTTATGCCGCTTACACACTACAGGTCCCCTACATCTTAGCACGATGAATTTAGCTACTCATGATTATGATAGAAACAACAATAAGATTAACAAACAAAGCTACTCAATTAATGATAGAAATAACTAAATATTTAACTAACATAAAACGAAACTCGGCTTTGGGGAATTCTAAACTAGCAATTCTAACTATGAACGAATTAAAGCAGCGAAACTAAACAAAAGAACAGAATAATACCGTGAAGAGGAAAGATCAAAACCAGATGCGGAAGTAAACTTTATTGACGGAAGAATAATCTAAGCTAACGAATTAATTAAAATTCAACTTTTTTGTGATGAACCCTAATAAACTTGATGATAAAGACTTGATGATATTCTCTAAACATCAGGTTACGTTATATAGGAATATAACGGGATTCTTATTTCCTAAAACCTAGTTACATTGGTCTTTCTCGTCTATTAATTTCCCATCAGATTAACAGTAGTTTCTGAAAGTCGTGCCCTGGTCGATCGACCAAGGACACCGGTCTATCGACTGCTTCATCGCGTAGTTCCTCCAAAAGCTTCGTAAATTCGTCTTTTGAGGCTCGATACGCGCACCAAGTTCGCTTCCCGAGTCTTTACTCCATGACAAATGCAATGTTAGGTACTCGGGACGGATTCGGCTCGATTTCCGCTGGATTCTTCACATTTTTGCAATATCGCACAAGAACACAAAAGTAGACGGAAATAGGGAAAATAGTAGCATCAACTAAATAAATGAGCTCTGAAATGCGTATAAAATAGGGTGTAAAACAACATATTTAGGACATGCATCAGCTCGCAAATCATGGTGAGCTTGGCTATGAAGCAGCTGATATATTGAACTTGACCCAGAAATTCCCAAATCTCCTTTTTTTTCTTAGGCCGAGGCATTTGCTGGAGAGCTTTGATTTTGGTTGGATCGATTTTGATGCCTCTATTGCTAACGACGTGTCCCAGGAGATTTCCGAAGGTGACCCCGAATGCACACTTCTGAGGTTTTAGTCTCATGTTGTATTTCCAAAGACGGGCAAAGAATTTTCGAAGGGCATTGATGTGGCCATCTCGATATCTTGAATTGACGATCATGTCGTCGACGTAGACCTCCACATCCTTATGCATCATGTCGTGTAGGAGAGTTATGGCGGTTCTTTGATAGGTTGCTCCAGCGTTGATTAGACCGAAAGGTATGACAGTGTAGCAATACGTGCCCCACCGCGTAGTGAATTCAGTCTTGTGCATATGCACCTCAGCCATTTGGATTTGATTGTATTCGGCGTACCCGTCTGTTGAGCCAGGATAAATCTTGCCTGACCAGGAGACGTCAGGACTGCAATGCTAGACAGGGGTAACACTGACACCAGCCTTGTACCAAGCATGCGACATCTAGGAGAGGGATATCAGGTTAGGGAAGCCAAAATAGCCAGGTTTAAGCATTGATCGGGATGAATCAAGCATTGGATACTAAGCCTATTAAGCACGTGACAAATTGGACTAAGGAGAAGTTGTTCCTATATTCTAGGGAGAACAAGTCTCAAACGGCTAACATTTAGGAACGACGAATAACAACCATGAAGAAATATATAGAATATAGTTGTTGATGTCAGACCAGTCAAGCGAGATTCTAGGAAGACTAGTGCCTAAGTCGCAACAACCACCTAGTCATGGGGAAGGAGCCGATAACCCCTCATATTGCCACTATAAATAGGAGAAACAAGGAAAACAACATACACAACTGCATACATTTTAGCTATCCACTTCTCTACTATTGTACTCAAAATCATATACGAAATAATAATAATCTCTCCTGGCTTGGTGCCCGTGGTTTTTACCCAATTCTAAAGGGTTTTTCCACGTATAAATCATTGTCTCATTTGAACTTTATTTATCTTCTAATCGCATTACCTATCCAGGCAATACTCAGAGCTAGATTACCCTGCTAAAATATCCCTGGCAGGAATTTCTCCCTTGCATGAAATCTGGCTAAAACAATTGGCGCCCACCGTGGGGCATCTAGCTCAATAAAAAATAGCCAAAATTCATTCAGAAAACAAACTCTCAAATCTCACAAAAAAGGACAGGCGATAGTATTGAACAACAACTGGCCACAACCAGGCAACAACTACTAGAAATGGAGGCTTTGAATGAAGGAAAAGGTGGCTCAGGCTGAAGCATAGGTCAGGAAGCTGAAAGAGTTTGAATCCAACCTAAAACAAAAGTTGGAAAACAAACCATCAGGCTCCAATTCAAAAATCCAACCAGGAACACCATTCTCTTCCATTATCAAACACATTAATTTTTCTTATTTTGGGAGCCCTAGTCCTTCCAAGAAAAAGACTGTGAATCTTGAGTCAGACGCAGACGAAACCCCTGATGAGACTGTTCGCACTGACAAGACAGGTGCACCCATAATTATTGCTATGGTTCAGGAGACACATAAACTCCATGACAAATTTGAAAGGAGTACCTGCCAGTATAGTGGAAGTCAACCCTGAAAGCTACGCTGATTCACCCATTACAGAAGAAATAGTCAAGGTGGATGTGTTAGGCCCAAAATCTGGATATGGACTGATCTGGGGTAGCAAGTCTGGAAGCGGTGTGGGACGCAGGACATCAGGGAGCCAGGGTGACAGCATCAGCGTGCAGCGCAGAACGTGGGCTTTGATCCGCATAGAAGAAGCATATGAGAGTTATATCACTTACCATATCCAGGGACGGAAAGTCCTATTCTGTATCAAATTAGGAATAACTTGGAGGAAAAGTAAGAAACCCTAGCTAGCCAAGCCGCCCTATATAAAGAGCCTTAACGCAAAGAAGAAAGATCATCAGAAATAAGAGAACTACACCCAAGAATTCATAGCATAACGCACGAACTGTATTTCCTCCCGAATTATAGTGAAAATCTTTGTGGGATTCCGTCTCCCCCCGCGGTTGTTTCCCAAATTGGGTTTTCCGCGTCACCAAAATTGCTTGTGTTCTTTATTTAAGTCACACATCCAAATTAACATACAACAATCAATAAAATCATAATATGGACCTAACGCTAAGACCGCTTTAACCCTAAATTGGTAGAAATTTAACAAAACAATTTGGCGCCCACCGTGGGGCATAGTGGTCGTCTTCGTTAGCCAGTCTACACGGCAAGCATAACATGTCCGGACACAAAGAAACCAACCCAGGTAGCACCAGTGGTGCCCCAGCAACGCGGGTACCGCCCTCTCGGCAGCAACACATATACCATCTCCCTCGGCAACAGCAGCACACGCTACCTCGATCCAGACCGCTACTGCTGTTCAGATACCAGCAGTTAAGCAAAGCTAAAGTTCCCAGGTAGCAGCAAGCCCATATTCAGAGAGAGTCCAGACTAGAGATTCAAGAGTCGTCCAGGGATGGCAAGGAGTCGCACAGCCTGAAAGAGGAACACAATCTAAGCAACAGGCTAAGGCTCCTCCGAGTCCCACCAACATCATGATAAGCGGATTGGACACATTAGCAAGGACAATCCAGACTATGCAGAACGAGAATAGAAGCATGAGATCCCAGATGGAAGAGGACAAAAATCTCCTCCGAGCACAGATCAACGAGTTAAGGAGCCATGCCGCTAATTCGGCCCCTTGGATGCATGAAGACAGATCCGGGAGGCCACCAGGAGAAAGTGGGGATAGGAGGCAGACGCGGGTGTTGCCACGCGAAGTGGCACTTAGGCTAGACATGGACGCAACACCACAGCCAAGAGGAGGCCTGGTCCCAACAGGGCTGGGGGCATTAACACCAGATGAGGAACCAGCCCACCAAGTACCAACACCCACGTCAGATGCAGAAGGACACCAGCAGAGCAGAGCAGCAGCTGCGGTCCCGATGATCATGGTCCCGGTTACAAATCAAGCTAAGTATACCTGGGAAAGCGGCCCGGCTGCAGCAGCATCGCAGATGCGCCAACCAGCAGTCTTGGGACAACAGAACTTCGTACGAGGAGCCGAACATCAGTCACAAGAGCACCCTGCGACCTGCCGGGAGAGAGACATACATAGAACAGCAATACCAGGAACTACGAAGCCTCCTCCGTAGGGTCCCAGGAATGCCGCTGCCTATGGAGATGGCCGCACCAGAAAGCTACGCTGACTCGCCTTTTACTGACGATATAGCTAGAGTGGCCTTACCAAAAGGATTTAATGTCCCAATAATGACCCTCTTTGATGGAACCACACACCCCTGCGATCACATTAGCCAATTCAAGCAGAAAATGATGGTTACCACTGCCACAGGAGCCTCAAAGGAGGCATGTATGTGTAAAGGATTTGGTTCGACCCTAACCGGAGCAGCACTACAATGGTTCGTCGGCTTGCCTAATGGGACCATATCTTCATTCGCCAATTTGGTCAACGCGTTCAATCAGCAATTCTCCAGCAGCCGGAGAACACCAAAGCAGCCAAGTGATCTGTATAGGATCGTTCAAGAAATAGGTTAATCGATCAAGGATTACGTTACCAGGTTCAATGCAGAGAATGTTTCAATTCGAGGCTGCGATATGTCCACGGCCATCAACGCCTTCAGGCAGGGCTTGCATAAGGAGTCAAACCTCTACAAAGAATTAACGATGTACCCTTGTGAGAGATTCGAAAAAGTCCAGGAGAGAGCTACAGCAGCATTAAGATTGGAAGAAGATATACAAGCTAGAAAGGGAATAAAAAACTTCGACAAACCTGGCAGAAAAATCCCAACAGAAAAGAAAGATGAGCAAGCTAAGCCAAACAGCAGACCTAATATCAGCAGAATAGCAGAAAAAACCCAGCAAGTTGACGACTCCCAATATCCTCCTAAGCTATCTGAGTACGGATTGAACACGGGAATAAAAGGATTGCTGAAAGCGCTAAGAAGCTTAGGTGATCAGGTTAGGTGGCCAAAGCCTCCCACTCAGGATCGACCCAACGACGACAGAGACAGCAGCAAGAGATGCGAATGGCATCAGGACATAGGTCACAGGACAGAAGAATGCTACAGGTTGCAAAAGGAAGTAAAGTTCCGTGTGCGGGGAAACTTGGACCACTTGTTATCACGTGGGGGCAAGCGACGGAGAAAGCGAAGAAATCGGTGCTTCCTTCGCTCCACCCATATGCACGAAAATTATTAACGTGATAACAGGCGGGTCCGAGCTATCAGGTTTAACATATTCCGCCGCTAAGAGGAAAGCCATCGGAAGTAAAGGGGATCATCCAGAAACTTCATGCAGAGTAAGCCAGAGCAATTTACCCCCGGCAACTTTCGACGAAACCGACATAGAAAGCGGCGCAGGGTAACACGACGATGCCCTAACTATAATGTTATCCATTGGAAATTCCACCGTACGTAAAGCATTAGTGGATACAGGGAGTTCTGTGAACCTCATCATGCTTGAAACCCTCAAAACCATGGGTTTTGATAAAGAGAACCTGATAAAGAAATCTGTACCCCTGGTGGGATTCAGTGGTGAGACTGCGCATTCGGTGGGTGAGATAACCATCCCAACGTACATCGAAGGAGTTAATAAACTGGTAAGGTACTTAGTCATTGAGGGTCCGACCACTTACAACGTGATACTAGGAAGACCATGGCTGCATCAGATGAAGGCGGTGCCCTCGACATATCATCAGTGTCTCAAGTTCCCAACACCATGGGGTACGGTCACAGTAAAAGGGGATCGAGAGGAATCCAGGAACTGCTACGCTCAAGCCCTCAAAGCTACAACCAGGCTCCCCTCATAGCAATTACAGGACCATGCACCTCGAAAGAATACAAGGAGCCTCCCTCAGAGGAACTAGACCAGGTCCACCTAGACGAGGAGCACACGGATAAGACAGTATTATTTGGAGCAACTTGCAGTGAAGAGCTACGCAGTCAGCTGACTCAATTTCTGAAAACCAAAATGGACTATTTTGCCTGGTCCCACGACGATTTGGTAGGTATAGACCTATCCATTACTTCACATAAGCTAAGGGTGAACCCAGGCTGTACCTAGTACAGCAGAAGAGAAGGAAATTCGCGGCAGAACGAAACGAAGTCATTAACAAGAAAGTAGACAGTCTCTTGGCAGCAGGTAAGATTAGAGAAGTTAGCTACCCCGAATGGCTTTCTAATGTGGTAGTTGTGCCCAAAAAGAACGGCAAGTGGAGGGTATGCGTATACTTCACCGATTTAAACAAAGCTTATCCCAAGGACCCCTTTCCACTACCACATTTCGATACAATGGTGGACGCCACTGCAGGACACGAGGTACTTACTTTCCTTGACGCCTGGAGCGGCTACAATCAGAGCAAGATACATCCACAAGATCAAGAGAAAACAGCATTCTTGTCAGAAAGAGGCATATATTGTTACAATGTCATGCCCTTTGGCCTAAAGAACGCCGGGTTCACTTACCAGCGATTGGTAAATAAAATGTTCAAGCAGCAAATAGGAAAGACATTGGAAGTATACATAGATGACATGGTAGTGAAGTCCAAAAAAGCAGGAATACATATGGAACACTTAGCGGACACCTTCCAGACATTAAGGGAGTTTAAAATGAAGCTTAATCTGTCCAAGTGCTCGTTTGGAGTATCCTTGGGAAAATTCTTAGGATATATGGTGACCCAGAGAGGAATTGAAGCAAGCAAGGAGCAGATAAAAGCAATACTCCAACTAGAATCACCGTAGAAGCCAAAAGATGTGCAAAGGCTGGCAGGGAAGGTGGCGGCCCTAAACAGGTTCATATCAAGGGCTTCAGATAGGTGCAAGCTGTTCTATGTTATATTGAGGAAAAGTCATAAATTCGAATAGACCGAAGAATATGAAAAGGCATTCGCGGAACTCAAAAGCTATCTAAGCACGCCATCGTTACTCGCGAAGCCAGAGCAAGGGGAGCCACTATTCCTATACCTATCTGTTTTAGCATGATTTTCCCTGAAAGGATCCGGCTTGATTATAGAGTAATCAGGGTATCTAGTTCTATAATTTTGGAATAATATTATGAGTAAATAACAAGGAAGGACTAAGTATAAAGAATATCACTTGTATTATTTTGATAAGCTGAGTACAAACTCGTGTATATAATTGAATATTCAGGAAGGAGTGAGATATAGATTATAAAATAACTAATGAATAATGAATCCCTTTACAAATGCTAGATCATGCTATTTATTGTTCTACAAATATTAACGTTGTATTCAATCTCAATGTTCTTCTCAATTGTCGGAGTTGTTACCTGATTAATAGGGCACATTCCCTATTAATCCGGTTGACTCGTTCTTCTCTAACTAATCTTTACCTTTTCTCCTTTTTCACGTCTTGATTCATGGGTATGATGTAGTCTTATAGTTAGACTTGGTCTTCCTTGAGAATAGGATGTGAGCATTTATCTTTATATAACCGTCTTGTTGCTCTTCAACTTGATCCAGCCTGCTTAAGTATCCTACCAGGCTATTCTGCACTTACCATGAGGCTTTTCTTCTAGGGTTTAGTAGCTTACTTATTTTGTGGTTCCCTTCGTCTGCCAAATAGTAGTTGGATTTGTCCGGTCCTTGGTTGCTTCATTCAGCCTAACAGGATCAGGCTAAATTACAGTCAGACCAGGCTAATTTGGGCCTAACAATTGCCCCTTGACATTTTACCCGTGCTGGATCAGGCCAGGGGTGAGATGTCAATTTATCGGGCTAAACAATAAAAAGAATCACATTTATTCAAGGACTCTTAGACTTCTAGTGACCGTTAAACACTGCAACGGCTAACTGCATGATGTCATGCTGACAGTTTTGCATTTTCTAGGGTTTTTGCACCGGTACTCCTCTTATATAAATACGGTATTTGTGATGAGTTTATCTTTCACCAAATTTCTTCCATTTTCCTTGTTAAATCTTCTCTAAAATTCTCCCCTATTTCCCAGGAACTCTAGTTTGCTGACTTATAATTTCTCATTAAATAAAATTCATCATGATAACCAAAACAACAAAGGATATGGGAGCCAAAAAGCGTCCTGCTTCCTAGAAAGCTGCTGCTGAGCCTGAACCCTAAGATGTCCATGAGGAGGAGGTGCTTGAAATTGATCCTCATGCTCGTGCTATAGCTTTTAAATATCAAGACTCTATTTTTTCTGCTCTTCAATCTCTGGATCCTTATTTCTCTGAAGAAAACTTATTGAAAACGAACTATGATAGGGTTTTAAGGGAGAAAAAATTAATTCCTGATTCGACTGAGGTTTGGATTCCTGAGTCTTGTCCTGTCAGAGCTAATTGGATGTCACCTGGTTGGTTCTGTATTTATGAATGGGCGTTCAAGGCAGGTTATAAGTTACCTTTTACTCCTTTAATGATTGATACTATTCGTGCTATGGAAGTATCACCTTTCCAAATCATGCCAATGGTTTGGAAACTTATCCCCTCTATTGAAAATTTATGTGCCAAGCATAAACTTGTAATTACTATTAATGATATAAAGGCAGTATAACATATGAAAAATCCTTCTACTAGCCATTTCAATTTGAGAATTAAGTCGAAAATGTCTCCATTAATCACTAACCTGGACTCTGGAGATGATAAAAGTTGGGCGAAGACTTTCCTGTTTATCCGGACTAAAAGTCTGGGGTCAGGCTTTGATTATTTGAGATATCCTCCTTTGGAGAGTGGTAGGTTTCCTGTACTCTTAATTTGCAATTTATATTATACGAAATTAGGATATTTAAGTTTTACCTGTGCATTTTTGGTAATATTTGTAGCTCCTGATTGGAACTTCGACCCTCTTGACGAGGAGGTTGTTTTAAGGATAGAGGCTTTTCTTTCTATTCCTGAGGAAGAGAGGGCTTGGCCTGCTAGTCTGGGCAGGGATTTATTGCCCCGGTATATGAAGACTAAGCTGAGTGTGGTTAAAGTACCCAAAGGCAAGCCTAGCTCCGCTGCTCTTTTCTGTATGTTTTCTATATGTCTCTATATCGATTGTTGTCTTCTTATCGCTTCTCTTCTGATATTTATATATATTCTTTATATAATTAGTATTCAGGTCTTCTGCTAGGTTGGCCAGCTTTACTGCCAAAGACTTGAAAGCTGGGGTTGCTAGGATTGTTGTACAGTCCAAGAGCCAGGAGGCTAGTGGGAGTGACAAGACGCTTGATGTTTTGGTTTCTGATGTTCAGCCTCCCCAGGAACCGCCGAGTATTGTATCACCAGAGGTCGTTCAGGCTTCCAAAAGGAGGAGAGAACCTGTTATTCCTGAAGAAGAAGGGAGAGAGAAAGAGCCTATTCAGGCTCAGCCAATCAGAAGTGTGTCTGCTCGGATTGACGATATGGATGCTGCCCGGGCGCAGATAAATGATTTTTCTGCTGGTATGAGCGGCCAGCTTTTATCTGATAATGAATCTTCTACTAAAGTAATTTCTATCTTGTATTCCCTTGTGATAAAGGCTGCTGCCTTTTTTTCCCAAGCTAAGGAGGTTAGTTGCAAAGGGACTTTCCAATATTTATGTGTTCTTTGTGTTGCTTTGTGTTGCTTTGTGTTGCTTTGTGTTTGGCTGATTGACTTTCTTTTGTTTTTCTGTAGGGATTGGACGCTGGGTTGGTCACTGCTTGTCAGCTCAGGGATGCACAGGCTAGGATTTCTGGCTTGGAAGAGAAATAAGATAAACTTAACCGTGAGCTGCACACATCCATGGGTAATGAGGTAGTACTTCAATCTCAGCTGGGGTCAGCTAGAGAGGCATCCAGGGCTGCTTTGGTTTGCGAGGTGGCTGCGAAAAACGCTGAGAAAGTTGTCAGGCAAGAGTTGGAGGCTGCAAGGGAAGAGCTGAAGACTGCCAAGGAAGAGCTGGCTGCGAAGAAGCAGGCAATGTAGGATCAGCTGACGAAAAATGAAGAGCTTGGTGCTAAAAAGGAGCTACTAGAGGCACGACTTGCTGATGCTGCCCAGTACTTCTTTGGGAAAGGCTGGGTTGATGCTCTGAGGGATCCGGAATCTGACCGGGCTAATTGGGATCCGGATCGGGATGAGACAGCTCTGGACACCCAGTATCTTGACTTGGCCAATATGGGTCAAGAAGAAGAAGTGGATTCTCCTCCTTCCAAGGAGAAATCTGGGGATCAGGAAATGATGGATGGTTGTGAGTCGGTTACAGGTTCGAAGCCTGTTTATTAGATTCGTGTTTTTCCTCTACGTTTTGGCCCGTCCAGGGGTGTTCCTGGAATGAATATTTATTAGGTATGTTTTGGCCCATCCAGGGGGGATGTTTCTGGAATGGATAATTATTAAGTATGTTTAGGCCCATCCAGGGGGGATGTTCCTGGAATGGATAATTATTAGGTATGTGGTAAGGCCAGCTTTTTTGGATGAATAAATATTTGGTCTTTGTTGGTTTATTTTTGTGTTTTGATAAGGTACATTTGTGGTGTTGGATGTGTACTGGATCTGGCCAGTTATCCGACCGATCGGGCGATTTTGTGCCGATCCGCGATTCATTGTATGATGGGTGGGGTTATTTCCTATCTGGAGGGCTTATGTTCCCTGCCTGTCTGGAGGGCTTATGACCCATCTATGTTATACAAGCCAGGAAAAGGTTTTTTAGATTTGTATTTTAAATTGAGCTCAATATTTTAAGGCCTGTTTTTGGAACTGAAAGTTGGGTATCAGTTGGATATCAGTGGGGTGGCCCCCAATCTTTAAAATTTGTTTTAAGTAAAGTGTAGTATCTAAAACAAATATTGAAGATTCTACTCGGTAAAAGGAAATATGAGAATATTGACAAGTACTTGGGCACAAAATGGAAGAAATTATATAAGGCATTTATTCATATAATGACAAATATCATACATTTAGTTTCATATCAGGTCAGGCAAGAAATGTTTAAGATGAAGATTATATCTGGACTGGGAGATATATTTTATATGTGAAATAGTTTTAAGTGTGCAATATTCCAAGCTCTTGGGATCATTTCGCCGTCCAGGGTTTGTAGTCTATAAGCTCCATGGCCGACTATTGAGTTAATCAGGTAAGGACCTTCCTAGGTTGGGGCCAATTTGCCAGCATTCTTCTCTTTTGTGTTTTGAAAAACTTTTCTGAGAACAAGGTCTCCTACCCTGAATACTCTAGCTTTGACGGTCTTGTTGTAGCTTTCTGCAACTCTTTGCTGGTATGCTGGCTGCATCTCTTAGTTCTTCCGTCAAGTCCAGGTTATCCTCCATTAGAGGTATATTGCTTGTTATTGTATTCAGTCGCATCCGGGCGATGGAATGTCGACCTCACTGATTATCGCTTCACATCCATAGACCAAGGAGTAGGGGGTTTGGCCTGTGGATGTTTTAGGCGTGGTTCTGTCAGCCCAGAGGACCAAGGGGAGCTCTTTAGCCCATCTACCTTTCCTTTTTTCTAGCTTCTTCTTTATGCAACTGATTATTACTTTGTTGCTAGATTCTGCCTGGCCGTTAGCTTTTGGATATCCTGGTGTGGAGGTTACCAGGTTGATGTTCCATTGAGCACAGAAGGCTGTTGTTCTTTTTCCCACGAATTGCGTGCCATTGTCGCATACTATTTCAGAGGGGATGTCATATCTACATATGATGTTGGGTTTGATGAATGTTATGACATCCTTTTCTTTGACTTGCCTGTATGAATCAGCTTCTATCCACTTGGAGAAGTAGTCAGTCATTGCTAGCATAAAAACTTTTTGTCCGGGTGCTTGAGGTAGTTTCCCTACTATATCCATGCGCCACTTTATAAATGGCCAGGGTGCGGATATGGAATGTAGTTCCTCAGATGGCTGGTGGATATATGGTCCATGAATATGGCAAACTTTGCATTTAGAGCTAAATTCCAGGCAATCGGCCCTCAAAGTGGGCCAATAATATCCTGTTCTGAGTACCTTGCTTGCCAGGCTCCTTCCGCCCTTATGATTTCCACAGTGTCCTCCATGGATTTCTGATAGTATCTGTTCAGCTTCTTGTGGTTCCAGGCATCTGAGGTACGGTCCTGCCTACGATTTCTTAAAAAGCACGTTGTTAATAATAGTTTATGAAGCAGCTTTTATTTTGAGTGCCCTGGCATCTTTGTTATTCAGGGGAAGGATTCCTTGTTGTAGCCAATCGTAGTAAGGTTTTGTCCAAGAATTGCCGACATATATTGGGAAACTTTCATCTTGTTTGTTTATTGCAGGTTCTAACAAATGTACGATGGGTATTTTGTCAAAGTCAGGGGGACTGAAGTTGGATCCTAGGCCGGTTAGGGCATCGGCCTGGGTATTCAAGTCCTTAGGAATTTGATCAATATTAAAATTGTGGAATTTTGCTTTCAAATTCTGGACAACTTCTAAGTAAAGCATCATTTTTGAGTCTTTTGCAGTATATATTCCATTTACTTGGTTTGAAATGAGGAGGGAATCAGTACGTACCTTTAGGTTTTGTACACCAAGGTCAATACATACCTTTAGTCCGGCTATTAGGGCTTCATATTCTGCTTCATTGTTGGTAGCTTCAAATGCACAGCTTATAGCTTGTACTATCTTATCCCCCTGTGGCGATTTTCGTACTACCCCTAGGCCTGTGCCCCCCATGTTGGCTGCACCATCGACAAATAGGGTGCATTCTAGGTCTGTTTGGTCATTGGTCAATCTATTCACTTCTTTTATTAGGTCGGGTTCTAGGGCTGGACTAAAATCAGCCACAAAGTCTGCCAATGCTTGTGACTTAATTGTTGTCCTTGGTTCAAATGTTATGTTGTATGTGCTTAGCTGGACTGACCATTTGCACTTTCGTCCAGACAATTCTGGTTTCCTAAGTACAGACTTGATATGAAGATTGGTTCTGACTATTATAGGGTGGCTTTCAAAGTATGGTCTCAATTTTGTGCAACTCATAATTAAAGCTAAAACGTATTTTTCAAGTAGGCCATACCTGATCTCTGCATCTAGTAGACTTTTACTTACTTAGTAGATAGGGTGTTGTTGTCCGTCCTCTTCTTTGACCAGACAAAGACACAAGCTTTTTGATCGATCGGTATCTTTCGTAAGGGGTTCGTCTTTGCCTGGTTTTGCCAGCAAGAGAGGAGAGGATAGATATGTTTTCAGATCTTCAAAGTCAGCCTGATGATCAGGGGTCCATTGAAAGTCTTTGATTTTCCTTAGCAGATTATAGAATGATTTGCACCTTTCTGATGATCTTGAAATGAATCTGTTCAGGGCTGTTATCCTTCCTGTCAGCTTTTATATGTCTTTGACTGTCTTTGGTGGTTCTAGCTCCAGGATGGCTTTGATCTGTTCAGGGATGTCTTCTATCCCTCTTTTTGTCACCATATAGCCCAAGAATTTGCCTGCTGAGACTCCAAAATGGCACTTCTGTGGATTGAGCTTCATATTGTTCTCCAGTATTTGGAAGGCTACTTCCAGGTCTTTGACGTGGTCTTCTGCCTTTTTTGACTTGACTACCATATCGTCTATGTAGACTTCCATGGTATCTCCTATTTGATCTTTGAACATCATGTGACTAATCTTTGATAGGTTGCACCTGCATTTTTTAATCCAAAGGGCATAGCAGTATAACAGTATATTCCTCTTTCAGTGATGAAAGTTGTACTTTCCTGATCCGCGGGGAACATCTTTATTTGGTTGAATCCACTGGAGGCATCCATGAATGTTAGCATCTCGTGGCCCGCAGTGGCATCTACCATTGCATCAATATGTGGCAGGGGAAATGGATCTTTGGGGCAGGCCTTGTTTAGGTCGGTGTAGTCTACACAGACTCTCCATTTGCCGTTTTTCTTTTGGACGACTACTACATTTGCATGCCAGTCGGGGTACATTACTTCCCTGATCATTCCTATGTCCAATAGCTTGTCAACTTCTTGGTCGATGATTTCATGCCTCTCTGCAGCAAATTTTCTTCTTTTTTGCTGTACAGGCTTAACGGATTTTTCAATATTTAACTTATGGGTTATAATATCAGCATCTATACCAGTCATATAAAAATGTGACCAAGCAAAAAAAGAGATTTTAGTTTTGAGAAATTTGACCAGATTGGGTCTGACCGAGTCTGGTGCATCTGACCCTACAAGTACCTTTCGTCAGTGGAATTCGGGTCCGAATGACCTCTCCCTGTTTCCGTCCGTGTGATTGTGCAATATATTCTTTCCTGGCAGTGACTTTAATTGCTATGCAAGGGACTTACCTGACTTTCAGGGTTTCAAAGCCTGGCTGTAGCATTCCTGAGTCGTCCTTTGTTCTCCCCTGATGGTGGTTATCCCCCATTCGATTGGTATTTTCACACATTGATGGTATGTTGATGGGATTGCATTGACGTTGTGGATCCATGGTCTGCCCAGGATTACGTTATATGAGGATAGGCAATCCATTACCCCGAATCTTTCATAGGAAGCCACGCCTTCCACATAGGTTGGCATGCTAATATCTCCTAGGGTGTTCTTTGTTTCTACGCTGAACCCAACCAGGACGCTGGATTTTTTGATGATTTTATCTTCATCTATGTTTATAGTTTTGAGGACATCAAGCATCACCAAATTGATTGAACTGCCCCCGTCTATCAGGATTCTTGATACCTTAGCTGTGCCAATTTGCATGGTAATTACCAAGCTGTCATGGTGTAGATCTAATATTCCCTGCAAGTCTGGGTCATCAAAAGTAATAGCAGGTAATGACTTAGATCTAAGAGGGGATTGAATTCTAGACTCCCTGGATATTCTTTTGGCAGCCAAGCTGGTTAGACCACATATTTTTGATCCTCCATTTATGAACTTGACTTCATAGATGGAGGGAGGAGGAGGAGGATCTCTGCCGTTCCCTGAATCTCTCTTGTTTTGTCCTTCATCTTTGTTCTTTGGCTGTTGGATTAAGTCTTTCAGATAACCTTTCTTTAGGAGGTATGCTACTTGTTTCCTGAGTTGGATGCATTCTTCTGTGGTGTGCCCGATGTCCTGGTGGAAGTCACACCATCTCGTTGGGTCTTTCCTGGGTTGTCGGATTTTTGGGCCATCCGACCGTGTCCCCAAGCTTTCCAGGCGTTTGATTAATCCTGCAAAGATTTATAGAGAAGTTATATTCAGGAATAGTTGGTAGGCTAGAAAGGTTACCTTTTTGTTCTTGTGCCGTGTTGACTTGGTCGTTCGGGCCTGGAATAGGGTGTTGATCCAGGGTTGCCTCCTTCTGGTAGGAGCTTTTCCTGTTAGTGTGTCCATAGCCTTGCTTTCCTCCTGACGAGTTTGTTCTCAAGTTGAGATCTTCCTCCAATCGACATGTTCTAAGGCGATGGACCGTGAGCAGTGGCAAAGGTTGGGCAAGCTTTTTTGGTTAAGTCTGCATAGATGTCACTGTCAAGCAGACTCCTTGCTCAAGGCTTCTACCGCTGTCTCTTCGTCACACATGGGAATGGCTACCTTCTCTTTGATAAATCTTGCCAGAATTCTTTGAGTGATTCTTCGAAGTCGCTTTACCCCGAACAGTTCTTTGGGTCTCTTGGCCATGTCTCTGCTGCTTGCGAATTGTTGATTGAAGGTATTGACCAATTCTGCAAAATTCTTGATACTTCCATTTGGGAGATTGATGAACCATTGTAATGCTGCTCCGGTCAGGGTTGTACCAAAGCCTTTACACATGCAAACCTGCCTGAATTCACTGGGTATTGAGGCGGCTAACATCTTCTGTTTGAATATGGCAACGTGATTTTGTGAATTAGAGGTCCCATCATAAGTTCTCATGGATGGGACGGTAAATTTCTTGGGGAGATCAATTTTTGCAATTTCATCTGCAAAGGGTGAATCAACAAAGCTGTCAACTTCTACTTCAGCCACAGGGTCTGGTACTCCAGGTATATTTTCTATTTTGTTGTGTAGATTTTTAATTTCCTGAAGCATAGCCATCATTATTGCTGCTTCAGTTTTGTTTGTTTCATCATTGGAGATGATTTGGGTGCCGGATGAGGTATCCTTCTCAAGAGTTCCAAAATTGGAAAAGTCAATATTTTTGATAATGGATGAGAATGGGGTTCTTGGTTCGAATCTGGAATTAGAGCCTGAAGCCTGATTTTCCAATTTCTTTTTCAGGTTAGACTCAGATTCCTTCAGTCTACTGATTTCAGCTTCTGCTTGGGCTGCCTTTTCTTGAATTATCTCCAGCTCTTTAATCTTAGCCAAGGCAGCCGCCAATTGTTGTTCTGGGGTGAGTTCTACCATTTTTGTATGTGAATATTAAATGAAGAATGGAAAAAAGGAATTTTTTTATTAATGAACTAGATGCCCCACGGTGGGCGCCAATTGTTTTAGCAGGATTTTCTCTGAAAGGATCCGGCTTGATTATAGAGTAATCAGGGTATCTAGTTCTATAAGTTTGGAATAATATTATGAGTAAATAACAAGGAAGGACTAAGTATAAAGAATATCACTTGTATTATTTTGATAAGCTGAGTCCAAACTCGTGTATATAATTGAATATTCATGAAATAGTGATAGATAAATTATAAAATAACTAATGAATAATGAATCCCTTTACAAATGCTAGATCATGCTATTTATAGTTCTACAAATATTAACATTGTATTCAATCTCAACGTTCTTCTCAATTGTCAGAGCTGTTACCTGATTAATAGGGCGCATTCCCTATTAATCCGGTTGACTCGTTCTTCTCTAACTAATCTTTTGCTTTTCTCCTTTTGCACGTCTTGATTCATGGGAATGATGTAGTCTTATAGTTAGACTTGGTCTTCCTTGAGAATAGGATGTGAGCATTTATCTTTATATAACCGTCTTATTGCTCTTCAACTTGATCCAGCCTGCTTAAGTATCCTGTCAGGCTATTCTGCACTTACCATCAGGCTTTTCTTCTAGGGTTTAGTAGCTTGCATATTTTGTGGTTCCCTTCGTCTGCCAAATAGTAGTTGGATTTGTCTGGTCCTTGGTTGCTTTATTTAGCCTAATAGGATCAGGCTAAATTACAGTCAGGCCAGGCTAATTTGGGCCTAACACTGTCAGTCACGGAAGCAGCTGTAAGTGCGGTCTTGGTCAAGGAACAAGAAGGAGTGCAGCATCTTGTGTATTACATTAGCAAGTCTCTGCTTCCTGCAGAGACCAAGTACACTTCCTTTGAAAAACTAGCATTGGCTTTGGTTACTGCTTCCTATAAACTGCGGCCATACTTTGAATCTCACACCATCCGCGTAATTACCAACTACCCGCTAAAGACTATTATGAGGAAGCCTGAACTTTCGGGCAGAATGACTAAATGGTCAGTACTTCTTAGTGGGTATGACTTACAATTCTAACCCAGAACAGCGATAAAATCCCAGGCCCTAGCAGACTTCGTCTCTGACTTCTGCCCTGCTACCCGTGGGGAGGCAGAAGAAGGAATGCTGACAATAATGGGGAGTCAGGATAGCGAGATATGGACCCTATACATTGACGGAGCCTCAAATGCAAGGGGTGCCGGTGTAGGTTTGGTCCTTCGATCACCTAAAGGTGATATGATAGTACAAGCTATTAGGTGTGAGTTCAAGGCAACCAACAATGAAGCCGAGTATGAAGCCCTTATACTTGGGATGCAGATGGCGTCGGGGCTTAAGGTAAGGAACCTAAGGGTGTATAGTGACTCCTTACTTGTGTTAAATCATGTAAACAACGAATATATGGCGCGTGATTCAAAGATAATAGCCTACTTGAAGATAGCCACAGAGTAAAAGTCAAAGTTTAGAACGTTCAAGATAACTCAGGTGCCGCGAGATCAGAACGTGGAAGCAGACGCCCTGGCAATGTTAGGGGCCACCTTCCAGCCTTACGTAAATCACAAATATACCTATCACCCATATATTGACCCCACCATCCGAAGGATCCAGATCGAATCCGGTGAAAGAGGTCAGACACATGCGATATCTGTGCAGGAGCAAGGACTCTGGTTTCCACAATAGGACAGCAGGATCAAGATTGGAGAGTGTCGTACATAAATTGGCTAAGGGATAGGACACTCCCTAAGGATAGAAAGGAAGCACAAAGTTTCAGAATAAAAGCCTCCAGGTATATCTTGATTGATAACGTCCTCTTTAGAAAATCGTTGGACGGACCATGCCTCAGGTGCTTGAACAAAGAGCAAGCAGAGACAGTGATGCAAGATGTACACGGCGGAGAATGCGGGAACCATGCTGGAGGACGGAGCCTGTCTAACAAAATCTTGAGACATGGGTATTTCTGGCCCACTATGCGCATGGATGCAGTTAATCATGCTAAACGCTGTGAATCATGTCAAAAGGCGGCTCCAGCAATTCACCAGCCAGCTAAACCAATGCATTTGATTATCTCTCCTTGGCCATTCATGATGTGGGGCATGAACATAGTAGGTAAGGTGCCCAAGGCTCCAGGAAACAGAGTGTATATGCTAGTTATGACTGATTACTTCTCAAAGTGGATTGAGGTAGAGGCAATGACAGAGGTAAAAGAATGGCATGTGATCTCTTTTATCAAGTGCAACATCATAAGCAGATTTGGGATACCATCTGAGATCGTATGCGACAATGGATCCAAGTTCATATCGGATAGCACCGAGGGCTTCTGTTCACGCTGGAACATAACACTGAGAATATCAGCCCCCAGATATCCACAAACCAACGGCCAAGCCGAGTCCAGCAACAAAATCATTGTAGAGAACCTTAGAAAACGGCTGGAAGAGTTGGGGGGAAAATGGGCAGATGAACTACCATTAGTACTCTGGTCAGACAGAACAACACCGAAAATGGCAACAGGCCAAACTCCATTTAACCTCGTATACGGAGCAGAGGAGGTGATACCCTCAGAAGTTCTGGTGCCCACGCACAGATATGGCTGTCAGACGGCAGAGCAGAATGGCGTCGTACAAGCAATATGTATCAAGGACATATAACAAAAATGTCAAGATCAGGACCCTTGAAGTAGGGGACCTCGTACTCAGAAGGTGATACCGTCGTCAGGTACCAAAAATAAAATACCTAGATACTACTAACAGAAGTCAGCGGTAAGTAGGGTCGATCTCCATAGGGAGGCGGTTTACTATTCACTTGTCTATTCTATCTGTCTAAGGTCACAAGATTGGGGTTTTGATTGTTTTTACTAGACTAAAGAGATTAAAGCAAGAGGGAAATGAATAAGAGAAAATAATGAAGAAATACAAGAGTAAATCAGATAAAAGAGAGAGATATGCTAGGAATCGGTCTACCGTGTGCGCCTACACTATCGGTCAACTGAGTAGATTAAATTATTGATAAGAAGAGCGAGGTCGTCACCTTTCGGTCCTTAAACCTACGATTATACCCTTTCGGTCTCTAATCGCCCTAGGGTCTCCTAACTTAGCTTTCGCCCTAATTAGGTATCACCTATTGTAATTAAGCAAGCCTTCCCTTCAAATCTTTCGATCCAGGTCGGGGTTAACTAAATAAATTGGTCTCCTGCATGCATACATTCATCCTGATAACAATTATATTGCCTAAAACAATTCTTATCGCAAAACTAATCTAATCAAGTCGATCCTAACATATTGCTACCACGGCTTCCCTAGTCCTAACATATTAAGGGGATTATCTAAACATAACTAAATAGAGAACAAGAAATAAAGAAAGAACAATAAATATAAACATAAATTAAAGAGGAAAGGGAGAGAAATGTTACTAAATAAATGATCCGGAAATTAAGAACAAAGTAACAGTAGTAATGTATTAAGTATCGAGAAAAGGTGAGAAGAGAGAGAGTTTATAATGACGTCCTAATATCCTATTTATAAGAAAAATAGGATTTATTAAACCTAATTGACGGAAATAAGCTTAAAAAGCCCAAATTTATATGAATCCACTCGATCGAGTGGAATAAAACCACTCGATCGAGCAAACTAAGGCTTAAACCACTCGATCGAGTAGAAAATATACTCGATCGAGTAAATCAATAAATGCAACTACTCGATCGAGTAGAAAAAGGACTCGATCGAGCAAAATTCTATTCGATCGAGTACTTTCCAGCAACAGTTTCCTGCTTTGCGCACTGAACTTCAAACAACTGCCATTTATTCGTTACTTGGGAAAACAGGGTGATTCCGGTGGCGTTGGAAATCTAAGAGGACAAGCTTTCATCTCCAATTAGAATCACCTGATTATCTATTGTAGAACTCTAGATATGGCTCTTCAAAGTAGGCACTAGCAATTTGAAGTTCTTCCTTTGCTCGCCTAGCTATCTTACTTCTTTGCGCATCTGAAAATAGCTACTTTCTGATCCATTCCTGCAATTAAGACAAAATAAACCAAAGTAGCATATTCGGGTATTTCGTAGCAATAAACTATGATAAAAACATAGAAATACGTGCATAAAATAGGCTAAAAAGACTATATAAAATGCACGTATCAGAAGGGTATTCAAAAATACCAAGAACCACAAAGCAGGCAAGTTTGCCTACAAATGGGAAGGGCCATATCAGGTCGAAAGCATTGTGAAGAATGGGGCATACAGGTTGATGACCATGTACGGTCAAATCCTGGATAAACCCTGGAACATTCGTCACTTAAAACGGTACTTTGTCTGACAAAGTGCCAAAACTTTAGTGTACAAAGGACCTTTCAAAAGTCAGTGAAGCAAAAAAAAAAAAAAAAAAAAAAAAACTTTTGGTGTGTTTCAGAAAAAAAAAAACTTTAGTGTACAAAAAACTTTAGGTATTGGTGTGTTTTAGAAAACTTTTTTCTTTTGTTTTCCCTAGTTTTTTTTTTTTTCAAATCAAATAGAGTCGTTTTTAAACCAAGTAGTCCAGGCTGTGGCTTCCTAGATCCAGGTGTTGCCCTGGAACACCATGAGATAGCACCAGGTAATTTGCACTACTTTGGAATTTATCATGCTTCTACGAAGAAAGGCTTTGGTACTAATGTTGGTTACTTGTCAGATAAGGAACACTTTGAGGGTCCAGCCCCTGCCATGTGAGGCTGCGAAGACGTTTATCTTAAGTCCAGCCACATGGGGAGCATACGCCGAGGTAGCGCGCAGGGTACGGCATACTAAGACAACCCATACCTTAACGTTAATCTCAGTAATTGCATAGCTATGACGTAGAGCAAAAGGTGCAGGCACAGAATTTCAAACGTCTGGAACCACAAGGAACGCAACATTCCTTGTTAGTCAAAGACAGTCAATGAAGGTATTCTCCAGTCAGCTAATCCTAGTGATAAGATATTTTACGTCATGGGTAAAATATGTTATCAAAAACCTGTCACCAGGAACACGGGTTGTACACCTGGAACCAGGTCAGCTTCCTGGATATACCTATGTGGAATCACAACTCCAGAAATCAATGGCAAAAAACGCAAGTATAACAAAAGGAGGGCCTAAAACCTGGGCCCAGAACTACTTTAAGTTAATCAGAGTTTAAAGCCTGCATACCAACAGGCACAAAACGAGCCAAAATAAAAAAAAATGAAAAAGAGTTTTTTACAAACTTGCACCACACAGGGCCAAGTCCCTAGACAACTTAAAATTTAAGAGAGGTCAATCCTCTCGACAACTGCATCCTGACCAGTGCTATGCTCCCCGTGCTCCATCTGCTTCTCTGTTGCAGGTACCTGAACAGCTTCAGGAGTTGCAGCAGCACCTTCACTAGTCTGCTCCGCCAGGATCTTCTCTATAGTCCCAGAGATAGCCTCAGAGATATCCATGGCGGTGAAATTAGGCTCCGGGTTAGCAGCCTCAGCTTCAGGAGGAAACAGGGCGCTAAGATCCATACCATTGGGAAATGCACGGGCAAATTCGGCCAGCTCCTCCTCCAGGTTCCAGGATGTGTGCCTCCCCTCAGTGTAAGCACGGATCTAGTTAATCCACCCCTCAAAAGCAGTGTAGGCTCCCATGTTTTTGGCTAGCTCAGCCATCTCTTCAGCACGGGCATCTGCCTTTATCAGCCTAGAAGTCAGAACGCAGTTAGCCTCCTGCGTCCTCGCCAGCTGGTCTTTGACTGCCTCCTTCTCCTTTTTGGCCGCATGGAGCTGCTCCCTCAGTTTGGCACAGGTAGCTGTAAGCTCCTTGTTCTTCCCCACGGAAGCCAGACACTCAGATTTGGCCCTCTGCAGCATCTTACGGAGATAGAGAGATGATTGGAGAGCCTGCAATGAAGAAAACCATCAGTCAAGGAAGCACAGGGGTAGAGAAAGTAAGGGGCCAGTAAAGGAAGACTCACAAGGAAGCAATGTTCAGCAGCCAGGTCAGTCATCTCCTGGAAGGCAGTCGAATCAAATGCCCGGGAGTAAGCCGGAGTCAGGAGCCTCTCCGGTGCGGGCCGAGGTTGGCATGATCGCATCCCCAAAGGTAGCAAGAGGCGCGCGAGCAGCTCATCGATGGACGGGGAGCCAGGGGCACGTGATATTGGAGTCACTTCGATAGGTTCTGGAGCAGGCCTTGAGGTGGATCTCTTTATTGAGGAAGCATGAGAGGTAAAGGAGTCAGCAGTTCTTTTCCTGGCTTGACGCATCAGGATCTCAGAAGCAGAGGGTCTAGCACTTCCTACGGAGGCACCAGGATGCAAGAGATCAGAATAGAGAGCCAATGGGTAACGAATCTTCTAAAGATTAAAAAAGGATGTTTACCAGAAGACATGGTTTCTTCAGTGGCAGATTCGTCTAAACCAAAGAGCAGGAGGGGAAACAGTCTACGGTCTTCAGGGATGGAGAAAAGCTTGGCAAAAGAGATTGCTTTGTCTTCAGATTTCTCAGGGTTCTTGAGTTCTGCATCAAATTAAAGATTAAGAACAGTGAGCGATAGGGGCAATCAAAAATAGACATGCAAATACACTTACTCTTGGCAAAAACCCAGTGCTCGAACAAGTAATCAGTGTGGATGGGAAGAGATTCAAGCTTGACATAGAAGAAATCCTCGTACCACCCATCGTCCTTCCCTTTAACCGCCGATTGGAGGAAGTTTTCAGTCTTATCCATGGCC
Source organism: Silene latifolia (assembly GCF_048544455.1). NCBI lineage: Eukaryota > Viridiplantae > Streptophyta > Magnoliopsida > Caryophyllales > Caryophyllaceae > Silene > Silene latifolia. The sequence continues at coordinate 235,495,750 of NC_133538.1, forward strand.
CAGAAGGTGTATTGGCCATTCTTCAACGACCGACACTCAAACCTATGGGCCAGATCTGACAATCCAATCTCGGCGCCCATACTGTTGTTCAAAGCAAAAGTAGACAAGAGGATCCTCCATGCATAAGGGGCAATTTGGGCCATGGGGAGAGAATTCAGGCGGATGAACTCTTGGATCATCGGGGGAAACGGAAATTTAAGACCAAGGACGAAAGGGTAAGTGTACAAGCAAATCCACCCCGCACAAAATGCGTCTGGTTTCTGACCGAGTTTGGGAATGAGGATCACCACATCGTCACCCAGGCCAAGCAAAGCTTTGATCCTAGGGATGTCCTCTTGGGTTAGGTGAGAATCACCGAAATGTAGTCTTTTAAGGACTCCCTGCGAAGGGAAGTCGTCGTCCTCTATAAGGTCAATGGTGGCGGATGAAGATGACGTGAGACGGGTTTTGGCCATGATAACTAAGGTGAGAGAAGCAGGAGTACCTTAAAAGACGGAAGGAGGCGGCCCTGACAGTGAAAGGATATTGAAGAAGAAGGGTTTGGGGAGACGGAAATTTGAAGATTTTGAGGAAAACAAATGATGGCGAAAGAGAAAGAAGGGGACGGGTGAGATTAAATAGGAGAGGGTAGTTGGAGTTTTGAAAAATGTGAATTGAATTATAGTATGCGAGAAGACACTCAACGATACACTGCAATTTCCCGCTCAAATAATTAGGGTTGCGCTTTCGCGGAAAATTGGGGGCAAATTGTTAGGCCCAAAATCTAGATATGGGCTGATCTGGGGCAGCAAGTCTGGAAGCAGTGTGGGACGCAGGGCATCAGGGAGCCAGGGTGACAGCATCAGGGTGCAGCGCAGAACGTGGGCTATGATCCGCATAGAAGAAACATATGAGAGTTCTATCACTTACCATATCCAGGGAAGGAAAGTCCTATTCTGTATCAAATTAGGAATAACTTGGAGGGAAAGCAAGAAACCCTAGCTAGCCAAGCTAGCCAAGCTCCCCTATATAAAGAGCCTCAACGCAAAGAAGAAAGATCATCAGAAATACGAGAACTACACCCTAGAATTCATAGCATAACGCACGAACTGTATTTCCTCCCGAATTATAGTGAAAATCTTGGTGGGATTCCGTCTCCCCCCGGGGTTGTTTCCCAAATTGGGTTTTCCGCGTCACCAAAATTGCTTGTGTTCTTTATTTACGTCGCACATCCAAATTAACATACAACAATCAATCAAATCATAACACGGGCCTAACACTTAGACCGCTTTAACCCTAAATTGGTAGAAATTTACCAAAACAGGATGTATGGGTAAAAATACCCTCTCATTTATTGTCATCATGATGTGGCAACTCGCAATTGGATAAAGTAAAGGCACACGGATCAGTAACCAAGGCAACAGGCCGCTAGATGCAAGGAAGAACAAAGTGGGATGAACCTAGATATTCAAGTGATACAAAGGCCACGTTTGAATTAAATAACAAACAGCCAGCAGGAACGATAAAATGGTCAGTAGGAACATTGCAGCGATCAGCATAAGCTTTGACAAAGTCAGCAACCACTTCCTATTTCATAGGAAGTGGAGCGTATGGTTGAGCATATGTAGGGAGCATGTGCAACGACTCAAAGAAGGGCTATAAAAGAGCAACAAACATCAGATTCAAGGCATTCATCATTGGCTCCACTCGAAGAAATATCATTCGCCACCTGAAACAAATAATATCATCTACACACTTAGAAATTAATACATCGTTCATCTCAATTTTACTTAGTCGTTTGGAGATCAATGTTGTACCTCCTGATCGTTCCAGCTAGGTTCACCCTCGGATACTATTACTGTAACACCCCCATATCCAGAGGAGCCTTAACTAGGCCTTCCTTAGCATATAAGGGCGTTACCATCTCGGTTACCCGAGGAAAGTAGTTATCAAACGTCAATAAAAGAACTATTAAGCTTTATTACAAGTGATTCAAACCAAAATACAATACAAGGTACAACTCAAAGACTACTCGCTATGACCATCATATCTCGTGAGGACTCATCCCCGGGACTCAGCTATCCACAACATCAACACCGCTAAGACCGATTTGCTCACCATAAGGGATCACGGCGGACACATAACAAACAAACAACCAAACAAGGTCGATCGAGATAAGACAAGACAATGGCAACTACAATCAACAACACGAACAATGACAACAAATCCCAACCATAATCACAATAATCCAACCAAACCTCACACATCGATCGTCCACCGGACCACCCGCGATGGGGACCGCACCGTTCCCACCTAAGCCCCGCTCATCATACGAGCGATAACCCTGTCCCATTAATGTGCACATCCCCTTCCGTGGCGGGTTCCACGAAGGGCGAAACTAGGGCGTGAAGCCACTCCCGCAAGTGACCCCACTCAGCCGAGAACGCATCTCGAGAACATCAACAACAACCACAACCATCACGATACAACAATTATAGCAGACAACCAAACACAACACAACCACAATATTCGACACACTAATCCATCTACAGAAACTGAGTAGGCGAACCTACCTTTACGCATCCGCAACCAATCCATGCCGACAAACAAAGTATCCAGCGCACAAGCAAAGCCTATTACCATCATGCAAATATCTATTACTACAAGCAAAACCCTAACTATAGAAACAAAGGCACGGATGATGAATATGACATACCTATTAGGGGAAACTCAGCAAAAGACCGCTACCCGACTCAAGAGACGCTCTCCTAAGGCTCAAGAATCTTCAAAAGGCATCCATGGAGGTTTTTAAGGTGAAGGGAAGGGAAAGGGGCGACTGAAGGATAAGAAGAAAGTGGCGGAAGTGATTTGCGGATTTAACAAAACGCGATATAAAACCCTCGCTGAAAACTGGGCACTCGATCGAGTACCCAACATACTCGATCGAGTAACCCCCTACTCGATCGAGTAACCTAGCTACTCGATCGAGTAGCCTCTACTCTATCGAGTACCACTCTTTCAACTCAACTCCAGATGACCTCGGCACTTAACTCTAAGGCTATTCCCGCTCCCAAGGTCGGTCAACGATTGTCAAAGGGTCCCTAAAAGGGCGGGTATTACAGTCTTCCCCCCTTAAAAAGAACTTCGTCCCCGAAGTTCAACTCACCTCTCCCGCTCCCGAACATAACACAACACTGTCTCCCCAACCTCCCGTTCAGACCACTACCTTTTGAAATATCCTCCCCCCCCCATGTCATCATCATCATCATCGTCCATATTTATATCTAATAACTTTTACTACTATCATGCAAACACTATTACCGCTAACCGTTACCCTATATACCTATGAAACATCAAACTCGCCATGCGAATCACCACCCACGATCACTCGACATACGGTATCGACTACCCAACTATCGATCTAGAACATGTCTCATACCAACTATCATGTGGTACAACCAATGCCACCGTGTTACTTGGTAACGTGATGCAAATACGATTCATCGCACTATAATAATTTTTTTTTTTTTTTTTTTTTTTTTTTTTTGAATACTAACACATTATAAACAACTACCAATAACATTATAAACGAGCAAGACATCATTCAAAACAACCTTTTTATTTTGCGACATTACTCTTCCCCTCTAAAAAAGAACTTCGTCCCCGAAGTTCACCACCCGAATACCAACGCGTATTACTTATTATTTTATTCCTGGCATAGGTTAACACATATTATTTACCGCGGACATTACTCGCTAAGTAGGTACTTGTTAAAATTGGAGACCATACATGACTCTCCGGGACAACTAGTTACCAATTCTAACTCACATTAACATTGCAAAGGGTGAAATGTACTTTAATGAGTAATGACAAGATAGCATAATGTAAAGGTAAAATAACAATAACCCGTCACCACCTCACTAATCGTTATCACGATGTATATAAAATCGAAATTTGACCCCCAACATATAGAATTGATGGTCCAAAGGTGTCATTACGCATCGATAGCCACATTAAACGTTAAACTTGCAATTATAAAACAATTGAACATTTTTAATTTTTGAAAACCCCAGAATAAGTGCTACTCGATCGAGTAACCATCGATACTCGATCGAGTGCCATGCTACTCGATCGAGTGTCTTGGCTACTCGATCGAGTGGCCTACAGTCGAGACTTTTCCTTCCCTAATCTCCCGCAACTACTTGATAGAGTACGAGGTACTCTATCTAGTACCTACAGTCGAGGTGTTTTATAAACTGCGGCGGATCATGTAATTCATATCTCGGTCTCATAGAGATCGAGTCGGGACGGTTTTCCCGACTTCTAACATCCCGCAGAAGTCAAAGTAAATCCTACCTTATGGCCAACAACACAAGTCTAACAAAGTCTAAGAAGAAACAATCAAAAGTCTTATAACAACATCCAACATCTAAAACTAACTACTACTAACAAAGATAAGAACAAGGAGTGTCACTCCTCCTACACACTTCTTCTTTGCTCGTACATCATCTCATCACCACCACCACCCGAAGTACCTGCCCCCGATGACCCGATCCCCGCATCCCCTCCTGCTCCTGCTCCTGGGCCTGCGTACCATGGAGTCATGCCACCGTAAGGGAAGGACTGAGGTGTCCCCCACGCCGACTGATCCACCCCGTAGGAATGGAAAACCCCTGAGTAGTCCCCAACTCCACTCCACCAAACTGGATGCGGTCCCTCGGTCCCTATCCCCTGAGTGTATGCCATCTCGTGCATGTTCCGGAGTGTCAAAGTAGATGACACTCTCTCCGACAATTAGCTGGACCGCATCTCCAGGGTGTCGAGATAGGGGTAGTACGGGAAAGGCAAAATTCTTCTTTGTGCCCTCCGCCGTGGCCTAGTCCCCGAGGCCCTCTCCCTCACTCGACGGGGTCCCCTCACCACTCTGGGTCTCTCCACCCTCTAGACTTCCGCATTCTCGCCCTTCGTCGGCTCCGGCATCTCCCGGAGGATGGTGCCATCAATCGATAGGTCTGCACCAAGGGGGTCCGTCATCATCCTCCTCCTCCTCGTCATCTGAGTCCACAGTCACCACTGTCGGCTCCAAGGGCTCTATGGCTGGGAGGTGCTCAGGAGCTGGAATCTTCATCCAACTCATCCCCCACACCCTCCATGCTAGGCTACCGTCAGCCAAGGTTCTCAACCACTTCAGGTCGAGATAGTATTCACGATCCATGGTAGGCACAGGGGTAACTAGAGGCACGTATGCCGAAGAGGCCTCAAAAGAGGTTAGCTTTTCAGCTAACCGAGTGGCAATAGCACCACAGCTCAAGTATCGAGAAGGAGAAGAAGCCATCAAGGCAAGAGCAGCACAAACTATGGAAGGAGCATTGAAGACCACCTTCTTGGTCCGCTCCGGGTTCAGGTACGACATCAGAAGTAAGACCTCATGGTTATTCAACTTACTGATATCCTTTCTATCATAGAGGAGGTTTGAAAGAGAACGGAGAAAGACTCTCAAGGTGATGTGCTGAACGTCGTTAATCAGCATATTGCTCGAGGTGGGAGCTTGTTTCCCAGTCAAGCAAGGCATTAGGCGGCAGACGCCGCACTTAGCTGGAATGTCGGTGATGGAGTCCTTGGGAGGCTTGGCCAAACCAAGGTGACAGGCAAACAAATCCATGGTCAACAGAAAACTGGTATTCATCAGTCTAAACTCAACAGTCTGACCCGCTGGGTCATAGTTAAAGGAGCTCATGAATTCTAGGGTAAGGAAAGGGTAAGTGTGCTTCCTCAGCCGGTACAAACCCGTAAACCCCAAGGTCTCGAATATGTGACGGACATCCGTCTCTATCTCCAACTCCTCTAACACAGCGGTGTCAATACACTTTGTAGGTCTCATCTTGCGTTTTTGTAAAGCTACAAAATGCTCCCTTTGCTTGAAGTCAACAAACACAACTGTAGGGTGTTCGGGGACCGTGGGTACCACGGGCCCGCTCCCCTCCCCTGTCTCAAGTGTGTTACCCCTCCCCCGCTTACTTTGGCGAAGCCCAAAGTTCAGTCTCGGCATCTGTTTTAGGCATAAGTCCAAACAACTTGTATAAACATTCAAGCACTTGTTTCATGTAATTTGAACTCACATACCCAGCTAAGCACACAACTTTCCAACAAATTTTGACATGTGAAGCACATAATTCATGCTATTAACCTTGAATATTAAGATAAGTACACATGTTTATCAACAGTTTCTAAAATTTTAACATACAAGTTCAAATTATTACTACTCACAAGCCACGGCGGTGAAGGAAATTATCATGACGGTTACATATGTTTGACAAATTTGAATATCCTAGCATGATTCTAAGGTCATTCGAGGCACACTTCCAATCACCGGTTACTAAATCAAGAGAAAGAGTAAGGAATTTTATAGCATATCATCATCACTTCCATATTATGTTCAATAACCCAACTAAATTTTTCAGACGGTCTTTACAGCTGAGACAATTTTGGCATAATCTCATCAACAATCGTTCCTACTATCATACTGAGGTTCGACTCATACTTATAATGTCAATTGCAACATAAATTTTCAATTATAAATCACGAATTTCCATTTGGGGCACTTTTAAGACGGAGTTTTAAGGCAAATTTTTAAGGGTAAAATCATCAAAATCTATCCTCCATCATAATATAAACAATGCTTAAGGCTTAATTCTACCATCTAACCATTGCAAAACAACCAAAAATCAACTTCAATTTTGGTAACCCTAGAAATTTCGATTCCAACTATGTATGTTTCTAATCTAATCTACAGCAATTAGTCACCAACAAGCACGAATAGGAGGCATGTGAATCATGTTTCAACCATCAAAACAACAATTTACTCATGTGAATCGAAATTTTCAGATTATTTCACTATTTTAACACATTCAAAGTAACAAATCACATAAATTATGAAGAATAACATACCTTGATTGATTAGTAAAGTAAAGAAACGAATTAAACAAGAAAATCAACCCCAAGAATCACTACTAACCCAAGGGAAAGAGAGGATTTGAGAGGAAAAAAAAAAAGAATTTGAGAGTGATCTAGGATGGGTGTGTCGGAATATAGAAGAATAAGAAGAAGAATTAGAAAGATTAGGGGTTTTATGAAAACCCGCAGGTTATCTTGCTTGCCGAAACTTACTCGATCGAGTACAGGGGTACTCGATCGAGTACCACCCTACTCGATCGAGTGGCTTGGCTACTCGATCGAGTACCACCCTACTTGATCGAGTAGAAGCTATTTCGTCGAGTATCTATAGGAAATTTCACCATATCCCGACGTCATAGTCTCTTAACTAGATCGTGTAAGGTCTACTCGGTCAAGTAGGCACTTGCACTCGGTCAAGTTTAGTTAAGTACTCGGTATGAAGTATGAAGTAAACCGAGAATACCTGCAAAACAACATAACGTGTCGAGTCCAAACCAAGTTCGGGATTCGACACTAATCATCACCTTCAATCACGTTTTATAACCATTATCGCGCCAAATACAACCCTTCAATAACTAAGAGACATATTACGTTACGTTATACAATTACCTAACTCGGTCTACCTATCACCGAGTTATTTATAATCTAGTCGTGTCATTTTATTGCACTTAAACTTGTGTTACCTGTTACTACTGAACTCATGCTTACCTCCAGTTGAAGCGGATGATTAACATTATGCATACTTTTCAAAACAAATTAATCTACCATGTTTCACATTCTATCATAAGCAATCTATTTTGCATAGATCAAATATTACGCAGCGGAAAAATTTCAACTAACTAACAAAGCATATACACATTACCATATGCCGTGATTCGAATTATTACTCATATATACTATAATTATCATTGGAATCATCGCGGTAGGATCTATAAACTCACTTACAACTTCCGTCGCCATTAACTTACGGCGAACACCTACGTGTTCACTATCCATGTTACAACATTCAGTTCCACATTTTCACGCATTCCTATCACTTAAACTTTCGTCACATATCTCATAGCCATTACATAGGCTCACCAATCATCTAAGGACCTTACTCATCTCATTGACAATTACCCTACATGGTCTAATATATCACTAATACACCCCTTATCAATTCTAATCAAAGACTTAACCGGAAATAGCCCCGGCACAATTTAACATACACAGCACACATAGACACACGGACTCCACATTCCCATCCCACGTGACTGGCTTAAGTGTCATGGGGCCAAGATTTTGAAATGAGGGCGCCTACTCACCCAAAATCTAGCATCAGCTGGGGCTCCCATTACACATACACCAGGTTCATTTTATTAGACTCCCTACGTTCATTATGTTCATTTGTTACAGGTTCCAAAATCGTCGCTCTGATACCACTTTGTAACACCCCATATCCAGAGGAGCCTTAACTAGGCCTTCCTTAGCATATAAGGGCGTTACCATCTCGGTTACCCGAGGAAAGTAGTTATCAAACGTCAATAAAAGAACTATTAAGCTTTATTACAAGTGATTCAAACCAAAATACAATACAAGGTACAACTCAAAGACTACTCGCTATGACCATCATATCTCGTGAGGACTCATCCCTGCCCGGACTCCAGCTATCCACAACATCAACACCTGCTAAGACCGACTGCTCACCATAAGGGATCACGGCAGACACATAACAAACAAACAACCAAACAAGGTCAGTACTGAGATAAGACAAGACAATGGCAACTACAATCAACAACACGAACAATGACAACAGTCCCAACCATAATCACAATAATCCAACCAAACTCACATCGATCGTCCACTGGACCCGACCACCGCCATGGGGGACCGCAGCCGTTCCCACCTAAGCCCCGCTCATCATACGAGCGATAACCCCGTCCCATTAATGTGCACATCCCCTTCCGTGGCGGGTTCCACGAAGGGCGAAACTAGGGCGTGAAGCCACTCCCGCAAGTGACCCCACTCGGTAGAGAACGCATCTCGAGAACATCAACAACAACCACAACCATCACGATACAACAATTATAGCAGACAACCAAACACAACACAACCACAATATTCGACACACTAGACCATCTACGAAACCGAGTAGGCGAACCTACCTTTACGCATCCGCAACCAATCCATGCCGACAAACAAAGTATCCAAAAGCACAAGCAAAGCCTATTACCATCATGCAAATATCTATTACTACAAGCAAAACCCTAACTATAGAAACAAAGGCACGGATGATGAATATGACATACCTATTAGGGGAAACTCGAAAAGACCGCTACCCGACTCAAGAGACGCTCTCCTAAGGCTCAAGAATCTTCAAAAGGCATCCATGGAGGTTTTTAAGGTGAAGGGAAGGGAAAGGGGCGACTGAAGGATAAGAAGAAAGTGGCGGAAGTGATTTGCGGATTTAACAAAACGCGATATAAAACCCTCGGCTGGCGGGCACTCGATCGAGTACCCAACATACTCGATCGAGTGAACCCCTACTCGATCGAGTAACCTAGCTACTCGATCGAGTAGCCTCTACTCTATCGAGTACCACTCTTTCAACTCAACTCCAGATGACCTCGGCACTTAACTCTAAGGCTATTCCCGCTCCCAAGGTCGGTCAACGATGGTCAAAGGGTCCCTAAAAGGGCGGGTATTACAATTACTACTAGTGGATCATTGGTGGGATACCATTTCCCCTCGCGGTTTTTCCCACATTTTGGGTTTCCCGCGTCACCATTTTGCTTGTGTCGCTTGTCTCTCTTTCTTTTTCGTTTGTCTTTCTTTCGTACTAGTTGTTTACTTTCGTTCTCGCTATGTTCTTATTACCGATCTACTTAAGTCCTTAATATCGTATTTTAATTGGAATAGCCGCATTGACTCACAAATCTCTAGTCGGTAAAATCTTACCAAAACAGTTTGGCGCCCACCGTGGGGCATTTTGGTTAAATCCTGGTTAAAATACCTCTTTTCGAAGTATCCTAACATCTCTATAGTTGGTCATGTCAGGATACAATCAGAACGTATTAGATCCGATGAGTACATCAGTGCAAACTCCAGTAGTAGGGGCGATGCCAGTAACCTTCGGTGTCCTTACAACGGCGGTCCCTAGCACCATAGTGACTGCAGGCCAGGCTCAGTCCCAAGTATCAGCAAAGCCTCCTTACTCCCCCAAAATCACGGATCAGGGAGCAGGGAAGGCTGGAAAATCACCAGTTATTAATCCTGTGCCAAAGCCTAATAAGGATGGGAGTCAGCAACGCCCAGGATCACCAGGACACCTGATAGGAGCCTGTTTCCCAGGAGCATCACAACCAGATCCGGTATAGCAGTTGCTCCAAGGAATGACATCCTTGCAACAGGCGGTGACAGGGTTACAAAGGGACAACCAGTCCTTGCAAGGGAAGATAGATGCAGTGTCACCCCTGGGAACGACCCAGCAGATGGCAAGGTCGACACTCGGCTACGGGAATGCTAGGGAGTACTCAGGAAGGCTACTGCCGCAGAATCTAGTAACAAGGCTCGATATGGATACGCTGACATCAGGGGCAACCACGCCACCCGAGCAAGCATATCCAGCAGAAACGGTGGCCACCCAAGGTACGATCCAACCACCAGGGGTTCCACCACTAACATGGATGCCACATATGTACCCCATGGTACTCAATCATGTGGGATTAAGAGCATTGACAACAGATCCCATATCAACAACCAGCAGAACGCCCGTGGTACCAGGGAGCAACCCAGGGGAACAGTCAGCAAGAAACGCATACCTTGGGATATGCTCCTATATGCCGTATACCCCAGACAATCAGTCCAGGCCTATTGTGAACTCAACACCATTACCTGGAAGCTACATGGTACCTCCTTACATGCCAGGAGGAACACCAAGTCCATATGGGATCTACTCAGTACCCTACAACCAGGGTATGGGGGTAGGAAGCCATATAAAACAACAGTTGCAGGATATCAGGTCCCTACTCAGCAAGGTTCCAGGGTTACCACGTCCCATGGAGGTAACAACCCCGGAGTGTTATGCGGATTCCCCCTTCATGGACAACATTGCCCTTGCCAGCATGCCAAAGGGGTTTACCACACCAACAATGACTTTGTATGATGGAACAGAGGATCTGCTGGAGCACATCAACCAGTACAAATAGAAAATGACGGTGGTTGCATCAACAGGGCCTGCGAAGGAGGCATGTATGTGCAAAAGATTCGGTTCCACCTTGTCAGGAGCCGCACTCCAGTGGTACATTAACCTTCCCAACAAATCTATTTCCAGCTTCACAAGGTTAGTGAATGTTTTCAATCAGCAGTTCGCAAGCAGTCGCAAGCAAGAAAAATTATCCAATGATCTATACCGGATCGTCCAGAGGCTGGAGGAGTCCACTAGGGATTATCTCGCCAGATTCAATCTTGAAAAAATATCTATCCCTAGCTGCAACCCTACAATGGCAGTCAACGCCTTCAGAAGGGGACTGCATCGCGACTTTGATTTGTACAAGGATCTCACCAAGCATCCATGCGCCACCTTTGAGGAAGTCAAGAAAATGGCAGAGGCTACTTATCGCCTAGAGGAGGATGAGGATAGAAGGGACCTGTATGGAATAGAGTCGTCCAACAGAAAAATCACAATAGAGAAAAAGAATGAAAGAGCCAAACCCTACAGCAACAACACATTGAACATAGTCTCAGGAGAAACAAAGAGCATCGAGGCTCCACCTAAGCTCAGTGAGTATGGGTTCAACACTGGACTTGATGTGGTAATAAAGGCAATCAGGGAGCTAGGGCAGAGGGCCAGGTGGCCCAAGATGATAACCCCCCGGGAGAATGACATAAGAGATGCCAGCAAAAGGTGTGAATACCACAATGATATTGGCCACAATACAGAAGATTGTATAGTACTACGAAAAGAAGTGAAGCACCTCTACAGTGTTGGATGCTTGGATCACCTGCTCCCCAAGGGGGCAAAATCTGGAAAGGTCAATACTGCTGACCAGGCCCAACCATCCCCACCTCCACCTTACTCAAAGGTCGTGAGCATCATCACAGGGGGGTCGGAGATATGTGGTCTCACTTATTCAGCAGCAAAGCGCCATGAAACCGAGAGTAAATGAGATAAACCAGAGTTCTCCCTCAGGGTCAGCAGACAGGATCTACCAACAATCTCATTCGACGAGGCAAACGTATCTGATGAGGAAGAACACCACCATGACGCCTTTATCACTACCCTTTCTATAGGGAATTGCCTTGTTAAAAAGATATTGGTAGATACATGAAGCTCTGTGAATCTGATAATGCTGGAAACCATAAAGAACATGGGGTTCAGCGGGAAAGACCTGGTGCACAAGGCAGTACCCATGTAGGCTTCAGCGGAGAAACTAAACAATCCCTTGGAGAAATAGTGATACCTACATTTGCAGGGGGTATGAGCAAACAAGTACGGTACTTGGTCATTTATGGTCCGTCAACTTATAACGTGATACTTGGCAGGCCCTGGATCCACGAAATGAAAGCGGTACCATCAATGTTCCATCGGAGCCTGAAGCTCCCTACACCCTGGGGGGTACAGGAGATACGGGGAGATCAAAATGTAGCTCGGGATTGCTACAAGAACACTCTGAAACCCACTGCAGCTGGTCCAGCATAGCAATTACAGAAACTATGCGTCCAAAGGGAGTATATTGCACCTCCCCAGGAGGAACTCGACGAAGTAAACCTAGACCCACTGTTTCCAGCAAGAACAGTGCTTGTGGGAGCTGATTGTGCAGGTAACATCCGCGAGCAGATAATTGAATTTCTACGTACTAACATGGATTGTTTCGCTTGGTCCCATAGCGACATAATTGGCATAGATCCAAGTGTAATTACACACCGGTTAGATGTAAACCCGAGCTTTCCTCCAGTCCAGCAGAAAAGGCGGAAATTTGCTCCTGAAAGGAACGAGGTGATAAACCAGGAGGTACACAACCTCCTGGGAGCAGGCAAGATCAGGGAAGTTAACTACCCATAATGGCTCTCAAATGTTGTGGTTATACCCAAGAAGAACAACAAGTGGAGAGTATGTGTCGATTTCACAGATCTTAACAAAGCTTGCCCAAAAGACCCGTTCCCCCTGCCGCACATTGATTCCATGGTAGACGCTACAACAAGGCATGAGCTACTTACCTTCCTTGACGCCTAGAGTAGGTACAACCAAATAAAAATGGAACCTAAGGATTAGGAGAAAACAACCTTCAGATCTGACAAAGGCTTGTACTGCTACAATGTGATGCCCTTTGGCCTCTAGAATGCTGGTTCCACCTATTAACGCCTGGTGAAAAGAATGTTCAAGGAGGATATAGGGAGAACAATGGAAGTCTACATTGACGATATGGTAGTCAAATCCGAGAAGGCAGAACAACATATGTCCCATCTTGATAATACCTTCTCGATCCTCAGAAAATACCATATGAAGCTTAACCCCCTGAAATGCACTTTTGGAGTTTACTTTGGGAAATTCCTGGGGTACTTGGTGACGAAAGAGGGATAGAGGCTAGCACGGAACAAATCAAAGCAGTACTTCAGTTAGAGTCTCCTCATAAGCCAAAGGACGTACAGAGGCTCACAGGATGGGTAGCAGCCCTAAACCGGTTCATATCAAGGTCCTTAGACAGGTGTCGATTGTTCTATGACATCCTGAGGAAGAGCCAGAAGTTTGAGTGGACGCAGGAGCATGAAAAGGCGTTTAGGGAGCTCAAGCACTACCTGAGCACCCCTTCTTTTCTCTTAAAGCCAGAACAGAGAGAACCGCTGTACTGGTATCTATCAGTGACAGAGGCGGCTGTAAGTGCTGTACTGGTACGAGAGCACGAAGGTATGTAGAAAAAAGTATACTATATAAGCAAGTCTTTGTTACCTACAGAGACCAGGTACACATCTCTAGAAAAACTCGTTTTAGCACTTGTTACTGCTTCGTACAAATTGCGCACCTATTTTGAGTCACGTACAATTTCAGTCGTGACCAACTACCCCCTGAGAACCATAATGAGGAAACCCGAACTATCAGGGAGAATGGTTAAGTGGTCTGTCCACCTGAGTGGGTACGACCTGAAATTTGAACCCCGAACAGCCATTAAGTCCCAAGCCCTAGCTGACTTTGTGTCAGACTTTAGTCCCACCCTTCAAGAACAAGCCGACAGTGAAATCTTGACCCTAAGTGAGGCTAAAGGGGAGTAGGTATAGAAGTTACATATTGATGGGGCATCCAATATGAAGGTAGCAGGGGTAGGGATGGTCCTGAAATCACCTCAGGGGGAACAGATAATACAGGTAGTACGGTGCAAGTTCAAAGCAACGAATAATGAGGCAGAATATGAGGCCTTAATCTTAGGACTCCATTTACCCTTAGAATTGTAAATCAACCGCATTGAGGTGTATAACGACTCCCAACTGATCGTAAACCATGTGAATAACGTAGACACGGCCAGGGATCCTAAAATGATAGCCTACCTGGAAGTAGCGAAGGAGATCAAACTCCGCTTTGTCTCCTTCAACATCCAGCAGATACCAAGGGATCAGAATGTTGAAGCGAATGCTCTTGCCACCCTGGGAGCAACCTTCACTCCAGGGGAAGTGGGTGCTATACCGTTTATACATGTCATAAAGCCTGCCATATGTTAGAATGAACAGAAGAATGCCAGTAAGGCTGCAACCACCCAGTGGACATACGAAGCAGGGATACTGTATACTGCCACACCCCCGGAAAGAGATTGATGATTGGCGCAAGCCTTACATTAGTTGGCTACGTGATGAGGTATTACCACCTGACTAGAAAGACACCAGGAGCTTCAAAATGAAATCCTCCAGATTCGTACTCGTTGATGGTATCCTATTTAGGAAGTCCTTGGCAGGACCCTATCTGAGGTGCTTGAGCATACATGAGACACAGGCAGTAATGTGTGATATGCACAGTGGTGATTGTGGAAATCACACAGGGGGTAGGAGCCTATCCAACAAGACACTAAGGAAGGGTTACTTCTGGCCTACCATGAGGAAGGACGCCGTAGATTACGTCAAGAAATGTGAAGAATATCAAAGGCACGCTCCTGTCAGCCACCAGCCAGCAGAACATATGCATCTGATCATCTCGCCTTGACCTTTTATGAAATGGGTAATGGACCTTGTGGGACCATTACCCCGTGCTTCTGGAAACAGGACGTACATGCTGGCAATGACGGACTACTTCTCTAAATGGATATAGGTAGAAGCTTTCCCTCAGGTCCTGGAGAAGCATGTGATATCTTTCATCAAGAGGAACATAGTAAGCAGATGTGGCATCCCTTCATAAATCATATGTGACAACGGGTCACAATTCGTATCCAACAGGACGGAAGACTACTGCTCCAGGTGGAACATTAAGCTGTTTAAGTCCACTCCTAGGAATCCGCAGTCCAACGGTCAGGCAGAATCCAGTAACAAGATAGTCATGAACAACCTAAAAAGAAGGCTGGAGGAGATAGAAGCCAACTGGGGAGATGAGCTCCCCTTCGTGCTGTGGTCTGGTAGAACTACCTCCAAAGTGGCAACAGGTCAAACACCATTTAGTCTGGTATATGAGTCCGAGGCAGTTATTCCCTCTGAGGTGCAAGTACCGACACATCGATATGTCAATGCCACCAAAGAGAGGAACCAGGTAGAAATGACCAGCAGCCTGGATACCATTGATGAGCCAAGGACCAGCGCCCAAATCAAGATGGGAGCCTACAAGCAGACATCTGCCAGGAGTTACAACAAAAACGTAAGGGTGAGAACGTTGCAGGTAGGGGACCTGGTACTCAGGAAGGTATACCCAAACACCAAGAACCAGAGTGCAGGCAAATTCGCCTACAACTGAGAAGGTCCCTACAGCATAGAAGGCATCGTGGGCAATGAGGCATACAAGTTGGAGACTATGGATGGGGAAGCTGTCCCTAGATCCTGGAACATCATTCACCTTAAAAAGTATTATGTCTGAGGTTTTAGGTACAGGACCCAGAAGTTCCACCTCTAACAGGTACATTCAAGGACCCTTGAATCATAACATTCAGTACTCCAGAAACCTTAGAACATGAACTAACTTGCTAAAGGTGTCTTTGATGAAGCAGTTATCGCTTCAAGGGGAAAAACCGCAGAACCCACTTGCTGGAGACACAGCTCACTCTCTGATGAGGTACATACGCAAAGAACTAATCATTTTGTTTTGTACGGCCTGACTGTACCACCTGCATTGGTCTAACAGCAACATCTCTTTTGACAGCAGGAACAACTGAGTCACCAGGAAAGGTCTTTCGTTCAGTACGCACGTGCTAAGTCTCCTGAATTCAGCAGGTACTACTAAGGAAATGACAACTTAAAACGTATCTTTCAAATCCTTTGTGTCAAAACCCTTTTTCTTATTTTCCCTTGGTGTCAACTTCATAGGTGTCACAAGGAGCAAAATGTGATAGCAGCGTACTTAGTATTTCAAAAGGCCAAATTGAAACTCTATTTTCTTTTAAGTTGTTATAAAACTCTAGAGGAACACACTTTGTGCTCCCCAAATCATTTTGGATTTATGAAATTGCTTCCACTTTTAGGTTTATCATTGTTTTTGGATTGAATGTGGATATGGTAAGTTGAATATTAAGGCAATGTCCTAGTAGGCTAATTGATGAATAGGAACTAGTAAATTATTCCTCCTGCAGGAAGTACCCAATGTGCACGTGGTCGAAACAGAGCGATTCGAGCATCCTGATGGACAGAAATCTCCCTGAAACCACCATAGACACCTCACCAAGTACGAAGCCGGCACACAGACAGAAAGAATGAAAAATTGCTAGAAAAAAAAAGTAGGAACAAAACAGGAAATTTCATAAACACCCCTCAGGAGGGGGAATTTGAAAAATTAATATTTTCTCCCCTCTTACGAGGCAAAAACCAAAGAGTACTAAAAGGTGCCCCAAGATAAAATTAAAATTTATATGCCTAAACTAGGCAGCAGCAGCAGCAGAATCCGGGGCGGCATCAGCAGGAACATCTACAGGGGCGTTGGGCTCCACAATAGCCTCTCCCCCAGATGGACCATCCCCTCCCTGAGCAACAAGGGCATCCTCCCTAACCTCCTCGACCGACACGACAGTTGGTTGTTCAGTCCTAGCACTGGTCTCTCCTTCATCACCACCCAGTATGTCGTTGATGAGGCTGAAGTCCGGCTTGATTGGATATGCAGCATTGAACAGATGTTACTCCTCAGCAAGGTCCCAGTTAGAGTGTTCACCCGCCTCAAACTCCTTAATGCATTTGATCTTTGTTTTCCAGGTGGAAACCAATGTAGAGTCCAAGAGCAGGTGCTTCAGCAGCTCCACCTCCTTGTGAGCCTCTTCCATACGCCCTTCTGCCACCCTCCTCTCAGCATCCAGGTGCTTCTAGGCAGCTGCCTTCTCCTTAGCCAACTTCTTCTAGGCAGCCACCTTCTTCCTTCTAGCCAGCGCCAGATCTGCCTCCGCCTTCCCCAGGTTGACGTTGAGGTTTTCACCTCCCCCATCAATCTAGCAACCTGCCTGCGCAGGAACAGGCCGTCCTACAAAACCTGCAAGAGGAACAGTCCGCAACACGAAGAAAATAGACCAGTGAAACATAAAGGGAATTAAAAAAGTTACCTGTAGGGCGCGTCTAGGAGCTTCATCTAGTACAACAGGAAGAGGGGTATTTCCCAGAGAATGGACAACAACAGGGAGCAGGAACTGTTCCATGTGAAGCCACAGAGGCACCCCAGTGGACCCATACCCCTTGGGAAGGCAGATTACAGCGGAAGTATTGGGTAGAGGTGACCTAGGAGCCACTATAGCCAGAGGAGCAATCTCAACAGGGACAGGCGTGCTAACCAGCTCATTTTCAGCAGGGAGTGATGGCCTCTTCCTGGGAGAAGGACCGGAGGAGGCAGAAGCAACTTGCTTCCTCTTTCTATACAGCAGGGAAAGAGAGGAAACAGGAGTATTTCCTAGTACAGGAACACAGTTAAAACATAAACACAAATGACCATATAGCAAGAACGAAAAACTATAAAGAACGAAGCCTTAGCAGACGACATCTGGAATTCGGTAGCTGGGGGTTCTTGCTGACTGGAGGAGGTGCCAACTTCCTCTTCTTCTTCTTCCACTTCCTCCTCTTCCTTCTCTTCTTCTCTCTCTTCTTCCTCCTCTTGCTCTCCTTCACAAATGTCAAGAGGTTCGAAGGCGGATGCAGTACTAGGGGAAGAAAGTACACCAGGTTAAGAACGAGTTGCAACAGGAAGAACAAATAAATGGCTAATCACATTGTGATATCTCGACGTAACTGGCTGCTACATACCTGCAGCAGTACACCAGTAAGAACATTAAGGTAAAAGAAAAACAACAGACACCCAGAAACTAAAGTTACCTTTAGAGGCCCCCCACTTGTCAAATAAGTACTCGGGGGTGGGGGTAAAAGAGTCAATGTTAACAAAGATGAAGTTCGTATTCCAGCCTTCATCCCTCACTTTAGGAAGAAGGATCACACCAGGGTTGCTGGCGTTGCAGGACCTCAAGGTGATAAGCCCGGCAACAAAGGGCCTGAAAGTATAGAGCAAAGCGAGGCCACCTAGACCAATCCCAGAGCATGATCCTCAGCGAGGATGCAGAGCAAAATCAGAACGCGCCATGCATGAGGCACAAGCTGGCAGATCGCCAACATGTAGTGACGCAGGATGCTTTGCACCAGAGGAGGGATGGGAAAAGACAAGCCCTGGATAAAAGGGTACTCGTACAGGCATACCCAGTAAAGCTGGAATCGCACAGATACTGATCTGCGAGGATCCTAGAGGATCGGAAGGGAGAGAGAGAAGCAGCAGATGGCCCCCCATGGGGAGAAGGAGGAGGAACGGTACGCAGATAGACTTTTTGACCATGATTGCGAAGTTTATAGGCGAAAAAATCAAGAGAGAGAATAGAAAGTGAGGAGTTTACCTTGTGGATAGGGAGATTTTATAAGGGAGGGAGAGTAAAGGGTTTTTAGGAAAGGGGGTAATATGGACGAGAATAAAGGAAGTGGGAGGGGGAGGGGTGTATTTATAACCAAAAGGAGTTAGGAGAGGGAGTTAAGAGAGGAAGTTAAGGGAAGGAGTTAAGAGAGGGAGTTAGTGAGAGGAAGTTAAGGGATGAAGTTAGGTTGGGAGGGGATCGAGGGAAAGGAGACGTGGGGGAGGTGGGGAGTTATTGAGAGGAAGTGGCTGATTAGACATCTAACGGTCAGACTCAGTGGATAAGAATGTAAGTGGGATGATGTCACGCTATGACATCACCACTACATGCAGCATTAGGAGGGAAGTAACTCCCAGCATCCATCGAGCAACAACAGAACCTGGCAGTTGCTTGGGGGTAATTGTATGGGTAAAAATACCCTCCCATTTTCATCATGACGCGGCAACTCGCAATTGGATAAAGTAAAGGCACATGGATTAGTAATCAAGGCAGCATGCTGCTAGACGTAAGGAAGAACAAGGGGGATGAACCTAGACATTAAAGTGATACAAAGGCCACGTTTGAATTAAATAACAAATAGCCAGCAGGAACGTTGAAATGGTCAGTAGGAACATTGCAGCGATCAGCAGAAGCTTTGACAAAGTCAGCAACCACTTCCTATTTCATAGGAAGTGGAGCGTATGGTTGAGCATATGTAGGGAGCATGTGCAACAACTCAAAGAAGGGCTATAAAAGAGCAACAAACATCAGATTCAAGGCATTCATCATTGGCTCTACTTGAAGAAATATCATTCGCCACCTGAAATAGATAATATCATCTACACACTTAGAAATTAATACATCGTTAATCTCAATTGTACTTAGTCGTTTGGAAATCACTGTTGTACCTCCTGATCGTTTCAGCTAGGTTCACCCTAGGATACTATTACTACTAGTGGATCATTAGCGGGATACCATTTCCCCCCGCGGTTTTTTCCACATTTTGGGTTTCCCGCGTCACCATTTTGCTTGTGTCACTTGTCTCTCTTTCTTTTTCGTTTGTCTTTCTTTCGTACTAGTTGTTTACTTTCATTCTCGCTATGTTCTTATTACCGATCTACTTAAGTCCTTAATATCGTATTTTAATTTGAATAGCCGCATTGACTCACAAATCTCTAGTCGGTAAAATATTACCAACACAGTGGACATGCCAAAGAAGTTTGTGGTCCCATCAATGAGGACATATGATGGAACTGCAGATCCGTAAAACCATGTACTCTTCTACAAACAGAGAATGTTGGCTGCATCCATTCCAAGTGAGCTGAGACTTGTATGCATGTGCAAAGGTTTTGGGACGACCCTGACTGGAGCAGCTTTACAATGGTACAACAACCTGCCTAATGGGAGCATCAAATCCTTTGCTGATCTGATAAATTCATCCAATCAGCAGTTCGCTAACAGAAGGGAGCTCGAAAGGAGATCCAGTGATCTATAAAGAATCAAGCAAAAGCCAGATGAGATGTTGAAGGCGTTCCTGTCCAGATTCAATAAGGAGAAAGTATCTATTCCAAAATGTGACATCGGAATAGCTGTAGAGGCATTCCAAAAGGGACTGATGCCAAATAGTGATCTCTATGACACCCTCACCATGCATCCCTGTCACATTTTTGAGGATGTTCAGGCAAAGGGGCTAGGTTATGTCAGACTGGAAGAAGACAAAAACTTCAATAAAGGCTCATCAACCAATGGAGCAGGGTATGTGAGATCCAACAGAAAGAACAATAACCAGAAAAGAGCCAATTCCACACCATCTCCATACGCCAAGCCTGATAGATCTGAAGTAAACTTTGCTCAAGAGCAACGAGGTAATTCCTACACCTTTCCTCCTATTCAGGAATATAACTTCTCTGTTGACATTGCAAGCCTAATCAAATGACTTGACAACATGGGAGATGCTGTCAAATGGCCGAGAAAGACTGACAATCCCAACTCCAGAAAGGATACAACCAGATGGTGTGAATTTCATATGGACATTGGGCATAGAACCGAAGAGAGCATAGGACTACGCAAGCAAGTGGCGTACCTGCTAAAGAAAGGCTACCTGAAAGATCTCATGCAATCAAAAGGCAGAAATGACGGCTCAGCCAGGAAGGATCAAGAACACGAGCCTGAACGTGATCTGCCTCCTCCACTATCGATTTTTGAGGTCAAATTCATAGATGGCGGATCAGAAATATGCGGCCTGACCAGCTCAACGGCTAAGAAGGTGGCCAGGGAGACAAAGATGAAATCACTATTTATGCCCAGAAACCTACCCTAAATCACCTTTGATAAAAGTGACATGCAAGGAATTCCTAACTTCCACCATGACGGCCTGGTCATTACAATGCAAATTGGCACTGCTCGAGTATTAAGGATCCTTGTTGATGGAGGAAGTTCAGTAAACCTAATCATGTTTGACGTCCTAAAAGCAATGAAAATCAGCGAAGATCAAATTACAAAGAAGTCAAGCGTCCTACTAGGATTCACCGGAGAGAGCAGGAATACCCTTGGAGAAATCTACCTACCAACATATGTGGAATGAGTAGCATTCTATGAATGATTTGGAGTCCTAGATTGCCTGTCTTCTTACAATGCAATTCTTGACAGGCCTTAGATCCAAAAAGTAAAAGCCATCCCTTCAACATACCACCAATGTGTCAATATTCCCACTGAACAGGGGATAGCAACAATCAAAGGTAAACAAAAATCCACTCAAGAATGTTACGCTGAGGCTTTGAAACCACCTACAACAAGTAAGTCCCTTGCCTAGTAATTACAGTACCCTGTCAGGAGTACCTATGTAGCACAATCCCAGATGGAAACCGATTAGGTAATTTTAGACGCTGAGTACCCTGACAGGTATGTTTTAAAAGGATCAGACGTCCCTAACGCTGTCAGGCTAGATCTGGTAAGTTTTCTTAAAAATAAATCTTCTTGTTTCGCCTAGTCCCATTTTGATATGACTGGTATTGACGCTGAAGTTATTACCCATAAACTCAATATTAACACAACTTTCAAGCCTGTGCAGCAAAAAAGACGCAAGTTTGTCCCGGAACGCAACACAATCATTAATGAAGAAGTAGACACACTTCTATACATGGGCATGATCAGGGAAGCCATGTACCCTGAATGGTTGGCAAATATGGTGGTAGTACAGAAGAAGAACGGCAAATGGAGGGTTTGTGTAGACTACGTTGACCTAAACAAATCCTGCCCAAAATATCCATTCCCAATACCACATATTGTCGCCATGATAGATGCAACAGCAGGGCATGAAATGCTAACCTTCCTGGACGCCTCCAGCGGATTCAACCACATCAAAATGCATCCAGCTGACCAAGAAAACACTGCATTCATCACTGAAAGAGGCAGATATTGTTGCACAGCAATGCCATTTGGCCTGAAGAATGTAGGGGCAACTTATCAACGCTTGGTCAACATGATGTTAAAAGACCAAATTGGAGACACCATCGAAGTCTACATTGATGACATGGTAGTCAAGTCAAAAAATGCAAAGGACCATGTAAGAGACCTTGAAAGAGAATTCAAAATCATAAAAAAATATGACATGAAGCTCAATCCGTCCAAATGCCACTTTGGAGTCTCAGCAGGCAAATTCTTGGGGTACATGGTCACCAAGAGAGGAATTGAAGCCAGCCCAGAACAAATCAAAGCCATCCTGGAGGTAAAATCACCCAAATCTGTAACACCCCCATATTCAGAGGAGCCTTAACTAGGCCTTCCTTAGCATATAAAGGCGTTACCATCTCGGTTGCCCGAGGTAAGTAATCATCAAAATTCGATAAAAGAACATTTATAGTTATATTACAAGCGTTACAACCAACTTAAAAAAAATAAAGATACAACTCGTGAGCTACATACTATCTCTATCAAAACTCGTGAGAACTCATCCAGCCAGAACTCCAGCTATCAACGCTATCAACACCTGCTAAGACTGACTGCTCACCATAAGGGATCACGGCAGACACATAAAACAACAAGACAACCACACAAGGTCGATCGAGATAAGACATGACAAAACCAACATCATCTATCAACACAACACAGCACAATCGGTCACACACACAATCACACCCACTCCAATCAATCTCCGTCACCGACTGTCCACTGGACCTGCCCTGCCAGTGGGGGACCGCAACCGTACCCACCAAATCCTTGCTCATTAAACCGAGCGATAACACTGTCCCATTAATGTGCACATCCCCTCCCGTGGCGGGTTCCACGGAGGGCAAAACTAGGGCGTGAAGCCACTCCCGCAAGTGACTCCACTCAGCCGAAGACGCACGTCGAGAACCAGAGACAACTAATCACAGACAGCTGCAATACAACGATAACCAACAAACTGTAAACACCAACCGATTACCGCATATACGCTGCCACACAAACACAACTACAACACAACAACCACGACAAAACAATCGACACACCAGACCATCCACATAAACTGAATAGGCGAACCTACCTTTAAGCAACTGCAACCATTCCATGTCCACAAATGCAAAACCCAGCAATAAAGCAACACCTATACACACAATACAACTATCTATCACCACCAAGCAAACCCTAACTGAAAACACAAGGCACAGATGATGATGATGACATACCAACAAGAGGAAAACGGGAAAAGGACCGCTACCCGACTCAAGTTATGCACTCCTAAGGCATAAGGACCTTCAAAGGCTTCCATGGAGGTTATATGGTGAAGGGAAGGGAAGGAGGCGACCTAAGGATCTGAAGAAATGAGGCGGAAATGATTTGCGGATTTAACAAAACACGATTATAAACCCTCGCTGAAAACCCGTTACTCGATAGAGTGGCTCACTTACTCGATCGAGTGGCCCCTACTCGATCGAGTATCTAAGCTACTCGATCGAGTATCCTCTACTCTATCGAGTACCGCCCCTAACTCAAAGCACAGGATGACTTTGGCACGCACTCCTAAGGACTATTACCACTCCCAAGGTCAGTCAACGCTGGTCAACGGGTCCCTAAAAGGGCGGGTATTACAGTCTTCCCCCCTTAAAAAGAACTTCGTCCCCGAAGTTCAACTCACCTATCTCAAAGCACAAGACACGGGAACACAACGACATCTCTACTCTTTCGACACAGGTCACTACTCCCCGGAAATACCATCCCTCATGTCATCATCATCAACTGTCTAACGCTCCATATAGATCGACCTCGACAAACTACTACTTGAAATACCAACCTCACTGCACAAACCTTCACAACTAACGATTACCCAACACATTACGAGATTACACTTTCATTAACAAAAACCATCAACACGAAATAAATCACATTAACACCACTATGTTATCCAACGATACGATTCTATTTCAACACATGACATCATAACTTGTCCCTTTATGACCGTCTTTTAAAGCACACTATCAATTTTACTTCAACACACAATATGCCCAACGAACAAATGCAAACAATTATAACTTCATACAAGAAATGTAACCAAAGTAATAGAAAACCTTATAAACAGACAACAAAATAATTGCAATATCGGCCTTTTTATTTTGCGACATTACTCTTCCCCTCTAAAAGGAACTTCGTCCCTGAAGTACACCACCAAATCACCACACATGTTATGTACTACCTACGACTTGACACATATATCTAACCCATAGCATTCATTATGGACATTACTCATTAATCAGACAACCCTTAAACCATAAAACACACGCAAGCATATTCGAATAACTAGCCGCCGTCAAGAATGCATGTATATATCAATTGTATATTTAGATAGGAAATACACCATTCCGGTGAATTATAAATAGCAGACATTACGGATGTAAAATGAATCCAATAAGAAACAATTACTACTTCACTATTTGTTACAGATACGCATCTAAAATCAAACCACGACCTCCAACATATGAAATTAACGGTTCCAATATGTTACTAATCATCAATAACCATGTAAAACACCAAACATGTAATTATAGAACCATTAAACAATTTTAATTTTACGAAAAATTCCTGTAACAGTGCTACTCGATCGAGTATATAAGATACTCGATCGAGTGCCTGCTACTCGATCGAGTAGCCCTGAGATCAGAATACCTCATTTCTGTCACACCTGCAGCTACTCGACCGAGTATGGGGTACTCTATCGAGTACTTACAGGTCAAAATCTTGAAAATTCCTGTCATAACACCGTATATATACATAAAATGTCACTGAAACATGAGTCGGAATGACAACCGACCCCCAAAATCCTGCAAATAAGGTCAAACTAGCAAATCCGGCCTTATGGCCATCCATACAAACCAAATTAAAAAAAAAAGTTCTAACTAACAACGACTATTATCGTCCAACACCATCAACCATAAACAAGGATAAAGAATAGGAGTATCACTCCTGCTGCTGCTCATCCATTATCTCATCTCCACCACCCTCTCCTCCCGAGGTGCCTGATCTCGACGACCCAATACCCGCATCAACCCCAGCTCCAGCTCCAGGACTCACATACCATGGCGTCAAGCCACCATAAGCAAAGGACTGAGGTGTCCCCCAGGCTGACTGATCCACCCCGTAAGAGAGGAAAACCCCACTATAGTCCCCAACTCTGCTCCACCACACTGGATGCGGTCCCTCGGTCCCAATCCCCTGAGTGTACGCCATCTCATGCATAATCCGGAGTGTCAAAGTAGATGACACTCTCTCTGCCAAGTAGCTCGATCGCGTCTCCGGGGTGTCGAGGTAGGGGTAACACGGAAAAGGGTGCTGCTGCGGTGGTGCTGCCGACCGTGGTCTAGTCTGAGCAGTCCTCTCCCTCACCCGACGAGGTCCTCTCCCCAACCTGGGTCTCTCCTCCACCACTGCCACATTCTCCCCCTTCTTCGGCTCGGGCATCACCTGAAGGATCGTGTCATCGATGAGGTATGTCTACAACTGCCGGGGCACATCATCATCCTCCTCCTCCTCATTGGAGTCAACACCTACCACCACCGGGTCTAACGGCTCTGTCGGTGGGAGGTGCTCAGGAGCCGGGATTCTCAACCAGCTCATACCCCACACCCTCCAAGCTAGGCCACCATTAGCTAAAGTTCTCAACCATTTCAGGTCGAGGTAGTAGTCTATGTCCATCGTAGGCACCGGTGTAGATAGAGGCACGTACTCCAAAGAAGCCTCAAAGAAGGCTAGCTTTTCAGCTAGCCGAGTGGCGATAGCGCCACAACTCAGGTACCGGGTGGTAGAAGTAGCCATCAAATCAAGGCTAGCACACACCATGGCGGGAGCATTAAAGACCACCTTCTCGCTCCGCTCCGGGTTCAGATAAGACATCAAAAGCAACAGTTCATGATTGTTCAGCTTACTCATATCTGGCCTCTCATAAAGAAGGTTTGACAAAGAACGAAGGAAGATCCTTAAGGTAACATGTTGAACATCATTAATCAACATGTTGCTGGAGGTGGGAGCTGGCTTTCCGGAAAGACAAGGTATGAGGCGGCAAACACCACACTCGGAAGGAATTTCACTGATGGAACCCTTGGGAGGCTTGGCCAACCCAAGGTGAGAAGAAAAAAGGTCCATGGTCAACATGATGCTCGTGTTCATCAAACGGAACTCAACCGTTTGTGCAGCTGGCTCGTAATTAAACGAACTCATAAACTCTAAGGTTATAAATAGGTAAGAATGCTTCCTCAGCCAATACAGCCACATAAACCCGAAGGTTTCAAAGATGTGACGGACATACGTCTCAATTCCCAAGTCCTCAAGAAGTGTGGTATCCACACAACGGGTAGGCCTCATTTTGCGTTTCTGCAACGCCACAAATCTCTCCCTTTGTTAAAAGTCCACAAACACCACCGAAGGGTACTCCGGTACAGCGGGTACTACGGGTCCACTACCTTCCCCAACCTCGGGCTGTGAAGCCCTCCCCCTCTTACTCTGACGGGTCCCTATGTTTAGTCTCGGCAATCGTTTCAGCATAAGATTTAAACAAACTTACATCGGCACGTAAAGCACATAATTCACACAATTGAACCTTGAGTAATCAGCTAGGTACACACTTTCTCCAACAAATCCCAATTTGATACATAAATTCAGTTTACAGTAACTGAGGCGATCTCTATAGGTGTAAAAAGTTTAACATGATAAACATAATCTACTCGGTCAATTCGGATATCATGGCATGGCTCAAATGTTACTCTATATATATAGTCCTGATAATCATGTGAAATATTCATATATGTTCATAGAAAGGCAACTTAAAACACGTCATTATCAACCTTCAACATTAGAAGCAAACAACTCAATTAGACTAGTCAGACGGTCTCTACAGCTGTGACGATTTTGACGCATTCTTCAACAATTAACATCACCATTACCATATTAAAAGTTTAACTCTTGCATATGCATTCATATCCAACACAAAATCTCAATTATAGAAAACGAATTTCAACTTGGGGCACTTTTAAGACGGAGTTTTAAGGCAAGTTTTAAGGTGAAAATTACCAAAATCCAACTTTCAACATGGTATATACAACATATAGTACTCAATTTCACCATCCAACATGTAGAAAACAACCAAAATTAATTTTGAATTTTTTGCAAACCCTAGAAAATTCGTCCCCAATTTGGTAATTTCTATTCTATTTTTGGAGCAATTAATCATCAACAATCATGAAAGGGAAGCATATGAATCATATTACAACAATTAAAAGCAATGATTCATCCGTATGAATCGAAATTTCAGTTAATTCTACCATTCTAATAAGTTCAAAGTGATAAAACATGTAAATAGGGAAGAAATTCATACCTTAATTAGATAGGAAAGTAGGAGGACGAAATTAAACAAAGCAAACAACCCAAACTAATCACCACCAACACAAGAATAGGGGAGTTTTGAGAGATTTAGGGCATAGGGTTCGAATAGAAGAAGAAAGAATAAGAAGAATGAGAAGAAATAAGGGTTTTAAGAAACCCGCAAGAACCTCTGCACTGTAGCCTACTCGATCGAGTGCCTAGGTACTCGATCGAGTGCCCTCTACTCGATCGAGTAGGTGCTATTTCGTCGAGTATCTGCAGAAAATTTCCACATCCAGACGTCATAGCTTCCTAACTAGATCGAGTGAGGTCTACTCGGTCTAGTAAGCACTCGCACTCGGTCAAGTAAGGTTGAGTACTCGGTCAGAAATATGAAGTAAATTGAAGATTCCTGCAAAAACAATATCGCGTGTCGATTCCAAACTATGTTCGGAATTCGTCACTAGTTATCATACTCACTCATGTATTACCATTACTACTCAAGCATACCATACCGTCTTATCAGATAAGATTTATATCATGTTACGCCACAACAAATTCACACAACACGGTTTACCTGTTACCGAGTCATTCATATACACAATTACGTCATTGTATCATATCTAAACTCGTCTTACCACATGGCTATCAGCTTATTCTCATGTTAATGTAAAACATATAATTAACGATAATTATTATTCCATATGTCATTCAAATGTATTACTATCATGTTCCAATTTCAATCACAAGCAAATTATTCTACACAAATTGATCATTACACAGCGGAAATTTTCAACCATTAAACATTTCACAGAAGCATCATTACCTGCTATTTCTCATATTATGACTCAACACTTCTTTAACTATCATCTATAGCTACCGTAGGACTTATAAACTCATATAGGATCACCATTACCAACAACCTTATGGAAACACCAACATGATCACTTTTCATATTACAGCATACACTTCCACACTTTTCACGCATTTCTATTAATTAAAACCCTTTTACGTCTCTCATAAACATCGCATAAGCTCACTAATTCTACCAAAACTTCACCACACACAATCCAAA
Organism: Silene latifolia; assembly: GCF_048544455.1. Classification (NCBI taxonomy): domain Eukaryota; kingdom Viridiplantae; phylum Streptophyta; class Magnoliopsida; order Caryophyllales; family Caryophyllaceae; genus Silene; species Silene latifolia. Next base: position 235,524,595 of record NC_133538.1, read on the forward strand.
TGCAACTATCATGCCCATACCAACTTTAACAAAGACTGAACCACGGATAGTTCCGACGCAGTCAACATACACATTACAAACATACACACGGACTCCACATTCCCATACCCAGTGACTGGCTTAAGTACAATGAGGCCAAGATTTTGAAATGAGGGCGCCTACTCACCCAAAACCTAGCATCGGCTGGGGCTCTCATCATACATACACCAGGTTCATTTTATTAGACTTACTACGTTCATTACTTTCATTGGTTACAGGTTCCAAAATCGTCACTCTGATACCACTTTGTAACACCCCCATATTCAGAGGAGCCTTAACTAGGCCTTCCTTAGCATATAAGGGCGTTACCATCTCGGTTGCCCGAGGTAAGTAATCATCAAAAGTCGATAAAAGAACATTTATAGTTACATTACAAGCGTTACAACTAACTTAACAAAAATAAAGATATAACTCGTGAGCTACACACTATCTCTATCAAAACTCGTGAGGACTCATCCAGCCAGAACTCCAGCTATCAACGCTATCAACACCTGCTAAGACTAACTGCTCACCATAAGGGATGACAGCAGACACATAAAACAACAACACAACCACACAAGGTCAGTACTGAGATAAGACATGACAAAACCAACATCATCTATCAACACAACACAGCACAATCGATCACACACACAATCACACCCACTACAATCAATCTCCGTCACCGACTGTCCACTGGACTAGCCCTGCCAGTGGGGGACCGCAGCCGTACCCACCAAATCCCCGCTCATCAAACCGAGCGATAACCCTGTCCCATTAATATGAACATCCCCTCCCGTGGCGGGTTCCACGGAGGGCGAATCTAGGGCGGGAAGCTACTCCCGCAAGTGAATCCACTCAGCCGAGGACGCACCTCGAGAACCAGAGACAACCAATCATAGACAGCTGCAATACAACGACAACCAACAAACTGTAAACACCAACCGATTATCGTATATACGCTGCCACGCAAACACAACTACTACACAACAACCGCGACACAACAATCGACACACTAGACCATCCACAAAAACTGAGTAGGCGAACCTACCTTTAAGCAACTACAACCATTCCATGTCCACACATGCAAAACCCAGCAATCAAGCAACACCTATACACACAATACAACCATCTATCACCACCAAGCAAACCCTAAATGAAAACACAAGGCACAGATGATGATGATGACATACCTACAAGAGGAAAACTGGCAAAGGACCGCTACCCGACTCAAGTTATGCACTCCTAAGGCACAAGGACCTTCAAAGGCTCCTATGGAGGTTATATGGTGAAGGGGAGGGAAGGAGGCGACCTAAGGATCTAAAAAAATGAGGCTGAAATGATTTGCGGATTTAACAAAACACGATTATAAACCCTCGCTGAAAACCCGTTACTCGATCGAGTGGCCCCTAATCGATCGAGTATCTAAGCTACCCGATCGAGTAGCCTCTACTCTATCGAGTACCACCCCTAACTCAAAGCACAGGATGCTTTGGTACGCACTCCTAAGGACTATTACCGCTCCTAAGGTCAGTCAACGCTGGTCAACGGGTCCATAAAAGGGCGAGTATTACAAAATCTATCAAGGACATCCAAAAGTTGACAGAGGGAATTACAGCCTTGAATAGATTCATCTCCAGGTCCTCTGAGAGGTGTAAACCATTTTACCATCTACTCAGGAAGAACAAGTAATTCTTGTGGAATCCTGAATAAGGGGCAGCCTTTCAGGAACTAAAGTCATATCTCTTCTCCACCCTTACTGGCCAAACCAGACAAAGGAGAACCCCTAGCAGTATACCTGTCAGTTACTGAAACAGCAGTGAGCGGAATCCTGGTCAAATAAACTGACGGACAACAACACCTCGTCTACTACGTAAGTAAAAGTCTTATGGATGCTGAAATGAGGTATGGTTTACTTGAGAAATATGTCTTGGCTTTAATTTTATCATGTACCAAATTGCATCCTTACTTTGAGTGTTACCCCATACTAGTCGGACTAACCTGCCCATTAATGCTGTTGTTGAGACTCATCACATGTGAGGTCGTTGACCCTCAAAACCCTAGCAACTCCCTTGCTCATCCTCTCTATAAAAGGCGTGCCATTTGCTCTTAAAAATCCCAAGACTTTTTTCTGAGATTTATCTTAAGTTTGCAAATCGTTTTTTCAAAGCTTAAAAAACCGAGTGTTTATTTTGCAAAACTTTTAAAAGTCTTCAAGTTGTTACAATCATGGCAACTATTACTTTAACATACTAAACTCTCTTACTTATGAATTGTTGATCTTATCAAAGTTGTCCACCTCAATTCTTTGTTAAGAATAAGCTAGTGGAAACTTGATCCTTATAACATTCCAAGTGTGTGTGTAGAGTTAAGGACAGAGTAGTCTTCAACTCTTTGGCAACCGGAGTAGGTTGCGAGTTGGCTTGTTCTAAGAACGGAGTAGTTCTTGGACGTGTATCACAATCGGAGTAGGTTGTTGTCTTTTATTGTATGGGTCTTTTAGTAGTCGGAGTAGATCACTAAAAGAAATCAATAAAAAGTAGATTGGACGTAGGCACTTGAGTATTTGTCGAACCAATTCAAAATCTCGTGTTTGATCTGTTTATTTTATTCCGCTGCTCTTTATTTTGTTTGTTTTGCTTTGCTTAACTTTCGAAGTAACAGTTCATCATACTGTCACATTTGGTCTGCAGTCTATACTCCATAAACTGAGTCAAATAGCTACAGTCAGAACAGTTGTTACTTTCATACTTCAGCAAACACTTATTGTATTACTCATTTAATCTTGCAATATTACTTGAAGTATTCTCTCATCTCGTTCACTCTTACAACTCACTTTAATTTAATAAAGTAGAAGTTAAATTTTTAAAATAGTACCTTATTCACCCTCTCTACCTCTTAGGTACTTGAATCCATGAACTCAACAATTTCTATTCTTAGCCCTCATCTCCCTGACTTCCCTGATTCCTCCGGTTTCCATGACAGTAGTTAGAGTCTTATCCTCCCTCCTTCTCTTGTGAGATGGACTTTTCTGAGATGGAGTAGACTGGACTATCTCAGATGCGGTCCTAGAAGGCTGCTCAGTTGGCACCAAAATCCGGAGAGGGGCAGTATTATCACTACCAGTAGCTTCCCCACTATGAGATCTCTCCTCAGCAAGTTGGGAAATGCCTGCCTTCACATCTGCTAGACCAAACCTAGTGACGATCTGGTCACTATAAAACGAGTCCCTATATTAGCAATATACACACAAATTCAAAATCCATGGAAAAACGAATAGAGCCTTACTTCCAAAAGATAGAGCCATAGAACCCTTGGAAGATTTGCGAGCCTTATAAGTATTCAGCTTCGCCTTGATAAGCCTTGGAAATGGCCCTTGACCCAGGCAACCAGGCCAGCTAAGCTCCTCATTAGACAATGCCATGAAAGTAGTGATCCTGTCAGCCGAACCCTCATTCGCAGGATCACAACACCAGTCAGCCACTACAGATCAAACACAAGTAAGTATACACCACACCTTTTTTCTATACACTTGTCCAATCAATAAACATGCAGGCAAAAAGCGAAGTGAACTTACTAGATTTCAAAGCTATATAGCTGAGATACTTCACACCATGGGCATCAGTTGAAAGGGAGGAACTTGAGCAGCTTTGATAATACCAATCATCATGGGACTGAAAGGAAGCCTGCATCCAGCCATGAAAGCCCACTCAAATATGCATAACCTACCAGGGCTACACCAATTGGCCCTGATGGGACCATTTTCAGGATCTAAACTTTCGTCCCTTGAGGGATTACACCCTTGCTCTTTAGGAAGTGTTCAAAAGAAGGTTTGAGAAGATTCTCCTCAAGAAAAGACGAAGAAAGAGGCTTTGCTGAGGCAAAAGCATAATCTTTATGCATGACAGCAAGAATTTCAGCGGACGGATCAACTTCAACCACCTCATCTTCTAGTATCGAATCAGGCACATCAACAACGTCAGCTGCACCCTCTGTCTCAATAGCTTTGGAAGCAGTAGCCTTCCTCTTTGGCTCCATGAAAATGAGTTTTCAATTTAAAACAAGAAGACGATGATTTTTTAAAATTTTGACTGAAGAATTTTGAAGCAAGACTAAGAAGAAAAAAATGGAAAGAAAGTAAAAATCAAAAACCGTGAAAGAATATTTTTATAGGCACATTAAATATTTAGGGTTAATACAAGTAGATGGGTGCAATCATGGCTCTCCTAGAAAACAACGAAACTACCCATATTAATTCATTTATCCGTTAGTCATTCAAAGCTGATAGGACTCTTGCGTTATCCAGAAATCTGCACAGTTTGGCCCCAATCTGAACAAGTCTAGCCTGATAGGTTATTTCCTTATCCCTGGCCAGATCCGGCAGAAATAAGGAGCAATTGTTGAGCCATGATAAATCCTGCATGATTAGGAGACGTTCAGGACTGCAATGCCTGACAGGGGCAACACTGATACCAGCCTTCTACCAAGCAGGTGTTGACACCTCATTTCTATACCTCCCGCCAAACACCTAGTGATGATTGGACTGCATGTTTAGCATATATCGCGATTATATGACGTTTTGTAAATCGCTTAATAAAAGGTAACTCGCACACTTGTGTATACCCCTTGGTTGTCATCTAGGAGTCATTACGGTCGTTTTGGCAGTAATTAGAGTACATTTCGAGTCCGGGTCAAAAACCGTCTTTATTTCCTAAAACCGTCAAATCCCGAGTCAAAAAAGAAATGTTCTTGTCTACCTAAGGTTGGGATGTCATAAAATGTTATGAGTATATCTCATTTTGAGTCCCATGTCACTTCTTTGGGCTAAACATAAAGTTTACATTACAAAATTTGCATTTCATTTAGCTAAAATGACAACCCGAAATTTAGGCCCGTTTTATGAGGTGATAATGACTTTTTTCGGTCTGGCCTATTTCACAGAAATTTCTAGATTTTTCTATTAACTTTCCAACGCCACCAAAATGACCTTAATCCGAGTCTTTTCGAGAAAGTTATGCCTAAAATACGACAGGTTGTCAAACGCGTTTTCTTGCACAGAAGAATACTACCCGAGAAAGGATGCAGTAAGTGCTCCGCCTCTTCCAAGGGTCGCAACACCTGCTGCGCCTTTTCTTAAGGCTTTCTTTTTGTCCAAGTTTCCGTGTTTCAACCTAAGTCGGTTGTTTCCGGATCTTTCCTTCCATATCCCTTTCCTAAACCCTACCCCTCGTGATTAGTATAAATAGAGGCCTTCGCCTCACATATTTTTCATGCGAGTGTACGTCCTTCTCTTCTCCCTTTGCATTCTAAGACCACGCTCTTTCTTTTCGACGCCTACATGCTTGATCAATTGACCACGTAAGCTCAAATCATTCTGAGTATCAGTCACGTTTGCATGACAGACTAATTTGACCACTACACAATCAATTAAATCAATCTTTTAATTCCTTTTCCAAGGGCACTTTCATATTTGCATAGATCCAGTCGAGTTACCACTAAAAATCGATTTAGTTAAATCTCGTGATGCTAACATGTCACTACTACAAATGAGCACTTGGGACACAACTAAATTCGTGGCGCAAGTGTTAAATTTTCGTGGCTAAATCATTTGGTCACGGGTATACCTTCCGTGACGCAAGTGGCCGTGGCAAATAGATAGCCACGGGAAAAACAAGAACGTGGCTATTACTAAATTTTTGGCCACGGATTCTCTCGTATCTAATAACTCCCGTGGCCAAAAAATTTCCCGTGGCAGAAAAATATATATGAAATTTAAATAAATAAAATGTTAAATAATTTTTTTTTCACGATCAATATTTTATCGTATATGGAATCGTGACAATCTCGGTACTGGTTTTCCTAGTTAACTAGATTCATTTGAACGTTCTTTGGTTTCACCGGTCATGCATTCGCGCGCATCAGAGAGGCTTCCCAAGAGGTAACCCATCCCAACACTACTCTCACCTGAGCACGCTTAACTGTAGAGTTCTTTTGATGTGCTACCGAAACTGAAAGTTAACTTTGTTGATACAATAAGTATTATGAATCCTTTTAAGTTTATTTTGTTTCTTTCAAAATTTACTTTTAGTACTATTTAATTACAAAAATATTACATGATTTACGATTTTTTGCAGAAAAAACATTATTTTGGCCAAAACAATCAAATTTTCGACGTTACCCTCCCGACTAATGATTTTGACGTCATTTTTTTGCCTAAGTTAACAAAATCATTTTCTCTAAAAAGTTAACTTAATCGTGTTTTCCTAACATTTTTTTATTTCTTTAGTTTATCGACATTCTTATTTTCATTTCTCTTGTACTCATTTTTTTGTATATTTTTTTACGCAAATTCTATTGTATGAGCGTCGTATCTACGATATGAAAAATTAACCATTTTTTGTAAAATAATGACCACTTTTTATAACTGTCTTTTCCCCCCCAAATTGGTCACAATTAACCAAAAAGTAGTCATTTTTTACTCAAAAAACACGAAAAACACTGTCGTACAACAGAATCGCTTATTTTCATAAACTGATTTCTCTTTGTCATAATTTATCGTTTCTTTCTCAAATTTTTCACAATATTTGCACATGTGACTTTAAATTATTATAATATCTATATTTTCCCTATGATGTGCCCATTTCCAAGGAAAAAATTTCTTCATATTGAATTTTGGTTAAATTGATAAAAACTACCAACTTTAGTCATCTTTTTCTTAATCAATACCAACATAATTAATAATTAGTAATCACTACCAAATATTAACTTTTTTCTATGATAGGCACAAAGTCGCCTTCTTACTCTAAATTTTTTCCTGCTTTAAAGGTGTTTTCATCTAAGAGAGGGATTTTGGAAGTGGGTGAGTAAAGATTTGTACTTAATTGAATGATTGTTTTTTGGACTTTTTCAAGTAGGTTGAGATTTGTACTTAATTGAATGATCATAGAAAAAAGTTAATATTTTGATATAGATTACTAATTATTGATTATGTTGGTATTGATTATGAAAAATGGTCCTTATATTGGTACTGTTTATTAATTAACCCTTGAAGTTTTTATATTGATAATTTTTCTGATATGTTTTTTTCTTAATTGATTTGTGGGAGATCATTTTTTTTGTTCATTTCTCAACGCACTTATTTTATTTAATCAATTTTGTAATCTAATTGTCGTTTTTTTTCCACTCCTAAAAATTTTTTTCCCAAAACTTTTTTTCTCACCAAGTTAAATTTTATATCAAATTAAAATTTCTCCATAAACATCTTACTAATAAAGTTGTAAATCAAATTTTGAATGAACCAATTTGACAATATGTTAATTTAAGATTTATCAAAGATTGAAGATAAATAACTTATTTATTTAATTTTATATGCTATGTCTTTAAATGTGATACGATCATTTAAGATTGTTATTCAAGATTATAATGTTTTAATTAAAAAATTAATCGAAATTCATGAATCTAATAATAGAATTATATATTAAAACAAATTTCTTAAATTAGAAATGTTTTGAAAAACCTGCAAAACGTAATTGTGTTTTCTAAAAGAATAAAAAAATTTAGACGATAAACTTTTATTTGCTTGCATATAAGTTTATAAAATTTTAAAATTTCTTATTAAAGTAAATAAAATAATAAAAAAATATTAATTAAATTAAGCAAAGTGTTGGCAAAATTTTATATTTAAATGCATTTTCATATTATTTATATTTGATAAAATTTCTTTTAGATTTTAGGTTTCATTCATGTGACACCCCACGATAAACGCGGAAAATATAACTTATAAATTCAAGTGGAAATTAAGAAATTTTTGAAACTTTTAAAAATTAAAGCGCGGGTTCATTAAAATTCAAAACATAAATAAAGAATGCGGAAATAAAGTTTAAATTATACAAACGTGATAGTCAAGATGAGGGAAAATATATCCCTTGAATGACAATACAATAAAAGGTAAATCTAATCAATCATAATAAACCGACTACAAGGACAAAGTTCTCGCTAGCTCACACATGTCTTCACCCCATGAATGCCCCACTAATACCTGTCATTCATGTAAACATGAACGCCACTGTCGCTGGGGAGTAACTCAAGGTTCTCCCATCCACAAAATGTCGAAATGAACATAACAAAGAACTAAAACAGGTAAATCATGCAAGATACTTACAAAAGATATGAATATCAAGTTTATATTTAAACATGGCATTTTAATGAGATAGAACAAGATAGATCAACATTAGCATGATAACGATTAAACTACTCACATGAGACAATTAAATAATATGAAAGGCAAGAATACGGTCATTTATAAAAAAAAGCACACATTCCCAGGGAATACAACATAGGTATGAGATTAGAATTCGAATCATGTGAAACATTTAAGTAAGTGATCAACCAATGCAAATTACAAGAATGGAAACTGTAGCCATTACTTGGAAAACCACTTAGCAAACATTGCACGGGACGTGGCTACTAATGTCACATTCATACTTATGGCTTGCATCTCACCATAAGAACGGATGGGAACATCAATTCCGACGATCATATCGCAACTAGAGGGCTTATAGCTCACCCCTAGTGTCCGATAGGACCAAGACAAACAACAGACAAATACCATTATCTATAACCAAGCAAGACCTTTACTACTCATATATCAATATATAATTCCCCTGGTAGGACGACAATGGTACTCCCAAGACTCAGTTCTAGTCTAAATCTGGTCAGACTCTCGGGACATCACAGTTCCCGATTCAACATGGGCAGGACAGTCTACATCCAAGACCCGAACCCTAAATCGGAAATCGCGAACCCACAATCGACAGGACAGTCCGAAAGAGGCGTAAAGATAAGTCAAGCAATACGGTATAGCATAAAGGCATTATCAAACGAACACGACTCAACCAAGCGATATAAATCAACTTGGAAAGAGACTACTAATGAAATGAGCCGATGGTAATCCAAGTAAGACATTTCATGCCAAATTATATTCATAAACATGAACAAATAATCCATTTCTTCAATATTTGTCACTTGGATAAAATGTAAACAAACAAAAATGAACCATTTATAATAAGCAAAACAAGCATTCAATTATAAATGACACAATTTAACTAAACAAGTAGAATACTGAGATACGATAAATAAATGAGAATGAACGGATTAAAAACTCATATTATAGGTAAATTAGACATTTCATAAAATTTTGACTTGAATAAATAATAAATTCCACATTTATGATTAATATGAGAAAAATATATGAATGAACGATATTTAACGAATTATATCATATAAGGCATGAGACAGAATTTAAATAATTCAAATAACTCGAACTTGGCACCAAGGGTACCCATAGTAAGTTTGGCCCAGTAACATAAGATACATATGTGCAAGCCCAATTGAGAAACATAACTAACCCAATTGAATAAACATAATAGGCCTAATTATCTAAGGCATACCAACACCAAAAGGAAACAAAGGGTTATGGGAATATGGTGTACCCAAGCCTCCCCACCAGAGACCACCTCAAAAACAGCCAAGCCATGGCCACACCAACAGCCTACGGCCAGCCACAGCCCGCCAACAGCAGCCCCCTGACCACCCCTCCACGGCTACCCCAAAGTGACCATACACAGCCACGAAACCGCTGCAAAACAACCAACACAGTCGCATAAAAACGAGCCAAGGACAGTCCAAATCGAGACAACTTTACACACAAGTCCAAAAATGTAAAAAAAAAACGGAAGTTAACAATTTACACATATACCCACACCCAACATAACCAAAACTGATTTACAAATGCCGACCAACGACACCCCACACGCAACCTGCCATTTCGACTGTCGAAAACAGTCCTGAATACTCATCCACAGCCAACCCAAAACAGAGTATCACACGCCCTAAACTACTACATGCTTACGCCTAAAGCAGTTCGAAGATGAACCATCTCTATTCGAAACTACCCTATAAACCACTCCACACACTCCCAGTCCCGACGACCCAGAAACAGACCGGAGAACACCCTTTTACCCGTCCCGAAACTGAGTCTCGAAACAATCCAATTTCACGCAAAAACCGTCTTTCACGGCTCCAAAACGCCCTCCAAAACAGTCTACTTCAACTCATTTTAAGACAGCTTTTAAGGCGAGGTTAAGAAGGAAATTAAACACAAGTAGTTCATTAATAACAACAAATACACATATGAGGGAAGTATAAAGAACCAAACTTTAAGACAAATAGGGGTATAAAACAAAGCTAAGGGATGAAATTTGGGCAATTTGTCGAGTAACCTATCACCGTTACCTTTTTGTCCTTCAAATCTCCGTGGAAAACGTCAAAAGAGTACGAGCCTCCTTGCGGGTCTTCGGTTTCTTCAACTAGAAGGAGGAAAACGAAATAAAGGAGCTAAAAATCGGAACTTTTATGAGGCGGGTCAAACTGAAATCACCACAAAATCATAGCTTTCTTACCTAGAAAGATGAAGGAGGAAGTAAGGAGGGGAATGGTGGAAGAATTAAGGAAAAGGTTGAGAAATGGGGTCGAGATCTGAGGTTAGAGCTCGTCGGAAATGGAGTCTTGGCTCTGTTTGTTTATATTGTTATTGTTTCAGCAGGTTTTATCAAAAAAAGAAGAAAAGGACGGGGTAAGGTGGAGTGAGTACGGGAGGTGTGGTATATAATAATAATAATAATAATAATAATAATAATAATAATAATAATAATAATAATAATATTATATAATAATATAATAATATATATATGTATATATATATGTATATATATATATATATATATGTATATATATATGTATATATATATATATATATATATATATATATATATATATATATATATATTTATATATATATATATATATATAGGGAGGGAGATAGAGAGAGAGAAGAGATTAACTAAGTCTCATATATACATATAAGTCCATAAGTCTTCATATAGGCCACTGGATGGAAGGAATGGAGGGATGAGATTTCATCTCATTGAATGGCTAGAAATGAATCTCCTCTAATGGCCTCCTTAACTTAATCATCTCCTTCACTAATCATTCTTCCATCATTCATTAATTCATTATCACAATCATCATCTCCTCTCTCTACATCTCACTCTTTTCTCTCCTCTCTAAAAAAATCCAAAACCCCAAAAACCAAATAACTCAGCCACTCCTCTCATCTTCATTCACCACCACCCACCACCACCCCACCCCACCCGACACCAACTCACCACCCACCACCACCGCCGCCGCCGCCGCCACACCACCGCCATCTCGATATTTTTTTTTCGTTTTTTGTTTTTTTTTTTTTCGTTTTGGTGTTAATTTTTATGTTTTGAGTTGTTTTTTTCCATTCATTTTTTTTGTTGTCTTTTATTTTCTTTTAATTTTCTTTTATTTTGTTAGTTCTCGTTTTTTATTTATTTTCTCAAATCTCCTCTTGTTATACGTTTTTTTTTAAGATTTCGGGTTTTAAATCTCGTTTTTTTTGTTAGATACTTTTTTTAATCTAAGATCTACTAAAATATTTTTCATAAAATTTGTTGTTTTAATCTTAGCTATATAAAAATTCTTATAATTTGTTGATTTTAATCTTATATTTCACATATTTAAATAAAAATGATATAAAATGACTAAAGTTACACAGTTATGGGCAAAAGTTATACTGTTATGGACTAAAGTTATACAAAAATGGACTAAAGTTATACAAAAATTGCCTTAAGGTATACAAATATGGACTGAAATTATACAAACAAGGACTAAAATTATACAAAAACTGACCAAAGTTATACAAATATGGACTAAAGTTATACAAATAAGGAAAAAAGTTAAACAAAAATGGTCTAACGTTATACAAAAATGGACTAAAGTTATACAAAAATTGCCTAAAGGTATACAAATATGGACTGAAGTTATACAAATAAGGACTAAAATTATACAAAAACTGACTAAAGTTATATAAATAAGGACTAAAGTTATACAAAAATGGGCTAAACTTATACAAAAATTGACTAAAGTTTTACAAAAATGGACTACCATTTTTGTATAACTTTAGTCAATTTTTGTATAACTTTAGTCCTTATTTGTATAGCTTTAGTCAATTTTTGTATAACTTTAGTCCTTATTTGTATAACTTTAGTCAATTTTTGTATATCTTTAGTCCTTCTTTGTATAACTTTAGTCAGTTTTTGTATAACTTTAGTCCTTGTTTGTATAACTTTAGTCCTTCTTTCTATAACTTTAGTCATTTTTTGTATAATTTTTGTCCAAAATTGTATAACTTTATTCCATAAGAGTACAACTTCAGTCATTTTTTGTATAATTTTAGTCCAAATTTATATAACTTTAGTCCAAAATTGTATAACTTTAGTCCAAATTTGTGTAATTTTAGTCCAAAATTGTATAACTTTATTCCATAAGAGTATAACTTTAGTCAATTTTTGTATAACTTTAGTCCAAATTTGTATAAATTTAGTTCAAAATTGTATAACTTTAGGAATATAAATTCAGATTTGAAACAATCTCATAAGAAGATGATATTAAAGTTACACATATTGCCAGTGAAGTTACACATTATAAATTGTGAATAAAAAAAAAACAATAAGTCAAAAAAGTACTATAAAAAAACTTCAATAACAATAATAAAAAATTCACCAATAAGTAAAAAAAAAATCAAATAACAAAAAAAAAAAAAAACCAAACCAAACAAAACAAACTTGAATGGTTGTATAACTTCAATTTATACAATGTATAACTTTAGACGTTAATAGTGTAACTTTAATGTAAAAAGGGTATAACTTTAGTCGTAAATAATATAACTTTAATGTTTTAAGGGTATAACTTTAGTCTATTTTTGTATAACTTTAGTCTTTATTTGTATAACTTTAATGTTTCAAGGATATAACTTTAGTCGTAAATTGTATAAATTTAATGTTTTATGGATATAACTTTAATCGTAAATAGTGTAACTTTAATGTTTCAAGGGTATAACTTTAGTCGTAAATAGTGTAACCTCAGTCATAAATATCGTAAATTTATTAAATATTAACAAAAAACAAATAAGAATATATATAAAAAAAATTCAAATCTGAAAAAATAAAATCTAAAAATAAAGAACTCAAATTCGAAAAAAAAACATAAAATCTGAAATCACCAAAACCAACGAAACAACAAATTAACAAAATGAAATCTGAAATTAATAAAAATAACACCAACTAACAAAAACAAAATAAAAAAACAAACAAAAAAAAAGTGTGGGAAGAACACCACCACAACAGAGCAACGACACTGAAAACATCAACAACAACACTGACAACCGACAATAACATTGACACCAACCGCCACAAACAACAACACCAGTCGCAACAACCAACAACAACCAAAATAAGGAAAAAAAATAGAAAACCAGATCTGGAATGAGGCAATGTCGGAGGAAGGTGGAGAAGGAGGAAGGAGGAAGGACGGCGGGAGGATGAGAGGTAGAGAGCAGATGAGTTTGAGGATGAGAGGGAGGAGTCGATCTCGGGTTTGTGAATGGTTGAGGGGCCGCATGGTGGTGGTGGCGGAAGGAGAGAGAGAGAAGTAGGCGGCAGGCAGATCTGGGCATGTAGTGGTGGTTGTGTGCGTGCTGGCGGTGGGGTGAGTGGTAGTGGCTGGTGGACGGTGGTGTGGGGTGAGTGGTCGGGTGGGAAAAAGGGTTCATTTTTGGTGTTTTTATTTTGTTGGGAATTTGAGAGAAAAGAGAGATAGAGAGAGAGAGAGAGAGAGAAGGAGGGTGGGATAATGAGAGGAGATTAGGAGAGGCTGAATGTTTAAGAAGTTAGAAGAATTAAGAGAGGTAATTAGATGGGATTAATTTGTGGCCACTCATTGAGAGACAATCCCATCACTCTATTCCCTTCATCCAAAGGCCTAGATAAAGACTTAGGGACTCATAATAAATGAAGGACTTACTAGAACCCTTTTTCTCTCTCTCTCTCTCTCTCTCTCTCTCTCTCTCTCTCTATATATATATATATATATATATATATATATATATATATATATATATATATATATATAAGAGATATTTAAAGGTAGGGTGTAAGAGAGTAGGTGAGTGTGTTGTCGATATAGGATAGGTTGAGAAAAGATTAGTCTTACAAGTGGAAATGTGACGGTCTATAGCTAGACGAGAATTATTATTATTACTTTCACTATTACTGTCGCTATTATTATCCGACCAAAAATACGTATTTTCCTATAAATTAAACTTTAAAATATTCTTTTCACTAAAAACGTGCTTAAAAATGAATTAATTAAATTAATTATTTTAAAAATATAAATTAAGGTAATCAGACGGTTAAATAAATTTTAAATGTCGAAATGGGAAATTCGCGGGTGTTACAATTAACAAGAAAATATCTTAATTTAAGTCGGAAAAGATACTCGCCACGTGAGTTTGTTAGTTCGTGGCTAATTTTTTTTTTTTTTTGCCACGGAACAATTCGTGGCTAATTAAAATTTCGTCAAGGGTGTGACATAGTTCGTGGCTAAAATGATTATTTGCCACGGGTGTAGCCTATTTCGTGGCGCTAGTGATTTTTTGCCACGGGAAAAGTTATCCCGTGGCATAAATTTTTTTCCAAAATAATGAATAAATTTTTCACGTGGCTAAGCAGAATTTAGCCACGAATTATAAATTCCCGTGGCATAATTCGTGGCGCAAGTGACAATTTGTTGTAGTGTGTAAGTCTTAGGGTGTAAAATCCCATCTTAATTGTGTATTTATTTTCTGTATTATAAGTAATGTAAGAATTTATGTCATAAGCATGCTCAAAACCATTTTTTGTAATCACTTTTTAAAACCCTTTGATGGAAGCAGCAGAGAAACGACGTGGGGAAGAATTGCATCAACTGATGCGCCTTCTGGAAAGGCCGCAGCATCTGCTGCGCCTCTTCCAGAGGCTACCTTCTGTCGCTGCACTTCTTCTTCTTCCTCGGGTTTTTGTTCATTTCATCTTTTATTTTTCTTTCTTCGTTCTTTCCCTTATTTCACCTAATAATTTTCAAATTAGTTTTTATAAATCTTTTTCAACCCTTTTTCGGCTTAAATCCCTTATAATTAATATTTGCGGGTTTTCGTCACAAATTCAAACCGGGATTTTAGAGACTCGATTTATTCATATCAAGTCCCTGGAATTCATCTTTTGTACATATTTTTCTTTATTTTTCATATTTTGTTTTCTTTTGTTTTCAACCGTCTCTAATTCAAGTTTTGTATATAAATCAAATCCGATATTGTAACTTGTAATGTTTCGTTCGTCTTTTATCGCTTTATGACGGTTCCATACGCATGTAATATGATTAAAACTAACACTTCTACTTGAGTCGTATGCTAATAATCGACGTAAATCAACCAACGGAAAATAACTAACCCACGGGTCTGACTTTCACACTCAGAACCCAACTCAAGAACAGACGCAACAAGTGATGCGCCTCTTCCAGAGAACGCAGTTGTTGCTGCGCCTGTTCTGGGATGGTTTCTGCCTCTGAACTCGTCTCGTTTTGACATAGCTTTTCTAATTAGGATTTTAAATCGACTATTATTCCTATTATCACCTCTAATCTGTCATATTTTCATATTTTAAATTATAATTTTATTTTTCTTTTATTTCCTTCTTCGAAATCCCATTTTTGAGCGTACTTTGGACGTAGATCAGATAAACTTTGTAATTCTTGTAATCTTAATTATTGTAATTTCTTACTTATTATTATGTATGATTTAGTTGTATGGCATTCACATATAATTAATCTAACTTGCAAATTCGACCCAATTAATTGCTAAATTGTTTGTCCACCGACTTATTCTATTTCTCACATGCTAGGATTAACCTACTAGATGTTGAATTGCATGCATACAAATTGACAATATATCGAGTAGAGGCCGCTATCGAGGCGGGCGGGATTAGGTGTTCGAATTAAAGAGCTTCCTAATACGTACCCTCACCCCTTACTCCAGTTATCTCTAGACATCCATATCCATTGGCATCTCGAGAGTCATTCTAGACATAGAATGCTAAGGATAACGAGTTCTTAGTGTTCATGTCATTACTATTCGAACGGTTTCCAATTTTTCCACAAAAAATTGGTGGCGACTCCACAAATGCAGGCTTATTCATCCTTTCACCGGTTTCAATGTCTCACCAATCGGTAATGGCAAATGACGTGCTTTGGCAAACCAAGGTTCCGGGAGAGAAGTGCCGCCGCCTCGAAACCAGCGCGCGGCGCTGGTGGCCCATGTCCACAGTTTGGCGACTCCGCTGGGGATGATACACTTACGTAGGGGTGGGCATATTTCGGTCCGGACCGAAAAAATGGACTGGTCCGGACCGGAATCGAGTGGACCGGAACCGGAATTAAAAATTCCGGTCCGGTCTCCGGCCCACCATTTTCCAAGATCCCGGTTTCCGATCCGGTCCGGACCGGTTTGGACCTGAATGCCTGGAATTATGGTTATTTTCATTTTTTTCTTAAAAATGTATTTTTATTCCGGTCAGATCCGGTCTAATAGACCGGAATTTTTGGACCGGAATTTGAAAACCTGTTAAATTCCGGTCCAACCGGTCCGGTCCGGTCCCGGACCGGAATTTTTGTTATCCGGTCCGGTCCCGGTCCGTGAATTTTGCCGATTCCGGTTCCAGTCCAAACCGGTTTTGGTCAGGTTCGGCCCGGTTTTGGACCGGTGCCCAGCCCTACACTAACGTGTTACCCAGGGTGAAACTTGAACAAGGTTAGGGAATAGTTCATAAAAGACAGTTGTCGATTTTCATTACTCGACCTTCTTAGGTCGTTTCATCTGGCCTTTCTAGGCTTAAACCAACCCATTCGACCAATCGTCCCGTCCGGACAGTCCAAATTCCTATCTGGGCCTAAAGATAGATAGCGATTGAAGTTAACCATACCACGATGCTTACTCATGTTTGTATCGAGAGCTTTCACTACTCGAGGAAATGGACTAGGAACCGACCTTACTCATGTTTGGCACGAACCTCTGCACAGACCAAGGTTTGATTACTTGGTATGGCAACCCACCTTTTAAGCCAAAACCTTTTAAATGCACTCAGCATACTGTTATAATGCTCGTTTGTATGTATACATTTTGTGTGTTTTTCCAAATGAGTCATGTGTCTAAATTCCTCATTTATAAACAAAATAATGTCAATGTAAATAAGATTCATTTTCAAACCTTTCAAATATCGCTTTTGTAAACCAAATAATGCCGAATTTTCCGGATTTCAATTTTCAATTTTCCAAAGAAAAAAAAAAAAGAAACATTTTCAAAAATCCATTTTGTAAATTAATAATGTCCAATTTTCTGTAGATATAAAATCCTTTTCCTTTCAAAAGTCACTTTCTGTAAAATTCCATTTTCAAAGTTCAAGTCAATTATTAAGTTTTCCATAAATAAAATCATTTGTAATTTCTCAGAAAAATCAATCAAAAAAAAAAACGTAAAAAAATGTAAACAAAAAAATCAAAAAAAGTCGTAAAAAAACAAAAATGTTTTCAAACCATGTAAATGTAAATATGTAAATTCAATTGGGCAATACTGATAACTCTCGGATAGAGTATTAGAACGGAAGGATCCATTTGATAATGAACTATTGGTTCTAAGCCATCTCTGGCGATTAATCAACAATTCAAAGTTAGAGTCAAAATTCAAACCGACTATGTCCTAGTCAAAACTCTGTCGATTTATAAACCCGTCTTCCGTTACATTTTGGGTCTTTTCAAATTCAAGTCAAGTCCTAAGGCATCACGCTGTCATTTTGGACCCCATACCCCAATTCAGTTAGGATCTAAACATTTCCACACCTCGACTCACACTCTCGAGTCCAACACACCGAATTCTCCTAATGTCACGTTCGGGTACACGCATACCCAAACCTCGAGTCAAGTTTATCTTAAAACACGCATCTTAGAATCACGTGTCATCAATCCCGTCAATCAAGCCAACCATATAAATTCCACCCCGTCAAAGTTAACACTCGAGTCTAAGGTCAAAGTCAAACACCGTGAGTCCCAGCACGAGAAGTCACTCACGACATTTCGCGATTTCACAAGTCAAGAGTCTAGATATCCCGTCTCACCCTCTTATATTTTCCTTCGTCTATCCCTTGTTTGTCGCCTTAGTATGCGTGATCCCATGAAAAATCAAGTTGTAGCGCGCGCCATTTTCTTCTCGGTAGGAATTCTGCGATTTCCAATGAAAATGTTCAAGAACGTTTATCTGTCGTCGTCGAAGAACTAAGTAGTTCAGTCATTGAGCTTCAGGCCACCGTCAAAGACTTGAGCACTCGTGTCATCAATAAGTAAAACAAGATAGACATGATGAAACCTTTACCATCTTCTCGTACCCCAAAGCCAGGTCATAACTTCAACACAACTCACCCATCTATGAAGGCCAATGAAGATAAGGGAGTCAACCTCTTGAAAACTGTACCCAGAAGGCCGGGACGAGCTCATAGAGAATTCATTGACCTCGGAACCACATATCAGGTAGCTCAAAAAAGACTGGTTTCCCAGGGAATACTTCATCCAATTGGTCCAACCCTAGACCCCGAGAAGATATTGCCTAGGTGGAAGGGCAATTCATATTATTAGTATCATCCAGGTAGGGGACACGATACGGAGGAATCCTTTTGTCTAAAGCATATTATTCAGGATATGACCGAGGATGGCAAGCTTTTTGTGCCACCATCCGTCAAGAAATCCAAGAAGATCGACCCTCTTGGGTCTAATATCACTAAACATGATGAAGAATCATCCCTAGACTGTTCTTATCTCCTCGATCCTCGTGACGATGAAGAGATCGACGTGCTTGAGGAAGACGATATCCAAAGTGGAATGCTCATGCTTTCCATTGCCTTCAACAATAAAGTTTCCAAGTTAGAAGGAGCCATTGATAACCTAAACTCTCAGCTTTCCAAAATGGAGAACCAGTTTGCTGAAATGGGTAAGAGGCTTGAGGCCCAATCTCTCAAGATAAAAAGTGTCCAGACAAACCCTCAATCCGACAGTCCTAAAGAGAACGCAATAAGTGAGCAATCCATTCCTAGTTCTTCTTATTCAGGAGCCTTCGTCAAAGAAACCCAATAACTCTCCAAGGTCATTCACAAAGACTTTCGACAAGAAGGATAAACCTCCTAGGAAATTTACCGACATTCGTATTACATACGCTGATGCCCTTCAGAGACTCATGGAACGACGAATGTTGAAATCTATCGGTCCTACACCAAATCCCCAAAGGAGATCTAAATTCTGGGATGAGAATCCCCATTGCCAGTATCACAGGGGTACAGGACACAATATTGAGATGTGCTATAAGCTCAAGCATGCGATCCAGGATATGATTGAAAGTGGGAAATTGTCCATCTCAACCTTTAGCCCACAAGGCGGCTTAGGCAATCCTCATGGATATACCACTTATCAGGAAACTTTTCTTGACTGTTATCCTTCCAGTGTTCCCAATGATGAGGACGAGGTGCTCAAATGGGTGAATGCTCAAACTCAGATGCCGAAGCCAGTTGCCAGAAGAATAAATGTTCCAAGCATGGGCCAATGATTAGGAGTTTAGATATGAGATCGAATCAAAGTTTGAGTCCGAGTCCGAGTCTTAGGCTTTCTTTCCCATAATTTTTCTAGTGTCCTTCTTCTTGTCCATTTCCATTTTTATTGACAACCAAGGCTGTCTCACGAGTCACATGTCTTCTCGAGTCTATACATTTATCACTCATTTTAATAAAAGTACAATTTTCAATCCACTCATTCTTCTCTTCCTTTATCCCTTTTCATGTGACAATAAGAATTGATTTGAGGCATTTTAAAACGAACAACAATGCATGGCAAATCGATGTGAGTACACTTAAATGATGTTCCATTCCAAGTTGTAGGGTACCTAAAACTCCGTGTCCATTCCCCTTACCTATTCTATGTCTGGCAACAGAAACCTCACCATACCCCAGTTTAGGACGAGCCTATCTCAAGAGATTCTAGGACGAATCCAAACCGTCTCCCTTGTTAACAATCCATGACGGAAGGCAAGCCCATTCCCCACAATAAACAACCCGTGTTACTAAAGACCAACCCGTTTCATACCAAAGGTGCTAGTCTGACTCAAATCCATGGTAGAAAGCAAATCCAAGACGATACGAACCATGATCAAAGGCTCAATCAAGTGAAATGACCAAGATCAATATCCAAGGACGTAGTTATGCCTGTAATCCAAGACAAAAGAGTCAAAAGAAAAAAGGCTTAGTCAAGCAAATCAATGTCAATATCCAAAGTCAAAGCTATTCTCAAAAAAAACTTGAATTAAGAATCTAAGCAAAAAGCCGAGATATATTCTAGGACAAGAATCTGAGTCTGAATCAAGAACAAGTATGAAATCAAATACTGATCATAATACTCCTGAAGTCTATATAGAATCAAATTACAGGGTAGAATCAAGACATCGATGAAAATGGTCAGCTAGCACCCTCACATAGCCTTTCATACATCGCACACCCTAAGTTCTTCTCGAGACCGTTACAGGAAGCTAGTTAGGAATTTTGAGAATCCTCTCAAGCTTGTCGAGTATACCCATCCTTTAGAGCCAAGAAATGGAAACTTGATCCCACATCAATTAACCTACCTTTGTGTGCTCAGGCTACATAAAGCCTGGACACCCCATTTCCAAGCTATATTACAAGCCATAACCCCATAAAGCTTTAAACACCACAAAATCAAGCTCCAGAGATTTGTTCATTAAAGCCTCTTATTTCTGAGCTCCATATTCCAAATATCCAATCCAGTTTCACCTTGACCCAGACACGGAGTCTTCAAATACTTTGCTACCCAGAACGGGACATACCCATATCATCCTTAGGGTCCACTTTTAGGTGTGCTCACACGACAAGGAAATTTTTATAAACTTAATTATACCTCTTTGTTCTATGATCAGAGGGAGTTATCTCAAATCAATTTTTCGAGTCACCAAAAGAATATACTCTTGTGACCCATGCACTTTAAGGCTCTGATAACATAGCTAAGGCACACACCTGAACTACAATCTGGTTTGATTTCACTTCACGTGAATACATAGGCAGTCCACAAGGACACAACCATCCACACTTTTAACTTTCAACCTCAATTATCAACCATCCCCACTTGTAACTTTCAACCTCTGTTATCAACCATCCCCACTTTTAACTTTCAACCTCTGTTATCCAACTTTCAACCTAAATTTTAACCTTCCAACCATAATTTCCATTTATACCTCTTTACTGGGGGCTGCTTTTTGTCACCCAGTCTCCTTTTTACCATATTCCAGAGTCATCTTCTCATCCTGGAGGCTTCTCTTCCGAGATACCACCCTGCCTTTATTCCTCTCTCATTTGAGTCGAGTTAGTGCTTGATCCGGAGAATGACAAAGGTCTTAGATCGATTCTCCAAGTTATCATGCCTCAAGAGGAACCTCGTTATGCAAAATAGTGGCAAAAGATGTCCACGTAGACAGCTGATCCATGGCTCATGCCTTGCCTTTATATGCCCTCATCATTCTTGCGATTCTTCTACCTTTTGGAACTGATACGCATTGTCACCCACACTTGGCTAGGGATTGCGCATACTTAAGCAAAGTCTGTCAAATCCATCCCAATGTCACATCAAATCTAAGTCAGCGTTGCGTCAGTCTATCGCCTTGCGTCCTAGTTAGTCGATGTCGTGTCAGGTCATGCATCTAGAGCCCATTTAATATGCATAATGCATTACAAATTCCACCTTTATTTCAAGTTTGAAACAATTTTATAAAGAAAAGAGCTTTCAAAACTTTTATGTTTCCTTCCTCATTTGAGGTCCATGTGCTAATTGCGTTTCCTCATGTGATGTGTTCTATTTTCCTATTATATTGCGTTCTTGTGTGGCTACTAACCATGCAGGTGAGTATCAGAAGCAGTGCTCACTCCAACTGGGGGCTTCGCTCAAGTCTTCATTTTCCCCACTGACGGTCAAGATATTCCCCAGCAGTATTCGCAGTATTGCGCAAGGTTTCTTCCATGGCAATCAAGAAAATTACAAGGATTCATGATCACTAAATACAGTTCAAGGGCTTCTCCTCTTTATCGGAATTTCGCTTGCGACGACCCGAGCGGATTTTTCTCCTCAGCGGTGCTAAGGAAGCGCCATTATCGATCAAACACTTTTCCTCAGAGATGCCAAGGATGCGTCATTGACGATCTAATATTTTCTCTTCAGCGGTGCCAAGGGCGCGCTATTCTCGACTCAACATATGATTCTTCCCTAGCGGAATCATCGATATGTTCCCCAGCGAGAGTTCGTTGCCGCTTACAGCCCACATATTTCTCAGAAGTAGAGTTCGCTTGAGGCCGATGCGAGCATATTCCCAAGCGGTTGCTTACAACATCCTGCTGACCCTCATATGGTTTCCTACGGAGTTTGAGATAAACAACTCCCGAAGATTTCTTAATCCTTCAGATATTTCAGAAGCTTGCCTTAATCCTTAAGATCTTTCAGAAACTTGCCTTAATCCTTCAGAGTCATTCCTTTAG
The DNA here is from genome assembly GCF_048544455.1 of Silene latifolia. Taxonomy (NCBI): domain Eukaryota; kingdom Viridiplantae; phylum Streptophyta; class Magnoliopsida; order Caryophyllales; family Caryophyllaceae; genus Silene; species Silene latifolia. The sequence goes on from NC_133538.1 coordinate 235,547,196, forward strand.
GATAACCTTCATATGTTCCTCCTTCAGACAACTTTCAAAAGAGTCCTTCATATGTTCCTCCTTCAGACAACTCTCTGGTAATCCTTTCTGTAACCTTCAGATAACCCCATTTTTCAGTAAAATTCCAGAAGTTCTTTCCAGAAAGTCCTCATGTTCAGTCCTTCTGAGAGTTGTTCTTCAACCTAGCCTTCAGAGTTAGCATTCAGAAGTGTCAAGAAGTTTCTTCAGAATCCCTGCAGCCACTAATGTCTTCAGACACCAAGTTATCTTCAGACCAAAGAGTTTTGCCGAAGCGCCTCCAGTCTCGTTTCACCTAGGAGTATCTCAGGTATGGTTTCTTCTTATGGCTGGCGAGCTTCCTTACGTAGTCTAATGGACTTTAAAAAAACCTTCCCGGAAGTCGACAGACTCAAAAATGTTCCGGCAACAGGTCCTTGGCTCAGACCCCTTTAGCCGCCTCGCGTCGCCATAGTCTTCAGGTTGTAATCTTCGATTGACCTGAGGGCTATACTTTGACTTTCGCCTTGTCCATGCCTCAGTCAAAGTGGGGGCTCTGTAGACATCTCATTTCTACACCTCCCGCCAAACACCCAGTGATGATTGGGCCGCATGTTTAGCTTATGTCGCGATTTTATGACGATTTGTAAATCGGTTAATAAAAGGAAACTCCCACACTTGCGTCTACCCCTTTGGTTATCATCTAGGTATAACTACGGTCGTTTTGGCAGTAATTAGAGTACATTTGGAGCCCGGGACAAAAACCGTCTTCATTTCCTAAAACCGTCAAATCCCGAGTCAAAAAAGAAATGTGCTTGTCTACCTAAGGCTAGGATGTCATTAAATGCTATGAGTATATCTCAATTTGAGTCCCATGTCACTTCTTTGGGCTAAACTTAAAGTTTACATTACAAAATGTGCATTTCATTTAGCTAAAATGACAACCCGACATTTAGGCCCATTTAACGAGGTGATAATGACTTTTTTGGGTCTGACCTATTTCACAGAAAGTACTAGATCTTTCTCTTAGCTTTCAAATGCCACCGAAATCACCTTACTCCGAGTCTTTTCGAGAAAGTTATGTCTAAAATACGACAGGCTGTCAAACGCGTTTTCTTGCGCAGAAGAATACTACCCGAGAAAGGACGCAGTAAGTGCTGCGCCTCTTCCAAGGGTCGCAACACCTGCTGTGCCTTTTTATTAAGGCTTTCTTTTTGTCGAAGTTTCCATGTTTCAACCTAAGTCGGTTGTTTCCGGATCATTTCTTCCATATCCCTTTCCTAAACCCTACCCCTCGTGATTAGTATAAATAGAGGCCTTCGCCTCACTTATTTTTCACGCGAGTGTCCGCCCTTCTCTTCTCCCTTTTCATTCTAAGACCACGCTCTTGTTTTTCGACGCCTACGTGCTTGATCAATCGACCACGTAAGCTCAGATCATTCTGAGTATCAGTCACGTTTGCATGACGGACCAATTTGACCACTACACAAACACTTAAATCAATCTTTTAATTCCTTTTTCAAGGGCACTTTCATATTTGCATAGATCGAGTCGAGTTACCACTAAAAACCGATTTAATTAAATCTCGCGACGCTAACATGTAATTCTGAGGGTGTAAAATCCCATCTTAATTCTGTATTTATTTTCTGTATTATAATTAATGTAAGAATTTATGTCATATGCATGCTCAAAACCGTTTTAGTCACTTTTTAAAATCCTTTGACGAAACAACAGAGAAACGACGTTGGGAAGAATTGCATCAACTGATGCGCCTTCTGGAAAGGCAGCAGCATCTGCTGCGCTTCTTCCAGAGGCTCCCTTCAGTGGCTGCACTTCTTCTTCTTCCTCGGGTTTTTGTTCCTTTCATCTTTTATTTTTCTTTTTTCGTCATTGCCCTTATTTCACCTAATAATTTTCAAATTAGTTTTTATAAATCTTTTCTTCAATCCTTTTTCGGCTTAAATCCCTTATAATTAATGTTTGCGGGTTTTCATCACATATTCAAACCCGGATTTTAGAGACTCAATTTATCCATATCAAGTCCCTGAAATTCGTCTTTTGTACATATTTATCTTTATTTTTCATATTTTGTTTTCTTTCGCTTTCAACCGTCTTTAATTCAAGTTTTGTATATAAATCAAATTCGACATCGTAGAATAACCATAACTTGTAATGTTTCGTTCGTCTTTTATTGCTTTATGACGGTTCCATATGCATGTAATATGATTAAAACACCTATACTTGAGTCGTATGCTAATAATCGACGTAAATCAACCAACGAACAATATCATGTAATCTAGAGTTTGGATAGTTCTCTCCGTTTTCTCATCCGTCGCCCCGTGAAATGCCGTACTCATCTTCAATTGAATACCCATTGAACTTTGCAACTCTTGCCAAAATCTAGAGATAAACCTAGAATCGCGATCCGATACAATGTCTATTGGTATCCCATGTACCTCGACCACATTCTTTCGGTAGGCGTTAGCTAACTCTATCTTGCTCCAAGTATCTTTCATTGGTATGATGCAAGCTGATTAAGTAAGCCTATCCACGATAATCCAAATCATGTTGTTGTGTTTTTGAGTCCTAGGTAGTCCCATAATGAAGTCCATTGATATCGATTCCTATTTCCATTTCGGCACTGTTTTAGCAGGAATTCCCCTGAAAGGATCCGGCGTGATAATTAAATAGTGTAGGTATCTAGTTCTAATGTTCAAGGTAAAAATGTAAAATGGAGAATACAGAAGATTGAATATGGATAATAATGTTTATCTATTCTGAATTGATTGAGTGATAATTAAAGATCGTAAGATTGAAAGTATAGTAAAAATAACAGGCTAATTGTGTATGTTTGATATATTTTTCGTGTCCCTTTACAAATGTTTTTCCATTCTATTTATAGCCTTTCTACTCTAACGTTACAATTAATCTAACCTTCCTTTTGACTGTTGGAACCGTCTCCTGACTAATAGGAAATGTGCCCTATTAATCCGGTTGACCTATTCGAACTTAATAACTTTCTCTTCTCCTTTCCTTGGACGTTGTAGTTTATGGAAATAATACGCTCTTGTGGTTGGAATTGGTCTTCCGTGAGAATAGGACATGTGCGTAACTGTCTTGATGGTCTGCTAATTAATCATCCTGCTGGAGAGTTCCATCAGGCTATTCTAATATTGCTATCAGGCCTCTTTAGCAGCTTATTTATCCTCTGGTATTCTTTTCCTGTCAAACTGTAATTGTCCGGACTCTGGTTGCCCCAATCAGCCTAATTAAGTCAGGCTAAACTGAAGTCAGGCCAGGTTAAATAGGACCTAACAATTGCCCCTTGACATTTTACCCGTGGTGGATCAGGCCAGGGGTGAGATGTCAATTTACCGGGCTCAAAAAAAATAAAAAGAATCACCATTACTCAATGACTCTTAGACTTCTAGTGACCATTAAACACTGCAACGGCTAGCATGATGATGTCACGCTGACAGTTTTGCAATTTCTAGGGTTTTTGCACCGTTATTTCGCTCCTATAAATACGGTATTGAAAGTGAGTTTATTCTTCACCAAAATTCTTCTATCTCTCTCACTATATTCTCTCTGAAATTCTTTCCTATTTTCCCAGGAATTTAGTCTGCTACCTGCAATTCTTCAAAAGATTTCGTTAACTTTCACAAAAATGTCTATTTTTACGAAACAATAAAAATTATGGGAGTCAAAAAACGCCCTGCTTCTCAGAAGGCTGCAGCTGACCCTGAACCAACAGATATTCATGAAGAGGAGGTGGTTAAGGTAGATCCTCCTGCTTGTGCTATATCATTAAAGTGCCAGGATTCTATTTTCTCTGCTCTCCAATCACTTGAATCCTCTTTTCCTGAAGAGAATCTACTGAAAACAAACTATGACGGGGTTTTAAGGGAGAAAAAATTGATCCCTGTTTCAGTTGAAGTTTGGTTCCCTGAATCTTGTCCGGTCAGGGCTAATTGGGTATCACCGGGCTGGTTCTGCATCTATGAGTGGGCGTTCAAGGCTGGTTGTAGGTTTCCTTTTACTCCTTTGATGATTGATACTATCCGAGCCATGGAAGTATCACCCTTCCAAGTTATGCCAATGGTTTGGAAACTTGTCCATTCCATTGAGAATTTATGTGCTAAACATAAGCTTACAATTACTATCAATGATATCAAGGCAGTATATAACTTGAAAAATCCTTCTACTAGTCGTTTCAATTTAAGAATTAGGTCCAAAATGTCTCCATTAATCACTAATCTGGATTCGGAAGACGATAAAGGCTGTGCGAAGACTTACTTGTTCATCCGGATTGATGCCCTGGGGTCTGGCCTGGATTATCTGAGATATCCTCCTTTGGAGAGTGGTAGATTTCCTGTATTCCTTATTCGTATTTTATATTGTATGAATTCGAGATATTTAAATTTTACCTGTATATCTTAGGGATGTTTGCAGCACCTGACTGGAATTTTCATCCTCTTGATGAGGAATTTGTTTTAAGGATAGAGGCTTTTCTTGCCCTTCCTGAGGACGAAAGAACTTGGCCTGGTATTCTGGGTAGGGATTTGTTGCCCCGATACATGAACGTAAGCTGAGTGTAGTTAGAGTGCCCAAAGGCAAGCCTACATCTACCTCTCTTTCTTGTACGTCTTCTTTGTATTTGTGTTGACTGTTGCTTTTATGTTATTTGTTTCCTGCTATTTATATATGTCTTCTTTTGTTTACTCAGTATATAGGTCCTCTGCTAGATTGGCCAAAGTCTCTTTGACTTGAAGGTCAGGTTGCTAGAATCTCTGAGCAATCCAAGAGTCAAGAGGCTACTGGTAGTGGGAGCGACAAGACTCTCGATATTTTGGTTTCTGATGTTCAGCCTCATAAGGAACCGCCCAAGCTTGTATCCCCAGAGGTTGTCCAGCCTTCCAAGAGGAGAAGAGAGGCTGTCATCCCCGAGGAAGAAGGGGGAGAAAGGGAGCCTATTCATGCTCAACCAATAAGAAGCACCAGGGGGTGCCTGCTCAGTTGGGTGATATGGAGGCCGATGGGGCACAGATAAATGATTTTTCTGCCAATATCAGCGGCCAGCTCTTATTTGACAATGCCCTTAAATCTTCTACTAAGGTCGTGGCTCTCCTGTCTTCCCTTATGGCAAACGCTATTGCTCTTGCTTCTTAAGCCAAGGAGCTTGGTTGCAAAGGGTTTATTTTTATTATTGTATATTTTTGTATTGCCTTTTCCCCTTGGGTTTGGTTAATTGGTTTTGTTTCATCCTTCTCTAGGGCTTGGATGCTGGGCTGATTACTGCTTGTCAGCTCAAGGATACCCGGGTTAGAATCATTGCTTTGGAAGAGAAATTGGACAAGGTTAACCATGATTTGCACACGTCCAAGGGTCATGAGCTCGTCCTTCAATCTCAGCCAGGGAGGCATCTAGGGCTGCTTAAGTTTGCGAGGTAGCTGCAAAAAATGCTGAGAAAATAGCCAGAAATGAGCTCGAAGTTGTAAAGGAGGAGCTTGAAGCTATTAAAAGAGAGTTGGCTGCTGAGAAGCAGGCGATGCAGGATCAACTGAGGAAAAATGAAGATCTCGGTGCTGAGAAGGAGCTGGTGGAAGCACGGCTTGCTGATGCTGCTCAGTATTTCTTTGGGAAAGGTCGGGTTGATGCTATGAGGGATCCTGAATCTGATAGGGCTAAGTGGGATCCGGATCGTGACGAGACAGCTTTGGATACCCAGTATCCTGACTTGGCCAATATGGGCCATGAAGAAGAAGTAGACTCTCCTCCTTCCAAGGAAAAATCTGCTGATCAGGAAATGGCAGAGGGTTGTGGGTCGGTTTCTAATTCGAAACCTGTTTAGGCTTTTGTTTTTGTTCTTTGTTTTGGCCCATCCAGGGGGGATGTTCCTGGAATGGATATTTGTTTCTTTTTTGGGGTAATTTTAGGTAGGTCTTTATCTAGGGTGGATGTTTTTGAAATGAACATTTTCTTTTGACGTTAAATAATCGATCTTTGATGGTTTCTTTTTGTGTTTTGGAATATAGTTGGATAAGGCATATTTGTAGTATTGGATGTGTACTGGATCGGGCCAGTTATTCGACTGGATCAAGCCAGGTTTCCTTGCACTGGGTCTGGCCAGGCTTTTATGTCATGGGTGGGGTTATTGCCTGTCTGGAGGGCTTACGACCCATGCCTGTCTGGAGGGCTTATGACCCATTTATGACATACAATCCAGGGAAAGTTTTCCCAAGTTTGTTTATTTGAACAGAGCTCAGTATTTTAAGGCCTATTTTTGCAACTGAAAGATGGGTATTTTCTGCATATGAGTAATATGTATGCTAGTGGAGTGGCCCTCAATCTTGAAAATTTGTTTAAGTAAGGTGTGAATTTGATGAATGCATTAATTAAACAAATATACAAGATTATATTTGGTAAGAGAAGAAAGAAAAATAAGAACATTAATAAGTATTCAGGCACATAATAAGAAGAATCATATACGATATTTATTCATATAATGGCAAGTATCATACACTTAGTTGCATATCAGGCCAGGCAAAAGGGTAAAGTAAAAATTTTAACTGCGCTGGGGGATGTGTTTTATATGTGAAATAGTTTTAAGTGTGCAACATTCCAAGCTCCGGGGATCATTTCGCCATCCAGGGTTTGTAGCCTGTAAGCGCCCTGACCGACTATTGAGTCGATCAGGTAGGGACCTTCCCAGGTTGGGGCCAGTTTGCCTGCATTTTTCTCCTTTGTATTTTGAAAGACTTTTCTGAGAACAAGGTCTACTATCCTGAATACTCTGGCTTTGACAGTCTTGTTGTAGCTTTTGGCCACTGTTTGCTTATAGGCTGCCATTCTAATTTTGGGTGCATCTCTCAATTCTTTTGTTAAGTTCAGGCTGTCCTCCATCAGAGGTGTGTTGTTTGTTGTCGTATTCAGGCTACATCTGGCTGATGGGATGTCAACTTCTACTGGGATTACTGCTTCACATCCATAGACCAGGGAGTAGGGGGTTTGGCCTGTAGATGTTTTAGGCGTGGTCCGTTCAACCCAGAGGACTAAGGGGAGTTCTTTAGCCCATCTGCCTTTTCTTCTTTTTAGCTTCTTCTTCAGGCAACTGATTATTACTTTGTTGCTGGATTCTGCCTGACCATTGGCTTTTGGATAACCTGGTGTGAAGGTTACCAGGTTAATATTCCATCGTGCACCGAAAGCCGCTGTTCTTTTTCCCACGAATTGTGTGCCATTGTCACAAACTATTTCTGAGGGTATGCCATATCTGCATATGATGTTGCGTTTGATGAATGTTATGACATCCTTCTCTTCAACTTGCCTGTATGAATCGGCTTCTATCCATTTGGAGAAATAGTCGGTCATTGCTACCAAGAAAACTTTATGTCCAGGTGCTTGAGGTAATTTTCCTTCTATATCCATGCCCCATTTCATAAATGGCCGGGGGCGGAGATGGAATGTAGCTCCTCAGACGGTTGGTGGATTTATGGTCCATGAATTTGGCAGGCTTCATATTTAGAGCTGAATTCCAGGCAGTCGGCCCTCAGTGTCGGCCAAAAGTAGCCTGTTCTGAGTACTTTGCTTGCTAGGCTTCTTCCGCCTTAATGATTGCCACAGTGTCCTTCATGAATTTCTGATAGTATCTATTCAGCTTCCTGTGTTTCCAGGCATCTGAGGTATGGTCCTGCTGCAATTTCTTAAAAAGCACATTATTAATAATAGTATACGAAGCAGCTTTGATCTTAAGTGCTTTGGCGTCTTGTTTGTTTAGAGGAAGGATTCCTTGTTGGAGCCAATCATAGTAGGGTTTTGTCCATAAATTGGAAACATATATTGGGAAGGTTTCATCTTGCTTATTTATTGCAGGCTCTAATAGATGTATGATGGGATTTTATCAAAATCAAGGGGACTGAAATTGGATCCTAGGCCGGCTAGGGCATCGGCTTGGGTATTCAAGTCCCTAGGTATTTGATCAATATTAAAATTACGAAACTTGCTTTTTAAATTTTGGATAACTTCTAAATAAAGGATCATTTTTGAGTCTTTTGCGGTATAAACTCCATTTACTTGATTTGAAATAAGAAGGGAATCAATACGTACCTTTAAATTTTGTACACCGAGGTCAATACATACCTTTAATCCAGCTATTAGGGCTTCATATTCAGCCTCATTGTTGGTGGCTTCGAATGCACAACTTATAGCCTGTACTATCTTATCCCCATGTGGCAATTTTAGTACTACGCCTAGGCCGGTACCCCTCATGTTGGCTGCACCATCGACATACAAGGTCCATTCTAGGTCTGTCTGGTCATTGGTCAGTCTGTTTACTTCTTTTATCAGGTCGGATTCTAGGGTTGGACTAAAATCAGCCACAAAGTCTGCTAATGCCTGTGACTTAATTGTTGTCCTGGGTGTTCAAAGGTTATGTTGTAGGTTCTCAGCTGGACTGACCACTTGCACATTCGTCCAGACAGTTCTGGTTTTCTAAGTACAGACTTAATAGGAAGATTGGTCCTGACTATTATAGGATGACTTTCGAAATATGGTCTTAATTTAGTACAACTCATAATTAAAGCTAAAACATATTGTTCAAGTAGGCCATATCTTATTTCTGCATCTAGTAGACTTTTACTTACGTAATAAACTGGGTGTTGTTGTCCATCCATTTCTTTGACCAGAATTGCGCTGACAACAGTCTCAGTGATTGACAGGTATACTGTCAGGGGTTCGTTCTTGACTGGTTTTGCCAGCAAGGGTGGAGAGGATAGATATGCTTTTAAATCTTCAAAGGCGGCCTGGTGATTAGGAGTCCACTGGAAGTCTTTATTTTTTCTGAGCAGGTTGTAAAATGATTTGCACCTCTCTGATGATCTTGAAATGAACCTGTTCAGGGCTGCTATTCTCCCTGTTAGCTTTTGTATGTCTTTGACTATCTTTGGTGGCTCTAGCTCTAGGATGGCTTTCATCTGTTCAGGGCTGGCTTCTATTCCTCTTTTTGTCACCATATAGCCCAAGAATTTGCCTGCTGAGACTCCGAAATGGCATTTTTGCGGATTTAGCTTCATGTTGAATTTCTCCAGTATTTGAAATGCTACTTCCAGGTCCTTGACGTGGTCTTCTGTTTTTTTTATTTGACCACCATGTCATCAATGTAGACCTCCATGGTATCTCCAATTTGGTCTTTGAACATCATGTTGACTGATCTTTGATAGGTTACACCTGCATTTTTTAATCCGAAAGGCATGGCAGTATAACAATATACTCCTCTTTCTGTAAAGAAGGTTGTGCTTTCCTAATCTGCGGGATGCATCTTTATTTGATTGAAACCACTGGAAGCATCCATAAATGTTAACATCTCTTGGCCTGCAGTGGCGTCCACCATTGCATCAATATGTGGCAGGGGAAATGGGTCTTTTGGGCAGGCCTTATTCAGGTCAGTGTAGTCCACACAGACTCTCCACTTGCCATTCTTCTTTTGGACAACTACTACATTGGCAAGCCAGTCGGGATACATCCCTTCCCTGATCATTCCCATGTCCAATAGCTTGTCGATATCTTGATTGATGATTTCATTTCTTTCTGCAGCAAATTTTCTCCTTTTTTGCTGTACAAGCTTAAATGATTTGTAAATATTTAACTGATGAGTTATAATAACAGCATCTATACCAGTCATGTCAAAATGTGACCAAGCAAAACAAGACATTTTTAGTTTTGAGGAAGCTGACCAGATTGGGTCTAACTGAGTCAGGTGCGTCTGATCCTATAAGTACCTTCCTGTCAGGGAATTCTGGGTCCAAAATGACCTCTCCTGTTTCCATTTGTGATTGGGCTATATATTCTTTCCTGACAGGGGACTTTAGTTGCTATGCGAGGGAATTACCTGACTTTGATGGTTTCACAGCGTGGGTGTAACATTCTTGGGCTGCTTTCTGTTCTCCCCTGATGGTGGTTATCCCCCATTCAGTTCGTATCTTCACGCATTGATAATATGTTGACGGGATTGCTTTGACGTTGTGGATCCAAGGTCTGCCCAGGATTACGTTGTACGAGGATAGACAATCCATTACCCCAAATCTTTCATAGGAAGCTACGCCTTCCGCATAGGTTGGCAAGCTGATTTCTCCCAGGGTGTTCTTTGTTTCTCCGCTGAATCCGAACAGGACACTGGATTTCTTGATAATTTTCTCTTCATCTATTTTCATGGCTTTAAGGACTTCTAGCATCACCAAGTTGATTGAACTGCTTCCGTCTATCAGGATTCTTGATTCCTTTGTCGTGCCAGTTTGCATGGTAATTATCAGGCTATCATGGTGTAGGTCTGGTACTCCCTGCAAGCCTGAGTCATCAAAAGTAACAACAGTTAATATCTTAGATCTAGATGGGGCTTGAAGTTTAGACTTCCTAGCGATTCTTTTAGCAACCGAGCTAGTTAAGCCACAGATTTCTGAGCCTCCGTTTATGAACTTGACTTCATGGATGGGGGGAGGAGGAGGAGGATCCCTGCTGTTTCCTGGACCTCTTCTGCCCGGTCCTTCATCTTTGTTCTTGGGCTACTGGATTAATTAAGTCTTTTAGATAGCTTTTCTTTAGGAGGTAACCCACTTGTTTCCTGAGCTGAATGCATTCTTCTGTGGTGTGTCCGATATCCTGGTGAAAGTCACACCATCTTGTTGGGTCTTTCCTGGGATTGTCACATTTATTGGGCCATCTAACTGTGTCTCCCAGGCTTTCCAAGCGTTTGATCAATCCTGCAGTATTTATAGAAAAATTATATTCAGGAATAGTTGGTAAGCTAGAAAGGTTACCTTTGTGTTCCTGTGCCATAATGACTTCAGATCGTTCAGGTCTGGAATAGGGTGCTGATCTGGGGTTGTTTCCTTTCCGGTAGGAGCTCTTCCTGTTAGTGTGGCCATAGCTTTGTTTTCCTCCGGATGAGTTTGTTCTGAAGTTGAGATCTTCTTCCAATCTGACTTGCTCTAAGGCGATGGATTGAACAATGGAAAAGGTTGGACAAGCCTTTTTGGTTAGGTCTGCGTAGATGTCACTGTCAAGCAGAACTTCTTGCCTAAAAGCTTCTACCGCTGTTTCTTCGTCGCACCTGGGAATGGCCACCTTTTCTTTGACAAATCTGGCCAGGAATTCTTTGAGGGGTTCTTCAGGAAGCTGCTTTACCCTGAACAAGTTACTGGGTCTCTTAGACATGTCTCTGCTGCTTGCAAACTATTGATTGAAGGCATTGACCAAGTCTGCAAAGTTCTTGATACTTCCATTTTGGAGATTGATGAACCATTGCAACGCTGCTCCAGTCAGGGTAGTACCAAAGCCTATACACATGCAAACCTGCCTAAGTTCACTGAGTATTGAGGCGGCTAACATATTCTGTTTGAATATAGCAACGTGGTTTTGTGAATCAGAGGTCCCATCATAGGTTCTCATAGATGGGACGGTATATTTTCTATCTTCTTATGGAGTTTCTGGATTTCCTGAAGCATAGCCACCATTATTGCTACTTCAGTCATGTTTGTTTCGTTGTCAGGAATGATTTGTGGACCAGAGGAGATATCTTTCTCCGGGGTTCCAAAACTGGAGAAGTCAATTTGCTTGATGATGGATGAGAATGGGGTTCCTGGCTCGAATCTGGTTTTGGAGCCTGAAGCCTGACTTTCCAATTTCTTTCTAAGGCTATCTGATTCCTTAAGCCTAGTGATATCGGCCTCTGCTTGGGCTGCTTTTTCTTGAATTGTTTCCAATTCTTTGATCTTAGCCAAGGCAGCTGCCAATTGTTGTTCTGGGGTGAGTTCTACCATTTTTATATGTGAGTACTAAATGGAAAATGATGAAAAATTTTTTTTTTTTTTGATTAGTGAACTAGATGCCCCACAGTGGGCGCCAATTGTTTTAGCAGGAATTCCCCTGAAAGGATCCGGCCTTATAATTAAATAGTGTAGGTATCTAGTTCTAATGTTCAAGGTAAAAATGTAAATTTGAGAATAGAGAAGATTGAATATGGATAATAATTTTTATCTATTCTGAATAGATTGAGTGATAATTAAAGAACGTAAGATTAAATGTATAGTAAAAATAACAGGCTAATTGTGTATGTTTGATATATTTTTCGTGTCCCTTTACAAATATTTTTCCATTCTATTGATAGCCTTTCTACTCTAACGTTGCAATTAATCTAACGTTCCTTTTGACTGTTGGAACTGTCTCCCGACTAATAGGAAATGTGCCCTATTAATCCGGTTGACCTATTCGAACTTAACAACTTTCTCTTCTCCTTTCCTTGCACATTGTAGTTTATGGAAATAACACGTTCTTGTGGTTGGACTTGGTCTTCCGTGAGAATAGGACATATGCATAACTGTCTTGCTGCTCTGCTGATTAATCATCCTGCTGGAGAGTTCCATCAGGATATTCTAATATTGTTATTAGGCCTCTTTAGCAGCTTATTTATCCTCTGGTATTATTTTCCTGTCAAAGTGTAATTGTCCGGACTTTGGTTGCCCCAATCAGCCTAATTAAGTCAGGCTAAACTGAAGTCAGACCAGGTTCATCTCTTCTCCCTCTGACCCAAACAAGAGGAGATTTGTTTCTAATGTGCAAGCTAACCGGGGTGGTCAATCTTCAGCGTTTAACGACAATAAAGGTACTAAAGACCGAGTGTGCTATAACTGCAAGAAACCAGCACATCCTGGTAAATGCTTCGTTGATCCTATCATATGCTTTTCATGCAACAAACCGGGCCACAAGGCCAATGTTTGCCTGGAGAAGAAGGTGACGGCTCCTACTACTCCTGCCGCCCCAGTGAGGCCAGTGAGGCCGAAGGGTCGGATTTTTGTCATGAGCCGAGCAGAAGCTGAGGCACACCCTGATATCATTACTGGTACATTTTCTATTTTTGATGTTCCTTGTTTGGTACTATTTGATACGGGTGCCTCTTTATCTTTTATTTCAATAAAAGTCTCCGATAAATTATCACTTGAATCATCACATGGAGAAAGCACATCTATATCCTTACCCTCTGGGGATGTCTTTTCCTGTTCTAAAATCTATCCGGAAATCCCTATTTCTATTGCGGGATCTATATTTCCAGCAAATCTTTTCCAATTTCCGCTTTAAGAATTTGATGTCATTTTGGGCATGGATTGGTTACATACTTATCATGCTCGATTTGAATGTCGGGACCAGAAAATAATTCTTACAATCCCTTCAGGTCACCGTGTGTCTTATCAAATGGTTAAAAGACAAACCGGTACTAAATTAATTTCTGCTATGAAGTTTATCAATGCGTTGAAAAAGGGTCATCAAGCCTTCTTGTGTAGGGTGACTTCTTCAAATTCTTCCTCTCTGCCTCCTAAAGAGAATGTTCCTGTAGTATGTCAATTTCCCGATGTTTTTCCTGATGAGCTACCGGGAATTCCTCCTGAAAGGGAAGTTGAATTTACTATTGATCTTATTCCTGGTACCGGCCCTATTGCTAAAGCTCCTTATAGGTCGGCACCGTCTGAAATGAAAGAGTCAAGACTCAAATTTGGATGATTTGATTGTTAAAGGTTTTATCCGACCTAGCTCTTCACCTTGGGGTGCTCCTGTTCTCTTTGTAAGAAAGAAGGATGGATCTATGCGATTATGCATAGATTATCGTGAACTTAACCGGGTTACTATTAAGAATAAATATCCCCTTCCTAGAATTGATGATCTTTTCGACCAACTCCGAGGTGCTTCCACTTTCTCTAAAATTGACCTTCGTTCGGGCTATCATCAAATTCCAGTCCGAGAAGCTGACATTCCTAAAACCGCCTTCAGTACGAGATATGGTCATTTCGAGTTTACGGTGATGCCATTCGGTTTGACCAATGCTCCAGCAGTATTCATGGATCAGATGAACCGTACTTTCAGAGAACACCTTGACAAATGCGTTGTAGTGTTCATTGATGACATCCTGATCTATTCTAAATCTGAAGAAGAACATGTCCAACACCTTCGTGCTATTTTGGAGATTCTGCGCCGTGAAAAATGGTATGCTAAATTCTCTAAATGTGAATTCTGGTTACCTAAAGTGACCTTCCTTGGGCACGTCATTTCAAAAGAGGGCGTTATGGTAGATCCTGCCAAAATTGAAGCCGTTGTTGATTGGAAAAGTCCGACCAATGTTTCTGAAATCCGTAGTTTCCTTGGCTTGGCGGGTTGTGAAGGATTTTTCAAAGATTTCTAGGCCAATGACTCAGTTGTTGAAGAAAGAGTCTAAGTTTGTGTGGTCTGAGGAGTGTGAAAATGCCTTCCAGGAATTGAAAAAGAGGTTGACTACCGCTCCGGTGTTGACCTTACCTGAAGAAGGAGTAGACTTTGATGTTTACTGTGATGCTTCTAAGCATGGTATTGGTTGTGTCTTGATGCAAAAAGGGAAAGTCATTGCGTATGCCTCTCGACAGCTTAGAGTTCATGAAGTTAGCTACCCGACTCATGATCTTGAATTAGCTGCGGTGGTGCATGCTTTAAAGATTTGGAGACACTACCTCATTGGAGTCCATTGCAACATCTACACCGACCACAAAACCCTGAAATATCTCTTTATCCAAAAAGAGCTGAACATGAGACAACGAAGATGGTTAGAATTGGTGAATGACTATGATGCCGATCTAATTTATCACGAAGGAAAAGCTAATGTGGTGGCTGATGCTCTTAGCAGAAAATCCTGTCATTCTTTGAATTCTTTTCAGGAATTACCTCCTGAACTTGCTTTAGAACTTCAAAAATTAGGAGTAAGCCTTGTAAAAAGGGGCTCTCATCATCTTGATGCCATGTCAGCCGAACCTGACTTCTACCGTGAGATCCGTGCTTGTCTTCCTGATGATCCTACTTTCAAATCCATTCAAGCTAAAATTCAACTTGAGCAAGCTAAGGATTGTAAGATTGATGATGATGGGTATCTTCGTTATCATGGTAGAATCTATGTTCCGAGTGCAGCCGATTTGAGAAAAAGAATTCTTGATGAAGCACACCTCTCTCCTTACTCCATTCATCCGGGAGATAGCAAAATGTACAAAGATTTGAGATTGCAATTCTGGTGGCCTAGGATGAAGATTGAAGTTATGGAGTATGTCAGTAAATGCCTCACCTGCCAGAAAGTAAAGGTAGAGCATCAAAAGCCCGGGGGTTTGCTTCAACCCCTGGATGTTCCTCTTTGGAAATGGGAGTCTATATCCATGGATTTTGTGATGGCTTTACCCAGGACTTCCGCTGGGAAGAATGCTGTTTGGGTGGTTGTGGACCGATTGACTAAGTGTGCTCGGTTTATTCCTATCAAAGAGACCTGGAGTTTAGAAGTTCTAGCTCGTGTCTATGTGGATGAGATAGTGCGCTATCATGGGGTTCCTAAAGATATAGTTTCAGATCGAGACCCTCGATTCTCGTTCTCGTTCGGACCGCATTACAGGAGGCCTTGGGTAGTAAACTATTGATGAGCACTGCTTTTCACGCCGCCACTGATGGTCAAACAGAGAGAACGATTCAAACTTTAGAGGATCTTCTTCGTGCTCGTGCCTTAGATTTCCAAACTTCCCGGGAGAAATGTTTACCTCTGTTGAATTCTCTTACAACAACAAATATCAAGCCTCCATTAAAATGGCACCATATGAAGCTCAGACGGTAGAAAATGCCGTACTCCAGTCTGTTGGGATCAAACCCAAAATGTTCCAATGTTAGGACCTAATTTGGTGACCGAGTCCGTTGAACAAGTTAAGATCATTCGGAGCGGATGAAAGCCGCCAGACCGTCAAAAATCATATGTTGATGTCCGTCGTCGACCACTTTCTTTTGAGGTTGATGATCAAGTATTCCTTAAAGTGTCACCTATGAAAGGGGTGAAACGGTTTGGCGTAAAAAGGGAAGTCGAGCCCTAAATATATTGGACCTTTTCAGGTGATTGAAAAGATTGGTCCTGCTGCTTACCGTTTAGAATTGCCCCCAAATCTGAGCAAGGTTCACAATGTCTTCCATGTTTCTCAATTGAGGAAGTACATTAGTGACCCTAGCCATATCATCCAAGAAGAGATTCTTGAATTGGAGCCTAACTTGGCGGTTGAAGAAAGGCCAATTCGGATTCTTGAAAAAGCCAATAAGCAACTTAGGAGCAAAGTTGTACCTCTAGTCCGTGTTCTTTGGCGTTGTGGAAATGTCGAAGAAGAGACTTGGGAGACTGAAGCTTCTATGTTAGCTAAATATCCTGAATTATTCTCGTAAGGTATTCCTTTTCTTACTCTTTTTCCGAGTTACTAAGCCATGTTTAATCATAATTAGTAAAGATATTATTCTTATTATAGAACTTTAAACTAAAATTTTGAAAATGCTTTTATGATTTTTAATGGTTTTAACATTAGTGAATGTTAAATCTCGTTGTTGGAGACGTCCCAATAATGGGTTTTCTCATTTATTGGTGTAGAAATATTTTTATATCTTGATATGAATGTGGATGTTCTTGTCTGATCAACGAGAGTATCACCATTTCATTGAAAAGATACCTATATTTTTCCTATTATTATATTATTAAGATGTTTTATACTATAAATTCTCCTTCTAAGTTTCGAGGACGAAACTTTTTAAAAGGAGGGGTGATTGTAACACCCCGTAATTTCGGACCATTATTATATTGCGGAAGTAATTTATTAATCAAGTAAAATTTGATATCAATGTATTTGAAGTAATAATAATTCAAAGAAATATAATTTTATTATATTTTGTAGAAAAGTATTTATTTTGATAGTTTCGAAATATTTAAAAATAGTTTAAACCGTGTAAAAACCTTTTATTTCGAAATAAGGGCATATCGGAGAAAAATGACAACTCTTTTGAAAATTGGGGAAACGATTTTGGAAATGGGTCGTATGAGTATTCAATTTTCTTGTAATCTCGTGTTTAAGAACTTTGGTCTTGTCGGAATTTGAAATTGACAAGCGGTTCTAATTATTATCGAAACGAGCCAAAACCGACTCCTGAAAATCCCGACTTAAACCCGCTCCCTTCCTCCTTTCCTTTCCTTTTCCGCGGCACCTCCCTTTCCCCTTCCTTTTTTCTGATTTTTCTCACCTAACTTCATCTTCCTTAACATTCTATCCTATTCTAAACTAAAATACACCATTTTCTTACCTTTCTAAGCCAAATTTCACCATAACTCACTCGTTTCTTGTCGGATTTTCGCAAAGTTTATATTTTCGGAATCCTCTCTTCGAGATCTACGTCCTAGTATGTTTTAATTTCAGTTTTCTTGATGTTGATTTAAGACGAATTTGGGCATATTTCGGTTTTTATACTTATTATTGTGTTTTTATTGTTTATTTAGGTGAAGATTTGGAAGACGAGTTTGGGGACTCGTATATTGTTGAAGATAGTGGCTAGTGTATATTAGGGTTTGGTATTCAAGGTGCTAATTGCTCATTTTCTAGCTTAAGGTAACATATTTCGAGTTACTCGACGAATAATCGTCACATTCTTTGTTTTTTGTATGTTTTTGTGATTTTTGTTTGAGTAGTAAATTTTCACATGATAAAATGGGTTGCATGCATGTCTAATGCTTGTCTTTTGTTAGTTTAAGTTAACATATTAGTATAGGAATGATTAATTGATGTTTCGAACGATGTTAAACTCGAACAAAAATGGAGAAATGGAGGGATGGGGGTGGCGGCCAAAGCGGGCAGTTCGACAGTCCAGCAGCCCACGGCTGCCTTGGGGTTGGCCCGGGTTGGCCCGTTGCTTGTTTCGCGGATTTTCATGCATCACTTGTAGTTTCGGGTTTATTAATGATATGTTTAGTAAAAGTAACATGTGGGTAGTCTTAGGAAATGAATAAGGTTAGTAGTAAATAAAATTTTGATGATGAAGTATGCTTATTATGGTAGTTGACACATGTTAGGTTAGATTATAAAATGAAATTGTAATGAATAGGCTCAAAATGAATTTTATAGCGATAATTGTAATGTTTGGATGATTATGCCGAAAATCGAGCCTTGGTCCCTTTGATCAATCGATGTCGATCAATTGTGTGATTGGTCACCGCAATTTAACCCGTACACTGTCGCAGATCAAGGTTGCGTAAAAATTCGGTTGGATGAAATTTTATATGAATTGGATAATCGGCCTTTTTCTTGTTTTAGGCCATTTATTAAGTCTTAGTTCACATGTGTTGTTGGTTGAATTTAATAGTTTCTTATATTGTAGAAACGGCCCTAGATTCCCTTAAACCTTTAATATTGTTATTATTGCTAGAAATGGTATTGGTATTAAATACTTTTTGCAGGTTGTTGTGTTTGTCATAGATAGGTCTTTATAGTCTTTGACGAGTATATGTTCACTGCTTAATAGCCTTTGTGTTCCTGACTTGGTGGGATTATATCCAAGTTGGGGCATGACCTCGTTACTTATTTTGATAGTAAGTGGTCAGCTTAAGTACTAGCCAACCCTTTGGTGGACTCCTTAGGGTACTCACTTTGTTTTAGAAAAATTGTGGGTCTTGGGTGCGGTGTTGTGTATCCGCATGTCTAGGTCTGCGCAGATTTTAGGCTAGGGTTGTGTTGTGTCTTGGCCATGTTTTGATAGAACCTCTGAGCCAAGATACCGGTTCGATTACCTTCCCTACCTCGTGGTATAGACTCGAGTTACAGAGTGACTATTGACGGGACTAAGAACTTATGCCTGTCTTTGATATATTGCCCTTTCTTGTATGGTGATTTTATGAATTGTAATAGGTGAGATGTAAGCCGGTTACAATTGATAAAGTTTGGATTACTATTTGTTATATGTTTCACATGATAGTTTAATTTGGTCAGTTTAGTGGTCATAGGTTAGAATACTTGATAATTAAATTGTTTATCATATTGTTTACATGTTACACTACATGTTACATTAAATATGACATTTCGTGGCTGGGAGGACTCGAAGTTACTCCCCACTGAATTGTGGCTTTCGTGTTTGTATAAAATGCGATTGACGGGTTGATGATGCTTAGTTGGAGTACACGGACGAGCTAGTGAGCAAGAAAACCTTGGACCTAGTTTGGCTATTTTTGTAGTAAACCTTTTAACTTTTGGTTGTGTATATATTTTGAAGGGACATATGTCTCCCTCTTCTATTTTGGTTTGTATTACTATATCCCCGCGTCTTTAGTTATGTAAATTAGTTTGTTAGTATTTACAGGTTTTGGCACCCTCCTCTTGGAGATGTTTGTGAATGGTTTAGAAAAGTTTTTAAAAATTACAGGTTTTGTCTAGTTGAACCAATTACAAACATATCCTGTTAGTTTTTCTATAGAATTTACGTGTTTAATTAACGCTTTTTATAAGGGTGTCACAATTTCTCTCCGTGACACACCCAATCATAATAGTTGTCACAAAAACCCTTTAGACCAAGGTGTTTTCGTACTTCTTGTTCAACTAAAAACTTTTTATTTTTGCACTTACTACATGGACACCTAATTTCTTTATTTCTAATGAATTCGTCTTGTTGCTTAACATAATCAATGAATTTATTAACCCCTATTATGAATTCCTTCCTTAATTTTTTATTGGAATCCAACCTTTCATACATCCAGTTTCGTTCTAATCTCTTCATTGCAAATCTACATATATATTAGTAAATAAAAATTATTAATAAACATGGTAAGAGCATTCATAAACTTATCTTTGAATTTTTCATACAACAACAACAACAACAACAACCACAACTTGCAAAAAAATACTTTCAGTATTGGGGTCCTTATCTCTCCAACCTAAACCCATCTTTGAATCTTTCATACCATTAGTAAATACCCAATTTTTTTTCTTGATTGTAATGAGACAAAATTCGAAGACTTCCTTACGCTTCTCCAAATACATTATTTAGAATGAATTCTCACTCTACATATGTATTCGGAGAACATTAAAGGAAATGTCAACCAAATTTTGTCTCATAACAATCAAGAAAAAAATTGAGTATTTACCACCTAAATGGCATAAAAGATTCAAAGACAGTCCCAAAACGGGGACTATTCAAGAATTACACCTAATGTGTAATCCCTGAACGGGTACTAGGTCATAAATATATTAACAATCACAACACAAGCATAAGATGAATTAATATTTGTAAAAAAAATAAACATGACACAAAAAAACACAACTTATCAATACAAACTTAATAATTACTAATAAACCTTATAAAACTAAGCAAAAGTAGAGTAAGCATCCTAAAATTGGTTTAAATATCATAAATTGGCTTTTAACTAAACTGAATTAACTACTCTAACATTTTTATGAAATTTTTTCTCTATTTTTATGAGCAATAGATGAATTCAAAATTGCTTCAATGTCGAGTAGCCTCATTTTATTTAATTATTTACATCAAAATTTCACTACCATCAACTATAATCGATTTAAAAGAGCTTTGAAATACTTAGCTCACTTCATGCAAACCAAAAATATAATTCCCTAAAACATAATTAAGCATTATAAAATTGATTTAAACATCCTAAATTGGCTTTTAACTAAATTTCACTAAACTTAACAATCCTAAACATCCTAAATTGGCTTTCAACTAAACTAAACAATTCTAAACATCCTAAATTGGCTTTCAACTAAACTAAACAATCCTAATAATACTAAACATCCTAAACTAATCATAATTAATCAAAACAATAACCATAAACCCTAATTAATCTTATATTAATTAAGAGAAGGAGACAAAGGAAGGGAGCGGCGGCGGCAGAAAAAAAAAAGAGAAAGGGGAAAGGAGAAGAAAGGGGAAAGAAGAAGAAAGGGGAAAAGGGAAAAGGGAAAGGAAAAATAGGAGTGATTTGGGAAGTAGGGTGGTGGTAGGAGTGGTGGTGGTGGGAGTGGTGGTGGTCTTTTTTGAGGGAGGCGGAATTTTGGGATTTTGTGATTGAAGGAGACGAAATAATTAAAGAGTGATAATGAAGGAGAAGGATTACGCTGCAGCCGGTATAAAGAATTTCTGCGACGGATTTTCCGTCGCAAAATTAAAATAATAATAAATTCTGCGACGGAATTTCCGTCGCAGGAATAAAATAATATTATTTTTCCAGCCTGTTTAGAGGTGTACAGCTGGACACTTTAGAAAGTCTGCGACGGAAATTCCGTCGCAGAAAAAATATTATTTTAATGCAGCGACGGAATTTCCGTCGCAGAGTTTAATATTATTTTAATATAGCGTCGGAAATTCCGTCGCAGACCTTCCCGCCATGTCAGAAAATTTGGCGGTATGGGAAAATAGGCTGCAACGGAAAGTCCATCGCAAGTCCGTCGCAGAGTATGAGACCCGTCACAGTGTCCGTCGCAGGATTAAATTTGCTACAGATTATTATTCCGTCGCAGCGTGTCCGTCGCATCGAGACGTTTTTTTTGTAGTGATGCCTCTATATCTTTTAAGCAAACACAGCGGCTCCAAATTCTAGGTCATGCGTTGGATAATATTCCTCATATGGTTTCAATTGTCGTGATGTATAAGCGATGACTTTACCATTCTGCATGAGCATGCATCCCAAACCATTCTTTGAAACATCAATATAAACCTCGAAATTCTCACTTCCTTCCAACAAAGCTAACACTTGAGCCATGGTTAGGCGCTCCTTTAGGGTTAATAAGGCCATCTCATAACTCCCGTCCCACTAGAAACAATTTTCTTTTCTCATCAATGATGTCAATGGTCTAAAAATCTTTTAGAAATCTTTCACAAACCTTTCGTAATAGTCGGCTAGACCAAGAAAACTCCGTATTTCTGCAATATTCTTGGGTGCCTCCCACTTTGACATGGCTTCTATCTTGCATGGATCCACGGACACTCCCTCCTTTGACACCACATGCCCTAAGCAAGCTACTTTCTCCAACCAAAACTTATATTTGTTATGCTTGGCGTAGAGTTGATTGTCACTTAACGTTTGCAACACGATCCTTAAATGCTCGTCATGCTCCTCTTTGGTCTTAGAGTAGACCAATATGTCATCTATAAACACCACCACAAACTTATCCAACTATGGACTAAATACCCTATTCATCAGGTCCATGAATACGGCCGGGGCATTTGTCAAACCGAACGACAAACAAATTCGTAATGTTCATACCTTAACCGAAATGCAGTTTTGGGAACATCCACATTCTTTATCCTCAATTGATGGTAGCCCGATCTCAAGTCGATCTGGGAAAACACTCCGGCTCCGCTAAGTTGATTAAATAGGTTATCAATTCTTGGCAACAGATACTTGTTTTTGATGGTGACGTTATTTAACTCTTGATAGTCGATACATAACCCCATGCTATCGTCTTTTTTCTTTATGAATAGTACCGGTGTTCCCCACGGTGAAATACTTGGCCTAATGTACCCCTTATCCGATAATTCACAAAGTTACTTCTTCAACTCTTCCAACTCCTTTGGGCCAATCCGGTATGGAGCCTTAGAGATTGGTCCGTCTCCCGGTTTCAAGTATACACTAAACTCTACTTCTCTTGGTGGAGGTAATCCAGGTAACTCCTTCGGAAACACATCTGCAAATTCTCCCACTCCTGGTATATCTTAAGCTTGGGGTCTTTCCATGCTAGTGTCCCACACATGACACAAAAGTATAGGACAACCCTTCTTCAAACATGACTTTAAAGTCGTCACTGTAATGAGTTTCACCTTGGGTTTAATCAAGTAACCTTTGTACGACACTCTAACACCCTTGTAGACCTGGCAAAACCCGACCCAACTCGACAAAACCGATCTGACCCGTCCGATATCGGACCCGTCGATTAATCAATAAATTATAAAATCATGGTACCTGAAATCGACCCACTCCGACCCAACATAACCTGATACGTAATCTTATCCGATAACCGGCATAATCCGAACCCGACAACACCCAAACCGATTAACACCCGACAAGAAAAATATCCGACCCGAACCCGATACATAATCTTATCTGATAACCGGCATAATCCGAACCCGACAACACCTAAGCCGATTAAAACCTGACAAGAAAAATATCCGACTCGAATGAGTATCAAATAACCGATAATTACCTAAATATCATATACACATATTACTCGAACACTATAACACTCCAATTGACTAAACGCGACCCGATAAAAAGTCGGATAATTGGTATATACGCGAATTTAAACGACTGTTTAGTACTTCTCAAGTTTTTTTTGAACCATTTGATCTATATATAAATCTGAGTTTATTTATACTTTAATATTATTTTGTGTTTAAAACTTCAATTTTTTAGGTAAATTATATAAAGTGATCTTTAACAATTTAGTTAGTTACAAATAATGCAAACTTTTTTCCTAGCTGGTCACAATTTATTTCTATCCTCTTTATTATTAGGTGATCAATAACATTAAATCCCACAATTTAATTTTCTTTTAAAACAAGTTTGATATACAAGTAGAGGGTAAGTATGCGTGGATTAAGATCATTGAGTCAACCAATACCAATCAATATAGATATACAAGTATCAATAGTTAAAAGTTGGTCAGTAATAGACTTGATAAATAAAAAGCACTGGTCATGATTCAAAAGTTATAAACATAATAGAAAACAAATTTCACAAAAAAAATTTGCTTCTATATATGTTAGCCTAACATTAACCAAATAAAGTTAAGGGAAAATAATAACTCGATGGTTTATACTTCTTGCCACATCTAATCGAGTTACTGGTAAGTAATTTAAATACGAGAGTGAGAAAGTGAGATTTGTTGATTTTGTTTGTTGGATTTGTGTTTCGCAAAGGTCGATCTGACAAATGAAATTGATTGAGAAGTTAAATGGGTGATCAAGGTGTTGCTTATGACATTATGAGGAAAAACAAGAGTAGTTAAGTACTTCATTGATCAAGTATTAGTCGTCCCACTATTTCCTACTTTTTTTCCACTTATATTAGACGTGTCATATGTGGCAATGTGGGGGAAGAGTACTAGCCCACTATGCACAATTTATGATATAGTATACAATTTCATTCTGTGAAACGTTATCGGGTCAGTCAGGTCGGGTTAATGTGGGTCGACTTATATCGGGTTCGGGTTATTGCGGGTCAGGTCGGGTTGGGTCGGGTCATTATAATTATTTTATCGCATTATTAATTATTTCAAGTTTTCAACTATTAACTATTAAAATTAGTCTTACGACCATTATTTAATTTAATTATTTCATTATTAAGTCAAACGTATCATATTAAATACTTTGGACTGAAACTATCTGAACTGAACTTAACTTAGTGGAGCTAAACTAAACTGAACCGAACTTAATGGAACGGAACTGAACTGAACTAAACTGGAGTAAAAGTTAATTTGCGAAGAGAAGAGCCAAATTGAACTGAACTGAGCAGAATAGAGCTGAACTAAACTGAAATGAGCTTAAATTAAGTAAAAAATGAAACAGGGCCAAATCGCTTTCATGTGAATATCTACAATTAAGCTTAACTATTTTTTTCCCCACGGCCTATGTTTAAAGACTTTCACACTTTAGTGTTAAATATTGTGTCGGTTTTGTCAAGCTCAGTTCAAAACCGATCAAATACAAGTTACTTAGTTTTTGTTAGAGGTAATAATGAGTCGAGATAGCTTGCAATCAGTTTGAGATTCGACCAAACTCAGAGTTTTGCTCCATAAGCACTAGTTTGGCAAAGCTACGATCGCGTGTGACTTAGTCATTATCACTTCATATACTTCGCCTTAATCTTTTTCATTGAATTAAGCTCAGCCCTGAATGCTGTTTAATTGAATAAACTAAATTAAACTAAAATCAAACTAAATTAAAGTGAATTGAACTGAATGAAGCTGAACTGTTGAATGAAGTTTAGCTGATTTGAGCTAAGTGGAGCTGAATAGAACTAAATTGAGCCGCATTACACTTAACTGTAGTGAACATAGCCAAGTTAAACTAAATCAAAATAATAATTATATTATTATTTCAAATTAATTATTGCATAAAAGTTATATAAATCATGTAATATGACCTAGTAATTACATACTTAAATGTGATATTTTAGGGCTTGGGAGTTAAGGGGTTATCACGCTAATGCAACTCTATTCCAGTTCACTTAAATAAATGTGTTATATACTTTGTGTTGTATACTTATATAGTTATATTTGTGTTGAGTGATAAAAAACCTTAAATCCAAGTAAATTTGTCATGTACTTATGTAATCTTGTAAAAGTATCGTAGATGTTATCCTAAGTCCCTAACGTATATTGAGTTTTTGTCCATGGCCAGGTTTTGGATCTTACCAATTTTTATCGCTTACACTATAATCTTAGTATAATTTCGTGTTGGTTAAATTAATTTGTTATAACGGTAATTATTTTAAAAGAAGAATAAATTGTAAGATGTAACCCGATATTAACCGGGCGAGAATATTATTGACCCGATATGAACTGGTTGAGAATATTGTTGACCCGATATGAACTATTACACGACATGTTAGTTAAGTAACTCGGCCGAAAACAATCCGACGCGAACCCGGCTCGACTCACCCGATTGCCAGGTGGACCCATTCTAACCCGATACCCGGACTATGTCATGACCCGAAATGATCCAACCGAACCCGGTTCGACCCGCCAATGCACACGAGTCGAAAAAATTCGAAACTACGATGGCCCGAACCCGAAACAACCCGACTCGAAACCGAATCGACCCACCCGATTGCCACCTCTACACCCTTGGGTCCTTTCAAAGCTATCTTCTTTTGATGAAAATGTATATTAGCCTTGTGCTTACTTAGCTAATCCATCCCCAAAATTACCTCAACCCCTCCAAAGGAAATTAAAAAAGATTGACCGGAAAGGGTTTACTTCTTCCGCCATGACCGACACCCTTTTATATAATTTTGAACACACAATGGACTCCCCTGAAGGTAACGATACATTGTCTCTCACTAACTCACCTTCCCCCAAACCTAGGGTCGACACATGACTCGTAGACACAAAAAAATGCGTAGTCCTCGAGTCAAATAAAATAAAACAAGGTTGAGAGTTAACAAGAAATGTATCGGAGACCGCATGAGCATCCTCCTCGGCACTTTTCTTCTCCATGGCAAAGAGCTTGCAACTAGTCTTGGCCGCCCCTTGCATGGTGCTCGCCGAAAATGTCGGTCTAGCCTCCGAAGCTTGGCTCCCATTCTAGCTCGACCTTTGAGATGGTGCCCCTTGGTTAAAATTTTCTCTTTCATACCCGCCATTGAAGTTGGAGCTTGGATTCCTTTGGTTGGTCCACGGTCTGGAGTTGCGATTACTCACCATGCTTTGGGAAGGAGTTTAGTAGGATCTCCCTTTCCCAAACCTCCGATTAGACTCCCTTCCGGCGCTTGTACACTGATTTCTTTTGTTGCAAATGCCACCACAATTGAAGCATCTCAAGCCTCGCCTTCACTCATGGCCCTCCTTCCATTTCCGCTCGACCTTGCATAACCGCCTAACTTTGGTCCACCCGAATGTGACTTAGCTTGGTGGTATTTGAACTTTTTTTGACGGGCTACTCTTCCTTCACTCTCGGCCTTCCTTTTCTCTCCGGCCCTCTCCTTAGCCTCCTTGGTCATATTGACCAACCTCTCAGCGTTTTCGGCCCTAGCATATACGTATTTAACATCCACCAATACCCATCCCACGTAACACCCACGTGCTATTATACACGGTGCAATGGTATGGCCCATAAAACATATCCTAACAAAACCTAGGATAGAACAAAGAGCAAAATCCAAATTTACAAAAAGGATAGGACACCCCCTTGTGTCGCCAACAGGCTCGCACCTCTTTGGGCTTCCCAGGTGGCCACGTCGCCAAAAACCACCTCAAGCAACCAACACTACTCATTCCTCTATAAATAACCCACGTGCACCACCATTTACAATTACGCGAGAGTACGCCCCTTCTTTTCTCCATTAAAATTATAGACCTCGACTTCTTAACTCAACAAATCGACACGTGTTTTCAACCTAATGATAGAAAACACAAGCCTTACACATTTTGTTTGGTACCGTCGCCGTGCATTCGTCCCCCCCATTCGACCAACTCAACACTGATAAACTCTAAAGCAAAGCAACACACCTTTCTTATAAAACGGTTTTCCGACTCACAAGTTTAACACTTTGTCGATTTCATCAAGCAACTGAACATCTAAGTATGAGGGTGTAATAAACTCTTCAACTTCATGGTTTTACTGTTTTCATGACTTTGTGATGATAAAGCATGCATAACAGGATTCAAAAAATGGAACAATTGAGCTAAAACAAAGTTTTGGCCTCAGACATAAGCCCCTTGCCTCGCCTAGGAGCTCGCGCCCCAATGGTCTATCCAGGTCAGAACTCAAACGTGTTTGAGTTCATCATTCCTTCAAACATTTTATCCTTTTTCTTATTTCTTTTCTTTTATGGTTTTTACCATTTTAATTCATTTTTATGACAAACACTTTTGACCATTACAAAAATCATCCTTGGTTATTTATACCATGACAGTTTATTCCATGATTCGATGATATTGTTGGCTAATGACAAATTAATGGGTAATTAAACACCCTTTTCTTTAATTCGTCACATTTTCTTCATTTATTTACACTTGCAAGCATTTTAGTCACATTCATATTCATCCTTGCTTCTTCATACCATGTCGGTTTAATCCGAGCACGATTATTAGTTTTTACTAATTATAAAGCAATGAACTTAATATAATTAGTTCATATTAAACACTTTTCTTTTATTCTCATTTCATTTTATTTTATTCATCATCTTGACTGTAACACCCCCACATACCAAGGTGCCTTACCAAGGACCACCCTGGCATGAGAAGCTGCTACCATCTCGGTTGCCCGAGGTAAGTAGATCAAATAAACAATAACGGAACATTTATTAAATAACTTTATACTTTACATCATAAACCAACGTGAGAAAGATAGAATATATACAACTGGGAGAACCAAGAGACATGAGTGACTGCGATATGTATTTCGGTAGCGTGATGACTCAATTCCCTTCCATGTCCCGCAAGCATCAAGACTAGATGTACCTGCTAAACCAACTGCTCACCATCCCCGAATGGATCACCACAGTTTTACAAAACAACAACAGGGTCAGTTCACTGGATAATAAAGATAAGCAAATACAATAGAAGCAATTACAACAAGTCCACCACCATTCTCCATTTCCCATCATGTCTCAATACTGACTACACACTTAAGTGTGTAGTCCTGCCAGATTACTGCTGTGACAGATAATCTGCACCGCCAGTAGGGGACCGCAGCCTTGCCCACCTAAGCCCCGCTAATCGCAACGAGCAATGACCCATGTTCCTTAATGTGCACATCCCCTCTTGTGGCGGGTTCCACAAGGGGCAAATCAAGGGCGTGAAGCCACTCCCGCAAGTGACTTCACTCAGCCGAGGACACACCTCACAATCATAGTCAATCCCTCACAACTCCAATACTCCAGAATACAATGAACAATATTAATAATCATATCAATTAAACCACAACATCACATCTTAAATCAATTATACAATCAACTGAGTAGGAAAACCCTACCTTTTCGCTATTCCATAAAACTGCATCCAACACACAAGCCAGGAAAGACTCCGAGATGAAACCTACAAGTAGCAATTACATCCTATTACTAAACTATTTAAGACCTACTGAAAGTCAACGGCGAAACACAAACTCACCTTGAGACGCGGATCGATGTCGGCAACGACGACAACCCGACTCGATGACTTCAAGCAGGAACCATCTCCCTTCTTGGGTTAGTGTAAAGGTCATGTGAGAATATAGAGTGATGGGGAATAATGGGAGAGAGAGAGAGAGAGTATGGGGTTAGAAAGAGAAGGGAACCGTCAAAAAATGAAATGAACTTCACGATCTTGCATTTTATAATAACGTGTTAACAGACGTGATACTCAGTCGAGAATAGACATACACGACCGAGTAAACTCTACTCGGTCGAGTATTCACACTACTCGGCCGAGTGACCTTAACTAGGTTGAGCAACCTGTAACGTAGGTCTCCTAACCTCTCCCATACCCCTTGCTACGGGCCTCCTTTGGTCAAACGGTCAGTCAAAGGGTCCTAAAAAAGAGCGGGTATTACATTGAACACATCACATATCATCCTTGGCTAACATATATGCCATGCCGATTTCATTATGCTACGGTGACAAAACAGTTAAGTACACACATTTTACGCTTTTGAATTATAAACTATTCATGTCAAGCTTGCAAACCCGCACCCGACATGGAATATTCTCAATATAATGATAAATATTCCACTTCACACAAACCATATTCAAAATATTAGTACAAAAGCGGTCTAAACGAGCTTTTTAACAAAAGCGGTTTTAATAACTTTCTAAAACGGTTTTTAACAACCTTTTGCAAACCCAGGAGAAGCTCCTTAGGCCTCCCGATGGCTCGGGCTCCAAGGCATCTCCTATCCTTTACATTTCAAACCTGGGCAGAGCCCATTACATCGTTGTAGGCTCGCGCCCCAATGGGCTGCTTGGCACTGTTTCGGTTTGTTTATTTCAGCACTCGTCTAGGACGATCCTGATTACGGTTAACCGAATCTATATGGATCAGCTTGACGAGTTACATTTTATATTCTTCAAAACACAACTTTTCAAACAAATGGATAGTGTTAAGCACCATAACCTAACTCGGTAAATGGATGTTTAATTTCCGTTTTACATGCAAATTAACTTAAAATCCAACTCGATATCAATTACTTGATACTTAGATAAACAACCGACGTAGCAAATTTTAGCATGTTAGGTTAAAATATGTGGATGCGAATTCATGTATTTAATCCGTTTTATCAAGTCTTGCACTAGCAACCACGATCAATCAGTAGAGGCCGCTAACGCGGGCAAGATTGGGTGTCCGATTAAAGGACTTCCCAATACGTGCCCTTACCCCTTACTCAGAACCTTTGGATAGTGGACGGCCTTATCCATGGCAACGAGAGTCATTCTAGAGATATAATGTTAAAGTGGAATGAGTCCTTATCTTTAGTATCTGTGTCAAACACCTCTTCATGCTTTGTTTGACCAAGGTATAAAGTGGATCTCGAACGGTGTCCAAGCACTCCACAATTGCTTGGTGGCGACTCCGAACATCTTTGCATCGTCCCGAGACCTTTACCGAGGTGAAACCGTCCGATCTAAATTGATCTGGTCAAAAGCAACCCTTCACGTCCCCAAAATGCAGCTTTTCAGACCGTCGTTACCTCCGCAGGTGGCCCATGTCCACAGATTGGTGACTCAGCTGGGGAAAACTAGGACACTTGATAAGTCCATTTTATATATACTTTAACTCCCTATTTTAGCTCGGTCCCGTCAAATTAGCATTCACCCAAGTTCACGAGGCTAATGAGAGCAAGTCTTGACTATGCAAAGGTGATTCAGGAAGCATAGGGGCATTTTGGGAAGAAATTGGAAAACCCGAGCAAGAGGAAACCAATTTTGGATATGTAAATAAATGAAATCCAAATGAAAGCCCATGATAAGAGCTTGCATTGGATAACAAATGATGCCTAATATACCTTAGACGGACGCATAAAGAAACAAACATCGGATTCCGCATCAACATTAAGTGCAAAGTTAAGACGGATTTAAGAGAAAAATAAGAAATGCCACGACCCCTATCGGGGTGTTGTGTCCCCGATCGGGGTTACTACGTCATTGAATGTTTACGTTTCATCTTATGGTCATATATAAAGGGTGTTGATCTCGAACCTCAAACACACCTTCTACACCACTTTCATACTCTTATTTCAGTTCTTAGTTTAGTTTAGATTAGATTTTCCTTAAGCATTTCCTTTATGTTATAAACAATTTCCTTTGAGCATTTCAAGGTCATTTACAATTTCCATTTCAAGTATTTGTTCTTCTATATTCAATTTCTATTTCCATTATAAAGGTAATCTCATTTCTAGTATTATGTTGTTATTCCTTTGTCATTTCCATTTACTAATTATCATGTTTACTTTATCATTTTTCATTAGATTATTTATCATTATGCAAGAGTAGTTTACTAGTCTAAGGAATAAGGGAGCTATGCATGAGTAATATTTGTAATTGTTGAAATATGATGTTTTAATATCAACTCATTGTTTCTTTAACATATTTGTATTGTTTTGTTAGTCTTTGATTGTGGCCCACTATCTTAGATTAAATTTGTTAATTCACTTTTATAAGTTGAGAGGCACGAAATTGAATTAGATTAAGCATGTTTTAGTAGATGACCTAGCCATAGCGAGAGCTCATTAGGACCCGTTCTATGGTTAACAATAAGGCCGAGAGGTGGTTGTCTTTAAGCCTAAAAAATTAACGATATTATCAATTCCTATGTTTAACTTGAGCATTTACATAATTTGCATGTGTGACCCGACCTCCCTAGACTCTTCCTTTTTATTACTGTTTCATAAACCCAACCAAACCAATCGATAAACGACCTTGATAGAATTCACACCATAACAACTTGTATAGCAACTCATGTCCCCTTGTGTTCAACCCCTATTACTACATTCATTTGTGTCTAGGGTATTTATCTTTGGTTAGGTTGCGACATCCTGTCAAATTTTAGCGCCGTTGCCGGGTAGCACGGTTTTGTTTGCTAATTAGTTGTTGGATTCTATCTTGTTTTATTTGTCCCGGAGAACACTTGTTCCTTGGGATCATTCTCACGATTTCCTTGTAGTTTTATTGTGTATTTTGTAGGTAATAAAGCTTGGCCTTTCATACTGAATGACGAATTCGTCCCACAACTCCAAGATGAGCCTTTTCATGACTATCTTACCCGGTTCTACTATTTTTGCGATGGTCTCATCTCCCTTGGACATGTTCTTGATGGGGATTAATTGGGTCATCTCGTGCTTGATGGCATGGATTTTGAGACCCGTGAATTGGCTCTAAACTTGAGTGATGGGGGTGTCTACTACATGATCGGGCCGAAACTTTAGAATTTCTTAGATTTCATGGGTAGCCAAAGTCAATTGCGGGAGATAGCACGCCAAGTCAATGTGTGGCGTATCCAAGAGGAGCTTAAAGTGCTCCAGGCTCGTTTGTAACAACTTTATCAAAAGGAAGCAAGGTAATGTGACCTTATTACCACTCCTTATGCTCTCCCAACCTCCCAACGTGAGTCTTTTCCCCCTAAAAATTTTGAATTATTGGATGAAGATGACGATAGTCCGACTTTTTTGGTTGAAATTTCCCATATTGTCGTTCCAATTAACCATTTCTTGGAGGAGGTAGTTGACACACGTGCCATGGATGATATTGGGCCCGATTATCATGAAAAGGATAAGGTTTTGCCCAAGACATTTGAAACCTTTGGAAATCCTTTCACATGGGATGTAGATGACCCATTTCAGGTTGATGGAGGACTTAATGATGCACACATAGAGGTTAAGTAGGATGCACCCCCCCCCCCCCATTTTTGATGAGTCCTACCACGTACTTAGAGTTTTCATACCACTAATTTGAGACCGTTCATGATTATAATATTTGCACTAATGATTTATTTTATGGTCTTAAACATGATGCTCCATCTCTTGCTGATGAGTGGAGTAGTACGGTGGTTCTATTTGAAATCTCTCATGGGCATTTTGATAAGATTTATCCTTCCTTGCCTTTGATCTTTCATGCTTATGTCTTATCAATTGCTTACATATGCTTGTGTATTACTCTTGCACAGGAATATGATAAACTTCTAAGGGTGTTGTCATGCTTTTTAGAGGAGAAAGGATGATTCATTAGGAAAATTAGTGTTGATTTATGTTTTTAGACAATTTACTGTTTTTGAACAATTGCAATTTCAATTTGATTGAAATAGTTAAGACAACAAGACAATTAGCTTACTTTAGAATTGTAGTAGCTTGTCTTTTGCAGGTACTTTGCTACTTGGATTGGACCTGACCCCGTTTTCAAGCTAGCTTAGGGGAGGCTTCTACACTTTAGTATGCTTTCCTTCCTTCCTTTATTTTCGCATGTGTCATCCCATCTCCCCTGGTTGATTTTTGTTTGTCCATCTTCATGTCACACATTGAGGAAAATGTGTTGTTTTAGCTTAGGGGGAGGGATTTAGTGAGTCTAGATATTTAATTGCTTTCATATATTCAAAAATCCAAAAAAAATGAAAAAATTCATAAAAAATTTTGTTGTGTCCACACTTATGTCTTATGCATATTATAATTTCTCTTTGCATTTCCCATATTGTAGCTTTTTAAGCTATGAGTCGCGCTTTTGACTCGTTTTGCATGCATGGGGATGTCTTGACATAGTGGGTGAGGGATGGATTTTTGACAAAATAGACTTGATCTTGACATTGGTAAGCTACATATATGGTAAGGTAGAGCCTCCAAAAGGTCGGTGCATCTTCACCCGGTCCCATTTAGTTGTGTGTAGTTTCTCTTCTTGGTGTGCGTTACATCAAAATGCACAAGTATGGAATTTGTTACTTATTCTTAGACATGTTATGATAGTTTCCACATGAAGCCTTGTTTTTATAATTTCTCACTTGCATCACCCATGTTAAGCCTTTTCTCACTATATGACACGCCATGTTTGTTTCTAAAAGCATACCAAATTGCCTACCTTGTCGAGCTAGTAACCATCTTGGTTAGTTTAGGGTACTCTTGTCATGGGTGTTGGTGATATTATTGATGTTGATGATGTAAAATTGACGGGATTACTGATTCCCATTGTGGATTTTAAAGAAAAGTGAAAAAGAAAAATTGATATGAAAAATGAAGAAAAAAGAAAAGAAGTGACAGAAAAAAAAAAGACGAAAAGAAAAGATGATGGAAAAAAAGAGGAAAAAAAGAGGATATGTGTGTTTCCATGCCTTATGAAGCTATTGAGTTGGGAAGTTCATTTTTGTGCCGAAAATTGTTAATTTGAGCCATATGCTATTTTGGTTCAATGGGTTATTGCCATGGGATTGGTTTTGGGTTTATTTGAGCACTCTTTGCTTGTTTGGATGGTTGTTAGCTTAACCCTTAGCTCCACATATCCATACTTGTTTGTCCACCTTCAACCCATTACCCATAGCCTCTTTTGTCTCTTCTCTTGGCTTCTTTCTGTGCATTCTTGTTTAGCATTATCTTGTTGATTTGGAATGTCTACCATACTAGATTGCGGGCGCATTCTCTTGAGTCGTAGATAAGAGAGTGTCACATTCACATGTATTTTCCCTATTCATAATATGAGTGTGAGTCTTTTCCCGCGAGGAGCCCAATATCATAAAAGATCGTGCAAGAGTCAAAATGTCCATGTGAAGTCCTTTGTGCTGAGCCGTCATGTAAATCTCATTCATGTAGTTGCATTTTTCCTATGCCCATGTTGTTTCGGGATTTGATCGTTATGCTTTAAAGTTATTTGACGGGAATTGCATTTGGATAAGACAATTGTTGTTCGTACACTTTTCCTTGTTATACATTATGTTGTGTGTTTGCTTGAGGACAAGCAAGGGTTTATCTTGGGGTAGTTTGATAAGTCCATTTTATATATACTTTAACTCCCTATTTTAGCTCGGTTTATATGATTATTGCACTTCTATTAGTGTATTTGTTAGCTAATTCCGTGTTCTAGGTTATTTTGCTTGTATTCATTGGATTTTGTAGGAAATAAATCACTCGGTAGCTTTTTCCCGTCAAATTAGCTTTCACCCAAGTTCACGAGGCTAATGAGAGAAGGTCTTGACAATGCAAAGGTGTTTCGGGAAGCATAGGGGCATTTTGGGAAGAAATTGGAAAACCCGAGTGTTGGGCCAAGAATTGTCCTGCTTGACCAGACAATAGTCAGGCAAAGAAACACCAAGCCTAGCCTGAATGGAAGCAATCCAATACAAAGCATAAATTACCCAAGCAGGTGCCAGCCAGGAGGGGAAGACAGGTCAGGCCGTCTATCCACGCCAGACCAGGAGGAATAACTTGCCAGCCGTATGTTGGGTACTACTAGGACAAGTCAGGCAACAACTAAAACACAACTAAAACCTAGAGAAATGGTTCCTACTTTAATGGAAGACTTATTCAACAAAATATACGAAGAATATGGAGCAGCTAACTGAGCTAAAATAGTGGCAGGCGGATTATGGAGTCAAACAACCACTTCCGTGTAAATAGGGAACGAGGCCTATTACCTAGGAACATCCAAAACAACCATAAAAGAACCGTTATTTGCAAGATATAAATAGCAAGGCAGAAGAAAGAAGGGGCATCATCTATTACTCACTCATCCTTACTTAAGCATATTCATTAAGTACTTATTCACTACCTCTAGCCTGACATACACATTCCCTCTCAGGATATCCTAAAAGATAGTAACAATCCCTTCTGGCTTGGTGCCCGTGGTTTTTTCCTTTATTCCCAGGGTTTTTCCACGTATAAATCTCTGTCTTTCACTTTATTGTTCATTCTTTAAGTTATCAATCGTACTAGCCAGGCATAATTATTTGAGTTAGATTGCCCTTCAATTAAATCCCTGGCAAGACTTTATCTCTGTGTGAAATCTTGCTAAAACAATTGGCGCCCACCTGTTGGAATATGTGTCCTCCGACAATAATGTGATCACAACTGTTGATCATGATGATCACATGTTTAAATCTCATTTTAAGAATACGTGTGGGATGTAATATCATTTACAGTCAACTGGTCTACACATATCGGTAATGATTGGCTGACTAGTGTTCGACATTACTGTCGTGCGACGGTGGTGATCAGTTGATCCCCTTAGGTCATACCTAAAAGGTGACACTCTTAATTGATTATTTAATTGATCGTATTTCGATACGGGTTAATTAAATTGCTTAAAATTGACGGACGATTTTGTGAGTATTATTGACGCGTGTTATTTTAATTCGATTAAATAAGATACGGTCTAAGTAATCATATTGTTTTATTACTTAGATAAAATTATTGTTTACGAAACAATTGAAATTGAATGAATAATTTATTATAAATACATAACGTTGTGATTTATAATTCAATAAACCATTTTGGTACAAGTAATTAGGAATTACTAGTCGATTTTGTATATGACATATTTTTATTAGTATGTTGATTTTTAATGTGATAAAAATACATAAATGTGAGACATAAACATGTAACATGTGACATTGTGACAAAATTGACAAAGATAAAATGGAACCCATTTTATCTTATAAGTGCCGAAAATGGTGGGAGTATGAGGATTAATATTGTGTTTTTTATTTTAAATAGGAACATGATTATTATCCCTAAGGACTAGCCTTGCATGCCTATCTTCTTGGGTAGAAAAACAAGCCCATGCATAGGGCACCCTTCTCTCTCACCATCGGTTTTACCAAGGGGAAATAGAGAGTGTTTCCTCTATTATTTTCATTCACAATTTTACATTATATTTTCTAGTGTAAGAAATATAAAATACTCTCTACATCTTATGAAAAATTAGAGAGATAAAATCTCCAAAATCTTTCCTCTTGGCTGAAATTACATGAGACAAAAACAAATATTTTGGGTCAATATTAGTAAGATTAATATTGTTCTAATTCTAATAATATTAGACTTTTAAGAGGTCATCTTGGGTATTCACTTTTGGGAGGGATTCTTCTTTGGATACTTTGTTCATCCATATAAGGAAAGCTCAAGAACAAGTAAGAAGGAGATCTTACTTGTGCCCAAAATCCGAAACTATCATAGTAAGGATTGATGATTTCTTCTCCACTTCTATTTATGTTTGCATGCATAAGATTTATAATTATTTTATGACTAAATAATTTATCACATATATGAATATGTAAATTAATGAGATTAAAAATTATAACAAGCGGTATCAAGAGCCTTAGGTTGTTTGCATGCAAATCTGTTTATAGTTTTTCCGAGTTATATGATTAACATACAAAACTAATTAATTTGATTTTGTGAAGATAAACCTTAAAATAAATTTTCATGTTAAAATTTTCTGGTCCTAAGTGATTTTTAGGACATTTTGGTTTGTTTATGGATTTTATTGATCATTTTATATAATAATGGCATTAAAATGTGATTTTTATGATAAAAATGTCATTTTTGGACTAAAAATAGCTAAACTTCTATTTTTTTAGTGGTTTTTGGATATGTTTTCACATATATTATCTACTGATGGCCTGTAAATTTTCATTATAAAATGAGTTGTTTTGCTCGAAATATGGATTTTTCAAGTTAAAATCGTATTTAAATGGGAAAATAGGTTAATATGAGTTATATTTTGAATATGGTCATAGAAATTTAGTATGTTGTCACATGCAATTTTGCAAGATGTGTGTAAAATATTTGGCTATAATGAAGTCTTTATGCATGATTTATGAATTTTTGATGAAAAATCATATAAATAGTGACTAAAATTGGTAATAATGCTAAAACATACTTCATGACTAAAGGAAAAATGTCACATGTTGCATTTTATCATATATTTCAGATATAAAAGTGAAAAGTTGATAAAAATAATTTTTCTCATATTTTTATGGTCATATTTGTTAAAACCGATAAACCGCAACATTGTTTTTCTCGATAAATTTTCAAAATTTTTAACCTAAGGTTTTGAAAATTATGAGTGTCATGGTATTTTTCCAGAATGTTCATGATTTTAAATTTCAAATTTTGAAATTATTTGAAATTTTTATGATTTAATTTGAAGTTTATGGCATATTTTTGTATTTTAGGTCCATTTATGAACAATATTAAGAAATCTAGGTTAATTATTGTCAATATGTTAGTGGAGACTAATTTTAAGTCCTAAGTTGGTTAGGGCAATTAACTTGTACATAAATATGAATTTATGTAATTATTGTGATTTTTAAAAGGTTAAATCACGCAAATCCGTAAAAACCGATTAATATACGATATTGGCTCCTTAAAGGCGATTTAGCATAAAATTGGGCATGTTCATACATATTATAATGCTGCATTTTATTTATGATTGTCATATTTCAATTTTATGTAATTTTTGAATTATGTAATTTTACTTAGTATGGCCTTAGTTTTAATTGATATTACCCGAAATGTATAGGAATATCGATTCGGTTGTAATTTATTGTGATCTCGTATCACCGTTTTGTAATTTAATAGATTTATTTTTATTTTAATTAAAAATGGATAATAGGAAATTATGTAATTTATTATGTAATTTATTTATTCCGGAGTTCCTTGAAGACGGTGCCACTCGAGAAGGCGATCCATCAAAGATAGTATTGCCTTGAAATGCGTGCTATGACCGAAGTTCAAGGGACCAAAGGAGTTGGTTTCCGAATTTGTAATAGTTTATTATATTTACTATTTTAGGAAGGCCATACTAGGAATTTATTTATAGTTTGCATTTTATTTATATGTTGCATGCATCGCTAAATCGCCATAACTAAAACATGCATTATCATTTAATCGAGTTAATCAGCCGTGTCAATTAAAATTATCGTAGTTCACCGCTTTAGTTCACTTAAAACGTGATAGATAATAAATTGACATGACCTCTCGCTAAAATAAACAATTGAGACTTAGCCTTACCAAAAATTGGAAACCATGAAAACCTATTTCGTGAGGGAGTGCACTCGGCTTTACCGGGGTACAAACCTTGCTACGTAGGGGAAGTCGGTGATAAATGTCTACCCACCAAATTTATAAAGATGAGGATTGTATTCGGCTTTACCGATGCCTAAGTTGATGTAAATTTGGATCATGGACACATTTATTCGAAATTTGGGTTGAACTCAACGAAAGTATTCTCGACGGTTGCCGGATGTGTTTCGGGCTAAAGATAAATATTAACGTAATTTTATCGACCAAGAGTTCTAAATGTAGAATCGATTAAAGAGTTAATCCACCGAGTTATATTGATAAAGGTTGTATTCGGCTTTACCGATGCCTAAGTTAATATGAATTTGGGTTTTGGAATCATTTATAATAGTTGGGTTCACTATATAAATGCTCATATCTTGGTAAAATTATTTACAAGTAAGATTAAAAATGACAAATGTTAATATTTCCTTTTCCTCCATACTTGTAGTTCATTACAATGAATCCATCAAACGCTACTACACCAATAACTATTGAGTCTTGCCATAATGTTTTTGACGACGTTTGCTTCAACAATGATTTCGACACTACTAGAGAACTTTCTTTTGGGATAGGTTCGGATGGAAACATAAACGTCATCACTTCTTCTAAACCTCATACTACTACAAGATCTCTTGTGAGCCGGTCTCAGGAAGACCGCCTCATAAAATCTACAGGATCTTTGTCTTTGGAAGAGAAAGATGCCAAAACTAGTGGGAGCTCAAGCAATCAAGTTCTTGCTTCTAAGGGCAAAAGGTTCAAGAAGAAGGTAAAGAAAGGGAAAAACTTCAAGCAAGTTGAAGATGAGTGCCATTATTGCTATGGCATGGGACATTGGCTTAGGAATTGTCCCGTATATTTGCGAAATATAAGGGAAGGAATCATCGTTCCAAAAGGAAAAATTCCTAAGGAAATTTATGTTATTGATGTAAATTATACTTCCACTACGACATCGGTACTGGATACCGGTTGTGGTTCTCACCTTTGTAATCATTTACAGGGGTTGAGAGATGTGAAGAGGCTTAGCAAAGGAGATGTGGATCTACGCCTTGGAAATGGAGCTCGAGTAGCGGCCGAATCCAAGGGAACTTATTTATTAGCTTTCCCTAATGGATTTGAGTTGTATTTACATAATTGTTTTTATGTGCCTACACTTTCTAAAAACATTATTTCAATCGCTATGTTGGACATGGACGGTTTTTGTTTTGTCATTAAAAACAATCGTTGTACTATTTCAAGGAACGACTTGGTTATAGGCCAAGCTCGTTCCATTAATGGCATTTACATTTTAGAAATCTCGAATCCGACTAATGACATCTACAACATTCAATCAAAGAAACTCAAATCAAGTGATCCAAATGAATCGTTCATTTGGCATTGTCGATTAGGTCACATAAACGAGAATCGCATCAAAAGATTAATTTCGACTAATGTGATTACACCATTTGATTATCAATCATATGGAACATACGAATATTGCCTTCTTGGCAAAATGACTCGTAATCCTTTTAGTGGTAAAGGAACTCGAGCAAGTGAGCTATTGGGACTCGTACATACCGATGTGTGTGGACCAATGAGTATCTATTTAATGAAGCATAAGAGTGAAGCCTTTGAGAAATTCAAGGAATTTGAAAATGAAGTAGAGAACCAATTGAACAAAAAGATAAAAGCACTACGATCCGATCGTGGTGCAGAATATCTTACCCTTGAATTCGATTCACACTTGAAAGGTTGTGGTATTATATCACAACTTTCTCCAGCCGGAACACCACAACTCAATGGTGTTGCCGAAAGGAGAAATCGAACCCTACTTGATATGGTTCGATCCATGATGAGTCAAACCGAGTTACCGAACTCGTTTTGGGGATTTGAGATTCAAACCGCAATAAGATCTTTGAACAATTGTCCCACCAAAGCCACCGAGAAAACTCCATTTGAGATATGGAAAGGAAGAGTTCCTAATCTATCCTACATGAAAATTTGGGGATATAATGCTTATGTCAAAACAAAAAATGACAATAAGCTAGCCCCACGATCTGAAAAATGCACCTTTGTAGGCTATTCTAACAACCGAGGTTATTACTTCTATAAACCTTAAGAAAACAAAGTGTTTGTGTCTTGTGAGGCTGTCTTCTTAGAATGAGAACTTATTTCTAAGAGACAGAGTGGGAGAAATTTTGAACTTGATGAAGTTCAAGAGCCACAAACCGAAGTAGAGATGCAAGAAGATGTTTCTTCGTCATCTAACGCGGTTGTCCCTCGTCCACTTAGAAGAACGGGCCGAGTTATTCGCCATCCCGATCGATATGTGGGACTTATCGAAGAAGATGGAACAGTCGATGTGTTGCTTTTAGAAAGTGATGAGCCCGCCACCTACAAGGTTTCAATCTATAGCCC
The DNA here is from genome assembly GCF_048544455.1 of Silene latifolia. Taxonomy (NCBI): domain Eukaryota; kingdom Viridiplantae; phylum Streptophyta; class Magnoliopsida; order Caryophyllales; family Caryophyllaceae; genus Silene; species Silene latifolia. The sequence goes on from NC_133538.1 coordinate 235,588,164, forward strand.
AAATTCCTCCTTATGGCTTGAAGCCATGAAGTTCGAGATGGATTCTATGCATGAAAACCAAGTTTGGAACTTGGTGGATTTGCCTAAAGGGGCAAGACCTCTTCAATGCAAATGGATTTTCAAGGTCAAGAATGGCATACAAGGACATGATGATGTCTACAAAGCTAGGCTTGTGGCAAAAGGATTTACCCAAATCCAAGGTCTTCATTATGATGAAACCTTCGCCCCCGTAGCTATGCTAAGATCCATACGGATTTTGTTAGCGATTGACCACTTTTCTAAATGGGCATTTAGAAGAGGAGGTGTACATGATACAACCCGAAGGTTTTGTCGATCCTAAAAATCCTAACAAAGTGTGCAAACTTAAGAGATCCATTTATGGTCTTAAGCAAGCATCTAGAAGTTGGAATCATCGATTCGATCATGTGATAAAAGAGAATGGTTTCACTCGAAGTGTTGAGGAACCATGTTTATACAAGAAATTCAGTGGGAGCAATGCTGTGTTCCTAATCTTGTATGTCGATGACATACTACTCATTGGAAATGACATTCCAATGTTGTCTTCTGTTAAGAAGTGGTTAGGTAACCATTTCCAAATGAAGGATTTAGGAGAGGCACAACGCATATTAGGTATCCGGATCCATAGAGATAGATCCAAGAGGATATTGGCACCAAGTCAAGAATCTTATGTTGATTAGATTCTTCGACGTTTCAGCATGGACAAATAAAAAGGGGATTAGTACCTATGGTTAGTGGGACAATATTGAGCAAGTCTCAATTGCCCACCGAACCTCATTATGTTGAACGCATGAAGTTGATCCCTTATGCTTCCGCTGTTGGATCAATCATGTACGCCATGATATGCACACGTCCTGATGTCTCGTATGCGTTGAGCATGACAAGTAGATATCAAGGAGATCCAGGTGAGAGTCACTGGATAGCCGTCAAGAACATCCTTAAGTTCTTGAGAAGAACTAAGGATTCTATCTTAGTGTTTGGAGGAGACACCGTGCTTCGTGTTAATGGTTACACGGACTCAAGTTTCCAAACGGATAGAGATGACATGAAATCACAAGCTGGTTTCATTTTCATGCTCAATGGTGGTGCTGTTAGCTGGAGAAGCTTCAAAGAAGCTATGACTGCAGATTCAACAACGGAGGCTGAGTACATTGCAACATCAGAAGCTGCCAAGGAAGCTGTATGGATCAGGCAATTCACGGAAGGTCTAAGAGTAGTAGCTACCGCCAATGATCCCATCACTCTCTATTGTGATAATAGTGGGACGATCTTCCAAGCTAAAGAGCCAAAGTCTAGTAATAGATCTAGACATGTACTTAGAAAATTTCATTGAAAGGAAGGAAATTGCGATATGTAAGGTTGGGACGGATGACAACATAGCCGATCCGCTCACCAAGCCTTTATCGCAGGCTAAACACAATGGACATATGGTGTCCATGGGTCTCAAACGTGTACCAAGGTTGTGTTAGTTTTTGAAATGAAATAAAAGTGTTATTTTTGTTCATGTTCATAATCGCATTTGTCTTTTATCTTTTCTTTATACATTGTTACATCCAAACGGGTTGTAAAAACAATTGAACCCCGTTAAAGTGAACACGGATTAGCATTGTATTCACCCATAGTCACTTACATGAGGTGACGTCTCGAAGTGACTAGAGTGTGATGCGATTGATGGCAAGTTCAAGTGCCATGGAGTCATGTGAGATGACTAGTCGATAACATAGGCAGACTGTTAGGAACACTTTGTCGGGCCTTATGACCGCTTATAGAGTTCTGGCAAATTTATATAGCATGGTCGTGGCAAGAGCTACTATAGTATTCTAATGAGTCGATTCTTTTGACAAAAGACTGTTTGCCTAAGATGGCACAGTTTCAGATTAACTTTGATTTATGTTACTACGACCTTCGTAAATGGGGTCAAATGGGCATATTTTGGGTTATGATGGCTGTGGCTAGTCGAAGGGAATAAGTGCAATAGGAATTGTCCACCTCTTATCAGGGTTATAACAATATCTCAAGGCCACTCGAGGAGTAATGAACTGGAAATGCGTGGCCACGCTTAGAAGGTATCTATGGTAGATAATTCCGGTCAATCGGTTATTCTCCAGATCGAGGAAACCGCTCTCAATATGATCACTTGCAAGTACGACCTGAAAGACACCTTGCATTGAGGGGGAGATAGTAATAGGACAAGAGAATTGGTGACGCACACTTGTCGAGGACAAGTGGGAGATTGTTGAAATATGTGTCCTCCGACAATAATGCGATCACAACTGTTGATCACGATGATCACATGTTTAAATCTCATTTTAAGAATACATGTGGGATGTAATATCATTTACAGTTAACTGGTTCACACATATCGGTAATCAATGGCTGACTAGAGTTTGACATTACTGTCGTGCGACGGTGGTGATCAGTTGATCCCCTTAGGTTATACCTAAAAGGTGACACTCTTAATTGATTATTTAATTGATCATATGTCGATATGGGTTAATTAAATTGCTTAAAATTGACGGACGATTTTCTGAGTATTATTGACGTGTCTTATTGTAATTAGATTAAATAAGATATGGTCTAAGTAATCAAATTGTTTTATTACTTAGATAAAATTATTGGTTACAAAACAATTGAAATTGAATGAATAATTTATTATAAATACATAACGTTGTGATTTATAATTCAATAAACCATTTTGGTACAAGTAATTACGAATTACTAGTCGATTTTGTATATGACATATTTTTATTAGTATGTTGATTTTTAATGTGATAAAAATACATAAATGTGAGACATAAACATGTAACATGTCACATTGTGACAAAATTGACAAAGATAAAATGGAACCCATTTTATCTTATAAGTGCCGAAAATGGTGGGAGTATGAGGATTAATATTGTGTTTTTTATTTTAAATAGGAACATGATTATTATCCCTAAGGACTAGCCTTGCATGCCTATCTTCTTGGGTAGAAAAACAAGCCCATGCATAGGGCACCCTTCCCTCTCACCATCGGTTTTACCAAGGGGAAATAGAGAGTGTTTCCTCTATTATTTTCATTCACAATTTTACATTTTATTTTCTAGTGTAAGAAATATAAAAATACTCTCTACATCTTATGAAAAATTAGAGAGATAAAATCTCCAAAATCTTTCCTCTTGGCTGAAATTACAAGAGACAAAAACAAATATTTTGGGTCAATTTTAGTAAGATTAATATTGTTCTAATTCTAATAATATTAGACTTTTAAGAGGTCATCTTGGGTATTCACTTTTGGGAGGGATTCTTCTTTGGATACTTTGTTCATCCATATAAGGAAAGCTCAAGAACAAGTAAGAAGGAGATCTTACTTTTGCCCAAAATCCGAAACTATCATAGTAAGGATTGATGATTTCTTCTCCACTTCTATTTATGTTTGCATGCATAAGATTTGTAATTATTTTATGACTAAATAATTTCTCACATATATGAATATGTAAATTAATGAGATTAAAAATTATAACACCACCGTGGGGCATCTAGCTTAAAAATAATCAAAACCTAATCCCAAACAGCGCAAAAACTCTTCCAAAAAAAATGACTGGAGATAGTATAGAACAACAATTGGCTGCCGCCAAACAACAATTACTGGAAATTGAGAAACTGATGCAAAAGATGATCCAGGCTGAAGCTGAAGTCCAGAAACTGAAAGAATCATAGTCCAATCTGAAGCAAAAGTTGGGAGATAAAGCTTCAGGCTCAAAATTTAAGATTCAGCCTGGAACACCATTTTCTTCAATAAACAGGAATATTTATTTCTCCAACTTTGGTACTCCAACTCCATTAAAAACCAAAGCAGGGGATCTTGATTCAGACTCAGAAGAAACCCCAAATGAAGAAACTATACCAGATCAAACTAATGTAGCCATAATGATGGCCATGGTCCAGGAGGTCCAGAAACTCCATGAGAAATTTGAGAAGATCCCTGGAGTGCCTGCAGGCATTGAGGAAGCCAACCCTGAAAGTTATGCTGACTCTCCCTTCGTGGATGAGATATTTAAGATAGATCTGCCTAAAAAGTTTGTAGTACCATCAATGAGAACCTATGATGGAACTGCAGATCCTCAAAACCATGTAGCCTACTACAAACAGAGACTGTTGGCAGCCTCTATACCCAGTGAGCTATGAAAAGTATGTATGTGCAAAGGCTTTGGAACAACCCTAACCGGCCCTGCCCTTTAATGGTACATAAACCTGCCAAATGGAAGCATCAAGTCCTTTGGAAATCTGATAAACTAGTTCAATCACCAGTTCGCCACCAGCAGGGAGCTCGAAAAGAGATCCAGTGACCTATATAGAATCAAGAAAAAGCCTGATGAGACAATCAGAGCATTCCTGACCAGATTCAACAAAGAGAAAGTATCAATCCCCAAATGTGATGTTGGAATAGCCGTGGAAGCTTTCAGGCAGGGGCTACCACTAGATAGCGATTTCTATGACGAGATGACCATGAAACCTTGCCTAACTTTTGAAGACCTTCAGGCAAAGGCAATTAGCTACATCAGACTGGAACAAGATAAAAACTTCAAAGCTAAAACCACTGACAGTGTTTCAGGATATGAAAGATCGAACAGAAAAAGCTCTAATCACAGAGGATATAGCTCTAGATCATCCCCCTACATCAGGCCTGACAGATCAGAAGTCAACTATGCTCATGAGCAACGAGGTAACGCTTATACTTATCCACCTATTCAGGAATATAACTTCTCTTTTAATACTGCAGGACTGATCAAAAGGCTTGACAACATGGGAGACATTGTCAAGTGGCCCAAAAAGACGGACAATCCCAACTCAAGGAAAGACACAACAAGATGGTGTGAATTTCACATGGACATAGGACACACCACAGAAGAATGCATGCGTCTACGCAGACAAGTGGCTTTACTGCTAACGAAAGGCTACCTGAAAGATTTAATGCCGTCAAAGAACAGGGAAGACAACGGATCAAGAAAGGATCGGGAAAGACCACAACGTGATTTGCCCCCAGCACCACCAATCTATGAAGTCTAATTCATCAATGGAGGATATGAGATTTGCGGCCTGACTAGCTCAGCTGCAAAGAAAATAGCCAGGGATTCAAAAATGAAATCTCCTTTTAAACCTAGAAATTTACCTCAAATTACTTTTGATGATACTGATATGCAGGGAATCTCGGACATCCGTCATGATGGCTTGGTCATTACTATGCAAATTGGCACTGCACGTGTCCTGAGGATCCTAGTAGATGGTGGTAGATCAGTTAATTTAATTATGCTTGATGTCCTGAAAGCCATGAAGATCGATGAGAACCAGATCATAAAGAAGTCAAATGTCTTGATAGGATTCAGTGGTGAAACCAAGAACACTCTAGGAGAGATCTACCTTCCAACCTACGTTGAAGGAGTCTCATCATATGAAAGATTTGGAGTCTTGGATTGGCTCTCATCCTACAATGCAATCCTAGGCAAGCCTTGGATCCATAATGTCTGAGCCATTCCTTCAACCTACCACTCGTGCGTCAAAATACCAACAGAATGGGGAATAGCAACCATCCAAGGTGAACAAAAGTCTGCCCAGGAATGTTACACTGAATCATTAAAACCTTCCAAGGCAGGTAAGTCTCTCGCTTAGCAATTACAGTACCCTATTTGGAGCACTTATGTGGCAGAAACCCAAATAGAAACAGATCAAGTTGTATTAGACCCTGAGTACCCTGACAGGTATGTACTGGTAGGATTTGACGTCCCTGATAATGTCAGACCAGAACTAGTAAGTTTTCCCAAGAATAAGTCTTCATGTTTTGCCTGGTCTCATTTTGATATGACTGGCATATATGCTAATAATATTACCCATAAACTCAATATTGACACTTCCTTTAACCCTGTACAGCATAAAAGGAGAAAGTTTGCCCCTGAACGCAATACAATTATTAACGAAGAAGTGGACAAACTCTTAGACATGGGAATGATCAGGGAAGTAATGTACCCTGAATGGCTGGCCAACGTGGTCGTGGTGCAAAAGAAGAATGGCAAGTGGAGGGTCTATGTAGACTACATAGATCTCAATAAAGCATGTCCAACAGACCCATTCCCACTCCCTCACATTGATGCAATGATAGATGCTACAGCTGGGCATGAACTACTAACATTTATGGATGCCTCAAGTGGATTCAACCTGATCAAAATGCACCCAGCTGGCCAGGAAAATACTGCATTCATCACGGAAAGGGGCATATATTGCTACACAACAATGCCCTTTGGCCTGAAAAATGCAGGGGCAACCTACCAACGCCTGGTTAACATGATGTTCAAAGACCAAATTGGTGACACAATGGAGGTCTACATAGATGACATGGTGGGAAATCAAAGAAGGAAGAAGATCATGTGAAGAACTTGGAAGTAGCCTTCAAAATCCTGGAAGAATTCAATATGAAGCTCAACCCCTCCAAATGCCACTTTGGAGTGTCATCAGGCAAATTCCTAGGATACATGGTGACAAAAAGAGGGATTGAAGCTAGCCCAAAACAAATAAAAGCCATCCTGGAGTTACAATCTCCTAAGTCAGTCAAAGATATCCAAAGATTAACAGGAAGAGTTGCAGCCCTGAACAGATTCATATCCAGATCATTTGAAAGATGCAGATCCTTCTATGACCTTCTCAGGAAGAACAAGTCGTTCAAATGGATGCCTGAACATGAAACACCCTTCAAAGAATTAAAGACTTACCTGGCTACTCCTCCACAAGTGGCCAAATCTACCAAAGGAGAACCCTTGGCGGTCTACCTATCAGTTACTGAGACAGCAGTAAGTGGAGTCCTGACCTAGAAGGTTGAAGGCCAATAGCACCCCGTCTATTATGTAAGTAAAAGTCTCCTGGATGCATAAACAAGGCAACAAACAATAAAGCTGAATATTAAGCCGTGATAGCTAGACTCAAGGCTGGACCTTACCTGCGATGCCTGGAGCCTCATGAAGCCAAACAAGTTATTGAGGACATACATGATGGATACTGTGGAAATCACAAAGGCGGCAGAAGCCTGGCAAGCAAGGTTCTAAGGACATGCTACTTCTGGCCAACCCTAAGGGTTGACTGCCTAGCTTACAGCTCAAAGTGTGAAGCATGTCAACTTCACTCTCCATTCATTCATCAACCATCAGAGCTACTACATTCCATTTCAGCCTCCTGGTCATTCATGAAGTGGGGAATGGACATTATAGGCAAACTACCCCAAGCTCCAGGACAAAAAGCCTACATGTTAGTCATGACTGATTACTTTTAAAATGGATAGAGACTGACTCATACAGGCAAGTCAAGGAGAAGGATGTCATATAATTCATGAGGCGAAACATCATATGTAGATATGGCATCCCCTCAGAAATAGTTTGTGACAATGGCACTCAATTTGTGGGAAAAAGGACAATGGCTTTCTATGAAGAATGGAATATCAATCTTGTCACCTCTACACCAGGCTATCCTAAAGCCAACGGTCAGGCTGAATCCAGCAACAAAATGGTAATCAAGAAAAGGCAGATGGGTTGAAGAGCTTCCCCTAGACCTCTGGGCTGACAGAAACTTTGGCATTTTTGCCACATCTAAAAAACACACAAAAACTGAACTTAGTAAAAAAGACAAGTACAATGGTGAGATAAATCCAGACTACTTGTCTTAAGCCCTATTGACAGCTTGAGGGCCATAAGCCCTCCTGACAGGCAACTATTCCTCTTACTCAAAAAAGCCCTCCAGACAGGTTAAGTGCCATAAAATCCTTGGATGGATTGAGGGCCATAAGCCCTCCTGACAAGCATTATCTTAACAAATATACCAAATTTCACTACTTCAACAAGTACTATCTAATCAGATCAAGCAGACAATAAAAACAAAAAAGCAACTTCAATTGCACTGAAAGGAAAGCAAGGAACAAAGTTTGTTCAGGGAACATCCCCTCCTGGATAGGCCAAAAAAGATTACCCTAAACTAAACTATTAGCCTGCCTTGTAAGTAGTAGCAGAGCATATACCCTCATAAACTGTAACACCCCCATACTCCAAGTGCCTTACCAGGACCACTTAAGGCATAAGAGTGCTACCATCTCAGTTACCCGAGGCAATGATAATCAAATAGACAATAACGAAACATACTTTAATAATAATAAAGTTAAAGCGATACAACCAACTCCGAAACTGATAAACGAAAATACAAAGGTTCTCAAACTGTCAAAACGACTAAACAAAATAAGAGAATGTTCGACACAACGGAAGGCTTCTAAAACAGCATCGAGATGACTCAACCCAGCTATCCCATGCGCATCGACTCATACCTGCTCACCATCACCGAATGGATCACCATAGTTATTAAAACATTTAAACGGGGTCAGTACTGATTACATAAAACAAACAGCTACAATAAAACAATATTCATTAATCTCCACAATATTCATTAATCTCCACAATATTCATTAAAGTGTGTAGTCCTGCCAGAGTACCCATCGCAACAAGTACTCCACACCGCCAGTGGGGGACCGCAGCCGTTCCCACCTAAGCCCCGCTCATCTCATCCGAGCGATAAACCCATATTCATTAATCTCCACATCTCTTCTGGTGGGTTCCAGAAAAGGCTAATCAAGGGCGTGAAGTCACTCCCGCAAGTGACTTCACTCAGCCAGGGACGCACCCCGAAGATCACAGACAGATATAAAACAATAACCTTACACAATCAACAATTACCAAAAATAAATTCCAATACGATAATTAATCAACAACAATGACAATCACCAACAACACTATGTAACCAATATTGAGTAGGGAAACCCTACCTGGAATAGCAACAACCACAAACGAACTAGCAGCTAATTAGAATCTCTCCTCTACGAATCCTCCTCCTATAACACATACACACATACAATTACCACCAATACTACACAAAACACCCAAGAACCCAACGTTACCCAATTAGGATTTTAATGAAACTCAACCAATTGCTATAAAAATTATACGAGGAACTTACCCTTGACACGATGATCTTAACGGCGTAAAGAACGAGATGATCCGACCAAACTAGCCTTGGGGTTTGCCAATAACGCAAGAGATGCGAATAACGTAACTTCTAATCTCTTTGAAACGTTTAACAATGTTGAAAAAGTGTTTAAGAGATAATGACGAGTTCCCAACTTACTCGATCGAGTACCCTACAGGCAGACTATTGTTTTGCATAAGAAGCTACATACTCGACAGAGTAAGCCCCACTCGATATAGTACCCATAAACATAGAAAACTGTAGAATTACAGTCTTCCCTCCTTAAAAAGAACTCCGTCCCCGAAGTTCAACCCATAGACAACAACAAAACACTCCATCACCACCCCGACACAACAAAATAACCACAACTAAACACAAAACTCAAAACACACCTCCCAAAACAACACTCAAACCGACTCAAGACAACAACTAAATGTGCTAAAACCAACATAAAACATATAAAAACTCTACGCGACCATCTCCTACCCCCCTAAAAGAAACAGGGTTACGTCCCCGTAACCACACATACCTGGTCAAAAAGAAACGGATACGGCTCCCTCATAGCCTCCTCCGCCTCCCAAGTAGCCTCCTCAACCTCATGATTAGACCAAAAAACCTTAAGCAACACTGTTTCCCCATGTCTAGTTTTCCTAACCTTGCGATCAAGAATCTGTGTCGGTACCTTAAGATAAGACAAGGACTCATCCAACTCGATGTTCTCCACATCTAACACATGTGAAGGATCACTCACGTACTTCCGCAGTTGAGACAAATGAAACACATTATGCACTCTATCTAATGCAGCTGTTAAAGCTAACCGGTAAGCAACCTCACCTACATGATCCGAAATTTCATAAGGGCCGATAAACTTCTGGCTCATCTTTCCTTTCTTACCAAATCTCATGACCCCACGCATAGGAGACACCTTCAACAGAACCATGTCCCCTACCTGAAACTCTATGTCACGACGATGTAAATCTACATAACTCTTTTGTCGATCCTGAGCCGCTTTCATCGTTTGTCTAATCAGCTTAACCTGTTCAACCATCTCCTGTACTATCTGTGGTCCCAAAACCACGGCCTCAGCTCTATTATCCCAGTAAATCGGACTCCTATATCTCCTCCCATACAGACCCTTAAACGGTGCCATACCATCACTCGTGTGATAGCTGTTGTTATAAGAAAACTCAATCAGGTCCAACCTCTCCACCCAGCTACCACCAAAATCCATAACACAAGCTCGCAACATATCCTCCAAAGTCTTGATGGTCCTCTCTGTCTGGCCATCTTTCGTAGGATGAAATGCGGTACTCATCTTCAAGGTAGTTCCCATCAACTCCTGCAATTCTTTCTAAAATCGTGATATGAACCTCGCATCTCTATCGGACCACTATATACTTAGGCACCCCATACAAACGAACAACATGCTTCCTATAAGCCAAAGCTAATTGTGTCTTGGTCCAAGTATCTTTCATCGGCACAAAGTGAGCTGACTTGGTCAACCTATCCACTATAACCCATATCATGTTGTTACCCTGTTGACTCCGCGGCAAACCCACTATAAAATCCATAGAAATGGACTCCCACTTCCACTCAGGTACCTCAAGAGACTGAATCTTACCTTGTGGTCTTCGCTGCTCCCCTTTAACTCTCTGACATGTCAAACAACGAGCCACAAACTCAGCTGTTTCTTTCTTCATCCCAGGACACCAGAAAGTCTTCTTCGAATCTTTATATAACTTGTCACCACCTGGATGTACCGAATACGGTGTGCAATGAGCCTCTGTCATGATCATCTTTTTCAATTTTTCATCATTAGGTACACACCACCTACCATCGAATCTTACGTTGCCATCTGTATGAATAGAGAATCTAGACATCGTTTCTTGCTCTACTTCATCCTTCCACTCCTCAATCTTTGGATCCAACGCCTATTTCGTGCGGATATCATCATAAAGGTCTGGCTCCACTGTCAAGTCCCCTCTAGCATCCCCTTTGTGTATCATATGTATCCCCATCTTCCCCACCTCATATCTCTACCTCATCAAAGACATAGTTGTGCAAAGAGAATGCACACTCTTCCTGCTCAACGCATCTGCAACCACATTAGCCTTCCCTTCATGGTATATAATATCCATGTCATAATCCCCAATCAGCTTCATCCACCTCCTTTGTCTCATGTTCAACTCCTTTTGAGTGAAGATGTACTTGAGCTCTTGTGATCTGAAAACACCTTAAAGGTCGCCCCATAAAGATAGTGCCTCCAAATCTTGAGAGCAAACACAACTGCACCCAACTCCAAATCATGTGTCAGATAGTTCTCCTCATAAGGCTTCAGTTGCCTAGAAGCATAGGCAATCACTTTCCAATTCTGCATCAACACACATCCCAAACCATTCTTTAAGGCATCTGTATACACCTCAAAGTTCTCACTCCCGTCAGGTAATGCTAAGACTGGAGCTGTGGTCAAATGCTCCTTTAATGTTTGGAACGTCGTCTCATAACCCAATGAAACCTGTTCTCTTTCCTCATCAAAGCTGTCATAGGTCTGGCTATCTTGTAAAAGTCTTTCACAAATCGTCGATGGTACCCTATCAAACCCAAGAAACTCCTGATCTCTGCGACATTCTTCGGTGCTTTCCACTGAGTAACTGCCTCTATCTTTGCAGGATTCACAGCCACACCCTTCTTTGAAATCACATGTCCCAGAAAAGCAACGTCCTCCAACCAGAACTCACACTTAGACAACTTTGCATATAGCGGATTGTCTCGCAAAGTCCACAACACTATCCTCAAATGCTCCTCCTTAGTCTTAGAGTAGACTAAGATATCATCGATAAAGACCACCACAAACCGATCCAAAAACTGACTGAAGACCCGGTTCATCAAATCCATAAACAGTGCAGGTGCGTTAGACAACCCAAACGGCATCACAACATACTCATAGTGACCATACCTCGATGTAAAAGCTGTCTTCGGTATGTCCTCATCCCGAATCTTCACCTGATGATAACCCGACCTCAAATCGATCGTAGAAAAGACCGCTGCACCGCTCAACTGATCAAACAAATCATCTATCCTCGGCAAAGGATACTTCTTCTTCACGGTAACCCTGTTCAGCTCTCTATAATCGATGCATAACCTCAAACTCCCATCTTTCTTCTTCACAAACAAAACTGGTTCTCCCCATGGTCATACACTAGGTCTAATGTACCCCTTTTTCAATCAAATCATCTAGCTATTTCTTCAGCTCCTCCAACTCCTTAGGGCCCATACAGTACGGTGCCTTAGAGATTGGCCCCGTCCCCTGTTTCAACTCAACACTGAAATCTATCTCCCTCTTCGGTGGGAAACCCGGTATCTCATCTAGAAAAACATCTGGGAACTCTCCCACCATTGGTATCTTCTCAACTGTCGGATTCTCCATACTATGGTCTCTCACATGGCCTAAGATCAACGGACATCCCTTCCTCAGATAAGACGTCAAGGTCACCGCTGCAATCAACTTGACTTTGGGTTTGACAACAAACCCATGATAAGACACACTAATCCCCTTAGGACCTCTCAAAGAAACCCTCGTTTGATGATAGTCTATCTTAGCCTTGTACTTACCCAACCAGTCCATACCAACTATCATCTCAAAACCATCCAAAGGGAATTCTAAAAAGTCCACTGGTAGGTCAACCTGCCCAACTATCATAGACACACCTCTATACAACCGCCCACAAGATACGGACTCACCCGACGGTATAAAAACTTCCTCTTTTACAAACTCATACTCAGTCAAACCCAAAAGCTTAGCATGACTCGATGATATAAACGACTGTGACGCTCCCGAATCAAACAAAACAAAGGTAAAGACTCCATTAACAAGAAAAGTACCCATGATAACGTGTGAATCATCCTCAGCTTCTTTCTTCTCCATCATGAACAGCTTACCACTGGTCTTCAGTCCACCTCCCTGGACAGTACTAGCTGAAGTAGACGGCATAGCAGCCCCAGCATTGTTGTTACTCTGACCACCCCGATTATTCCACGAACCTGCTGACCTGTTACTAGCACAACTCTGAGATGGGCCCTGAGAGAAACTCCCATGTGATGGTCTCTGGAAACCCCTGCTCACAGCACTGGTAAACTCATGCCTCTTATGGCCCATACCGCCACAGTTAAAGCAAGACAAACCCCAACTGCTACCACCACCACGACGGCCACGCCCATAAGAAGCTCCACCACTGAACCCCGACCCCGAAGAGTAAGCTCTCACCTGGTTATGGCCGCCCCTCTTGTAGCTAGACTGACCACCACCCTCGCTCTCGGCCTTCCTCTTCGCAGAAGCTCTCTCTCGGTTCTCCTTAGTCATCTCTACCAACCTCTCAGCTCTCCCGGCACGCTCATATACCTCCTTGACATCTGTAAGGACCCCTACCGGCAACTTCTCCATGATCTTGGGTGTTAACCCCTTCTCAAAACTCAATGCCAAGATCTTTTGGCTCAGCCCCATATCCTCTACATACCTAGATTTCTCGTTGAACTTGTGATATTACTGAGCAATTGTCATATCAGAAGTCATCTTGAAATCATCAAACTCCTCTCTCAGCTTGCTACGCACGTGCTCTGGCACAAACTCTCGCCTCATAGCCCTCTTAAACTCATCTCATGGTATAGCAGTTAACCCTTGTTTCACATACAAGTCTAGAGCACTCATCCTAACTTTATCCCACCACTCTCCAGCTGCTTCCCTCAAGTCAAAACAGCCTGCTCCACTCGAAGTTCCTCTGGGCAATGAACCTAATTGAGTATGTTCTCCATCTCTCTATGCCAATTATCCAGCAGAATTGGCGCACCCGTGCCCATGTACTCTTTTGGATTAAACCTCGCTATATGTATACTTATCTTGATATGATTCGCCCCCACCTCTTTATTCTTCCCGAATTTCTTTAAAGCCTTTGTAAGAGCATCTTGGTGCTTCAACATCTTAACAATCTCATCCACACTCATGTTCTCAGCCCTGGCATACAACACAGTTCTTTTCGGCGGCATCTTGAAACTATATAAGAAAAGGTAAACATGAACACACATCCCATATCTCAAAACACGAAAATGACCTGTACAGCACCTACTCGATCGAGTTCCAAAACCAACTCGATCGAGTTGAGGCCACTCGATCGAGTTACCCACTTACTCGATCGAGTGCCTCGAATCCAGAACCTGACCATAAAGCAACCAAAAACGAACTCGATCGAGTTGACCTCTCTCGATCGAGTGCCCAAAATTAGGCTACTGCCCAGAAACGAAAAACATCCCACTCGATCGAGTCTCTCACCTACTCAATCGAGTGCCCCCCCCCCCTCCCTCAATCGAGTCATGCTGACTCGTAAACTACCGGCATGTTCAACTCAACGCTTCCAGCCATCTATACTCTTATGCAAGACGACAAACATATATACGATATCTATATATATACAAGCAACGACAACTTCCCTTCCATGTTTCTAATAAGCCACGTTATAAATTAGCCATCATGCAATTCATGTATTCAATCAACGATATATATACTCATATCATCATCATCTTTCACCACACATCTCCTATCCTCCACATGCATGCATCCACCAATTCACACAACACATTACTAAATAGATTTACTATACACAAGATAAACACATAGCGATCCCGACACACACCCCAGAGTAACCGGTTCAAAGTTGTAGGGCGAGTTTGCGACTTTAGGACGTCTCCCAAGTCTTTGCATTAGCTCCTAGCAACTACTACCCGGGTTCATTTTAGTTTTACTCCCTATGTTCAATAGGTTCATTAGTTACAGGTTTCAAGATCATCGCTCTGATACCACTTTGTAACACCCCTATACTCCAAGTGCCTTACGAGGACCACTTAAGGCATGAGAGTGCTACCATCTCAGTTACCCGAGGCAATGATAATCAAATAGACAATAACTAAACGTACTTTTATAATAATAAATTTAAAGTGATACAACCAACTCCGAAACTGATAAATAAAATTACAAAGGTTCTCAAACTGTCAAACAACTAAACAAAATAAGAGAATGTTTGACACAACGGAAGACTTCTAAAACAGCATCGTGATGACTCAACCCATCTATCCCATGCGCATCGACTCATACCCGCTCAATAACTGCTCACCATCCCCGAATGGATCACCACAGTTTTTAAGACATTTAAACGGGGTCAGTACTGATTACATAAAACAAACAGCTACAATAAAACAATACTACAAACACCTCAATCAGCACAACCCAACCACCATAACTCCATCTCATCTCCACACACCTGACTACACACTGAAGTGTGTAGTCCTGCCAGAGTATCCATCGCAACAAGTTCTCCACACTACTAGTGGAGGACCGCAGTCGTTCCCACCTAAGCCCCGCTCATCTCATCCGAGCGATAAATCCATGTTCATTAATCTGCACATCCCTTCTGTGGCGGGTTCAACAGAAGGCGAATCAAGGGCGTGAAGGCACTCCCGCATGTGACTCCACTCAGCCAGGAACGCACAACGAAGATCACAAGCAGATATACAACAATCACCTTACACGATCAACAATTACCAAAAACACAATTCCAATACGATAATTAATCAACAACAATGACAATCACCAACAACACTATGTAACCAATACCGAGTAGGGAAACCCTACCTGGAATAGCAATCCCCATAGACCAACTAGCAGCTAATCAGAATCTCTCCTCTACGAATCCTTCTCCTATAACATACACACATACAATTACCACCAATACTACACAAAACACAAGAAACCCCCAACATTACCCAATTAGGCTTTTAATGAAACTCAATCAAACGCTATAAAAATTATACGATGAACTTACCCTTGACACGATGATCACAACGACGTAAAGAACGAGATGATCCGAGCAAACTAGCCTTGGGATTTGCCAATAACGCGAGAGATGCAAACAACGTAACTTCTAATCTCTTTGAAAGGTTTAAGAATGTTGAAAAAGTGTTTAAAAGATAATGACGAAAGCTTTTATATTAATATCGCGTTATTAACAAAACCCATCCAAATAAACCCGTCAAACACACTTACTCGATCGAGTAAGTGACTTACTCGATCGAGTGACCCTTACTCTATCGAGTTCCCAGCTTACTCGATCGAGTACCCTACAGGCAAACAATTATTTTGCGTAAGAAGCTACTTACTCGACACAGTAAGCCCCACTCAATAGAGTACCCATATACATAGAAAACCGTAGTATTATAGTCTTCCCACCTTAAAAAGAACTTCGTCCCCGAAGTTCAACCCATAGACAATAAAAAAACCCACCATCAACACCCCGACACAACAACATAACCACAACTCAAAACGAAACTCAAAACAAAACTCAAAACACACCTCCCAAAATAACACTCAAACCGACTCAAGACAACAACTAAATGTGCTAAAACCAACATAAAACATATAAAAACTCTATGCGACCATCTCAGTTACCCGAGGCAATGATAATCAAATAGAGAATAACGAAACGTACTTTAATAATAATAAAGTTAAAGAGATACAACCAACTCTGAAACTGATAAACGAAAATACAAAGGTTCTCAAACTATCAAACGACTAAACAAAATAAGAGAATATTTGACACAACGGAAGACTTCGAAAACAGCATCGTGATGACTCAACGCAACTATCCCATGTGCATCGACTCATACCTACTCAATAACTGCTCACCATCCCCGAATGGATCACCACCGTTTTTAAAACATTTAAACGGGGTCAGTACTGATTACATAAAACAAACAGCTGCAACAAAATAGTATTACAAAAAACTCAATCAGCACAACCGAATCAGCACAACTCCATCTAATGTCCATACACCTGACTACACACTAAAGTGTGTAGTCCTGCCAGAGTACCCATCGCAACAAGTACTCCACACCGCCAGTGGGGGACCGCATCCGTTCCTACCAAAGCCCCGCTCATCTCATCCGAGCGATAAACCCATGTTCATTAATCTGCACATCCCTTCTGTGGCGGGTTCCACAGAAGGCGAATCAAGGGCGTGAAGCCACTCCCGCAAGTTACTCCACTCAGCCAGGGACGAACACCTAAGATCACAGACTGATATACAACAATCACCTTACACAATCAACAATTACCAAAAACCAATACCAATACGATAATTAATCAACACAATGACAATCACCAACAACACTATGTAACCAATACTGAGTAGGGAAACCCTACCTGGAATAGCAATCCCCATAGACGAACTAGCAGCTAATCAGAATCTCTCCTCTACAAATCCTCCTCCTATAACATACACACATACAATTACCACCAATACTACACAAAACACCAGAAACCCCCAACATTACCCAAATAGGGTTTTAATGAAACTAAACCAAACGCTATAAAAATTATACGAGGAACTTACCCTTGACACGATGATCACAACTGCGTAAAGAACGAGATCATCCGACCAAACTAGCCTTGAGGTTTTCCAATAACGCGAGAGATGCGAACAACGTAACTTCTAATCTCTTTGAAAGGTTTAAGAATGTTGAAAAAGTGTTTAAGTGATAATGACGAAAGCTTTTATATTAATCTCGCGTTATTAACAAAATCTGTCCAAATAAACCCGCCAAACACACTTACTCGATCGAGTAAGTGACTTACTCGATCGAGTGACCCTTACTCTATCGCGTTCCTAACTTACTCGATCGAGTACCCTACATGCAGACTACTGTTTTGCGTAAGAAGCTACTTACTCGACAGAGTAAGCCCCACTCGATATAGTACCCATAGACATAGAAAATCGTAGTATTACAGTCTTCCCTCCTTAAAAAGAACTTCGTCCCCGAAGTTCAACCCATAGACAACAAAAAAACACACAATCACCACCCCGGCACAACAACATAACCACAACTCAAAACAAAACTCAAAACAAAAATCAAAACACACCTCCCAAAACAACACTCAAACCAACTCAAGACAACAACTAAATGTGCTAAAACCAACATAAAACATATAAAAACTCTATGCGACCATCTCAGTGACCCGAGGTAATGATAATCAAATAGACAATAACGACACGTACATTAATAAATTTAAAGCGATACAACCAACTCTGAAACTGATAAATGAAAATACAAAGGTTCTCAAACTATCAAATGACTAAACCAAATAGGAGAATGTTCGACACAGCGGAAGACTTCTAAAACAGCATCGTGATGACTCAACACAGCTATCCCATCCGCATGGACTCATACCTGCTCAATAACTGCTCACCATCCCCGAATGGATCACCAAAGTTTTTAAAACATTTAAATGGGGTCAGTACTGATTACATAAAACAAACGGCTGCAATAAAAAATTACTACCAACAACTCAATCAGCACAACCGAATCACCACAACTCCATCTCATCTCCACACACCTGACGACACACTAAAGTGTGTAGTCCTGCCAGAGTACCCATCGCAACAAATACTCCACACCGCCCGTGGGGGACCGCAGCCGTTCCCACCTAAGCCTCGCTCATCTCATCCAAGCGATAAACCCATGTTCATTAATCTGCACATCCCTTCTGTGGCGGGTTCCACAGAAGGCGAATCAAGGGCGTGAAGTCACTCCCGCAAGTGACTCCACTCAACCAGGGACGCACACCGAAGATCACAGACAGATATACAACAATCAACTTACACAATCAACAATTGCTAAAAACCAATTCCAATACGATAATTAATCAACAACAATGACAATCACAAACAACACTATGTAACCAATACCGAGTAGGGAAACCCTACCTGGAATAGCATTCCCCATAGACGAACTAGCAGCTAATGAGAATCTCTCCTCTACGAATATCTCCTCCTATAACATACACACATACAATTACCACCAATACTACAAAAAACACCATAAACCCCCAACATTACCCAATTAGGGTTTTAATGAAACTCAACCAAACGCTATAAAAATTATACGAGGAACTTACCCTTGACACGATGATCACAACGGCAAAAAGAACGAGATGATCCGACCAAACTAGCCTTGGGATTTGCCAATAACGCGAGAGATGCGAACAACATAACTTCTAATCTCTTTGAAAGGTTTAAGAATGTTGAAAAAGTGTTTAAGAGATAATGACGAAAGCTTTTTTTTTCAATCTCGCGTTATTAACAAAACCCGTCCAAATAAATTTGTCAAACTCACTTACTCGATCGAGTAAGTGACTTACTCGATCAAGTGACCCTTACTCTATCGAGTTCCCAACTTACTCGATCGAGTTCCCAATTTAATCGATCGATTACCCTACAGGCAGACTACTGTTTTACGTAAGAAGCTACTTACTCGACGGAGTAATCCCCACTCGATATAGTACCCATAGACATAGAAAATCGTAGTATTACAGTCTTCCCTCCTTAAAAAGAACTCCGTCCCCGAAGTTCAACTAAAAAACACACCATTACCACCCCGACACAACAACATAACCACAACTAAAAACAAAACTCAAAACTCACCTCCCAAAACAACACTCAAACCGACTCAAGACAACAACTAAATGTGCTAAAACCAACATAAAACATATAAAAACTCTATGCGACCATCTCAGTTACCCGAGGCAATGATAATCAAATAGACAATAACGAAACGTACATTAATAATAATAAAGTTAAAGCGATACAACCAACTCCGAAACTGATAAATGAAAATACAAAGGTTCTCAAACTATCAAATCACTAAACAAAATAAGAGAATGTTCGACACAGCGAAAGACTTCTAAAACAGCATCGTGATGACTCAACCCAGCTATCCCATGTGCATCGACTCATACCTACTCAATAACTGCCCAGCATCCCCGAATGGATCACCACAGTTTTTAAAACATTTAAACGGGGTTAGTACTGATTACATAAAACAAACAGCTGCAGTAAAACAATATTACAAACAACTCAATCAGCACAACCAAATCACCACAACTCCATCTCATCGCCACACAACTGACTACACACTAAAGTGTGTAGTCCTGCCAGAGTACCCATCGCAACAAGTACTCCACACCGCCAGTGGGGGACCGCAGCCGTTCCCACCTAAGCCCAGCTCATCTCATCCGAGCGATAAACCCATGTTCATTAATCTGCACATCCCTTCTGTGGCGGGTTCAACAGAAGGCGAATCAAGGGCGTGAAGCCACTCCCGCAAGTGACTCCACTTAGCCAGGGTCGCACACAGAAGATCACAGACAGATATACAACAATCACCTTACACGATCAACAATTACCAAAAACCAATTCCAATACAATAATTAATCAACAACAATGACAATCACCAACAACACTATGTAACAAATACCGAGTAGGGAAACCCTACCTGGAATAGCAATCCCCATAGACCAACTAGCAGCTAATCAGAATCTCTCCTCTACGAATCCTCCTCCTATAACAGACACACATACAATTACCACCAATACTACACAAAACACCGAAAACCCCCAACATTACCCAATTAGGGTTTTAATGAAACTCAACCAAACGCTATAAAATTTATACGAGGAACTTACCCTTGACAGAATGATCACAACGACGTAAAGAACGAGATGATCCGACCAAACTAGCCTTGGGGTTTGCCAATAACGCGAGAGATGCGAACAACGTAACTTCTAATCTCTTTGAAAGGTTTAATAATGTTGAAAAAGTGTTTTAGAGATAATGACGAAAGCTTTTATATTAATCTCGTGTTATTAACAAAACCCGTCCAAATAAACTCGTCAAACACACTTACTCGATCGAGTAAGTGACTTACTCGATCGAGTGACCCTTACTCTATCGAGTTCCCAACTTACTCGATCGAGTACCCTACAGGCAGACTACTGTTTTGCGTAAGAAGCTACTTACTCGACAGAGTAAGCCCCACTCGATAGAGTACCCATAGACATAGAAAACCTTAGTATTACAGTCTTCCCTCCTTAAAAAGAACATCGTCCCCGAAGTTCAACCCATTGACAACTAAAAAACACACCATCACCACCCCGACACAACAACATAACCACAACTCAAAACAAAACTCAAAACTCACCTCCCAAAACAACAATCAAACCGACTCAAGACAACAACTAAATGTGCTAAAAACAACATAAAACATATAAAAACACTATGCGACCATCTTAGTTACCCGAGGCAATGATAATCAAATAGACAATAACGAAACGTACTTTAATATTAATAAAGTTAAAGCGATACAACCAACTCCGAAACTGATAAATGAAAATACAATGGTTCTAAAACTATCAAACGACTAAACAAAATAAGAGAATGTTCGACACAGCGGAAGACTTCTAAAACAACATCGTGATGACTCAACCCAGCTATCCCATGTGCATCGACTCATACCTACTCAATAACTGCCCACCATCCCCAAATGGATCACCACAGTTTTTAATACATTTAAACGGGGTCAGTACTGATTACATAAAACAAACAGCTGCAATAAAACAATATTACAAACAACTCAATCAGCACAACCGAATCACCACAACTCCATCTCATCGCCACACACCTGACTACACACTAAAGTGTGTAGTCCTGCCAGAGTACCCATCGCAACAAGTAATCCACACCGCCAGTGGGGGACCGCAGCCGTTCCCACCTAAGCCCCGCTCATCTCATCCGAGTGATAAACTCGTGTTCTTTAATCTGCCAAAACTCAAAACACACCTCCCAAAACAACACTCAAACCGACCCAAGACAACAACTAAATGTGCTATAACCAACATAAAACATATAAAAACTCTATGCGACCATCTCAGTTACTCGAGGCAATGATAATCAAATGGACAATAACGACACGTACTTTAATAATAATAAAGTTAAAGCGATACAACCAACTCCGAAACTGATAAATGAAAATACAAAGGTTCTCAAACTGTCAAACGACTAAATCAAATAAGAGAATGTTCGACACAGCGGAATACTTCTAAAAGAGCATCGTGATGACTCAACCCAGCTATCCCATGTGCATCGACTCATACTTGGTCAATAACTGCTCACCATCCCCGAATAGATCACGACAGTTTTTAAAACATTTAAACGGGGTCAGTACTGATTACATAAAACAAACAGCTGCAATAAAACAATACTACAAACAACTTAATCAGCATAACCGAATCACCACAACTCCATCTCATCTCCACACACCTGACTACACAATAAAGTGTATAGTCCTGCCAGAGTACCCATCGCAACAAGTACTCCACACCGCATGTGGGGGACCGCATCCGTTCCCACCTAAGCCCTGCTCATCTCATCCGAGCGATAAACCCATGTTCATTACTCTGCACATCCCTTCTGTGGCGAGTTCCACAGAAGGCGAATCAAGGGCGTGAAGCCACTCCTGCAAGTGACTCCACTCAGCCAGGGACGCACAGTAAAGATCACAGATAGATATAAAAAATCACCTTACACAATCAACAATTACCAAAAACCAATTCCAATAAGATAATTAATCAACAACAATGACAATCACCAACAACACTATGGAACCAATACCAAGTAGGGAAACCCTACCCGGAAAGCAATCCCTATTGACGAACTAACAGCTAATCGGAATATCTCCTCTACGAATCCTCCTCTTATAACATACACACATACAATTACCACCAATACTACACAAAACACCGGAAACCCCCAACATTACCCAATTAGGGTTTTAATGAAACTCAACCAAACGCTATAAAAATTATACAAGGAACTTACCCTTGACAGGATGATCACAACGGCGTAAAGAACTAGATGATGCGACCAAACTAGCCTTGGGGTTTGCCAATAACGCGGGAGATGCGAACAACGTAACTTCTAATCTCTTTGAAAGGTTTAAAAATGTTGAAAAAGTGTTCAAGAGATAATGACGAAAGCTTTTATATTAATCTCGCGTTATTAACAAAGCCCGTCCAAATAAACCCGTCAAACACACTTACTCGATCGAGTAAGTGACTTACTCGATCGAGTGACCCTTACTCTATTGAGTTCCCAACTTCCTCGATCGAGTACCATACAGGCAGACCACTGTTTTGCGTAAGACGCTACTTACTCGACAGAGTAAGCCCCACTCGATAGAGTACCCATAGACATAGAAAACCGTAGTATTACAGTCTTCCCTCCTTAAAAAGAACTTCGTCCCCAAAGTTCAACCATAGACAAAAAAAAACACACCATCACCACCCCGACACAACAACATAACCACAACTCAAAACACACTTCCCAAAACAACACTCAAACCGACTCAAGACAACAACTAACTGTGCTAAAACCAACATAAAACATATAAAACCTCTATGCGACTGATACCGTCGTTTTGTATCAAAATTATATTTATAAACCAAACTAAAACTATAGCTAGTGATAGTAAGGGTCGAACCACAGAGAGACAAGATCAATTCTATTTGCTATTTTTAATCTATTCAAGTAACAATTATTTGGCGGGGGGGGGGGTGGTTGGTTGATTGATTCATTCTAAACTAACTATTGAAATCTGAATGAAGTTTAAAATAGATAATGAAAAAGCAGCTAGGAACTTCGGTTCACCATGGCCTATGGGTCAGTCAAGCAAAGTCAAAGTCTGTCCAATACTGTCTCAGGATGTCAAATAGGTCATCTAAGTCCCTATTCGAATTAAGCCTCTCGGTCTTTTTCCACCCTAGAAAGAAACTAAAATGCTTTCGCTCCACTAGTCTTTCCAATTACTTGTAAGAAATTTAACCTTGCTAATCTCTCAATCTAGCAAAGGGGTAAAGTCTCACAACAGTAAAAAAAAAAGACCGGTACGGGTTCAACCTAGACTTAGTAAAATCGACTCATGACGCCATGGATTCCCTAATTCCTAGCATAGGAATTTAGCTACGCATGCTTAAGAATATGACAATTGCAAAATTAAAGATATAGAATAAAATTGACATAATTGACTTGGAATTAAAACTAAAGGATTGAACTTAAATTGCTTAAACATAAATTGGTAGAAACTAGAATCAAAATAAAAAAGAATAAGTGAAGATTGAGTTTGAATTAAAGCTTACTAAAGGATTTGATGAACAAAATAATAGATTGAAATCCGTAGCTTCCACTTCTTCGTTCCCAAAACTAGATCTAAAACTTTAGTTGTTGAATCATAAAAAGCATAACCTAAATTATTGTTGTGTACTACTGATAAACGTTCTGCCCATAAGATAAATTACAAGTGGGCTTTCAAAAGACTAAAACGTAAAAGAAGTCACAGCTTCGAGACCTGGTCGATCGACCAAGTGGCACGGTCGATCGACCAGCTAGTACAGTGCGAGCTACACTGTCTCCTCTTCTGAACTCCACGGTCGATAGACTGGGGTCTCTGGTCGATAGACCAGAGACGCTGCAGCAGATTCTAGCCTCAAATCTTCATGCACGCATTCCTAGATGATCTAGTTCCGAGCTTCTACTTCATAGTTTCCATAAAATGCCCCCGAGAACGGATAAAGGCTCGATTTAGCTTACTTCCGGTCATTCCTGCAATAAGGACATAGGAAATACAAAGTAAACCATTTCGGGAGAAATAATAGCTTAAAGCTAACAATTATGCAAAGAAATACGTGCCAAAACCGCTAATAAAGTGTATAGAATATGCACGTATCAAATCTCCCCAAACCAAACCTTGCTTGTCCCCAAGCAAGCACTAAGACTCATTCTAAACACCTATTGGAACAGATTTCTTTCTCAAAACAAGAACGTATTATCATGCCCAACCAATTTAATGCAACAAATAATATCAAAGTATTTTGTCAAGCGCAAACGAGTTGAACATGTTCAAGAATTTACCAAACTTTCGACCTTGCAAGACTCGTGTATATCGGACTCTCACGGGTCGCTCATTCACTCAATTTAAGAATAGGGTGAGAATTTAATTGTGCAAGATAGAAGAATGAATGAAACAAGTCTCTCACCTAACTATGACCCATAAAAACATGCCTGCAATCTAACATGAATAATATCTCTACAACCGTACATATGCATTCCAACCATCTAATGACCATGACACATGCCGAGGCGATTTTGGAATTGTGAGGCTATGGGTAAGAAGGGGCTAAAATAAATTTGGATAAGAGGAGATAAAGCCGAGCAAGCAACTTCTAAAACCAAATTTCTGAACATTTCCTAACTTCATACTCGAGAGAAAAAAAATCAAAACGGTGCTACTTGTACGCACAAATCTCACAAACTCCCAAGAATAATAACAGTTCCCCAAATAATATGAATAGCAATATGGGAATTAAAAATCACCATCCGAAAAATCATTCTAATCATGTGATTTCTTTTTTTTTCTTTCATTTTTTTTTCCTGACTTTCACTTTTTTTTTTTTCAAAACCTGGATCGGCAGTCGATCGACCAGGTGGTGCAGTCGATCGACCACCCCTGCTGAGCTGAACCTCTCTGCCCAGTTCAGTTTCTTCTTCTCTTTTTTTTTCAATTCAAACTTCCCTTCATTTCCCAACAAATCATCCAAAACTAATGCATATCTCACACGAGACAATAAAAACCAAATCGCAAGATAATATTCCTGAATAACTACCTTTACTAGCTCGGCTAGGGTGGCTAAATTTGGAATGTAGTTTATGGGACAAAAAGGGCAAATTTGGCTTTTGTGGAGCTTATGGGCAAAATGAAATAAGGGAACCTCTTCCACATGTGTCAGCAAACCGCAAAACCAAATGCATACAGGTATTAAGCAGATAAAATTCATGTTTATGCAAATTTATGTGACATGCCTTACGAGGAGTAACTACTCTCATTCCTACATGAAACTGGTCATAAATGATACCAGTTTAAATAAGCTCTAACCTCAGAAATTTTAAGTAGTTTGCCAATATTGAGTCAAGTCTATTTGTTTAGTAAAATTCCAACAAAAACTCGTAGACTATGCAAGTGACATACTCAATGACATTACAAGTGCAAGGAAGGGAAATGAAACAATACGCAAAGCAATTTTATCATTGAAATACATCCATTCCGACTCGACCTAGATGCTAAAGTAAACATGATATTTTTGAATTTTTTTGAATTTTTCAATTTTTTTTTTTGAGTGAAAACAAATGCTAGCTGAAATGCAATAAACGTGGAACATAAATGCAATAAATAACAAATGCAAATGCAATAGACATATGCATATACCCTCCCCAAACCAAAACGCACAATGCCCTCATTGTGCTCAACAGCAAACATCAACAGCAGCAACAACAAAATCGGGGAGAATATAAACATCTACAAAGGAAATGGAAACTAATGAAAAATAAACGGAAACTCACTAAAACGGCCTCCCCAAACCAGCCGTCAAAAAAGGGAGGCAGAAAGCTGCTACCGGTCGTCCTCTGGCTCGTACTCGGAACCACTCGCCTCATCGGACCCTGAGTCGTCCTCCTCTTCCTTCTCAGGAGCAGCGGCAGCAGGAGTAGACGTCGAAGCAGGCGGAGGATATCCGCCCACCGGGGGAACAAAGAAGGACGGGTGAGTCCAGGGACCCCGTGGGAGCATCTCTGTCCGAGCAAACTCCTCATAAACTGGGTACATGGCAAGAGCCATGTCCATCCTGTGCTGATCAAAACTCCTGCACAAGTCACCCAACACACGTGAAACCGCCCTTTGGTCCATGACCGCAGGGATAACTATAGGTGTAGGGGGACGAAAAGTAGGCGAGAAACCCGTGAGAGCAGGAGTAGAGGAGTAGGGGGCCTGTGAAGAGGAGGCGCGAGCTCCTCTCGAGGTGGAAGCAGTGGTGGTGCCCGCCCTAATAGGGAGCCTGTAGCTACGCAAGGGCGGGCGAGTCGCCCCCAAAACAGTAGTAATAGACAGAATGGGAGGTAGGCCAAGGATAAGGATGGGGTCGCAAATGAAAGAATCAATCTTCCACCGTCCCCGAGTATCTACCCATTTCACGGACTTGACGTAGTCAAGGTCCATGAAGCATGCCTGAGGGTCGAGAGGAGCCTCCTCTCGAGGGAAAACAAGAACCAGACGGTGGTCTATACGAGTCACCAGCCCACCACAAACAATAGTGGCCAAAGAGGTACCCTCACTTATAGTGTTAAAGTGAGAGGCAGTCAAATAAGCTATGTTATAAATACGGGCTACCCGACACCCGATGTTCAGGTAGCCTGCCAAGATAGACAATTCAATTGTATTAACATTATTTGACTCTTTGCGGCCGAAGATGGTGTTGCCCATCAGCCAAAAGAAGTAACGAAAAGGGGGTAAGTGGACGGAGGTGCCCTTCCTCTTAGGGGCATCCAGGTCGGAGATACACGACCACATTACCCTGTGCACATCAGAAGATTCCGAGGTGTTACCCTCGAAACAAAGACCCAAATAACCAGCAAACTCAGCTAATGTCATGGAGTAGGTGACATTAAACAGCCGAAAGGATATGCAAGATCTACTCTTATTAGCTTCAAAAGTAGCCTAGTCAAAAGCAAAAGACGAGAAAAACTCTAGGGTTAAAGTATGGAAAGTGAACTCAGCCATATCCACCAATCCCGATATCCCTGTCCCATTTAGCAGAGACACAACAGATTCAAGACACCCTAGTTTCTCTAAAGTTGGCTTATGAATAAAACGGGTTACCTGAACTTTCGTTTTTTCGACCAAGGTAATAAATTTAGCTCTTTGAGTAGATGATACGTGCATATTCTATACACTTTATCTGTGGCATTAGCATGTATTTCTATGCATAATTGGTAGCTTAAGGCTGCTATTTCTCTCGAAACGGTTTACTTTGCATTTTCTATGATTTATTGTAGGAATGCGCGGAAGTGGGCTAAATCAAGCCAAATTGTCCTCCTAAAGCAAGTTCAAGGAAGCCAAGAAGAAGGAGAGTCGCATTTACTCACCTTGGGATGCGTGCAAGGAGTGAAGAGTTGATTGGAAGCAACAAGGAGCCACTTTGCTCAAGCATTTTCGATCGATCGACAATGCTTTTCGATCGATCGACCACCGGAGCTCACCGAAGCTACTGTTCAAGCATACTCGATCGATCGACCACTCGCCTGTCGATCGACCGATTTCGAATCGATTGTTATTTCTCCGTGTTAGACTTTCAAAAGCCCAACTTGTAATTAACTTTGGGTATCTTTTTATCGAGAGAACGCAGAACTTTTAGGTTATGCTTTCATTCGGAAAACACTTTGTTTTCAGATCTAGCTGCAGACGGAAACCTTTGATTCGAATGCTTTGTTCTTGATATTCAATTAGTAAGCTTTTATGCAATTCTTCCTCTTTCTTATTTTTTCCTTGTTATTTTGATTCTTGTTTCATCAATTAATTTCAGCAATTGAATTTCTCCCCTTTGTTCTAGTTAGATTCCATCATGTTGAATTTGTTCTTATTTATTAATTTCGCAATTAGTGTAGTTATGATTATGCGTAGGTAATTCCTTTGATTGGGAATAAGTGAGCCATGGTGTGAAATTAGGATTGTTGTGTAGCATGAGTTCTTCCGTATTGGTCTTGTTATCTTTTGATAGATCCCTTTGCTAGATTGAAAGATTGGTAATTTGATTTATCGTTAGATTTAGAATTTCTCTTGAGTGAAAGCTTTGATAAATTCTAGGGAATTATTAGACCGTGAGGTTATTTGAGCTTTGATCGAAAGACTAGCTTATTTTCCCGAGACCGTATTATGAGACCTCTGCACGCTTGACGACTTTGTTATTTGCCATGGTGAACCGAAATTCCCGATCCTCTTTTTATCTTGTTAAGAATATTTATTTTAGCAATTAGCCAGTTAATCAATCAATTTCAAAACCCCCAATTAATTGTTACTTTATAGACTGAAAAATAGCAAACAAAATCAACCTTGTCTCCCTGTGGTTCGACCCTTACTATCACTAGCTATAGTTTTAGTTTGGAATTATAAATTTAATTTTGGTACTAAACGACGGTATTAAATTTTGGCGCCGTTGCCGGGGAGACGGTGTAATTCTGTTTGCTTTATTTTAGTTTATTTTTCTTGTCTCAAGGAACTTTTGTTCCTTGAGGCCGTTGCTAACCTTAGCTTCTAGTTTTACTTTTGCACAGTTAGAAGACAGGTTTTTGAGAGGAAGGCTTGAGTACTCTCACTTTGGAAGTTATGGCTACGATATACGATAATTTTCAGCCAAAGGAGCACCACCTTCCAAAGGGGCGCCAGTTACCTACCTCTACTACCGGTAAATTCGAGTTTCGTTCCTCTTATATTGATTTAGTGGAACGGAATCAGTTTGCGGGCCTGCCAGATGAAGACACCTTGAAACATATGGAAATTTTCACGGACTATTGCTGTTCAATACCTATACCGGAGAGGGTAACTCAAGATGAAGTAAAGGGGTTTATGTTCTTATACTCCTTGAAGGATTCGGCGCGAGATTGGTACCGCTACCTCGATAGAGTAGCAGCTGGAGTCACTGATTGGACATCTTTAGCACTAGCCTTCTACAAGAAGTACTTCTCGCTTTCAAAGACTGATGCCTTGAAGGGTAAAATCACGAGTTTTTAGCAAGGAGCCGACGAAGATTTTTGTGAAGCATGGGGACGTTTCAAACGTTTGGTCCGAGCTGTCCCTCATCATGGTTTCCAGCAATGGTATCTTTGCAACCTATTTTACAGTGCTTTATATGATGATTACAAGGTCATTTTGGATGCAGCTCCTAATGGTAGGTTCCAAAATAATACCGGTCAAAGTAAAGGTTGGAACACCATTGAGGAGATGGCGACCATAAAGGCGAGTTTGGAAGTTCACGTGGAAAGTCACGAAGGCAAAGTGAAGAAATGACTGTTGTGACACTTATGACTTCCATTTCTACCCGTCTCGAGAAGCTCGAGACTTCAAGCTCCCAAGGAGAAAGTCGAAATTCTGTTCAAAACTCGGATGAGATCGAGAAGTTAAGAGAGATGGTCCAACTCCTTTTAGTTCAAGTGGCGAATATGGAAGCAAAATGGATTGAGTCCTCACGGAATTTTGTGAAACAATTGGAGAATATAGAGGCTAAGCAAGCCGCTAATTCTTCAAACAAATGTGAAGGGCCGGTTGAGACGATCAATGCCATCAATCTCAGAAGTGGCCTTTCTTATGAAAGTCCCGACAAGCCAAAGGAAGACTCGGGAAATGATGAAGAAGCTCGTTTGAATTCTGATACAAAAACGAGTCTGAATGCCAGTACTGTTGGTCGATCGACCAACATTCCCGATCGATCGATCAATTGTCGACAAAATAGTTTCTGGTCGAAACTATTCACACCTAGCACATCCAAATCGATCGACCAACATCCTCGGTCGATCGATCGAGATACCCGATGACGTTAATCCTGGACAGAACTGTTCACGCCCTTTACTTGGTCGATCGACCACCCCTACCAGTCGATCGACTGGATCTCCAGAGCGGGATGCAAATCCGTCAACTAGTTTGCATGATTCGTCACTCATTGATGATTTGATGGGGGTTTTAAACCAACGGAAGCCGAAGGTTACTAATCCTACGGCCAGTGTTGCGATCCGTGTCCGGAGCGTTTGAAGGCTACCAAGCTGGAGCGTAAGTTTGGTAAGTTTCGGAGATGGTCCGAAATCTCGAGGTAACGGTTCCTTTCACGATTTAATTACCCGGTACCCTCTTACGCTAAATTTATGAAAGATATTTTGAATCGTAAGAGAAATTTTCGTGATGATGGTAATGTTGCGTTTGTGGAGGAATGTAATGCTCATTCACAAGTTAATGTGCCACCTAAATTAAAGGACCCGGGTAGTTTTTCAATTCCTTGCACTATAGGTAACCACGTAATTGGAAAGGCCCTCTCGACTTAGGGGCCGTGTTAGTGTCATGCCATATTCTGTTTGCGAAAGGTTAAACATTGGTAGACTTAAGGTGACCGATATTACCGTTCAAATGGCAAATAGATCGACTCAGAGACCTATAGGTGTTCTAGAGGATGTACCCGTTCGAGTGGGTAAGTTTTTTATTCCTGTCGATTTCGTTGTTTTGGACATTGCAGAGGATAGTCGATACCTATTATTTTAGGCAAAGTGACTGTTCTTACATACAAACATTTGGGCTGTGATAGATGTCAAACGCTGAACCATCACCTTAGAGGTAGGGGATGACACCATTGAGTTCATCTTGCTCACAAGGCAACCGAACTCGCCGAGAGATACGTGTTATTCCATTGATATTGTTGACAGGGTTGTTACTTGTAATTGGAGGGAATCCTTAGCCAAGGATCCCTTAGCCGATCTAACCCATTTAGATGAGTGTGCGGTAATACAATGGAGAATGCTTGAGGAGCCGGATGCTTTGGTTGCCTCAATGGAGAGCTACGAGCTCAATGAAGAAGAAGATGAGATGCTTTTAAGCCCGGCCAACGATAACTTGGTGAACACTTGCTACACCATCGGCCGATTCTGTCTATCTTTGTAGAGGTAAAGTTACCAGAGCGTAAGCCACTTCCTCCTAATCTTAAGTATGTTTTTCTAGATGATACGGAGCAAGACTACTATTGTTAGCTCTAAGCTCAATGATGACCAGTATGCTGCTTTGATGTGTGTACTTAAGAAAAACAGGAAGGCTTTGGGTTACTCTCTGGATGACATTAAGGGCATCACCCCGATGTTTGTATGCATAGGATAGAGCCGGAAGAGGGCCACAAGCCTTACGATGACGGGTCAACGCAAGTTGAACCCGAAGATGCAGGAAGTTGTTATGGGTGAAGTGATGAAACTACTCGATGCGGGTATTATTTATACAGTTGGCAACTCCAAGTGGGTTAGCCCGATTCGGTGGTCCCGAAGAAAGGAGGGACTACCGTGGTTAAAAATGATAAAAATGAATTAATACCAACTCGAGTAGTGACAGGGTGGCGGATGTGCATTGATTATAGACAGTTGAATGCCGCCACCAAGAAAGACCATTTCCCCCTCCCTTTTGTTGACCAAATGACCGAAAGACTTGCTTCTAACAAATTTTTCTTTTTCTAGACGGGTATTCGGGGTTCTTTCGGATCCCTATTCATCCGACGATCGAGTAAGACTACTTTTACCTGTCCACAGGGTGTTTTTGCATATCGTAGAATGCCTTTCGGATTGTGTAACGCCCCTGCTACCTTTCAGAGGTGCATGATGGGGATTTTTTCTGATTATATAGAAAATATTATGGAGGTATTCATGGATGATTTCTCAGTTTATGGTAGTGACTTTGATCGTTGTTTAGCTAACCTTGATAAAGTCATGCAGCGTTGTATAGATGTTAATTTTGTTTTAAACTGGGAAAAGTGTCAGTTTATGGTCAATGAGGGAGTTGTGTTAGGGCATCTGATTTCTGATAAAGGTATACATGTTGACAAAGAAAAGGTGTAGGTGATTGAGCAATTACCTCCTCCCGTGAATGTTAAAGGAGTGAGGAGTTTCTTTGGTCACGCTGGTTTCTATCGGCGTTTCATTAAGGATTTTTCAAAAATTGCTAAACCACTTACACAATTTCTCCTTAAGGATGCTGTCTTTAAATTTACTAATGAGTGCCATGTCGCTTTTAACAGGTTAAAGGAGGCCCTAGTTTCTGCGCCAATCATTCAGCCGCCTGACTGGGACCTCCCATTTGAGATCATGTGTGATGCCAGCGATTATGCGATTGGTGCAGTCCTGGGACAGCGAAAGAATAAAGCTTTGAATGCCATATACTATGCGAGCTGAACTCTGGATGAGGCTCAAGTCAACTATTTTACCACTGAGAAAGAGTTTCTAGCTGTTGTTTTTGCCTTAGACAAATTTCGATCTTATTTGTTAGGTTCTAAGGTTATTGTTTAAACTGATCATGCAGCGTTGAAGACTCTCTTTATTAAGA
Source organism: Silene latifolia (assembly GCF_048544455.1). Taxonomy (NCBI): domain Eukaryota; kingdom Viridiplantae; phylum Streptophyta; class Magnoliopsida; order Caryophyllales; family Caryophyllaceae; genus Silene; species Silene latifolia. The sequence goes on from NC_133538.1 coordinate 235,621,089, forward strand.
AAGATGCGAAGCCGAGGCTATTAAGGTGGATACTCCTTTTGCAGGAGTTTGATTTGGAGATCAGAGATAAGAAAGAAGCAGAGAATGTGGTAGCTGACCACCTATCTCGTCTGCAGCTGACATAAAGGGAGGATTTGTTGCCTATTAATGATTCTTTTCCTGATGAGAGTCTGTTAGCTATTACTACTTCAGGGTCTTATCCACCTCCGTGGTTTGCTGATTTTGCTAATTTTGCTGTGACAGGTAGGATACCACCCGAGCTTTCATGGCAGCAGAAGAAGCGGTTTGCCTATGATGCTAGACAATATTTTTGGGATGATCCTTATGTTTTCAAGGAATGCGCAGACGGTCTCATCCGGAGATGCGTACCTCAGTGGGAGGTGAAGGATATCCTAGAGGCTTGCCACTCTTCTGCTTATGGTGGTCATCACGGTCCGTCCAGGACCGTAGCTAAGGTACTCCAATCTGGTTTCTATTGGCCTACTTTACATGCAGATTGTCGCAGCTTTTGTTCTTGAGTGCGATGCTTGTCAAAGATCTGGGAATATTTCCAAGAGACATGAGATGCCACAGGTAGGCATTCTTGAGGTTGAGATTTTTGATGTCCGGGGCATTGATTATCAAGGACCCTTTCCGAGCGATCAAGGTAATAAATATATCCTCGTAGTTGTAGATTATGTATCCAAATGGGTGGAAGCTATTGCTACTCCCCATTGCGATGCTAAGGCCGTGATTAAATTGTTTAAAAAGATTATTTTCCCTCGTTTTGGTGTCCCTCGGGTTGTCATTAGCGATGGGGGAATGCATTTTAAAGAGAAACAACTTAGTGCTTTATTGACTAAATTCGGTGTCCAACATCGTAGAGGTTTGGGGTACCATCCCCAAACTAGTGGTCAGGTTGAGGTTTCTAACAGAGAATTGAAAGAAGTCTTAGCTAAAGTTGTTTCTAAATCACGGAAATATTGGGGTCTTAAGTTAGCTGATGTCTTATGGGCTTATAGAACTGCGTTTAGAACGCCAATCGGGATGTCACCATACCGATTGATTTATGGTAAGACATGTCATTTACCTGTCGAGTTAAAGCGTAAGTCTTGGTGGGCTATTTGTGATTTGAATTTGGATCCTAACCTCTCTCGTGAGAAACGCATGACACACTTTGAATGAGCTAGAGGAATTTAGGTCACTGGCCTATGACAATGCAAGGATCTACAAGGAGAAATCAAAGCGCTGCACGACAAGAGAATCATCAAGCGCGAGTTCCATATTGGCGATAAGGTACTTCTTTTTAACGCTCGTATCCGTTTATTTCTGGTAAGTGAAATCCCGTGGACCGCCCCTATACGGTCACAAATCACAAAGTTCGGATCGTTGAATTGGAGACCTCTGCTGGAGAAAGGTTCAAGGTAACTGGCCAATATGTGAAGCACTAACATGGATCAGATGCATATGTTGGGAAGGTCGAGGTTTTGTATTTCGATCCGCTATCAGATGATGAAAAGTGAGGTAACAAGGTCGTGCGGGACCTCTTAAACCAGCGCTAACTGGGAGGCAACCCAGGTTGTAATTTTTTGTAACATAGGAACTTTATTTTGTCATTTCAATTACTTTGCACTTTGAGTTTTTATTTTACTTGTTTGTTGTTTTCTTTAATCCCCTTTAATTGGCAATTTCTTGGTTTGGGGAAGATTGTACGCCTTTGATAATTTCTGCAGGAATTTATTTTATGCAAAGTGCGTAAGTGGTCTACTGGATTTTTGCGAGAGAAAGACAGGAAGTTATGATGGCAAAATGAATTTTGACGAATTTAAGTCCATTTGCCAGTTCAAATAGTCGATCGACTAGGAGGTTCGATCGATCGATCAACCAAGGAGAGTCCAAGAGAAGCTCATGCGGTAATCTGGTCGATCGACCGAGTAAAGTGGTCGATCGACCACTTCGGGTTCGAGAATGAAGCTAATAAGGGAAGTCTTCATCCCTTACTCTTTTATTCTTTCATTTTCCAAAAATCGAAAAGGCCAAACCCTATTTCCTCTCCCTTTTTCGCGTTTTCAACTGCAAATCCGTCTCACTCTCTTCCTTTCTTGCTTTAATCTTCAAGGAAATCATCAAGGTATGTTTCTAATCTTATCTTTATGCCTTTTATTCGAGTTTGGCTGAAGTTCCATGCGAAATTTTCGAGTAATGTGCCCTTGAGACGAAAAATCGATTTGGGGAAATCGATTCTAGGGTTTGATTTCTTGTCATCCTTGTACTTTAATCGCTTAGTCTACTCTTTCCCCCTTGTTTTTCAACGCAAATAAGCAGTTAGGACGTGTTTTAAGCCGTTTCCCCCAATTTATTCGAAACCCTAATTCGCTTCCAGGTTTAATCTTGATTCGGGTTTCCAGATATTGACATTGCTAAGGGGTTTTTTGTTGCTTATGGGCTGTTTTGCAGGTAACAACAATAACAAAGGGAAAAGAGCCAATGCAAGAGGGACAATCGAGCCAAAGGCCAGCTAAGCGGCAACGAGGACCGCCCCTGATGATAGAATCCACTACGGATAGTCTACTCGACTATCCGCAGTTATCTTTGATAAACCTATTCGTAGCGCTAAATTTTCCTTCTTTGTTTCGAGTGTAAAGGTCACAGCTACCCGGTTTCTCCACAAAGACACTTTGGAGAAACTAGGTCATTCTGAGCCGGTCGTGTCCTCGCTAAATGGGACGGGTATGACAGGTTTAGTGGACATGGCTGAGTTCACGTACTATGTTATGACCCTTGAATTCTTTTCCTCTTACGCTTTTGACTCCAAAGCCTTTGAGGCTGATGCGACCAAACCCTGCATTTCCTTTCGACTTTTTAATGTCAATTATTCTCGACACTTGCGATTTTGCGGGTTTTCTGGGTCTTTACTTCGAGGCGTAACCTCGGACCCCTCTGACACTCACCGGGCCATGTGGTCTTGTATCGGTGACACTTACGGGTCGAGGAGGACGGGCACTTCCGTCCACTTGCCCCCTCTTCGTTATTTTCTACGGCTAATGGGTAATACCATTTTTGGCCGTAAAGAGTCTAATAATGTGAATAATATTGAGTACGATTTTGGCGGGCTATCTGAACGTTGAGCGTCGAAGAGCCCGCATCTATAACATTGCCTACTTACTTGACCGCCGCTCACTTTCGGTTGTAAGTGAGGGCACCTTGACCACCATTGCCTGTTGCGGATTGGTGACACGTACGCTAACCGCCTTGTTTTACTTTTCCCTCGACAGGAGGACCCCATCGACCCTGAGTTGCGTTTCATGGACCTCCGTTACGCGAGGGGTGTCTATTGGGTCGATAGACAGATGCGGTGGAAGATTGACTCTTTCATCTGTGACCGCATCCCTGTCACTGGCTACCCTCCTGTCATGCCCCTTACCACTGTGGAAGGGGCAGCTCGGCCGCCCCTACCTAGTTACAGGCTTCCTCTGGTGGCGGCCACACCTGATGCTAGCACTTCGAGGAGAGCTCGTGCCTCCTCTTCACAGGCACCCTCTACCTCCAGTACCACTCCCACTGCTGGCACCTCCACTTTTCGACCACCTACTCCTTTGGTTGTCCCTCCGGTCATGGACCAGAGGGCAATGTCACGTGTTTTGGGTGACTTGTGCAGGGAGTTTCAACGAGCACAAGTTGGACACGGCCATCGCCATGCCCGGTCTACGATGAGTTGGCTCGGGGGATGCTTCCCCAGGGTGACTGGGCTCACCCTTCTTACTTTGTCCCCCAGGCGGTTACCCTCGGCCTGCTAGAGACCCCTCCCACTACTACTTTGCTGGTGCCTCTCGGTTCCAGGAGGGCCACTCCCGCTGCTGCTGCTGCGGAGGAGGAGAGCGACTCGGGGTCCGGAGAGGACAGTGACTCTGACTACGAGGGTGGAGATTAGATGCTGGTGACCTCCCCGTTTTCGGCTGGTTTGGGGAGGTCGGATTTTATGAGTTATTTTCCTTTCCCTTTTCGCTTCCTTTTACTTTTTATGCTTTTATTCTCCCATTTTTCTGCTGGTGATTTGCTGTTGAGCACAATGGGGACATTGTGCGTTTTGGTTTGGGGAGGGTATTTGCATATGCATTTTGTTTTGCATCTGCATTTTTTTTATTGCATTCCAGTCACATGTTTAGTGCATTGCTGTTTGCATTTGTTTTTATTTTCACCATTCAAAAAAAAACAAAGAAAAAATTGAAAAAATTCATAAAAACCAAAAATATCACGTTTACTTTTGCATATAGTTGAGTCGGATTGGAGTTATTAATGATGAGTTTGCTCTATTAGTCAAATATGCCATTCCTTGCCTTTTCATAGCTGCTTAGCAAGAATTAAAAGTGATCTCTCAAATTTTGTTATGGAATCCATTTCGGGCAATTAGACTTGACTCATTACTTTTGGCAAACTACTTATACCTTCTGAGATATAGAGCCTATAATCGGTGACATTTATGACCTAAGTTAATTTAGGATTGAGAGTAGTTACTCCCTTCATTTCATGTTTTGCACGTGTATGAGTTTTGATTGCTTATTGCCTATACGCATTGGGTTGTGGTCGGTATTGCATGTTTAGAGAGCTATTGCATCCTCCCCTTTCTCTTTTTGCCCCATTAACTCCACTATAAGCCAAAATTGCCAGTTGCCCTCAACTACATCCCATACTTAGCCTACCATTATGCCAAGCTAGGAAGTAGTAGAGGAAATTATTGTTTTAAGCTGTTTTGGTTCGCTCTTGTAATGTTGGAGCGGGTATTTTGAGGAGTGAAGGAATTAAGTCACCAAAAACAGAAGAAAGGAAAAATTCGAAAAAAATGAAAAAAAAAGATGAGTTGTTTACCTGGGCAGAATGCTTTGGTGTGTGCAGGGTGGTCGATCGACTGCCATCATTGGTCGATCGACCACCGGTTCAGATTTTATGCAAAAAAAAAAAAAAAAAAAAAAAAAGAAAAGAAAAGAAAAATAAAAGTCTTGAAAATAATAAGATCTCGGTTGAAATAAGAACACGCCTCATGTGCTTACCTCATGATTTGGAGGCGTTTGTTTGGGTTTTGTGTTGCCTAGTCAATAAACGCATGGTCTTTTTGTTGAGTTGGAAGAACGGGATTCGGTTTCTGATGGTTCGTTAGGTACTAGCTTGGCTCTTACCTTCACTTTCCCATAATTGTTTTGCCCCTTCTTTCCCACTTAGCCTCACATATCCAAATTTTGCAATAGTTCGGCATGTGATAGTCCTTGACGGTGGTTATGCGTATGTACGGTAAATAGAATCATTATTCATGCTAGTCAAGCATACATGTTTTGTCGGTCGCAGTCTAGGTGAGAGACTATACTTTTCTTCCCTCTCTTTTACATATTATCTTACCATTTGCTTTGCTGAGAAAAGAGTGATCCGGGAGAGTCCGATTGTATGAGTCTTGCAAGGTCGAACGCCCGACTTAATTCTATGATATGCATAAATTTGTTCACTTTATTTAAGCTTTGCAGTGGGTGACTTTGGGCATTAAATGGTTTGGCATTGACTTGTAGTTAGCTCTGAAATGTACTCCGTTCCATTTAGTTTTTTTTTATATACGGGTCATAGTGCTTGCTTGGGGACAAGCAAGGTTTGGTTTGGGGAGATTTGATACGTGCATATTCTATACACTTTATCTGTGGCTTTAGCATGTATTTCTATGCATAATTGGTAGCTTAAGGCTGCTATTTCTCTCGAAACGGTTTACTTTGCATTTTCTATGATTTATTGTAGGAATGCGCGGAAGTGGGCTAAATCAAGCCAAATTCGTCCTCCGGAAGCAAGTTCAAGGAAGCCAAGAAGAAGGAGAGTCGCATTTACTCACCTTGGGATGCGTGCAAGGAGTGAAGAGTTGATTGGAAGCAACAAAGAGCCACTGCTCAGCATTTTCAGTCGATCGACCAATAGAGCTCAGCCAGAAGCTAATGTTCCGCATACTCAGTCGATCGACCACTCTGGCCTGTCGATCGACCTGATTTCGAACTGATAGTTATTTCTCCGTGTTAGACTTTCAAAAGCCCAACTTGTAATTAACTTTGGGTATCTTTTTATCAGTAGAACGCATGAACTTTTAGTTTATGCTTTCATTCTGGAAAAAACTTAGTTTTCAGATCTAGCTGGAGACGGAAACCTTTGATTCGAATGCTTTGTTCTTGATATTCAATTAGTAAGCTTTTATGCAATTCTTCCTCTTTCTTATTTTTTCCTTGTTATTTTGATTCTTGTTTCATCAATTAATTTCAGCAATTGAATTTCTCCCCTTTGTTCTAGTTAGATTCCATCATGTTGAATTTGTTCTTATTTATTAATTTCGCAATTAGTGTAGTTATGATTATGCGTAGGTAATTCCTTTGATTGGGAATAAGTGAGCCATGGTGTGAAATTAGGATTGTTGTGTAGCATGAGTTCTTCCGTATTGGTCTTGTTATCTTTTGATAGATCCCTTTGCTAGATTGAAAGATTGGTAATTTGATTTATCAATAGATTTAGAATTTCTCTTGAGTGAAAGCTTTGATAAATTCTAGGGAATTATTAGACCGTGAGGTTATTTGAGCTTTGATCGAAAGACTAGCTTATTTTCCCTGAGACCGTATTATGAGACCTCTGCTGCTTGACTGACCTGTTATTTGCCATGGTGAACCGAAATTCCCGATCCTCTTTTTATCTTGTTAAGAATATTCATTTTAGCAATTAGCCAGTTAATCAATCAATTTCAAAACCCCCAATTAATTGTTACTTTATAGACTGAAAAATAGCAAACAAAATCAACCTTGTCTCCCTGTGGTTCGACCCTTACTATCACTAGCTATAGTTTTAGTTTGGAATTATAAATTTAATTTTGGTACTAAACGACGGTATCAGTAGAGGTAGAGAAAATCACCTGCGGATAGCCAGGTAGACTATCCGTAGTTGCCTCGATCATTAGCGGCGGAACCCGCGACCGTTTAGAAGCTCCTTGACTGCTTGTCTGCCCACGGTCCACTGCCTTCTTTTTCGTCATTTATGATAACTACAAAACTTAGCAAGTATAATTAGATTTCCCCAAACCCGAACATTAAAACACGTAAACCCAAAATTCAGACAGAAAAATTAGGGTTTATAAAAATTGGGGAAAACAAAATTTACTCCTCCTAGTTGCAAAGATGGCTAGAAAATCAAGGGAAAAGGATAGCAAAATGCAATTAAAGCACAAATTCGAAAAGAGATTAGCCCTAAATCGATTTTCCCCAAATCGATTTTTTTCGAAACAAGGTAAGATTGCTAAGATTTGGGCATAAAAAATCAGCAAAATTCGAATTTAAAGGACGAAAAGAGGATTAGAAACATACCTTTGATGAAAACTTGGAAATTTGAACAAGAAAAATTGAAATTAAAGGGGAGATTCGAGTTGAAAATCGCAAATTAGGAAGAACTAGGGTTTTTGTTCTCTTTTATTTTCGTGCAAATGAGTATGTGAATGAATAAATGAAAGTATGAATTAGAACTTTCCTATTTGTTTTCCCTCTGAATTCGCGCTGTGGTCGATCGACTAAAAGACCCAGTCGATCGACCAGTCTTCCTCTTAACATCTCTCCGACTTTTTCTCTTCAGTCGATCGACTAATGCACTTGGTCGATCGACTGCAAGTACTGGCAATTAAGCTTAATTACGTTAAAATTGCTTTTTCCAACTTCAATTTCCCGTATTTCTCTCATCGAAATCCAGCAAATCGCCCTACGCACTTTTCATAAAATAATTACCTGCAAACATTCTCAAAGGCGCGCGTCTTTCGATAAACGAAATTGCTAATTAAAATGAAATAAGTTAAAGCTCCTAATGCAAATTAATTAAATAAAACTGTAAAGTTCCTAATTACATAAAATTTACATGCCGGGTTGCCTCCCGGTTAGCGCTGGTTTAAGAGGTCCCGCACGACCTTCTTACCTCAATTTTCAGCTTCTAAAAGTGGGTCAAAGTATAGTACTTCGACCTTCCCAAAAAATTCGTCTGCACCGTGATACTGTTTTACCTATTGACCGTTCACTTTGAATCGGTCTCCAGATGCGGTTTCCAATTCAACTGATCCGAATTTTGTAACTGCTGTGACCGTATAAGGGCCACTCCACCGGATTTCACTTACCAGAAATAAACGGATACGAGCATTAAAAAGGAGTACCTTATCACCGACATTGAACTCGCGCTTGATGATCCTATTGTCATGCCATCGCTTCGTCTTCTCCTTGTAGATCCTAGCATTATCATAGGCTAGCAGCCTAAATTCCTCTAACTCATTCAACTACGACATACGTTCCTCACGAGAGAGGTTATGATCTAAATTCAAATCACAAATAGCCCACCAAGATTTACGTTCCAATTCAACAGGCAAATGACATGTTTTACCATAAATCAATCGGAATGGTGACATCCCAATTGCCGTTTTAAACGCAGTCCTATAAGCCCACAAGACATCATCCAATTTAAGACTCCAATCTTTCCGTGATTTAGAAACAACTCTAGCTAACATTTCTTTCAATTCTCGGTTAGAAATCTCAACTTGACCACTAGTTTAGGGATGATACCTCAAACCTCTGCGATGTTGCACACCGAATTTAGTCAACATAGCACAAAGTTATTTTTCTTTAAAATGCATACCTCCGTCGCTAATGACAACCTTTGGGACACCAAAAAGAGAGAAGATTATCTTTTTAAACAGCTTAATCACGGCTTTTGCATCGCAATGAGGGGTAGCAACAGCTTCTACCCATTTGGACACATAATCTACAGCTACGAGGATATATTTATTAACTTGACTGCTCGGAAAGGGTCCTTGATAATCAATGCCCCAGACATCAAAAATCTCAACCTCTAGAATTCCTACCTGTGGCATCTCATGTCTCTTTGAAATATTCCCCGATCTTTGACAAGCATCGCACTCAGCAACAAAATTCCGACTATCTACATGCAATGTTGGCCAATAGAAACCGGATTGGAGTACCTTAGCCACAGTCCGGGACGGACCATGGTGACCACCATAGGCAGAAGAGTAGCAAGCTTCTAGGATATCCTTGAACTCCCATTGAGGCACACATCTCCGGATAAGACCGTCTGCACATTCCTTGAAAACAAATGGATCATCCCAAAAGTATTGTCTAGCATCATAAGCGAACCGCTTCTTCTGCTGCCATGAAAGCTTGGGTGGTATTTTACCTGTCACTGCAAAATTAGCAAAATCAGCAAACCACGGAGGTGGATAAGACCCCGAATTAGTAATAGCTAACAGACTCTATCAGGAAAAGAATCATTAATGGGTAACGAATCCTCCCTTTCTCGTCACCGCAGACGAGATAAATGGTCAGCCACCACATTCTCTGCACCTTTCTTATCTTTGATCTCCAAATCAAACTCCTGCAAAAGGAGTATCCACCTCAAAAGCCTCGGCTTCGCATCCTTCTTAAGAAAGAGAGTCTTCAGCGCTGCATGGTCAGTATAAACAATAACCTTAGAACCCAACAAATAAGACCGAAATTTATCTAAGGCAAAAACTACAGCTAGAAACTCCTTCTCAGTAGTGTAATATTTAACTTGAGCCTCATCCAGAGTTCGGCTCGCATATTATATGGCATTCAAAACTTTAATTTTCCGATGTCCTAAAACTGCACCGATCGCATAATCGCTGGCATCACACATAATCTCGAATGGGAGGTCCCAATCAGGCGGCTGAATGATTGGCGCAGAAACTAGAGCCTCCTTTAACCTGTTAAAAGCTAAAAGGCACTCATCAGTAAACTCAAAAACAGCATCTTTAAGAAGCAATTGTGTAAGCGGTTTAGCAATTATCGAAAAATCCTTAATGAACCGCCGATAAAAACCAACATGGCCAAGGAAACTCCTCACTCCTTTAACATTCATAGGAGGAGGCAGTTGCTCAATCACCTGCACTTTTGCATTATCAACATGTATGCCCTTATCAGAAATCAAATGTCCCAACACAACTCCCTCATTGACCATGAACTGACATTTTTCCCAGTTTAAAACAAGATTAACATCAATACAACGCTGCATGACTTTATCAAGGTTAGCTAAACAACGATCAAATTCATTAACATAAACTGCGAAATCATCCATAAATACCTCCATGATATTTTCTATATAATCAGAAAAAAACCTCATCATGCACCTCTGAAAGGTAGCTGGGGCGTTACACAATCCGAAAGGCATCCTACGGTATGTGAAAACACTTGTGGACAGGTAAAAGTGGTCTTACTTTGATCATCCGAATGAATAGGGATCTGAAAGAACCCTGAATATCCGTCTAAGAAACAGAAAAATTTATTAGAGGCTAGTCTTTCGGTCATCTGGTCAACAAAGGGGATGGGGAAATGGTCTTTCTTTGTGGGGCATTTAACTGTCTGTAGTCAATGCACATCCGCCATCCTGTTATAACTCGAGTTGGTATTAATTCATTTTTCTCATTTTGTACCACAGTGGTCCCTGCTTTCTTCGAGACTACCTGAACTGGGCTAACCCACTTGGAGTTGCCAACTGTATAAATAATACCTGCATCGAGTAATTTCATCACCTCATCCATGACAACATCCTGCATCTTCGGATTCAGCTTTCGCTGACCCTGTCTGTAGGGCTTGTGACCCTCCTCCAGCTTAATTTTGTGCATACAAATGTCAGGGCTGATGCCCTTAATATCATCCAATGAGTAACCTAAAGCTTTCCTGTTTTTCTTAAGTAAACGCATCAAAGCAGAAAGCTGGTTATCGTCATGTTTAGCACTAATAATAGCTGGGTATTGCTCTATATCATCTAGAAAGACATACTTAAGATTAGGAGGAAGTGGCTTACGCTCTGGCACCTTTACCTCAACAGCATAGGCAGAATCAGCTTCAATGATTAGCAAGTGTTTACCAAATTCTCGTTGGCCAGGCTTATAATTATCTCATCTTCTTCCTCTGTGAGCTCGTGGTCTTCCATTACTGCTTCCAAAACATCCAGCTCATCAGCATTCTCCGCTGGATAAACTGCACACTTACCTAAACAGGTTAAATCAGCTAAGGAAATCCTTAGCTAAGGATTCCCTCCAGTTACAATTAACAGCCCTGTCAACAATATCAACGGAATAACACGTATCATCATCAGCAGGTTCAGTCGCAGTGCGAGCAAGACTGAACTCAATTGTGTCATCCCCTACCTCCAAGGTCAAGACTCCGCGTTTGACATCTATCACGGCCCCAGCCTTATGTAAAAATGGTCTACCTAAGATAATAGGTATCTGACTATCCTCAGCAATGTCTAAAACGACGAAATCGACAGGAATAAAGAACTTACCCACTCAAACGGGTACATCTTCTAAAATTCCTAAGGGTCTCTGAATCGATCTATCTGCCATCTGAAGGGTCATATTGGTCACCTTAAGGTTACCTATATTCAACTTTTCACACAGAGTATGGCATAACACTAACACTGGCCCCTAGATCACAAAGGGCTTTCCCAAATTCATGGATACCTATAGTACATGGAATTGAAAAACTACCCGGGTCTTTTAATTTCGGTGGTACGTTATTTCTTGAAAGAACATTATGCTCCAACTTTGTATTCTTTAAACGCTCCGGATACGGGACTGCAACACTTGTCGTAGGGTCGACAATTTTCGTCTTCCGAATGTTTAAAATCTCCGTCAAATCGTCACTGGCTGAGGTATGTTACAATTCAATTGACGGATTTTCGTTCAGCACTGGAGACCCAGTCGATCGACCATTGGGCTCGGTCGATCGACCAAATACACTGGGTTCGAATAGTTTCTGGTCAGAAACTTTTTGGTCAGGAACTGTGGTCGATCGACTGATGTTTTTGGTCTATCGACCACTAGCGCTGGGTTCAAATAGTTCCTGGTCAGAAGCTTTTTCGTCAGAGATTCTGGTCGATCGACTGATGTTGTTGGTCGTTCGACCACTAGTACTGGCAGTAGAGTTCGTTTTCGCACCAGAATTTAAATCTGACTTTTCATCATTTTCCGAGCCTTTTCTTGGCTTATCAGGACCGTCATATGAGAGACCACTACGGAGGTGAATTGCATTAACTGTCTCGATATGAACCTCACGATTGCTTGAAGAATTTGAGATTTGGTTAACCGCTAAAATCTCCAACTGCTTCTCGAAATTCCTTGCAGATTCAATCCCAGCTTCTTCTATTTTCGTGACTTGAACCAAAAGAGCTCGGATTATTTCTCTCAATTCCGCGGTCTCATCTGAGTTATGAACAGCAATTTCAATTTTCTTCTCGGAAGCTTTAGAAGTCTCGAGCTTTTCGAGCCGGGCAGTAATAGAAGCTATGAGTGTCGCAACGACACTCATTTCATCACTTGGCTTTCGCGAATTTCCACGCGAACTCCCATATTCAGCTCTATGAACTGCCATCTCCTCAAGAGTGTTCCAACCTTTATTAGACTCCATATTGTTTTGGAACCTACCATTTGCAGCCGCATCAAGGATGGCTCTGTAGTCATCGTACAAGGCATTATAAAATTGGTTGCAAAGGTACCACTGCTGAAAACCGTGGTGAGGAACGGATTAAACTAGTTTCTTGAAACAGACCCATGCTTCATGTAATTCCTCTTCGTGTCCTTGCTGGAAATTTGTGATTTGACTTCTCAAAGCATTGGTTTTCACAGGCGGATAATATCTTTTGTTGAAAGCCAAAGCTAGAGATGTCCAGTTTGTAACTCCAGCTGCCAGCTTATCAAGGTAGCGATACCACTCACGCGCAGAATCTTTCAAGGAGTATAGAAATAATGTCTCCTTTACTTCATCTTGAGTCACTCCAGCCGGTACAGGCATGGAACAGCAGTTATCCGTGAAGATCTCCATATGCTTCCCAGGATCTTCATCTGGTAATCCCCCAAATAGATTCCGCTCCACTAAAGATATGTGAGAGGGGCGGATATCAAAAGTCCCCTGTGTAGGAACAGGGAGGCTAAATCCCGAAGGAATATCTTGTACCTTTGGCTGAGAATGATCATATATGGTTGGCATGATTGTAGCAAAATCGGGAGTACTCAAGTCTTCCTCTCGAAATCTTCTTCTAACTGTGCACAAGCAAAACTAGAAGGAAAACATAAGCAACGGCCTCAAGGAACCAAAGTTCCTTGAGATAAGAAAAATATACTAAAAATAAAGCAAACAGAATTACACCCTCTCCCCGGCAATGGAGCCAAAATTTGATACCGTCGTTTTGTATCAAAATTAAATTTATAAACCGAACTAAAACTATAGCTAGTGATAGTAAGGGTCGAACCACAGAGAGACAAGATCAATTCTATTTGCTATTTTTAATCTATTGAAGTAACAATTATTCGAGGGGGGGGGGGGGTTTGGTTGATTGATTCTAAACTAACAACTGAAATCTGAATGAAGTTTAAAATAGATAATTAAAAAGCAGCTAGGAACTTCGGTTCACCATAGCCTAAGGGTCAGTCAAGCAAAGTCAAAGTCTGTCCAATACTGTCTCAGGATGTCAAATAGGTCATCTAAGTCCCTATTTGAATTAAGCCTCTTGGTCTTTTTCCACCTTAGAAAGAAACTAAAATGCTTTCGCTCAACTAGTCTTTCCAATTACTTGTAAGAAATTTAACTCCGCTAATATCTCAATCTAGCAAAGGGGTAAAGTCTCACAGCAGTAAAAAAAAAGACCGGTACGGGTTCAACCTAGACTTAGTAAAATCGACTCATGACGCCATGGATTCCCTAATTCCTAGCATAGGAATTTAGCTACGCATGCTTAAGAATATGACAATTGCAAAATTAAAGACATAGAATAAAATTGACATGATTGACTTGGAATTAAAACTAAAGGATTGAACTTAAATTGCTTAAACATAAATTGGTAGAAACTAGAATCAAAATAAACAAGAATAAGTGATGATTGAAATTGAATTAAAGCTTACTAAAGGATTTGATGAACAAAACAATTGATTGAAATCCGTAGATTCCACTTCTTCGTTCCCAAAACTAGATCTAAAACGTCAGTTGTTGAATCATAAAAAGCATAACCTAAATTATTGTTGCGTACTACTGATAAACGTTCTGCCCATAAGATAAATTACAAGTGGCTTTCAAAAGACTAAAATGTAAAAGAAATCACAGCTTCGAGACCTGGTCGATCGACCAAGTGGCACGGTCGATCGACCAGCCAGTACAGTGCGGGCTACACTGTCTCCTCTTTTGAACTCCACGGTCGATAAACTGGGGTCTCTGGTCGATAGACCAGAGACGCTGCAGCAGATTCCAGCCTTAAATCTTCATGCACGCATCCCAAGATGATCTAGTTCCGAGCTTCTACTTCATAGTTTCCATAAAATGCCCCCGGGAACGAATAAAGGCTCGATTTAGTTTACTTCCGGTCATTCCTGCAATAATTACATAGGAAATACAAAGTAAACCATTTCGGGAGAAATAATAGCTTAAAGCTAACAATTATGCATAGAAATACGTGTCGAAACCGCTAACAAAGTGTATAGAATATGCACGTATCAGCGACCATCTCAATTACACGAGGCAATGATAATCAAATAGACAATAACGAAACGTACTTTAATAATAATAAAGTTAAAGCGATACAACCAACTCCGAAACTGATAAATGAAAATACAAAGGTTCTCAAACTCTCAAACGCCTAAACCAAATAAGAGAATGTTCGACACAGTGGAAGACATCTAAAACAGCATCGTGATGACTCAACCCAGCTATCCCATGCGCATCGACTCATACCTGCTCAGTAGCTGATGACCATCCCCGAATGGATCACCACAGTTTTTAAAACATTTAAACGGGGTCAGTACAGATTACATAAAACAAACAGCTGCAATAAAACAATACTACAAACAACTCAATCAGCACAACCGAATCACTACAACTCCATCTCATCTCCACACACCTGACTACACACTAAAGTGTGTAGTTCTGCCAGAGTACCCATCGCACAAGTACTCCACACCGTCAGTGGGGGACCACAGCGTTCCCACCTAATCCCCGCTCATCTCATCCGAGCGATAAACCCATGTTCATTAATCTGCAAATCCCTTCAGTGGCCGATTCCAGAGAAGGCGAATCAAGGGCGTGAAGCCACTCCCGCAAGTGACTCCACTCAGCCAGGGACACACCCCGAAGGGAAACCCTACATGGAATACTGTGAAGGGAAACCCTACATGGAATAGCAATCCCCACAGACGAACTAGCATCTAATCAGAATCTCTCCTCTACGAATCCTCCTCCTATAACATACACACATACAATTACCACCAATACTACACAAAACACCAGAAACGCACAACATTACCCAATTAGGGATTTAATGAAACTCAACCAAACGCTATAAAAAGTATACAAGAAACTTACTCTTGACTCGATGATCACAACAGCGTAAAGAACGAGATGATCCGACCAAACTAGCCTTGGGGTTTGCCAATAACGCGAGAGATGCGAACAACGTAACTTCTAATCTCTTTGAAAGGTTTAAGAATGTTGAAAAAGTGTTTAAGATCTAATGACGAAAGCTTTTATATTAATCTCGCGCTATTAACAAAACCCGTCCAAATAAACCCGTCAAACACACTTACTCGATCGACTTAGTGACTTACTCGATCGAGTTCCCAATGTACTCGATCGAGTACCCTACATGCAGACTACTATTTTGCGTAAGAAGCTACTTACTCGACAGAGTAAGCCCCACTCGATAGAGTACCCATAGACATAGAAAACCGTAGAATCACAGTCCTCCCTCCATAAAAAGACCTTCGTCCCCGAAGTTCAACCCATAGACAACAAAAAACACACCATCACCACCCCGACACAAAGAATATAACCACAACTCAAAACAAAACTCAAAACACACCTCCCAAAACAACACACAAACTGACTCAAGACAACAACTAACTGTGCTAAAACCAGTATAAAACATATAAAAACTCGATGCGACCATCTCAGTTACCCGAGGCAATGATAATCAAATAGACAATAACGAAACATACTTTAATAATAACAAAGTTCAAGCGATACAACCAACTCTGAAACTGATAAATGAAAATACAAAGGTTCTCAATCAGTTAAAACGGCTAAACAAAATAAGAGAATGTTCGACACTACGGAAGACTTCTAAAACAGCATCGTGATGACTCAACCCAGCTATCCCATCCGCATCGACTCATAGCTGCTCAATAACTGCTCACCATCCCCGAATGGATCACCACAATTTTTAAAACATTTAAACGGGGTAAGTACTGATTGTATAAAACAAACAGCTGCAATAAAACAATAATACAAACAACTCAATCAGCACAACTCCATCTCATCTCCACACACCTTACTACACACTAAAGTGTGTAGTCCTGCTAGAGTACCCATTGTAACAAGTACTCCACACCGATGGGGGGACCGTAGCCGTTCCCACCTAAGCCCCGCTCATCTCATCCGAGCGATAAACCCATGTTCATTAATGTGCACATCCCATCTGCGGCGGGTTCCACAGAAGGCGAATCAAGGGCATGAAGCCACACCCGCAAGTGACTACACTCAGCCAGGGACGCACCCCGAACATCACAGACAGATATACAACAATCACCTTACATAATCAACAATTACCAAAAACCAAATCCAATATGATAATTAATCAACAACAATAACAATCACCAACAACACTATGTAACCAATACTGAGTAGGGAAACCCTACCTGGAATAGCAATCACCACGATGAACTAGCGGTAATCGAAATCTCTCCTCTACGAATCCTCCTCCTATAACATACACACATACACTTACCACCAATACTACACAAAACACCCAAAACCCCTAACATTACCCAATTAGGGTTTTAATGAAACTCAACCAAACGCTATTAAAATTATACGAGGAACTTACCCGTGACACGATGATCACAACGGCGTAAAGAACGAGATGATCCGACCAAACTAGCTTTGGGGTATGCCAATAACGCGAGAGATGCGAACAACATAACTTCTAATCTCTTTGAAAGGTTTAGGAATGTTGAAAAAGTGTTTAAGCGATAATGACGAAAGCTTTTATATTAATCTCGCGTTATTAACAAAACCCGTCCAAATAAACCCGTCAAACACACTTAATCGATCGAGTAAGTGACTTACTCGATCGAGTGACCCTTACTCGATCGAGTTCCCAACTTACTCGATCGAGTACCCTACCGGAAGACTACTGTTTTGCGTAAGGAGCTACTTAATCGTTAGAGTAAGCCCCACTCGATAGAGTACCCATAGACATAGTAGCATTACAGTCTTCCCTCCTTAAAAAGAACTTCGTCCCCGAAGTTCAACCCATAGACCACAAAAACACACACCATCACCACCCCGACACAACAACATAACAACAACTCAAAACAAAACTCAAAACGAAACTCAAAACACACCTCCCAAAACAACACTCACACCGACTCAAGACAACAACTAACTGTGTTAAACCCAACATTAAACAAATAAAAACTCAATGCGACCATCTCAGTTACCCGTGGCAAAGATAATCAAATAGACAATAACGAAACATACTTTAATAATAATAAAGTTAAAGCGATACAACCAACTCCGAAACTAATAAACGAAAATACAAAGGTTCTCAAACTGTCAAACGACTAAACAAAATGAGAGAATGTTCGACATAGCGGAAGACTTCTATAACAGCATTGTAATGACTCAACCCAGCTATCCCATGCGCATCGACTCATACCTGCTCAATAACTACTCACCATCCCCGAATGGATCACCACAGTTTTTAAAACATTTAAACGGGGTTAGTACTGATTACATAAAACAAACAGCTGCAATAAACCAATACTAGAAACAACTCAATCAGCACAACCGAATCACCACAACTTCATCTCATCTCCACACACCTGACTACACACTAAAGGGTGAAGTCCTGCCAGAGTACCCATCGCAACAAGTACTCCACACCGCCAGTGGGGGACCGCAACTGTTCCCACCAAAGCCCCGCTCATCTCATCCGAGCGATAAACACATGTTCATTAATATGCACATCCCTTCTGTGGCGGGTTCCACAAAAGGCGAATCAAGGGCGTGAAGCCACACCCGCAAGTGACTACACTAAGCCAGGGATGCACCCAAGATCACGATGATATACAACAATCACCTTACACAATCAAGAATTACCAAAAACCAATTCCAATACGATAATTAATCAACAACAATGACAATCACCAACAACACTATGTAAACAATAATGAGTAGGGAAACCCTACCTGGAATAGCAATCACCACAGATGAACTAGCAGTTAATCAGAATCTCTCCTTTACGAATCCTCCTCCTATAACATACACACATACAATTACCACCAATACAACACAAAACACCCAAAACCCCTAACATTGCCCAATTAGGGTTTTAATGAAACTCAACCAAACGCTATAAAAATTATATGAAGAACTTACCCTTAACACGATGATCACAACGGCATAAAGAACGAGATGATCCGACCAAACTAGGTTTCGGGTTTGCCAATAACGCGAGAGATGCAAAAAACGTAACTTCCAATCTTTTTGAAAGGTTTAAGAATGTTGAAAAAGTGTTTAAGAGATAATGACGAAAGCTTTTATATTAATCTCATGTTATTAACAAAACCCGTCCAAATAAACCCGTCAAACACATTTACTCGATCGAGTAAGTGACTTACTCGATCGAGTGACCCTTACTCGAACGAGTTCCCAACTTACTCGATCGAGTACCCTATATGCAGAATATTGTTTTGCGTAAGGAGCTACTTACTCGACAGAGTAAGCCCCACTCGATAGAGTACCCATAGACATAGAAAATCGTAGTATTACAGTCTTCCCTCCTTAAAAAGAACTTCGTCCCCGAAGTTCAACCCATAGACAACAAAAAAACACACCATCACCACCCCGACACAACAACATAACCACAACTCAAAACAAAACTCAAAACACAACTCCCAAAACAACACTCAAACCGACTCAAGACAACAACTAACTGTGGTAAAACCAACATAAAACATATAAAAACTCTATGCGACCATATCAGTTACCCGAGACAATGATAATGAAATAGACAATAATGAAACGTACTTTAATAATATTAAAGTTAAACCGATACAACCAACTCCGAAACTGATAAATGAAAATACAAAGGTTCTCAAACTCTCAAACGCCTAAACCAAATAAGAGAATGTTCGACACAGTGGAAGACATCTAAAACAGCATCGTGATGACTCAACCCAGCTATCCCATGCGCATCGACTCATACCGCTCGGTAGCTGATGACCATCCCCGAATGGATCACCACGCTTTTAAAACATTTAAACGGGTCGATTCGATGTAGATTACATAAAACAAACAGCTGCAATAAAACAATACTACAAACAACTCAATCAGCACAACCGAATCACTACAACTCCATCTCATCTCCACACACCTGACTACACACTAAAGTGTGTAGTTCTGCCAGAGTACCCATCGCACAAGTACTCCACACCGTCAGTGGGGGACCACAGCGTTCCCACCTAATCCCCGCTCATCTCATCCGAGCGATAAACCCATGTTCATTAATCTGCAAATCCCTTCAGTGGCCGATTCCAGAGAAGGCGAATCAAGGGCGTGAAGCCACTCCCGCAAGTGACTCCACTCAGCCAGGGACACACCCCGAAGGGAAACCCTACATGGAATACTGTGAAGGGAAACCCTACATGGAATAGCAATCCCCACAGACGAACTAGCATCTAATCAGAATCTCTCCTCTACGAATCCTCCTCCTATAACATACACACATACAATTACCACCAATACTACACAAAACACCGTAAACGCACAACATTACCCAATTAGGGATTTAATGAAACTCAACCAAACGCTATAAAAAGTATACAAGAAACTTACTCTTGACTCGATGATCACAACAGCGTAAAGAACGAGATGATCCGACCAAACTAGCCTTGGGGTTTGCCAATAACGCGAGAGATGCGAACAACGTAACTTCTAATCTCTTTGAAAGGTTTAAGAATGTTGAAAAAGTGTTTAAGATCTAATGACGAAAGCTTTTATATTAATCTCGCGCTATTAACAAAACCCGTCCAAATAAACCCGTCAAACACACTTACTCGATCGACTTAGTGACTTACTCGATCGAGTTCCCAATATACTCGATCGAGTACCCTACATGCAGACTACTATTTTGCGTAAGAAGCTACTTACTCGACAGAGTAAGCCCCACTCGATAGAGTACCCATAGACATAGAAAACCGTAGAATCACAGTCCTCCCTCCATAAAAAGACCTTCGTCCCCGAAGTTCAACCCATAGACAACAAAAAAACACACCATCACCACCCCGACACAGCAATATAACCACAACTCAAAACAAAACTCAAAACACACCTCCCAAAACAACACACAAACTGACTCAAGACAACAACTAACTGTGCTAAAACCAGTATAAAACATATAAAAACTCGATGCGACCATCTCAGTTACCCGAGGCAATGATAATCAAATAGACAATAACGAAACATACTTTAATAATAACAAAGTTCAAGCGATACAACCAACTCTGAAACTGATAAATGAAAATACAAAGGTTCTCAATCAGTTAAAACGGCTAAACAAAATAAGAGAATGTTCGACACTACGGAAGACTTCTAAAACAGCATCGTGATGACTCAACCCAGCTATCCCATCCGCATCGACTCATAGCTGCTCAATAACTGCTCACCATCCCCGAATGGATCACCACAGTTTTTAAAACATTTAAACGGGGTAAGTACTGATTGTATAAAACAAACAGCTGCAATAAAACAATAATACAAACAACTCAATCAGCACAACTCCATCTCATCTCCACACACCTTACTACACACTAAAGTGTGTAGTCCTGCTAGAGTACCCATTGTAACAAGTACTCCGCACCGCCAGTGGGGGACCGTAGCCGTTCCCACCTAAGCCCCGCTCATCTCATCCGAGCGATAAACCCATGTTCATTAATGTGCACATCCCATCTGCGGCGGGTTCCACAGAAGGCGAATCAAGGGCATGAAGCCACACCCGCAAGTGACTACACTCAGCCAGGGACGCACCCCGAACATCACAGACAGATATACAACAATCACCTTACATAATCAACAATTACCAAAAACCAAATCCAATATGATAATTAATCAACAACAATAACAATCACCAACAACACTATGTAACCAATACTGAGTAGGGAAACCCTACCTGGAATAGCAATCACCACAGATGAACTAGCAGCTAATCAGAATCTCTCCTCTACGAATCCTCCTCCTATAACATACACACATACACTTACCACCAATACTACACAAAACACCCAAAACCCCTAACATTACCCAATTAGGGTTTTAATGAAACTCAACCAAACGCTATTAAAATTATACGAGGAACTTACCCGTGACACGATGATCACAACGGCGTAAAGAACGAGATGATCCGACCAAACTAGCTTTGGGGTATGCCAATAACGCGAGAGATGCGAACAACATAACTTCTAATCTCTTTGAAAGGTTTAGGAATGTTGAAAAAGTGTTTAAGCGATAATGACGAAAGCTTTTATATTAATCTCGCGTTATTAACAAAACCCGTCCAAATAAACCCGTCAAACACACTTAATCGATCGAGTAAGTGACTTACTCGATCGAGTGACCCTTACTCGATCGAGTTCCCAACTTACTCGATCGAGTACCCTACCGGAAGACTACTGTTTTGCGTAAGGAGCTACTTAATCGTTAGAGTAAGCCCCACTCGATAGAGTACCCATAGACATAGTAGCATTACAGCTTCCCCTCTCTTAAAAGAACTTCGTCCCCGAAGTTCAACCCATAGACCACAAAAACACACACCATCACCACCCCGACACAACAACATAACAACAACTCAAAACAAAACTCAAAACGAAACTCAAAACACACCTCCCAAAACAACACTCACACCGACTCAAGACAACAACTAACTGTGTTAAACCCAACATTAAACAAATAAAAACTCAATGCGACCATCTCAGTTACCCGTGGCAAAGATAATCAAATAGACAATAACGAAACATACTTTAATAATAATAAAGTTAAAGCGATACAACCAACTCCGAAACTAATAAACGAAAATACAAAGGTTCTCAAACTGTCAAACGACTAAACAAAATGAGAGAATGTTCGACATAGCGGAAGACTTCTATAACAGCATTGTAATGACTCAACCCAGCTATCCCATGCGCATCGACTCATACCTGCTCAATAACTACTCACCATCCCCGAATGGATCACCACAGTTTTTAAAACATTTAAACGGGGTTAGTACTGATTACATAAAACAAACAGCTGCAATAAACCAATACTAGAAACAACTCAATCAGCACAACCGAATCACCACAACTTCATCTCATCTCCACACACCTGACTACACACTAAAGGGTGAAGTCCTGCCAGAGTACCCATCGCAACAAGTACTCCACACCGCCAGTGGGGGACCGCAGCTGTTCCCACCAAAGCCCCGCTCATCTCATCCGAGCGATAAACACATGTTCATTAATATGCACATCCCTTCTGTGGCGGGTTCCACAAAAGGCGAATCAAGGGCGTGAAGCCACACCCGCAAGTGACTACACTAAGCCAGGGATGCACCCCGAAGATCACAGACAGATATACAACAATCACCTTACACAATCAAGAATTACCAAAAACCAATTCCAATACGATAATTAATCAACAACAATGACAATCACCAACAACACTATGTAAACAATAATGAGTAGGGAAACCCTACCTGGAATAGCAATCACCACAGATGAACTAGCAGTTAATCAGAATCTCTCCTTTACGAATCCTCCTCCTATAACATACACACATACAATTACCACCAATACAACACAAAACACCCAAAACCCCTAACATTGCCCAATTAGGGTTTTAATGAAACTCAACCAAACGCTATAAAAATTATATGAAGAACTTACCCTTAACACGATGATCACAACGGCATAAAGAACGAGATGATCCGACCAAACTAGGTTTCGGGTTTGCCAATAACGCGAGAGATGCAAAAAACGTAACTTCCAATCTTTTTGAAAGGTTTAAGAATGTTGAAAAAGTGTTTAAGAGATAATGACGAAAGCTTTTATATTAATCTCATGTTATTAACAAAACCCGTCCAAATAAACTCGTCAAACACATTTACTCGATCGAGTAAGTGACTTACTCGATCGAGTGACCCTTACTCGAACGAGTTCCCAACTTACTCGATCGAGTACCCTATATGCAGAATATTGTTTTGCGTAAGGAGCTACTTACTCGACAGAGTAAGCCCCACTCGATAGAGTACCCATAGACATAGAAAATCGTAGTATTACAGTCTTCCCTCCTTAAAAAGAACTTCGTCCCCGAAGTTCAACCCATAGACAACAAAAAAACACACCATCACCACCCCGACACAACAACATAACCACAACTCAAAACAAAACTCAAAACACAACTCCCAAAACAACACTCAAACCGACTCAAGACAACAACTAACTGTGGTAAAACCAACATAAAACATATAAAAACTCTATGCGACCATATCAGTTACCCGAGACAATGATAATGAAATAGACAATAATGAAACGTACTTTAATAATATTAAAGTTAAACCGATACAACCAACTCCGAAACTGATAAATGAAAATACAAAGGTTCTCAACCTGTTAAACGACTAAACAAAATGAGAGAATGTTCGACACAGCGGAAGACTTCTAAATCAGCATCGTGATTACTCAACCAAGCTATCCGATGCGCATCAACTCATACCTGCTCAATAACTGTTCACCATCCCCGAATGGATCACCACAATTTTTAAAACATTTAAACTGGGTCAGTAATGATTACATAAAACAAACAGCTGCAATATAACAATACTACAAACAACTCAATCAGCACAACCAAATTACCACAACTCCATCTCATCTCCACACACCTGACTACACACTAAAGTGTGTAGTCCTGCAAGAGTACCCATCGCAACAAGTACTCCACACCGCCAGTAGGGGACCGCAGCCGTTCCCACCTAAGCCCCGCTCATCTCATCCGAGCGATAAACCCATGTTCATTAATGTGCACATCCCTTCTGTGGCGGGTTCCACAAAAGGTGAATCAAGGGCGTAAAGCCACACCCGCAAGTGACTCCACTCAGCCAGGGATGCACTCCGAAGATCACAGACAGATATACAACAATCACCTTACACAATCAAGAATTACCAAAAACCAATTCCAATACGATAATTAATCAACAACAATGACAATCACCAACAACACTATGTAACCGATACCGAGTAGGGAAACCCTACCTGGAATAGCAATCACCACAGATGAACTAGCCGCTAATCAGAATCTCTCCTCTACGAATCCTCCTCCTATAACATACACACATACAATTAACACCAATACTACACAAAACACCCAAAACCCCTAACATTACCCAATTAGGGTTTTAATAAAACTCAACCAAATGCTATAAAAATTATATGAAAAACTTAACCTTGACACGATGATCCCAACGGCGTAAAGAACAAAAAGATCCGACCAAACTAGCCTTGGGGTTTGCCAATAACGCGAGATATGCGAACAACGTAACTTCTAATCTCTTTAAAAGGTTTAAGAATGTTGAAAAAGTGTTTAAGAGATAATGACGAAAGATTTTATATTAATCTCGTGTTATTAAAAAAACCCGTCCAAATAAACCCGTCAATCACACTTACTCAATCGAGTAAGTGACTTACTCGATCGAGTGACCCTTACTCGATCGAGTTCCCAACTTACTCGATCGAGTACCCTACAAGCAGACTACTGTTTTGCGAAAGAAGCTACTTACTTGATAGAGTAAGCCCCACTCGATAGAGTACCCATAGACATAGAATACCGTAGTATTACATCAGCTGCATCCTCCTCTTCATCATCCTCATCCTCATCAGCCTTACCGCTCTTGTCTTTAGTCAGAGGAGAGTTAACCTCATCATCAGCATGTAGCTTACAAAGATCAAGATAGGTAGCATTGAGGTCAGCTATTTCTTGCTCCGGGTTCTAGTACGGCTTGACTTTCACAGCCTTCTTCATGGCATCAACAAGACCCTTGCCAAATAAATACAAGGTAGCATCCTTATACCTGCCCTGCACCACATCCCTTTAAGTAGCCAGCTCCTCATTTGCCTTCAAGAGATCCTGCATAGCCTGCTTCTCATCCTTCAACTCGTCCTGGTCTGTAGCAAGTTTAGCCTGGATAGACTTCACAACATTCTGAGCAGACCCCAACTTGGATGTTTCAACAACAAGCCTTGCCTTACCCGCCTCATTCTCCTTCTTTAAAGACTCATTCTCCCTTTTCAACACTTCCAAATCCGTCTTTAAAGATTCAGCGTCCTTCTTCAGGCATTGCACCTCCCAGTCCAAAGTCTCATTCTTGGCTTTTGAAGATTTCAGCTCACAGGCACCCCTCAACATGTCATTCACATTCTGCAAGAAGATCACAAATGAGGCAAGCTAGAGTAAAAAACGTATAACCAAAATAAAACTAAGGAAAAAAAATTATACCTCCTCCAGCATGGTAACCAGATTAGCAGCACAGTCCCTGGAACGGTACATAGCAGCTACTGCCTGAGCAGACATCTCCTCAGCTTGATATTAATAATAAGGATCATCAACCAGGAAGGAATGAGCCTGGATTTGTTCCTTGGCAAATTGAACATCAGCTAGCCTAGCCCTGACCTCCCTAACCTCACTCACACCATCACCACCAACTCCCTTAGAAACCTCATCCGACCTTTTTCTTTTACCAGCCTGACTGGGCTCATCAACATTAACCACAACCTACGGAGGAGACACCAACTGAGCCTAATGAGTAGGGACCTTGATTTGAAGCGTACTATCACTCCCTGTAGCCTCACTACTCTGGGACTTTTCCCCTGTAGCATGAGAAACGCATGCCTTCACCAAAGACAAGCCAAAACTAGCAATCCTTGCAGAAGCCCTAGTAGCTATACTACGAAATTCTATATCAGTAATACTAACATATGCTCAGGCATCAAAATCTACAAAGAAAAGACAAAAACTTAGTGCCTGATGACGAGGCCCCTGAAGCCTTGGCCCCTTTATCAACCTTATAAGTACTCAACTCAGCCTTCCTGAAGCGAGGCAAGGGCTCTTGACCATGACAAGCAGGCCACGCCCTCTCCTCATTTGGCAAGGCCATAAAAGCTTCAATCCGATCAGCCGACCCCTCAGCATCATGATCATAAGCCCAGTCAGCCACTGTGGTACAACACAAGTAAGTTTCTCATTAAAATCTAATTTACACACTATTATAATTTTAATTAAACGCATGACTGAAAACTTACCAACCTCCACAGTAGGATAACTAAGATAAACCTAGTCAGGGGCAACAGAATCTGCCTTGATGAAGATATAAGTTATGGCCAAACCCTTATTATCGCCTGAATATAAGTTGGTTATCAGATGAATCATCTTAGCCCTGAATCGAAAGTTGAAGCGTCCAGTGGTATTGCTTTTCAAATGATAAACATTCTTGAAATCCTCATGAGTAATCACCCAGTTGTGCTTGGCACATTGATGTTGAACAGATTGAACAATCTTCCAAACCATCGGCATAAGTTGAAAAGAAGCAACTTTGATGGCCCTAATAACCTCAACCATAAACGGAGAAAAGGGAAGCCTGCAACCCCCTCTGAACGCCCATTCAAAGATATAGAACCAGCCAAGACTACACCAGTTAGCCCTGACTGGACTACTCTCAGGGACCCAGACCTCAGCATCAGAGGGAAGTAAACCTCTACCCTTCAACAAATGTTCAAAGGAAGGTTTAAGTTGATTGGCCTCAGGGAAGGAAGCAGACAATGATTTCATAGGGGTAAAAGTGACACCCTTGTGTCTGATAGACAGAATTTCTGCAGGGGCAGAAATTTCTATAACCTCATCCTCAGGGATGATTTCTGGGACATCTACCACCATCAGAGGCTGATCCGCCCCAATAACCTTTGATGCAGTAGCCCTTCTTCTTCCACCGGCCATTTTTTCTTGATTGAAGTATGAAGATTATTGAACAAGGAAATTTGTCTCACAAAGAAATTAGAGAAGAAAGAAAGAGAGTTTGAAGAATTGAAGAATGAAGATATGGAATCAAATGACGGCTCAAAGTGTTTTATAGCCGCAAAAAATCCAACGGATAATGCAAGTGGATGAGTCCAATCATGACTCTCCTAGGGTTTGATGAACCTACCTTATTTACGATCACTAGGCGTTAGGAAGTTGAAGGGGACTCAAATTCTTTTCTGGTAAAGATTCTTATACTTTTTGCCTGGCCCGATTTTTCATCTCCTTATTCATTGCCAGATCCTATGAGAATAAAGAGATAAGGGGCAATTGTTGGGCAAAGAATTATCGTGCCTGACCAGACAATAGTCAGGCAAAGAAACACCAAGCCTAGTCTGAACGGAAGCAATCCAATACAAAGCATACAATACTCGAGCAGGTGCCAGCCAGGAAGGGAAGACAGGTCAGGCCATCTATCCAGGCCAGACCAGGAGGAATAACTTGCCAGCCGTATATTGGGTACAACTAGGACAAGTCAGGCAACAACTAAAGCACAACTAAAACATAGTGAAATGGTTCCTACTTTAATAGAAGACTTATTCAACAAAATATACGAACAATATGAAGCAGCTAACTGAGCTAAAATAGTGGTAGGCAGATTATGTAGTCAAACAACCACTTCCGGGTAAATAGGTCACGAGGCCTATTACCTAGGAACATCTAAAACAAACATGAAATAACCGTTAATTGCAAGACATAAATAGCAAGGCAGAAGAAAGAAGGGGCATCATCTATTATTCACTCATCCTTACTCTCGTTTTATTAGTGTAAATTACTTAAGCATATTCATTAAGTACTTATTCACTACCTCTAGCCTGATATACACATTCCCGGTGAGGATATCCTAAAAGATAGTAACAATCCCTCCTGGCTTGGTGCCTGTGGTTTTTTCCCTTATTCCCAGGGTTTTTCCACGTATAAATCTCTGTCTTTCACTTTATTGTTCATTCTTTAAGTTATCAATCGTACTTGCCATGCATAATTATTTGAGTTAGATAATTGCCCTGCAATTAAATCCCAGGCAAGACTTTATCTCCGCGTGAAATCTTGCTAAAACACCGAGCAAGAGGAAACCAATTTTGGATATGTAAAGAAATGAAGTCCAAATGAAAGCCCATTTAAGAGCTTGGATTAGATACCAAATGTGTTAGGTTCATAAACCCCTATTAGACTCATCTAATTAATTTTATAAATTACCCATAATTTACATACTAGTGCATCTAGTTGCATGCATGACAAAATGAAAAAAAATAATGAGAAAATCATATTTCTTACATACAATATGGACGGAAGTTTTGGGCACTAGATTAGGACTCCTTCCTAATCTAGATCTTCAGTTTATTATGATGGATGATATTCCAAAAAAACAAAGCTCCAAGAAAGGAACTCTCCTCATAGTTGCACCTAAGATTATCCCAAACACTACTACTATAACTAACTAGATAATATGTATTAGTCTCCTTAAATATTAATTTCAATATTATTATTATTTCTACTCTAGTAATATGATTGCATTATTATAATTTTTGAACATGTTTTAGCATAAAAACCATTTTTTATGAGAGAAAGAAAATAAGAGAGATAACTTAGATCTTCAAAAAAAATGAGAAAACAACATCTCCTATGTTGTTATGGGAACCGTCCAAAAGGGCCTCAATGGGGAAGCACAATTGTATTTTTTTTATTGCCTTTTGTCTTCCATATGCATTAGGTATGTAAGGGTTACAACTAGAAGCAATTATCATGTTTTTAGCATCTAATGCCAAGATAATGAAAAGACCCTAACACCCATAATTTCGGCCCCCACATTCTAAAATGGATACCATCTTATTTTTCACAATTTGTCAATTGTCATATAATGTGTGACATGTGACACATGACAAGTTTATTAGATAATTTATGCATATTTAACAAATTAAATATCATTACATAATCAATTAATTTAACATAACAACTTAAGTAGTAGTTCACAATTATATGTATATAAAATGGGTCATTTAAGATTTGGTTAATATAATCTACAACATCTTGTAATTATAATTAACTAATTACTCTTATCTCAAATGTTTCATAAACATTAATCAATTATAGTAATATAACATATTAATTACTAAATTGAATCTTATTTAATCACATTACAATAAGATATACTCCCTCTTATTCGCTATAATGTTCCCTCTTTTCCAAAATGGATTATTCAATTAATGTTCCCCTTTCTTATTTTGGTAACTTTTACTCTTATTTTATTCATCCCTCTCTCCTATCACCAAACCCCACACAACTCTTTTACTCCTATTTTATTACTTTTCTTAATGTTTTGGCCCCACAACTTCTTATTTAACTCCTAATAATTCATCTCTCTCTCGCTCCTAACACCAACCCCACCAATGTCCTTTATTCATTTTTAATAGTATTCCTTAAGTATCGTGCCAAACACAAAGGGGAACATTATAACGAATTGGAGGGAGTATAATTCTCACTCACAAATGAAATTTGTTCAATTTAAGGAATTAATTAATATGTATCGACATACAATCAATTAACTTTTCAGTTAAGGGAATTGTCCTATAGGTGTGACCTTAAGAGATCAACTGACCACCACCGTCAAACGACAGTAATGTCAAACTCTAGTTAGCCAATCATTACCGATTAATGTTGATTTAGTTGACTATATAATTGAATCATCCCTAACGTATTCTTATTATGAGATTTAAACATGTGATCGCAGTATTGTCGAGGACACATACTCCAACAATCTCCCACTTGTCCGAGACAAGTGTGCATCACCAATTCTCTTGTCCTATTACAACAATCTCCCACCTGCATTTGATCAAATCTTGAGTGGTTTTCTCGATATGGAGCGTAACTGTTTGACCGGAATTATATACCGTAGATATCTTCTAAGCGTGGCCACGCATTTTCAGTTCACTACTCCTCGAGTGGCCCTGTGATTTTAGATAACCCTGACAAGGGGATGGACAATTCCTATTGCACTATTCCCTTCGTATAGCCATAGTTCATCATGACCCAAAATATTACAATTTGACTTCAGTTACGACAGTCATAGAGCATAAATCAAAGCCAATCAGAAACTGTGCCATCTTCGGCGAACAGTCTTTAGTCAAAGAATCGACTCATAAGAATAATATAGTAGCTCTCGCCACGACCAGGCTGTATATGAATTACCAGAACTCTATAAGCGGTCACTGTCCGATAGAGTGTCCCATACAGTCTGCCTATGTGATCAACTAGTCTTCCCTTATGACTCTATGGCACTTGAACTTGCCATCAATCGCATCACACTCTAGTCACATTGAGACATCACCTCATATAAGCAACTAGGGGTCAATACTATGTTAATCCAGTTCACTTCAATAGGGTTAAACGTTGTCTCTACAACCTATTTGGATATAACAAAGTAATAAAGAGTTTTTAATAAATCTCAAACGATGAATGCATTATCACATATGTAAAACTGATACCATATCAATTACCACATAATCTATAATCCATACTTAATATTTTAAATAACTATGCATCTCAACTCAATTTAAATGGCATGACTTATCATGCTTAGCCTATGAAAAAGCCTTGGTTAGCAAGTTTTAGCAACACTTTGCACTTTCCCTAACCTTACTATATACTATTTCCCATTCTTGTGTATAATCTTGTATTATAAGAACTTCTTTGAGTATGTGTATAGATTCAATCTGGACATAGGCTCTCTTGCCTTTGAATAACTTCCACTGTCCTCATAGTGTGTGGGGATATGACCTTCGGTTATTGTAACGAACTATCATAGTTCCTCTAATTCATAAAATTTAATCCTAATATCATCCCTCTCTTCTTGCATATCTCATTATTGCAAGTGTACTCAATTTCCGTTGTGTATATCTCATTGTTCAACTGCCTAGGATGTTTCTAGCAGATATCCTCCTTAAATAATATAGCCAAGATGGTTCTCTAACCATCCTTATGTGTTTACAATATGGTTTTTGTGTAACTCCTTGCACATAAATCTATGTCATTTCTAAATGCTTAGCTTCATACCTTTAGTACTTCCTGAGTACTAACTAATGAACTATGTGGCTATATAGAAACTTCTCTCAAGGATTCGATTTGTAACATTTTGTCATACAACAAGTATACGAGGTTTAAGAATGGTAACACATCTTAGCGTAATGAATTAATCCCACAGCGGAAGCATGTGGATACAATTTCTATATGTTCAACACTTTTGAGCTTGTCAAGATTCTTATTAACATAAGAGTATTAACTTTATGCTAATATCCATCGAACTGGATATCTTAGAGATGTATTATTCTTCTCTTAATTCTTTCATCACTCACAGTGATCAATATGTCATTTACATATAAGACTATTAACACATCTTACTCCCACTAAACTTTATGTATAAACATAACTACTCGACAAATCGAGAAAAGTTTATTACATGACAGAAACATACCATTAAACTCCTTGAATTTTACTTAAGATTTCTCCTTAAGTTCGTATCCTACCTTAGGATAGTTGCGATTTACAAAACTCATGCAAGATGATTTTAAAATCCAACAATCAAATAATATTATTAAATCTGAATTTAAAGAAACGTTGCAATTGGTGTAAACCTCTTACCACCAATCAACCAAGTTATGGAAACATCTTAATGTTTATGTTCAGTTTGGATTTTTGCGGAGTTGAAACTAGATAAAGCATCTTAATAAGTTATAGGTTTGTTACTTTAAAAAATAACATGACTCCTGTCCACTTAGGTTTCGAATCAATATTTACTGATTTTGACCAAGAGTACGTCTTATCTTAAGTTTGTGGCTCTTGAACATTTTCTCCCACACTGTCTTTAAGAAATAATCCTCTTTTCTTTGATAGACAGCATCAAGAGCCGCAAACCCTTTGTTCTCGTGATCATGTAGGAAGAGAGAGCACATGTTTACTATCGAAACAAGCTACAATTTAGGTACCATGCCTAAACATATCTCATATGAAAAGTAGATGATTGCTTTAACCATGTTTTGTTTTAGTGGAAAATTTAAATGCCAG
The DNA here is from genome assembly GCF_048544455.1 of Silene latifolia. Classification (NCBI taxonomy): domain Eukaryota; kingdom Viridiplantae; phylum Streptophyta; class Magnoliopsida; order Caryophyllales; family Caryophyllaceae; genus Silene; species Silene latifolia. Next base: position 235,653,344 of record NC_133538.1, read on the forward strand.
ACAAATTTTATAACAGAAACTACCTCCAACTTAATAGTAAGGATTCAATCATATCGCATAAGATTCTTTGTAACTTTTTAACACACCTTATCTTGCTAGGGTATGATTATGAAAGTGATCTTGTGATAACATATCACACTCTATATGGTGTAAATTAAATCACTACTTTATAGTTCCCAACCTTAACAAAGTACTAATACTTTGATTGTAAAATCTCTAGGTTTCAATACTTGAACTTATTCAAAGAATTTCTCTTCTTACCTCATTAAGTGGATATCAAGTATCTACCTATTTCGTTGGTAAAAGAGATGAAGAAGTAATAACCTTCTCTGAATGAAATGGTATTCGACCATACACTTTAAAGTGTAAATAGGGCGAATATCTTGCTCTATTCATAATCCTTTTTAGGAAAAAGTCATGAATTAACTTGCTTTGAATACAAGATTCGTACACACCAAAAGATTCCCAATCAAATGGTTTGGGAGACTAGTCCAAACTAGTTTCTAAATGTGATTTTCAATCGAGAATTGAGAAATGATTGGGGTCACCAACTTGAGTCTTGTAAATATGACATTTATTTCTAGTTTGAATATAATTACATTATGGTCTCATCATAAACTTAATCGTGGTATGTAAGGGCACAACGCTTGTTTTAATTGCATAATAGAGAAACCCTTTACGTTTTATGCAAAAACTTGAATTATATTCTTATTTAGACTTATTGTACATCATAACAACTATTGAGGTACCTTTCTAAACACAAAACTAAAATGAGTACACTACAACATTCTTGCTAGTCGTCACACGATAATACCGAATATTATGATGAAATCCACAAATTTGTATCAAATACTCATGATGTGGTAATTAGCAAGAATGTAATGTCAATGTCATAGATATTCAGGAAGGAATATGTTGGAGTCACACGACTAACTTCCTTGATCTTTACTTATTTGGAGTTTTGTCTCTATTTTAGTGTCTAACACCTTCTCTTTCGAGCCTAGTTCTATCCTTAACAATTAAGATAGGTACTTACTTCTTATTACTCCCATTGACTTCAAGAATTTCTACTTGATGAAGACTTATCTTCATATAAATTCCTAGCTAATCCTTCACAAGGGTTAACCTTATTATGGTATTTGGTTAATCAAAATTTCTAACAAATAAATTTACCAATTTAACATTGTCATATTCTTAATTACTTAAGTGCTTGATGACAAGTGTTTAGATTGAGCAATAAGACTTTTGAACTGTGGATGTATAGAAGATATTATGAAAACATATTTTGACTAATCATTCTTCTATTCACACAACTTCACAAGAAATTATACATAGGCATGTTAGGAATTTAAGATGCTAATGTTACATGACATAGGACAACTTCTATAGAGTTCTATGGAATAGAACGATTCCTATGGAGCTAGTCCATTACATATGATATGGTTCATTTGAAGATTTAGAAAGAGATTCTATTTGTCGATAGTAATAGTGGTTTAGCGGAGACTCGTGTTATAATCGAATTGATACCGTATATTAATAGGAGAAATGAAATAGAACAACATTAAAAACAACGAAATAGTGGGAACGTTAAACATTCGTCGTTATATTTAAATCATTTTAGCATGTTTTAGCATTTATATAATGATCTACACCCAAATATATAAATGATTCCGAGATCCAAATCCACACTAACTCGATTGTGGGCCAATGTGCCCTCTATAACCTAACTAATATGACTTGGTGGGTTAACTCTTTAACCGATTCTACACTTAGAACTCTCGGTCGATGAAATACTATTATTGTCATCTTTAGCTCGGAACTTTGATTCGACGGGCATTAGCCACGGGCCCGAATCTTTCCGTTGAGTTCAACCAAATTTCGAAGTGTAATCTTATTAACCCACTAACCTCATCGTCGATAGAAAGCACCCCGAAAAATCGTATTGTACCCTTATGAAATTGAGATTCATGGGTTCCTACTATTTGGTAAGACTAAGTCTCAATTTTTAATAACGTGAGAGGTCGAGTCAATTTATCATCTATCAAATTTAAGTGAACTAAATTTTCGAATTAACGATAATTATAATTGACACGGTCGAATACTCGATATGATATGCATGTTTAGTTTATGGCGATTTGGCAATGCATGCAAACATATAAAGAATAAATGCCAAGCAATAAATAAATTTCCTAGTATGGCCTTCTTATTATAGAAAATCTAATATTCTATTTACAAATTCGGAAACCAACTCCATTGGTCCCTTGAACATCAAGTGGCACGCTTCCCAAGGTAACACCGTCTTGATCGGAACACCTTTCTGAATGGCGCCGTCTTGAGGGAACTCCGGAATTACAAATAATAATAAAATTACATATCATTTCTATTATACATTTCTAAAAATGAATCTAGTAAAAATAAAAGTGATACGAGATCACATTAAAATTACAACCGAATCGGTATTCCCTTACATTGCGGGTAATACCGATTAAAACTAAGGCCATACTAAGATAAAATTACATAATTCAAAATTATATAATAAAATATAACATTCATAAATGAAATATGCAGCATTATTATACGATCTAATATGCCAAATTATGTGCCAAATCGCCCTACTTAAACCTTATATCGTATATAATCCGGTTTTATGGAACTACGTGATAATAACTTATTAAAATCACAAATAAATACTCTAATCAAATTTAAGCCCAAGTTAATTATTCTAACCTTCTTAGGACTCAAAATTAGTCTTAACTAAACATTTGACAATAATTCAACTTGGTTTTCTATTATTGCTTATTAAACTTCTCATAATCATAACAATTATGAAATAATTCCCAATAAATCACAAAATTTGGAAAAATTTGAAATCACATTTTTTGTAAATACTGGAATATAATCAAGATTCCAAAAACTCAATAAAATTTTCCCACAAAATATTTATAATTTACTTCATTAATAAATCGTATAAATCATAACTTTTACCATTTAATCCACACTAAACATAACAATTATGGAAAAATCAAAATTAAAATTTTGTACATTCTTAAATAATTTCCAGAACCTGGAAATGGCAAAATTTCAACCGAAAATTTGGAATTATTTTTTATGACTAATAAAGTTGCCCTTTTATCGAATTTATCACATAAAAATCAATAAACATACCAAATAAATCAAAATTAATCATGCAACTTTAGATATGATGTCCATATCATATATACAACGTTAGGGAAAAGTTTCATGCCTAAAATTTTATTTTAGCTATTTTTGCAAAAATTAGTCTCTATTTATATCATTTTAACCATTAAAATTATAAATCATGCATAATAAATCATGTTTATCTCAAATTTTACATATCTATAAATTATGCATGTGACATTATATTAAAATTTTATGGTTTGTTTCGAAGTTTAACTATTTTTAGTCATTTTTCCTCCATTTATAGCATTTTTATCACATAAAAATCATATATCATGCAATATTAATCACATTATTACGAAATTTTTCATACAATAAGTAAAATATGCATGTGAGGTCATAATAAAAAATCACGGCCAGTAGTGAAGTTTAACTATTTTTAGTAAATAAAAGTTCATTTTACTCAATAAAATGTAATTATTTCACTAAAAATCATTAAAATAAGCAATAATCATCCACAAATCTTCAATATGACCTAAAAATATTTTCGAACCAGAATATATTACATGCAAAAAATTTCGTGGTTTATCATTATAAATCTAAAATATCTAGTTTTAAATAAGTTACATTTAACTCGGAAAAACCAAACCGATTATGCATGCAACACCTAAGCTCTTGATGCCAATTGTTAGGTTCATAAACCCCTATTAGACTCATCTAATTAATTTTATAAATTACCCATAATTTATATACTAGTGGATCTAGTTGCATGCATGACAAAATGAACACAAATAAGGAGAAAATGATATTTCTGACCTACAATATGGACGAAACTTTTGGGCACTAGATTAGGACTCATTCCTAATCTAGATCTTGAGCTTATTATGATGGATGATTTTCCAAATAAAAACAAAGCTCCAAGAAATGAACTCTCCTCTAAGTTGCACCCAAGACTATCCCAAACACTAATACTATTACTAACTAGATAATATGTATTTGTCTCCTTAAATATTAATTCCAATATTATTATTATTACTACTCTAGTAATATTATTGCATTATTAGAATTTTTGAACAAGTTTTAGCATAAAACCCATTTTTTCTGAGAGAAAGAGAATAAGAGAGATAACTTAGATCTTCAAAAAAAATGAGAAAACAACATATCCTATGTTGTTATGGGAACCGTCCAAAAGGGCCTCAATGGGGAAGCACAATTGTATTTTTTTATTGCCTTTTGTCTTCCATATGCACTAGGTATGTAACGGCTACTACTAGTTGCAATTATCATGTCTTTAGCATCTAATGCCAAGATAATGACAAAACGCTAACCACCCATAATTTCGGCCCCCACATTCTAAAATGGATTCCATCTTATTTTTCACAATTTGTCAATTGTCATATAATGTGTGACATGTGACACATGACTAGTTTATTAGATAATGTATGCATATTAAACAAATTAAATATCATTACATAATCAATTAATTAAACTTAACAACTTAAGTAGTAATTCACAATTATATGTATATAAAATGGGTCATTTAAGATTTGATTAATATAATCTACAACATCTTGTAATTATAATTAACTAATTACTCTTATCTCAAATGTTTCATAAATATTAATCAATTTTAGTAATATAACATATTAATCATCTTATTTAATCACATTACAATAAGATATATAATTCTCACTCACAAAGGAAATTTGTTCAATTTAACGAATTAATTAATCTGTATCGACATACAATCAATTAACTTATCAGTTAAGGGAATTGTCCTATAGGTGTGACCTTAAGGGATCAACTGACCACCACCGTCAAACGACAGTAATGTCAAACTCTAGTTAGCCAATCATTACCGATTAATGTTGATCAGTTGACTATATAATTGAATCATCCCTTAAGTATTCTTATTATGAGATTTAAACATGTGATCACAGTATTGTCGAGGACACATACTCCAACAAAATGATGCCTAAGATACCTTAGACGAACGCATTAAGAAACTAGAATCGGATTCCGCATCAACATTAAGTGCAAAGTTAAGACGGATTTAAGAGAAAAATGGGAAATGCCACGACCCCGATCAGGGTGTGGTCTCCCCGATCGGGGTTACCCCCTCATTGAATGTTTACGTTTTGTCTTATGGTCCTATATAAAGGGTGTTGATCCGGAACCTCAAACACACCTTCTACACCACTTTGATACTCTTATTTCAGTTCTTAGTTAAGTTTAGATTAGATTTTCCTTAAGCATTTCTTTATGTTATAAAAAATTTCCTTTAAGCATTTCAAGTTCATTTACAATTTCCATTTCGAGCATTTGTTCTTCTATAGTCAAGTTATATTTCCATTATAATGGTAATCTCATTTCTAATATTATGTTGTTATACCTTTGTCATTTCCATTTACAAATTATCATGTTGACTTTATCATTTGTCATTAGATTAGTTATCATTATGCAAGAGTAGTTTACTAGTCTAGGGAGTAAGGGAGCTATGCATGAGTAGTATTTGCAATTGTTGAAATAGGATGTTTTAATATCAACTCATTGTTTCTTTAACATGTTTGCATTGTTTTGTTAGTCTTTGATTGTTGGCCACTATCTTAGATTAAATTTGTTAATTCACTTTTATAAGTCGAGAGGCACGAAATTGAATTAGACTAAGCATGTTTTAGTAGACGACCGAGTCATAGCGAGAGCTCGTTAGGACCCATTTGATGGATGATAATAAGGCCGAGAGGTGGTTGTCTTTAAGCCTAAGCAATTAACGATATTATGAACTCCTATGTTTAACATGAGCATTTACATAATTTGCATGTGTGACCCGACCTCCCCAGACTCTTCATTTTCATTGTTGTTTCATAAACCTAATCAAACAAATCGATAACCGACCTTGATAGAATTCACCCCATAACAACTTGTATAGCAACTCATATCTCCTTGTGTTCAACCCCTAATACTACATTCATTTGTGTCTAGGGTATTTATCATTGATTAGGTTGCGACATCCTATCAAATTTTGGCGCCGTTGCCGGGGAGCACGGTTTTGTTTGCCAATTAGTTGTTGGATTCTACCTTGTTTTATTTCTCCCAGGTAACACTTGTTCCTTGGGATCATTCTCACGGTTTCCTTGTAGTTTTAGTGCCTATCTTGCCCGGTTCTACAATTTTTGCGATGGTCTCATCTCCCTTGGACATGTTCTTGATGAGGATTACTTGGGTCATCTCGTGCTTGATGGCATGGATTTTGAGACCCGTGAATTGGCTCTAACCTTGAGTGATGGGGGTGTCTACTATATGATTGGGCCAGAACTTTGGAATTTCTTAGATTTCATGGCTAGCCAAAGTCAATTGCGGGAGGTAGCACTCTAATTCAATGTGTTGCGTATCAAAGAGGAAGCGAGCCAATGTGAGCTTATTACCTCTCCTTGTGCTCTCTCAACCTCCCAACGTGAGTCTTTACCATCTAACAATTTTGAATTATTGGATGACGAGGACGATAGTCCGACTTTCTTGGTTGAAATTTCCCAATTTCCCCTATTGTCGTTCCAATTAACCATTTCGGGGAGGAGGTAGTTGACACACGTGCCATGGATGATATTGGGCCCGATTATCATAAAAAGGATAAGGTTTTGCCCAAGACATTTGAAACCTTTGGAAATCCTTTCACATGGGATGTAGATGACCATTTAAAGTGATGGAGGACTTAATGATGCACATATAGAGGTTAAGTGGGATGCACCCCCCATTTTTGATCTGTCCTCACTTAGAGTTTTCATACCACCAATTTGAGACTATTCATGATTATAATTTTTGCACTAACGGTTTACTTTATGGTCTTAAGCATGATACTCGATCTCTTGCTGACGAGTGGAGTAGTACGGTGGTTCTCTTTGAAATCTCTCATGGGCATTTTGATAAGATTTATCTTTCCTTGCCTTTGATCTTTTATGCTTATGTCTTATAAATTGGTTACATATGCTTGTGTATGGCTCATGCACAGGAATATGATAAACTTCTAAAGGCGTTGACATTCTTTTTAGAGGAAAAAGGATGATTCATTAGGAAAATTCGTGTTTATTTATGTTTTTAGACAATTTACTATTTTTGAACAATTGCAATTTCAAATTGATTGTAATAGTTAAGACAATAAGACAATTAGCTTGCTTTAGAATTGTAGTAGCTTGTCTTTTGCATGTACTTTGCAACTTGGATTGGACCTTACCCGATTTTGAAGCTAGCTTGGGGTAGGCTTCTACACTTTAGTATGCTTTCTTTCCTTTATTTTCGCATGTGTCATCCCATCTCCCCTTGTTGGTTTTTGTTTGTCCATCTTCGTGTCACACATTGAGGACAATGTGTTGTTCTAGCTTGGGGGAGGAATTTAGTGAGTCTAGATTTTTAATTGTTTTCATATATTCAAAAATCCAAAAAAATTGAAAAAATTCATAAAAATATATGTTGTGTCCACCCTTATGTCTTATAGCTTTTTGCATTTACTATATTGTAGCTTTTTAAGCTAATGAGTCACGCTTTTGACGGGTTTTGCATGCATGGGTATGTCTTAACATAGTGGGTGAGGGATGGATTCTGGATAAAATAGACTTGATCTTGACATTGTTAAGCTACATATATGGTAAGGTAGAGCCTCCAAAAGGCCGGTACATCTTTACCCGGTCTCATTTGGTTGTGTGTAGTTTCTCCTCTTGGTGTGCGTTACATCAAAACGCACAAGTATGGCATTTGTTCCTTATTCTTAGACATGCTACGATAGTTTGCACATGAAGTCTTGTTTTTATAATTTCTCACTTGCATCACCTATTTTGAGCCTTTTCTCACTATATGCTACCGCATGTTTGTTTCTAGCTACATACCAAATTTCCTACCTTGTCGAGCTAGTAACCATCTTGGTGATTTTAGAGCGCTCTTGTCATGGGTTTTTTTCATATTATTGATGTTGATGATGTGAAATTGACGGGATTACTGATTCCCGTTGTTGATTTTAAAGAAAAGTGAAAAAGAAAAAATGAAATGAAAAATGAAGAAAAACAAAAGAAGTGAAAAGGAAAAAAAGATGAAAAGAAAAGATGATGGAGAAAAAGAGGAAAAAGAGATGGTATTTGTGCTTCCATGCCTTATGAAGCTATTGAGTTGAGAAGTTCATTTTTGTGCCGAAAAATGTTAATTTGAGCCATATGCTGTTTTGGTTCAATGGGTTATTGCCATGGGATTGGTTTTGGGTTTATTTGTGCACTCTTTAGTTGTTTGGATGGTTGTTAGTTTAACCCTTAGCTCCACATATCCAAACTTGTTTGTCCACCTTCTACCCATTACCCATAGCCTCTTTTCTCTCTTCTCTGGGCTACTTTTTGTGCATTCTTTTTTATCATTATCTTGTTGATTTGAAAAGTCTACCATACTAGATTGCGGGCGCATTCTCTTGAGTCGCGGATAGGAGTGTGTCACATTCACATATATTTGCCCTATTAATAATATAAGTGTGAGTGTTTTCCCGTGAGGAGCCCAATGTCATATAAGATCATGCAAGAGTCGAAATGTCTATGTGAAGTCCTTTTTGCTACGCCGTCATGTAAATCTCATCTATGTTGTTGCATTTTCCCTATGCCCATGTTGTTTCGGGATTTAATTCATCATGACGTCGTAATGACGATTATAAAACACCGGTTTTTCACAACCGTTATAAAAAAAGCACCTTTGTGCCGACATAATGGTCATTTCCAATCCCGAGAGCGAGGTACCATTTTCGAGGAAATTTTAAATCCCGAGAACGACGCACCGTTTTCGAGGCTGTTTTAAAACCATCTTCGGGAACGACACACTTTTTTCGGGACCGCAACAACTTCAAACTTTTTAAACCTCGACTTTCAAAACACGCACCTTTTGAATTTCGAAAACCCGTCTTTGGGAACAACGTACCGTTTTCAAAGCCGTCACAACCTTATCTCAAACCGTCTTTTGAAAATAAACTTAAGACAACTATTTCAATCTGAAAAATAGTTTTTGGAAATCCATAGTTTTGAGAACCATCCACAAACGACAAATCTGTTTTTGAAAATTTCTATTTTTGAAAACTCCATTCACCCATTCCAATTCAGCCTCGTGTCTATCGAGTCAAAGCAAATGTACTTATGGGCCTTTACTTATGAGTTGTCTCACCGTTGAGACTTGTTCAAAGGCATTACGCCAACATGTTGAACGTAAGTTGAAGTCCGGTTAACGCCGTCGCACGAACAATCGAGTCAGCACCGAGGCACCATACACGATTGCCCTCGTCTCATCAGTCCAAAGTGTTTTTCCATCCTTGTTTATAATTTCTGTGTCTAGTTGTTCTCCCGTGTCAGATTGAGATGTAACGCAAGCCGTTTTCCAGATCAGATCATGGCCCCGTCTTCAGCCTCGTTCAACAACAATGATGACAACGGAAATCTCACTAATGCCCAATTAGCCAGCTTGCTCCCCGCTCTTAAGGTTACCCTGGACCGTGTCGATACCCGTATCGACACCCTGGAAAGCAAGGAAGCCGAAGAACCTCAAACTTTTGGAAGAACAACTCCTAGCCCGAGAGAACAACATCCACATCGAGAACAACCGTCGGTTCGAACCCGTTGGGGATCAAATATCTGACAACTTCGCTTTAACCGATGTGACTAAGTTCAAAGAGGTTGAAGATCCACTTAACCACATGCCTTCAAAGACTATATGTCCATCAAAGGGGTTAAACAGGAACTCTTCACTAGGATCTTCCCTTCCTCTTTGGAACCAATCCCTTGCCAATGGTACTACTCCCTTGACCCAAAAAGCATCGCTACCTGGGACAATCGATCCACCACACCAACGCAACAACAACCAGTTATCAAAATCGATCAACCACACCAACACTACAACAACTAAACCACATCAAAGGACACTCTAGACGACCAACAGTACTAAGTAGGCGAATCTACCTTTAGCCACCGCAGCGATTCCACGTCCGACCATATGATATCAATCAACCACGCAACACACCTACGCAAATAGTACAACCATCTATCACTATCACTACAACCCTAACTGAAAACAACAACGACAATGATGATGACGATGACATACCTACGCATAGCTATCTGGCGTTAAGACTGCTACCCGACTCAAGCAACCAATCCCCATGGCATAAGCATCCTCAAGGACCTTAAAGGAAGGAATTATGGTGAAAGAGAGAAGGAGAGACGACATCTAGGTTTAGGAAATGAGGTGCGGAAATGATTTGAGGTTTCACGAAACACGATTTATAATTTCCCGTTGCAAACCCGTTACTCGATCGAGTAACTAACTTACTCGATCGAGTGACCCTTACTCGATCAAGCTCCCAAGATACTCGATCGATTAGCCTCAGCGAGATCGAGCCACACATAAGCCAAGGCTCACCACGTCACAGGACATCACTCGTAAGGCTTCCGAAGGTCAAGGCATGTCTCTAAGGTCTGTCAACGTCGGTCAACAGGTCCCTAAAAGGACGGGTATTACAGTCTTCCCACCTTAAAAAGAACTTCGTCCCCGAAGTTCGACTCATCCTCTCCCGCAACACAACAGCATGGAAACTAAGGTCATCACTACCATTTACCCGACACAGGTCAACACAACCGTCTAGAGATACAATCCCGCTACGTATGCTCATCGGACATCATCATCATCATCCACCTTAGCACGCAATACACAACACGGCTCTCAACGAATCACTAACTTCCTTTTTAAATCACCGAACACATACCAACCATAAGGACGACCAACTTGAATATCACTTACACTTACTACATCATATTATTCAAACATACAGAAACACAACCATCAGACTATACTTCCATTCATCACTTATTAACAATTACCAACTACAAAACATACCACACAATGGTCCTATCACAGATTCACCACAACGCACGATTCATTCCAGTCCATCACCCTAGCCGCACAACATAATTCCACTAATGGGAACCCCACTACTGTTAATAACATCATATTCTCATTACAACATAACGAATAATTACTGAAAATAAGTATAACGACATGCTATTATGTTCCACAATTATAAACTCTCACTCAATTATACAATACCCAAAATAAAACTATTCAAACAATTATAAACTCATACTCTAAATGTAACAGAGTTACTATAAAATATCACGTACATACTGCAAAATTGATATAATTACGGCATTTTTCCTTTGCGACATTACTCTTCCCCTCTTAAAAGGAACTTCGTCCCCGAAGTTCACCATCAAACGACTTTTCGGACCCTCAAACTGATACACATTTTACCATGTTGACATTACTCACAAACCACCAGGTAACTTTGACTTATGCTGACACAACTTACTCCATGGCATTACACAAATTAACTCGTATAAATGTAAAACCAATGAAAGCGTGTATCACCCTGTAAGACATACCATTACCAACTAGCAGCCAAGTCATCCATTACTTTGATATATGATTACACCAATTATGCACAAAATTATAATCATCGCACACCACCTTTCTATGACAGCTTGATATAAAATACAAATTATATAGATACCTCTGATTGTTGTACACAATAACCAATATGCAAGTTTGACTTACGGTAGCCATAGCACCTTCTTGACATCACCCAAACATGACTCACACGATATTTACATAACTAGTAAGAAAATAAAGGATATCGCCAAGCATCCAAGTGTCTCGAATTACTCCCGTATATGATCATACCCATATGCAACGAGAGTTACAAGCGTCAAATATTACGTCACTTTAAGCAATTCAATGTATCGTTCCAATCGTTATTCATAGCATCGAAAATTGTATACATTTCACAACGACACACAATTATATAACTATCATTGAGGCTAAACAATGATATAAAACACACCCAACAAGAAATGATATAACAACATGTAAAGATATGATGATTCAAGCAAGGATTAAAACGAAAACTAGCTGTAACAGTGCTACTCGATCGAGTTGGATAGGCACTCGATCGAGTTCATCAGCTACTCGATCGAGTAGGCTGAGATCAGAACACTCCTAAGTGACACACCTGCAGTTACTCGACCGAGTGAGAGGCAATCGATCGAGTCGCCACAGTTCAAAAGCCTCCAAAAACCATATCAAAACCAAACGTCTATATAAACACGAGTCGGAACACCTTCCCGACTCCAATATCCTGCATAAACAGTCTAAGGTACTCAAAATACGCCTTATGGCGAACGTACAAACCAAGGTCTAAGAAAATACCAACCAAATATGTACTAACAACTACAAATCTATGAAACGATATATAAAGGAAAGAAATGGAGTATCATCACTCCACATCCTGCTCATCCATGACCTAATAACCACCACCACCACCAGATGTGCCCGCTCCTGCTGCATCATGACCCGCGACACCACCAGTACCACCATCTGCACCCACACACAAAGGGGCCAAGCAACCGTAGGGATATGACTGAGGCTCTCCCCAAGTAGACCTCTCCACGCCGAAAGAGTGAAAAACTCCACTGGCGTCCCCAACACCCCTCCACCATCTTGGCTGCACTGCCTCTCTCCCAATGCCCTGTACGTACGCCATCTCGTGGAGGTTCCGGAGTGTCAAGGTCATAGACGCCCTCTTTGTGAGCTCACTCACTCTCTCTTTGGGCTGTATAAAGGAGGGTAACCGGGGTACTGGTACTGTGGAGATACAGGCTGCTCTGGCTGAGTCTCAGCCATCCTCTCCGTCACTCGTCGTGGTCCCCTCCCCACTCTAGGCTGGGCATCCTCAGGTCTCACCTGGTCCCCCTTCCTCGGCTCGGGCATCACCTCTAAGATATCAGCGTCAATGAGGTACACCTGCCTCTTAGGAACCCCCTCCTCATCATCATCAGAATCGGCAGCCACTACTGCTGCCGACAAAGGCTTGGTCACTGGGAGGTGCTCAGGATCAGGTATCTTCATCCAGATCATCCCCCAAACCATCCAAACTAGCCCACCACCCTCCAAAGTTCTCAACCATTTCTGGTCGAGGAAATACTCTCGGTCCAAGGTAGGCACCATAGTGGTCAAAGAGGTATAGGCCGAGGAGGCCTCAAAGGTAGTCAGCCTCTCTACCAACCGAGTTGCAATGGCACCTAAACTTAGAAAACAGGTGTCGGAAGAGGCCATCAAGGCCAAGCTGGCACACACTATGTCCGGGGCACTAAAGGTGACTCTCTGTGACCGGGTGGGGTTAAGGTACGCCACCAGCAACATCACCTCATGTGAGTTTAACTTACTCACATCCCTCCTCTCATAAAGCAGACAAGTCAAGGCACGGAGGAAAATCTTTAAGGTGACATGTTGAACATCATTAATCAACATGTTGCTGGAGGTCGGGGTGGGTTTGCCGGTAAAGCAAGGCATGAGGCTACTAACCCCAAACTCAGACAAGATGCTCCTGAGGGCTCCCTTGGCAGGTTTGGCAAGGCCAAGGTGGGTGGCAAACATATCCATGGTAAAAAGAAAAATGGTGTTAATGAGGCGGAACTCAACGGTCTGTTCCACCGCATTATACTTAAAGGAACTCATGAACTCAAGGGTCAGAAAAGCATAAGAGTGCTTCCGGAGTCGGTACAACCCAGTCATCCCCAAAGTCTCAAAGATATGCCTAACATCAGTCTCAATCCCCAAGTCAGTCAAGAGAGTTGTGTCGATACAACGGGTGGGTCCCATCTTTCGTCCCTGTAAGGTGATACCGTCATTTAGTACCAAAAATAAATACCTAACTACTACTAACAGAAGTCAGCGGTAAGTAGGGTCGATCTCCATAGGGAAGCGGTCCCTATCTACTCGTTAATTCAGTCTGTCTACGGTCACAATTTGGGGGTTTGAGTAATTTAACTAAACTAATAAAAGTATGGGTCGAGAGAAGATAAAGAGAGAGAGAGAACTAGGATTATCGGGTCATCAATGAATGTCAGATAATTCCAGCTAAGGTCACAGTTCGGTCGCTTGTATCGGTCTAAGGGGCAACGGATATCTCCTTCCGGTCTCAATTCGCCCTAAAACACTATTAGCTTTGGTTCCGCCCTCACTAAAGCATCCTAATGTTCACTGCATATCTCACCCCTTCCAACCTTCCGGTCTAGGTTAAGGCCTACCAAATCAATTAGCTAAATGCATCGATTCAAGCAGTTAATTACAGTTAATTGCAGTGATTAACAACAAAGACATGATGGCAACGAAAGACCTGTAAACCTAATTAGCAAGTAACAACAGTTCATTGAATCCCCTAAATCCTAGCGCGAGAATTAGCTATGTATAATGATAAATAAAGCAAGAGAGAGAGATAAGGAAATAATAAACATCGCAAACTAAATAGAGGGCAAAGAGAGGATTACAGATTAGGATCCGGAAAATAGAGAGAAAAGCAAAGTTCAACAGTAAGAAAAGGGAAAAGTAATGTATAAAGTGATGCCAAAATCTCATATCGTCTTTCCTATTTATAGGAAAGACAATTATTAAACCTAGAATACGAAATTAAACTAAAAAGCCTGAGCCCATTAGCGAGTTACTCGATCGAATAGTTTAGAACTGCTCGATCGAACACATTCATGGCAAAACCTCTCGATCGAGTAAACAGACCACTCGATCGAGGAACTCCAAATATGCACATCTCGATCGAACAGAAAATCCATTCGATCGAGATCTTCTTCTCTTAAAACCACTCGATCGATCGGAAAATCATTCGATCGAGGACTTGCCACTGTACCAGCTCGTGTTCTTCACTTGGTTAGCTTCCGAGACTCCTTCACGCACCCAAGAAAGTAGTATTTCCGCTCCAAATCCACTCATCCTCCAAATGCAAGCAAAAAGGACAATAAAAGGCTCGATTCCGCTACTCTAAGGTCCATTCCTACAAATAAAGAAAAACCAACCAAAGTAGAATATTCGTTGCATTTTGTAGCGTAAAACTACGAGAATCGCATAGAAATACGTGCATAAAAGGCTTATAAAGACTATATATAATGCACGTATCATAAGGCAAGAAAGTTATCCCTTTGTGTAAAATCCACAAAGACAACAGACGGGTACTCGGGTACTGCTGGGACCATAGGTCCCCCACTCCCCTCTCCTAACTCGGGCTCAGAAGCTCTCCTCCTCTTGCTCTGACGGGTTCCCACAGTTGGTCTCGGCATCTGTTTTGTGACACAAGTCCCAGATACACAAACCACATATACTTGGAAACATATAAACATTCACATAAGGACATTCAAAACAATTCCTAAGTACACACTTTCACCAAACAATCCAGAAATTATAATTATAACTCTCAAATTTATCATCAGACGATCTCACAGCTGTAAAATTTTATAACAAAGATGGCATCAATTAATAATACAACCATCAATTTTGAGAATTAAATCTTCAAATTAGCTTTACCAACAAACAAATTACACAAGAATATGGAACAAATTTCAATTTGAGCCACTTTTAAGACGGAGTTTTAAGGCAAAATTTTGAGTGAAAACGATCAAAATCAACTCTAAACATGATATATACAACATACATTACCCAATTTTCCCCCTTTTATATACAAAAGACAACCAAAATTCAATTCAAAATCTCAAACCCTAGAAATTTCGACACATATTTTTTTTCCTCAAATTGATTCAATTGTTGCATAAATAACATCAATAATCAACAAATTGAAGCAACTAGATCATATTACAAATATTACAAGCAAGATTTTATGCATATAAACCAGATTTCTCAAGAAAAACTAACTATTATACATACTTTTAATCAATTAAAATAGAAAAAGAGATGAATATCATTACCTTGAAGGATTAGCATGTAAGAGGAACGAATTAAGCAAAGAAAAGTACAAGATTCAAGCACCAAAATCACAAGAACAAGAGCAACTTTGAGAGAGTTATAGATACTTAGGGTTTTTGATGAATGAGAATAAGAAAGAAAGAAGATGGGAAAAAGAGTATAAGAATCCCGATTTCACCCGGGTACTGTTCACCTACTCGATCGAGTAAGTAGGTTACTCGATTGAGTGGTCTCTACTCGATCGAGTTGGAGCTACTCGGTCGAGTTTTTGCTGGCAAATCCAACTTTTTCGACGTTATAACTTCCTAACTAGATCGAATGAGGTCTACTCGATGGAGTAGATACTCTTACTCGGTTGGGCAAGAATAAGAACGAGGTCAATAATGACGGATTTAAGTAACAGTTCCTGCAAAACAGCAATGTGTGTCGATTCCAAAATGAATTCAGGAATCGTCACCGATTATTATATACTCATTCACGACATATTACCACTATACTAATGCAAGGTATCGATCTAACAAACATATCACTTCATTTAACACCCTTTTACTTCATTCTACGACAAATATTACGCAACCAATTGCCTACACTATTATCTTTCTCATGCATACATCCAACATTTTATTTCACTTCCAATGATGCATTTGCAATTTCAACAATACAACTAACAGTTATATTACGCTAAACATTCGTCTGACATCATGCCATTATTTGTCACCCAAGCTTACTAATAATCTAACCATGTCACAACAATCATCCACTAGATTACTCAACTTAATTATGTCATATTAAGGAAGTATTCAACCATTCGTCCACCACACATACCAAATACTACTTTACAACTGATTCAAAACTTACTACTTACTATCATCACCATATACAAGGCTCACGATTCCTTTATAGCTACCTTGCATAGACCGATATAAGAAACATTATCATCACTACATCACACCACACTGCCACGCATTATAAACATATCACCACTTCCATTACTTGCATTCACATTTCCACTCAACCATAGACCTTCACAGTTCTAATCATAGTTATACATGCTAGAATCCATAAAAACTCCATCACAAACATTTTTTAACACAACCATTATACACGCTAGGCACATACTTCCCGACTCGATATCCCCCTAACCGGTGACTGGCTTAAGCATAATGGGGCCATGATTTTGAAATGAGGGCGCCTACTCACCCAAAATCTAACATCAGCTGGGGCTCCCAATATACATACACCAGGTTCATTTTATTAGACTCACTACGTTCATTAGGCTCATTTGTTACAGGTTCCAAAATCGTCGCTCTGATACCACTTTGTGACACCCCCGTATACCCCGGAGCCTTAACAAGACCTTCGTTAGTATATAAGGGCGTCACCATCTCGGTTGCCTGAGGACAGTAAATATCAAAAGTCGATAAAAGAAAAATTAAGTTATTTTACAAGTCTTTAACACAACTAACGATATACAAAAGATACAACTCAGAACCACCATCTGCTATGTAAACTACTTCTGTCGTGACTCGTTGAAGACTCGTCCCGCCAAGCACCCAGCTATCATCCAAATCACAACCTGCTAAGACTGACTGCTCACCATAAGGGATCACGGCACACAACAGAAACAAACAATAAAACAAAACCACACAAGGTCAGTAACTGAAGAAACACACCAACAACCGCGGACACAACACAGGCACAACAGAACACATACACATCACATCTCCTCCAACCAATCACCGTCACCGACTGTCCACTGGACCAGCCCTGCCACTGGGGGACCGCAGCCGTACCAACCAAATCCCCGCTCATCATGCCGAGCGATAAACCCATGTCCATTAATGTGCACATCCCCTCCCGTGGCGGGTTCCACGGAGGACAAACAACAGGCGTAAAGCCACACCCGCAAGTGACTCCACTCAGCCGAGGATGCACCTCGAGAACCATAGACAAACAATCACAATCAGCTGCACCACAACAACGATAAATGAAACAACGCAACAACAACCAGTTATCACAATCAATCATCCACACCAACACTACAACAACGAACCCACATCAAAAGACACACTAGACGACCAACAGTACTGAGTAGGAGAACCTACCTTTAGCCACCGCAGCGATTCCACTTCCGACAATATGATATCAATCAACCACGCAACACACCTACGGAAATAGTATAACCATCTATCACTATCACTACAACACTAACTGAAAACAACAACGACAATGATGATGACGATGACATACCTACGCATAGCTATCCGGCGTCAAGACCGCTACCCGACTCAAGCAACCTATTCCCATGGCATAAGCATCCTTAAGGACCTTAAAGAAAGGAATTATGGTGGAAGGGAGAAGGAGAGACGGCATCTAGGTTTAGGAAATAAGGTGCGGAAATGATTTGAGGTTTCACGAAACACGATTTATAATTCCCCGCTGCAAACCCGTTACTCGATCGAGTGACCCCTACACGATCGAGCTCCCAAGCAACTCGATTGAGTAGCCTCAGCTAGATCGAGCCACACATAAGCCAAGGCTCACCACGTTACAGGACACCACTCGTAAGGCTTTCGAAGGTCAAGGCATGTCTCTAAGGTCGGTCAACGGGTCCCTAAAAGTACGGGTATTACAGGATCCCCCAAATACCCAAAGCTCTCGATTCTTAGGTGGACCACCTCCACGTTCAATTTGGCATGCACCCTTCCACATAACACACAAAAATCACATTCAAAAAAATTACCCTCACAAAAATTATCCCCACAAAAATTACCTGCCAAGAAACACTCGACCATGGTTCACTCATGATCCCGAAATCAACTGCATTTGGAGGGATGACGTAGATGACATCTACATCACTTTGGGAAAGGGAAAGCAAATTGAAGAAATCGATTATCTTAACCGATCTCGACGTCCTTACCAAAACCAAAACCCTAAAACAAACAATCCCACGACATCCGGCGATCACGTCGTCCCAGACATTGAGGACCAACTAAAAGTCCTAGAAAATTCCATCCTCAAGAAAAGGCCAAAGCCGAAATATCAATCTGGTAGCTAATAGCCACGTCATTTGAACACCGACAAGCCCTACTCCAAGCATTGGGAAAACTAACCGTACCATGCACCTCCTCACCTGACAAGTGGTAGCTCGCATGACAAGAGACATCCCTAAGTTGAACAACCCCATCATCTTCTTTGATGAGGACATCCCTTCTTCAGAGCTAACCACAACCTGGCATTATACATAACCGTGCAATGTTTAAAGAAGAATGTGCCCATGGTCCTGGTCGATGACGGTTCTGCTGTGAATATCATACCCCTCAAAACTGCTCACAAATTGGGAATCAGGGAAGCTGACCTTGTCCCGACCAACCAAGGAGTCCGCGCCTATGACAATACTTTCCCTAAAGTCGCAAGTCTCACCACCTTAACCATCACAAACGGACCTTTGGAAAGACAAGTCAGCTTCCAAGTGGTCGATATCAAAGCATCATTAAACATGCTCCTAGGAGGTCTATGGATCTATGCCACCAAAGTTGTCACATCCACCCTTCACAAGAAAATCAGGGTCCTCTTCAACGGGAAAACAATTACCATTCCTGCATCCCCAATGCGCGCTCTCATGGAGAAAGGGATAAATACTAAGTAACCGAGGAAATCGACAATGAAATGTGGGGGTTCTAAGCCATGAACACCCTAACCAATGACCTAATGCCTTTTGACTGCGATCCATTCTCAAACCTCACAGTCAACCGCATTATGATGCGCCAAGGGAACTTCCCAGGCTTATCTCTAAATCCATTGAAAGGCACCTTGCCTCGAATGAAGAAGGCCAAAATCCCCAACATTCCTTTCGGGTTGGGCTACGAACCAACTGATCAGGACGTTCAAGAAATGAACCTTTTGGTAAGGAAGCGCAAAAATCAAGGAGTCATCCTTCGTCCGTATCATCTAACCTTGAACGAATACTTCATCCTAGAAGGAGAAGTTGAGCCCTACAACGGATTTCCTGAGCCCGCCTTTGATCCCATGCTGAAAATCAAGCACTCGGGTATAGAAGTCTTCTAGGATTGCCACTTCATCTCTGATACCACAACTACTATCACCCCGATCAAGTCTGAACAAGCACCTTGCCTTGACGGGCAAGCTGTAAGCCTCCTCTTTGGAGAAGAAAATATCAAGCACCTCAACCATGAGGAGATCACAGCTATCGCCCTTAAAGACAATCAGTTTGATCTTACTGCAATTATCTCTGATATTGACCCCCAGAAAATTGTCCAAGGTTGGAGGATGACCTACAAGTTGACCGATTGCCAAGGTCGCATTCTCAAGATCACAACTGAAGAAGGCCACATGTCCATGGAGGGAATTGAAGATGAGTATGAGTCTGAGTCTGATGATAAGTCTGAGTCAGAATTTATCTTGAGTCCTAACACTCCCAAGTCCCCTGTCAAGGTCGCCTTTCCACTATTTTATGACAAGCTGGGGGCTGTCCCGCAGGTTGTACCCCCATCCACAAACAAAGTCCCTTTCCCACTATCCCATCATAATCTGGGGGCTGTCAAAGAGGCTAAGTCAACTGCTGTCAACCCAACTCCCAAGCAGGCCACCAACCTGGGGCTTATCCGAGGGGCCACCTCTTATACCGTGTCGCCTCTGACTCCCCACTTAGTGTCCGTCCTTTCCTAGCTCTTCGCTTAAATTGATCTAATGAATGCTAAGTTTTCTTACGACTGCCCATCTCATTTAGCCAAAAAAAAATCGAAAATCATGAACTTAGAACAACCATCATTGACGACACCGAGCCTATAAACGTAGGTACCGACCAAGCACCACAAAAACTTAGGATAGGGACCACCCTTAGCCCGACGGAAAGACAACAATTCATCGATCTCCTGCTCGAATACAAGGATGTATTCGGTTGGTGCTACAAAGACATGCCTGAGATTGATAGGGAGATTGCCGAGCACATGATACCCATTAAACCTAGAGCCAAACCCGTGAAGTAAAAGCTGCGCCGCAGGCAGCCGGAGTGGGCATTGAAAATCAAAGAAGAGGTTGACAAACAATTTAAAGCCGGATTCATCAAAGTTTCCGAGTATTCTGACTAGGTGGCTAACATAGTCCCCGTACCAAAAAAGGATGGGAGAATCCAGGTTTACGTTGACTTTAGAGACCTAAACAGGGCGAGCCCAAAGGACGACTTCCTTCTACCACAGGTCGACATCTTGGTAGATAACACCGCCGAGCACGCCCTTTTATCATTCATGGATGGGTATTCCAGGTACAACCAAATCAAAATGATAGAAGAGGACATGCACAAAACTGCATTCACTAGACAGTGGGGCATATATTGCTATACTATCATGCCCTTCGGTCTAATCAACGCCGGAGCGACTTATCAAAGAACCGCCACCACTCTCGTACACGAAATGATGCATAAAGAAGTGGAAGTGTACGTCGATGACGTGATCGTCAAATCAAAGGTATGAGATGGCCACGTCGACGCCCTTCGGGAAATTCTTCGCTCGTTTTCGGAAATACAATAACATGCGACTAAATCCTTAGAAGTATGCATTCGGAGTCACCTCCGGAAAACTTTTGGGGACATGTCGTCAACAAAAGAGGCATCAAAATCGATCCAACTAAAATCAAGGCTCTCCAACAGATGCCTCGACCTAAGAATGAGAAGGAGATTCAGGGATTCCTGGGTCAAGTTTAGTACATCACCCGGTTCATAGCCAAGCTCACCATGATTTGCGAGCCTATATTCAAAAACCTTCGCGCTTCCAATCACACCAACTAGAACGACGACTCCCAAAAAGCATTTGACAGGATAAAGGAAATCCTATCCAAACATCTCGTACTTATGCCGCCATAGCAGGGTATACCCTTATCCCTATGCCCGACTGTCACTGAAACCGCTATGGGAGCTATGCTAGCAAAAACAGTTAACGGCGAGGAACGAGCTAGTTACTACATAAGCATAAAGTTCGTCGAATACGAGGTCAAATACACCCAGTTGGAGAAAACATGTCTTTCTCTGGTATGGTCCGCAAAAAAGTTGCGACATTACATGCTCAGCTATACGGTCCACAACTATTCCAAGATGAACCCCATCAAGTACATCTTCGAAAAACCCATACTAAACGGAACACTTTCCAGATGGACGCTCATGCTATCCGAGTTTGTTCTCAAGTTTGTACCCCTCAAGGTCATCAAGGGAAGGGACGTCGCCGATTTCCTTGAAGAAAATCCCGTCAACGAGAATCCAACGATCGACACTTGGTCACTTCTCGACGAAGACATCCTTTTTGCCGACACCAAAACATGAGACCTATACTTTAATGGCGCTTCAAACCTGAGAGGCTTTGGAGTTGGAATCCTTCTAATATTGCCCAAAGGAGAACATGTTCCAATCTCAGTCAACCTTGACTTCAACGTCAACAACAACGCCGTCGAATATGAAGCGTGCCTAATCGGTCTACAAGCAGCCATAACACTTAGCATCAAACGTCTGAGGGTCCACGGCGATTCCTCACTCATCATCAATGAAGTGTATGGATCATGGAAGATCCTAAGCGATAACCTAGCAGCTTACCAAGAAAAAATCAACCAAGAAGCCGAATTCTTCGACCAAATTAAGTACTTCCACATTCCGAGAGAAGAAACCAATTTGCCGATGACCTAGAAAAACTAGCCTCACTCATCAACATACCCAACAACATGACATCCATGCCCTTATGCATTGAAAGAAGGAGTGAGCCAACCCACATCTGCGCCATCAACAACGATGAAGAAAACCATACCGAACCTTGGTACAAAGCCATCTGTAGCACCCGCGAATTTCCCATTTGGACATTTAAAATTTATTAAAACGTTTGATTACTTTATTTTATATTTTTGAATTATTTAATTTAATTAATTTTATGTCGAACACGATTTTTATAAAAGTAATATATAAAAGCTCATTTATATAAAAGTGCGTATTACTAAATTATATTCTTGAGGCATAATTTATGTAAGAATATACGTATATATATTTTGGTCGGGCAATAATAATGACCGTAATATTAATAATTTCTGTCTTAATTCTCGTCTAGCATAAGACCGTCACATTTCACTTTGTACCTACTTTAATTCGGACCAACCAGAAATCGATAACATGCTCACCTACCCTCTTACACCCTACCTTTAAATATCTATTTTCTATATTACTATATACTATTATATATTATTATTATTATTATTATTATTATTATTATTATTATTATTATTATTATTATTATTATTATTATTATTATTATTATTATTATTATTATTATTATTATTATTATTATTATTATTATTGTATATTATTATGTATATTACTAGTATTATAAATATTATTGTTGTGGTTATCATTCACCCGTCCCCACCCCTGCTTCTCCTCATTTCTTCTTCTTCATTTGGAAACAATGAAAGAGCAGCAACAACAACAACAACAACGCACACACAGAGTCGTACACTCCATTTCCGTCAACCTTCCAACCCCGATCCCGCCTCCGTTTCTCAACCTTTTCCTCTAATTTTTGCACCATTCTATTCCTTATTTCCTCCTCCATCTTTTAAGGTGAGAAAGTCTTGTCTTTGTGATGGTTTCGAATTTCGCCGTCTTATAAAAGTTGCGGTTTTTGTCTCAAACCTTTCGTTTTCTTGCTCCATGACGAAGGTTTCGAAGACCCTGTGGTAGACTTAAGCTTTGGGGGCCATTTATTCGAAGAAATTACGAGGTAACGGTGATAGGTTACTCGACAAAAACGTCAAAATTCCGTCTTAAGTGTCGTGTTATGTGTCTTGTTTGATAAAGTTTCGTTCTTTACACCTTTCCTCATTTGTATGCTCAATTTTTATCTCGCCATTTATGTCTTTATGCTCGGATTCGCTGGTTGTTTTCATGAAGATATTGTGTTGAGGTTCCGTCTTAAAATAACGTTTGAATCAGACTGTTTTACATGGATTTCGAGCTTGGTTAAGTTAAGCTTGGTGAGTGTTATTCATGTTTAGCTGCGTTTTACTTCCGTCTCAATCCTACTTTATATTCTGTCTAAAAACTGGGCTGGCATGGGCTGTTGATTTCATATTAAACCATGATAGGGGGAGTCCGTGAGACTGTTTTGAGACGGGTGTGTATGATGGGATTTGGCGGTTGTTTGTGGCTGTTCTTGGCTGATTTTGGGATGTGAGTATGGTTGTCCAAAGTTCACTCTTTGAGTCATGTCTGGTAGTTTGTTTGGCTTCACATGCGTTTGTTTCAATCATTCAAATTTCCGACTCGTGTTTTATATTACGTGACTCGTTAGATATCGTTCTTGGACATGTTAATTTAACTGGACTTATCATAATATTTTACTTGGGCTTGACATAATTGATTTGTTAGGCTTGACATATTATATTTGTTGGGCTTGACATTATTTATTTGTTGGGCTCATTTGATTTAGTTTGTTGGGCTTACTATGTCGGACTTGGCAGATTCCTCATAATTCAATTATTAAGCTTGTTATATTTTACTAGTTGGACTTGTTGTATTTAAATTATTGGACTTCACATGATAAATTTATTGGGTCTTACATGATCACATCGTTAGGTTTCACCTGATTTAATTGTTGGATTGTACACGAGTACTATGTTGGGTAATATGCCTTGTTTTTGGGCTTAATGTGATTCAGTTACTGGGCTTCTCTTAGTTTGCCAATTGGGCTCATAAGTAAATCATTTGGGCTCGGTCATACTTTATTCCATAATTTCACATAACGTAAATTATCCACTATCACTTGTTATATTGTATTTAACCGACATGTTAAATTATGAAATGAAATATTTATTAATATAATACAAGTATGAGATATTTATAATAAATAAGTACTTGTAAGATTCATATCCTTGATAATGTCTTGCATTGTTTGGTTGTGAGAGTCTTGGTCTGTGTGCCATGTTTCGAGTCTTGGATGCGGATAGGTCACCGCATGTCGAATCGGGTGACGTCCATCCCGAGAGTCTGGATCCAGGTTTAGACTAGGACCGTATTATGATCCTCGTCCTACCAGGAGGTTGGAGTCTAGGATGTAGTTTTGTGTGTAGTATCTCGGACATGCTTTAAAGGTAGCCTCTGAGCCGGATTCTCCGTCTACACTTTGTGTTGGTCTTACACTTGTGAGTCGTGTCAATATGATTTGGTTGACTTGGTTATTCTTCCTCTTGATTGCATGTTTATTCTAACGCATTATGCCTATCTCATCATGATTAGTTATTATGCTCCCCTTGTTCTTTATTGTTCGTATATGTTGCATGACCAATATGTTTAATTAAGTGTTTGTTTACTTGCATTTCGACATATTGTGGCTGGGAGAACCTTGAGTTACTCCCCACTGACTGTGGCGTTCATGTTTATATGAATGACAGGTTGTGAAGATGCTTACATGGGGAAGACGTATGGGCTAGCGAGAACTAAATCCTTGGACCTTAGTTTGCTAGTTTAGGAACCCTTATATGTTTATTTGTGGGATATCTTTTCCCCGCATTCTAGACTTGGGTTGTAATAACCTAAGTTTGCCTATTATCGTATTTGTTTCATTTCATTTTTTGCACCCGCATGTTAATCTTTAACTAGTAATAAAAAGTTTTAAAAATATGATAAATTTCCGCTTTAATTTATTAGTTGTATTTTCCGCGTTATCGCGGGGTGTCACAGTTGGTATCAGAGTATATGTTGCTCCCGACGCACACACGTGTACCCCGAATTTAAACTTGAATTTGACCTTGAATAATGAATGAGAGATGGGTAGACTTAAGGACCTAAGGTGGTAGTCTATAGCGTGTTTGCTCTTTGTTAGGTTCTAACATGTTTGCTAATTGTCATTTATTAATTGTTGTGCCCTTGGATCAATGACCGTGAGCTTACCTACGTGAAGATCAAGACTTGGTGCCTTTTTCCGAGAATTGAAGATTGTTCAACTTTTGAAAAATGCTTCTTCCTCGAAGATATTTCTCTTTCGTTGTGTACCTTGTCTTATCCTTTACTTCTTATTGCTTATTTCTTCTCCTAAACTCTCTTTTCTTTTTCCTTGGAGGTTACTCTTGTACCCTCCCAACTGGTGCTTTTTTCCTTGCTTATCCTCCCTTAACGCCTTATGATAGTTCTCCTACTTTTGTGGGATGTTAACTTTGGTTGGATAATTTGGCTTTTATGGAGTTTGTTTGTATTTGACCCATAACCCTAGTTTTAAGAGGTTGTGATGTAGAAGGACTTAGGTAGTGTGATGAGACATGCTTAGTAATTCTTATACCTAGTTCCTTGATAAAGTGAACCTGATTGATTGGTGGAATTCCTTGTGTAAGTGTGAGTTGTATATGTTACTTAGGCTATGGAACTTGGCTTTGTTGTCTATGCTTGGAATCTGAAAGCTTAGTAGGTTGAGCGTTGTTACCATAGGACTAATCATGGACTAAGGCTTATGATATGAGCTTGGAAGAAAATCCATTTTAAGATGTTAATGATCCCGTATAGATTGGTGATGTGATTTGATATTAGTTGTCCCTTGAGAATATTGTTGAGAAGTCTTTGTTAATTCGTTCTTTGGTTTTTAAAACATTGAGGTTGTGTCGAGTGCTTGACATAAAGAGATGCTGTTATACTTGGATGGTAGATTTACTTTAGGGAAATCGTAATATGTGATAGGATAGGTGAAGAGTTTATGGATTCTAAGTACCTAAGAGGGGGAAGGGGTGAATTAGGTAATGTTCTTAAAATTTTAACTAAACTTAATTGATTTAAGTTAGTCAAATGAAATGATATCTCAAGTATCTAACAAACACCCCTTTTAAATGAAAGTTAAAAGGCGTATTGTTGAACTGACTAGAGCAACAGTGAGACAGACTGTTACTAGTTGGCTTGGCAAATGTTGTAAGCAACAGACCAAACCGACAGTATCGCAGACTGTTGTGCTTAAGAACAACAAATGAGTTTAACTGAAAATTTCAACTTAATCTACTTCTTTTATTGATAAGTGAAGTAATCTACTCCGACTACTTACTAACAAAATCGTAAAATGAAAACGAGTAAGTAAGTTGCAGCGGAATTAAAAGCGAAGAGAAAAACAACACAACGATTTTGAATTGGTTCGGCCGACACTCTAAAGGCCTACGTCCAATCTTCTTTTATTGATAAGTGAAGTAATCTACTCCGACTACTTAAAACACTAACAACAAAAGGACCAACAACCTACTCCGGTTGCGGCACCAACAACCTACTCCGGTTGCAACACGAGTTCTAAGACTACTCCGTCTATGAAGTCTACACTCTAACTAGAATGTTTACAAACTAAGTTTCCTTGGACTGATTCTTGAAAAGAATTGAGAAGGACAATTGTTAAAAACATTTCTAGATGAGAGAGTACAATACTATGAAGTAACAGTGATTTCGACTGACACACTTGAAGACATAGAAGATATTTTGCAAAGAAAATTTGGAGTTCTTAAAAATTGATTTTGCAAAAACACTTTGATTTCTCTGGAAAAATCTTGCTTTCAAAGTGAAGAGAAGGGTTCCTTTTATTGAGGAAGCACACAAGAGGAGGCAAGCTAGGGTTTATGAGTCAAAGCATTTGAAAAGAAACAGAGACTTTAATTTTCCCAAACTAGCACCAAAGTGGCTTGTTTCTAAGGATCAAAAAGGAGAAAAGAGAGTTTGTAGCTATCCTTAAAAAGCTCTTGTGTTTTCAGAAACAAATAGGAGATGCCATTAATAAGAGGACAAACTTTTGTTAAAGAAGGAAAGAGCCAAACCAAGTTCCATGGAAAGACAAACAAAAGTTGTATCATGAAAAGGGAAATCTTTTGAAATAGTCTTTACAAACTCTTTTTAAACACCACCCTTTCAAATATTTCAAGATGTTAAACTTGTTTAAGAAAGCCCATTTGTAAAATATTTAAAATGAAAGTTTTGCTCCAAGTGTGACGGGTCAAACGAGATAGTCAAGCATACTACTAACCGTTATAGGTAACGGTATGTCAGACTGTCACTATTACATGTATTCTACTCTTTCATCTTTACATAGGTTGTCGACTCTAAATCTTGGGTAACAAATTATCAACCATTCTTGACTTTGACATTGATTAATTCTTGCTTAAGGAGGTTGTATTATTACTAAAATGGTACACCTAGAAACACGATTAAATTGGGCATGTCATCATCAACAAATATGTCCTAACAAATTCCCCCTTTGATGATGACAAGCCCCATAAAATTAATGTTCCCATTGAGTTCCCCCTTTAGTGGTCAGTCCAAGATAAATCATAAGGGTAGAATTAAGAGCAATGTAGACTTAAGAAACACACAAAGCCTAGAACAAGATTACTAAAATATATAGTCCACCACATAGCAAGAGTTTAATCAATAATCATGTAGAAAGAACATGAATTTTCCCTTTTCCCCCTCTTGACATCATCAAAAGGTAAAAAGCTACCCCCGGACACAGAATAATCATGCATGAGACGTCACATGAAAGACAACCATGGTTGCATCATAATAACAAGGTCAACACAAAGCAAAGGTTTAAACATGAGTTTAAACACAAAGTTCTACAAGGCTAAACCATAGTTTAATGAGTACACCACCGAATGATAATGAGAGAGGGACAAGAGGTGTAAGAAAAAAGACAAGTTTGATTATGGACAAATTCAGGGTACGGAAGTTTGGTCATCGTTTTTGAGGATAATGAAGAAGATAGAAAAATGGTTGAGGTTTGATAATGAAGGTCTGAGTCACAGTCATCCCTACTATTGTATTGGACTTTGTAAATTGAAACCACCAAGGTATGCACCAATGAGGTTCTCAACATGTGATGAAGGAACATCAACTTCTTGTATTTTGCTTTCATATCATGAAATTTTTTGACAAATTTGATCTTAACCTCTAAGTATAGCAACAGTTGCATACACTGTTTCTTTCCTTTCTACTTTCTTCCAAATTTTCGCTTTACTTATTTTCTCAAGGTCACCCTCAATTGTATCTATCTCGTTTCCAATAATTACAATCACCTTGACATTTCGCATATTGCCTTCCCATTTCTATCCACCTTTTCCTTTTTTTCTCATTCTCCAATTTTCCAACCAACTTTCCAATCATCTCTTGATGCATATGTAGAACATGTAGTTATTTGGTTCTTTGTTTCACATAGACCTTTACAACATAAGTGAATTGAATGTGAAGGGGTGAGGTCTTTGGGTATTGAAAATGAAGGATTTTGAGCAATTTGAAGAGAATAAGAGACATCCATTTGAAGGTGGTTGAAAGGGTTGGTATTCGGATTGATTTGAGAGGGGAAGTGTCCTCATTCAATAAGGTATGTACCATTAAACACAAGACTAGACATGCAGTTGAGTGATTATTAAGCACACACACGGTTTATCGATTATGGACATAACATGGAATGAATAAACTAGAATAAAAGATAGCAAACCCATTCTAGTCAATCATATGAGGGATTAGTTAAATTCACACAAAGATTACATGAAATTAATTAAACCAATTTGTAACCTAAGTTTTTCAAATTGTTCTCTTGCAAGTGGTTTAGTAAATATGTCGGCAATTTGATCTTCGGTTTTGTAAAAAATAAGTTTAACATTCCCTTTTTCTACATGGTCTCGAATGAAACGATAATGAATCTCAATATGCTTAGTCTTAGAATGTTGAATTGTATTTTTAGAAATATTTATTGCACTCGTATTATCACACATTATGGGAACGGAGTCATAAATAATTCCAAAGTCAATTAGTTGTTGTTTTACCCATAGAAGTTGAGAGCAACAATTAGCGGCACTAACATACTCACTTTCGGCCGTTGAAAGAGCAACCGTGTTTTGTTTTCTTGAGCCCCACGAAATCAAGCAAGGACCCAAGAACGTGGAAATTCCGGAAGTGCTCTTTCTATCAATACTACACCAGGCATAGTCCGCATCGGAATATCTATAAGATCAAATGGACAATGTAAGGGGTACCACAAATAGATATCTTGTGTTCCAATCAAATACCGAAGAATTCGTTTAATGACTTTAAAGTGGGATTCTTTCGGTTTTGCTTGGAACCTAGCACATAAACAAACACTAAAGAGAATGTCGGGATGACTTGCGGTCAAGTATAGAAGTGAGCCTATCATACCTCTATACACCTTTTCACTAACATTCTTAACGAGTTCATCTTTGTTCAATTTGGACCCGGCTACCATAGGTGTATCATGAGACTTACCATTAGTCATCCCAAACTTCTTAAGCATTTCCTTAATGTACTTTAGTTGATGGATCATGTTTCCATCCTTTGATTGCTTTATTTGGAGCCCAAGGAAAAATCCTAGCTCACTCATCATGCTCATTTCAAACTCCGATTTTATTAGTTCCGAAAAATACACATAAAGGCGTTCATTTGTTGCACCAAATATAATCTCATCAACATATACTTGGACAACCAACAGTTCAGCTGACTGTGACTTTAAAAACAATGTTTTGTCAACGGAGCCTCTTCTAAAACCATTTTCAATAAGGAATTTAGACAATCTATCATACCAACACCTAGGTGCTTGTTTTAAACCATAAAGAGCCTTGTCTAATTTGAAAACATGGTTTGGCAAATCATTGTCTTTAAAGCCCGGAGGTTGCTCCACAAAGACATCCTCTTCCAAACATCCATTCAAGAAAGCAGTTTTAACATCCATTTGGAAAAGTTTAATGCCTTTGTGTGCAGCAAAAGCCATAAGTAATCGTATGGCTTCAAGTCTAGCTACCGGTGCATAGGTTTCGTCATAATCGATACCTTCTTGTTGATTGTAACCTTGCACCACTAGTCTAGCTTTATTCCTTACGACTTCTCCGGAATCATCAAGGTTATTGCGAAAGACCCATCTAGTACCAATGATGGTACAATTAGGTGGTCTAGGGACTAAGTGTCATACCTCATTCCTCTTAAATTGATTAAGTTCTTCTTGCATAGCAATCAGCCAGTCCGCATCAGTCAGAGCGACTGTTACATTGGTGGGTTCGATTTGAGAAAGGAAAGCATTGTGGGCACAATACTCATCAAGATGGGCAAGATTGTTGAGGGAGGATCTTGTTCGAATTCCAGAATTAAGATCACTTGTGAGATTTGAGAGTGGATGAGAGCTTTGATGTTTCCACTTCTTTGGAACAATGGTTTCTTGTTCCCCCTCAGCAGTAGCAGTCTCCGTGACTGTTTCCTCCTGATTAAAGCGGTCATTCTCAATACTATCTTCATTTATTGAAGTGGAGGGAACAGTCGTTGGGTCTGTTGCGTCCTGAGAAGAAAAAGTGGCAGTAGAGTTACCACGTGTTCCCCCTGGATTGTTGCTTTCATTTGGATGCAACAGTCCCTGAGGTTGTTGCAGATCAACGTCATTGTTCAATGCTTTCACTTCTTCAAACACAAAGTCCTTTCGAACAAGACCAACCTCGAACTCATCATCATCATCGTCTTCTTCTACACTTTGTACCTGTCCAAGCATGCTAGATTCATCAAAAATGACATGGACACTTTCTTCAATTAACATGGTTCGTTTATTGTACACTTTATAGGCCTTGCTATGATCGGAATAACCAATAAAAACCGCTTCATCGCTACGTGGATCGAATTTACCCAAGTTATTTTTACCATTGTTATGGACAAAACCTTTGCTACTAATACATCTAAAATATGAGATATTGGGCTTTCTTCCACGTAGTAATTCATATGGTATTTTATTAAGTATGCTCCTTATCATAACACGGTTATAAATGTAACAAGCGGTATTTACCGCTTCACCCCAAAATTTTCTAGGCAATTTACTACGTAACAACATAGTTCTAGCCACACTTTCAAGACTTCTATTCATGCGTTCAACAACTCCATTTTGTTGAGGAGTTCTGGGAGACGAAAA
Source organism: Silene latifolia (assembly GCF_048544455.1). Classification (NCBI taxonomy): domain Eukaryota; kingdom Viridiplantae; phylum Streptophyta; class Magnoliopsida; order Caryophyllales; family Caryophyllaceae; genus Silene; species Silene latifolia. The sequence continues at coordinate 235,685,272 of NC_133538.1, forward strand.
TTTGTGGTCAATGCCATTATAATCACAATATGCACCAAATGATGAGTTTTCAAATTCGGTTCCATGATCCGTTCTTATGGAAACAAGTTTTCGGTCAAGTTTATTTTGGATTCCTTTTAACCAAATTTAAAATTCATCAAATGCCTCATCTTTAGGGCTTAATAAGAGAGCCCAAACAAATCTAGAAAAATCATCAACAATGACACACACATAACGGCTACCACCTCTACTCCTAGTTCTGATAGGTCCACAAAGGTCAATATACAACAGTTGAAGAGGACGAGTAGTACTAACACATATTTTGGATTTAAAGGAGCTTCTAACATGCTTGCATCTAGCACATTCATCACACAATTTATCAAATTCAAACTTCATGTTAGGGAAGCCTTCAACTAAATCAAGTCTTCTAAGGGTATTAAAAGTTTTAGAACTAACATGTCTGAATCCTTTGTGACACAACCAAGGATCAGTTTTCATTACACTCGTGCAAGACATAGTGTGACCGGGCAGCATGTTTAAGTCAGTTAAGTAGACATCTTTAACACATCTACCTTCAAGAATCAATTCATGGGTTGTAGCATCAAAAATACGACACAAATCGGTACTAAATTCAACAATATTACCCTTATCACAAAGTTGAGAAATACTAGGGAGATTAAGCTTTAAACCTTTGACAAGCCGCACGTTGTCGACATAAAGTAACGATGACTTACCAACCTTTCCAATGCTTATTACTTCACCTTTTTTGTTGTCACCAAACGTTACCATGCCACCATCATAAGCTTTAAGTGAGAGGAATTGACTTCTATCACCCGTCATGTGACGAGAGCATCCACTATCCAAGTACCAATTACGGCCGCCTCTCACCAAGCCCTACACAATATTAGACTTTGAGTTTAGGACCCCAAACAAACTTGGGTCCCCTTTTATGATCAACATATCTCACAATGTCTTTCCTAATCCACATTTGCTTTACAATTTTAATGTTCTTGTTAATGTCATTATTTCTTTTCTTGCAAGCATTAAAGACATGACCATTCTTACCACAATAGTTGCAAATAATGTATTCGGGAAGACCAACATATTTCCTTCTTCTAAAGTCGGTTTTGTGGGATCCGGTTTTTGGATGTGACAGTCGGACTGACTGTTCCATTTAAAACCTAGACCAGCAACCTTATCACATCTTTTGGACTGATTTGTTGAAAAGTTTAAAACATTTTGGCTACCTTCCCAATTCTTTGAAAGATTCTTAGCCTCAACAAGTAGGAATGGCAATGGATAGGATCTGGATAGGATCCTATAAGATCCAGATCCATATCCTTATGTCATATGGTGATCCAGATCCAGCCTATATCCACAGGGTCTGCAATTGTCAGATCCATATCCAGATCCTCAGGATATGGACTGGATCTGGATCTAACCCGTATCCATTTTATGGTAAAACAATCATTTTTTTTAAATATTAAAATTATATTTTTTGGATTATACTACAATTAACATGCTATTTTTTTTATATTGGAGTACAAATGCTAAAACTAAAGTTGTAAAGATACCGAAATATAGTGTTATAAAATATAAAATACAGCAGCGATAACAAATAACTTTTTGCAATTGAAAAATGTTAATGAGAAAGAAATCCTAGCTTATTATATGAAAAACTTTAAGAGATGAATATATAATTTTACTATTTCTTTAACTCATTTTTTAAATTTTATTTTAAAATTGAATAAAAATGGATCCAGGGTAGGATCTGGATCTCAACCATATGGATCCATATCCGGACCCGTTTGTGTGCGTATGGATCCAATCCATATCCATATCCATATCCACTGGATCCAAAATATTGAGATCCAGATCCGACCCTTAGGATCTGGATCCCAGGATCTAGACAGAATCCGGGATCCATTGCCATCCCTATCAACAAGTTCCTTGTTTAGTTCCTCGACTTTGAAGGTGAGATACTTGTTTCTTTCTTTAGAGCTTTCAAGCTCCCTTTTCATTATGTCATACTCAGATTTAAGCTCCATGAAAGTTTCAGATTTTTATTGAACATTAAGCTTAAGACTCGAGATGCATTTATCTAGGTGAATGATTTTAAAACTAGATGAACTACATTCGGGAGAATCATGTTGAAATTTGACAAATTTTTCGTGAAGCATTCTAATTTCCCTTTTGTAAGCATCTATGTTAACCTTAAGACATTCATTCTCCTTGGATAAGTTAGTGACAAGTTCATTTGAGACTTCATTGTTATTGTCAGAGGTGATAGTCTGAGACACTGTTACTTTAAGTTCTTCTACCTCATCAATTAGTTCATTAACGACGCCTTCGAAAACATATTTTTCTTTTAAAAGTTAATCATTCTTTTCAATCTCTATCGACAATCCTTTTTCCACTATGAAGTCATGAGTGTGAGCATTGAGTTTCGACACAAGGTATCCAATTCTTTCTTTAGAATCCTCATACTTAGATGTCATTTTATCAAGACGTTTGTTTAGATCAACGAATTCTTCGGATCTTTTGTAAGCATTAGACTTAGAAGTGCTACATTCGGGCATACCTTTTTGGAAAAAGGCAAGCTTTTCATGAAGAACTTCTATTTCTTTCTTGTGATCACATAATTCAATTTTAAGACGCTCGTTCTCATTGACAAAATGTTTGACATGTTCATTTGAATTCGCTAGATCTTTGTTGGAAGCAACAGTTTCAGATACTGTTTCTCTTAAGTCAATTATCTCAACCACTAGGTCATCCAATTTATCTTTGAGAGCATCTTTCTCCTTCAAAAGGTCATCATGTTCCTTGGTTAGCAAGGAAACTTGCATCACCAAGGTGGTGTTGACATTTTCAAGGTCAGAGACATCCGTGGGGATCATCTTAAGAAACTCTAGTTCTTTGGTCAATTGTTTGTTCAACTTGTTGACTCTTTTTACTTCATCATATGCCTCAGAGGTGACAGTGACACTGTCTGTTGCTTTCAGTTCATTTTTGAGGTTAAAGTTTTCTTGTGCAATTTCTTCAATTTCGTCTTGCATGACATCAAGCTTATCATTTTGTGAACGACACTTATCAAAGAGTTTGTCGAGAAGCTTACATACCTTTTCTTTGGAGAAGATCTAACCTTGGCTTTTAGATGTTTTACCTCTTTGTCGGAGTCCGAGTCGGAATCATCGGGGTGAGCCATGAGACACCTAAGATGTTCAATTTTAGAAGTTTTTGAGACTTTGTCCTTGAGATGACTTGTAAGACACATTTTAGCCTCTATTTGCTCCTCGATGAGTTCCTCATCTTCCTCGAAGTCAAACATTCCCCAAATTGCGGACATGACTCTATGTTTGTAGTCCTTTTTAACTTTATCTCGTTTTTCCTTTGATTTGATTTCATCCCACTTGGGACATTCTTTAATTAGGTGAGTTTTATCACCACACTTAAAGCATCCCACGGTGGAATTAGGTCGTTTCTTAGGAAAGCGGTTTTTCGAGTAATTATTATTGAACCTTTTATTTCCTTGACCATTGACTAACCCGGCTAGATTCCTTGAGAACATAGCAAACTCGTCTTCCTCCTCGTCTTCTCCATCGCTTGGAGAGGACGTGAGAGAGAGACTCTTTCCCTTTGAGTACTCACTAGAATGCTTGTCGAGGTTGAAGTCGTGAGCCATTAGAGATCCCATTAGTTCATGAAGAGATAGGGTTGACAAATATTTGGCTTCCTCTATAGCGGTAACTTTGGGTTGCCACTTAGAGGCGAGACTACGACGGATTTTCCGAATAATGTCCTCGGACTCGAAATTCCTTTCTAGACTTTTTAGCTTATTAATAATACAAGAAAAACGTGAAGAAAAGCTATTTATGAACTCGTCCTTTGACATTCTAAACATCTCATATTGTTGTATGAGAAGGTCAATACGGTGTTTTCTAACTTGAGACGTTCCTTCATAGGCAAGAACAAGGGAATCCCAAATTAATTTAGCCGTAGGACATCCGGAAATCCGACTCACTTCGGCGTCTCCTACACATCGTTGAAGAATCGATATTGCTTTCGATTCCTTTTCGGCCAATTTAAAATCATTTTCATTGTAATCTTTTTCGACCTTGATTTTAGTAGAACCCGTAATAATGTCGTTTTCCTCAATAACAAGAGGTCTGTCCTCAATGATTTTACAACATTGATAATCTATACTTTTGATATAGTGCTCAATTTTGAGCTTCCACCACCCAAAATTCTCACCGGTAAAGTCCGGGATCTTGGAGTTTTTTGTAGAATCCATATCCCAAGAATCAAACTCTAAGGCGGTTAGCCTCGATCAAGAGCACGAGGCTCTGATACCAATTGAAGAGTTTATGGATTCTAAGTACCTGAGAGGGGGAGGGGGTGAATTAGGTACTGTTTTTAAAATTTTAACTAAACTTAATTGATTTAAGTTAGTCAAATGAAATGATATATCAAATATCTAACAAACACCCCTTTTAAATGAAAGTTAAAAGGCGTATTGTTGAACTGACTAGAGCAACAGTGAGACAGACTGTTACTAGTTAGCTTGGCAAATGTTGTAAGCAAAAGACCAAACCGACAGTATTGCAGACTGTTGTGCTTAAGAACAATAAATGATTTTAACTGAAAATATCAACATAATCTTTATTGTTTAAAGATAAGTTGATGAATAATGTGAAGGGCAAGTGGATACATCAATTAAATAAAGAGATTAAATGTGTATCACAGAAGCTCGAGGAAACAATTGATGTCTGGAAGTGACAGTTGTTCTGACTGTTACTCGTTGGTCTTAGTTTATGAAGAAAGAAACAGAAGACCAGGAGTGACAGTATTCAGGACTGTTAACAACAAAATCGTGAAATGCTAACGAGTAAGTAAGTTGCAGCGGAATTAAAAGCGAAGAGAAAAACAACACAACGATTTTGAATTGGTTCGGCCGACACTCTAAAGGCCTACGTCCAATCTTCTTTTATTAATAAGTGAAGTAATCTACTCCAACTACTTAAAACACTAACAACAAAAGGACCAACAACCTACTCCAGTTGCGACACGAGTTCTAAGACTACTCCGTCTATGAACTCTACACTCTAACTAGAATGTTTACAAACTCAGTTTCCTTAGACTGATTCTTGAAAAGAATTGAGAAGGACAACTTATTTTTACAAACGTTTCTAGATGAGAGAGTACAATACTATGAAGTAACAGTGATTTCGACTGACACACTTGAAGACTTAGAACATTTTTTGAAAAGAAAATTTCGAGTTCTTAAAAACTGATTTTGCAAAAACACTTTGATTTCTCTGGAAAAATCTTGCTTTCAAAGTGAAAAGATGGGTTCCTTTTATAGAGAAAGCACACAAGAGGAGGCAAGCTAGGGTTTGTGAGTCAAAGCATTTGAAAAGAAACAGAGACTTTAATTTTCCCAAACTAGCACCAAAGTGGCTTGTTTCTAAAGATCAAAAAGGAGAAAAGAGAGTTTGTAGCTATCCTTAAAAAGCTCTTGTGTTTTCAGAAACAAAGAGGAGATGCCATTAATAAGAGGACAAACTTTTGTTAAAGAAGGAAAGACCCAAACCAAGTTCCATGGAAGGACAAACAAAACTTGTATCATGAAAAGGGAAATCTTTTGAAATAGTCTTTACAAACTCTTTTTAAACACCACCCTTTCAAATATTTCAAGATGTTAAACTGGTTTAAGAAAGCCCATTTGTAAAATATTTGAAATGAAAGTTTTGCTCCAAGTGTGAGGGGTCAAACGAGATAGTCAAGCATACTACTACCCGTTACAGGTAACGGTATGTCAGACTTTCACTATTACATGTATTCTACTCTTTCATCTTTACATAGGTTGACAAAACGACTCTAAATCTTGGGTAACAAATTATCAACCATTCTTGACTTTGACATTGATTAATTCTTGCCTGAGGAGGTTGTATTATTCCTGAAATGGTACACCTAGAAACACGATTAAATTGGGCATGTCATCATCAACAAATATGTCCTAACAATAGGTCAACAATGAATCTAACCAGTTTATCAACCCTTAAGTGAGAGTTTATTTTACTTTGATCAGTCATAGAGGTGTGACCTTTTAAGAGAGACATGCATATGAGGGGTGAGATGAATTGCCTTCACCCTCGCTTAGGGTTTGGTTGTTTTGTTATGAAGGTACAATATTCTAATAGGTGTGACCTTGTTAGAGAGAACTTTAGTCTTAGGAAGCGTATGGTTTAAACCTTGAAATCCACCTTTGTGTCATTAATCGTTTTCCTTCCCTTCGTTCATACCTTGGTTGGATTTAATTCTTAAGTATAAAAGTTTACTCGTTATTTCCTTCTCTTGAATACCTCCCTAATTCTAATATCACTTACTGGTGTTACTAGTTATCTTTATTATCTGACTCCTTTAATCTCACATCTCATCATGTTCATGTATCCCTTTGAAATTTCCTATCATCTCCTGACCTGGTTATTACTCTTGTTTCTGTTGGAATATGTGTCCTCCGACAATGATGCGATCACAACTGTCGATCATGATGATCACCTGTTTAAGTCTCATTTTAAGAATACATGTGGGAAGTAATATTTAACTGTTAACTGGTCCACACATATCGGTAATGATTGGCTGACTAGAGTTTGACATTACTGTCGTGCGACGGTGGTGATCAATTGATCCCCTTAGGTCAAACCAAAAGGGTAACACTCTTAATTGATTATTTAATTGATCGTATGACGATACGGGTTAATTAAATTACTTAAAATTGACGGACGATTTTGGAAGTAATATTTACGTATCTCGTTATAATTTGATTAAATAAGATACAGTCTAAGTAATCGAATTGTTTTATTACTTAGATGAAATTATTGTTTACGGAAACAATTGAAACAGAATGAATTGATTATTATAAATACAGAATGTTGTAATTTATGACTCGGGAACTCATTTCGGTACAAGTAATTATGAATTACTAGGTTAACTTTATAAGTGACATATTTTATTAATATGTTGATTTTTAATTGTTAAAAATACATTTTATATCCATAATGTCATGGAACATGTTACATGTGACAAATTGACAAAATAATGTGTAAAATGGATTTCCCATTTTACACTATATGTACCGAAATTTAGGGTGTATTAGGATAAATATTGTGTTGATTAATTGAGTGGAAAACATAATCATTTAACCTAATACATAGCCATGCAAACCTAGTTGTTTTTGTGAAGAGCAACTTGATCATGCATTGGCTAATACCACCCCCCCTACGCGGTTTTTCATAGAGAAATGCCAAAGGGTTTTTCTCTATAATTTGTCTAATATACACTACTTGAATGCCAGTGTATTTTTCATTCCATCATCTAAAAATATAGAGTTTTTAGAGAGATAAAAATCACTTCTTTTCTCCCTTCTCTTAACTGAAATTAAGAGACCAAAATCAATATTTTTGGGTCAATTTTATATAGATTAATATTGTTCTAGTATTAATAATATTAATTTTATTAAGAGGTTATCTTGGGTATTATTCCTTGGGAGGGATTCTATACTTTAATCCTTTGTTCATCCAATATTTGGAGAGCTCAAGAACAAGTGAGTAGGAGAACTCATTTGTGCCCATATATCCGATTTCTCAATGTAAGGAAAACGATTTCTTATTTATCTTTATTCATGTTTGCATGCATAGGATCCAAATTAATTTTATGACTAATTTAAATTGTAACATATAATAATATGTTGTAATAATGAGATATAGATTTCTAACAAGCGGTATCATGAGCCTTAGGTTGTTTGCATGCAAATCGGTTATAATTTTTCCGAGTTATACGATTAACATATAAAACTTGTAAATTTGTGTTTATCACGAAATCCATTATGCATGTTAAAGTTTCTGATCCTAAAATGGATTTAAGATATTTTGGTTAATTTATGGATTTTTATTGTTCATTTTATATAATAATGGCATTAAAAATGTGATTTTCTGATAAAAATGTCATTTTCGGACTAAAATTATCTAAACTTCGATTTTTCCAGTGGTTTTTGGATATGTTTCACATATATTATTTTTAGATGACCTGTAAATTTTCATAATTTTATGAGTTCTTATGCTCGAAATATGGATTTTTTATGATAAAATCGAATTTAAATGATAAAATAGGTTAATATAATAAATATTTCGAATCTGGTCATAGAAATTTAGTATGTTGTCACATGTAATTTTACAAGATGTGTGTAAAATAACAAGGCTATAATAAAGTCTTTATGCATGATTTATGAATTTTTGATGAAAAATAGCTTAAATAGTGACTTTAATTAGTGAATACTTGCTAAAACATGCTTCATGACTAAGGAAAAAGGTCACATGTTGCATTTTATTACCTATTTCAGATCTAAACTTGAAAAGTTAATAAATTTAATTTTTCTCATATTTTTTATGATAATAATGGATAAATCCGATAAACCGCAACATTGTTTTTCCCGATAAATTTCAAAATTTTTAACCTAAGTTTTTGAACATTATGAGTGTCATGGTATTTTTTCCAAAATGTTCATGAGTTTAAATTTCAAATTTCAAATTTATTTGAAATTTTTATGATTTATTTAGAGTTTATGGCATTTTATTGTAATTTTGAGTCCATTAATGAACAATTTTAAGAACTATAAGTTAATTATTGTCAATATGTTAGTGGAGACTAATTTTGAGTCCTAATATGGTTAGGGTAATTAACTAATACATAAATGTGATTTTATGTAATTTATTGTGATTTTAAAAGGTTTAATCACGCAAATCCGTAAAAACCGTTTAATATACGATATTGGCTCCTTAAAGGCGATTTAGCATAAAATTGGGCATGTTCATACATATTAAAATGCTGCATTTTTTTTTATGATTGTCATAATTTTATTTTATATAATTTTTGAATTATGTAATTTTACTTAGTATGGCCTTAATTTTTAATTGGTATTACCCGAAATGTATGGGAATATCGATTCGGTTGTAATTTATTGTGATCTCGTATCACCGTTTTGTAATTTAATAGATTTATTTTATTTTAATTACAAATGTATAATAGGAAATTATGTAATTTGTTATGTAATTTATTTATTCCAGAGTTCCTTGAAGACGGTGCCACTCAAGAAGGCGATCCATTAAAGACAGTGTTACCTCGAGATGCATGCCAAAACCGAAGTTCAAGGGACCAATGGAGTTGATTTCCGAATTTGTAATAGTTTATTAAATTTACTATTTTAGGAAGGCCATACTAGGATTTTATTTATGTTTTGCATTTTATTTATATGTTGCATGCATCGCTAAATCGCCATAACTAAAACATGCATTATCATTTTAATCGAGTATATCGACCGTGTCAATTACAATTATCGTAGTTCACCGCTTTAGTTCACTTAAAATGTGATAGATAATAAATTGACATGACCTCTCGCTAAAAATAAACAATTGAGACTTAGCCTTATAAAAAAGTAGAAACCATGAAAACCTATTTCGCGAGGGAGTGCACTCGGCCCTACCGGGGTACAAACCTTGTTACGTAGAGGAAGTGGGTGATAAATGTCTATCCACCGAATTCATGTTGATAAGGGATGAATCGGCCCTACCGTGCCCAAGTTGATGTGGATTTGGATCATGGACACATTTATTCGAAATTTGGATTGAGCTCAACGGAAGTATTCGTGACCGTAGTCGCATGTGTTCCGGGCTAAAGATAAATGTTAATGTAATTTTATCGACCAAGAGTTCTAAAAGTAGAATCGATTAAAGCGTTAATGCACCGAGTTATATTGATAAGGGAAGAATCGGCCCTACCGTGCCCAAGTTAATATGAATTTTGGTCTTGGAATCATTTATCAAGTTGGGTAGAGGTCACTAGATAAATGCAATAAAACTTGTTTAAATTAAATTAAATTTTTACGAGTATTATTATTTTGAAAACGACGTATGTTTTATTCCTTCAATTCTCGTTTTGTAGATCGCATCCATTTCTCATAACAAATGGTCACTCCAAACACCAACGCCACACCTCTCACTAATACTTCATGGCTCCGATCCTTCATGGATCATTGTAAACTTGAAAAGAATGGGTCAAATTTCTCAGATTGGGATGCCCAACTCAAATTAGCCGCCCAAGGTGACGACAAGCTTCGTTACCTCACCGAGGCCTCTCCACCCGAACCTAATGCTAGGTCGAGTGCCGCCACTAGGGAAGCATATGAGGCTTACCACAAGGAGTCCGCCGCAATAAAAAGTTTGTTGATTTTTGCGATGGAGGCGGATCTCCAAAGGAGAGTCTTTAAAATGTGCACCGCTAATGAAATCTATTCCAAGCTTGTGACAATGTTTTCACAAACTCCGAGGATCGTCCAATATGAGGCGGCCGCGGCATTCTTTGATCTCGACTTTAAGGAGGGCCAAAAGGTTAGCCCTCACGTGCTCAAATTAATGGAGCTACTCGAGACTTTGAAGATTCAAAAGGTTGAAATCCCCAAAGAACTCATTGTAGATAGGATTCTACACTTCTTATCCAAAGTCAAGGCATATGTTCAATTCCAGGTGAATTTTAACATGCAAGACAAGGACTTGTCTCTTGAAGAGTTGCACAAGTTACTTGTGCAAGCCGAAAGAGACATGGGGTTAAATGTTAACCAACCTAAGGATGTGCTTAACATAAGCACCAAGAGCAAGGGAAAATTCAAGAAGAATGGGAAGAAGGGTAAGAAGCAAGCTCCCACTTTCACCAAAGCTAAGACTTTTGAAGCTAGCACTTCCCAGACCACGAAGGGTCCTCTTGACAAATGCCATTATTGTAATGGTGTTGGACATTGGAAGAGGAATTGTTCCAAGTATCTTGGTGACATCAAAGCTAGAAAGATCACTCCAGTAGGTAAATGACTATCCTTTATTTTATGTTTCTAATTCAACTATGATATTGTGATACAAAGTTGTGATAATGTATCCCCTTTTTATTGTAAATAGGGCCTCCACCAAGCGAGGACAAGGGACAGGAAAAAGCAAGCTTGAGAAATCATCAAGAAGCTAGGAGTAGCTTCCATGAAGCTTGGCTTTTTATTGTCTTATTTTAATTTATGTTTCGGATTTTTAGAACTATTTTGATTTCCATGTTCGACATGGAAATGTTTGATCCTTTCTAAACAATTGTTGTATTTTGGATTATGGTGGATTGGTTTGCAACCCAAGTCACCCGTTTTATCGTATTTTCTTTGTTCCAAAAATTCGTCTTTATATGCTTGCTTATAGAAACATGTGATCATTCACTTAAAGTGATCTAATAGACAACTATTATGATGGGATTCATTATATGTCCACAAGCTTAAGGCTTGTGTATGATCAATTATGAAGTGATGATGAGTTGATGAACTCTCTTAAAAGAATGTCAATCACTAAGTACACTTATCAAATCTAAAACTATTAGTCCTTCTTACACTTCAAAAATTATTATTTGTGTCTCATAAGCTATCTTTGAATCTCTATTGTATTTATTCTAAAGATAGAGTGGGAGAAAAATGAAGACACAAAGAACACAAAGTAAATATGGATACTTGTGTAAATGAGTTCTACGCAAGAAAGAATGATTTGTATACCTATATAGATAGTGTACACGAATGATGAGATCTATGGTCTCGAATAGATGAAATCTACATGACAAAAGAGACCAAGTGAAGTAATCAAAAGAATATGTTCTCAAGATTACTACACGAGGAGACCAAAAGAATGTTTTGGAAGAAGAATGGCTAATGTAAAGTCTTATCAAGAGATTTGGCTAGTATATGAACGACTTTTGACCAATAGTTTCAGTATTGATATTTACTTAAGAGCCTAAATGAAACAAATTTGCATCCTCAAAAATAAATGTGATTTATGACTAAAAGTTGCAAAGAAAGATATGCCGATATCTACAAAAGCTAAATTAATTGTTAACCACGCTAGTGTCATTAATTAACCTCATTATGAAAATGAAATGGTTAAACCTCCTTCCGAAAAGGGTATTTTGAGAAGAACGTGTATTAGATGTAATTCACATTTAAATAATGACATTGCTACGCATCATTATAAAATGAATGAGTTAGAGATTAAAAATATCTTTCCATAAGTTTAAGATTGAAACGTTTTCTAAATAGGCATTTTGAAAGGATATGCTAGGAACATATATAGTTTTATTTTAATAACTTGGCAAAGCAATATATATTTCAATTCTTGAAATGTTTCGATTGAGTAGTCAATTGAGAAACATGTGGAATTGAGTGGGAGTTGGAAATTATCATGTGAAGACATGGAATTTAGTGGGAGCAATCATCTTGTAAAATTGATAACTCATTACTCATTGAGAATAACGAGCTAATACTATCTTTCACAAAGAAGTATTTGAGTTTTCAATTCTGGATGAAAATGGACTATGATGAATCCAATCATATCATGAGATGTTGGATAAGTATTGAGATATACACATCAAATCAACAAGAAACGTAGGTTATTCATATCGATGTAAATAGAATTACCATAAGCAGTCATGGTCATTCATTGAAGCTAAGAATGGTTGATCACATAATTATAAATTACTAATGTTTCCGCCATTAGAATAATCATGCACATGTCCAATAATGAATCATATGCATAAGAGCATGATGATTCATTGGCAAGCCATAGAAGAATCGTCATAAATTCTCGAGGAGAACTATTAAGCGATTCCAATGACGGACAGAACTCTCTGTTATGTGACAAGAGGTTGCACATATTGAAGTTCGATCAATCGTAAGGATTTATGAAAATCCTAAGCTATTCAAGCTAAAAGGAGAAATAAGAAGCTTTGAAAAATACTTAGTTGAAGTAAGAAGTTACTCAAAACTGATATTTTCTAATATGCTAGGACTTATGAGAAGGGCTAGGCTAATCATCTTGACAAATTGTTGCAAGACCCTGCAAAACGTATACCTAGTGCATTGCGAAATGGTAGAACACTTGATCAGTGCAAGTTATATCATCCACCACAAATTCGTTGGTTTTGTGATAAATAACAAGAAAGTTCTTTCAAGATAAAGAACCTAAACAAAGGTTGGGAACCTATATGTTTACTTGGTAAGGTTCATGCTATGAGAGATAACATGAATATAAAGGATAATACAATATAAGAAGTTTGAACACATGGACACATGGTATGTTAAACTTCTATTGAAATCGACTAGTGTTTACACACTTACGATATGCATCACAAGGTTGTAATATGGTATTGACTACCTGAATGTAATGTCGATATTTGTCGTTTGAGTTATTATTAACGTACCTTTTACTTTGTTACATCCAAACGGGTTGTAGAGACAATTGAAACCCATTAAAGTGAACACGGATTAGCATTGTATTCGCCCATAGTGACTTACATGAGGTGACATCTCGAAGTGACTAGAATGTGATGCGATTGATGGCAAGTTCAAGTCCCATGAAGTCATGTGAGATGACTAGTCGATCACATAGGCAGACTGTTAGGAACACTTTGTCGGGCCTTATGACCGCTTATAGAGTTCTGGCAAATTTATATAGCCTGGTCGTGGCGAGTGCTACTATAGTATTCTAATAAGTCGATTCTTTTGACTAAAAACTGTTCGCCTAAGATGGCACAGTTTCAGATTAACTTTGATTTGTGTTACTACGACCTTCGTAAATGGGGTCAAATGGGCATATTTTGGGTTATGATGGCTGTGGCTAGTCGAAGGGAATGAGTGCAATAGGAATTGTCCACCCCTAGTCAGGGTTATAACAATATCTCAGGGCCACTCGAGGAGTAATGAACTGGAAATGCGTGGCCACGCTCGGAAGATATCTATGGTAGATATATCCGGTCAATCAATTATTCTCCATATCGAGGAAACCACTCTCGATATGATCACTTGCAAGTACGACCTGAAAGACACCTTACATTGAGTGGGAGATAGTAATAGGACAAGAGAATTGGTGATGCACACTTGTCGAGGACAAGTGGGAGATTGTTGGAATATGTGTCCTCCGACAATGATGCGATCACAATCAAGCGATCATGATGATCACATGTTTAAGTCTCATTTTAAGAATACATGTGGGAAGTAATATTTTATCACAATCGGTCCACAAATATCGGTAATGATTGGCTGACTAGAGTTTGACATTACTGTAGTGCGACGGTGGTGATCAGTTGATCCCCTTAGGTCATACCTAAAGGGTAACACTCTTAATTGATTATTTAATTGATCGTATGACGATACGGGTTAATTAAATTACTTAAAATTGACGGACGATTTTGGAAGTAATATTTACGTATCTCGTTATAATTTGATTAAATAAGATACGGTCTAAGTAATCGAATTGTTTTATTAATTAGATGAAATTATTGTTTACGGAAACAATTAAAACAGAATGAATTGATTATTATAAATACAGAATGTTGTAATTTATGACTCGGGAACTCAATTTGGTACAAGTAATTATGAATTACTAGGTTAACTTTATAAGTGACATATTTTATTAATATGTTGATTTTTAATTGTTAAAAATACATTTTATATTCATAATGTCATGGAACATGTTACATGTGACAAATTGACAAAATAATGTGTAAAATGGATTTCCCATTTTACACTATATGTACCGAAATTTAGGGTGTATTAGGATAAATATTCTGTTGATTAATTGAGTGGAAAACATAATCATTTAACCTAATACATAGCCATGCAAACCTAGTTGTTTTTGTGAAGAGCAACTTGATCATGCATTGGCTAATACCACCCCCCCTACCCGGTTTTTCATAGAGAAATGCCAAAGGGTTTTTCTCTATAATTTGTCTAATATACACTACTTGAATGCTAGTGTATTTTTCATTCCATCATCTAAAAATATAGAGTTTTTAGAGAGATAAAAATCACTTCTTTTCTCCCTTCTCTTAACCGAAATTAAGAGACCAAAATCAATATTTTTGGGTCAATTTTATATAGATTAATATTATTCTAGTATTAATAATATTAATTTTATTAAGAGGTTATCTTGGGTATTATTCCTTGGGAGGGATTCTATACTTGAATCCTTTGTTCATCCAATATTTGGAGAGCTCAAGAACAAGTGAGTAGGAGAAATCATTTGTGCCCATATATCTGATTTCTCAATGTAAGGAAAATGATTTCTTATTTATCTTTATTCATATTTGCATGCATAAGATCTAAATTAATTTTATGACTAAATTAAATTGTAACATATAAGAATATGTTGTAATAATGAGATATAGATTTCTAACAGTTTCCATAGTGGAGTGATGACATTGTTGGGTACGTTGTAGAGTGAGTGAGATGCTCTTTGAGGATTCTTTGTGAGCCTTGATTTCGTCGAAATTAGATTAGTGGAACTTGGATTAAGTCGAGTAAGAAAAGTTGTATGACAAACCTATTTACCTTTTGGTTGGTGGTCTTTATAATTTGGGATCATCTATGCTTGTGAATTCGGGTGTGAATAAGATTTTATTTGGAACGTTAGAAAGTATAAGGAACTTGGGATTATGATCTTTGATTAAGGATTTTGCCATGGTGAGAACTCATAGTGGTCGATAGTTAATTATGAGTGTTACTCTTTTAGTAGTTTTAATCTTGTTTCGTGGAAATCGTTTGTAGATGATTTATATTTGAGAGTTATGGAATCACAATTGCGGTGGAGTACCTTGACCCACGGGATAGCATAAGAGGAAAGTGTGTAGGTGTTTCGAGGAAATCTTCGGAGGTAATATGGCTGTGAGATTTATTTTATTGGGAAGTTTTCGAAACCGTCTAGGCTGATGTTGTTATTTGAGATTCGAGTACTTGACGTTTCCTTGCCGTCTAACTCCCTTTCTTCTTTTACCATAAGTGTCACCGTTCATACCTCTCTTCCTCGCTTCATCATACTCCTCCTTTAAGTTTGATGCTCGTAACCTATGAAACTCTATCTTTGACATCCTTGTTGACCTGACTTCAATTCTTACCCTAGGAAGTTCTTCAGAGCTCTTTTTGTTGGTTAAGTTTGAACTCTCATAGCTTACTTTGTTTTTTTATGATGTCTAAGTTACTTTTCTTTTGTCCAATTTCTAAACTTTCAAGCTACCAGTTTTGATTCGTTGTTAAGAGTTGATGTTACTTTTGCAAAACCTTACCTATTTTAAAGATTTGAAAATGAAAATTCGATTTAATTCCATATTTGTTCTTTGAGTATAGATTTCCTTATCATGATTTTAATTGCTAAACCTGTGATTTCTTTCAATTTTATCCAATTTCTGTTAACTTTGATCTATTTATGATTTCTTTGTCAAAGTATAATGTCATATTTTCAGGAATTTGATTCCCTTTTGAGTTAAAAGTGAAACCTTTATCTCTATTTTGGCTTTTGCAAGAGAAAATTTGACCGGATTATCTTTTTCTTTTGATTTTAACGTTGATCGGATGTTAGAACTCGTTATTAGAGACGTTTAATAACTTGTTCTACGCTTGTCGGTGAGAGATATTTGTTTTAAATTTGTCTTTGACTTGGAAAGTTAGCGTTCTTGTGTGCACGACAAGAGCAATTTCGTTCCATGAATGAGACCTACACTTTTGAAAACTTTTCATTAATGTTTTTGAAAGTGTTTTGAGATTTTGATTTATACAAATGATTTGCCTTTCGACCTGGTTCTGTCGGAAAATTTTATTTGAAAACTTTTGAAAGAATTTTGATTCTTACGATAAGTAACCTTTTAAATGTTTTGTTACCGATTCCAAAATTCCAGTTTTATTTTATATAACCCTTCATTTCTACTTTCAAGTTTCGAGGATGAAACTTTTTAAAAGATGGGGTGATTGTAACACCCGCGAATTTCCCATTTTGACATTTAAAATTTATTAAAACGTTTGATTACTTTATTTTATATTTTTGAATTATTCAATTTAATTTAATTTAATGTCGAACACGATTTTTATAAAAGTAATATATAAAAGCTCATTCATATAAAAGTACGTATTATTAAATTATATTCTTGAGGCATAATTTATGTAAGAATATACGTATATATATTTTGGTTGGGCAATAATAATGACCGTAATAATAATAATTTCCGTCTTAATTCTCGCCTAGCATAAGACCGTCACATTTCACTTTGTACCTACTTTAATTCGGACCAACCAAAAATCGACAACATGCTCACCTACCCTCTTACACCCTACCTTTTAATATCTCTTTTCTATATTACTATATACTATTATATATTATTATTATTATTATTATTATTATTATTATTATTATTATTATTATTATTATTATTATTATTATTATTATTATTATTATTATTATTATTATTATTATTATTATTATTATTATTATTATTATTATTATTATTATTATTATTATTATTATTATTATTATTATTATTATTATGTATATTACTAGTATTATAAATATTATTGTTGTGGTTATCATTCACCCGTCCCCACCCCTGCTTCTCCTCATTTCTTCTTCTTCATTTGGAAACAACGAAAGAGCAGCAGCAATAACAACAATGCACAAACTGAGTCGTACACTACATTTCCGTCAACCTTCCAACCCCAATCCCGCCTCCGTTTCTTAACCTTTTCCTCTAATTTTTGCACCATTCTCTTCCTTATTTCCTCCTCCATTTTCTAAGGTAAGAAAGTCTTGTCTTTGTGATGGTTTCGAATTTTTCCGTCTTATAAAAGTTGCGGTTTTTGTCTCAAACCTTTCATTTTCTTGATCCATGACGAAGGTTTCGAAGCCCCTATGGTAGACTCAAGCTTTGGGGGCCATTTATTCGAAGAAATTACGAGGTAACGGTGATAGGTTACTCGATAAAAACGTCGAAATTTCGTCTTAAATGTCGTGTTATGTGTCTTGTTTTATAAAGTTCTGTTCTTTACACCTTTCCTCATTTGTATGCTCAATTTTTATCTCGCCATTTCTGTCTTTATGCTCGGATTCGCTGGTTGTGTTCATGAAGATATTATGTTGAGGTTCCGTCTTAAAATAACGTCTGAATCAGACTGTTTTACATGGATTTCGAGCTGGGTTAAGTTAAGCTTGGTGAGTGTTATTCATGTTTAGCTGCGTTTTACTTCCGTCTAAATCCTAATTTATATTCTGTCTGAAAACTGAGCTGGTATGGGCTGTCGATTTCATATTAAAACCGTGACATGGGGAGTCCGTGAGACTGTTTTGGGACGGGTGTGTATGAGTGGGCTTTGGCGGGTGTTTGTGGCTGTTCTTGGCTGACTTTGGGACGTGAGTATGGTTGTTCAAAGTTCACTCTTTGAGTCGTGGTCTGGAAGTTTGTTTGGCTTCACATGCGTTTGTTTCAATAATTCAAATTTCCGACTCGTGTTTTATATTACGTGACTCGTTAGATATCGTTCTTGGACATGTTAATTTAATTGGACTTATCATAATCTTTTACTTCGGCTTGACATAATTGATTTGTTAGGCTTGACATATTATATTTGTTGGGCTTGAAATTATTTATTTGTTGGGCTCATTTGATTTAGTTTGTTGGGCTTACTATGACGGACTTTGCGGATTCCTCATAATTCAATTATTAGGCTTGTTATATTTTACTAGTTGGACTTGTTGTATTTAAATTATTGGACTTCACATTATAAATTTATTGGGTCTTACATGATCAGATGGTTGGGTTTCACCTGATTTAATTGTTGGATTGTACACGAGTAATATGTTGGGTAATATGCCTTGTTTTTGGGCTTAATGTGATTCAGTTACTGGGCTTCTCTTAGATTGCCTATTGGGCTCATAAGTAAATCATTTGGGCTAGGTCATACTTTATTCCGTAATTTCACATAACGTAAATTATCCACTATCACTTGTTGTATTGTATTTAACCGACATGTTAAATTATGAAATGAAATATTTATTAATATAATACAAGTATGAGATATTTATTATAAATAAGTACTTGTAAGATTCATATCCTTGATAATGTCTTGCATTGTTTGGTTGTGAGAGTCTTGGTCCTATCAGATACTAGAGGTGAGCTATAAGCCCTCTAGTTGCGATATGATCGTCGGAATTGATGTTCCCATCCGTACTTATGGTGAGATGTAAGCCATAAGTCTGAATGTGACATTAGTGATCCCGTGTTATGTGACATTCTATCGTGTCTATATTTGCATAATCATCCTTACTCTTATTGTGACTCAAGTGTGATGTTTTATATTGTGCGACTACTTGACATTCCTTATTTCCCCTTTCGGACCTTTGGTTGCGGATATTTGTGCCATGTTTCCGGATTGGGTTATCTTTCCGCCTCTTCGGACCTTTGGTTACGGACTGTGTGCCATGTTTCCGATTTGGGGTTACTCGACCTTTGGTTACGGTTTGTGTGCCATGTTTCGAGACTTGGATGCGGATAGGTCACTGCATCTCGAATCGGGTGACGTCCATCCCGAGAGTCTGGATCTAGGTTTAGACTAGGACCGTATTATGATCGTCGTCCTACCAGGAGGTTGGAGTCTAGGATGTAGTCTTGTGTGTAGTATCTCGGACATGCTTTAAAAGTAGCCTCTGAGCCGGATACTCCGTCTACACGTTGTGTTGGTCTTACACTTGTGAGTCGTGTCAATATGAGTTGGTTGACTTGGTTATTCGTCCTCTTGATTGCATGTTTATTCTAACGCATTATGCCTTTCTCATCATGATTACTTATTATGCTCCCCTTGTTCTTTATTGTTCATATATGTTGCATGACCAATATGTTTAATTAAGTGTTTGTTTACTTGCATTTCGACATATTGTGGCTGGGAGAACCTTGAGTTACTCCCCACTTACTGTAGCGTTCATGTTTACATGAATGACAGGTTGTGAAGATGCTTACGTGAAGAAGACGTGTGGGCTAGCGAGAACTAAACCCTTGGACCTTAGTTTGCTAGTTTAGGAACCCTTATATGTTTATTCGTGGGATATCTTTTCCCCGCTTTCTAGACTTGGGTTGTAATAACCTAAGTTTGCCTATTATCGTATTTGTTTCATTTCATTTTTGGCACCCGCGTGTTAATCTTTAACTAGTAATATTAAATTTCCTCTTTAATTTATTAGTTGTATTTTCCACGTTATCGCGGGGTGTCACACATCTCTAACTACAAAACAAAAAACGAATACCCGCCCAATTCTGATCCCAGAGGACAAAGTGTCATCCGACTACTCGCATCACAATTCGTGATAAACCAAGATCAACTATACAAAAGAACACCTCAAGGCATCCTTCTCCTTTGCATTGACCATACCAAAGCAAAGAAAGTCATAGAAGAGGTCCACGACGGAGAGTGTGGCCCACACATAAGCACAATGATGCTAGCCCAAAAAATCATACGGTTAGGCTGCTATTGGACCACCATAGAAGCCGATTGCAGGAACGACGTCAAACACATCCACAACTGCCAAATCTTCGCCAACGTACAACACATGCCACCATCCCTCCTATACACCATGACATCACTCCGGCCTTTTTTGATCTGGGGCATCGACATCATCGACAAAGTCAACCCTATAGGCACAAAAAGGAATTGCTTTGTACTCGCGCAATCGAGTACTTTACCAAGTGGGTAGAAGTACAATCATACGCCGTCTTGACACCCAAGCAGGTAGCCAAGTTCATCCAAGATAACATCATTTGCAGATATGAGGTACCTATGAGATCATCAGCAACCCGGGTTCCCACTTTTGAGCTGAAGCGCAAGCCTTGCTAGACAAATACAAGATCAAACGACACTGTTCATCTCCATATCGTCCTCAAACAACGGAGTGGTAGAAGCAGCAAACAAAACACTTGTCATAATCATCAAGAAAATGCAAGACAATTACCGCGATTGGCCGAGCAAACTCCCGTTCGCACTCTTGGGATACCAGACCTCCATCCGAACACCCACAGGAGCAACGCCTTTCTATCAACCATATGGTATGGCGGCAGTACAACCAGTAGAGCTCGAGGTCCCATCTCTACGCATTCTACTAGAAAGTCAAGTCCCGGAGGCGGAATAGGTCCGTCAACGATACGCGCAAATCTGCAACAAATTAAAGAAAATCTGCTTGGGTAACTCTAGTTGGGCTTGGAGGAAAATCTGCCAAACTAAAGAAATGTTCCTCAATTCTTATCAGCAACAAATTTGGACATCAGACAAGGGGTACACCATAGCAAGGGGCTACGAAATGATAAGACTCGGGGGATAAGATTAGTGGTCCGCTCTCATATGGAACAAGTTTCGACGATTCCTAAACATGGTTTTTTAGCTTGGATATATCACCACAACAGTCTTAATACCAATGAAAAACTGCATAAGCTAGGTAATTCTGAGACAGATACTGTTGTATATGTGGTATGGCAACAGAAAGCTCCAAGCATCTCTTTTTTGAATGTGTATACAACAGACGAGTTCTTCAACATCTTGAAAAGATGATAGGAACCAGATTCCCGCACACGGACTCCATCACCTAGAGATTAAATTTGAAAGGCTCAGATTTGTGGACTAATGGGATTAATGCATTCTATAATGCAAGTATTCACTACATATGGAGGCAAAGAAATCAAAGCAAACACGAGCTTACCATTTTGCATCCCCTGCAAATTGGCGACAACGATATGCAAAGAAATGAAGATCCACATCTTGAGCTACCAGCCGATTGTGATGGGTAATCAAGATAGAAGCTTAATGGATCGATTAAAACAGCTGCAGGTTTGATCGTAGATTGAAGATGAAAGAGATTAGATGAAGGATTGTGACGATTTGGATGAGGGATCTGTTTTTGTTGTCTAAACTAGGGTTCTATCCCTTTTTGTTTTTGTTGATGACCAGATAATGGGTCGACCCATGTTTGTATGAGGTTGGTACGAGGGTTTGGTTTATTCCGAATCTCGTGTTGTATGGTGACGGTTTTTTTTCTTTAATATACTTATATTTTATCGAAAAAAAAAACCGATACGCGCAAATCATCCTCCTGGATGATTGTCGACTTAGCGCCTTGCACAATGTCCAGCTATAACAACGACGTATACAATGAGCAATCAACAAGAAAGTAACACCTAGAAACATCAAGGAAGGCGACTTGGTTCTCATGTCGGCTCAAGCACCGTTACATGCCGATCCGAGGGAGAAATTCAAACCCAATTGGGCAGGACCATACCTTGTCAAGAAGATTCTTTCGGGGGGCGCAGTGAGATTGAGTGACCTAGACAGGGATGATTTTACAAACCCAACCAACCTAGACCACCTCAAGAAATACTACCCTTGAAACCTAGCGCCGACAACCTTTCCCTAGTAACGACAACCTCTCTCTAGTCTTCACGACTAGTGACCGCACCCAGCTCTCAAGTCAATTCCTCAAAAGTTCTAATTGAAAATTGCACGTTTATCGAGTCTAAGCCATGACACCTTGCCATGTTTGTATAGCTTTTGACCTGTCAAAGCCACCATCCATTTATACAAACCCAAACACCTGAACTACGAGCATGGTTTGATTTCTTCTCTACAGACGAATACGTAGGTAATCCTTTCTTACACAAGAAGGACACAACCACACCAGCACCACAAAAATAACAAAAAACAACAACCTATACAAATCTCAAAAGCAAAACCAAAGCCACAAACTTATACCCTTTACTCACTCAAAAGAAAAACAACAAAAAACGAAGAGCCTTTATCCCTATTCAAAATAAACCCCCTTCACATGTGCAAAGTTTAGGATAATTCAAACCGAATTTCCTTGGCAAAATGGATGGAAAAACAACAATGAATGTTCACAACATTTTCAACATGAGTAACCTCTTATTTAATTAATAATAAGTAGGATTACAAACTTAGCAACAATGAAAGCTAAGCAAGTTCATAACTTGCAAAGCTAGAGCATCGACTAGGACATTCTCTTACATGATAAGACATAATCCATACACCTAACACAAAATAACATAACTAATATAACATAATAAACATACAACACATAAACACACTCTAATACAACATAATAATAATAATAATAATAATAATAATAATAATAATAATAATAATAATAATAATAATAATAATAATAATAATAATAATAATAATAATAATAATAATAATAATAATAATAATAATAATAATAATAATAATAATAATAATAATAATAAAAGGTTATTTAATAGGAATACTACAAACTATGAGGGGTCTTCTCAAAATATTCGAAACTTCATTTAATTTCAGAATAAAATGAACTATTAACTACTCTTCTCGTAATAGACTTGGGTGACCTACTACCTATTAATCAGGTCATCTTTTAAAAACTCTCATTAGTATCACCTTTTCCACCATTAACAACCAAACATCATCAAAATCACCTTCTATGATTATCACCTTATTAGTATAACAAATTTTTTTGGGATATTCTACGGTGTACCCCCCAAATTTTTCCGTATTCTATGTTGTACCCCTGGATTTTTGAAATTCTATGTTTTACCTCTAAATTTGTTACTTATTTCTTCATCTTGACCTTTTTCAAATCACTATAAAATTTATCACTATCAAACAACCGTACTTTGACATTTATTTGGACTCATTAATGTTATATCACCATCCTATATGAGAAGCATCACAAATCACTTTTACTAAGCACAAACTACTAATGAAAACATTCATTATAAAGGATGAAATAATAATGGTGATTTGATGAATTTGAATTAAATTCGTATACTATTTGGTGGGTTAATGGGTAATTCGGCGAACTAATAAGTAAATGAGTAATTTATCGAGTAATTGGAATAGTAAATACACGATTAATAGATAAAATAAAAAAACAAAGTTAGCCAACACAATAAATAAGGTTATGGTATAGACTAATGTATATAGTTTAGGGGTACAGAATAGAATTTCGAAAATGTAATGGTACAACATAAAAAACTGAAAAATTTAGGGGTACAACATAGAATATCCTAATTTTTTTGTTCTTTTGGCTAAAATGTAAACTTTTGTATAGATATGAAAAATATACAAATCAGGTGTCAAACAATTAGACTTGCAATTGAAAGTCCAACCATAAACACCAATGAAACGCAGAACATAAGATTGAGATACATCAGCTCAAAATTCATCTGACATCATCATCCTCATCTCGAGTCAACAGTAGCGCGACATAGTAGCATTTAAAAACAAAATGATGATCCATTATTGATTCAACGGGGCTTCTCCTCAAACTGCTCTACATATTCCGTACTCCATTCATCTACACTCAATCACCTCTGCTCAAAATTGATGATCCATCGCTGGTCACGAGGGCCAATCGGTCTTTTAATTAGAGGTTTGCATCTTGCTTGCACCAAAATTTTATTCAAACTCCCATCACCATTACCACCGAAGTCATTACAAAACTCACATTAGTATCACCTTCTTCACCATTAGTTTAACATCATTAACCTAACCACCTCCATTATTACTGGCATAAATCATCAACACCATTACCATTTGCCTTAACCGCGACATCCTTTGCGTCTAACCTTCTTCACCTTGAACCACTTGTTGCGAGGTGAACTAAAGCGGTCAGATCTGGAAGTTTCGCCGACATATTCACGATTTAATTAAGGAGTAATTGTCTTTAGATCTGTGGACTTGGTTCTGGTTTCTGAAATTAAGGGTAGATCGGCAAAGGTGAGGGGGTTAGAGGCTAAATTTGACGGACACTCGGGCTCACATTATCATCGAAATCATCAAAGAAAGAACGGTTTGCCTTGGCTGCATCTCGGTATTTCAAGTCATTGACTTCATCTTTACGGAACATTAACATTGCCACTAAGGTGGAAGCTCTAGACCACTTGACATAAGCGGGAGTCACCCATGTAGTAGGAGTGGGATTAGGCATCTCCCAAATCAGTCGGGCGGCCCACCACCTCTCAAACCTGTCCACTAGCTCGGAGGTCCGAAACAATCTCTCTTGAACCAACGTGTCTTGAGCGGGAATCTTTTGTTGACGACCCATTTGCCTCATGACTCGGTCCGGGTTGATAAAGGAGACAATCTTCAAGCCGAAAACCATCAACGAGCAAGGATATTCGGCCGGAACGGGCAAACCCGAAAACAACCGGAAGTGCCACCACGGCACGACCCAACGGACAAGAGGGCCACCCTCTTCTATCAACCTCGAGGTCCAATAAGCCTCGGTGAAAGCAAAGCTATTTGAATACAACTTGTTCCTCATGGTATAGTGACGAAATGAGTACACATTAGCATCAATCGGAGGCTCGATCAATCTAAGCCTCTCCATAAGCCAAACCTAGAGAATTCTTGAAGACCCGGACCAAGGCAAATCTTCATGAGATTTCTTCTGATCCAATGCTTGCACAATCTCACGAAGTATCAAGCAAGAAGGATCTCATCCATGTTCTATTTGCTCAATAACATGAATAAGGGTTATGCTACTGTATCAACTTGACCCCTCTTTCTTCAACACCTTCACAAAGAGGTAAGCATGAACTAGGCAAAAAGCGCTCTTCGCTCAGATTGACTTAATGAATACCAAGTTTGCTTACGACACATATCATTTTAACTACAATGCAATTCTGAACGAATATGAGGATTTTGACTTGAGTGATTTCCCACCTCATTTAGCCAAAGATCTCGACAAACGCGAACTTAGGACACCCATCATTGAGGATACTGAACCCATAAACGTAGGGACTGACCAAACACCTCAAGAACAAAAGATAGGGACCACCCTCAACCCTTCGGAAAGACAGCAATTCATCGACCTCTTGCTCAAATACAAGGGCGTACTCGTTTGGTCCTACAAAGATATGCCTGGGATTGACAGGGAGATCGCAGAACACAGGATACCCATTAAGCTTGAAGCCAAGCCCGTGAAGTAAAAGTTGCGCCGCATGCGCCCTGAATGGGCATTGAACATCAAAGAAGAGGTTGACAAGCAATTCAAAGTCGGATTCATAAAAATTTCTGAGTATTCCCACTGGGTGCCTAACATAGTCCCCGTACCCAAAAAGGACAGGAGAATCCGGGTCTGCTTTGACTTCAGAGACATGAATAGGGCGAGTCCAAAGGACAACTTCCCCTTATCGCACGTCGACATCTTATTGGACAACACTGCCGAACACACCCTTTTATGATTCATGGACGGTGTTTTAGCAAGATCTCACGCAAGGGAGAAATTCCTGCCAAGGATATTTTAGCTGGGTACTCTAGCTCTGAATATTTCCTGGATAGATAATACAAATAGAAGATAAATAAAGTGCAAATGAGACAATGATTTATAAGTGGAAAAACCCTTTAGAATTAGGAAATAACTACGGGCACCAAGCCAGGAGAGATTATTATTATTTCTAATATGATTTTGAGTACAATATTAGAGAAGTGGATAGCTAGAATGTATGTAGTTGTTTATGTTGTTTGCCTTGATTCTCGTATTTATAGTGACAATATGAGGGGTTAACGGCTCCTTCCCCATAACTAGGTAGTTGTTGGGCCTTAGGCGGCAGTCTTCCTAAAATCTCGCTTGACTGGTCTGACTTCAACAACTATCTTCTATATATTAATTCATGGTTGTTACTCGTCGTTCCTAAATGTTAGCCGTTTGAGACTTGTTCTCCCTAGAATATAGGAACAACTTCTCCTTTGTCCAATTTGTCACGTGCTTAATAGGCTTAGTATCCAATGTTTGCTTCATCCTGGTCAATGCTCAGGCCAAGCTTTGTATGGGAGGAAGTGTCGAAGCCCAAAATGTCGGGATGATAGCACCGAATCCGTCTTATTGGGAACCCAAATGATCTAAGACATGATAAACCAAGTACATGTAATCCGAGAAAAGATGAGAGCGGCGCAAGATAGGCAAAAGAGCTATACCGACTTGAGAATAAGCGACATTGAATTCGCGGTGGGAGACAACGTTCTACTCAAGGTTTCTCCGATAAGGGGTGTGATGAGGTTCGGGAAGAGAGGGAAGTTCAGCCAAAAGTTCATCGGCCCGTATGAGATATTGGATAGGGTCGGGAAAGTGGCCTAACGTTTAGCATGAGCACTTCCCCCGGCACTTGACCATGTTCACTGATGCGTGTCTTTTATATGATGTTTTACATCCCATTTTACACGCATTTCAGAGCTCATTCATGTAGTTTATGCTGCATTTCTCCCTATTTCCGTCTACTTCCGTATTTTGTACATTATTGCAGAAATGTGAAGAATCCAACGGAAATCGAGCTAAATCCGTCCCCGAGTTTCCTGCATTGCATATTACGTGAAGTATTCACCCAAGGAACGAGCTTGGTGCGCAATTCAAGGCCCAAAAGACAAGTCCACGAGTTTATAGAAATCTAGTAGCAGCTTAATCAGTCGATCGACCACCTCCATCAGTCGATCGACCAACCATCGGGTACGAAGCTATTTTGACATCAGACATCGATCGATCGACCGAAAACTTGATCGATCGACCAAGACGCTATTCCGCATTTAGAATTAAAAGATCGAGATTTATCAAGCCCACTAGTTACTAGGTTTAGGAATTATGTTACGTATACTCTCTTTCTAACGTAACCTAATTCATTCATTTATCATCAAGCATTATTCAAAGAGTTTTACATTGAGTTTTACATACAGTTCTTTATAATTAATTAGGGTTTGGGATTATTGTTGAGCATTGGATCTCTTGTTCTTATTAACTAATCTTTCCTCTGCAAATTCGGTATTCATCTGCCCTAATTTCAGTTTATTGCTTTATTTCATCATTAGTGTAGAATTGATAGTTAGATTCCCGCAACCAATTTTATCGTTTATGTTAATTGTTTACTTTATCGTTTCAAGCATGAATTCATTAATTCTTATCGTTAATGTTATTGTTTTCACCATTAGCATGAGTAGCTAGATTATTTGTGCTAGGATGTAGTTGAATTATAGCATAGGCGGCAATAGATTGAACACGACCTGATTCGCGTGTCAGTCGATCGACTGACATTCTTGGTCGATCGACTGACCTCGTGAGGCTACCCTTCGTTTTAATTGATTTTAATGTTGTATTTAACGAATCGAATGCATGCGACCAGTTAGATGCTTAATTTATGACTGACCCATTAGATCGAAAGATAGGGAAAGTTATTTGACCACCAATTAAGATGACTAAACTGTGCTGAGATCGAAAGATAGGTATAGTTTAGACCGTTAGTCACTTTTCAGGACGAGAGTCAGTATTAGTGATATTAGGGATCTATAGCAAGATCGAAAGATGCTATTTTTTAAGAGTGGACCAAGAGGACCTCTTGTTTCCCGCCTCACTTGTGTTCAATTTAGACCTGTTTAGTATGCTGCCGCCGAAGCTTTAATGAACCGACCATCCTAGTACCTCTTCTTTATCTGTCTAATCCGTCTTTCTAGTTTATTATTTACTCTTAGCTGTAGACCAACTCAAATCAACCCCCATACTTGTTACCTTAGACTGAATTTAGACAACTAGAATTTACATCTGCCTTTCTGTGGTTCGACCCGACTGCCGCTAGCTATAGTTGTAGTTGGAAATTATAAATCTTATTTTTGACACCTCACGACGGGTATCAAATTTTAGCGCCGTTGCCGGGGAGGCAATAGTTCTAATTTTTAGTTGTTTTAATTTTAGTCTTTCTTAGTTTAAGGGACTTCTGTTCCTTAAACTTTTCTTATATTCTTTTTGTAGTTTCTTCTTATGCGCAGATCACGGGGTGGTGAACTAGTACCATTTGATCCTGAGATAGAGAAATCTTTGCGTGAGTTGAGACGAACACAAAGGGTATTACCGACAGAGGAAGAGCTGAGTACTCTGTCATGCTATTATGAGAACGACCTGTTCGAAGAAGACCCACATTCTTCACCCGTTTCCACTTCTTCAGCCGAGACAGTCACTTCTCCAGAAATTCTAGTCATGGCCGAGGAAGCGAGTATAGCTAGTCATTCTGAGCCGACAGCTGAAAACTTATATAAGGGGTTCGAATTACCAGGAGATGCCAGGAAGTTCGAACCAAAGCCTTCATACATCAATATGGTTGAGAGAAACCGATTCGGGGAGCTGCAAATGAAGATGCACTAAGCATATGGAGACCTTTATCGACTCATCGTTGCTCCATACCCCCACCCTCCGGCGTGACCCAAGACCAGATCAAGGAGACCATGTTTATCTTCTCCCTTCGTGATGCTGCAAGGGAGTGGTATAGAGATCAGGACCGAGCCGTTCATGGGATCACTGACTGGAATTACTTGGCATTGGCCTTCTACAAGAAGTACTTTTCTGCTTCTAAGACGATTCCTATTAGAGCCCAAATCACAAGTTTCAAACAAGGGCCGGATGAGAACTTCCACGAGGCATGGGTCCGATTTAAGAAGCTGGTGCGAACCATACCGCACCATGGTTTTGAAAAATGGAGCTTGTGCAATCATTTCTATAATGGGTCAGTATGACGATCGAGGGGCTATTTTGGATGTCATGACCAATGGCCGATTTGCTGAAAATTTGGGAGCAACCAAGGGGTGGAAGATCATTGACGATCTAGCCACTTACAAGGCTGAGTATGGTAATTCCAGAGGGAACCAGAGGAGAGCTGCTGAATATTCCTCTGTTGCTGCGCTTGAAGCTCTTACTACGAGATTTGACAAGTATGAACTAGGAGGAGCTTCTAAAGGTGGGATGTACCAAGTAAATGATGTGTCAGACGGTCCTTTCGTCTGCGAGAGGTGTGGAGCTGAGGGACACGTTTCGAAGAACTGCCCTAGTCCCTTTGAGTCTTGTGCTGCCATTCAACACTATAGGCAGACAAACACCTACTATGAGCCGAATACCCATCCAAACTTGAGTTGGAGGAGCCAAAATGTCCTGAACCCAACTCAAGCTCCGCTGCAGTAGCAACCTTATATACCTCCTCATCAAAAACAACAACAATATCAGAAACCTCCCTATGTGCCGCAGCAGCAACAATCGCAAAATTCTGAATTTTCCGAGCTTAAGAACTTGTTGCTAAAGGAGTCCCAAGCAAGAGAGGCCGGGATAAAGCTACTAGAGAGCCAAATTGCTCAATTGGCTAGCAAAAGTAACACTCGAGCTCCGGGACACTTACCGACCCAAACTGACCAAAAGGAGACCTTAAATGCCATCACTTTAAGGAGTGGGTCCACCCTTGAGGGTCCTGCCATGGTCGAGGACGCTGTTGAAAAAGATGAGCAGGAAACAAGTCAAAAGAAAGCTTCAACGAATAAATCAAAGAAAAAGGCGTTTACCAGGTATATCACCGATCGATCGATATACCCGGCCGATCGACCGATATGCGGGTTACTGAGCTCGAATCGTTTCATCTCGATCTATCGACCGAGCAAGGTGGTCGATCGACCGAGGTCACTGCTGATGTCGAGGAATTTCGTCCTTCAATGCCCGACAATTTGAGAGACCATTTGTTCCGGGGTTCGACAGTCCCGAAGACATTAGGACAAGACCCGAGTGCTGATGGGTCAGTCTCGGCCCCGAAGTTCGATACGACGACGGTTAATGGCTCACATTTGAGACGGTCTGAAGAGGGGTCAAGCTTCAACAAAGAGAAGGTGACGGACTTTCAGCCTAAGTCCACAGATACCGGCACGCGCGATTTAGAGGAGAGGGCTAAGGTACTTCTTACAGCCCCATATCCGGAGATACTAGTGCCGACAAAAGAACAGGTATCTTTCACTAAATTTGAAAAGGTTATCCGTAGTTTGAATGTGCAAGTACCCTTCCTTGAGTTGGTCAATCAAGTGCCTGCATACCTTAAATTCATGAAACAACTCCTGTCTAAGAAAAAGTCGCTTGAACATGTGCACACGGTCGCTTTAACCAAAGAGTCTTGCTCTTACCTGTCTCACACTGCACCCCATAAGCCAGAGGACCCGGGTAGCTTTTCTGTTCCTTGCAATATAGGTACCTTCTCTATTGAGAAGGCATTATGTGACCTCGGAGCTAGCATAAGTGTCATGCCTTTGAGTCTAGCTAGGAAGCTTAAATTGACTAGGTTCGCAGTGACAGACTGTAGGGCAATATCTGTATAAGACCCTTTAAATTTAGGACTATAACGTAAATTTAACATGTGAAATATGGTCAAAAACGAAATACAATGAAAAACGATTAAGCGCAAGGATTAACCTTCGGTCCTAGTGCAATTCGGCAATGAGAGATCAAAGTAGACCTCCTCCTAATTGTTGCACCCAAGAACGTCTGAGAATATGCCCTTGTGCTAGAAATGTGTTCTCTAATTGCCTTGCAATATTGAGAGAACTTGATGTGAGTTTTTACTAGATGTGAGATCTAGGTTTCAGAGAGAAATGATCTCCAAAACCCTAATTTTGTTGTAAAAATGAATTAGGTTTCAAAAGGAGAGAAGGCTCTCCTTTTGTTGCCTCGGTCCGCGGGTCACTAGAGGAGGGAGTTGGCTTTCCACTTTCTCCTCATTTAACTCGTGATCCGACTCGTCTCGCTAAAATGTATATAACGCGGTTTTTATTATAAATCGTCATCGGTTATCGGCTATTAAAATATCAACTAATAACACGGGTTAGTTGAAGTATTAATACATGTCCGACAAAGACGATATTGTATAATTAATTTATTCAATATACATTAATCGAATATAAATCGTTTACATTCAATTTACGAATTAATCGCTTAATTCGCTTAGCCCATTTTATTTAATCCGTATTAAATAAAATATCTCAACATCACGTTTGACTAATTACTAGTCAATAACTCGGACTAACTGGTTAGTCAAAATTGGCATCAACATGACTGTATTTTCATACTGTCACATCTCTCAAACGTATCCTATAGGTGTGACTTTTAGGGACCAGTTGATCACCGCCATCCGTATGACAATAACGTCAAACTTATCTAGCAAGCCAACCGTTATTGATAAACGTGGATCAACTGATAATAATACCAAAAGTATGCCCTTTGATCCTTTTAGAGATTTATAAGTCCTTGCACTAATCGTTAAGGACACCAGCCCAACAAGCTCCCACTTGTCCGTACAAGTGTATGTGCAATGACGTTATCCGCACTAACCGGAGGACACAGCTCAACAAACTCCCACTTGTCCGTACAAGTGTATGTGCGATAACCGATTCTCATATTCATTTAAAATTTCTCCCACTCAATGTAAAACAATTTGCAGATCCGGATCCGCAAAGGTCGTATTCTACAATCGATCTGTATCAAGAGTGGTTTCCCCGACTAGAGAGTAACTTAACCGATAAAACGAATCCGTATCCGAGCATGGCCATGCATTTCGATTCTGCTCCTCGAGTGGCCCTGAGAAATATCGAGTACCTGATAAAGGCTGAATATTTCCTTCAACTCGACTCCTTCCGATCTAAGCACAGCATGAAATGACCCAGAAAAAATCTACTTGGCCCCCTGTTACGGATGACCGTGAGAAAGAAACCAAAGTCACCCAAAATCTGTCGTAGTCTCAAGAGACAGTCGATAGTCAAAAGAATCGACTCTTAGGATCACCATGGAGGTCCTATCCACGACCGGGCACCGAATGTTATAAAACATTTAGGACTCCATGTCGATGTCACAATGGTGTCCTACGAGATATCCGTATAACTCGCCTCTGTGATTGGTCAGTCAACCGTTTGACTTATGGCTTGTTGAACCCACCATCAACCAACGTCACAAAATAATTGCCAGAGTTATCAGCTCATATGGGCAATTAAGGACCAAAAATCTAATGTTTGTTCAGTTCACTTTGTGGTGTTCAAAATTGTCGTACAAATTCCACATGAAGAACAAAATATATAAATATCAAAACGATGATGTCGTATAGAGTACATAAGGGAATGAATCTAATCCATAAAAGAGTACTAAAACTTAGGAACACGTTTAATTCCAATGGAATTAACGTGCCCTTCATGCTTATCTTGTCGTAATGGTTTAGTGAGAGGATCTGCTATGTTATCATCTGTAGCAATCTTTTCTATCACTACTTCCTTTTGCTCCACGTAATCTCGGATTAGATGAGCTTTCCGTTGTACATGTCTAGACTTGTTGCTAGACTTTGGCTCCTTAGCTTGGAAGATGGCACCACTATTGTCGCAATAGATGGTGATCGGGTCATTCGAACTAGGCACTATAGATAGTCCATGTAAGAATTGATGCATCCATATCGCTTCCTTTGTAGCTTCAGACGCGGCATAGTACTCGACTCGTCGTAGAATCTCTTTGTAACAGTTTGTTTGGAACTCTTCCACTGACTGCAGCGCCATTAAGAGTAAAAACGAATCCAGACTGAGATTTCGAGTCATCTCGATCCGTTTGGAAGCTAGCATCTGCGTAACCGGTTGCGCATAGCTTTTGAGGGCCTCCATAAGTCAATGCCCAATCTTTAGTCCTCCGTAGGTACTTAAGAATGTTCTTGACTGCCAGCCAATGTGATTCACCTGGATGCTGTTGGAATCGACTTGTCATACTCAATGCATATGCCACGTCCGGACGTGTGCATATCATGGCATACATGATTGATCCTATAGCCGAGGCATAAGGAATCCGTGTCATGGGATCTTTCTCTTCCGGTGTCTCTGGTGCCTGAGACTTGCTCAAATGCACCCCTGGAGCCATAGGAAGAAACCCCTTTTTGGAGTTAGTCATGCTGAATCTCTCTAGGACTTTGTATATGTAAGACTCCTGGCTGAGAGATAACATCCGACGTGATCTATCTCGATAGATACGGATGCCCAAAATTCTTTGTGCCTCACCCAGATCTTTCATCTGGAAATGGTTTTTCAACCATACTTTCACCGAAGTTAAGAGAGGTATGTCATTCCCAATCAGGAGTATGTCGTCAACATACAATATTAGGAAGACAATCTTGCTCCCACTCGACTTGATATAAAGACATGGTTCCTCGACTGATCGAATGAATCCATTTTCTTTTATCACTTGGTCGAAGCGATGATTCCAACTCCGAGATGCTTGCTTAAGTCCATAAATGGAACGCTTAAGCTTGCACACTTTCTTAGGATGTTGTGGATCGATTAAACCTTCGGGTTGTACCATGTACAACTCTTCCTCCAAAAAGCCGTTTAAGAAGGCGGTTTTCACGTCCATTTGCCAAATTTCATAGTCATGAAAAGCGGCAATCGCTAAGATAATCCGAATGGAACGCAGCATGACTACGGGTGCAAAAATCTCATCGTAGTGCAAACCTGGCACTTGGGTGAAACCTTTAGCAACTAGTCGTGCTTTATAGATATCTTGTTGACCTTCCACAGAATGCTTTATCTTGTAAAGCCATTTGCATAGAAGGGGACGAACCTTGGCAGGTAAGTCAACAAGATCCCATACGTTGTTCTCATACATGGAGTCCATCTCGGATTGCATGGCCTCAAGCCATAGCTTTGAGTCAGAACTGGTCATGGCACCTTTATAGGTTGCGGGTTCACTACTCGTTAAGAGTAGAATGTCATCTATGTCATGTTCCTCGACCATACCTATGTATCTGTCCGGAGGAATAGAGACTCTTCCCGACCTCCTAGGTTCCTCAGGAATATTCACCGCAGCCGGGATTGAAGGAATTGGTTCCTCCAATATTTGCTCGGTGTCTGGTTCTGGAATCTCCGACAGGTCGAAGGTTCTATCACTCTTTGCATTCTCGAGGAATTCCTTCTCTAAGAATGTCGCACTAGCCGCAACAAAAACACGTTGTTCGGTTGGCGAATAGAAGTAATGACCAAGTGTTCCTTTAGGATAACCTATAAAGTATGTCTTGACCGATCGCGAGCCGAGCTTATCCTCGTGTCTCCACTTGACATAAGCCTCGCAGCCCCAAACCCATATAAAGGACAAGTTAGGGACCGTTCCCTTCCATAGTTCATATGGAGTCTTGTCAACCGCTTTAGACGGACTTCGGTTAAGTATTAGAGCGGCTGACAAAAGAGCATAACCCCACAATGAGTCAGGCAACACGGTGTGACTCATCATGGATCGAACCATATCAAGTAGAGTTCGATTTCTCCGTTCGGACACACCATTCAACCGAGGTGTTCCAGGTGGAGTTAATCGTAAGGCAATCCTACACGTCTTTAAGGTGTTGATCAAACTCGTGAGAAAGATACTCGCCACCACGATCCGAACGTAGTGTTTTAATCTTTCTACCCGGAGGTTCTGTACCCTATTCCGGTATTCTTTGAATTTCTCAAAGGATTCACTTTTGTGCTTCATTAAGTAGACATAGCCATATCTACTTAAATCGTCCGTGAAAGTGATGAAATACCTATAGCCTTCTCGTGCGGTGATTGACATAGGTCCACATACATCTGTGTGTATGAGTCCTAATAGGTCAGCAGCGCGCATTCCAACACCTTTGAAGGAAATTCGAGTCATCTTACCGATGAGACATGATTCACACGTGCCAAATGATTGAAAATCAAAGGCCGAGATAGCTCCATTTTTGATGAGTTGTTTTACGCGTTTCTCATTAATGTGTCCCATACGGCAGTGCCATAGATACGTTTGATCTTTGTCACCAACCTTTAACCTTTTATTCATTACATGTAATATTTCGGTGGTCTGATCTAAAACATAAATTCCGTTCATGGAGACTGCCTTGCCATAAATCATATCGTGTAATGAGAAAATGCAAGTATTATTCTCTATTACAAATGAAAATCCAAGTTTGTCAAGTGTAGAAACCGAAATAATGTTTTTCAAATATCTGGTACATAATAGCGCTTATATAAAAATAACTCAAATCCGCTAGGAAGCGGATCACGTATGTTCCCCTCGAGACGGCAGCCACTCGTGCTCCATTCCCGCACGCAGTCCACCTCACCCTTTACGAGGGATTCGATGTTTCGAGCCCCGCACATGACTACACAGATGAGAACCACAACCAGTATCAAGTACCCAAGTTCCGTAACTTGCGTGGTTAATCTCAATCATATGAATAAAAGTAGAAGAGGATGAAGACATACCAACAGGTCTAACGCGACCTGCCTTTAAGTCCTCATGATAAACAGGACATGTACGCCTCCAATGCTCAGTCTTGTGGCAATGATGGCATTCCATGTTTTCATTCTTGCTCTTTGTCGCGCCTGATGAGGTGCTCGACTCACCAGGCCCACTCTTACCTGAACCCGACTTCTTAAACTTCGGTTTGCCTACTGCTAGGCCTGGCTGAACTTTGCCCTTACCCTTGCCCTTGTTTGACACAACGAGAACATCATGTTTCATGCTCCCACTGAACTTCATGTCCTTCTCGGTCTGTACGAGAAGGGAGTGCAGTTCATGGGGGCTTTTGTTCAAATCATTCATATAGTAATTCGCTCTAAAGAGCGCAAAACCATCGTGGAGTGAATGAAGCATGCGGTCAATCACAATGTTCTCGCTGATCTTACAATCAAGCGTCTCCAGCTTCTCGACATTCTCAATCATGCTGAGAATGTGTGGGCTAACTGGTTGGCCCTTCTGGAGTCTCGCATCAAAGAAGCGAGTGGTATGCTCATAGGTCACGATTCTCGATGCTTTCGAGAAGTCCTTAGTGAGCGTGGTGAAAATCTTGTTTGCACCATGGGCTATGAAGCGTTTCTGCAAATTGGGTTCCATTGCAAAAATGAGTACGTTTTTAATCGCACCCGCTTCCATACAGAAATCGTTAAACTTGGCGATCTCATTAGCTCTAGCCGTGGGACCTGGGTTTGGCGGGATGGGCTCAATTAGATATTTGAGCTTTCCGTCAGCAGCGGCAGAATTCCGTAATGCCGCCTCCCAGTCCGCGAAGTTTGATCCATCATTCTTCGCGAGTAGACCGATTCATCTCGATTCATGAAGATCCGAAGCCAGGACTCACGGTCCAATGTGGCACTTGGCATTGGGTCGTTAGTAGGACCACCATTTCGTTATTGCGCTTTAATTGATCGTGTTCTACATCAAAAAGAAAGAAAAAACAAAAACGAAATAAGCAACTCATCGAGGTGATTTAAGTCTATTTAAAATTCATTTTAGACTCATTGCACTTGCATAATTGATCTCCCTCAAGAATAATACAAGTGATCCCAAGACTCAATTTCCGTAAATTGATAAGCCAACTGTTTAGCTAATTCTTCCGTAAGAACTCTTGGTCGATAGATTTCCGTAAATCCTATCTATAGTCCACCATAATCACAGGATCGTATTTAGTGACCATAGTGTTGAGATAAAATAGGTCAATCGGTTCCAACTTACCCGACGTAGAAGGGGTCATATTATGCCTACCGACGAAGAAGGGACTCATTGGAGTTTGACCTATAAAGACCGTTCTCAATTTTGTTTATACGAGGAAGATCCCATCAACTTATTTTAATTCATTTTAAGTGAACAAATAACTAGCGTCTGCGTGAATGAATTAATTTAGGTGATGGCTTAAAATCGTGTGACATATGAATGTCATAGAAAACTAACGCGTGACCTCTATATGAGTCAGTTTTCATGCGATTATTAGGTGGTTTGGTATTAGGCGGAATATGATGCAAATTATCGTTACGAAAAATAAATAAAAGAATGCAATACGCAAATAAAATTCCTAGTGTGGCCTATCCTAGTAAAAAGAACATGATACAACTTTGGAATCCACCGTTGGACCCGAAAAGCTTGTCTTGATGTTCCATCTTTGACCTTGCAAATGAGTGAACATCCGATCTCCATCTTTGGTCTTCTCAAAATTACAATTTAAAATTTACAAATATAAACCTATTTA
The DNA here is from genome assembly GCF_048544455.1 of Silene latifolia. NCBI lineage: Eukaryota > Viridiplantae > Streptophyta > Magnoliopsida > Caryophyllales > Caryophyllaceae > Silene > Silene latifolia. The sequence continues at coordinate 235,723,009 of NC_133538.1, forward strand.
CATTCTAAATACAAAAAAAAACTGTAATTACAAGTGAAAAATCCAAAACGGAGATACGAGATCTCAAAATACAACCAAGACCGTGTTCCATCATTACGGTAACACGTTCTACTAAGGCCACACTAAGTTACAACTGTTTGTAAAATAAATAAATACGTAATAAAAGCATTGAAAAACATTCAAAATTAACGATAAATAAAATGCATCAACTAAAACAAATTTATTCGTGACATAATTCCGTAATTATGTTAAATTTATCTAAACCACCTTTTTAACGATTAAAATTTATGTGATAAAACCGCTTCTATCAGTTTATTTTAATCTATTACAACTGCTTACTTTAAATACGCTTTAAAATAACTCAATGGTACGTGTGTGAACCGTTTCACAATCATAGCGAGTGTACAATATCCGTATAAAGTACATATTAAGGCCAAAAGAAAATTTAAAACAAAAAGAATAAATTTTCAAAGCTGCCAGAACAAAAATCCCTCGATCCAGGGACAAAAGTGCTCGATCGAGGAACAAAAGGGCTCGATCGATCGAATCGCTAGTCGATCGAGAGGTATGCTAATCGAGAAAGTACTCGATCGACAAGATCGGAGGTCGATCGAGGGCTTTTATCAACAAATCTGCTCGATCGAGTACGAGGACTTCTCGATCGAACAAAGGGGTTTTAAACAGAGGTCGATCGAGTGCATCGCAATTACTCGATCGAGCAAAACAACAAGGAAGGGCTCTCGATCGAGTAGAAACATGCTCGATCGAGGGCAAAAACATTCTGAAAACATGAAACCCTCGTGAAAACAGTTTTGACGAAACAAAAACATCTCAATTTTGATCAAAACCGCATCAAAACAAATTTACAATCTGACAAAACTTGACATATTGTTATAATCTCCGTATAAAATAACAATGTGCAAAAGAACAAAACGAAAAAGAAACAAAAACAGTCGTGTAATACAAGTGACGGCACGGTTTTCGAGACAAAAACAATCGTTTCAAAATCGTTTTATGAAAAATCACAATGAAAATTTACGTGGCCTCGCTCTGATACCACTTGTATAGCAATATCCGTATAAGACCCTTTAAATTTAGGACTATAACGTAAATTTAACATGTGAAATATGGTCATAAACGAAATACAATGAAAAACGATTAAGCGCAAGGATTAACCTTCGGTCCTAGTGCAATTCGGCAATGAGAGATCGAAGTAGACCTCCTCCTAATTGTTGCACCCAAGAACGTCTGAGAATATGCCCTTGTGCTAGAAATGAGTTCTCTAATTGCCTTGCAAAATTGAGAGAACTTGATGTGAGTTTTTACCAGATGTGAGATCTAGGTTTCAGAGAGAAATGATCTCCAAAACCCTAATTTTGTTGTAAAAATGAATTAGGTTTCAAAAGGAGAGAAGGCTCTCCTTTTGTTGCCTCGGTCCGCGGGTCACTAGAGGAGGGAGTGGGCTTTCCACTTTCTCCTCATTTAACTCGTGATCCGACTCGTCTCGCTAAAATGTATATAACGCGGTTTTTATTATAAATCGTCATCGGTTATCGGCTATTAAAATATCAACTAATAACACGGGTTAGTTGAAGTATTAATACATGTCCGACAAAGACGATATTGTATAATTAATTTATTCAATATACATTAATCGAATATAAATCGTTTACATTCAATTTACGAATTAACTGCTTAATTTGCCTTAGCCCATTTTATTTAATCCGTATTAAATAAAATATCTCAACATCACGTTTGACTAATTACTAGTCAATAACTCGGACTAACTCGGTTAGTCAAAATTGGCATTAACATGATCAGATTTTCATCTTGTCACATCTCTCAAACGTATCCTATAGGTGTGACTTTTAGGGACCAATTGATCACCGCCATCCGTATGACAATAACGTCAAACTTATCTAGCAAGCCAACCGTTATTGATAAACGTGGATCAACTGATAATAATACCAAAAGTATGCCCATTGATCCTTTTAGAGATTTATAAGTCCTTGCACTAATCAATTAAGGACACCAGCCCCAACATACGACATGACAGCCTCGTTGATGGTCGACCAATCTGCGGTCCACCAATAGGAGTCTTAGAGGACATACCCGTCCAAATAGGGAAGTTTTTCTTCCTGTTGACTTTGTTGTACTTGACATGCCCGAGGATGCTCATATACCCATTATTTTGGGTAGGCCATTTCTCGCACACCGCCGGTGCGATCATAGATGTCGGTCTAGGAACCTTGACTTTCAAGGTAGGCAAGCATTCCATTGTCTTTGCCCAACCCGCTAAGAAAAAGGACCCCATGTGGCCGGTGACTTGTAACACGGTTTCGACAAGAAATCGTACTTTGTGCTTCCTGAATTGCCTGTCTCTATTACTACTCCCGTGCTAACCCCTCCGCCCCAGATTGGGAGCAAAAAGGAGGAAGAATCTGTTGTTTTAGATGTTGCAGGAGCTGGTTTTGGGAAGGAAGTGCTGCAAGTTGTTCCAGCTGTAAAGAAACCGATTATTCAAAGAGGAGGTCTTGGTTGCCTGAGCTATGGAATTGATGAGATAGTTGATGACGAGCCAGTCAAAGCCATAAAGTCTGATTTGGATTCTGACAAGCCCGAAGAGATCCTTGACTGGGGAGATGATGAGAGTGTTGATCCGTTGAGCCATACGGACGTGGAGGCTAAGAAGGGTGCAGCTGCTAAGATAAGCACCGTTGAGGCTACCTCTAGTAGCCAGAAGCCGACGAAGTGGGCCATACCGTGGTCTTTCTTGATCAACTATTAGTTGATCGAGCTCGTTATAAACTTCAATTTATTTGCTTTTGTTAAAACAATATTTATTGCTTTTGTGTGCGCGAAACTTCGCATTTTATTTTGTTTGTTTAGGATTTTATATGCTGTAGACTTTATTCTGGGTTTTGTGCAATTTTGGGCGCGTATTATTATGCACTTGCAGGTTTTTAGACCTCATTTGCTCAAGTTATTGAGCAAATACGAAGAAGTAAGGAGTACAAAGAAGATTTTCTGATCGATCAATCGGCTTCATTGGTCGATCGATCGAGTTGCGCTTTCCAGAGCTTCGTTCTGTTCATCTGGTCGATCGACTGCCCCTTTTGGTCGATCGACCAAGGACGCTGCTGTACCTGTTCACGACCTCTCCCCTGCTGTGTTTGGTCGATTTGCGGACTTAAGGGAGTTTTCTACTCCACTTTACTTTCCGTCAAATTACTTATTTCTTCTAATTTTCTCATTCGTGCACCATTTTACCGCTTTAAATTTGTTCTCTCGATTTTATGCGTGGGTTTTACTTGTCTTTCAGGTACCATTTCGTAGCACTGCTAGCTACTGAAACCTCCTGGCTCACGCTGGTTTGGGGAGGTTTCCTTTGCTGCGCTTAAAGTCTTGTAAGTTCCCGATTTCCACTTCACGTCATGTTTACTTAGTTTTCTCACAAATTCCCATTTCTCTTTTCTTCATTACATGATTTTGCACAATGGGGACATTGTGCGATTTGGTTTGGGGAAGGGTTTTGCGTCGCATATCATTTGCTTGCATTCACGTTTACATTCTGTCTTGAATTGTTCATTTCATTTTATATAATGCAAAAACATCAAAAAAGTTGAAAATTTTCAAAAATGCACGTTTATTTTAGCATATAGGTCGAGTCGGAACGGTAGTATTTCCATGATGACATTGCATTTGCTGCTGTTTTATGCCTAAGCCTTGCTAATTGACATGTTATTAGTAGAATCATATGCATATCTACGAGTTTTCGTTAATTATTTGCTGAACTTGAGACTTGACTTAGAAAATTGGCAAGCTACATCATATTTATGAGATTTAGAGCTTATAACTGGTGTCATCCATGACCATTTTATCTAGGATTGAGAGTAGTTACTCCTTATGAGACATGTCACATAAATGTGCATAAATATGAACTTAATCTGCTTAATACCTGTACGCATTCGGTCTGTGGTTAGTTGACACATGTGGTAGAGGTTTCCCTTTTTTCATTTTGCCCATAAGCTCAACACTGCCAAAAATATCCCTTTATGTCCCATTTACTAAATCCTACATTTAGCCTGTCCTTTGTCAAGCTAGTAGTCTGTGTTTTTGGGGTTGTTACCCATTTTTGGTGGCATATGCTTTGTTGAGATGATGGTTGGGAAATGAAATAAAGGAGGAAAGAAGTTGAAAAAAAAAAGAGATGAAAAAAATGATTCGAAAAAGAAAAAAAAAAAAGAGTTATGTTCTGTTTAAGCAGTCGATCGACTGCCCTTATAGGTCGATCGACTGGAGTTCGAAAGAAAAAGAGAAAATCAATTCGCATAATTCAATCTTTTATCTTATGGCGATTTTTGCTCCCATGTTTTATTCTTACTTCATGGGGAGTTAGTTGATTACTTGTATCTCTGGAAATTGTGATATTTGTGCTTGCTATAGCACCGTTTCGTTTGATTATGAGCAAGAAGTTGGATGTTGCCATTTGGTTCCGTTTTGGTACTAGCTTGATCACCTGTACCTCCACTTTACCATAAATGTTTTGCCTCTTCTTACCCATACCTAACATATCCCATATATACCTCGGCATGTGTCATGGTCTCTTGTTGGTTGGAATGCGTATGTACGGTTGTAGAGATTGCTTTCATATTAGACTGCAGGCATGTTCTTATAGGTCGTAGTTAGGTGAGAGTCACTACTAAATTACTTCATTCTATCTTATACATTATTCACCTGTGCTTATTTGAGTGATTTGAGCGACCCGTGAGAGCCCAATTTGATAAGTCTCTACAGTTGACGGTTCAGCAATATTTTTAACAACTTCATAACTCGTTTGCATGATTCATGTTACTAATTGATTGTTAGTTGTGCATTAAAATGGTTTAGGCTTTGCAGTTTGTAATTCGCTCTGAGATTGAACTCGTTCCATTAGGTCATTAGATCGAGTCTAGTTCTTGCTTGGGGACAAGCAAGGGTTTGGTTTGGGGAAGTTTGATGCGTGTCTTTTATATGATGTTTTACATCCCATTTTACACGCATTTCAGAGCTCATTCATATAGTTTATGCTGCATTTCTCCCTATTTCCGTCTAGTTCCGTATATTGTACATTATTGCAGAAATGTGAAGAATCCAACGGAAATCGAGCTAAATCTGTCCCCGAGTATCCTGCATTGCATATGACATGAAGTATTCACCCAAGGAACGAGCTTGGTGCGCAATTCAAGGCCCAAAAGACAAGTCTACGAGTTTATAGAAGTCTAGTAGCAGCTTAATCAGTCGATCGACCACCTCCATCAGTCGATCGACCAACCATCGGTACGAAAAGCTCGTACACGCTAAGCTAGATCGATCGACCGGAAACTTGATCGATCGACCAAGACGCTATTCCAGACGAGAATTAAAAGATCGAGATTTATCAAGCCCACTAGTTACTAGGTTTAGGAATTATGTTACGTATACTCTCTTTATAACGTAACCTAATTCATTCAGTTTATCATCAAGCATTATTCAAGAGTTTTACATTGAGTTTTACATACAGTTCTTTATAATTAATTAGGGTTTGGGATTATTGTTGAGCATTGGATCTCTGGGTCTTATTAACTAATCTTTCCTCTGCAAATTCGGTATTCATCTGCCTTAATTTCAGTTTATTGCTTTATTTCATCATTAGTGTAGAATTGATAGTTAGATTCCCGCAACCAATTTTATCGTTTATGTTAATTGTTTACTTTAACGTTTCAAGCATGAATTCAGTAATTCTTATCGTTAATGTTATTGTTTTCACCATTAGCATGAGTAGCTAGATTATTTGTGCTAGGAGGTAGGCGAATTATAGCGTAGGCGGCAATAGATTGAACACGGCCTGATTAGCGTGTCGGTCGATCGACACATTCTTGGTCGATCGACCGACCTCGTGAGGCTACCCTTCGTTTAATTGATTTTAATGTTGTATTTAACGAATCGAATGCATGCGACCAGTTAGATGCTTAATTTATGACTGACCCATTAGATCGAAAGATAGGGAAAGTTATTTGACCACCAATTAAGATGACTAAACTGTGCTGAGATCGAAAGATAGGTATAGTTTAGACCGTTAGTCACTTTTCAGGACGAGAGTCAGTATTAGTGATATTAGGGACCTATAGCAAGATCGAAAGATGCTATTTGTTAAGAGTGGACCGAGAGGACCTCTTGTTTCCCGCCTCACTTGTGTTCAATATAGACCTGTTTAGTATGCTGCCGCCGAAGCTTTAATGAACCGACCATCCTAGTACCTCTTCTTTATCTGTCTAATCCGTCTTTCTAGTTTATTATTTACTCTTAGCTGTAGACCAACTCAAATCAACCCCCATACTTGTTACCTTAGACTGAATTTAGACAATTAGAATTTACATCTGCCTCTCTGCGGTTCGACCCGACTGCCGCTAGCTATAGCTGTAGTTGGAAATTATAAATCTTATTTTTGACACCTCACGACGGGTATCATTCACAATGTATTTCACGTGTCTCACATGCGAAAGTACATAATTTATCCTTCCTATATTCTAGAAGCGGAAACAATCGAGTTAGATGACGTCTTAACCTATGTCAAAACTCCCAAGGAAATCTTAGACCGGAAATTAAGAAAGATAAGGAATGGGGAAACGGTGTTGGTGAAGGTATTATAGTCTAATCACCAAGTGAAGAGACTACATGGGAAGCCGAGGAAGCAATAAAATAGCGGTATCCTCACCTTTTCGATCAAGTATGAATTCGGTTAAGAGGTTCTAACCTTGTTTTTAGAGGGGTGGAGCGTATTACGCAAGTGCAAGTTCCTTCTTTTTCTAGCTATTTTACTCCACCTTCAGTCGGTTGTTAGTCGTGGTAGTAATTAGTTGTCTCGAGGTATGCAAGTGTATAAGTGTCTTGGGTAGTAAAGACCTTCCTTTGGAAGGTAGTCGGGACATGGGTAGTAGTAGTAGTATTAGAAGTACCTTGTTTGAGTCGGGTGTGAACTTCGGGGATAAAGTTCGTTTTAAGGGGGGTAATACCCCGTATTTTATAGTGCTGCACTTGCCCAAATATAACTGAGTACTCAACCGAGTGGATGTTCACTCGACCGGGTAGGCTGACCGAGTGACCTTTGGGACTTTTACCAGACTCTGATTGTGAGTCACTCGGCCGAGTGTCTGGTGCACTCAACCAAGTGCCACCTAGCACTTGACCGAGTGTCGTTGTTCACTTCTTTTTCCGCGTTTGGGCTTTGTTATTGGGCTTTGGTATTTAAGCACTCTTTTTATATTTTTCCACTCACTTTTACTCATAAATGCTATCATCCTTATCTATCAAAATCCCCAAAAACCCTCTCAAACCTTATCCACTCAAGATCTTGCCCATACTTTGAAGATTTGATTCTCCAATTCACATCCTTTGTCATTTACATTTGTACATATACATTCACTCGTTTTCCTTTATTCTTTAATTAGTAAACTCCAATTCCTTAGTATGTTGTCTTATGGGATTTTAATTAGGGTTTTGACTAATTAAGTTGGTAATTAAGGGGTTAATTAGTATTATGATTGTTGTAGTATGTTGTGGTGATAGTTAGTAATTAATTGTGTAGGAGAAGACTTCATTGAAGAGCCCTTCTAGCTTGCTTGCCTAATTACTTGGAGATTTCAAAGAGGGGGTTTCCCCTACTTAGCTTTGATAATATGGGTATTTGCTTTTGCATTAGTTGTCATGAATTACATAATACTTTTGGTAGTTGCATGAATAAATAAGTAATTAGGGTTTGGTTGCATTCTAACATTGGGTGTTCACCATATCTTGTGATTGGGTATGTGATTTTGGCATCATGGTATCACTTAGTTGCAGTATAACATGAATTGGGAAGTTTGTCTATTGATTATATGGTGTATTAGTAAACATGTGGATTCTTGTTATAAGATGGTTTATTATTGTGTGGAAAGTCTTATTGGCATATTGTCCATATTTGGTTTATTGTGGAGGTTGGAAGTGAGAAGTGGATTATTTGGGAGTATCATGTTTTTTGTTGTTGATGAGACGTAAGATGGTTAGGAAACCGTCTTACGCTTGGTTAGCCTCTTGGAGCTTCCCACTCCAAGAGGGACATGCACGTTAATGATTCGAGTTTGGAGAGACTCGTGTGGTTGAGGCACGACATCTGGCAGAGATCCGGTTAGCGCCTGGGTTTAGTACCATGTGTATGTCACAAGTACTCTGTTACAGACTGTGGTCCAACTGTGAGTGACGGTGTTGCAATACTGTCACCGGGTTTGATATGGAGGAGACATGGAATTTAAATAACTTGCACTATTACATCATCATTTCAGGTCTTAGTCATATAGCATGTCACCTTCATATGATTTTAGTAGGCATTTGTATTATTGAAGATAACCAAAGTGTTTTTAAATATCTATGGTGAACTATATGATGATTTTCGCTCATACGGGGAGCAGTGGCTTGACAAGTAGCTTGTTCATATGTTTGAGGCTTGGGAGCAGTCCTTGCATAGCATGTCGCCATTTCTTGTTGTCTTGGCTTTTTGACACTCTAGACTCCACTTTATTTATTTGGGTTTATATAATTGGGATTGTTATTTGAATCCCTGGACATGTACTAACTTAACTTAATTATCTTAACATTAAACTTATCTATGTTAAATTGCTTTACTTCGTTTGTTCGCACTACAAACTTAGGAAACCAAGTCATGTGGCACCGTCATGGGTAAGGATAGCCTTTAGGAAGGCCTCCCCACTTATGGGGTTGTTACAGCTTGCCACTGGTCTTAGTTGCCCTGTAATACTACGGATTTCTTAGGCTAAGTACTCGACCGAGTAGAGCCTACTCGGCCGAGTAGTGTTGAGTGTATATTCTGTTTGGCTACTGTCGATGAATACTCGGCCGAGTATGATGAATACTCGACCGAGTAGCGGATACTCGACCGAGTATACTCTATACTCCACCGAGTATCCGGTCTGGCGTGTAATTATTCAGCGGTTTGATGCGGGAGTGTTTAGGGATTATTTATTTGACAAAGCAGTTTCTAAACGTCATTTTAAAACCCTAATCACTCTTACGATATCCTAATCACTCCTAAATCTCCCACTGTGTGTGTGAGATCATCGTAGCTTTTGAATTCAATCTTTCATTCCACCGTCGGTAAGTCCTTATCCCCATGTCATTGATGATTTATTCTAAGGGTTGTTTTATGTATGAATTGGGAAAAGGGGATTGTGCGATGTGTAATCGTGTTATGTGATTATTGTATAGGCAAAGACTTCATAGAGGAGCCATTCTAGTTGCCTGATTCTACTTATTGTTGTTGTTGCTAAGGTAGGGTTTCCCTACTCAGTTTACCGTTAATTGATTTAAGATTGTGATTGTATTGTAATTGTTGTTATCTGCTGATCATCGGAGTATGGGTGTTGTGGTGACGGTGGTGATGTGCTTATGTTGTGACGGTGGTGGTGGTGGTGGTGGTGTTGTGACAGCTGTGATGCTGTGGTGTTGTGATGAGTGTGTTGATTGTGGTGGAGTCACTTGCGGGAGTGGCTTCACACCCTAGTTCGCCCTCTGTGAAACCCGCCACGGAAGGGGATTTGCACATTAAGGGACAAGGATATCGCTCGTTGATGAGCGGTATTTAGGTGGGGATTGGCTGCGGTCCCCCACTGGCGGCGAGGATTACCTGTTGCGATGGGTAATCTGGCAGGATTACACACTTCGGTGTGTAGTCAGTTACTATGTGAGATGGGGTGGAGGATGATCAGCCGGTTACGTTGTTTGTTTGTCTTATCTTGATTGAACGGTACTGACCCCATTGTTGTTGTTTGTGGAATCTGCTGTGATCCATTCGGAGATGGTGAGCAGGCTTGACAGGTATTACATTTGGTGAGCTTGGGCGGTCATGGGGGAGTCGTCATCACCAGTTGTAGTATCACAATTACGAGTCTTAGTTATGATTTTGTAGTTGTCAACAGTTGGATTCACTTTTGTTGGTTTTGGATTTGGATTTGGATTTGGACTATTGAAATCATTTATATTTTTACAATACTTTTAATAAATGTGATTGGGACAGACGCTTTTGATATATACTAACCTCGGGCAACCGAGATGGTAACACTCTTTCATGGTAGGGTGGTCCTGGTAAGGCACCTTGGTATGAGGGGGTGTTACATACCCCTTGGATTGTACTGGCCAAAGCCATTGGCTTCAATGCACTGGTCTGGTTCCCTCCATTATTCTGCCTCTGGTATGATCCCCCTCCATAGCTTTGATTTTTATTGAAACGGTTCTGATTATTGTTGGTGTAGCTCCTTTGATTACTCCATTGACCAGAGTAACGATTACTCCCAAAGCTAGATGTTGGAGTACGGTACCCTCCTTGATTTCCATTCCCATAACCACCACCACCGCTATTACCATTCCTAGCCATAGATATGCACTCAGCTGCCTTGTGACCAAATTTGCGACACCTAAAGAAATGTTATCTAAATCTCCCATCATGGCTCTGTCCTATATTGCCACGGTCGAAACCACCACCAAATCCCGATCCTCCAGTTGAGTATGGTCGGAACTGATTGTAACTTTGCTTCTTACTAGTCGCATTAGCCTCACTTACAGTTTCCGCCTTTCGCTTTCTCCTCATTCTCCTTCTTATGATCATTCATCATATCAGCTATCCTTTCTACATGGTAATCTCGTTGATAAACATCCTTGACATCGATTGGATCCCCAGCTGGAAGCCTCTTTAGTATCTCCGAGGACAGTCCTTTCTCAAACCTCACCACCAGGATATCTTCACTGAGCTTCAGATCAGCCACATAATCAGCCAGTTCCATGAATCCATTGTGATACTCCTCCACTGTCATCCCCTTAGTCATTTTAAACATATCAAACTCTGACCTCATTTTGCTTCTAATATGCTCAGGCACAAAATCATTCCTAAGCATGGTCTAGAAACCGCATTAAAGCACGTGAGTCTCATTGCTCTCTTTAAAAGCTTCCCATATCATCTCCTTGTTTCTGTTCCGCCACAAGCTTACCTTCCCTTTTAAGTAGAAAGCGGCTTGATCGACGTGCAGCTCAACTCGGCAATTTAACAACTCAAAGATGTTGTCAAATTCCTGAGACCAATCTCCCATCAGTGATGGTTCACCCAACCAATCATACTTAGTTGGCTTATGACGAGCAATTGCAGTACTCATCGTGGCTGCATCCATGACTACATCCTTAGACTTATTGGAATTCTGCAAAGCAGCTGTCAAGGCAACGTTCATCTCCAGCAATCTCTCGGTCTCCTCAGTTAACAAAATTGCAGCAGAAGATACTTTCTTTGGAGGCATCTTATTTCTAGTAAGAAGGAAGAAAGAACATAAGCTAATTTCTTATTATAAAGGATAGATGAAAGAGTGGCAAAAATTTTGCCCTGAACTCTGGAAACTCAATCGAATCAGGAAATACTCAATCGAGTCCAAGGACTACTCGATCGAGGATTTCAGTATAGCGTACCCCTGCATACAAAAGAAATACACTCGATCGAGTTGGCTTCTACTCGATCGAGTCACGTTTTATTTCTGCTATTCTCATCCATACTCGTGCATATAATGCTCATCTTATATCATTCATTACTTTAATCATTATATACTTGAAATTTAAGCTTTAAACCATCCATATTTCATATTATCTCAGGTTGGCATATAATAATACGTTCATCATATCGCTAGACATGCTTTGCTACTCATTCAGGGTACATGTTTCACATCTTACATAGTACACTATTCAATGCTTACTACACATGTTATTATCATCAACTTAATAAAATAAAAATATCAACAATATTATTGTCAGGATCACTATAACACATTTTTTTTTGGTGAAATGTGAAATATATATTAATGTAAATCAACCACCCAACATTACAATGCCAATGAGTTTATCGCCACAATATACCAGTCATCTCAAAAGAACAAAAATCAATCAAATGCAAACTGAAATGAAGCTAACTCTACTTTCGCCTGGAATCTTGCTTTTAAATCCATTTTAATCTGCTACACCAGATGCCCAGGTGTACTCAGAAAAGCTTCAAAGATGCACGTATTCCTAGCTATACAAAGTTAATATAGCATAGCAACAACATCAGCAAAAAGAATCGGCTTCTTCAGCAATAATCTGCATCTCCATTTGAGGCACCAATCAATCAGACCATTAATGGGGAATTGTAAACCAAACCAGTCCTGAAGGAGCTACCAGCATTAGGAACTATACACACACCTATATAGGAAGTGGTCATGACTTTCCAAATGAACTTTGCAAAATTCATAAAGTCCATCTGACCTCAGTCCAAAAGATAGCATCCTACTTTAGTAAACAGTCTCCCATGTACTGCAAGCAAGGCAATGAATGAGTGCTTAGGCACATTCAATCTGTTCCATACCAAAGGAAATCAGTGGACCTTTCTTTTCACCCCTTGCAACCATCTGTACCCATTAGAAACTGAATAAATTCCATTGTTATCCTGCCATACTCCTTGGTAATATCCTGCTTTCAAAGTGTATTTGACCTGGCAAATTTTCCTTCAAGTCCAGCTTGTATAATTTGATGGAGTGTAATTCATCCAATCTTGCCCCTTCATATAAATATGGTTCACTCAATGGATCCATAAGTGATCACTTTTTGCTACCAGCCACCATACATACTTTTCAATCATGGCAATATTCCAGTGTCTGCAATGCACAATACCTAATCCTCCATTCTTCTTCTCACAGCATATTCTCTCCCAAGATACTAAAGGGGATCTTAGATATTGATCAGAACCTGGTCAAAGATAGTTCCTACAAATGGCCTCAACCCTATCTATGATAGTCACTAGAATGATGAAGATTCTTGACCGGAAAGAGTGCAGTTGAGTGAGAACAACCTTAATCAAAACAAGTCTCCCTGCAAAACTTAGTTTCCTGACCCCCCCCCCCCCATCCCCTAATTCTTTCCACCACTTTCTCCACCAATCTTGTACAGTCCCCTATGGCCAATGTCTTATAAGAAATAGGGATGGCAAGGTATCTAAAAGGAAATATACCAATCTTAAAACTAGAAATTCTAGTGATATAATCAATATCCTCTTGCCCCATACCATTGAAATAGATGTTAGACTTATAACAATTAATTTCTAGCCCGGAAGCAGCAGATAAAGTAGCAAATGCTCTAAGAAGGATAGTAATGGACTGCCTATCCCCTATACAGAACATCAAGAGGTCATCAGCAAAACATAGATGTGTCAATTTCAAAGCTCTACAAAGGGGGTGATAATTAAACTCCATACCCTCAGTAACCACACAAATAATCCTACTCAAATACTCCATGCACATAGTAAATATCAAGGGTGACATGGGATTACCCTGTCTAATTCCCCTCTTGCGTTGAAAATATTCAAAGTTATTGTCATTAAGAGATAAGGTATACCAAGGAGTAGACACACAGACCATAAGCCAGTGAACCATTTTTCCAGGGAATCCAAAAGCATGTAACATTTGTTCAATGAAGGGCCACTCAATAGAATCATAGGCCTTCTTTTGGTCTATCTTCATTATGAATCTAGGGGAGCAAGTTTTTCTATTGTAAAGTCTAACTAGGTCCTGATTAATGAGGATATTATCAGCAATATCCCTTCCTTTAATGAATGCACTTTTTATTTCACTAATTATGTGAGGGAGAACATCAGCTAGCTTATTACAAATGACTTTAGAAATGGCTTTGTAGAGCACATTGCAACATTCAATGGGTTTGAAGTCTGCAACAGTCACAGGTCTGGCTTTCTTGGGTATTAAAGTAAGGGTTTTAGAGCTAACCTGAGTGAGCATTCTCCTAGACTGAAAAAATTCATTAATATCTTCAACAATATCATCTCCAACTATCTCATATGCATCCTTAAAAAATTGAGAAGTGAATCCATCTGGAACAGGAGCCTTAGTAGTAGGGATAGAGAGCAAAGCAGCTTTTATATCCTCCTTATTAACTGCTTTAACCAGAGTTTGGCCTTGCTCCAAATCCAGCACTTTCCCTTTCCTAATAGTAGGTGTATGGGTATTAGCAACCTGTTTTTGACTTCCAAGTAGTTGAGTATGGTAATTAATAAAAGCATCCTGAATCCCCTGAGCACTGGTATAACTGCTGCCATTCATATCCTAAATCCTCAATATCCTATTATGGATATGTCTAGTTTTAATAGCACTATGAAAATAACTGGTGTTATCATCCCCATCCTCCATCCATTGCACTTTAGCCTTTTGAGCCAAGAATCTTCTCCTAGCCTCCTCTAAACCCTTAAAGCTTGTAGCTGCTTCCCTTTCTTCAATTTGAACTACAATATTAGTGGGATCATTGTGTAGCTTCATCTGAACAGTTCTCAAGTAGATTCTAGCCATGTGGTAAATGTCTTTATGTTAGCAAATGCAGACCCATTGAGCTCTTTCAGAGGTTTTTTTAAACTTTTTAGCTTTCTAACCACTTGGAACATTTTATATCCCCTGATATAATTATCCCACACTTTTTTAATAGTGTCCTTAAACTCAAAGTCAGCCCCCCACATATTAAAATATTTGAAGGAGTCTTTCCTTTTTTCCAACACATGTAGCAGATTAATGGTGCAAGGGCAGTGATCAAAAAGCCCTTCAGGTTGAAACACAATAGTTGTATCAGGGAAAGCTACTAACCATTCATCATTAGTCATTGCTCTATCAATTATGCTAAATACCATATCACCTGGCTCATGTGTATTAGTCCAGGTAAAAAACGCCCCTTGAGCAGGCAAATCATTTAATCCACAGTTAGCTACACAATCTTGAAAATCTCTCATTTTAACCATAGAAACTTCAGAGCCAATCCTCTCACACATTCCTAGAACATTGTTGAAGTCTTCCATTACTATCCATGGCCCATTCACAACTGCACTCCGATTGTTCAGAGACTGTCATAAAGGCCACCTTTCAGCTGCCCTTTTAAAACCATACACTACTAATAACCACCATACAACACTAGTGGGTAAATTGGTCACCTTAGTATTGATTACTTGTGCTTCAGTACTTCAAATATCCAACTTATAATTTCCCTGATCCCACAGTATCCAAATCCTACCTCCATCATGAGCAGAAATATTATTAACCATTCCCCAGCTACTACCAATACTAGAATGGACTTTATTGATCGAGCTAGATCTAACCCTTGTTTCAACTAAACCAAAAATTCCTACATTATTTGTGTGCAGAAACCACCTTATATCTTTCTGCTTATTATCACCATTTAAACCACAAACATTCCAAAATCCTATGCTACCCATGATCAGTTGAAGAAGTACTAGCCACCATTTCTCCCTCTAGCACTTTCCTATACTGTACCGAGTGCTCCGGGACTTCCATAAAGGTTACCCTCTCACTGCCAAAACTAATACCCCTTTGTCTAGTCAGCTTAGTAATAATCCTAGCAGGTGAAGAGTAGTTAAAATTGGCAGGCAGAGGTGTGACCAGATCATTAGATATCTCAAATCCAACTGTAAATGGTCTGAATTGGACCACAGTAGTTTGTTCTTGTGCTTCAAAGACAAGCTCAGGAATACTAGGAGTAGTTTCACCAGGGTCAGGCACTACTGGTGTAGTGGCCATTCCATTAGCAGAAGGCATAGAAGGCTTTGGCTTAGGAACCCAGACCTTCCTAGGTCCTTGAGGTTTAGACTGTTGATGTCTCCTACAATCCCTTACTAAATGACCAATGCCTTTGCAAGCTGAACACGGGGTAGGCCTCCACTCATAGTGCATGATTTGCCTATGCTTAACATCAAGGTCATCAATAAACTCGATCACATCAGGTAACTCCTCCCCCACTTTCACTTCAACCATTACTCTAGCATGCCCCAGGAATGTCTTTAGTACTGTGTTACTGTCACATCTCACATGAGGGCCTACCAACCCCGCAATCTTTAACAAAGCATTGCCCCAAAACTTAAGTGGTAATCCATAAAATCTAATCCAAATTGGAACCACATCAATAGCTTACTTGATCAATTTTGCATCAGGAGTCCACTCCTTAACAACAACCGGTTTATTATAAAAAAAAAACTAGACCAACTTGTATTACTCTCAACTTACTTTCCTCAGTTTTGAAACGTACCAGAAAAACCCCATTAGAGTTAAATGAGATCTTATCATAATCCAAATATCCCCATACTCGTTTAACAAACCCATCAATTACTTTGAAGAATAGGTTAGCTCCCAGTACATAGCAATACACCGCTGTAGACCAGTAATTAAATTCTGATTCAACATCACTACTAGTAAGCTGAAGAGAACTTACACGCAATGACGCCAAATTTGAACGAGAAGACTATCCACTCCTGGCAACCTCAACCCATTCACTCCCATCATCCAAATCCTCCTCATCAATTGATTCCAAAAGAGTATTCATGTTATATGGTCGGATTACATCCTCATGCTCAAGTGACTGTTCCCCCAAATGCATATCACCCAGAAGAACTTCATCATCGTGAGCAATCGATTGAAATCTCGAAATTATTACTAATTTGTGATTGTTTTGGAGTATTATTTGTTATTAATCGAATTAATCTACTAGATTTAGGGGAATTTCGTTTTTGTCGAGCCATTGCAGGAACAAGAACAAAGAACCCTCACTATAACACATTAGCACAATTACATATCAACTGTACATGCTTAATACTTCATCATGCTCATCACAATTGTATCCATTTATCCAACCCACATCATACCTCCATTCAACTCATTCCATGTCATACCTTTACACCATAGATTCATACTCATAATTCCATATTATCACATGCTTAAAATTCTATCTAATAAACACATAGCATCCACTCTATCAACCACTCTCTTTAACACTCACCGCGGTAACCGGTTCGAAACTAAAAGGGCCATAAACCGAATTAAAGATGTCTCCTTAACCGATCTAAGGGGGCTCTAATAGTTTTTACCTAGGGTTCATTTTATTATACACATCCTAGGTTTATTAGATTCATTGGTTTAGGCCCTAGGATCGCTTCCTCTTATACCACTTTGTAACACCTCTATTTATTTAGGAGCCTTTAGCAAGACATTCCCAAATAATTAGAACTATTACCATCTCGGTTGCCCGAGGTAGTGAATAACAAAGTAAAGCATTCAAAGATACTTTAAATTAAATTACATCAAATATTGAAAAAATGTCTCAAATACTTTATTACAAATCAACCAACTAAAATGATAATTAAAAGTTTAATAAAGCAAAAGTCTAAAAGTGATTAATAATGTCATCTAATGGTAAACTGGACTCGGCCAAGACTCGGTTTTCACTCTTGCGTGTCATGCTCCAGTCCCGCATCCAAAGCATCCAGCTTACTCTTTATTACCTGCTATATTAACCGCTCCCCATTTTAACAGAAATAACAAATGGATCATCACAGGCCACCGTAATAAAAAGTTGGTGAAAGTTTACACAAGACACAAACAACGTCAACCAAAGGTTGAGCAGAAATTATCTAAACAATGTTATACAATATACATATCAACACCTACATAGAAAAGATCAACAACAAAAAAAACCCCACTCCATCCACACACCACCCACACGCCCCATCTAGGTCTGCAAGACCACGGCCAACTCTAAACACTGTAGTGCCTAGCCTACCGAGTCTTCAGGTCTATGGCTCTTCCACATCCCCGTGCCTGGCCTACCAAATCAGCAGGTCCACAATCTCGTTGTGCCTAGCCTACCAATACAACACTAGTATAATCCAGCCTGTCATCATATATCCACCACAACACAATGATATAATAACAGTAGAGTAAGTCACAAATATAATACAACATCAATATCAACGATAAACTAACTCAGCACGATATAAGACAAACATCCAACAATAGTAACAAAGATTGAGTAAGTAACTCCTACCTTTTTGCAAATCTTCCAAAAACACGGATATCAAATTAATCAGAAGCGTCCTTCATGAATTCTTCACCTAGACATCACATAATATGCATACAATTACTAATCTAACAATACAATAACGAATCAAACAAGAATCTACCCTAAATCTCCTAATAGGGTTCGTGACTCACGGTCAAACCGTGGTCACCCTCGGTCAACGGTGGTCAAATGGCGGTCATGGGTGGCATGTCGGCGTCAAAGTGTAAACAAATGATTAAAAGCGTAGATCTAAATTAACTTAAGAAGATTCGATAGATGTGAAAAGATGATAAATGCTCCTTAATCGTACCTCTCTTCTCTCTCAATGTGTGTTAGGGTTTTCAGTGAATAACAATAGCAAAAGTGTATTAAGTCTGATGTATAGAGAGTATTTATAGAACTAGGGTTGAATAACATAAAATAATTAGAAACAATTTGGGAAAGACGGAATTAAGGAAAGCTGTACAGCACAAGACACTCGATCGAATATTGACACACTCGATCGAGTACACCTACACTCAACCGAGTGTTCGGCTCACTCGATCAAGTGACCTAAGTAAGGTTCACGTTGGATTAAAAACGTTACTTCAGAAATTCTAACAAGGGTTCCTCGACCGAGTACCCTATAACTCGATCGAGTGATCTAATGTAGGATCAGAAATACTTCAAAAATGATGGATTAAGACTAAAAATCGGGAATTTATACTTGAATTCTTGACTTCTAGAGTCTTGACCTAGAAATTGGGGGTTTTGGTGAAATAGTATATAATTGGACAATTGATTAAGGATAGAGTATGATTATGTATTAATATGTTCATATAGGTGACGGATTTGTAAGGAATCAGTTTGATTGCTTAGTTGTTGATTCATGGAACGCTTTTGATTAGCTTTGAAGAAATACTAAAAGGTAGAGACTTTTGTCTACTCAATCTTTGGGATTACGTGTTTATGTGATAATTATGGTTACTATTGTATTTGTGACAATGATCACGATATTATGATGATGGATATTAATGCGATATGGATGTGATATTGGATTAGATATTGATATGATGACTGACTTGGCATTGGACTATGTATTGTTAGGAACCGGTACATGTAACTGGGACCCTTGGTCACCGTCATACGCGAAGGGCCGCCGGAGCCTCCCTTGTGGTTCTACTACAAATAGACCTGGCAAATGGGTCAATCGGGTCCGGTTCGGGTCCAGTTAATTTCGGGTCGAGTCATTTCGGGTCTGTAAACTTTGGGCTGAGTCGGGTCATTTTCGGGTCAGCTAATATCAAGTTATTTATGGATAATAATCTGTTTGCAACAATAAATATCTGGGACGAGTTATATTGGGTCGGTTCAATTTGGGTTCGAGTCTAGTTTGGGTCTTGAGTTCGGGTGTCAGATCGGGTTTGTATCGGGTTATTGGGGTTGGGTCATTCGGGTCGGGTCAATTTTTCTAGGTCTAGCTACAGAGGGGGATGTGCACATCTAATGGTCTGGGAATGTGGTCGAGCACGTTTGCCGTGTGATTTGAGTACCACTTGTTGTCATGTTATTTGCAGAACGCTTATTATGATTGTTTTGTAACTTGTAGCATGCTTGTTAAGGCCACCTTGTGCGTTGTAGCAAGAGCCCGGGTCCATGTTACCTTGTTAATCATATGAGATGAGTATTGTTTTGTTGATATTCTATGTTGGTTGTAACTTGATATTTTGGCATTTGATTACGTTGAGATTGTTGGTCATTGTATATCGATCATTCTCACATTTGAGGTTTATTTGTGTATTGAATATCCATATTCAACCATGTGGTTGACTGTTTGTTTCCAGTGTATCAAACTCTTTTAAAAACTATCTGCGGTGATCCACTTGATATTTCCGATTATTTGGTGAGCAGTTAGACTTGCATATTTGAATAGATGATGCCATGGATGATGATGATGATGCTTGGGGCATAGGACGAGTCGTTGACATACCGAGTCTAGCTTAGTAGTTGTTATAAATATGACGTAAACTTATTTATAAACTTCTACTGTAGTTTTGAGATCAAGTATTTTAGAGATTTCGTTTTCTATTGAACACTAAACTTTGGACTTTATAATATATGTTTCTTAATTGGAGTTTTTGATGCGCTAGCTCAGGAAACTAATATTCTAGCATCCTATGGACCAAGCCACCTGCGCTGTGCAAATCCGCGCGTTGGGATTGATGCGGCGGCACTTCTCCCACGGAACTTTGTGAACAAAACACGTCATGGTTCGTTACCGATTTGAAAGGCATTGAAACCGGTGAATGGCATGAACAAGCCTGCATTTGTGGAGTCGCCATCAATTTTTATGGAAAATTGGAACCGTACGAATTCTTCATGTTATGCCAACATACGAAGTAGTGACATGAACACTAAGAAATTTGTTACCCTTAGCATTCTATGTCTAGAATGACTCTCGCGATGCCAATGAACACGGATGCTCACAATTATCTAAGTAAGAAGTGAGGGTACGTATTAGGAAGCTTTTTATTTGAACACATAATCCCGTCCGCCTCGATAGCGGCTTCTACTAATGATTAGGGAAGTCATTTATACTTGATGTGTTATCGATTATATACATGCAATGCGGCAAAAAATGTT
Source organism: Silene latifolia (assembly GCF_048544455.1). NCBI lineage: Eukaryota > Viridiplantae > Streptophyta > Magnoliopsida > Caryophyllales > Caryophyllaceae > Silene > Silene latifolia. The sequence continues at coordinate 235,743,607 of NC_133538.1, forward strand.
TTAATCCTAGCTTGTGAGAATTAGACTAAGTCGGTTGGACATACAATTTAGCATTCAATTGGGGTCGAAGCGGAGGTTTAGATTAATTTACATGTGAATTATCAAGCAAATAAATCATACAAGTGAAATAATAAATAATTATAATGGAACTTTGAATTTACGTTATACACATGCTCAAAAAAAAGGGTTGGAAAAAAAAGAATTGAAAGAAATAAAATGAATTGAACAAAAGAATGAAAATAAGTAAAGGAATAGAAAATTGAACTATGTCGAAGTAAGGTGATAATAAGAATAATAGTTGGTTTACACAACCTAATATAAACATACATCGAAACAAACGAGATTAGAGACAGAAACCAACCCAGAACAGGCGCAGCATCTGCAGCGTCCTCTAAAAGAGGTGCAGCGAGTCATGCATTTATTCTTGAGCTACGCTCTGGCTGTCAAAGTCAGACCCGCAGGTTATTAAAGTTCGTTGGTTGGATTAGATTGATTATTGGTATATAACTCGAAGGAAGTGATTTAGGCATGTTTAGATGTACTAAGAATCGTTATAAACCGGTCAAAATAGATTTAGTACAAATTATACAGCGGTTTCTGATGATTTTCAATGTCGGATTCGGAAATAATGTATAAACATGAAACTCGGACTATAAACGAAACTAAAGGGCTAAAATCAAAAGATTAATCTGGAAAAAAACACAAAATTATGTACAAAAAACGAACTCAAGCGAATCGATATGATGAAATCAAACCTTTAAAATCCGAGTTTAAATTAATGATGAAAACCCGCAAATATTGATTATAAGGGATTTAAGTCAAAAAGGGTTGATGAAAGTAAGTTAGGAAACTGGAAAATCATAAAGCTTGAAGAAACTAAGGAAGGAAAATGAAGAAAAGAGGTAGGCGAAGCAAACAGGGGGGCACGAGGAAGAAGAAGGACAGCAACCGCGGCTAAGCATCCTCTGGAAGAGGCGCAACAGATGCTACGACCCTTCCAGAAGGCGCAACAGTTGTTGGGTTCCTTCTCGACGGTGTTTATCTGCTGTTTCGTCAAAAAAAAGGTTTAAAAATAGATTTTTGAAGACGGTTTGAGCATGTTTATAATATAAACTCTTACATTAATTATAGTACAGAATTAAATACAAGTTTAAGATGGGGTCAAACCCTCAGACTTACATGTTTAACGAAGCGAGATTAACTAAATTGTCGTTTAGTGGTTGCTCGACTTGATATCATCCAAATAAAGGTGCCCTTAAAAAAGGAATTTAGAAACAAATTTATTAGATGATTAGATTAATTGAGGTGGAATTGGTCAAACTGGTCGGTTATGCAACGAGACCGGTACCCAAAAGGATTCAGGCTTACGTGGTCGTGTGATCAAGCAAAGGTCTTAAATGCAAATGGAGAAGGAAAGTGGGGGACACTCGTGTGAAGAATATGTGAGGCGGAGGCCTCTATTTATACTAATCATAAGGTGTAAATTTAGGAAAAGATAAGATTTAGAAAGAATCCGGAAATATTCTGGAAATTGACGAAAACCAGCCCAGGAAGAGGCGCAGCGGGCACTGCGACCTTTCCGAGAGGAGCATCACTTACTGCATCCTCTCCTGAGTCTTTTCCTCCTCAGCAAGAAAGATTTCCGCGGTTTAAAATATTAAATAGGGAAGATATGGACTTCCTTACTCCGCAAGGCAAGATATTTCGGGAACTAAAATACTAAAAATAATATTTTGGAATGATTTCTCGAATATTCCGACTTGGGCCTAAGACGGTTTTAGAAAATGAAGATGGTTTTTAACCAGGATTCAAAATGTACTCTAATTACTATATTGGCACGCAGATGACAATCATGCGGTTGACACGATTGTTTGAGCTACCACTTGTCAACGAACTTACAAAATGCGATAAAATTGCTCTGTATATTAAACATGCGGTCCAATCATCACTGGATGCTTGGAGGGAGGTGCATAAATGAGGTATCTACAGAGCTCCCACTTTGACTAAGGCTTGGACAAGGCAAAAGTCAAAGTATAGCCCTCAAGTCAATCGAAGATTACAACCTGAAGACTACGGCGACGCTAGGCGGCTCAAGGGATCTGAGTCAAGGACCTGTCGTCGGGAACATTTTAGTGTTTTTCGACTATCGGGGAGGGTCATTTAAACTTCATTAGACTACATAATAAAGCTCACTAGGCATAAGAAGGGACCATACCTGAGACAGCCCTGGGTGAAACGGGACTGAAGGCGCTTCGGCAAAACTCTTTTGTCTGAAGATAACTTAGTGTCTAAAGGCATTAGGGGTGACAGAGCTTCTGAAGAAACTTCTTAACATTTCTGAAGACTAACTCTAAAGGCTACCTCTGAAAGGAAGGCTGAAGGATAACTTTATAAATGGATGAGACGTTTTTGAAGGCTAACTAAAGGGAACTTTTGAAGATTACTGAAGGGTAAATGAAGGAAGAACATATAAAGGATTATCTGGAGGTTATCTTGAAGGAAGAACATATAATGGATCATCTGAAGGCTATCTTGAAGGATACTTCTAAAGGGAAGGTTGAAGGGTATTTGAAGGAAGAAACTATGAAGGATTATCTTGAAGGGCTGAACTATCCGAAGGGTACTTCTGAAGGTTATCTAAAGTGATGACTTTAAAGGATTAAGGCAAGCTTCTGAAAGATCTGAAGGATAGGGGCATGCTCCTGAAAGATCTAATGGATTAAGGTAAGCTTCTATCGAAATCCGTGAGGAACAAGACATCTTGGAGGGTTGCCGAGGAAGAGTTAGCCTGCGTCATCTCAATGGAACTCGGATAAGGTGAAAACTCGGTCTTTTGAACTCGGACCATCTATCAGTTTTCTGGCAAATGGAGCTGACTCAGTATTTGGGTTATTAAGCTCTTCTAGATCCTTGCTGGGGAATATATTGACCGTCGTGGCTACAACGAACTCTCTCTGGAAGGATGTCGATGATTAGGAGCATCTTATGTATGAGTAGAAACCTCGAGTATTACTGTGAATACTGCTGGGGAATATCTGATGACAGGAACTTGACTGCCGCTGAGGAGGTATGGAGACTCCGGCGAAGCCCCCAGTTGGAGTGAGCTATGCTTCTTAAAATTATCTGCATGATTAGTGGCCACACAAATTCGCAGTTTCACAGGCAAATAGCACATAAGCACATACACAAGCAATTAGCTTGTAAACCTCATGGAAGGGAACATACAAGTTTTGAAAGCTCTTCTTTTTTTATAAAATTGTTTAAAATTTGTTTAATGGCGGAGTTTGTTGTTTGTAACGCGTTATGCATATTCAATGGGCTTTAAACGCATGACCGACGCGATATAGACTCATAAGGACGCAGGCTGACAGACTGACGCAAGGATAATAGACTAACATGATATAGAATAAGGTTTGACGCGACACAGGAATAACTCCGACAGATTTTGCCTAAGTATGCGCAACCCCTAGCCAAATATGGGTAATAACGTGTATCAATTCCTAAGGTATAATATTTGTCACTGATAAGGACATATAAAGGTATTGATGAGGCATGGATCAACTGTCTTCTTTGGACTTCTTTCGCTATCGTCTGCATGAACGAGATACCCTTCTTGAGGCATAATAACTCGGAGAATCGATCTAAGACCTTTGTCATTGTCCAAACCATACATAACTTGACTCAATTGAGACTCGAAGAATAAAAGAGAGGAAGAAAGGTAGGGTGACGTCTCAGAAGATTAGCCCCCGGGATGAGAAGATAACTCGGGAACTCGTTAAAAAGGAAAAATGTGCAACGCGAAGGAGCTCCCAGTAAAGAGGCAGACGCAGAATTTTTGGCAAAAGGAGGAATAGGTGACGAGAAGGAGCCCCAAGTATAGAGATGGAAGATGGAAGTTGTGGTTGTGATGGTTGTAAAAAAAGGTGTCGATAATTGAGGTAGAAATTTGATGGTTGAGGTGGTTGTGTCCTTGTTAGAGGACTGCGTACGTATTCACGTGGAGGGAAATCAAACTAGATCGTAGTTCTAAGCTGTCTTTGAGAATTGAGGTCGAATGTTGATAGTTGGGATGATTGTGTCCTTGTTTAAAGGGATAGCCTACGTATTCACGTGGAGTGAAATCAAACCAGATCACGAGGGTGATTTTCTTTAGGTGACTTGAAGAATCGATTTGAGATAATTTCCTCTTATCACAGACCAAAAAGTTATAGTTTATAAAAATTTCCTTGTCATGTGAGCACACTCAAAAGTGGACCCTAAGGATGCCTAGTATATGTCTCGTCCCGGGTAGAAAAGTATTGAAGACTCCGTGTCTGGGTCAAGGTGAAAATGGCTTAGATATTTTGGAAAGTGGAACTTGGAAATAAGAGGCTTTGAATCAACAAATCTCTGGATCTTGATTTTGTGGAGTTAAGGCTTGATGGAGTTATGGCTTGTAATGTGGCTTGGAAATGGGGTCTCGGGCTTGATGTAGCCCCAACACAAAAAAGGGTAGGTTAATTGACGTGGGTTTAAATTTCCATGTCTTAGCCCTAAAGGTTGGGTATACATGACAAGCTTGAGAGGATCCTCAAAATTCCTAACTATCTCTCTGTAATGGTGTCGAGAAGAAATTAGGGTGTGTAAAATGTTATATAGCGTGTTAGCTGACCATATGCATCTTAGGCTTAGGTTCGACCGTTTGACTTTTGGTATTTGACTTCAGGCTTGTTCTTGTTTCAGATTTTGGACTCATATTATTGCTCTGGGATCTATCTTGCATGTTTCGGGCTTTATCCTTTGACTTTTGGGAAGCAACTTCGACATTGAACATTGGCATCGATTTTCCTTGATTAGGCCTTTCTTCTTTTTGGCTCTTTGTCTTTTAGGCATTTGAAAATAATTGCGGCCTTGGATATTGATCTTAGTTATTTCTCTTGATTGGCTCTTTTGTCTCGGATCTTGGCTTTTGTATCAGACTAGCACATTTGGTGTGAAATGGGTCGGTCTTTAGCATGCGGGTTCTGTATTGTGGGGAATGGGCATGCCTTCCGTCATGGATCATTAATAAGAGAGATGGTCTAGATTCGTCCTAGAATCTATTTGATAAAACTCGTCCTAAGCTGGGTTATAGCGAGGTTTCTATTACCAGAAATGGAATAGGTAAAGAAGGAACACAGAGTCTCGGGTCCTCTACAACTCATAGCGGAACATCGTTTAAGTGTAATCACATTGACTCGGCATGCTTGGTTATTTATTTCAAAATGTCTTAAATCAATTCTTGTTATCACAGGACGGGGTAAAGGAAAAGGATAGAATGATATGTAGATTGAAAATTATACTTATTGGAATGAAGAATGAATTTAACATAGACTCGAGAAGGCACGTGAGTCATAGGACAGACCCCAGGTTGTCACTAGGAATGGAAATAAGAAAGACTAGAAAATTATGGTATAGAAAGCCTAAGACTCAGACGCAAACTCAGACTCGATCTTAGATTCAGACTCGTAATCATGAGCTCATGCCTGAACATTTCCTCTTCCAGCAAATGATGGCTTGAATGTTCGGTCTTGATCGCTGAACCATTTGAGCTCCCTGTCATCGCTGCTTGGAATAATGGGTGGAGAACAATCAAGAAGATTTTCCTGACTAGCTGGAGCGGTATATCCATGAGGATTGCCTAAGTTGCCTTGCTGGCTGAAGGCTAAGAGAAGAAGTTTCCCACTATCAATCAGATCTTGGATCACATGTTTGAGCTTGTAGCACATCTCGGTATCGTGTCCTTTGCCTTTGTGATATTGGAAATAGGCATTACTGTCGAAGAGTTTAGACTTCTTTTCGGGTATTGGATCGGGTGTAGGCCCAATTGGCTTCAACTTCCGTTGTTTCATGAATCTCTGAAGAGCATCGGCGTATGTAATACCAATGTCGATAAATTTCCTAGGAGGTGTACCCTTCTTGCCGAGAGCCTTCAAGAGGATGACCTCATCAACGCATGCGATCTTTATTGATAAATTCTCAACAGTTTTAATGTCACAATCTTTAAAACGGGATGCATAATTTGGATGAAGGCAGTTAATGACATGTTCGACTAATGTCCTCTCTTCTGACTGGTCGAGCACTTGTGAGTCGGCTTTCATCCTGTTCACCAAATGATTGGTGGAATGCTAATCGTCTTGATTATTTGAAGGGTTGAACTTCTTATAATTAAGGCTGCCTGTGGATATGGGCCACTCGCGACGACAATCCAATCTGTGGTCGTTGGAAAGCCATGCTCGGTGGCGTATTGAATGCTTTCGACCGGATCGTTTTAGATCGGTCAGTTTGTCTCGGCAAGGGTCTCGAAACGATGTTAGAGATGTTCGGAGTCGCAACCAAGCAATTGTGGGATGCTTGGAAATCGTTTGAATCCACTTTATACCTAGGTCAACCAAGGCAAAAAGTGGTATTTGACATAGGTACTAAACATAAGGAGTCTTCCCTCTTTAGCATCCTATCTCTAGAATGATTCTCGTTCGCCCTGGATAAGGTCGTCCACTATCCAATGTTTTTGATTAAGAGGTGAAGGTATGTATTAGGAATCCCTTTAATCGGACACCCAATCCCGCCCGTGGCAGTGGCCTCTACTGATCGATCTTGGTTGGTTGAATGCAAAATTTGATAAAACGGGTAAATGCATGAATGCGCATCCACAAGTTTAAACCTAACATGTGAAGTTTGCTATATTGGTTGTTTATCTAAATATCAAGTAATTGATGTCAAGTTGGATTTAGTGTTGATTTGAATGCAAGACGGAAATTAAACATCCATTTACCGAGTTAGGTTTTATGGTGCATAACGTGATCTATTTGTCTTAGAAAGTTGTTTTGCAAATACAAAGTAAAAGGCGGACTTTATCATTCTGATTCGTTCTGTATTTGAGTTAACCGAAGTCGGGATCATTCTAGACAAGTGCTGGAAAGGAAGCAGGACCTGCATCAGGCAGCCTATTGAGACGCGAGCCTTAGGGCGATGAAAAGGAGCCTGCTCAGGTTTGAAAACTGGAAATCAGCGGGCCTGTTTAGGCGTGAAGCAGCAGACCTGGTTGTTGAAAATGTTTATGATGTTGTTTGTAAAAGGGTATTTGAACCCCGTCTTTGTTGAAAAGGTCTTTTAGACCGCTTTTATGCCAATATAAAGAATGGGATTTGAATAATCGTCATTGTATTGACAATATTCGATGTCGGGTTCGGTTTTGCAAGTTTGACATGAATAGTTTAGAAAAATGTTTATTATGAACTAATTGTGTTAAGTTCATTGTTTTGTAATTAGTCAATGTTCATCATCGTGCTGGGATTTAAACCGACATGGTATGTGGAACCAAGGATGATTATGCATGTATGACTAATATGGTTGTTTTCAAAATGTAAACAAATGAATAAAAGGTTTTAAAATACCTTTTAAAATGTAATTAACCAAATATTATCACTGAAACACAGATTAAACCGTCATGGTATAAAGAACCAAGGGTGGACATAATTTATGGTTAAAAAGATTTATCATGAAAATGATTTGAAACGGTAAAAAACTATTGTAAAAATGAAATGAAAATGGAAAGAATGAACTCAAACACATTTGAGTTCTGACTTGGATAGCCCATTTAGGTGCGAGCCACCGAGTTGTGACTAGGGGCTTCTGTTTCAGGTCAAAACTCGGTTTTGGCTCATTCGATCCGTATTTTGGACCATGTTATGCATGTTTTAGAATGTTAAGGTCATAAAAATAGATAAAAAGACATGAAAGAAGAGGATTAATTACACCTTCATACTTACATGCTAGGTCGTAGGCGAGAAATCGACGGAAGTATAAAAACTTGTTAGGTCGGAAGACTCGGTTGAAAACCGTTTTAGCAATATAACGAGTGTTGTTTTGTTTAGTGATTGTGTAGTTGGTCGAAATGGTCGGTCAAGTGATTTAATGCACGATGACAGCACCAAACAATGTGTATGGCTCGTATTTTCGATCGGTAGGTCGAAAATACGTGTCGGCTTGTGACTTAAGAAGTCGAGTCTAGAATTTTAAGAGGAAATTAGGGGCGGACGCTCGCATACCTTCAAATGGTGGCATTTGAGGGGTATTTATAGAGAATTGTGTGGTTGTGTGCATTTTGAGCGACGTGGCCGTATAGGCTACTCGAAGAGGCGCGAGCCATTTCGCGGGTCTTCGAGCTGTCTTATCACTATTACGCACTTGAAATCATGATTTGTTCTATCCTAGGTTTTGGATGGCATGATTGTTATACTTCACCATCAATTATGCCGTGTATACTTAACATGGAAGCTTTATGGTGTTTGTTTTTTGTGTTTGACTCGGTTTGACTCGTTGTTGGAGTCGGGATTTGAATTTTGAGTCGGTTTTTTGTCCGATGTCGGTGTTGACTCTAGTTAGCGTCATTGCGACCCCGTCGTCGTGCATAAAATACTCCAGGTAATTTTGAAAAATTTTGTTTTCGAAATTGTTTTGAGTTCTCCGACGTATAGTTATACAAATTGTCGATTAAACTTAGCGATTCTTAAGCATGTTATAGTCTGATAATCATCGGGTGTTTGTTAGGGATTCAACAGATATTGGGTATCTACAGAGTCCCACTTTGACTGAGGTTTGGAGAAGGCGAAAGTCAAAGTATAGCCTCCTGGTCAATCGAAGATTACAACCCGGAGACCGAAGCGACGTCGAGGCGGCTCGAAAGAATTCGGACCAAGGACCTGCCGTCGGGAAAGTCGACGCCAAGGCGACTCGGGGATACGAGTCAAAGACCTATCTTCAGGAACAGTTTAGATTATGTCGACTGTCCGTGTGGGTCATTTAAAGTCCGTTAGACTACGTATAAAGGCTCGCCAGCCATAGAAAGGAGTCATACCTGAGGCATATTTGGGATATGTCTTTGAATTATTTCTTGTTTGTGCGCAAAGGCTCGCCAGCCGTGTTGAATGTGAGTTTTGAGGCTCGCCAGCCGTGTTGAAAGTACGTTTTGAGGCTGGCCATCCGTTTTGAATGTACGTTTGAGGCTTGCCAGCCGTGTTGCGGATATGATGAGGCTCGCCAGCCGTGTTGACTGTGCGTTTGAGGCTCGCCAGCCATGTAGCGGATAAGATGGGACTCGTCAGCCGCGTTGCGTATATGATGGGGCTCGCCAGCACTGTTGAAGGTACGTTTTGAGACTTGCCAGCCGTGTTGGAGGTACGTTTATATTGGATGTTTGTGTTGTCGGAAAGAGATAGGCTTTTTTATTTTGAGCCTGGCTCCTGTGGACGGTGGTCTCTGTCATCGTCATTCGTAATTTCGAATTTCGAAGAGAGGTAACCGTTTTTACTGCCGTTGTTCGGAGTTTGTAGAAATAGCGAATGTGAACTCCGCCATTTGTTGTTTGTTTGGGATGATAACGGTTTTTAATTTCGTCATATTGTGATTTGAAATTTGTTAGAAATAGTGAATTCGGACTTCACCACTCGGTTTATGTTCGAAGAGGACGGTTTTTAATTCCGTCGTTTGAATTTGTGGGGAAATGAGGAATTTTGAATCTCGCTATTTCGTTTGTTTTGTGTTTGTTTTTTTTTTTTGGAAGGTTACGGTTTTTAATTTCGTCATCTTGTGATTTGAAATTTGTGGGAAAATAACGAGTTTTGAGATTCGCTATTTCGTTTGTTTTGTTTTTTTAAAGGTGACGGTTTTTAATTCCGTCGCTTGAAATTTGTGAAAATAGCGAATTTGAATTTCACTATTTTGTATTTTGTCTGAAAATGACGGTTTTTAATTTCATCGTTTGAGTTTTGTGAAAATAGCGAATTTGAATTTCGCTATTTTGTATTTTGTTTGTAAATGACGGATTTTAATTCCGTCGTTTGGAATTTGTGAAAATAGCGAATTTGAATTTCACTATTTTGTATTTTGTCTAAAAATGACGGTTTTTAATTCCGTCGTTAGGGTTTATTGGGAGATAACGAGTTTTGAATTTCGCTATTTCGTTAGTTTTTTTTTTGAAGGTGACGGTTTTTAATTCCGTCGCTTGAAATTTGTTAAAATTGCGAAATTGAATTTCGCTATTTTGTTATTTTGTCTGAAAATAACGGTTTTTAATTCCGTCGTTTGAGTTAAAAATAGCGAGTGTGTGTGGAAATTGGGCCAAAGCCCAAAATTTCGCTGAACAAGCTTAGAGTACCTCAAAGAGGCACGAGCAGAGTTTTGCGATACAAGGGGCTTCCCCTTTTTTCAATAAAAAATCGCGAGCAAGGCATGCTCCTCATTAACTTTATCTTCTCCATCAAAACACCCGACATCAACCAAAAATCGCCATTTTTGATCTCTTTCCTTGCTTGCTTTTGTGCTACAAACATCATCTTATCTCAAGCTATGTAAATCCTCTTGAATCCATTTAAATTTGTTTGTCTTTTTGTTGATTGAATTAGGGCGAAACCCTAACCCCATTGAAATCGATTTGAGCGTTTTTTATTATCCCATTGTTGAGTGAAATTGATGATTGTATTAGGTTAGAAACCTGTTTAGGAGTATACGGGTGCTTTTAGTTTGCATTTTGGCCCCCATTACAGCTCCCTAGGAGCAAAAAACGTGAGTAGACAAAAGATCGTCTTATTTCACAATGTTGTGTTTGTTTGCTTGAGTTGTGTTCCTCAATAGGTTGCATTGTAGTCGGGAAAGGCCGTCTTTGTCATGTTGGACCTTTGTTGGGCGTTGAGGGACAAAATTTTGAATTTTGCTTTTGTCAGACGGTCTTATGCTGACGAAATAAGCGTCTATTTGGGCTCAAACTGAGCCGTTTTGCTTTGAAATGGACCTTAACGGTAGTTTAGGTCACTTTAAGACGTGATCAAATCACGTTGTTTTGTTGTGGTCGTAATTTGAATTTTTGACCTGTTTATGCCCAAATTGGCGTAAAATTGCCTTTTTCGAGCCGAGAGAAAAAAAAAAGAAAAAGCTCAGTTGTGTTGGGAATTTCTGTTGCATATTTTGATGGACCTTGTGTGGGTCCGAGGTGTTGGGTTGTTTTCGTCTTTGGTCGTTTTTTTGACTCGTCTTTTGCTTGAAAAGAAGGGCGAGTCATTTTTGCATTTGCAGGTGATTTTGTTTTTTTGGATTTTGTCCATTTTGTGCCGTCGTAATGCCGAAATTTCGGCTGACGTTATTTTGTTTTACCCTGATTTCAGGTGAGTGTTCTGGGCCTACTGAGTCTGTGGCCGAGACCACTTTATGATATGATCACGTGCAAAAACGATCTGAAAGACATATTGCATTGAGTGGGAGATATTATTGGACAAGAGAATTGGTAGCGCGCACACATGTGTCGGACAAGTGGGAGATTGTTGGAGTGAGTGTCCTCCACAATAGTGCGTCTACATAATAAATTTGTCAGTTGATTAACGTTCATCGGTAACGCTCGGCTAACTAGAGTTTGACGTTACTGTCGTGTGACGGCGGTGATCAACTGATCCCTTTAGGTCACACCTATAAGATGACGCCCAAATTGGATAAACTAATTATTTGTATGAGATACCATATAATTAATTTCTTGTATTAATTGACTTTTAATAAGTCGTGTGAATGTATTATTTGATGACGGGTTACGAACTCGGTCCAAGAGGATTTATTATTTAATTATGTGATAATTAATTGATAAATATAAATTAGAATATATTAATTAAATGTAGATTAATTAATTTTATATGATATGTGTATATGTTTTGAGACGGAGGTAATTAGCAATTTAAATTTACAAGAGGTTGTAAAATTAGCTAATAAGGGATCATAAGACACATTTTATATTGATGAAATGGTCTAATAATTACCTAAAAGTTAAGTGGTCATAAGTTGTTAATTTTTATTATTTATGTGTTAAATAATTAAATTAATATTTAATTATATAAGATAATTAAATATAAGACTTATAAGCATTTATGGGACAAATGTCGGAAACCAAAATGGACCCAAAAATAGGCCATATAACCGGTTTTATACATGGTCTTGTGAGACCCTCCATGTGTCAAAATGTTGGTATAATACACATGGTATGTACTCCATCAATTGTTTATATTTGATGGTCTATAAATACCCCTTCAATACACAATTTTATGGGCTAATTTTTAAGTCAAAAATTTCACCCATATTGGTTGCTTGGCCGGTTCACATAGAGTAAAAAAAAGAGTTTTTTTTTATCTTTTCTCTCTATAATCTATTTGATCAAAGTGTTGATCATTATCAAATAAATTCACAAAATAATAATAAATCATATTCTAATATTATTAAAGTAATAATATTACAAAATATTATACAAGGTAGTCCTAAATATTATCTAGTTAGTAATTTTAGGATTTTTGGGTTTAATCTTGGGTGCCACCTTAAGGAGGCCTTCTACTTTGGGGGCTAAGGAAGAAGGATCATCCATCATATTAGCTCAAGAACTACAATAGGAAGGAGTCCTATTGTGGTGCCCATTTTACCTATTATTCATATAGTGAGGATTTTTCCTTTCCTTGTTTATTTTTATTTTCATGCATGTAGTTTTAGACCACCACATAAAATTAGTTAGTAATTTTAATGTCATTAGATGTGTCTAATGAGGGTCTAAATACTTACATGCCCTTCCCTTGATAACCTTAAGGGGTACGAATTTGAGGTCAAATTCGGATAGCATGAGTGTCCACCTAGACAGCCTTCTGTTTAGCACGAGCTTTTATGAAGATGTATTTGACCGGGTCCATCTTGGAGTAGATGTGAACCGTGTAGCCGATCATATAATGTCGCAGATTCTTTATCGACTAAACCAGGGCAAGGCGTATCTTTTCCACTTGGGTGTATCTTATTTTGTATTTGATGAACTTTTTGCTGATGTAGTAGATGGCTCGTTTTTCGCCGTCAACTGCTTGTGCTAGCGTTGCTCCCACGGCTGTGTCGATGACAGTCAGGTATAGGGATAAGGGAATTCCCTACTGAGGTGGCATGAGGACAGGAGGTTTTGATAGGATTTCCTTTACCCTGTCGAAGGCCTTTTGACAATCGTCATCCCAATCGGTGTGATCGGAGGCGCGGAGCTTCTCGAAGATCGGTTCACAAATCATAGTGAGCTTGGCTACGAAGCGGCTGATGTATTGGACTTGACCGAGAAATCCCCGAATCTCCTTATCGTTCTTAGGCCGAGGCATTTGTTGAAGAGCTTTGATTTTGGTAGGATTAATTTTCATGCCCCTTTTGCTGACAACATGTCCCAAGAGTTTTCAGGAGGTGACCCCGAATGCACATTTCTGAGGATTTAGTCCCATGTTGTATTTTCGAAGGCGAGTGAAAAATTTTCGAAGGGCGCTGATGTGGCCGTCCCGCTCATTTGATTTGACGATCATGTCGTCGACTACCTCCACTTCCTTTTGCATCATGTCGTGTACGAAAGTGATGGCGGTTCTTTGATAGGTTGCTCCGGCGTTGATTAGACCAAAGGCCATGACAGTGTAGCAATATGTACCCCCATTGTGTAGTGAATGCAGTCTTGTGCATGTCTTCCTCAGCTATTTTGATCTGGTTCTACCCAGCATACCCGTCCATGAATGATAAGAGGGCGTGCTCGGCGGTGTTATCCACCAAGATATCAACATGTGGCACAGGGAAGTCGTCTTTTGGACTTGCTTTGGTCGACTCTCTGAAGTCGACGCAAACCCTAATTCTCTCGTCTTTCTTAGGTACGGGGAATATGTTGGCTACCCAGTCAGAGTATTCGGAAACTTTGATGAATCCGGCTTTGAATTGTTTGTCTACCTCTTCCTTGATTTTCAGGGCCCATTCAGGGCGCACACAGCGTAACTTCTACTTCACGGGTTTAGCTCCGGGTTTAATGGGTATCCTGTGCTTTGTCGATCCCAGGCATGTCTTTGTAGGACCATGCGAATATGTCCTTGTATTCGTGTAAGAGGTCGATGAACTGCTGTCTTTCCGAGGGGTCAAGGGTGGTGCCTATCCTAAGTTCTTGAGGTGTATTGTTGGTCCCTACTTTGATGGGTTCGGTCTCCTCAATAATGGGTGTCATATCCTCTCGTTTGTCAAGTTCTTTGGCTAGATGAGGTGGGTAGTCACTCAAGTCAAATTCCTCATATTCGTTCAGAATTGCATTGCAGTTAAAAGGAGACGAGTCGTAAGCAAACTTAGCATTCATTAAATCGACCTAAGTGAAAAGCACGGATAGGACAGACATGTCATGGGCAGTCAGAGGCGACGCAGTAGAGGAGGTGGCCCCTGGAACAAGCTCCAGGTTGCTACCTTCTGCGGGAGTGGGGGTGACCCTAGTTGACTCAGCCTCTGAGGCAGCCACCAATTTGTGATAAAACAGTGGAAAAGGGACTTTGACCGGGACATTAGGAGTGATAGGAGCTAAGACAGACTCTGACTCAGGTGTGTCATCATATTCGGACTCAGACTCAGTCTCGTCTTCACTTCTCTCTTTAAACATGGGGCCTTCTCCAGTTATGATCTTAAGAATGCGGCCTTGACGATCGGTCCATTTGACAGTCTTCCTCCAGCCTTGGGTAACTTTCTCTGGGTCAGCATCAGAGATTATGGCAGTGGGATCAAACTGGATGTCTTTGGGAGTGATGTTGATGATGTCCTCATAGTCGAGGTGTTTGATATTGTCTTCTCCGAAGAGGAGACTCATGGCTTGCCCGTCTAGGCAAGGGGTTGATTCAGCTTTGGTTGACGCAGCTTTGATGTTGTCTGGGGTGAAGTAGCAATCTTGAAAGACCTCTACGCCCGAGTGCTTGACCTTTGCTACGGGGTCGTAGAATGGCTCAGGAAAGCCGTTGTAGAGCTCGGACTCTCCCTCGGGGACGAAGTAGCCATTGAGAGTCAAGTGGTAGGGGTGGAGGATGACTCTTTGCTTTTTGCGCTTTCGTACTAGGAGGCCCATTTCCTGGATGTCTTCATCGGTCGGTTCATAGCCTAGCCCGAAGGGGATGTTGGGGACCTTGGCATATTTCATGGGAGGCAAGGTGCTCCTCAGTGGGTTGAGAGGTAGGCCCGGGAAATAACCCTGGCACATCAAGATGCAGTTGACCGTGAGGTTCGAGAAGGGGTCACAATCAAAGGGTGCTGGTTCATCGGTTAGGGCATTCACAGCTTGGAATCCCCACATTTCGTTGTTGTCCTCCTCAATGACTTGAGAGGTTATTCCCTTCTTCATGATAGCCTTGATCGGGGATGCAGGAATTGTGATTGTTTTCCCGTTGAAGGGGACCCTGATTTTCTGATGAAGGGTGGAAGTGACGGCCTTGGCCGCATGAATCCAGGGGCGTTCTAAAAGCATGTTGAAAGAGGCATTGATATCGACCACCTGAAAACTGCCTTGTCTTTCCAGGGGTCCTATTGCAATGGTCAAGGTGATGAGTCCTGCGACCTTACGACGAGTGTCGTCATAGGCGCGTACTCCTTGATTAGTTGGGACCAAGTCAGCTTCCTTGATATCCAGTCTATGGGTCGTCTTGTGGGGAATGATGTTGACCGCAGATCCGTCATCCACTAGGACCATAGGCACGTTCCTTTTTAGGCACTGCACAGTGATGTACAGGGCCAAGTTTTGGTTGGCTCCGAACGGAGGATATCTTCATCGGAGAAGATGACCGGGTTGTTCAAGTCAGGGACATCCTTGGTCATGTGTGTTACCACTTCTTCAGAAGAGGAGGTTGAGGAAACTGTCAACTTCCCCAAGGCTTGTAGCAAAGCCTGCCGATGTTTGAAGGATGTGGCGATCAGGTTCCAAATGGATATTTCGGCCTTGGCCTTTTATAGTTGCTTAAGGATCGAGTTCTCAGGAATCCTGGGTTGAACGTCCACATCCGGGACGACTTGGTCATTTGTTGTTGGATTAGTTGTTGAATTGTTCGGATTCTGGTAGGGGCGTCTGGATCGGGTAAGGTGACCAATCTCTTTTGCCTGTTTGCATTTTCCCGAAACAATGTAGACATCCTCTGCGTCTTCTCTCCAGATACCGTTGATTTCGGGATCGCGAGGGTACCTTGGAGGGGTATTCCTCGGCGGATAGTTTTTGTAGGGGAAGTTTTTATGGGGGGTAGTTTTTGTGGGGTTGATTATTGTGGAGTTGATTATTGTGGGGTGCATGCCAGAATGGTCGCGGGAGCAATCCTTTCTGGAAATGGGAGTTTTGGGTGTTTGGAGGACCTCCCTTGGGCGTGGTGTTGGTGTTGACGGGTTGAATACCAGGCGGTGGTGGGCGTCCTCAAGTCGGGTGATCCTTTCTGAGAGACTGACTATGGCTTCTTCAACCTGCTGGAACATGGTGAGCATGGTTGCGGCACAGAATACGAACACCCCGTCCGGGGTGTCCTTTTCCAAGGCATTCACCTCGTCCTCAATAGGCAAGATGAGGTGTGAGCAATCCAGGGTTGGTTCGTCATCGGAGATGGCATGGATTCCCAAGAGGGTTGTCTTGTTATTTGGTTTTGTTGGCGGAGGTAAGAGTAATTCTTCTTTCTCAATCATATCTTGAATAACGTGCTTCAGCTTGAAGCAAGCTTCTGTGTCATGACCTTAACCTTGGTGGTATTGGCAGTGGGCGTTGGGATTCCAGAAACGGGTTTTTTTGGCCACGAACGGGTTCAGAGTGGGCCCAATTGGCTGTAGTTTCCCTTGATCCATGAGTCTTTTTAGGGCGCTGGCATAGGTTGTTCCCAAGTGGGTGAATGCCCTTTGAGGATGCTTAGTATCCTTTGTAGTTGGTTCGAGGAGGTTGACCTCATCAGTTTTGTTTGTCTGACCGTAGGGACGAGATCTGGTTGATGTAGACCCTTGGTAGCCTCTACCTGTGGTTTTGGCTAGAACGCCCTTGCGTAGGTCGTCTTAAATGCGGGTTCCAAGGATTTGTAGATCCTGGAAGGTTTTGATGTTTTGATATCTCAGTAGGTTGCCATAAACTGGACGGAGTGTAATACTACGGATTTTCTTAAAGTGACTACTCGACCGAGTAGAGCCTACTCGGCCGAGTAGTGTTGTTGGTATAGATTGTTTCGGTTCTGCCGAGGAATACTCGGCCGAGTATAGTGGATACTCGACCGAGTAGAGGATACTCGGCCGAGTATACACTTACTCGACCGAGTATCCGGTCTGGCGAAGTATTATTTCGACGGTTTGATTAGGGAATGTTTAGGGTATTTTATATCCCGCGTCATTTTCTAAAAGAGCATTTTCAAACTTCATCAGTTCTACGATCACCCTAATATCTCCCTAAGCACTTCCTAATCATTCCATAGCATTGTTGTGTGTGTAATCGTCGAAGTTCTTGCGTATAATCCCTCATTCTACTATTGGTAAGTTCTATCTTTATGTTATTTGTATTCTTTGGGGTTACTGTATATTGATGTGTGCATTTTATATAGACCTTTTAGGCCATATTACCACGCATTTCCTTGCTTATTTCGTAGTAATTTTACTACAAATATCCCCCGAATAGTCTACTTTGGATTGTTTTGTATTATTTGCAGATATGAGTCAGAGAAGATCATAATCAAGCCTAAAACATGTCCCTACGCATGCATTTAGGAGATGAGTTGAGTCGGAGCTTGGAAAGTGCTATTTTGAGATGCGCACTAGAGTAAGGAAGTTAGGCGAGCCAAGAGAGTGCTTCAATTTGCTAGTTCCTGCTTGTAAGAGCCATATCTCTAGTTATACAACAGCTATTAAGGTGATTTCAGTTGGAGGTGAAAGCTTATCCTCTTAGCTTTCCAACGCCGCCAACCACGCCATATTTGTCCAATTAACGAAGAAATGGCCGCCATTTGAAGTTTGGTGCGCAAAGCAGAGTTACGCGCTGAGCTCGATCGAGAGCCCTTCTTTTTGCATTTTGATCGATCTAGAGCTTATGTACTCGATCGAGAGGTCTAGTGACTCGATCGAGAGGGGTTATCGCGTGGGCTTTAATTCCGTTTTGTAATTAGGTTTGTTTAAGTTAGTTTTAGTATAAATAAGAGGCGAGAAGTCAGAATTAAGCGGACTTACTCTCTCACGCCTTATCACTGTTCCTGTAGCGAGGAAATGGAGGAAACTCCGTCTTCCATTCTTATTTATTTTCCGGATCTAAACTCTTGCAATCATTATTTATCGGTATTAATCTTAATTCCTTCTCTCTTTTCATCTATTATGCTTTGGTCCTTTATTATGCGTAACTAATTTCCTCGCTAGGACTTAGGGGAGCCGCGATTATGATAGAATAGTAATCACCTTATCAGGTTCATGATATTATAATCTATGTTGTTAATTGTTGTATTTAATTGCTATAGTTTAATTGAGTCGACGCAATTAGCCTATAGACCGTAGTAAACCTTGACCTGGACCGAAAGGTTGGAAAGGGTGAGACTCGCAAGAGAAATAAAGACCGTAGTCCACCCTTTCCAGCCTTTCGGTCCAGGTCAAGGTTTACTACGGTCTATAGGCTAATTGTGTCGACTCAATTAAACTATACCAATTAAATACAACAATTAACAACATAGATTATAATAGCATGAACCTGATAAGGTGATTACTATTCTATCATAATCGCGGCTCCCCTAAGTCCTAGCGAGGAAATTAGTTACGCATAATAAAGGACCAAAGCATAAAAGAAGAAAAGAGAGAAGGAATTAAGATTAATACCGATAAATAATGATTGCAATAGTTTAGATCCGGAAAATAAATAAGAATGGAAGACGGAGTTTCCTCCGTTTCCTCGCTACAGGAACAGTGATAAGGCGTGAGAGAGTAAGTCCGCTTAATTCTGACTTCTCGCCTCTTATTTATACTAAAACTAACTTAAACAAACCTAATTACAAAACGGAATTAAAGCTCACGGGATAACCCCTCTCGATCGAGTCACTAGACCTCTCGATCGAGTACATAAGCTCTCGATCGATCAAAATGCAAAAAGAAGGGCTCTCGATCGAGCTCAGCGCGTAACTCTGCTTTGCGCACCAAACTTCAAATGGCCGCCATTTCATCATTACTTGGACAAATAGGGCGTGGTTGGTGGCGTTGGAAAGCTAAGAGGATAAGCTTTTACCTCTAACTGGAATCACCTTAATATCTGTTGTAGAACTAGAGATATGGCTCTTACAAACAGGAACTAGCAAATTGAAGCACTCTCTTGGCTCGCCTAACTTCCTTACTCCAATGCACATCTCAAAATAGCACTTTCCAAGCTCTGACTCAACTCATCTCCTAAATGCATGCGTAGAGACATGTTTTAGGCTTGATTATGATCTTCTACGGCTCATATCTGCAAATAATACAAAACAAACCAAAGTAGACTATTCGGGGGATATTTCTAGTAAAATTACTACGAAATAAGCATGGAAATGCGTGCTAATATGGCCTAAAAGGTCTATATAAAATGCACGCATCAAACTTCCCCAAACCAAACCCTTGCTTGTCCTCAAGCAAACTCATGCAATTAACTAAAGACTAACTAGAAAGGAGTAAAACACGGACAAACTGAAAACCGTCGACTTGAACCAATTTAATGCTCATGAATCAACTACTAAAAGCTCAATGTCACGCAAACGAACTTATGCATATTTTAAAAAGATGTTGAACGTTTGACCTTGCAAGACTTCAAAATTGGACTCTCCCGGGTCACTCTTCTCTCAACAAAGCAAATGGTAAGCAAATTATATGTAAAAGAGAAAGAAGAAATAACAGTCGCTCACCTTACTGCGACCAACACAATCGTGCATGCAATATAGTATGATAAGTAATTCTAACTACCGTACGCATACATTCCAACCGTTCAGGATCAATCACATGCCGAATACTTGCAAAAATTTGGATAAGTGAGGTAATGGGTAGAAAGGGGCAAAACAATATTGGATAAGAGGAGTTAAAGCGTTAAGCTAGAACCTATCAAACCAAATAAATCCATCCGACTTACTACTCCAATAATAATAAACTCAGTACCATCCTTGGCATAAAACTCACTAAAATCCAAATAGAAGATGAATCGGAAACAAAAAGCCAATTAGCTTATTATGCGCTAACAATTCCCTCACAAATACAAATTAGAACTTGGGAATTTCACTTTTCTTTTTCTTTTTCATTTTTTCCTCCTTTTTTTCAGTCTCTTGTTTTTCATCTCTTGATTTTCAGCTAATATTTCCATATAACCCATTCCGACATCAACTTCCAAATTCTCCATAACAAATGAATATAAACCAAAACAGGTGCGATAAACATGTACCACAAAACAACACTAAACTAGCTCAACGCAAGGTAGGCTAAAATTTGGGTGTAGTTTATGGGTCAACTGGCAGTTTTGGCTAAAAGTGGAGTTAATGGGTAAGAATGAGGAAAAGGAAATTGCAAGTACTCTCCAACCTGTGACACCATCCACTAACCCGAATGTATGCAGGCAAAAAGCAATTAAATGTCATACTTGTGCAAATTAATGTTACACGACATGCAGGGAGTAACTACTCACAATCCTAAATAAACTGGTCATAAATGACACCAGTTAAATCAGCTCTAAACCTCAGAAAGTAATGTAGTTTATCAAAATTTCAGTCAAGTCTACTTGTTCAACAAATTTTGAAACGAAATTCGAGAAATTGCAAAAGACTTTTGCTAAAAGATGTGAAACAATGCAAGGCTCAAGCAGAAAAAATAATTATCAGCAATGAATTACTCCAATCCGACTCAATCTAATATGCAAAATTAAACGTAATATTTTTGGTTTTTTCGAAATTTTTTGGATTTTTTTGAATTTTTCTATTTTTGAAATTAAACAACAATGCATGCAGAAATTGAAACGTGATTACATAAATGCAGCAAAAACAACATGCAGTCACGATATGGATGCATACCCTCCCCAAACCAAACTGTACAATGTCCCCATTATACAAAGTAAAGGAAAAGAAAATGCAAACTAAAGAGAGGATGAGTCGGAAACTTACAAAAGCGCGCAAACCACGGACCTCCCCAAACCGAACCAGACATGGGAGGTGCAGGTACTCGATCGACAAAACAGCCGCTCGATCGAGTACATATGGCCAGCTTTTCTCTCGATCGACCAAGGAAGGAGCTCGATCGAGGGCATGCAAATTGGGACTGCTCGATCGACTAAGGAGGTACTCGATCGAGTGCTTCAGGTGGCTTTGTCGCTCGATCGAGTAAGTAAAGACTCGACCGAACCTTTGTCGCATCAGCAAGCGACAAAATAAAGTAGTTGTACCTACAATCAACTAATAATGTCCCAAAAATACCGCCAAATACCAAGGAAATTCCGCAGTTTATTAAGTACACAACGAAATAAAAACGAAAGTATTAAAAAGTAACAATAAAAAAAGTAAAAAATCCGGGTTGCCTCCCGGACAGCGCTAGTTTGCAGATAGGTCCCAGCTTGACCATCTTTCGTCAGCAAATCCACGGCCTCCTACTCGGCTTCTGACTGAATGCAGTTATTTCAGCCATTAAGAGCTTCACAATCGGCCCCCTAAGCACAGCAACAGCACGGCGGCGGCTTATTATAGCGTCCAACACTCATCTATCAACCCTTTTCCGCACTTTCTTCTTTGGCGGGATATAATCTTGCGATCCCCTTCCCGGATCCTTCAACTTCACTAGACCTGCGCAAGAAGAAACAGAACGATTTTCCTCCAAATTGCTCCCGAGTTGGGGCGGAGGCATTAATTCAAAAGCAGTATATGAATTAACGGAAGGCATAACACAAATTATAGCGGGGTCAACAAAAGAAATATTACCTTCTAATGCGTTGGAATGACCTTCGTTTACCTTCTCATCGCTAGTCGGGACAACCTCGGGTGATAAAACAGTGCTGTCCAAAGTTACCGTGCTCAATCGAGTGAATAAATCACTCGATCGAGTCTCTTCTTCACCAAAACCAATCGATCGAGCAATGTGGTCGCTCGATCGAGAACCCTCTTCAACAAAACCACTCGATCGAGCAACTAAGTCACTCGA
The DNA here is from genome assembly GCF_048544455.1 of Silene latifolia. Lineage (NCBI taxonomy): Eukaryota > Viridiplantae > Streptophyta > Magnoliopsida > Caryophyllales > Caryophyllaceae > Silene > Silene latifolia. The sequence continues at coordinate 235,765,576 of NC_133538.1, forward strand.
TCGAGGGAAATCCCCATCCCAATCAGTCGATCGAGCTGTTTCAGTTGCTCGATCGACCAACTCCATAGCTGAATCAGAAGCAGCAACATTGGAGACTTTCTCGAAATCCGAGTCATCGAAATCCGAGTCATAAATAACATCCTCTGGCTCAGTTGTCAATTGCGCAAATTGATGCACAAGACCTTTGATAGAGGCCTCTCTTGCTTCTTCAACTTGTTGCTTTTGAAGAGTAAGTGTCGCTATTAGCGACTTTATTTCATCCATCTCTTTATTTTGGACAGCAGGAGGGGGAGTTTGTTGTTGCGGCGGTGAATAGGAATAAGCTAAGAAGGCTCTTGGTAGCCTTGTTGATAGTACGAATGTGGCGGTGTATAACTGCAAGGTGGGAACGAAACATAGTGACTTCGCTTATACTGTTGATAACCATAAACTTGGTCACGATCTGCAAGACAGTAAACTGCATCGTGTCCCACGGTGTCACATCTCTCACAAAATACCACCTGTTGCTCCGATGAATGGAACATAGGTGGACTCCTCCGAAATACCATCGATAGGACCTGTAAGACCTATCAAAACAACACTAGCAAAGGAGATAAGAACTGCCGCAGGGAATAAAATTCCCTGAGGCGGAAAGAAATAAACGAAACAAAAAAACAGATAGGGCAATTGCCTCCCCGGCAACGGCGCCAAAATTTGACACGGCTGTCGCAACCCTGTCAAAGATAAAACCAACGGGTCTCAACTGAATGTAGCAGAGGCAGTCGGGTATCGAATCCATAGGGAGATGGGAATCCTATAGTCAACTAGGTCTGTCGAAAGTAACCAAGATGGGGGGTTTGTTGTTTGTTTTTCTAAAAGACTACGGGGAAAGGAGAGAGTAAAAGGAACGAGAAAGAAATAAAATAGAGATGAATAAGAGAGAAAGGTAATAGGATTGTCGGTTCACCATGGCTTCTAAAGTCCGGACTAAATCATGAATGCCCTAAATTCAATCTGTGGGTAATAAACGTCACCTTTCGGTCCTTAGTTCGCCCTAGGCAATACTAGTTTAGCTTTCGCCCTTGCTAGTATAAATCCTAATGAAACGCTGCAGAACTACCCCTTTTTCAATATTTCGATCTAGGAGAAGAGGATATCGAGACAGTTAATTGAGTGCGTCGACTCAAACAATTAAAAGATATTAAAACAGCGGATGCATACAAATAGACTACGGGTATTCTAATTAAATCGCCCTTCCTACGCCATGGCTACCCTAAATCCTAGCAAGACTATTAGCTATTCATGGTCGAAATGAAGAACAATAATAGCGAAGCAAATGATAATAGATAACATGATAAATGAAACTGAACTGAAATTATATTAATGATAATACCGAATTCAACGAGGGAAAAATTGAGAAATGGCGATGAAAAGTATTTCCGATTCAAAGACTAAAGCAACAGCCTTTGTTCTACGTCTAAAATCTGATGATTAGGTCTCTAGTATTTCTTGCCTATTTATAAGAAAAATAGCAAAGAAACAAAGTGTAAAAAAATAACAACACAATCGATCCAAAGTCCATCAGCGCATGGCCTCTCGATCGAACTCCACAATTGCTCGATCGAGAGCTTTCCCTAAGTATATCCCTCGATCGAGAACAGTGGTCTCTCGATCGAGGCCTTCAACTTTGCATTCACTCGATCGAGAATAAGATATCTCGATCGAGGGGTTCTTGACACACATGCCTCTCGATCGAGCTAATTGGGAGTTCGGTCGAGAGGTCTTGACTTCTCGTGTGTTCTCCTAATCCTTTGGATGCCTTAACGCATCTCAAGACGGTAAGGTTTCATGCCGACTCTCTTAAGCAAGCTTGAAGGACCACAAATAGGGTGATTTCCAGTCATTCCGGTTCGTACCTGCAAATAATGCAAAACAAACCAAAGTAGACTATTCGGGGGCATTTGTAATGAAATATTACGAAATAAGCAAGGAAATGTGTGCTAAAAAGGCCTAAAAAGGTCTATAAGAAATGCACACATCATATATCTATATGGAGTTGGGAATATGGGGGATTGTGCATTGGGTAATTGTGTTATATGATTATTGTATAGGAGAAGACTTCGTAGAGGAGCCTTTCTGATTATCCGTGTTGCGTGCTACTGTTGATTGCTAAGGGAGGGTTTCCCTACTCAGTTTACTGCTCTTTGTAAGACATGCTTATTGTGATTATTGTTATCAGTTGATCATCGGAGTAAGGAGATTGTTGTGACGATGTTGGTGTGAGGGTATTGAGACGGCTGTGATGTCGTGTGATTGTGACTGTGGTGGAGTCACTTGCGGGAGTGGCTTCACACCCTAGTTCGCCCTCCGTGGAACCCGCCACGGAAGGGGATGTGCACATTAAGGGACAGGGATTGTTGTCGCTCATTGAGGAGCTGGACTAGGTGGGATCGGCCGCGGTCACCCATCGCGGCGAGGATTACCTGTTGCGATGGGTAATCCGGGCAGTGGTCGCGCACTTTGGTGTGTAGTCGGTTACAGTGTGATAATAGAGATTGGAATTGGAAGATGATCAGTTGATTACTTGTTGGTCTGTTTTATAAGGTTTGAGTAATACTGACCCCGTTGTTGTTTGTGGAATCTGCGGTGATCCATTCGGGGATGGTGAGCAGGCTTGACAGGTATTGCTAGTGTGAGCTTGGGGACAGTCATGGGAGTATTTTCATCGCCAGTCATAACATCACCGTCTGAGTCTTAGCTGATTTCTTTTATTGTCAGACATTGGAGTTGTATTTTGGTTAAATCAGTATTTGGATTTGAGATGTTGTAAACTTTATATCTTGCGAAGACTTTAATAAATGTGCTCGGTTCGTACGCTTTTAATATGTACTAACCTCGGGCAACCGAGATGGTAACACACTTTCATGGTAGGGTGGTCCTGGTAAGGCACCTTGGTATGCGGGGTGTTACAAAGTCGATCGTCAGCCGAAGATTCCGGCACCTAAACAAATGAATTTAATGAACCTAGGGAGTCCAAATAAAATGAACCCAGGGAGAGTTGTTTGGAGCTACCGCAAAGACTCGGGAGACGTCCCGGAGTCGCAAATTGGCCCTCACTAACTCGAACCGGTAACATGGGGAAGTGTGATGAGAGTTAGGTTTTGTATGTACATGTATGTGAAGATGCATGTTGGTAATAGTTGAAATTTGTAAGTGTGGTGATGGGAGAAATGGTGGATGTGACGGGTTTATGAATGTTTGTCATGTTGGATTTAGCATATGCATGAATTGTATGCTGATATGATTATAACGTGGCATTAAAGTTCTTGATATTTGAATTGTATGCTGTATGATTATAACGTGGCATTAAAGTTCTTGATACGATGTGTTTGCTGCGGGAATAGTGAGCATGATAGAAAACCTTATACTGTATACCCGTCTATAGTGAGACTCGGCCGAAAGCGAGTGGTCGTACTCGACCGAGTATGGAGTACTCGGCGGAGTAACCAAGCACTCGACCGAGTGTTGTTTGATTGTAAGTAGCAATCGCTACTGTATGTGACAACTCGACCGAGTAAATAAGTATACTCGACCGAGTAGTGTCTACTCGGCCGAGTGTTGTTTTACTCGACCGAGTGTTGTTTCTGGATTTTTAACGTTTACTTCTGGAGTCGATACTCGACCGAGTATCTGGGGGGATACTAGACCGAGTAGTCTTTACTTGACCGAGTATGATAGTATACTCGGCCGAGTGTTCCTTTGGCGGAAGGTTGTTACGTTTTGAGTCGTAGGCTTTTGTGCTTACGTTTCCTTGTTTCTTACCAGCTCAAAATGCCGCCCAAAAGAACTCCCGTGCAGATCCAAGCTTCTGAGATGACTCTTGATGAGGTTGCTCACATGATTGAGCAACAAGAGGCTCTCCTTGAAGCTCTCAAGAATGTGGGAAAGGGGAACGAGAAGTCGATGGATGCTACTCAGCTCGGCATCATCATTGCTCGCTTCAACCCTCCCACATATGATGGGGTAGGTGAACCAAAGCTACTCGAAAAGTGGCACCGTGAGATTGAAGCTCTCATGGAAATGGTTAAGTGTCCCGAAGACATGATCGTTGAGCAGGTAGTATACTACCTAAGAGGTGAAGCTGCAGTTTGGTGGCAAAACGTCAAGGAAGATGCTAGAGCTTTTTACCAGGCAGAAGGAGCTATTCCGTGGTCTGGGTTGAAGAGTGCTATGAGAGAGCAGTTTGTTCCGGAGCATATCCGACACAAGATGAGATCCGACTTTGATTCCTTCACCATAACTGAGGAGATGACGGTCACTGACTAGTATCATCGGTTCTTGGAGCTATCTCGTTATGTTGAGGACATGAAGCTAGGACAGAGAGGTTTGGCTCTCCGTTTTGAGAGGGGTTTATTTGCTAAGATCGTGAGTCGTATGCCAGCTGGGGTTGCTACTGACCTCAAGGAAGTATACCTGAGAGCGGGTCAAGCTGAGAGAATGGTAGATCTCTCTAGAGAGATCGATGAGAAGACTGCTGCTGAAAAGAGGAAGGCTGATGGTGGAAACAACAGTCAGTCGACCAACAAGAAAGGGAACTTCAGCCATGCTAAGGCTTTTCCTGGGGGAGCTGGTTTTTCGGGAGGATCTCGTGGCTGGGGAAAGAATGGAGGTCGGAGTGTGAGTGACAACTCTAACCTTACATGCTTCAACTGTGGTGGGATAGGCCACAAAAGACGGGAATGCACGAGCTACAAGCCCGACACTGGTTCAGGAGCTCGGTCAGGGAATTTTTCTCAGGGGCCGACTCAGAGTTTTGCTAGTAACCGACCGGGAGGTTCATGGGGCAACAGAGGTGGACAGGGCAACCAAGGCGGTTACAACCGCGGTGGTGGTGGATCTTATCAGCGCCAGAACAACAGCACCACTCAGGATTCGGCAGCCAAGCCAAGTACCTCTAACGCTTCAGTTCAGGGTGAAGGACAGAAAAACAGTGGAAAGCTTTTCATGATGGACAAGCAGAAAGCACAGGATGATGCTCATGTAGTTACCGGTACCTTTCTTGTTCATAATGTACCGTCCTTTGTTTTGTTTGATTCCGGGGCTACACATTCTTTTGTGTCTAAGAGTCATGCTGTGTCTATGGGTTTGGGGAAGTTTGAGGTTGTAAAAGATGATGTATTCATACCTTCAGGGGAGTCTGTGTCGTGTCTCAAGCTGTATAAGGGGGTATCCATGGTAGTTGGAGGGGTAGATTTACCAGTAGACCTGTTAGAGTTTCCTATGGATGGGTTCGAGGTGATTGTCGGGATGGATTGGCTGGGTAGGTATGATGTCAGGATAGATTGTCGGCAAAAGAGAGTGTCCTTAAAGGGTCCCAAGGGTGTTAGGGTGTCATATAGAGGGTTTGTGGTAAAGCCTAAGTGTAGGTTCATAGCTGCGATGACTTTAAAGTCATGTTTGAGGAAGAAGTGTCCTTTGATTCTCTGTCATGTGAGAGACCACCGAGTAGAGTCACCGACAGCTTCTGAGATATCTGTGGTGAGAGAGTTCGAAGATGTTTTTCCTGAGGAAATACCGAGTTTTCCTCCCAAGAGGGATATTGATTTCAGCGTGGAGCTTAGCCGGGAACGGGTCCTATATCTAAAGCACCTTACCGTATGGCACCTAAAGAGTTGGCAGAGTTGAAAAAGCAGATACATGAGTTGCTAGGCAAGGGTTACATCAGGCCTAGTGTGTCACCGTGGGGAGCTCCAGTTCTTTTTGTCAAGAAGAAAGATGGGAGTATGAGACTGTGCATTGATTACAGAGAGCTCAATCGTGTTACAGTGAAGAACAAGTATCCGTTGCCTAGGATTGATAACTTGTTTGATCAGCTAAGTGGAGCAGGGGTGTTCTCCAAGATTGATCTGAGGTCGGGTTATCACCAGTTAAGGATAGCAGATGAGGATATTCCTAAGACAGCGTTCCGGTCTCAATATGGTCACTACAAGTATGTAGTGATGCCGTTTGGGTTGACCAATGCACCAGCAGCTTTCATGGATTTGATGAACCGGATCTTTACACCGTTCTTGGATAGGTTTGTGGTTGTTTTCATCGACGATATCTTAGTCTATTCTAAGACTAAGGAAGAGCATGAGGAGCACTTGAGGGTAGTCTTGCAGACCTTGAGAGAAAATCAGCTTTATGCCAAGCTATCTAAGTGCGAGTTCTAGTTAAAAGAAGTGGCTTTCCTAGGCCACGTGATATCTAAGAAGGGAGTATCTGTGGATCCTAGTAAGATTGAGGCCGTAACCAAGTGGGAATCGCCGAAGAATGTTGCTGAGATTCGGAGTTTCTTAGGCCTTGCCGGCTACTACAGGAGATTTGTGAAAGATTTCTCTACCATAGCGCGGCCTATGACATCTTTGATGAGGAAGGAAGTCAGGTTTGTTTGGGATGAGAGTTGTGAGACAGCGTTTCAGACCTTAAAGGAACGCTTGACCACAGCTCCTATCCTAGCCTTGAAAGAGGGTTGTGAGAACTTTGAGGTATATACCGATGCTTCAAAGAACGGTCTTGGTTGTGTTTTGATGCAGGAAGGGAAAGTCATAGCTTATGCTTCGAGGCAGCTGAAGCAATATGAGGAGAACTACCCTACTCATGATCTGGAGCTGGGTGCAGTTGTATTCGCTCTTTAGATTTGGAGACACTACCTTTATGGAGCAACTTTTAAGGTGTTCTCTGATCATAAGAGTCTAATATCTATACCCAGAAAGAGCTTAACATGCGACAGAGACGGTGGATGGAGCTGATCGGGGATTACGATATGGAGATCATCTATCACGAGGGTAAGGCTAACGTTGTTGCAGGTGCTTTGAGTAGGAAGAGTGTCCATTCGCTATGTACCGCCATGTCCTTGCTAAAGCTGAGGGATGAGATGTCTAGGTTGGGGATCTTTATGATTCGAGAGGGGGATACCATCGGGGACTTGGCGATCGAGCCAGAGTTGTATGAGAACATCAAGAGTAAGCAAGAGCCTGATCCTAAGATTCAGGAGTGGAAGTCAAGGGTAGAGAGTGGAACGGTTTCCAGGTTTTCTATCCATACAGATGGGAGTGTTCGTTTTGATAGGAGATAGTGTGTTCCTGAGGACGCAGAGTTGCGGAGAGTGATCTTGACGGAGGCTCATTGTACTCCTTATTCAGTTCACCCGGGTGGTGATAAGCTTTACAAGGATCTTAAGAAGACCTTCTGGTGGCCAAACATGAAGAGAGATGTAGCTGAGTTTGTGGCCAGATGTTTGACTTATCAAAGGGTCAAGGGTGAGCAAAGGAGACCACAAGGTAAGATACAGTCTTTGGAAGTACCTGAGTGGAAGTGGGAGTCGATCTCTATGGACTTCATTGTGGGGTTGCCTAGGTCACAGCAGGGTAACAACATGATTTGGGTTATTGTTGATCGGTTAACCAAGTCAGCCCATTTCGTTCCCATGAAAGATACTTGGTCTAAGATGCAGCTAGCATTGGGTTACAGGAGGCATGTGGTTCGGTTACATGGTATACCTAAAGATATCGTTTCTGATCGTGATGCGAGGTTCATATCCAAGTTTTGGCAAGAACTGCAAGAGTTGATGGGTACTACTTTGAAGATGAGTACAGCCTTTCATCCGGCAACCGATGGTCAGACAGAACGGACCATCAAGACCTTAGAGGACATGTTGAGGGCATGTGTTATGGAGTTTGGGGGCAGTTGGAGAGATACGCTTGATCTGATCGAGTTTTCATACAATAACAGATATCATACAAGCATCGGGATGGCACCTTTTGAAGCTTTGTATGGCCGGAAATGCCGAAGTCCAGTTTGTTGGGATGATAGTTCTGAGACAGTGGTTTTGGGGCCACAGCTAGTACAAGATATGGTTGAGCAAGTCCAGTTAATTCGGCAAAAGATGAGAGCAGCTCAAGATCGTCAGAAGAGCTATGCCGACTTACACCGCAGGGACATTGAGTTTGCGGTAGGTGACAAGGTCCTTTTGAAAGTGTCACCTATGCGAGGTGTTATGAGATTTGGGAAAAAGGGTAAGCTAAGCCAAAAGTTTATAGGCCCTTATGAGATTTTAGACCGTGTTGGCGAGGTAGCTTACAGGTTAGCGTTACCACCAGCTTTGGATAGGGTACACAATGTTTTTCATGTATCTCAACTTCGGAAGTATGTGAGCGATCCATCGCATATCCTTGAGATGGAGAACATCGAGCTTGATGAATCCTTGTCCTACGCCGAGATTCCTAAGGAGATTCTTGATCGCAAGGTTCGTAAGACACGGAATGGTGAGACGGTCTTACTTAAGGTTCTTTGGTCTAATCATAATGTGGAGGAAGCCACATGGGAACCCGAGGAAGCTATGCGAGAACGTTTTCCTAACCTTTTTTATCAGGTATGTTTGGTTACGAGGACGTAATCGTTGTCTTTTTAGAGGGGTAGGAGATGGTCGCGGTTGTGTTTTGTCTTGTTTTGCTGTTTTGTTTTGAGTCGGGTTAGTGAACTTTTGTGGTGACTTGTGTAGTTCTTTGGTGTTGATATATGTGGTTAGTATAGTCTTGTTGTGTTGTGTTGTGCCTGGTTTAGAATGGGGTGTGAACTTCGGGACGAAGTTCTTTTTAAGGGGGGAAGACTGTAATACTACGGATTTTCTTAAAGTGACTACTCGATCGAGTAGAGCCTACTCGGCCGAGTAGTGTTGTTGGTATAGATTGTTTCGGTTCTGCCGAGGAATACTCGGCCGAGTATAGTGGATACTCGACCGAGTAGAGGATACTTGGCCGAGTATACACTTACTCGACCGAGTATCCGGTCTGGCGAAGTATTATTTCGATGGTTTGATTAGGGAATGTTTAGGGTATTTTATATCCCACATCAGTTTCTAAAAGAGCATTTTCAAACTTCATCATTTCTACGATCACCCTAATATCTCCCTAAGCACTTCCTAATCATTCCATAGCATTGTTGTGTGTGTAATCGTCGCAGTTCTTGCGTATAATCCCTCATTCTACTGTTGGTAAGTTCTCTCTTTCTGTTATTTGTATTCTTTGGGGTTACTGTATATCTATATGGAGTTGGGAATATGGGGGATTGTGCATTATGTAATTGTGTTATATGATTATTGTATAGGAGAAGACTTCGTAGAGGAGCCTTTCTGATTGTCCGTGTTGCGTGCTACTGTTGATTGCTAAGGTAGGGTTTCCCTACTCGCCATTCGCTCTTTGTAAGACATGCTTGTTGTGATTATTGTTATCAGTTGATCATCGGAGTATGGAGATTGTTGTGACGATGTTGGTGTGAGGGTATTGAGACGGTTGTGATGTCGTGTGATTGTGATTGTGGTGGAGTCACTTGCGGGAGTGGCTTCACACCCTAGTTCGCCCTCCGTGGAACCCGCCACGGGAGGGGATGTGCACATTAGGGGACAGGGATTGTTGTCGCTCATTGAGGAGCTGGACTAGGTGGGATCGGCTGCGGTCACCCACTGGCGGCGAGGATTATCTGTTGCGATGGGTAATTTGGCAGGGCTACACACTTTGGTGTGTAGTCGGTTACAGTGTGATAATAGAGATTGGAATTGGAAGATGATCAGTTGATTATTTGTTGGTCTGTATTATAAGGTTTGAGTAATACTGACCCCATTGTTGTTTGTGGAATCTGCGGTGATCCATTCGGGGATGGTGAGTAGGCTTGACAGGTATTGCTAGTGTGAGCTTGGGGACAGTCATGGGAGTATTGTCATCGCCAGTCATAACATCACCGTCTGAGTCTTAGCTGATTTCTTTTATTGTCAGACATTGGAGTTGTATTTTGGTTAAATCAGTATTTGGATTTGAGATGTTGTAAACTTTATATCTTGCAGTACTTTAATAAATGTGCTCGGTTCAGACGCTTTTGATATGTACTAACCTCGTGAAACCGAGATGGTAACACACTTTCATGGTAGGGTGGTCCTGGTAAAGCACCTTGGTATGAGGGGGTGTTACACGGAGGTTGTTGACAAACTTCTCCACCAGAGTTGATTCACTCGACTTACTGACCAATTGGGTGATTTCCCTCCTCCAACGGGTCAAGAATTATGTGAATCCTTCCTTGTCATTCTGAGTCAGGACCTCAAGAGTGCGAGTATTGGCTTGGATTTCGACGTTGTCAGGGTATTGTTTAGCAAATTCAACGACGACTTCGTCCCAAGTGGTAATGCTCTTTTGGTCGAGGGAATAGTACCATTAGCGGGGAATCGGTTCCGAGGATGATGGAAAGATGTACCGCCCCGAAAAACAAGCAGGGAGCTCAAAATAACTCTTTTATTAGTAAATGGACAGCAGCGGAATTATAGGGGCGTCACCGTCGTATTCCCTCTTCGGAGAATACAAGGCTTATAATAAAATAAATACACTTATAAGACTAAAACTAAAACTCTATAATTATAAACTATACATCTTATAGGTCTTATCTTCTACATGGAATTTCTCACATTTGACCTTCCCGGATACTTGTACCTGAAAAAAGAGTGAGAGTAACGGAATCAGCCAACCATAGGCTGAGTATCACTCTAGTTGCCTCCACCGGCCTTATGTCATTATCTAATAACAGTTCTCTTATATAACACAATTTAATAATGTCAGAGTACATAGCTTAATAAAGACCATGCTAGTAACCAAACATTATAACACTTTTATCATTTCCATAACAATAAGATATATATTCCTATCACATTAAGGTCGGTATACCATTACTGAAGAGAATAGACATTAGGTATTTCTCATGGGCCAACGCCCTGGCGCCAACGCTCCTTTTTTTATATGGAGCCAACGTCCTGGTTGCCAACGCTGCCCCTTTAGTTCATATGGCGCCAACGCTCCTACTGTTTACACAGTTTCGATTTTCCAAATAATGTCATCTCAACCCAATAACCATATTCCGAATGCTACAATTGGCCAATAGTACATTATAAAGACAACACTATTATCACAACCATATATTTATAAGACGGTAACTAATATTACATGTGAGCAGTATAACAATCATAAGATGAAATTAACAATAAAACTAATATAATCAATTATTTCTAATCTCTTATTTCAAGGTAAACAATTACTTATATCGACGAAGGGTCCCGAATTATACCTTACTTTAAGAACTACCCGATTAACCTATTGAGTTGTTGCTACAAACTCTGTCTTGATCTCCCGCGGCTAACGTCCTTGTTCTTTTCTTTTGTTTATCTTACCTATCCTTCGCTTGATGGCTTCTAATTATAGTGATACAATTATACTTGAAGAAAGTGGCACCGCTAAACATCCCCAGAAAATACCCCCAAAAATCCCACTACTAATCCACCGCCAACCACAATTTCCTCCTCTCGCCGGCGGCCACTACTAAATCTCTCTTGGTCGCCGGCGAGAGACTCCGTCTTCCTTAGATTGGTTCTCTATCCGTCGTGTTGGAATATGTGTCCTCCGACAATAATGCGATCACAACTGTCGATCATGATGATCACATGTTTAAATCTCATTTTAAGAATACATGTGGGATGTAATGTTTTACAGTCAACTGGTCCACACATATCGGTAATGATTGGCTGACTAGAATTTGACATTACTGTTGTGCGACGGTGGTGATCAGTTGATCCCCTTAGGTCATACCTATAGGGAAATACTCTTAATTGATTATTTAATTAATCGTATGCCGATACGAGTTAATTAAATTGCTTAAAATTGACAGATGATTTTGTGAGTAAGATTAACGTGTCTTATTATAATTCGATTAAATTGGATACGGTCTAAGTAATCGAATTGTTTTATTACTTAGATAAAAACTATTGTTTACGAAACAATTGAAATAGAAATTGAATGAATAATTTATTATGAATACAAGACGTTGTAATTTATAATTTGATAAATCGTTTTGGTACAAGTAATTACGAATTACTAGTCAATATTGTATATGACATATTTTTATGAGTATGTTGATTTTTAATATGTTAAAAATACATTACAATTTCACATGTCAAATAACATGTCACATATGTCTGACAAATGGAAAAAAAAAATGGACCTCCCATTTTATATAAGTGCCGAAAATGGAGGGAGTATTAGGATTAATATTGTGTTTTTATTTTAAATAGGAACATGATTATTAGCCCTAAAGACTAGCCTTGCATGCCTATCTTCTTGGGTAGAAAAACAAGCCCATGCATAGGGCACCCTTCCCCTCACCACCGGTTTTACCAAGGGGAAATATAGAGTGTTTCCTTTATAACTTTCATTCACTTCTTCAACTCATTTTTCTAGTGTAAGAAAAAGAAATATTCTCTCGACCATTTTCGGAAAACTTAGAGAAATAAAAAAAAACTCACATATCTCTCCTCTTGGCCGAAATTTTCAAGAGGAAATACACAATATTTTTGTCTCAATTTTATAGTAAGACTTATATTATTTCTAGTACAAATTAATATTAGTCATTAAGAGGTTTCCTTGGGTATTCACTTTTGGGAGAGGTTCTAATTTGGACATTTGTTCATCCATTTTAAAGAAAACTCAAGAACTAACAAATAGGTGAATTTGTTGGTGCCCTTAATCCGAAATCATATAGTAAGATTGATGATTTCTTCTCTTATCTTATTTATGTTTGCATGCATAAGATCTATCTTTTATTTTATGACTAAATAAATCTTTTCATATATGAATATGTAAATTAATGAGATTAATGAATTCTAACAAGCGGTATCATGAGCCTTAGGTTGTTTGCATGCAAATCGGTTTATAGTTTTTTCGAGTTATATGATTAACATACAAAACTAATTAATTTGATTTTATGAAGATATACCTAAAAATAACCTTGCATGTTAAAAGTTTCTGGTCCTAAGTGATTTTTAGGACATTTTGGTTTATTTATGGATTTTATTGTTCATTTTATATAATATTGGCATTAAAATGTGATTTTTATGATAAAAATGTCATTTTTGGACGAAAAATAGCTAAACTTCGATTTTTTCAGTGGTTTTTAGATATGTTTTCACATATATTATCTACTGATGGCCTGTAAATTTTCATGATAAAATGAGTTGTATTGCTCGAAATATGGATTTTAAAGTTAAAATCGTATTTAAATGGGTAAATAGGTTAATATGAGTTATATTTCGAATCTGGTCATTGAAATTTAGTATGTTGTCACATGCAATTTTACAAGATGTGTGTAAAATATTTGGCTATAATAAAGTCTTTATGCATGATTTATGAATTTTTGATGAAAAATCACATAAATAGTGACTATAATTAGTAATAATGCTAAAACATACTTCATGACTAAGGAAAAATGTCACATGTTACATTTTATCATATATTTCAGATCTAAAAGTGAAAAGTTGATGAATAAATTTTTTTTTCATATTTTTATGGTCATAATTGTTAAAATCCATAAACCGCAACATTGTTTTTCACGATAAATTTTCGAAATTTTTAACCTAAGTTTTGAACATTATGAGTGTCATGGTATTTTTCCAGAATGTTCATGATTTTAAATTAAATTTCGAATTTATTTGAAATTTTATAATTTAATTTGAAGTTTATGGCATAATTTTGTATTTTAGGTCCATTTATGAACAATATTAAGAAAACAAGTTTAATTATTGTCAAAATGTAGGTGGAAACTAATTTTGAGTCCTAAGATGGTTAGGGTAATTAACTTGTACATAAATATGAATTTATGTAATTTTTGTGATTTTAATAAGTTAAATCACGCAAATCCGTAAAAACCGATTAATATACGATATTGGCTCTTAAAAGGCGATTTAGCATAAAATTTAGCATGTTCATACATATTATAATGCTGCATTTTATTTATGATTGTCATATTTTAGTTTTATGTAATTTTTTAATTATGTAATTTTACTTAGTATGGCCTTAGTTTTAATTGGTATTACCCGAAATTTATGGGAATATCGATTCGGTTGTAATTAGTGTGATCTCGTATCACCATTTTGTAATTTAATAGATTTATTTTTATTTTAGTTACAAATGTATAATAGGAAATTATGTAATTCATTATGTAATTTAATTATTCCGGAGTTTCTTGAAGGCGGTACCATTCGAGAAGGCAATCCATCAAAGAAAGTGTTGCCTTGAAATGTGTGCCAAGACCGAAGCTCAAGGGACCAAAGGAGTTGGTTTCCGAATGTGTAATAGTTTATTAGATTTACTATTTTAGGAAGGCCATACTAGGATTTTTTTTATGCTTTGCATTTTATTTATATGTTGCATGCATAGCTAAATCGCCATAACTAAACATGCATTGTCATTAAATCGAGTAAATCGACCGTGTCAATTACAATTATCGTAGTTCACCGCTTTAGTTCACTTAAAACGTGATAGATAATAAATTGACATGACCTCTCGCTAAAATAAACAATTGAGACTTAGCCTTACCAAAAAGTAGAAACCATGAAAACCTATTTCATGAGGGAGTGTACTCGGCCCTACCAGGGTACAAACCTTGTTACGTAGGGGAAGTGGGTGATAAATGTCTATCCACCGAATTTATGTTAATAAAGGGTATTTCGGCACACCGCGCCCTAAGTTAATATGAATTTGGATCATGGACACATTTATTCGAAATTTGGATTGAACTCAACGAAAGTATTCACGAAGATTTCCGGATGTGTTTCGGGCTAGAGATAAATATTAATGTAATTTTATCGACCAAGAGTTCTAAAAGTAGAATCGATTAAAAAGTTAATCCACCGAGTCATGTTAATAAAGGGTATTTCGGCACACCGTGCCCCAAGTTAATATGAATTTGGATCTTGGAATCATTTATTATAGTTGGTTAGAGGTCACTGTATAAATGTTCATATCTTGTTAAAATATTTACAAGTATGATTAAAAATGACAAATGTTAATATTTCCTTTTCCTCCATACTTGTAGTTCATTACAATGAATCCATCAAACGCTACTACACCGATAACTATTGAGTCTTGCCACAATGTTTTTGACGACGTTTGCTTCAACAATGATTTCAACACTACTAGAGAACTTCATTTTGGGATAGGTTCGGATGGAAACATAAACTTCATCACTTCTTCTAAACCTCCTACTACTACAAGATCTCTTGTGAGCCGGTCTCAGGAAGACCGCCTCATAAAATCTATAGGATCTTTGTCTTTGGAAGAGAAAGATGCCAAAACTAGTGGGAGCTCAAGCAATCAAGTTCTTGCTTCAAAGGGCAAAAAGGTCAAGAAGAAGGGAAAGAAAGGGAAAAACTTCAAGCAAGTTGAAGATGAGTGCCATTATTGCTATGGCATGCGACATTGGCTTAGGAATTGTCCCGTATATTTGCGAAATATAAGGGAAGGAATCATCGTTCCAAAAGGTAAAATTTCTAAGGAAATTTATGTTATTGATGTAAATTATACTTCCACTACGACATGGGTACTGGATACCGGTTGTGGTTCTCACCTTTGTCATCATTTACAGGGGTTAAGAGACGTGAAGAGGCTTAGCAAAGGAGATGTGGATCTACGCCTTGGAAATGGAGCTCGAGTAGCGGCCAAATCCAAGGGAACTTATGTATTAGCTTTGCCTAATGGATTTGAGTTGTATTTACATAATTGTTTTTTATACGTGCCTAATGTATAGTCTTTTTAGCCTATTTTAGCACGTATTTCTATGCATATTTATACCGTTTTTATGGTATTTTGCCCCGAATTGGCTACTTTGGTGCATTTTGTCCTTTTTGTAGGAATGATCGCGAAAGTAGTAGATTCGTACTCTATTTCGTCCTTTTTGCATGCATTTAGAGGAGACGGGATTGTTCCAGAGTGAGATACTGCATTTGGAAGCGTCGTGGCACGCATTACGAGGCACTTAGACGCGGACGTGATCTAAAATGAAGTCAAGTCACTCGATCGAGCTGTTTTCCACTCGATCGAGTGGTTTTCACATCCTCTGATGGTCGATCGAGTGGTTTTCCACTCGATCCTTAAGCTGCACAAAGACCCGTCACTCGATCGAGCAGTTTTCCAGTCGATCGAGTAGTTGTTGCTGAAGAGTTGGTCGATCGAGTGGTTTTAATCCACTCGATCGAGTGGTTTCGTTAGTTTTGGGCTTTAAACAGCCCGTGAGTTGTTTTTCTCGCTAAACTTATTTTGTTTGCTATTTAAGCATGCTTTACTAGGTTAATTAGGATCGGGGATATTATCAAACTCTCTACTGTTAAACATTGCTACGTTGCTTTTCTTCCTCTACTGTTACTTTACTTCGGGATTGCTTTTACTCGGATTTCGTGTTCTTTACGCCGGATTCGCTTGGATTGTAATTCCTTTCTCTTCCTTTAATAATAATTGATCTTTTATTGCTTTAATCCTTCACTTTTGTTATAATTAGTTTCTGCCCTAATTTCCCTTATCGCAATTTATTGTTTATTCATTATGTTTACTGCTGGAAAGTTAATTGCTGTTAGTTTAATTAAGAATATGAGTAGCTAAACCCCTTTCATGTTGGGATTAGGGGATCTGCGGTAGAAATGTGACGATGTAGTGAATGAATTAGATGAATTAATTATGAGACCCTGTCACTATAGCAATTTAACTGTAAATTCCGACCTAGTTGAGTGCACGCTTCTATGTCACCCTTTAATCTGGCTAAAATTAATTCTGGATCGAAAGATTGGACTAAATAGGCCTGCTATAAACAGTAGACTACCCTAATGAGGACAAAAGTTAAGTTAGTGGTATTTTAGGATAGAAAGTGGACCCAAAGGACCTTTTAACATCCGTCTCTCATCTAGTTCATCTGAATCATTTACAGCTGAGTCACTGGACTACCGTAGTGAACCGAATTCCCGACATGTCCCTCTCTTCTTGATAGTTTAATCATATTTTATTGCCTTTACTGCTTTTTACTTTATTTCTCTTCCTTTCAAACTTCGTAGTTTAGAACCAAATTTAAACAACCCCCATTTGTTACCGTAGGACTAGGATTAGACAGCTATAATTACATTACCTCCCTGTGGATTCGATACTCGACTGCCTCTGCTACATTTTAGTTGAGACCGTTAGGTTTTATCTTTGATAGGGTTGCGATAGCCGTGTAAAATTTTGGCGCCGTTGCCGGGGAGGCAATTGTTCAATTTATTAGTTGTTTTATTTTCAGTCCTTTTTCAGTTTAAGGAACACCCGTTCCTTAGACTATTCTTATATCCTGGTTGTAGTTTCCTCTTATGCGCAGGTCACAGGGCGGTGAATTATTGCCTTACAATCCTGAGCTTGAGAAATCTTTGCGCGAGTTGAGGCGATCACAAAGGGTATTACCGACAGAGGAAGAGCTAAGTACTCTGTCAAGCTTTCACGAGAACGATCTTTTCGAGGAAAATCCGCCTTCATCTCCAGTCTCCAATTCATCAATTGAGACAGTCACTTCTTCGGACTTTCTAGAAATGTCCGAAGAAGAAACCATTGCCAGTCATTCTGAACCGACAGCTGCGGATCTCTACAAGGGATTTGTACTACCGGGGGAGGCAAGAAAATTCGAGCCGAAGCCTGCTTATATCAACTTGATGGAGAGAAATCAATTCGGGGGAGCTGCAACTGAAGATGCAGCTCAGCACATGGAGACCTTTATTGATTACTGCTGCTCCATACCCCCTCCCACTGGCGTGACAGCGGATCAGATAAAAGAAACCATGTTTATTTTCTCACTTCGCGATGCTGCAAGGGAGTGGTATAGGGATTTGGACCGGGCTGCTCACGGTATAACTGACTGGAATTCACTGGCTTTAGCATTCTACAAGAAGTACTTTTCTGCATCAAAGACTATTGCCATTAGAGCTCAGATCACGAGCTTTAAGCAAGGGCCCGACGAGAACTTTCACGAGGCATGGGTCCGCTTCAAGAAGTTGGTGCGAACCATTCCGCACCATGGGTTCGAAAAGTGGAGCTTGTGCAATCAGTTCTATAACGGGCTGTATGACGATCAGAGGGCTATTTTGGATGCTGCAGCTAATGGCCGGTTTGCTGAGAATCTAGGAGAGACTAAGGGGTGGAAGATCATAGATGATTTGGCCACCCATAAAGCTGAATATGGGAACTCGAGAGGAAATCAAAGAAGAGCTGCTGAATCTTCTTCTGTTGCTGCACTAGAGGCTCTCACGGCCCGATTTGATAAATATGAGCTGGGAGGAGCCTCGAAGGGAGGAATTTACCATGTAAATGCCGTTACAGATGGTCCCTTCAGCTGCAAGAGATGTGGAGGAGAGGGGCATATTTCAGATAATTGTCCTAATTCCTATGAGTCATGTGCTGTCTTCCAACACTACAGGCAGAACAACAGTTACTACGAGCCGAATGTCCACCCCAATTTGAGGTGGACTAGTCAGAATGTCCTCAATCCTACCGCTCCTCCGCATCAGCAGCAGCCGTATATTCCTCCACACAAGAATTAACAGGGCTATCAGAAGCCTCCTTCTTTCAACCCTCCTAATCAAGGTGCATCATCTTCCAGTGGGGTGAGTGAAATGGGTGAGTTAAAGTCTATGATGCAGTCCATTTCAAAGCAATTGCAACAGAAGGACGCGTCATTTAAAGCACTTGAGACTCAAGTTGCCCAACTTGCTGCGAATCAATCCTCGAGGAAGCAGGGTCAATTACCGACTCAAAATGAGAAGAATCCACATGAGACGGTATATCTGATAGAATTGAGAAGCGGTCTTTCTTATGAGGGACCGGAAATGTCGAAGTCAGACCCTAGGGAAGCTGTAACTGGTGATGAACAGTGTTCTGATAAGAGAAAAGGGCTCACGACAAAGGAATTACTCGATCGACTGAAATCTGGTGTTCGATCGAGTAGAGTCGAAGATGAAAGTCCTCGATCGAGTGGTTTTTCCACTCGATCGAGTGAACAGGAAGAGCATGTTGGTCGATCGAGTGGAAATTGTGCTCGATCGACTGAAGCAGGAAGTGGAGTTGGTCGATCGAGTGGAAATTGTGCTCGATCGACTGACAGTGATGAAGAAACAGCTCGATCGAGTGAGCAGATTGGTCGATCGAGTAGTATTGATGACGGGAAGCTTATCCGAGAGCCTGCTAGTGCTCGTTTAAGTGAGATATCACCGGAGAGACCTCGTTCGAGAGGAAAGAAGCGTCCAAAGGATACAGAACTTGCACCGGAAGATACATTGGAAGCGAGAAACAAGGGACTCGAGATACCAATCACAGTTCCCTTCCCGAGGCGGCTGCAGAATACCAAAGTTAATCAGCAGTTCGGTAAATTTGTCGAACTTTTGAAGAGCTTGGAAGTCACCGTGCCGCTCACTGAATTGCTGACTAAGGTACCCTCTTATTTAAAGTTTATGAAAGAAATTTTAGCACGTAAGAGGACTATTAATGACAGTGAGACCGTAGCTTTGACTGAGGTGGGGTCAGCCCTATTTCAAAATAAGTTACCCCCTAAGGAATCAGACCCGGGTAGTTTTTCAATTCCGTGTCACATCGGTATGCATTTGATTGATAACGCGCTATGCGATTTAGGCGCCAGCGTAAGTGTCTTACCTTTGTCTCTGGCTAAGAGACTTGGTTTGACAAAGCTGAGTTGCACCAACAAGACTGTCCAGATGGCCGACCGTAGTCTATCACGGCCACTAGGTATAGTAGAAGACGTACCTGTTTAGATCGGGAAGTTCTTTATTCCCATTGATTTTGTTGTCTTAGACATCCCCGAAGATGCACACACCCCTATTATTTTAGGGAGACCATTTTTGTCCACTGCCCGTGCAGTAATAGACGTCGGGGGGAAGACTTTGACCTTTCAGGTAGGGGATGAGGAGCTGATTTTTCATCAGTCCAAGTCCCAGAGAGCTCCCATGCAAGCCCAGCCTTGCAATGCTCTCTCTTCTATTGTTCCTATTATTGACACTCTAAATGAAAATTTGGAGAATTGTGCCGCTATTGTTAACCCTCCGCCTCAGATTGAGAGCAAAAAGGAGGAAAGTTCGTCTGTTTCCCTTATTGCAGGTACAGATGAAAGCAAAGAAGGGGCTGTCAAGGAACATGGTGCAGCCATTATCAATCACATTGGAAATAAGGATGCTAAAGACGGTGATAGAAGAGCAAGGACGAGGAAAGCTGACGCTTACGTGGATGCGAGCTACTCTCCTCCTACCGTTTCAAGTGATAATTCATGCTCATGGAAGATGAAGAGGACAGTCAATGTTGCTGAGGTGACGTCCTCCAGTCAGAAGCCCACGAAGGGGCTACTGAAATTTGATGAGAATTAAACGGGGAAAAGCCCCGTGTAACACCTTGTAATAGATATTATTTTTGAATTTCTTTTGACTTTGTTTTATTGCGTTTTAATTAGGACAATTAGTTTTTAGACAATCTTTAGCGTAGACTAAGACTATAGACTGTGCTTTTGCGTATTTGGTATTTTGGGAAACCCTTGGATGTGTTTTTATGCAGGTTTGGGGAAGTTTCACGCAATTCAAGGAAGAAAAGACGAAAATTCAAGAGCCTACGAGAGGAAAGTCCTCGATCGAGTACTTTTTGTACTCGATCGAGTGAAAATATGGTCGATCGAGTAGTTTATTTACTCGATCGAGTAAAGCAAAAAGAAGGATTGGTCGATCGAGTAACTTTTTACCCGACCAAGCAGCTGGACCATAAAAGGGCTCGATCGAGTGGTTTAAAATCACTCGATCGAGTGAAATGGGCCGTGTACAGGGAGTTTTCTCACTTAAACTCTTTTGTTCCCAATACTTTTTCATATTTCACCTAATTCCGTCTATCCCTTTCCCCTAATTGCGATTTTAACTCCTCCAAATCCCCATTTTCTTGCCCAAATCACCAAATGCATCACCTACATTTCTTTATTTGCATTTTAATCTTCAAAAGCTCCTTAATTTCACCCTTATTTGTGTCCATTTTCGCGGTTTTAAAAGGGATTTAGGGTTTGCGGGTTTTTCGACTGAAATCCGCCATTGTTGCTTGTTTACTTGAGGATTATTTGCATTTGTAGGTTCATCTTCATCAAGTAAGTGTTTCATTCACCCTCTTTGCATTTTATCTTCGATTAACTCGATTTTCATGAGGTGATATAGAACTAGGGTTTCGAAAATCCATGTCTAGTCGAATTTTTCGACTTAATTGTGTTTATATGACCTTAATTAGTTTGCTTGATGATCATATCCCAATTCCTCGCTGTTGTTGCATGTTTAATTTGAAATTTGCGAAAGGTTTCCGCGATTAGGGCTTCTAAGTCGAATTTTTCGACTGTCAGACGGTCTTTATGCTGCCATGATTTGTTTAACCTCAGTTCTTGCTTACTTGCTGCTGTTGTTAACTTCTTTTTCCGTCTCCTATCGCCTTTACATGCTGTAAATTGTTGGGATTCAAGTACTGTGAGTTGAAATTTTCGACTGCTAGGGGACTTACATGCTGTCATGCATTTTTTCGTGCTGTTTTCAGTCTCCGTTAGCAGTCATTACATTGTCACATTATCACCATTCACGTACTGCTATCTCGAAATTTCTGAGGAATTGTTGGAAATTGTTGCTGTAGGTCGAAATTTTCGACTGATAGGGGAGTGTTTATGGCTTCACATGCGGTTTTTCTGAATGTCTTTGCCTCTGTTGACCATTGTTTTCCTCTCATACCCCCTCCCCTATGTTTTTCAGGATGGAGTCGGATACCTTACCTTCTGCTAGTACCACCTCCAGTCCACCTTTGAGTGAGTCAGTGGCCCCTGCTGTTGCCGCTAGCTCCGCTTTAGTCACCACTGCAGCCCCAGTCTTCAATGTTTCAGCTGCAGGGACGGTCTTTGCTCTAGCTAGCTTAGCTGGAAGCCCAGTTCAGGCTGCCACTTCCACTACGGTCACCACCACAGCTAGCACTGCTGCTAGTTCCTCTTCAGTAGCGACCACAGCAGCCACCACGTGTACACCAGCCACCACTTTTACACCTGTGGCAGACTCACCAGCAGCCGCTTTCAGAGCTGCCCTGGTTCCTTACACAGTCCGAGAGCGAGCTGCTGCTTTGCGTTCCAGAGACGAAGGCAGGGGTCGTAGACTAGTCAGAGCTACACCACTCCGATTTTCTACTTCCACCACAAATGAAGCACTTCCACAGCTGCTGCTGCTGCTTCTGCTTCTACTTCACCTGCCGCTCCGCTTACCTCTGAGACAGTTACAGTCCGAGGGGACACTTCCCTCGACTCCCACCCGGACTACCCACAGGTATTATTCGTCAACGCTGTTCATCGTTCGAAATTCTTTAACTTAGTCAAGTGTGTACATGTGCCTTCCCGATTTTTAGATAAATCGGCATTAGAGAAACTAGGTATTTACGAGTCAGTCTGTTCTTTACTTTCGGGCACGGGGATGCCTGGCCTCATTACCATGAGGGGCCGCACCTTCTTAGAGCCGAGCCTTGAGTTTTTCAGCTCTTTTACCTTCTCCTCAGGGGCATACGACGCTGACCCCGACTGTCTGTCAGTCTCCTTCCGGTTGTTTAACCGGACTTTCCCGATGCCTCTAGCGGAGTTTGGTAGGTTGCTTGACCTTACCTCCTCGAGCGTGAAATCAGACTCGAGGAAGGTTTACAAATAGGTTTGGCGGTGCTTGGCCCAGACCCATTTCCAGGAGCGAAAGCTCCACCAGGTCCACCATCCCCCCGTCCGTTATTTTCTTAGACTGATGGGGAGCTCTATTTTCGGCCGAAAGGAGCCGAAAAACACTACCAACACCGAGCTCTCCATCCTGGGCGGTTATCTGAACGTTGACTGTGAAGGTCCTTTTACCTTCAACATTGCCTACCTCACCGCCCAGTACCTCCACGACCAGGGGAAGAAGGAGGCGGGAACCATTGCCTGCGGTGGCATAGCCACCATTCTTTCCCACCGACTTTTCCCCACCTGGCCACGTGACTTGCAGTACCTCGAGGGAGAGAGGTCACTGAGTCTGGCTGCCATGCTCGCTCAGCATTAGCTTACCCCAGATTACCAGACTTGGAAGATTGACGGCTCCTTGTCTGTTGACTTACCCTGCGATAGTCTCCCCCGTCTTGAGCCCTTACCTACTGTGGTAAAGGGCCACCGTCTGCCTGCCTTGCCTCTACTTCACCTTCCACTTCGTCCATCTCCTGACGCACCTGCCGCCAAGAAGCGGCGAGTTGAGACTGGAGAGGGGTCCACACCTTCAGGGAGTACCCAGCCTTCCCCGGCTACTCCCGATCCTACCCCTACTCCCACTGTTACCCCTACTCCCACTGTTACTACCACTCCTACTCCTGCCCCACCTCCCACTCCCACTGACCAGACCCAGACTGAGCCGGTCTTTCCGGCTACTTTTAGACTACCTCCTCCCTTTGTAGCGCCCGCGGTCCAGGACCAAGGGGGCGCAGTTCTGGTTTGTTGATCGAGCTTACGAGCGTCGGGCTCGTATGGAGAGGGACTTAGCTTTGACCCTACACCCTCTCGTACGAGTACCACTTACGGCGACACGCACCGATCCCGAGGATCGGCCACACCCTTCCTTCTTCCTGTACCCACCTGAGGGGTACCCGGTTTCTGACGAGTCGGAGGACGAGGACCCAGAGGTGGCAGTGGAGAGAGCTCGTGAGGAGGAGCGGAAGAGGAGAGAGGAGGAGAAGGACCCGGAGTACAAGGTGGATGGAGACGACGACGACGACGAGTAGCTACTGGTCTACTCACTTCCCCAGTTTTCTGGCTGGTTTGGGGAAGTTCGTATTTTTGTATGTATTTTTCACTCTTTTATTTTGTCTCCTTTATTTATTGTCTTTATTTTTCTTTTTGGTTGTATACCCCCGTTCCCCCATATTTCTGCTGGTGTATGCTGGAGGACAACGAGGGCGTTGTCCGTTTTGGTTTGGGGAGGGTATGTTGCATCCTTTTGAATCTGCATTTGTTTTGCATTCACGTCTACTTTTCAGCTTGCATTGTTCTTTATTTTCCACCAAGAATCCAAAAAAAAAAAAATTAGAAAATTTCAAAAATTCAAAAAATATTCACGTTTATTTTTGCATATAAGTTGAGTCGGAACGGTAGATTCCCATGATGAAATTGCACTATAACCTGTCATTTTACTTGAGCCTTGCACTTTTATTGATAGTTATTAGCTTGTCATACGCATAATCTACGAATTTCTGTTCAAATATAAGCCGACTGTTTAGACTTGACCTATAAATTGGCAAACTACTTAAAAATTCTGAGTTTTAAAGCCATAACTGGTGACATTCATGACCAGTTCATTAGGAATTTTGAGTAGTACTCCTTGCATAGCATGTTCATCTCATTTGCACAATTATGACATTCAATTTCTCGTCAAATGCACATATTCGGGTTTGTGGTTGGTGTCACATGCAGGGAGGGTCTTGCAAATTTCCCTTTCTTGTTACTTTACACCCATTTAGCTCCACATAAGCCAAAATTGCCTTTTGACCCATTAGCTACATCCCAAACTGAGCCTGCCTAGTCAAGCTAGTTAGTATGTTCGTCTGCGGTATATTTTTCCTTTGCATTTTGGTCCGTGTTTCTTGTTTTGGAGTTGGTGTAAGTATAGAGGAAGAAAGAAAAAAAATTGAAAAGGGAAAAAAAAAGGAGAAAAACGTGAGAAAGAAAGGAAAAAAATGAAAAAAAAATGAAAAAAAATGAGGAATTCACGTGTACAGTGAACAAAAGGAAAAGAAAAAAAAAAGAGATTGTGAAAATGAAAAAGAGTTGAGAAGATGTTCGAAGATGTACAATCGAAAAGGGTTGTTTGTTTCAGTTAGTTATTTCAGACGGTGTTTAAAAGAGGAAAGTTTGTGACCGTCTGACTCCTCCGTTCTATCCCATATTTTTTTTGAGGAGATTGTGTTTTGAGTCTAGTGAGTTTTGTGCCAAATGAAGGGCACTTGTACTTAGTCTTTCAGTCAGTTGAGATTCGGATGGTTTCATTATAGTCCTGTTAGGAACTAGCTTGACGCTTCTACCTCCACATTTCCATAACTTGTTTTGCCTTTTCTCACCTGAACCTCACTATTCCCAAATTATTTGCAAACCCTCGGCTGTGACGGACATTATCGGTTGGAATTTGTGCATTAGTACTTGAATTGTTTTTCATTTTTGTTGCATGCATGCTATGTAGGTCGCAGTTAGGTGAGTGACTGTCTTTTCTTCTCTCTTTTACATATAACATTTGCCCTTTGCTTCATGAGAGAAGAGTGACCACGTGAGAATCCAGTTTTGTTGGTCTTGCAAGGTCGATAGGTCAGCTATATTTCTGAACAGCTTATAATTCGTTTGCGTATTGACTGTTTAGCTTTAACTATTAATTTTTGCTGCATTAAATTGGTTCAAGTAGACAAGTTAAGCTAGCTCTGAGTTATCATTTCCGTTCCACTAGTTTAGTTTTGAGTTTACTCGAGGGCGAGTAAAGGTTCGGTTTGGGGAGATTTCATACGTGCCTAATGTATAGTCTTTTTAGCCTATTTCAGCACGTATTTCTATGCATATTTATACCGTTTTTATGGTATTTTGCCCCGAATTGGCTACTTTGGTGTATTTTGTCCTTTTTGTAGGAATGATCGCGAAAGTAGTAGATCCGTACTCTTTTTCGTCCTTTTTGCATGCATTTAGAGGAGACGGGATTGTTCCAGAGTGAGATACTGCATTTGGAAGCGTCGTGGCACGCATTACGAGGCACTTAGACGCAGACGTGAGCTGAAATGAAGTCAAGTCACTCGATCGAGCTGTTTTCCACTCGATCGAGTGGTTTTCACATCCTCTGATGGTCGATCGAGTGGTTTTCCACTCGATCCTTAAGCTGCACAAAGACCCGTCACTCGATCGAGCGATTTTTCCGATCGATCGAGTAGTTGTTCTTTGAAGAGTTGGTCGATCGAGTGGTTTTAATCCACTCGATCGAGTGGTTTCGTTAGTTTTGGGCTTTAAACAGCCCGTGAGTTGTTTTTCTCGCTAAACTTATTTTGTTTGCTATTTAAGCATGCTTTACTAGGTTAATTAGGATCGGGGATATTATCAAACTCTCTACTGTTAAACATTGCTACGTTGCTTTTCTTCCTCTACTGTTACTTTACTTCGGGATTGCTTTTACTCGGATTTCGTGTTCTTTACGCCGGATTCGCTTGGATTGTAATTCCTTTCTCTTCCTTTAATAATAATTGATCTTTTATTGCTTTAATCCTTCACTTTTGTTATAATTAGTTTCTGCCCTAATTTCCCTTATCGCAATTTATTGTTTATTCATTATGTTTACTTCTGGAAAGTTAATTCTTTGTTAGTTTAATTAAGAATATGAGTAGCTAAACCCCTTTCATGTTGGGATTAGGGGATCTGCGGTAGAAATGTGACGATGTAGTGAATGAATTAGATGAATTAATTATGAGACCCTGTCACTATAGCAATTTAACTGTAAATTCCGACCTAGTTGAGTGCACGCTTCTATGTCACCCTTTAATCTGGCTAAAATTAATTCTGGATCGAAAGATTGGACTAAATAGGCCTGCTATAAACAGTAGACTACCCTAATGAGGACAAAAGTTAAGTTAGTGGTATTTTAGGATAGAAAGTGGACCCAAAGGACCTTTTAACATCCGTCTCTCATCTAGTTCATCTGAATCATTTACAGCTGAGTCACTGGACTACCGTAGTGAACCGAATTCCCGACATGTCCCTCTCTTCTTGATAGTTTAATCATATTTTATTGCCTTTACTGCTTTTTACTTTATTTCTCTTCCTTTCAAACTTCGTAGTTTAGAACCAAATTTAAACAACCCCCAT
The DNA here is from genome assembly GCF_048544455.1 of Silene latifolia. Taxonomy (NCBI): domain Eukaryota; kingdom Viridiplantae; phylum Streptophyta; class Magnoliopsida; order Caryophyllales; family Caryophyllaceae; genus Silene; species Silene latifolia. The sequence continues at coordinate 235,792,363 of NC_133538.1, forward strand.
TTGTTACCGTAGGACTAGGATTAGACAGCTATAATTACATTACCTCCCTGTGGATTCGATACTCGACTGCCTCTGCTACATTTTAGTTGAGACCGTTAGGTTTTATCTTTGATAGGGTTGCGATAGCCGTGTCAGTTTTTATGTGCTTACACTTTCTAAAAACATTATTTCAATCGCTATGTTGGACATGGACGGTTTTTGTTTTGTCATTAAAAAAAATCGTTGTACTATTTCAAGGAACGATTTGGTTATAGGCCAAGCTCCTTCCATTAATGGCATTTACATTTTAGAAACCTCGAATCCGACTAATGACATCTACAACATTCAATCAAAGAAACTCAAATCAAGTGATCCAAATGAATCGTTCATTTGGCATTGTCGATTAGGTCACATAAACGAGAATCGCATCAAAAGATTAATTTCGACTAATGTGATTACACCATTTGACTATCAATCATATGGAACATGCGAATATTGACTTCTTGGCAAAATGACTCGAAATCCTTTTAGCGGTAAAGGAACTCGAGCAAGTGAACTATTGGGACTCATACATACCGATGTGTGTGGACCAATGAGTATCACCGCTCGAGGAAATTATGACTACTTCATAACCTTCACCGATGACTTGAGTAGATATGGGTATATCTATTTAATGAAGCATAAGAGTGAAGCTTTTGAGAAATTCAAGGAATTTCAAAATTAAGTAGAGAACCAATTGAACAAAAAGATAAAAGCACTACGATCCGATCGTGTTGGAGAATATCTTAGCCATGAATTCGATTCACACTTGAAAGGTTGTGGTATTATATCACAACTTTCTCCACCCGGAACACCACAACTCAATGGTGTTGCCGAGAGGAGAAATCGAACCCTACTTGATATGGTTCGATCTATGATGAGTCAAACCGAGTTACCTAACTCGTTTTGGGGATTTGCGATTCAAACCGCAATAAAATCTTTGAACATTAGTCCAACCAAAGCAACTGAAAAGACTCCATATGAGATATGGAGAGGAAAAGTTCCAGTTCTATCCCATATGAAAATTTGGGGTTGTGATGCTTATGTCAAAATTAAAAATGACAATAAGTTGGCACCACGATCCGAAAAATGCATTTTTATAGGATATCCTATGGCCTCCCGAGGCTATTACTTCTATAAGCCTCAAGAAAACAAAGTGTTTGTGTCTCGAGATACTGTCTTCCTAGAAAGTGACTTTATTTCTAGGAGACAGAGTGGGAGAAATTTTGAACTTGATGAAGTTCAAGAGCCACAAACCGAGGTGGAGACGCAAGAAGATGTTCCTTCGTCGTCTAACGCGGTTCTCCCTCCTCCACTTAGAAGAACGGGCCGAGTTATTCGCCATCCCGATCGATATGTGGGACTTGTCGAAGAAGATGGAACACTCGATGTGTTGCTTTTAGAAAGTGACGAGCCCGCCACCTACAAAGCCGCAATCTCTAGTCCAAATTCCTCCTTATGGCTTGAAGCCATGAAGTCCGAGATGGATTCTATGCATGAAAATCAAGTTTCGAACTTAGTGCATTTGCCTAAAGGGGCAAGACCTCTTCAATGCAAATGGATTTTCAAGGTCAAGAATGGCATAGAAGGACATGATGATGTCTACAAAGCTAGGCTAGTGGCGAAAGGATTTACCCAAGTCCAAGGTCTTCATTATGATGAAACCTTCGCCCCCGTAGCCATGCTAAGATCCATACGGATTTTGTTAGCGATTACCGCATTTCATGATTATGAAATATGGCAAATGGATGTTAAAACCGCTTTTCTAAATGGGCATTTAGAAGAGGAGGTGTACATGATAGAACCCGAAGGTTTTGTTGATTCTAAAAATCCTAACAAAGTATGCAAACTTAAGAGATCCATTTATGGACTTAAGCAAGCATCAAGGAGTTGGAATCATCGATTCGATCATGTGATAAAAGAGAATGGTTTCACTCGAAGTGTTGAGGAACCATGTTTATACATGAAATTTAGTGGGAGCAATGTTGTGTTCCTAATCTTGTATGTCGATGACATACTACTCATTGGAAATGATATTCCAATGTTGTCTTCAGTTAAAAAGTGGTTAGGTAACCATTTCCAAATGAAAGATTTAGGAGAGGCACAACGCATATTAGGTATACGGATCCATAGAGATAGATCCAAGAGGATATTGGCACTAAGTCAAGAGTCTTATGTTGGTAAGATTCTTCGACGTTTCAGCATGGACAAATCAAAAAGAGGATTGGTACCTATGGTAACTGGGACAATATTGAGCAAGTCTCAATCGCCCTCCGAACCCCATGATGTTGAACGCATGAAGTTGATCCCTTATGCTTCCGCTGTTGGATCAATGATATACGCCATGATATGCACACGTCTTGATGTCTCGTATGCCTTGAGCGTGACGAGTAGATATCAAGGAAATCCAGGTGAGAGTCACTGGATAGCCGTCAAGAACATCCTTAAGTACTTGAGAAGAACTAAGGATTTTATCTTAGTGTTTGGAGGAGACACCGAGCTCCGTGTTAATGGTTACACGGACTCAAGTTTCCAAATGGATAGAGATGACATGAAATCACAAGCTGGTTTCGTTTTCATGCTCAATGGTGGTGCTGTTAGCTGGAGAAGCTTCAAGGATGTTGTGACTGCGGATTCAACAACGGAGGCTGAGTACATTGCAGCATCAGAAGCTGCCAAGGAAGCTGTATGGATCAGGCAATTCACGGAAGGTCTAAGAGTAGTACCTACGGCTAATGATCCCATCACTCTCTAGACATGTACTTAGAAAATATCATGTAATTAGAGATTTCATTGAAAGAAAGGAAATTGCGATATGTAAGGTTGGGACGGATGATAACATAGCTGATCCGCTCACCAAGCCTTTATCGCAGGCTAAGCATGATGGACATGTTGCGTCCATGGGACTTAAACGCATGCCAGTTTTATATTAGATTTTGATATGAAATAAAAGAGTTGTTTTATTTGCTCATATGCATAATCACATTTGTCTTTTATTTTTCCATTACTTTGTCATATTCAAATGGGTTATAGAGACAAGATTGAACCCCATTAAAATGAACTAAATTGACATAGTAATCGCCCATAGTCACTTATATGAGGTGACGTCTCGAAGTGACTAGAGTGTGATGCGATTGATGGCAAGTTCAAGTGCCATAGAGTCATATGGGAATAACTAGTCGATCACATAGGCAGACTGTTAGGAACACTTTGTCGGGCTAATGACCGCTTATAGAGTTCTGGCAAATTTATATAGCCTGGTCGTGGCAAGAGCTACTCTAGTATTCTAATGAGTCGATTCTTTTGACTAAATACTATTCGCCTAAGGTGGTACAGTTTCAGATTAACTTTGATTTATGTTACTACGACCTTCGTAAATGGGGTCAAATGGGCATATTTTGGGTTATGATGGTTGTGGCTAGTCGAAGAGAATAAGTGCGATAGGAATTGTCCACCCCTTGTCAGGGTTATAACAATATCTCAGGGCCTTTCGAGGAGTAATGAACTGGAAATGCGTGGCCACGCTCGGAAGGTATCTATGGTAGATAATTCCGGTCAATCAGTTATTCTCCAGATCGAGGAAACCACTCTCGATATGATCACTTGCAAGTACGACTTGAAAGACACCTTGCATTGAGTGGGAGATAGTAATAGGACAAGAGAATTGGTGACGCACACTTGTCGAGGACAAGTGGGAGATTGTTGGAATATGTGTCCTCCGACAATAATGCGATCACAACTGTCGATCATGATGATCACATGTTTAAATCTCATTTTAAGAATACATGTGGGATATAATGTTTTACAGTCAACTGGTCCACACATATCGGTAATGATTGGCTGACTAGAGTTTGACATTACTGTCGTGCGACGGTGGTAATCAGTTGATCCCCTTAGGTCATACCTATAGGAAAATACTCTTAATTGATTATTTAATTAATCGTATGCCGATACGAGTTAATTAAATTGCTTAAAATTGACAGACGATTTTGTGAGTAAGATTAACGTGTCTTATTATAATTCGATTAAATTGGATACGGTCTAAGTAATCAAATTGTTTTATTACTTAGATATAAACTATTGTTTACGAAACAATTGAAATAGAAATTGAATGAATAATTTATTATGAATACAAGACGTTGTAATTTATAATTTGATAAACCGTTTTGGTACAAGTAATTACGAATTACAAGTCAATATTGTATATGACATGTTTTTATGAGTATGTTGATTTTTATTATGTTAAAAATACATTACAATTTCACATGTCAAGTAACATGTCACATATGTCACAAATGACAAAAAATAAAATGGACCTCCTATTTTATATAAGTGCCGAAAATGGAGGGAGTATTAGGATTAATACTGTGTTTTTATTTTAAATAGGAACATGATTATTAACCCTAAAGACTAGCCTTGCATGCCTATCTTGTTGGATAGAAAAACAAGCCCATGCATAGGGCACCCTTCCCCTCACCACCGGTTTTACTAAGGGGAAATATAGAGTGTTTCCTCTATAATTTTCATTCAGTTCTTCAACTCATTTTTCTAGTGTAAGAAAAAAGAAATATTCTCTCTACCATTTTGGGGAAAACTTAGAGAAATAAAAAAACTCGTGAATCTCTTCTCTTGGCCGAAATTTTCAAGACGAAATACACAATATTTTTGTGTCAATTATATAGTAAGACTTATATTATTTCTAGTACAAAATAATATTAGTTATTAAGAGGTTTCCTTGGGTATTCACTTTTGGGAGAGGTTCTAATTTGGACCTTTGTTCATCCATTTTAAGGAAAGCTCAAGAACTAACAAATAGGTGAATTTGTTGGTGCCCTTAATCCGAAATCATATAGTAAGATTGATGATTTCTTCTCTTATCTTATTTATGTTTGCATGCATAAGATCTAGCTTTTATTTTATGACTAAATAAATCTTTTCATATATGAATATGTAAATTAATGAGATTAATGAATTCTAACACATCGTTACTCCGGCGGCGTAGCAGTTTGTATCGCGAAACTCGCCTGTGTTTCATTAGTAACTCTCTCGCTTATGTGTTGCTTTCCCTCTTTATGAAATATATGGTCTGATTTCTGATTTCTTTGCTCTGCTTTTAATTAATGTTTAATTACTGTTTTGGATTTGTTCTGAGTTGCTTTAAGTTTCGGTTTGATTGTCGCGTAAACATGGTTGCTTAGCTATGACATTGTCTGCAAGTTATCCTTCCTTTTCTGCCACAAACTTTCTTGAATTTTTTGTTTTATTTCATGGTGGCAATAATTTGTCGGATGAGGAAATTGGTTTTATGAAAGCTTCCACCCAGGTTGCTTCCCCTTTCTCTAAAATTCAAGTGCTTAAAGAATTAGGTAATAACTATTTCCGACACAATCAGTTTGGTCAGGCGGGTGGCTGTTACGACACCGCGTGCCATTTACTTTGTTCGTCTCTTAAAGATAAATTTGAGTTTGATTTAAACACAATCATATCTCTCGCCGTTTCTTTGTGGTTAAATTTAGCAGCTTGTGCTAATAAGCTCCAAGGTTTTGAGGAAGCTTTGATCTATTGTTCTCTGGTTTTAAATTTTTTCCCTAGTAATGCTAAAGCTCTCTTTCGGAAAGTTGTGGCTCTTAAGAAATTGAACAGGTTTCCAGAGGCTCGTACTGCTTTGGAAGAGGCACGCTTGGCTGAAATTATTCGAGAACTGGAAGTTGTTTGTCAGTCACAAGCAATAAATAAAAATGGTAAGCGGGTTATTGATGCTTCTTTGGATACAATTGATGTTCGAGCAGGGAAAATGTTAGTGTCTCCTCTTCAAAGTCGAGAAGTTGTTTCTCCTCTCCATGGTAAAGAAGCTGATGGGGGGAGATAACGGTCGATGCAGTAGTAAGTTATGCATCGTCACAGTTGGACTCTAGTACTGCGAAGATAGGACATAATCAGCAACTGAGTCCTAAACGTGTCCCATGTGCCTCACCAGAGGCGCATATGGACTCCGCGAGTAGTCGTCTACCTGATGAAACCTTGCCTGATTCAGGTTCAAAATCACCTCAGCTACGCTTCTCCAACAAGAAGCGCCCTCATACCGCACTACATCTATCAACTCAAGCTTATGACAACTTGTTACAAGGTAAAACTTTGGATTTCCACCACCCAAGGTCCTTGTCTTTCGTGAGGGTCCGTACCCTTACCTCTAAAACTATCCAGACGGGAACTCCCCATGAGGATATTCATGGGACTACAGAAGTTCCCACCTCTTCTTCTCCACCGGAGAGACTTTTAAACCGCATTGATGTTAAACAAACTAATGAATATGTTGGGTTGGTTAAGGAGGAGACTAATTTACAGGTTGATAAGAAGATTCGCCTTAATTCGTCTTCACCCTATGCTACTAAGATCTCATTGGTCCCCTTTAAGTTTGTTGCTGTCAGGGATTACTCACTTACCGTTGAGAGACGCAATGTGTACTGTCGCGCTAAAGGTCGAAAGGGTCATGTTTCGGCCATTCCGAGGGATTCATTACTGACTTCGGCCAAGATTTCAACTTCTTTTTGCAGGTACACCCGCAATACTGCTACTATTACGAGGATGAAGCGGAAGGATGCCCACTTAATCGAGTTTGACGCCTACTTCAATCCACCGTTCAAGAAAACTCATCTTTTTTCTTCACTTGCGACTACGTGTTATGTTTCTTCTGTTAGTTGGGTTTCAAGTGGTTTTGGGGTATCTCATACCCCTTTGTTTGTACTTTAATTATACCCTATAAACTGGTTTTTATTTTTCTATAAAAGTACATTGTTGTAAAAAAAAAAAAAAAAAAAAAAAAAAAAAAAAAAAAAAAAAACCAATTGCCTTTTTGCGTACATAATTTGTGAACTTGACAAACTATGCTCTAGGTAAGTCACCTAGGTAAACCTACGTGGCCTTGTATGAATTTTCCTCTTTTTTTTTCTTTGTTATTTAATATAGTATGGAGTAGTAAAAAAATGAATGTCGAAATGTGGCCCGACGCATATATTATTAGTGGTCCATTCATAACATCGAGCCTCTTTTCATTTATACAAACAGATATACGACTATAGTCTACGAAGTCTAGGACAGTCCTATTATTATATAAATCCTTTTTTTCTTCCGTGATATTACATTCTACCCTATTTAAAATAAGTTTCATCCCGAAACTTGAAAATAGAAATAGAAAAGTTAGAGCTTCGCTTTTTTTTTCAAATTCAAAAGATTTACAAGAAATGAATTGAACAAAAGTCTTTTTTTATCAAATTTCTGAAATGAGTAAAAGAGTGTACGTCTTATATAATGGAATGCAAGAATTCCTATCACGAACAAGAATTCGAGTGATCCATTTCAAATACGAACTCAAGTTATGCGTTAGGCGCTGAACCAGTTATAGACGTCAATAATAACGAGTCCTAGCATCCCACATACCGCACAAGCTAAATAAAAGAAAATTTGAAAATTTCATTTTCAAATTTTTAGTAAAGGTAATTTTTTTTTTTTCTTCTGAAGATAAAACATTAAATTTTCAATATGCACTAAAAGAACTTGAACTAGTTAAAATTATTTTTTTGTAACGTGTGAAACAGTTTGAGTATCAAAACTTTGAAATCACCAAAAGCACACCAATATCCAATGAGCGAAAGGACACAAAGTGTAAATCCTAAAGTTATAATGTCACAAAACTTGACTAAGCTATGTCTTACTCTAATAAATTAAACACAACTCACCTATTTCACCTTAAAATATACTCCATGGTTACACGATATGCGGTTAACAAAATGTTCCATGCAATTTACATTAAATAAAATAGAAAACACAAAGTCACAAATACACATCTCATAAAAATATGTATAAAGAACACTAGTTTTACAATAATATCTAATCCTCGTAAAATCTACCCACTCTCTCTATTACTCGGTTTCTGTATATGTCTATTTGTCTCAAGTTTTATATACTAGGCCCAAAAATCTTTTACCCCGCTAGACGTATGGCCAGAGGCTCAATACGCGATTGCAGGGCTGCTCTGATACCAATCTGTAACGCCCTGAAAAACAAGCAGGGAGCTCAAAATAACTCTTTTATTAGTAAATAGACAGCAGCGGAATTATAGGGGCGCCACCGCTGTATTCCCCCTTCGGAGAATACACGTCTTATAATAAAATAAATACACTTATATGAGTAAAACTAAAACTCTATAATTATAAACTATACATCTTATAGGTCTTATCTTCTACATGGAATTTCTCACACTTGACCTTCCCGGATACTTGTACCTTAAAGAGTGAGTGTAACGGAATCAGCCAACCACAGGCTGAGTATGACTCTAGTTGCCTCCACCGGTCTTATGTCATTATCTTATAACAGTTCTCATTATATAACACAATTTAATAATGCCAGAGTACATGGCTTACCAAAGACCAGGCTAGTAACCAAACATTATTACACGTTTATCATTTCCAAACAATAAGATATATATTCCTATCACATTAAGGTCGGTATACCATTACTAAAGAGAATAGACATTACGTATTTTTCATGGGCCAACGCCATGAAGCCAACGCTCCTTTTTTTATATGGAGCCAACGCTCCTGGAGCCAACACCCCTTTATTTCATATGGAGACTACGCTCCTGGAGCCAACGTCTCGGTTGCGATCGCTGCTCTTTTAGGTCATATGGAGCCAACGCTCCTACTGTGTACACCGTTTCGATTTTTCAAATAATGTCATCTCAACCCAATAATCTTATTCTGAATGCTACAGTTGGCCAATAGGGACATTATAATGACAACACTATTATCACAACCATATATTTATAAGACGGTAACTAATATAACATGTGAGCAGTATAACAATCATATGATGAAATTAACAATAAAACTAATATAATCAATTATTTCTAATCTCTTATTTCAAGATAAACAATTACTTATATCGACGAAGGGTCCCGAATTATACCTTACTTTAAGAACTACCCAATTAACCTATTGAGTTGTTGCTACAAAGTCTGTCTTGATCTCCCTCGGCTAACGTCCTTATTCTTTTCTTTTGTTTATCTTACCTATCCTTCGCTTAATGGCTTCTAATTATAGTGATACAATTGCCTCTTTGCGTACATAATTTGTGAAGTTGACAAACTATGCTCTAGGTGAGTCACCTAGGTAAACCTACGTGGCCTTGTGTGAATTTTCCTCTTTTTTTTCTTTGTTATTTAATATAGTATGGAGTAGTAAAAAAATGAATGTCGAAATGTGTCCCGACGCATATATTATTAGTGCTCCATTCATAACGTCGAGCCTATTTTCATTTATACAAATAGATATACGACTATAGTCTACGAAGTCTAGGATAGTCCTATTATTGTATAAATCCTTTTTTTCCGGGATATTAAAAAAGATCCGGGTGAAGAGTTCTTGTTTGACCCCTTTGATGGACATGTAATCCTTGAAGGCCCGAATGTGATTGAGTGGGTCCTCCACTCCCATGAACTTGGGTACATTTGTTATGGTAAAGTTGTCAGGCAGTTGATCCCCGACGAGTTAGAATCTTCGATTGTTCTCAAGGTGGATGTTGTTTCCACGGGCCAAGAGTTGCTCTTCCAAGAGCTTGAGCCTATTCTCAATTTCGGTTAAAGGTGTTGTGATCTCCGGTTTCCTTGTGTTCCAGGGTGTCGATACGGGTCTCGACACGGTCCAGAGTGACCTTAAGGGCTGTGAGCAGTCTGACTAGCTAAGCAGTTGTGAGATCTCTGTTGTCATCGTTGTTGTTGGACGAAGCTGAAGATGGGACCATGGCTCTGAGGCATAAAATGGCTTATGTTACTGATGTGACCATAATTAGCGCATATTTAGCCCCCGAATTAGCCTTGTTCCCATGCTTTTTAGTGCATATTTGGGTCATTTATTGTCTTTAGTTCTTTGTTTTGCATATTCTTTGAGATTTTGATCCCTTGGTAGGAAAGGAGTAAGAATCTTGCATATTCATGGCAAAACGAGACTAAATTGATTGAATTCAATGACCAAGCATCAAGGAGAGACAAGATTAGAAGGCATTTGTACATATTATAGTAGTTGGGCAATGACGAGAAAGGATCCTTGCATCCCCGAGGAAATCCCCAAGGATTTTATGAAGAAAAGGGAAGAAAAGAAGAAGAAATAATGCTGAGCTACAATCCGAGCGGCTTCTCCCCAATCTGCCCGTCCTCCACAAGCACAATCCGTGCGTCTTCCTTCAAAGACGCCCGGGCAGCAGCCATTAGAGAATCCGGCCGGATTCCCTTGAAGACGCCCGTCTTCCCCCGCCTGAATCCGCCCATCCCGACACCAATACGCCCGGATTCCTCCCCAGCACAATTTCGTCTTCTTCAAGCTTGAAAGAAAGAAGCCCTTCCTTCGAAAAATACCGGCGTCTCCCTGCCCAATCTAAAAAGTGTAATTACTAGTTTAGCTCTTAGTTAACCCTAATGCATCCACCTAATTTCCACTATAAATACCCCACTTGTAAATAATCAAAAGGGGGGGGGGATCTTATCAAGTTTTTAGAGTAGAAAATCCTTCTTTAGATTAGATTAGGAGTAGATTAGAATAGATTACTCTTTAATCTTTCCACAAATCTCACATTAATCTCTCCTTAATTATTGTTCAAGTTTATTATTCAAGTTTGTTACTTTTGGATAATTGAAGATTATTGGGTTATTATTGGAGGATTGACAACCCTTCATCAATCAATCAAGTTTCTTCTATTATTCTTTGCTTTATTATTTGGATCACCTCAAGTTTGGTATAATTCATTTACCCTTTAATCTTAATTGTTCATTTCTTCATTCTATTATCATGTTTATACTTGTTGTGATGTTTGACACCATTAATGACATGTTTCCCATGATAATGAGTGAGTAGTCCTTAGCTAGGATTAATGGGTAATTAGGGGAGATAAACATGGGAAATAATCATGCTTAATCCAATATGTTCACATGATTAAATTGCTTGCTTGTTGTGATATCAACTTTATGCACATGTTATGTTTGATGAAATGCCAAGCCTATGAATCCTTGCATTTACAACCATCTCTTATCTACTCAACTTGACTTGTAAGATATAAACCAACTCGAGTCTTGTTAGACCATGCATAGAAGTTGAATAGGAGGAAAGTAAGTCGACTTGTAGGTGTTGTACAATCTAATCGATTTGGCTCCGGGACCCAACTCTTCCTATGAACCGTAAGACATAAACCAACTCGGTTCCTCCACAACACTAATTGCTTGCAACTTTGTAAACATGTTTGTATGATCAAAATCATGCATCCCCTATGACCCCATGATATCCTAGCACTTTTAATCATTTGTCTACATCCTTCTTTTATTGCTTGATTTACTTTATTGTTTACATTAGTCTAGAACACAACTACAAACCCAAACAAATTTTGACACTAGCATAAATTGAGATAGATAGACTTAGAACCCAAAGCACACCGTCCCATGGCTCGACCTCGACTTACCTCTAACTAGTTGTATGTTGAGTATTATAAATGTGTTTGATTGGATGACCCGACGACATCAACCGGATCAAAATGGCGCCGTTGCCGGGTTTAGTGCTATGTGATTAAGTTCTTACTTGTTTGTCTATTTTAATTGTGCTTTCACCTTGAGGAACTTGTTCCTCAAGGATTGTTCTTACCATTTTTGTGTAGTTCCCATGCTTGTAGTTGTTTCCTTGTCTTAGTTATGATGCCTCAAGACTTAACATATGGAGTATGTGGTGGATCTTTTGAGTATGACTATGGGTATGGGGAGTTTGAGGAGCAAGTCAACACAAACCTACCTTACTATTTGTACAATGAAAATCCTAACCACTACCCCAACTTTTCCCACCAAAATCACCACATCCAATATCAAAAACAACCACCCACCCAATGCCCACTTCATAATGAGTTTCAATTGCCACAATACAACCACTTTCACACTTACCCACAACAAGAAGATGAACCCATTCAAAATGTGATTCTCCAAATGATGGGAGATCAACCAAACTTCTTCAAACGAATGATAGAGGAGAGCCAAAAGAGGGACAATGTTCTTCAAGGCATTGTTGCCCAGGGTGAGGAATTGGAGATTCAAATTGCCCAATTAACCACTCCTTACCACCGTTCCTTAGACATTAAGCATGAATACGAATTTGAAGTAGTAACTTTTGATATGGAAAATGAAGAATGGGAAGAGCCAACCTCCTTGAACTCTTGTGACTACGAAAGTGTTGTGTTTGATGAGGAAGACATGAGGTTGAGTAAGCCAAGTACTCTTAGCCTTTGTGAGTATGAGGGTGTGTCCTTTGAAGTGAATATTGGGATGTTGGAGAAAGAGTTGCATGAAGCCCCCATTTATGATTCGTATGAAGATAGCAACAAAGATGATGAGCCTAATGGATGGACTCGTAGTATCACCTTGCTTAAGGAGCCTATCCTTGAGACATTTGAGATACCCTATCATGAAGAAGAGCGTCCTTCCTTTACTCCTCATGAAGACCGCTTGACACCTATCATGGAGCCAATGATCATTGAAGAGGATATGGTAGATCTTCTTCAAAAGGCCAAAGTATCATACAAGAGCTACTTGGTGAAAAAGCTCAAAGAGAAAATTGCTCGTGAAGCCACTTGTGAAGATTTGGCGCTCACAATGACAACTTCTAGAGAATCCGATCATCAATGTTACGAAAATTCTCCTTCTACTCATAAAGGATTGATAAATTCAAATGTTATCATCATCACCGAAAGTGAAAGAGAAGGTGGTAAGTGGAAGTCTCCGGACGAAAATAAACCATACTTCATACCTAGTGATGAAAGGAATCATGGGCTAATTGGGTTGAAGCATCGTGAATATCCAAGTGCCAAGAAGAGGAAGAAAACAACAATGAATGACAAATTCCTTTGGCCAAGCTTCGTCTTGAAGTTAAGCAAACCATACTTGTGCTTATTTGGAGCTTGTTCACAAGCTTTTGATCTTCTTTTAAGAGCCTTGAGCTCTATGGATAAGAACTTCTACGATTTGAACTAGTTTGGTTGAGTCCTATCTCAAACCACCATTTGTAAGATATTTCTTGGACCTTTTACCTTGTATAATATTGTACCTTTTTGCATTTGCATTTAATTTCTTGCATGAGAGTGGTGAGAGAGAGAGTCATCTTACATTTTTAATGAGCAAATTTCAGAAAAAGATCAGGAGGAATAGAAAATCGGTGAAAGGGTATGTTATTGCACGAAAAAGAATGAAAAAGAAGAAAAGGGAGCTGAAGACGCCCGGATTTAGAGGAAGACGCCCGTCCAGGACCCACGTCAAAGGAATGGTTGGCGTTGTAGCAGAAGACGGCCGTATTCTACACAAGACGCCCGTCCTGGGACAATACGTCCGTATTCTTCACGGGACGCCCGTCCCGTATGTCATTCAAAACAAAATCTTGCGCTGCGCTAGAAGACGGGCGGATTTAATCCAAAACGCCCGTCCCGACACAGACGCCCGGCCCAACTCTGAAGACGCCCGTCTTTTTCCTGCTCTCAACTGAGAAAAATCCCTGCACTAGAATCCGCCCGGATTCAGGCCAAGACGCCCGTCTTCTATTCTCACAATCCGCCCGTCCCGAAGGAAATCCGCTCGGATTGTCCTGTTTTTTCGGATAAACCGGATATGACCCACCCTTATCCGCTCGGATTCCCCCTTTCTTCTATATAATCACCCCCTTTCTCCCTCATTTCTTCACCTTATCAAACCCTAAAACACTCATCTCCATCCTCAAAATCACCCCTCCTCAAAAACATTCACTTCCCCCACATCAAAATGGCACCATTGATGAACCTCAAGGGAAAGGCTAAGAAATTGGTTGAATCCACCGGAAAGAAACGCAAGGGATCATCCTCTTCAACTCCACGGGAGGTAGTGCTACCAAGGAACTCCTAACCCTTAATGAGGGGAGGAATTGAACAACTTGACTACTTCCAAGAGGTGCTATTTGAATCCGATGACCACCGCATGAACTTTGTCAAATTACTAGGTAAGAACTACGAACCCACTCAATTCGTAGATACTAGGGTGTTGGAAATCCTTAAGATAAGGTACCCTACCGAGATGTTCTTTGATGGTCTTGGCATTGGGAAACTTTTCCATGCCCATGAGGAGACGTACCTTAGTCTCACCCTTGAATTCTTGAGTAGCCTTCGCATTGTAATAAATACCCACACCAATGTGGGCATGGAGTTTAGGTTGTGCAACCTAGACCATCACCTTTCACTTGAGGAATTCGCCTACATTTTCAGTCTTGTAGTGCCCACCAACTATACCGAAAAACCCGATAATTTCGGTGTGGACCTTCTTTGGAAGGCTATCTCTGGGAGGGATTTTATCCATCCAAAGCAATGCTATACCTTCGCCATACAACATCCGGTGATTCGATTCAACGAACGCTTTGTGGCCGGTATCATCAATGGGAGGTACGAACAAGATAGGTGTACTCTCATCGATTTAACCTTTCTTGAATCCTATTTGAATGTTCGAACGGTGAGGCGTTATAACTTCAATACGCCACTTGAGATACTTACTAGGTTCAATGATTTTGCTCAAGCAACCACTCAACTCAAGACCTTTGTGATGGGAGGTCTAATTACTATTTTGGCCCACCACCTTTGTCCCGGGTTCAATGCCCGAGGAACCTATACTCCTCTTGAGGGGAGGACTTTGATTGATGAGCACACCATCTTCAACCATCACCGATGGTGTAACTACACTCGAGACGGGAGTGTAGAGTGGCACACCAAAGGATGCACTTCAATGATCCTTGAAGGTTGGAAGATACCGAGCATTGACCCAAGATTGAGCCCATACTCGCCTCCACCAAGCTACCTCCTTGATATCCAAATCCTTGACAATCCCCCTCAAAGAGAAGAGCCGCACCTCCAAATACCTCGTGGAGGACCGGGAAGGCCTATTCGCCCACCCTCCTATGTACCTATCCCACCATACCCTACCCCGTATACCGAATTTCGGCCGGCAATCCCCAATACCCCGGGTATTAATGATTTGATGGCACTCATGAATAGAGTGGACCTCGGGGTACATGAAGGGAGGGTCGACAACTACTTGGCCCTTTACCCCCAATACTATAACATGGCTCAACAAGGGTATATCGACCCCAATGGTCCTAAGCCCTCTTGGGCACAACCGGAGCTCTTGTTCCCTAATCAAGGGAACCAAGCTTGGGGTCGCGACGGCGGAGGGCATTCTAGCCAAGGTGGAGGGTACTCGGGTCAAGGGGGAGAATTTGACCAAGGAGGGTATTGGGGTCAAGCAAGAGGGTATGACCAAGCCGGGAGCTCTCATCATTATGGCTATGATCAAGATGAGGATGACGATGAAAGAGGCCTACCTCACGACCTCCATTTGTATGATACCCATCTCTCCCTCTCTCTTTTGTATATACATTGCATTTAGTGTAGTCTTCGCATGCATTTGTATTATATTTCATATTGCATTTACATTAATTAGTTCATATACAAATAGTTGCATTGTAATATATCTCACATAATTCATGTAGATAGTAGCACATAGATTAGAATTCATGCATAGTTACTAATGGCCAAACCTATTCATTTCTACACTAGAAATAGCATTTAAATCGGTTTGGGGAGGTTTGATCATAGGTGACCATAGTTTACTAGAAATCATGCATCATATAGTGTAGTTTAGATTGCATTCATTTGTTATATATGTCATATAGAATTGCATTTAGTTAGAGCATGCATTCATTCATATCATATCATTGAATTTGTACTTTATTTCAAAAAATCAAAAATCCAAAAACATGTATTTCCTTTTTATTCCTACTCCTTCATGTACATTGAGGACAATGTCCAAAATAAAGTGGGGGATGAAAATTTATATTCCAAAAAAGCATACAAATTGAAAAATTTCAAAAAATCACAAAAATATGTCATTTATTTTCATAAAAACAAAAACCATAATGAAGAGTCTATTGATCTAAAAATACTCAAGAGGGGGGGGTGAATTGAGGATTTAAAAGTTTTTAAAGCTTTTTCGAATGTGCGTATGTAATTGATTATTTAAAGTTTATTGGTTAAACTTTAACTAATCAACTAACGATAGTAAGCAAAATAAACGAAACAAACGAAAGAAGAAGAGACACACGGATTTTTGAAGTGGTTCAGTTTCACAAGTCGAAACCTACGTCCACTATTCTCGATTAATAAATTTAGTACCTTTCTACGGATTACAAATTTACTAACCCAACTCGTACAACTAACTCTAGTTGTAACTCAATGAGTACCGTTAAATACTCGAGTGACTAACTTACGCTAATAAGAAAGCACTAATGATTCTAACAAAGGTTCACGTTAATGAACAAGTTAAGAAATCAATCTAAGCACTATTATCTTATAACGATAAACGAAGAACAAGTATGCGAGTTTTATAACACACGACCTTTCAAAATTGCAAATCGGTTTTTATGCTTAAAACACACGGTTTGCTTTTTAAATATGAAAACAATTTTTATGCTTGAGGTCTCTATCTTAGATGTTGTAAATAGCAAAGTATTTATAGGCAAGGAAGAGATAGGCTACGCGGTTTCTATACGAACCCTAATAGCCGAAATAATAAAATATAATTACAAATTATATCTTCTTATTATCTCTTTCCTAAAAGCCTTAAAAGATAATAAAGAATATTCTAAAAGATAGAATATAATCTTTCTAAATATTATCGTTACTATAAATTCTAAGATTATGATAAGATTTCCTAAAACATGAATATCTTTTACCATAAAGAATATATTAAGTAAGATATATAGATATGTAAAGATCTTTATTATAGAATAAAATCTTTACCTAATATATCCAAGGTAGCACGGCATATCACGGCTCATATGCTCGTGAATCATGCAAACCCTAATCTTAATATAATTAGAATTTAGGTTTCAAAGAGAGACTATATGGAAACCCTAATTAGTAGTAAAGTCCAACTCATAAGTTGATCCATCATAACCACCAATTAACGCTTACCATAGAACCGAACTCCTCACTAAACCGGGCTTTATAAAATAAATACTTTTATTAAAACATTTAAGATAAACTTTAAACAATAATAAAATGATTTTCGAAAAGTTTATTAGTCGTGTACAAAAACTCAGCACTTCAATGTTATAGTAGAAAAGCTATAACATTGAGCTCTTTAACTAATAAGGTTATAGCTGCAAAGCTATAACTTTACTAATCAAGAACCTCATTCTTGATTACCATTATGAGATAATCACCTATACTATTCTAATCTTTAAGAAGATATTCGAGTATAGGCTACGTCATCATCCAAGCTTGATAAATCTTTAGACGAACTTCGTCTTCACATGATACTTGAATGAATCTTGAAATTGCTTGATCTTTGAACGAAGGCTTGAACTTCTTATGCAATTGTCATAATCCTCTTTGTTGCTTGTAATAAATTAGTCCTAAGATACTTAACAAACGATTACACGCAACGAGTATATAAAATACAAAACACCTTGACATCATCAAAACATAAACATATAAGCTATATGGTCCAACAAATTCCCCCTTTTTTATGATGGCAAGTCTCCTAAAATTGTGACTAATTAAAAAGTTCCCCCTCAATATAATACCGTTATCTTGATAAAAAAGATTAACGCAAGATCAAGACAAGTTTTCAGAAATCGAAACTTAAGGACTTTAAGAGACAATTGGTCTTGACAAGGAGCAAGCTTAGGTAGATGCTTACCATAGACGTTCTTTCCCCCTCTTGACATCATCGAAAAGTTAAGAACAAATTAAAAATGACTAGAATAATATAGGACGAGACAAGAGATAAAAACGTCATAAGAAATAATAATAACACGCAAAACTAGAAGCATCCAAAAGATAATTAGCATACAAACTAAGAATTAAACATGTTTAAAGCCAAAGTGGGCCGAATGAACACATGTCTAATAGAACACTTGGGCCATAACCTCAAGTGCATTGCCAAAATGGGCCGAATAAGAGTTTTTTTAACACACCATTAAAACAAAAGAAAAGCTAATTAAGGTAAGGGCTAATGAGGGTAGGACGAGAGGAAATCAGATGTTGCGGGTCTTATACGGGTTCACGTAGTCGGGTCTAGTACGGTGCTCCAAAGCATCCAGACGGTCGAACGAGCTCTGAACCAACTGTGAAAGAGTACCAATGCTCCTTTCAAAATTAAGCACCTTCAAGGAAAGAGCCTTTGTAGCTTCCAACGTGAGAGCTTGATCACCCGCCATCGTTTTCCCGTGCATCACCAAAGCACCACCCTGACTCGTAAGAAAAGTGAGACGATCACCGTGTGGGAACACTTCCCCACGAATAGCCTTCAACTCCCTTTCAAAACCCGCTAACCTCTTGTCTACATCCTCCATCCATGAGTACACCCGACTAGCATCCAAACCCGAGTCTAAAGACCGAGATGGTCCAACCTGTGACAATGCCGTAGCCAAACTAGCCGAATGCTCCTCGAATTTCTCCATTAAACCACTCATAAACCCCTCCAACTTTGACTCCATAGCTCCTAAACCCGAATCCACCGGGGCTTTCTCAACATACTTTGCAAGAATCAACTCGGGTCCATCAACAACAAGACCCATAAGCTTGATCAATTTGTCACACATACAATCCCGAGCACTAACACCGTAACTGTCAGGCCCTACTACTCTCTTAATTTCCAACAAACGGGATATCCACATACCGTACGGCAAATCAATTGTAGTGCTCAACTTATCCTTAGTGACTGTAAGACTAGTCTAAATGATACGATGCAAAACGACACTACCCAAATTCACCTTTTGACCTTCCAACCAAGAATAAACCATTATTGCTTCATAACTTGACACCTTATCACGGCCTCCTCTCCTCGGCACCACTGTGTTCCACTAAAAATTTAAGAGGAACTTGATCTTAGCCGAGAGAGGCCGAACCACGATATTGACACCCTCCGTCATCTTCTCAAAATACTTCTTCACTAACAACTCCTTTTCACTAACAACATTAGACCACTCAAGACTCGGATTTAATTCGATTCCTTCATCGGGAACCGAAAAAGCAGAGCAAAAATCCGAAACAGAGACGGTAACATCGACTCCATTAACAACCGCATGCAAGACACCTTTCTTGATTGACACACTAACAAAGAATTGTACCACCTCAACCGGATATATAGGACCCGAAAACTGACTAATGTGACTCCACCCTTGAAAATCAAGAAAATTAACAAAGAAAGCAAGAGCGGGTACACTAACCAACCAAGATTTCGGATAGTACCGACCACCATGAATGGAATACCTTAAAACTCGATTAACTAAGATGCTTTCATCATGAGTAAGCCGAACACGATTCAACCCTTCCTTTGTCGCGGCTTTCGAAGCATCCCTAAGCAGAGTACGAGCAACACCATTCCGAACTATCACCTCGGGTTCCTCCACAATAGCTTCTCTATCATCAACAACAACTTTATTTTTACCCTTGAAAAGACGGCGTCTTTTGCCTTGGGATACCGATTCATCCCGACTACGAAACAGGGACGAGTTTGAGTTTGGTTGTGGTGAAGGATGATTCATGGAATGAGGATCATGTGGTGGTAAAGGTGATGTTTGGTTAGGAAAGGGACGGTTTTGGTGGTGACGGGTTGAGGATCGGGTGTTTTTTGCATGAGATGGATGCATGATGATGATGGGGATTTGTTGAAAAAGGAGATGATGGTGATGGTTTGAGTAAAAGAGAGGAGATGTAATGATGGTAAAAACTTGGAAGAATAAAGGTAGGCAAGTGGGGGATGGGTGGACGGGTAACACGCAAGGGTAGATATAGGTGTAGGTTTTAGGGTTAACAAGTGGAGGTGAAATATGGTAAGTGTCTTTAATTAGGTGTAACACCCCGTAATTTCGGACCGTTATTATATTGCGGAAGTAATTTATTAATCAAGTTGAATTTAATATTAATGTATTTGAAGTAATAATAATTCAATGAAATATAATTCTATTATATTTTGAAGTAAAGTATTTATTTTGATAGTTTCGAAATGTTTAAAAATAGTTTAAACCATGTAAAAACCTTTTATTTCGAAATAAGGGCATATCGGGAAAAAATGGCAATTCTTGTGAAAATTGGGCAAACGATTTTGGAAATAGGTCATATGAGTACTCAATCTTCTTGTAATCTCGTGTTTAAGAACTTTGGCATTATCGGAATTTGCATTTGGCAAACGGTTCTAATTATCGTTGAAACGAGCCAAAACCGACTAATGAAATTCCGCCTAAAATCCCGCTCCTCTTCCTTTCTTGGGCGGCACACCTCTCCCCCTTCCTTCCCTTTGCATTTTTCATTTCCAACTCCATTCTCCTTGAACATTCTAAACTATTCTAAATTAAAAACACCATTTTTATACTAAAAACCTAAGCTTTCTAAGCTAAATTTCATCATAATTCACTCATTTCGACTCCAAATTTCATAAGGATTACATATTTGGAATCCTCTCTTTATTTCCAACATCCTAGTATGTATTAAATTCATTTGCCCTAAATTTATTTTATCCACCATTTTTAGGGTTTTGATTTTAGTGCTTATAATTGTGTTTTTATTGTTTATTTAGGTGAAGATTTAGAAGACGAGTTTGGAGACTCGTATATAGTTGAAGATTGTGGCTAGCATGTATATTAGGGTTTGGTGTTCAAGGTGCTAATTGCTCATTCTTAGCTTAAGGTAACATATTTCGAGTTACTCGACGAATTAATGTCACATTCTGTGCTTTTTGTATGATTTTGTGAATGATAGTTGAGTGGTTTGTTTCACATGAAAATATGGGTTAAATTCATGTCTTTTATAAGTATAAGTTCACATATTAGTATGGAAATGAAATGGGAATGATTAATTGATGCTTAAAACGGTGTTAAAATGAACAAAAACGGAGAAACGGAGGATTAGGCGTGGCGGCCCAAATTGGCCCGGAGTTCGCGAGCCCACGGCAGCCCCAGGTTGGCCCGGGTCGGTCCGTTGCTTGTTTCCGCGATTTTTCATGCGTTGTTCGTCGCTTCGGGTTTATTAATGTTATATTTAGTATAAGTAACATATGGGTAATCTTTTGAAATGAATAATGTTAGTAGTAAATATAATGTTGATGGTAAAATCATGCTTATATTGGTAGTTTGCACATGTTAGGATAGGTTATGATATGAAATTGTAATGAATAGGCTTGAAATGAATTTTATAGCGATAATTGCAATGTTTGGATGATTATGCCGAAAATCGAGCCCTTAGTCCCTTTGATCAATCGATGTCGAGACAATTGTGTGACTGTCACCAGCGATTGAACCTGCACTGTCGCGGGTCAGGTTGCGGGTAAAAATTCGGTTGGATGAAATTATTGTGCGAATTGGATATTTGGCCTTATTCTTGTTTTAGGCCATTTATTATGTTTTTATTTCACATGTGTTGTTGGTTGATTTGAATGGTTTCTTATATTGTAAAAACGGCCCTAGATTCCCTGAAACCTTTAATATTGTTAATATTGCTTGAAATGGAACTGGTATTGAATACTTCTTGCAGGTTGGTTTCTCATTCTTATAATTTGGGTAATAGAATATATCAAGGTTATGAGTACCATTAATATTGGGGATTGTGTTGTTGGTCAGCTGCTTATACGTATGGTATTGTTGTGTTTGTCATAGATAGGTCTTTATACTCTTTGACGAGTGTATGTTCACTGCTTAATAGCCTTTGTGTTCCTGACATGGTGGGTTTATATCCAAGTTGGGGCATGACCTCGTTACTTATTTTGAGAGTAAGTGGTCAGCTTAAGTACTAGCCAACCCTTTGGTGGACTCCTTAGGGTACTCACATGGTTTTATAAAATTGTGGGTCTTGGGTGCGGTGGTGTGTATCCGCATGTCTAGGTCTCAAGAGATTTAGGACTAGGGTTGTGTTGTGTCTTGGCCATGTTTTGATAGAACCTCTGAGCCAAGATACCGGTCCGATTACCTTCCCTACCTCGTGGTATAGACTCGAGTTACAGAGTGACTATTGACCGTGCTAAGAACTTATGCCTGTCTTTGATATATTGTCCTTTCTTGTATGGTGATTTTATGAATTGTAATAGGTGAGATGCAAGCCGGTTACAATTGATAAAGTTTGGATTACTGTTTGTTATATGTTTCACATGATAGCTTAAATTGGTCAGTTTAGTGTTCATATGTTAGAATACTTGATAATTAAATTATTTATCATGATGTTTACATGTTACATTAAATATGACATTTCGTGGCTGGGAGGACTCGAAGATACTCCCCACTGAATTGTGGCTTTCGTGTTTGTATAAAATGCGATTGACAGGTTGAATATGATTAGATGGGGTTCACGAACGAGCTAGTGAGCAAAAGAACCTTGGACCTAGTTTGGTTGTATTTTGTAGTAAACCTTTAAACATATGGTTGTGTTTATATTTTGGAGGGACATATGTCTCCCTCTTTTACTTTGGTTTGTATCACTATATTCTCGCGACTTTAGCTATGTTATGTAAATTAGTTTGTTAGTATTTGCAGGTTTTGGCACTCTTCATTTGGAAATGTTTGTGAATGGTTTAGAAAAGTTTTTAAAATTACAGGTTTTATCTAGTTGAACCAATTACAAACATATCCTGTCGATTTTTCTCAGTAGAATTTACGTGTTTATTTAACGCTAAAAATGAGGGTGTCACAGTTGGTATCAGAGCTTGTTGCTCCCGACGCACGTTTGTGCACCCCACTTAAAATCACTTGACCTTTAAATAATAAACTTGAGAGATGGGTAGGATGGGTAGATTTAGGATTTTATGTGGTAGTCTGTTTGTGATTGCTAATTGTTAGGTACTAATTAAATTTTCTCTTTTGCAAGATGGCTCCGCCAAGAAGAGTTGATGATGCTATTTTACAAGCTCTTACTCAAATCCTCCAAAACCAACAAAATCAGCAGAATCAACAAGCTCCTCCTCCTCCCCCGCCTCCTGAGGGTACTCCAGGCACCTATACTTGGGTGGCTAACCAATTAACCCGAATCAACACTCCCACATATGGTGGAGAAATTGATCCAGTTGCTCTTACGGGGTGGTTTCGAGAGTTAGAGAAAAGCTTTACGTTGTATGATGTTAAGAAGGAGCATAAAGTGAAGCTGGCATCTCACTTCCTGGTACGAGAAGCAGATCGATGGTGGTCTATGACTGGGCCTACTGTTTCATCTGAACCGGGTTTTGATTGGGAACGTTTCAAGGAATTAGTGGAGGCCCGATTCTATCCGCAAGACCTTAAACAGCAGAAGTTAAAAGAATTCATGGAATTAAAGCAAGGAAGCCTTCCTGTTCAGGCCTTCACTGATAAATACAACGAGTTGGCTCATTATGCAACTAGATTGGTGAAGGATGACAACGAAAAAGCTTTCTTTTATCTTGAAAAGCTCTCTCCTAAAATCAAAAGCATGGTCCGACGGGACTCCACCAGCTTTGTTTCAATTTACAATGATGCTTTATGGGCTGAGAATTCACTGAAAGACATTGAAAATGAAGCTCGTGCAACCAGTTCCAGTCTTGGCAAGAGGCCTTTATATCCATCTTCTAGGCCCTATACTCCTTCACCCGGGTTCACCTCTTCTCCCTCTTACCCAAACAAGAGGAGATTTGATCCTACTGTGCAAGTTAACCGGGGTGGTCAATCTTCGGCTTTTAACAACAATAAAGGTGCTAAAGACCGAGTGTGCTATAACTGCAAGAAACCAGCACATCCTGGTAAATGCTTCGTTGATCCTATCATATGCTTTTCTTGCAACAAACCGGGCCACAAGGCCAATGTTTGCCCGGAGAAGAAGAAGACGGCACCTACTACTCCTGCTGCCCCAGAGAGGCCGAAAGGCCGGATTTTTGTCATGAGCCGAGCAGAAGCTGAGGCACATCCTGATATCATTACTGGTACATTTCCTATTTTTG
This sequence comes from Silene latifolia, assembly GCF_048544455.1. Taxonomy (NCBI): domain Eukaryota; kingdom Viridiplantae; phylum Streptophyta; class Magnoliopsida; order Caryophyllales; family Caryophyllaceae; genus Silene; species Silene latifolia. Next base: position 235,816,412 of record NC_133538.1, read on the forward strand.
ACGTTCCTTGTTTGGTACTATTTGATACGGGTGCCTCTTTATCTTTTATTTCCAATGAAACTCTCCGATAAGTTATCACTTGAATCATCACATGGAGAAAGCACATCTATATCCTTACCTTCTGGTGATGTCTTTTCCTGTTCTAAAATCTATCCGAGAGTTCCTATTCTATCGCGGGATCTATATTTCCAGCAAATCTTTTCCGATTTCCGCGTGAAGAATTTGATGTCATTTTGGGCATGGATTGGTTACATACTTATCATGCTCGATTTGAATGTCGGGACCAGAAAATAATTCTTACAAGCCCTTCAGGTCACCGTGTGTCTTATCAAGTGGTTAAAAGACAAACCGGTGCTAAATTAATTTCTGCTATGAAATTTGTCAATGCGATGAAAAAGGGTCATCAAGCCTTCTTGTGTATAGTGACTCCTTCAGATTCTTCCTCTCCGCCTCCTAAAGAGAATGTTCCTGTGGTATGTGAATTTCCCGATGTTTTTCCTGATGAGCTACCGGGAATTCCTCCTGAAAGGGAAGTTGAATTTACTATTGATCTTATTCCTGGTACCGGCCCTATTGCTAAAGCTCCTTATAGGTGGCACAAATCTGAAATGAAAGAGTCAAGACTCACCGGGATGATTTGATTGCCAAAGGTTTTATCCGACCTAGCTCTTCACCTTGGGGTGCTCCTGTTCTCTTTGTAAGGAAGAAGGATGGATCTATGCGGTTATGCATAGATTATCGTGAACTTAACCGGGTTACTATCAAGAATAAATATCCTCTTCCTAGAATTGATGATCTTTTCGACCAACTCCGAGGTGCTTCCACTTTTTCTAAAATTGACCTTCGTTCGGGCTATCATCAAATTCCAAATCCGAGAAGTGACATTCCTAAAACCGCCTTCATGATTTAGATATGGTCATTTCGAGTTTACGGTGATGCCATTCGGATTGACCAATGCTCCAGCAGTATTTATGGATCAGATGAACCGTACTTTCAGAGAACACCTTGACAAATGCATTGTAGTGTTCATTGACGACATCCTGATCTATTCTAAATCTGAAGAAGAACATGCCAAATACCTTCGTGCTATTTTGGAGATTCTGCGCCGTGAAAAATGGTATGCTAAATTCTCTAAATGTGAATTCTGGTTATCTAAAGTGACTTTCCTTGGGCACGTCATTTCGAAAGAGGGCGTTACGGTAGATCCTGCCAAAATCGAAGCCGTTGTTACTTGGAAAAGTCCGACTAATGTTTCTGAAATCCGTAGTTTCCTTGGCTTGGCGGGTTACTATCGGCGGTTTGTGAAGGATTTTTCAAAGATTGCTAGGCCGATGACTCAGTTGCAAAAGAAAGAGTCTAAATTTGTGTGGTCTGAGGAGTGTGAAAATGCCTTCCAGGAATTAAAAAAGAGGTTGACTACCGCTCCGGTGTTGACCTTACCTGAAGAAGGAGTGGACTTTGATGTTTACTGTGATGCTTCTAAGCATGGTATAGGTTGTGTCTTGATGCAAAAGGGGAAAGTCATTGCGTATGCCTCTCGACAGCTTAGAGTTCATGAAGTTAACTACCCGACTCATGATCTTGAATTAGCTACGGTGGTGCATGCTTTGAAGATTTGGAGACACTACCTCATTGGAGTCCATTGCAACATCTACACCGACCACAAAAGCCTGAAATACCTCTTTACCCAAAAAGATCTGAACATGAGACAAAGAAGATGGTTGGAATTGGTGAATGTCTATGATGCCGATCTAATTTATCACGAAGGAAAAGCTAATGTGGTGGCTGATGCTCTTAGCAGAAAATCCTGTCATTCTTTGAATTCTTTTCGGGAATTACCTCCTGAAATTGCTTTAGAACTTCAAAAATTGGGAATAAGCCTTGTAAAAAGGGGCTCTAATTATCTTAATACCATGACAAATAACCCGACTTCTCTGGTGAGATCCGTGCTTGCCTTCCCGATGATCCTACTTTCAAATCCATTCAAGCTAAAATTCAACTTGGGCAAGCTAAGGATTGTAAGATTGATGATGATGGGTATCTTCGTTATCAAGGTAGAATCTATGTTCCGGGCACTAATTTGAGAAAAAAAGAATTCTTGATGAAGCACACCTCTCTCCTTACTCCGTTCATCCGGGAAGTACCAAAATGTACAAAGATTTGAGATTACAATTCTGGTGGCCTAGGATGAAGATTGAAGTTGTGGAATATATCAGTAAATGCCTCACCTGCCAGAAAGTAAAGATAGAGCATCAAAAGCTCGGGGGTTTGCTTCAACCCTTGGATGTTCCTCTTTGGAAATGGGAGTCTATTTCCATGGATTTTGTGATGGCTTTACCCAGGACTTCCACTGGGAAGAATGCTGTTTGGGTGGTTGTGGACCGATTGACTAAGTGTGCTCGGTTTATTCCCATCAAAGAGACCTGGAGATTAGAAGTTCTAGCTCGTATCTATGTGGATGAAGTAGTGCGCTATCATGGGGTTCCTAAAGATATAGTTTCAGATCGGGACCCTCGATTTTGTTCTCGTTTCTGGACTGCATTACAGGAGGCCTTGGGTAGTAAACTATTGATGAGCACTGCTTTTCACGCCGCCACTGATGGTCAAACCGAGAGAACAATTCAAACTTTAGAGCATCTTCTTCGTGCCTGTGCCTTAGATTTTCAAAGTTCCTGGGAGAAATGTTTACCTCTGGTTGAGTTCTCTTATAACAACAGCTATCAAGCCTCCATTAAAATGGCACCATATGAAGCTCTGTATGGTAAAAAATGCCGTACTCCAGTCTGTTGGGATCAAACGCAAAATGTTCCAATGTTAGGACCTGATTTGGTGACAGAGTCCATTGAACAAGTTAAAATCATTCGGGAGCGGATGAAAGCCGCTCAGGACCGTTAAAAATCATATGCTGATGTCCGTCGTCGACCACTTTCTTTTGAGGTTGATGATCAAGTATTCCTTAAAGTGTCACCTATGAAAGGGGTGAAACGGTTTGGCGTAAAAGGAAAGTTGAGCCCTAAATATATTGGATCTTTCCGGGTGATTGAAAAGATTGGTCCTGCTGCTTACCGTTTAGAATTGCCCCCAAATCTGAGCAAGGTTCACAATGTCTTCCATGTTTCTCAGTTGAGGAAGTACATTAGTGACCCTAGCCATATCATCCAAGAAGAGATTCCTGAATTGGAGCCTAACTTGGCAGTTGAAGAAAGGCCAATCCGGATACTCGAAAAAGCCAACAAGCAACTTAGGAGCAAAGTTGTACCTCTAGTCCGTGTTCTTTGGCGTTGTGGAAATGTCGAAGAAGAGACTTGGGAGACTGAAGCTTCTATGTTAACTAAATATCACGAATTATTCTCGTAAGGTATTTCTTTTTCTTACTTTTTTCCGCGTTACTAGGCCGCATTTAATCATAATTAGTAAAGATATTATTCTTATTATAGAACTTTGAACTAAAATTTTGAAAATGCTTTTATGATTTTTAATGGTTTTAACATTAATGAGTGTTAAATCTCGTTATTGGAGACGTCCCAATAATGGGTTTTCTCATTTATTGGTGTAGAAATATTTTTATATTTTGATATGAAATGTGGATGTTCTTGTCTGATCAACAAGAGTATCACCGTTTCATTGAAAAGATATCTATATTTTTCCTATGATTATATTATTAAGATGTTGTTTACTATAATTTCTCCTTCTAAGTTTCGAGGACGAAGCTTTTTAAAAGGAGGGGTGATTGTAACACCCCGTAATTTCGGACCGTTATTATATTGCGGAAGTAATTTATTAATCAAGTTGAATTTAATATTAATGTATTTGAAGTAATAATAATTCAATGAAATATAATTCTATTATATTTTGAAGTAAAGTATTTATTTTGATAGTTTCGAAATGTTTAAAAATAGTTTAAACCATGTAAAAACCTTTTATTTCGAAATAAGGGCATATCGGGAAAAAATGGCAATTCTTGTGAAAATTGGGCAAACGATTTGGAAATAGGTCATATGAGTACTCAATCTTCTTGTAATCTCGTGTTTAAGAACATTGGCATTATCGGAATTTGCATTTGGCAAACGGTTCTAATTATCGTCGAAATGAGCCAAAGCCGACTAATGAAATTCCGCCTAAAATCCCGCTCCTCTTCCTTTCTTGGGCGGCACACCTCTCCCCCTTCCTTCCCTTTGCATTTTTCATTTCCAACTCCATTCTCCTTGAACATTCTAAACTATTCTAAACTAAAAACACCATTTTTATACTAAAAACCTAAGCTTTCTAAGCTAAATTTCATCATAATTCACTCATTTCTACTCCAAATTTCATAAGGATTACATATTTGGAATCCTCTCTTCATTTCCAACATCCTAGTATGTATTAAATTCATTTGCCCTAAATTTATTTTATCCACCATTTTTAGGGTTTTGATTTTAGTGCTTATAATTGTGTTTTTATTGTTTATTTAGGTGAAGATTTAGAAGACGAATTTGGAGACTCGTATATAGTTGAAGATTGTGGCTAGCATGTATATTAGGGTTTGGTGTTCAAGGTGCTAATTGCTCATTCTTAGCTTAAGGTAACATATTTCGAGTTACTCGACGAATTAATGTCACATTCTGTGCTTTTTGTATGATTTTGTGAATGATAGTTGAGTGGTTTGTTTCACATGAAAATATGGGTTAAATTCATGTCTTTTATAAGTATAAGTTCACATATTAGTATGGAAATGAAATGGGAATGATTAATTGATGCTTAAAACGGTGTTAAAATGAACAAAAACGGAGAAACGGAGGATTAGGGGTGGCGGCCAAATTGGCCCAGCAGGCCCGGCAGGCCCGTGCAGGCCCACGGCAGCCCTGGGTTGGCCCGGGTCGGTCCGTTGCTTGTTTCCGCGATTTTTCATGCGTTGTTCGTCGCTTCGGGTTTATTAATGTTATATTTAGTATAAGTAACATATGGGTAATCTTTTGAAATGAATAATGTTAGTAGTAAATATAATGTTGATGGTAAAATCATGCTTATATTGGTAGTTTGCACATGTTAGGATAGGTTATGATATGAAATTGTAATGAATAGGCTTGAAATGAATTTTATAGCGATAATTGCAATGTTTGGATGATTATGCCGAAAACTGAGCCCTTAGTCCCTTTGATCAATCGATGTCGATCAATTGTGTGACTGTCACCAGCGATTGAACCCGCACTCGCCGCAGGTGGGGTTGCGGGTAAAAATTCGGTTGGATGAAATTATTGTGGGACCGGATATTTGGCCTTATTCTTGTTTTAGGCCATTTATTATGTTTTTATTTCACATGTGTTATTGGTTGATTTGAATGGTTTCTTATATTGTAAAAACGGCCCTAGATTCCCTGAAACCTTTAATATTGTTAATATTGCTTGAAATGGAACTGGTATTGAATACTTCTTGCAGGTTGGTTTCTCATTCTTATAATTTGGGTAATAGAATATATCAAGGTTATGAGTACCATTAATATTGGGGATTGTGTTGTTGGTCAGTTGCTTATACGTATGGTATTGTTGTGTTTGTCATAGATAGGTCTTTATAGTCTTTGACGAGTGTATGTTCACTGCTTAATAGCCTTTGTGTTCCTGACTTGGTGGGTTTATATCCAAGTTGGGGCATGACCTCGTTACTTATTTTGAGAGTAAGTGGTCAGCTTAAGTACTAGCCAACCCTTTGGTGGACTCCTTAGGGTACTCACATGGTTTTATAAAATTGTGGGTCTTGGGTGCGGTGGTGTGTATCCGCATGTCTAGGTCTGCGCAGATTTAGGACTAGGGTTGTGTTGTGTCTTGGCCATGTTTTGATAGAACCTCTGAGCCAAGATACCGGTCCGATTACCTTCCCTACCTCGTGGTATAGACTCGAGTTACAGAGTGACTATTGACCGTGCTAAGAACTTATGCCTGTCTTTGATATATTGTCCTTTCTTGTATGGTGATTTTATGAATTGTAATAGGTGAGATGCAAGCCGGTTACAATTGATAAAGTTTGGATTACTGTTTGTTATATGTTTCACATGATAGCTTAAATTGGTCAGTTTAGTGTTCATATGTTAGAATACTTGATAATTAAATTATTTATCATGATGTTTACATGTTACATTAAATATGACATTTCGTGGCTGGGAGGACTCGAAGTTACTCCCCACTGAATTGTGGCTTTCGTGTTTGTATAAAATGCGATTGACAGGTTGATGATGATTAGATGGGGTACACGGACGAGCTAGTGAGCAAAAGAACCTTGGACCTAGTTTGGTTGTATTTTGTAGTAAACCTTTAAACATATGGTTGTGTTTATATTTTGGAGGGACATATGTCTCCCTCTTTTACTTTGGTTTGTATCACTATATTCTCGCGACTTTAGCTATGTTATGTAAATTAGTTTGTTAGTATTTGCAGGTTTTGGCACTCTTCATTTGGAAATGTTTGTGAATGGTTTAGAAAAGTTTTTAAAATTACAGGTTTTATCTAGTTGAACCAATTAGAAACATATCCTGTCAGTTTTTCTGTAGAATTTACGTGTTTATTTAACGCTAAAAATGAGGGTGTCACATTAGGAATAGGAAAGTGATAAGTATGGAAATTTATGGTGATAAGACATGAATTAGGAAGTTGGTTTGATATAGGAAATTTAAGCCGTGTACTTGGGAGCTTTATTTGAGAGATTTTTGTGTTTTGGAAAGATAAAAAGAATATGGTGTGTTTTATTTATTGTGATAAGAATAAGTTTGTATAGCTATTAAATTCTAAATAACAAATAGAATCTTATGATAAAAATATTCCTATAACAAAATTATTCATGAAACGCAATATACGGACACAGTCATACAATCTTAACTTAACTAGTCAGTCATAAAAAGATTGAACAGATATAGAAACTTAGGTACCACTGATTAAACCAATTTCCAACCGTAAAGTCTCAAATCGTTCTCTAGCTAATGATTTTGTCAAAATGTCTGCCCATTGTTTTTCAGTACTACAAAATTCAAGTTTTATATTCCCCTTCTCAACATGGTCTCTAATAAAATGGTGTCTTATTTCAATGTGTTTGGTACGTGAATGTTGTGCGGGATTTTTAGAAATAATTATCGCACTAGTATTATCACATAAAATAGGAATACATCCTACGTCAACACCATAATCACGTAATTGTTGCTTAAGCCATAAAAGTTGAGTACATACCGATCCTGCAGAATGTATTCGGCTTCAAAGCAGATTGAGAGAGCAACCGAATTTTGTTTCTTCGAACCCCACGTGATGATACACGGTCCGACAAACGTGGCGACACCTGACGTGATTTTTCTGTCTAGAGAACATCCTGCGTAGTCGGCATCAGAATAACCGACTAGATCAAAATTGCACTCCATTGGATACCATAGGTATAAGTTGGCCGTTCCAATTAAATAACGTAAAATCCGTTTTACGGCCGTCATATGTGATTCTTTGGGAGATGATTGATATCTTGCACAAACGCATACACTAAACATAATATCGGGTCTACTTGCGGTCAAATATAACAGTGACCCAATCATCCCGCGGTAAGTAGTTTCATCAACCGATTTACCGTTTTCATCCAATGTCAATTTCTTGCGACCATTGGAGTAGGCATAGCGTGTGAATTTTCCATTCCGAATTTCCGAATCAATTCTTTGATATATTTCTGTTGATGGATCTTAATGCCTTCATCTGTTTGTTGTATTTGCAAGCCTAGGAAGAATTTTAATTCTCCCATCATACTCATCTCGAATTCGGAAGTCATCAATTCAGAAAAATATTTGCATAGGCTTCGATTGGTCGATCCAAAGATGATATCATCGACGTATATTTGAACAACCAAAAGGTCCGAACCCTCCGTCTTTAGAAATAGGGTTTTGTCGACGGATCCTCTACTAAATCCACTGTCAAGTAGAAACTTGGACAATCTGTCGTACCAAGTCCTAGGTGCTTGCTTTAATTCGTATAGGGCTTTATCTAATTTGAAAACATGATCCTCAAATTTGATATTCTTAAAACCAGGAGGTTGTTCAACGAAGATTTCCTCTTGTAAATATCCATTCAAGAATGCCGTCTTGACGTCCATCTAGAAGAGCTTCATTCCCTTGTGTGCGGCGAATGCTATCAGAAGTCTAATAGCTTCAAGACGAGCAACTGGTGCGAAAGTATCGTCATAGTCTATTCCTTCTTGTTGATTATATCCTTGGACCACCAATCTTGCTTTGTTTCAGACAATGACTTCGGCATCATCTAAATTGTTCCTGAAGATCCACCGAGTTCCAATGATTGTACGATCTTTTGGTCTAGGAACTAAATGCCAAACCTTGTTTCTTTCGAACTGTTGAAGCTCTTCTTGCATAGCTATAATCCAATCTGATTCAGCGAGAGCTTCATTGATATTCTTTGGTTCTATCATGGATAGAAAAGAGTAGAAAGAGCGGAAGTTGTTCAAGGAACGTCTTGTTTGAACACCCTTATTAATATTCCCAAGAATATTATCCATGGGGTGTGAGTTCTTGTATTTCCACTTTGTCGAAGTGCTTGGTTCTTCATCATTATTTGAGCTTGACCCGACTTCATTTGGTTCGGAATTAGAGGAAGTTCCCCTGAATCCAATCCGGGTGTTGTGTTTGAGCCGATTATAACCTCGGACTCTACACCTTGATTTGGATTCAATGTTACAGTAACATCATCTATAACATTGGTTTGGGAGTTTTTGTCTTGAGTCAATGTTATAGTATCATCAACTATAACTTTGCCTTTTTCCTTTTTATCTTTTGAGGAACGATCAAGTTCATCGTTTACTCCCTCAATCTCATTATCCTCTAATTCCAAATCCGGGGGATCGTCTCTTGAGAGACGAAAATCGGGTTCATCCAAGTCTTCTTCCTCATCCTGTAAAGGCTTATCGAACACGTTATCTTCATCAAAGATAACATGGACACTTTCTTCAATACAGAGAGTTCTCTTATTGAAGACTTTGTAAGCCTTGCTATGATCTGAATATCCTATAAAGATCGCCTCGTCACTCCTAGGGTCGAATTTGGTTAAACGGTTCTTACCGTTATTATGTACAAAACATTTACTCCCGAAACAGCGAAGATGGGAGATATTAGGTTTTCGACCTCTAAGGAGTTCGTAGGGGGTTTCTTGAGGATAGGTCGGATCATAGCACGATTATGGATGTAGCAAGAAGTACTTATGGCTTCAGCCCAAAACTTACAAGGTAGACCACTACACAAGAGCATTGTTCGTGCCATATCTTCTAAGGTTCTATTCATACGTTCAACGACACCGTTTTGTTGAGGAGTTCTTGGTGCAGAAAAGTTATGCCCTACACCATTAACTCTACAGTATTCTATAAAGGTTTGGTTGTCAAATTCAGTGCCATGATCCGTACGAATAGATACAAGATTAGTCTTATATTTGTTTTGAACACGTTTCATAAGACAATCAAATTCATCAAAGGTTTCGTCTTTTGAATGAAGAAAGATAGGCCATACATACCTTAAGTAGTTATCTACAAGAACAAAGACGTACCTGGATCCTCCTCTACTCCTTACCTTCATGGGTCCACATAAATCCATGTGCACTAGTTCCAAGGCTTGATTTGTGCTCACTACTCTTTTAGGTTTAAACGATGATCTTACTTGTTTACATCATGCACATGTGTCACACATCTTTTCTTGGTCGAACTTGATCTTAGGCAACCCCTCAACCAAGTCCCACTTCTTGAGTTTATTCAATGTTAGTGAGCTGATGTGACCAAACCGTTTATGCCACAAGCAAGGATCATCAAATGTAACTTTCATGCATGAAAAAGAGTTAGTAGGCACAGCATTTAAGTCTACCATATACACATTCCTTTTTCGGTGGCCTTCAAGAATAACGTTGCTAGTTCCTTCAATAATAATGCGACAACTATCTGTATGAAAAACTACTTTGTTACCTTTGTCGCATAGTTGAGATATGCTTAGCAAATTGTGTTTTAGACCATGCACGAGGTAAACGTCACTGATTGCGTGAGATTTAGAAATTCCGATTTTGCCAACACCAATAACCTTTCCCTTTTTGTTATCCCTGAACGTCACTTTTCCTCCGTTGAAGGGCTTGAGTTAAAGAAACAGATTCCTATCTCCGGTCATGTGTCTTGAACATCCGCTGTCAAGATACCATTGATTATTTTCTCTCACTTCTTTCTGCAGAAAGGATTAGATACAGTTTTTAGGTATCCAAGCTAAGTTGGGTCCCTTATGATTAGTTACTCTATAAACTAGTTCCTTTCAAATCCACACTTGTCTAATGATCGTTTTTCTACCCCTTGGTTTATTCGACTTGGGAGGAGTTCTGGGGTTAGGGTTTTCTCTAGGTATAGGGATTTCTCTAGGTCTCTTTTGACTATTTGCCTTGTGAATAGGTTTACTGGGTTGAGATCTACAAGGGCTTTGTGAAGTGTTAGGTTTCTTAGAGTAGTCAAAGGCCATTTCATAGAACCAACGAAATTTATTGTTCCTTTCTTCGTTAGGTTCGTTAGTGGGAGTTTCCTTATCCTCGACAACTGTGTCAACAGTTTTGGCATGTTCGGCATTTTTTCGTAAATCATGAGCCTTTTTAACACAGTTGATTTGGATATGACCCGTATGACCACAGTAATTGCAAATCAAATATTCAGGAAGATCAGCATACTTCCTTTTTCTAAAATCAAAATCAGAAGGTGTTGATTTGCATTTAGAGTGATCTCTACGGCTGTAGCACTCATGTCCTAACCCCATCTTCATATTATTGTCAGATTGTTCGGTTAGGAAGTTTAGAACTTTTGTGCTACCTTCCCACTTGTCATGGACCTTTCTAGCATGTAGAAGAAAGTCTTTTAGGGTTTTAATTTCCTCTTGACATTTCGTGTGATCTACATCATTGTCCTTTTTAAAGTTATCACGAAAGTCTTGGAATCGTTTATTAAGAATGAACACAACATCGGTGTGGTGTTTCTTAACATTAATCATATCGGTCTTAGATTCTTTCAATTGCTTTGAAAGAGAATCTATCTCTTTCTTTTGGTCTAAGATCACTTCTTCATTAGATGTGACCTTAGTTTCCAAAAGTTCTTTGACTTTTCTAAGTTCTAAAGTTATAGCTTCATTAGCTATAACTTTGGCTTGAAGGTGCTTGATGTTAAGCTTTAGGTCGGAAGTTATAGCTTCATTAGCTATAACTTTGGATTCTAATTCCTTCTTTTCAGCCATAGTAGAATCTAACGTTGTAGCTTTCTCCGCTATAACTTTAGATTTCAACTTCTTAGCTTTAGGCTAGAGAGTATGATTCTCTTCTGCGATTTCGAGAATCTGTTCCTTTAGATCTTTCAATTCCAAATCCTGTTCATGACACTTATCAAGAGATTGTTCAAAGAATTCAATTAAGGCACTTTTAGACAGTTTTCTAACACGTTTCTTAAGCTCAATATAACTTACCTCTTCAACATCGTCTTCATCTGATTCTCCAAGAAAGCAATAGTTTAAATGAGAATTTGTGCTTTCATCGTCACTGTCGGAGATTAGGTCAAGACTCACATTGCTGAGACAAAGATTTGCAACTTCGTCGTATTCAGATTCCTCGTCATCTTCTGAATCAAGGTCTCCCCAACACGAAGCCATCATAACTTGCTTGAATTCTCTCTTTGTCTTCTCACGTTTCGTCTTGTCCTTTATCTTCTCCCATGTTGGACAATCTTTGATCATGTGACCAGATTCTCCACACTTGAAGCACCCTCTATTTGCGAAGGACGACTTTGAGTCATTAACCTTTTTGTTGAATGACTTGTTGTTATTGTTGTTATAGGATGATTTTGTTTGTTTATTTCGAAAAATCTTATTTTTAAAACGTCGTGCAAACAAGACAGTTTCATCCTCTAGGTCAGAGTCCACTTCTTCGCTTTTTAAGGCCATACTCTTATTGCGACTTGGTTCAGCGTCGTCTTTGTTAAGAGTAATTTCATGGGCCATGAGAGCGCCAATGAGTTCTTGATAAGATAGGGTTTTAAGATCTCGTGATTCCTCCATTGCAGTGACCTTAGCACGCCACTTCTTAGTAAGGCTCCTAAGAACCTTTCTAGCAATGTCCTCGGTACAGAATTTCCTACCTAGGTTTTTTAATTCATTTATTATACTTGAAAACCTTGCGGACATACTATCTAGAGACTCATTAGGCTCCATGATGAATAGCTCATATTTTTGCATAAGCAAATCAATTCGATGCTTCCTAACAATGGAAGTACCTTCATAAGCTAATTCGAGCCCATCCCATATCTCCTTGGCCGTGGAACATGAAGAGAACCGATCAAACTCAGTTGAAGTCATTCTGTTTTGCAGAAGACTTATTGCTTTGGAGTTCTTTTCGGCCTTTTTGTAGTCGGCCTCGACATAGTCCTCTTCTTTCTTTTCATAGGTAGTGCCTTCCTCGGATGCCACAAGAATTTTGTGTGGTCCGTTTTGGATCATCCTCCAGCACTCCCAATCGTGTCCTTTCACATAGTGAGTCATCATGTTTTTCCACAATCCGTAATTCTTCCCATCAAAGACGGGACACTTGAGATATTTGGAATCCATTTATCACGTGATAGGCAGCGGAATATAAAACGATGAGATAAATGAAAAACAAAATAGATCAGCCTCTTTGCGGTTAGGCAATCAAGAGCACGAGGCTCTGATACCAATTAAAGAGTCTATTGATCCAAAAATACTCAAGAGGGGGGGGGGGTTGAATTGAGGATTTAAAACTTTTTAAAGCTTTTTCGAATGTGCGTATGTAATTGATTATTTAAAGTTTATTGGTTAAACTTTAACTAATCAACTAACGATAGTAAGCAAAATAAACGAAACAAACGAAAGAAGAAGAGACACACGGATTTTTGAAGTGGTTCAGTTTCACAAGTCGAAACCTACGTCCACTATTCTCGATTAATAAATTTAGTACCTTTCTACGGATTACAAATTTACTAACCCAACTCGTACAACTAACTCTAGCTGTAACTCAATGAGTACCGTTAAATACTCGAGTGACTAACTTACGCTAATAAGAAAGCACTAATGATTCTAACAAAGGTTCACGTTAATGAACAAGTTAAGAAATCAATCTAAGCACTATTATCTTATAACGATAAACGAAGAACAAGTATGCGAGTTTTATAACACACGACCTTTCAAAATTGCAAATCGGTTTTTATGCTTAAAACACACGGTTTGCTTTTTAAATATGAAAACAATTTTTATGCTTGAGGTCTCTATCTTAGATGTTGTAAATAGCAAAGTATTTATAGGCAAGGAAGAGATAGGCTACACGGTTTTTATACGAACCCTAATAGCCGAAATAATAAAATATAATTACAAATTATATCTTCTTATTATCTCTTTCCTAAAAGCCTTAAAAGATAATAAAGAATATTCTAAAAGATAGAATATAATCTTTCTAAATATTATCTTTACTATAAATTCTAAGATTATGATAAGATTTCCTAAAACAAGAATATCTTTTACCATAAAGAATATATTAAGTAAGATATATAGATATGTAAAGATCTTTATTATAGAATAAAATCTTTACCTAATATCTACAAGGTAGCACGGCATATCACGGCTCATATGCTCGTGAATCATGCAAACCCTAATCTTAATATAATTAGAATTTAGGTTTCAAAGAGAGACTATATGGAAACCCTAATTAGTGGTAAAGTCTAACTCATAAGTTGATCCATCATAACCACCAATTAACGCTTACCATAGAACCGAACTCCTCACTAAACCGGGCTTTATAAAATAAATACTTTTATTAAAACATTTAAGATAAACTTTAAACAATAATAAAATGATTTTCGAAAATTTTATTAGTCGTGTACAAAAACTCAGCACTTCAATATTATAGTAGAAGAGCTATAACATTGAGCTCTTTAACTAATAAGGTTATAGCTGCAAAGCTATAACTTTACTAATCAAGAACCTCATTCTTGATTACCATTATGAGATAATCACCTATACTATTCTAATCTTTAAGAAGATCTTTGAGTATAGGCTACGTCATCATCCAAGCTTGATAAATCTTTAGACGAACTTCGTCTTCACATGATACTTGAATGAATCTTGAAATTGCTTGATCTTTGAACGAAGGCTTGAACTTCTTATGCAATTGTCACAATCCTCTTTGTTGCTTGTAATAAATTAGTCCTAAGATACTTAACAAACGATTAAACGCAATGAGTATATAAAATACAAAACACCTTGACATCATCAAAACATAACAATATAAGCTATATGGTCCAACACATAAAAATTTGAAAAATGGAAAAAAACAAAAACATGTTTATTTCTTTTGTAGTGTAGTCATGTATATATTGTTTTATATATTGTGTTTGTTCTATCCTTGTTCACATTGATTGACTATGCCACATCCGAGACATGAGGATCATGAATACCGCATGGTATGATCTTTCCAATCTCCTTTTTCCTCTTTATGTTAATGACTATGTGGCTTTATTTTGATTGATGCGGTATAACAATGTGAACTTAGGACTTGCATTTAGTTTATATGTCATATTAGTTGATAGAATCACTTGCATTAGAATGTATATAATAGTTGCATCATGGCATGTAGTTGCATTTAGATAAAACATTTTGAAAAGTGCCTAATTGAGAACTTTAACAAGAGCAACTAAGCCATTACAAATACTTTTTCAACTTAAGACTTTGCCTACTAGAATGGTTGTAAAACACCCTAGGTTGTGTCATACTAGTGTCTTTTGACCCATGACCCAAAGCCTAGTCAAGGGTTTGCATGTGAGTCACCTATCCAACCCCGTGATGCGATGTGGACTTGGTTAACTTGTCTAGGTGACCTTGATTGACCTTGTGGTAAGGCAACCCAAAAATACTTTCTATCAATAAGCTTGAATTGCTCATTTCGAAAATTTTGTTATCTGGAAGTAATTTATTGCTAAGGAAACCTCAAATGTTATGAAATGTTGAAATGTTGAGAAATTTAGTTGTTTTGATGGAGGCGTACCACTTCGATGTGCTTTGGAGAGGGATCCATTGAATTGGGACCCCACACGGTTGTGAATTCGACCGCCCAGAGACAGAGTGACTATCACCCCGAAAAGCTATTGTCTAGAGGTTAACCGGTTGCCTAATAAGCGATTGGCGAAAGCAAAGGACACTAGCCCGGAAGGGACAAACCCCATCTTAAATTTTTGAAATGTGAAAGTTGAATGAGGTCAATTTTTGAATACTAGTCATATCCCCATTTGGTTATAATGATTTGATCATTTCATTCCAAAAAATCCTTTTTGTCAAGCCACTTTGTCGAGCTTGGGACGATCCATGACCTTTAATTTTGTAGAGAATTCGAGACTTGTCATGTCATATGCTACTAGCATCATAGGGACCATCATTCCACCACCATCCAATCGCTCTTGATGAAAGCATTTGGAAATTGAGTACGAAAGTAGTCTAGTTTAACACCATTTGGAGGTGATTTAGTGCCATCCTCTTAGCCTTAGTAATTTGTTGAACTAGTATTTGTGAAGGATTATATGCTCTTAAATTTGTTCTCTCTTAGTTGCCTCCGCCACTTGATGAGAAAGTGGCTATTCCTTTTGTAGATGCATCCATTATTTGATTTTGTGTGCTTAATGTTTGGATGTGTCGCCATTTTGGCAAGACCCACCTTGCCTTGCAAGAAGGCATCCTACCTCATGGTTGTCTTGTTGTGAGTTGAAGGGGCGGAGTGAGACCCGCTAATTGTCTCATATCGGCTATGTTATTAGGTTAGTTTAAATAATGGTCCTAGTCTTTGTCACCTCTTTACTCGGGACGAGCAAAGGTTCGGTTTGGGGATATTTGATGTGACCATAATTAGCGCATATTTAGCCCCCGAATTATCCTTGTTCCCATGCATTTTAGTGCATATTTGGGTCATTTATTGTCTTTAGTTTTTTGTTTTGCATATTCTTTGAGATTTTGATCCCTTGGTAGGAAAGGAGTAAGAATCTTGTATTTTCATGGCAAAACGAGACTAAATTGATTGAATTCAATGACCAAGCATCAAGGAGAGACAAGATTAGAAGGCCTTTGTACATATTATAGTAGTTGGGAAATCACGAGAAAGGATCCTTGCATCCCCGAGGAAATCCCCAAGGATTTTATGAAGAAAAGGGAAGAAAAGAAGAAGAAATAATGCTTAGCTACAATCCGAGCGGCTTCTCCCCAATCCGCCCGTCCTCCACAAGCACAATCCGTGCGTCTTCCTTCAAAGACGCCCGGGCAGCAGCCACCAGAGAATCCGGCTGGATTCCCTTGAAGACACCCGTCTTTCCCCGCCTGAATCCGCCCGTCCCGACACCAATACGCCCGGATTCCTCCCCAGCACAATTTCGTCTTCTTCAAGCTTGAAAGAAAGAAGCCCTTCCTTCGAAAAATACCGGCGTCTCCCTGCCCAATCTAAAAAGTGTAATTAGTAGTTTAGCCCTTAGTTAACCCTAATGCATCCACCTAATTTCCATTATAAATACCCCACTTGTAAATAATCAAAAGGGGGGGGGATCTTATCAAGTTTTTAGAGTAGAAAATCCTTCTTTAGATTAGATTAGGAGTAGATTAGAATAGATTACTCTTTAATCTTTCCACAAATCTCACATTAATCTCTCCTTATTTATTGTTCAAGTTTATTATTCAAGTTTGTTACTTTTTGATAATTGAAGATTATTGGGTTATTATTGGAGGATTGACAACCCTTCATCAATCAATCAAGTTTCTTCTATTATTTTTTGCTTTATTATTTGGATCACCTCAAGTTTGGTATAATTCCTTTACCCTTTAATCTTAATTGTTCATTTCTTCATTCTATTATCATGTTTATACTTGTTGTGATGTTTGACACCATTAATGACATGTTTCCCATGATAATGAGTGAGTAGTCCTTAGCTAGGATTAATGGGTAATTAGGGGAGATAAACATGGGAAATAATCATGCTTAATCCAATATATTCACATGATTAAATTGCTTGCTTGTTGTGATGTCAACTTTATGCACATGTTATGTTTGATGAAATGCCAAGCCTATGAATCCTTGCATTTACAACCATCTATTATCTACTCAACTTGACTTGTAAGATATAAACCAACTCGAGTCTTGTTAGACCATGCATAGAAGTTGAATAGGAGGAAAGTAAGTCGACTTGTAGGTGTTGTACAATCTAATCGATTCGGCTCCGGGACCCAACTCTTCCTATGAACCGTAAGACATAAACCAACTCGGTTCCTCCACAACATTAATTGCTTGCAACTTTGTAAACATGTTTGTTTGATCAAAACCATGCATCCCCTATGACCCCATGATATCCTAGCACTTTTAATCATTTGTCTACATCCTTCTTTTATTGCTTGCTTTACTTTATTGTTTGCATTAGTCTAGAACACAACTACAAAGCCAAACAAATTGTGACACTAGCATAAATTGAGATAGATAGACTTAGAACCCAAAGCACACCGTCCCATGGATCGACCTCGACTTACCGCTAACTAGTTGTATGTTGAGTATTATAAATGTGTTTGATTGGATGACCCGACGACATCAACCGGATCAGTTACATCCCAATCCGACAGGGTTTAACGACTAAACGCAGACAACACAAAAGACGGGAAGACACTTTGGACCCAACGAGATGAGGGCAACCGTGTATGGTGCCTCAGTGCTAACTCGGGTGTGATGGTGTTGACCGGAGTTTGACTCGTGTTCAACATAAGGGCGTGACGTCGTTGAACGACTCTCAAGGTGAGATGACTCATAAGTAAAGACCCATAAGTACGTTTGCTTTTACTCGATAGACACGAGGCGGAACTGGAATGATGGACTGAAATTTTCGAAAATAGAAATTTTCAAAAAAGATTCATTTGTCGTTTTATGGACGGCTTTCGAAGATTAGGGATCTTCGAAGAGTCGTCCAGTTGAAAAAGGGTTGTCTTAGGTTTATTTTCAAAAGACGGTTTGAGTTCGAGTTGCGGCGGCTATGAAAACAATGTTTTATTTCAGAAGACGGCTTTTGAAATCCAAAATCATGCGTTTTGAAAATCTAGTTTTGAAAGGTTTGAATAGGTTGTGGTCTCGAGGACGGTGTATGGTCCTCGGGATTTGAAAATCCTCGAAAAAGGGTGTGTCATTTTCGGGTTTTGAAAGAGTCATTGTGTCGGCGCGAGACGGGTTAAAATCCGTGTCTTGATGCAGCCATCATAACGACGTAAAAAGATATTTTTGAAACGGTTGTAGAAAACCGGGTTTGAAAATCGTTATTACGATGGCCTAAAAAGGTGCTTTTTTGAAACGGTTGTAGAAAATAGGGTTTAAAAATCGTCATTACGACGGCATGAAGAGGTGTTTCTGAAACGGTTGTAGAAAAGTGGGTTTGAAAATCATCATTACGACGGCATGAAAAGGTGTTTTTGAAATGGTTGTAAAAAACCGGGTTTGAAGATCGTCATTACGACGGCCTAAAAAGGTGTTTATGAAACGGTTGTTGATACGGCTGTCGCAGCCCTATCAAAAATAAACCAACCGGCTCTAACTAGTATAGCAGAGGTAAGTCGGGTATCGTATCCACATGGAGGCTATTATATCTACTTGTTATCCTAGTCTGTCACGGTAACAAATTGGGGGGTTTTGATTTGTTTAGACTAAACTACTGAACTGAATGTAGAGCAACAAGAGAAACACCAATTAAAATGGCAAAATGAAATAAAGATGTGATCAAATAAAGAGAGAAATGCCAGGATGTCGGTTCACTATGATATCAAACAATTCTGCTAAAGTTAAGGTCAGTTGGTCTAATGTGAGAAGGGTAAAGGAAAGGTCCTTCCGGTCTGCTATCCGCCCTAAAATACTACTAAGTTAGCTTCCGCCCTCATTAGAGTAGTCTATTGTTCATAACAGGTCTATTCATTCCAATCTTCCGATCTAGGTCAGAATCTAGTCGGGTTAATTGATTTAGAAGCATGCACTCAACTAAACAATTACTGTTATATTGTCATGAATCAATTCTCACATGTAAAACCTGCTAACCTAATTATAACATCATTGTTTTACTATCATGGCTCCCCTAATCCTAGAACTAAAGGATTTAGCTACTCATGGCGATAATAAAACCAACAAAGATTTATGAAATAATAGAAGACATGATATAAAGATTAATAAAAAGAAATTGCATAAACTAATAACATTACTGTTAAAACAGAAATTAAAGACAACAATATAAAGTATGCAAAGGAGAATTAAATTAAATAGAGAGAGAGTAAAGAGAAATTACAAAAGTTTAAGATTCGGAAATGTAGATCAAAGTAACGTTTAACAAGAAAAGAAAAGTGTCTGCTTAATACTGCAGGATTAGTGAATGAAAGATCCCCAAAACCTAATTAAGTCTTTCCTTTATATAGGAAAGATATTTATTTCACCTAAGTCCGAAACTAGGATATTAAATAAATAATATTAGACGAGAAAATCTCGCATCAGATAGCAAAGTGCTCGATCGAGTACTTTCAGACTCCTCGATCGAACACTCTTCCAGCAGAACCTCTCGATCGAGTAATTAATATACTCGATCGAGGACCTCTAAAATACCACCTCTCGATCGAGAACAGCAGGGTCTCGATCGAGGTCTTCTCTGTATCCATAAGTACTCGATCAAATAGATTGGCCAACAAAAGGTTTCGATCGAGTCAATCACTGCTGAACCAGCTCCTTGCTTTGTTGATTTAGCTTCCGAGACCACTTCACGCTTCTCGAGGTAGTAGTAATTCCGCTCCAATTCTTCCATCTCCATATATTCAAGCTAAAGGGGTAATGAACGACATGATTCCGCTAATTTCGGGTCCATTCCTGCAATTAAAGCCAAACAAACCAAAGTAGACTATTCGGGGCATTTCTTAGTATAAAACTACGAGAATTACATGGAAATACGTGCATAAGGCTTAAAGAGACTATATAAAATGCACGTATCAGTTGTAGAAACTAGGTTTAAAAATCGTCATTACGATGGCCTAAAAAGGTGCTACAAAGGTCAGCAAAAGACCGAGGTTTGAAATGGCCATTATAACAGCGCAAAAAGGGTATTTTGAATGTTGGAAATGACACGGAAGGACTTATGATCACATAGCACATAAGTACTCGCAGTTCATTATATTATGCATAATGATGACACGGGATTTGGCTTAATAAGGGTGGGTTACACACCAAGCGATCAATCCCCGATTTTCGAGAGGGATACCAATCCCAACAAAATGTCTAAGAAGGGTGCCCTTGCCTCGTGCACGAAGGAAATGAAAGTTCTTTGACGAAACTGAAATATGTAATGTCAATGGTATGCTTGACTCAATCGGGATTCGAAACGCGGGGATGAGAAAACTCACGCCGACGGGACGAGCCAATTGGTCGATAAAGGTTAGGTTGTGGGCCCGGACAAGGAACCCGACTTATGACCGTAATATCAATGAATGCATTTCAACCAAGACCTCGTTCGAGTCTCATCATCTAGGGATCACAAAGACACAAGTGTCCTAGTTTTCCCCAGCGGAGTCGCCAATCTGTGGACATAGGCTACCCGCGACGCCAATCCAATCTATGGACGTGCGGCGGTCGGAAAGCCACGCTCGGTGGCGTATTAAATGTTTTCGACCAGATCTTTTTAGATCGACCGGTTTCATCTCGGAAAGGGTCTCGAAAGGATGTTAGAGATGTTCGGAGTCGCCACCAAGAAATTGTGGGATGCTTGCAAACCATTTGAATCCTCTTTATACCTAGGTCAACTAAGGCAAAAAGCGGTATTTGACATTGGTACTAAAGATAAGGAGTCGTCCCTCTTTAGCATCCTATCTCTAGAATGACTCTCGTTCGCCCTGGATAAGGTCGTCCACTATCCAAAGTTTCTGAGTAAGAGGTGAAGGTACGTATTAGAAAGCCCTTTAATCGGACACGCAATCCCGCCCGCGGTAGCGGCCTCTATTGATCGATCTTGGTTGGTTGAATGCAAAAGTTGATAAAATGGGTAAATGCATGAATGCGCATCCACAAGTTTAAACCTAACATGTGAAGTTTTCTATGTCGATTGTTTATCCAAATATCAATTAATTGATGTCAAGTTGGATTTAGTGTTGATTTGCATGTAAGACGGAAATTAAACATCCATTTACCGAGTTAGGTTTTATGGTGCATAACGTGATCCATTTGTCTTAGAAAGGCATTTTGCAAATACAAAGTAAAAGGCGGACTTTGTCAATCTGATCCGTCCTGTATTCGGGTTAACCGAAGTCGGGATCGTCCTAGACAAGTGCTGGAAAGGAAGCAGAACCTCCATCAGACAGCCTATTGAGGCGCGAGCCTTAGGGCGATGCAAATGAGCATGCCCAGGTTTGAAAACTGGAATCAGTGGGCCTGTTTAGGCGCGAGGCAGCAGACGACCCAAAGGGGTGTCTCCTGGTTGTTGAAAATGTTTATGAAGTTGTTTTTAAAAGGGTATTTGAACCCGTCTTGGTTGAAAAGGTCGTTTAGACCGCTTTTGTGCCAATATGAAGAACATGACTTGAATAATCGTCATTGTATTGACAATATTCGATGTCGGGTTTGGTTTTGCAAGCTTGACATGAATAGTTTTGAAAAATATTTATTATGAACTAATTGTGTTAAGTTCATTGTTTTGTAATTAGTGAATGTTGATCATGGTACTCGGATTTAAACCGATATGGTATGTGGAACCAATTCAAGGATGATTATGCACGTATGACTAATATGGTTGTTTTTGAAAATGTAAACAGATGAATAAAAGGTTTTAAATTACCTTTTAAAATGTAATTAACCAAATATTATCACCGAAATACGGATTAAACCGTCATGGTATAAGGAACCAAGGGTGGACATAGTTTATGGTTAAAAAGATTTATCATAAAAATGATTTGAAACGGTAAAAACGGATTGTAAAATGAAATAAAAATGGAAAGAATGAGCTCAAACACGTTTGAGTTCTGACCTGGACAGCCCATTTAGGCGCGAGCCACCTAGTTGTGACTAGGGGCTTCTATTTCAGGTCAAAACTTGGTTTTGGCTCATTCGATCCGTATTTTGGACCATGATTATGCATGTTTTAGCATGTTAAGGTCATAAAAACAGATAAAAAGACATGAAAGAAGAGGATTAATTACACCCTCATATTTACATGCTAGGTCGTAGGCGAGAAATCGACGGAAGTGTAAAAACTTGTTAGGTCGGAAGACTCGGTTGAAAACCGTTTTAGCAATGTAAAGCGTGTTGTTTTGTTTATTGATTGTGTAGTTGGTCGAAATGGTTGGTCAAGTGATTTAATGCACGATGACTGTACCAAATAATGTGTATGGCTCGTATTTTCGATCGGTAGGTCGAAAATACATGTCGGTTTGTGACTTAAGAAGTCGAGTCTAGAATTTTAAGGGAGAAATGAGGGGGTGGACACTCGCATACCTTCAAATGGTGGCATTTAAGGGGTATTTATAGAGGATTGTGTGGTTGTGTGTGTTTTGAGCGATGTGGCCGTATAGCCTACTCGAAGAGGCGCGAGCCATTTCGCGGGTCTTCGAGATGTCTTATCACTATCACGCATTTGAAATGATGATTGGTTCTATCCTAGGTTTTGGATGGCATGATTGTTGTACTTTACCATCAAGTATACCGTGTATACTTAACATGGAAGTTTTGTGGTGTTTGTTTTTTGTGTTTGACTCGATTTGACTCGTTGTTGGAATCGGGATTTGAATTTTGAGTCGGTTTTTGGTCCGGTGTCGGTTTTGACTCTAGTTAATGTCATTGTGACCCCGTCGTCGTTCATAAAATATTCCAGATACTTTTGAAAAGTTTTGAAAATGTTTTGTTTTCGAAATCATTTTAAGTTTTCTGACGTATAGTTATACAAACTGTCGATTAAACGTAGCGATTCCTAAGCATGTTGTAGTCCGATAATCATCGGGTGTTTGTTGGGGATTCAACAAATACTAGGTATTTACACTGCCCGGCTTCTATGTCTGAGCTAGTTAGGAGAAAGACAGAAATCCTGCCATCCTCGATTCCATCTTGTATGACATGTCTGAGCTTGTAGCAATTCTCGATATCGTGACCTCTGCCCCTATGGTATTGACAATATGAATTGCCATCCAAAAATCAGGCTACATTTTCTAGATTTAGATCCGGGGTTGGACCGATTGGTTGTAGGAGACCCAGAGAAGATAATCTTTTCAATGCTAGGGCATAAGGCATGCCTAGATTGGCGAACAACCTTAGAGTTTGTCAAGTCTTCTTCGGTGATGGCTCTATGAGGTTGTGTTTGTTGATTTTGATCCCTGGATAAGATGGATGTATGGCATGAGAAGAACTAGGGATAAACTGTTCATTTGTCTTTTTTAAGAGAGCGTTAGGTTGAGGGATCGTATGAACACCCTCTCCCCTTCCCAGTGGTTGGGTATCAAGCTTCTTACCCATTTCAGCAAGTTGTTTTTCAAAAGTGATAAATCTGCCTTCTATACTAGAAGCTGGTGATCAAATCATTAATGGCTCCCTCTAGTTTGGAAACTTTATTGTTGATAGCGGCAGAAAGCATGAGCATTCCGCTCTACATATCATCATCTTCGAGGACGCTGATTTCTTCGTTATCAAAAGGAGTGAGGAGGTGAGAACAGTCTAGGAATGATTCTTGGTCTTGTTTGATGATATTAGACCCAAGAGTGTCGATCTTTTTGAATTGCTCAATAGGAGGTGGCAATGGTAGCTTGCCATTTTCGATCATATCCTGGATGATATGCTTTAAGCAAAATCATTCCTCCGTATCATGGGCCCTACCTCGATGGTACTAACAATATGAATTGCCCTTCCACCTAGGCAATATTCTTTCAGGATCTGGTGTTGGACCGATTGGATAGAATTTTCCCTGGGAAACCAGTCTTTGTAGAGCTATTTCATATGTAGTTCCAAGGTCAGTGAATGTCTTAGGAGCTTGTCCTGGCCTTCTGGGTGGAATCTCCAAGAGGTTGGCTCCCTTATTTTCATTGGCTTGCTTAGATGGACGGGTCATGTTGGGCCTAGATGTTTCACAGCTATAACTCGGCTTTGGTGTACAGGGAGATGGTGAAGGTTTCATTATGCCCATTTGGTTTTCCATATTGACGACACGAGTGCTCAAGTCTTCGACAGTGGCCTGAAACTTCATGACTGCAGAACTTAGGCCTTCGATGGCTGACGCTTGACAGGATGATGGATAAACGTCCTTGAACATTTTCGTTGGAAATTGCATAATTCCTACCGAGAAGAAAATGACGCGCGTTACAACTTGATTCGGTATGGGATTACGCAAACAGAGGCGACAAATAAGGGATACACGAAGGAACATATGAGGACAAGACGGGATAACTAGACTTGGACTTGTGAATTCTTGAAATGTCGTGAGTGACTTCTCGTGCTTGAACTCACGGTGTTGACTTTGACTTTAGACTTGAGTGTTGACTTTGCCGGAGTGACATTTAGACAAATGACCTTATTGACAGGATTGAAGATGGTGTGACGCCATATTACACAAGGCGTGTGTCTTAGCAACTTGACTCGAGGTTTGGGTATGTGTGTACCCGAACGTGACATTAGGAGAATTCAAGAGACGGATTTTGGAATGTCTCGGTGTGTTGGTCTTGGGTGTGTGACTCGAAGTGTCGGGAATGTTTGGAACCTAAATGACTCTCGATTTGACTCGAATTTGAATGACCCAAAGTTAAATGGAAGACGGTTTTATAACTCGACGGAGTTACAACTTGGAAATGACTCGATTTGAATATTGACCCTAGTTTAAACCCAATTGAATTCACATATTTACATTTTTTGAAAAGATTTATTTTTATTATTATTTAAAACGTTTTCTGTTTTTAACTTTTTTTGTTTGTTTTTTTCGATTGTTCTTTTTTATGAAAGCTTTTTTATTTTTTTAAATTGGAATTTTAATTACAGAAAATTTGGCATTATTTGGTTTACAAAAGGTCTTTCTTTTTTGAAAAGATTAAAAAAAATGGATTTTATTTATAGAAAATTTGACATTATTTGGTTTACAAATGTGATATTTAGACACGCGATTAACTCGAGACACATAGCATATATACATACAAACATGCATTATAACGGTATGCTGAGTGCAAGTAGCGTGTTTTGGTTTATAAGGTGGTTGCCACACCAAGCTATCAAACCCTGGTCTGTGGAGAGGTCCCTGCCAAACATGAGTAAGGTCGGTTCCTAGTTCCATTCGCTTGAGTAGTGAAAGCCCTTGATACAAACATGAGTAAGCATCGTGGTGTGGTTGACATCAATCACTATCCATCTACTAAGAACAAATAAGAATTTGCGCTATCGAGACGGGACAATGGGTCAGAATTAGTTTGGTTAAAATCCTAGGAAGGCTAGATAAAACGATCTAAGAAGATCGAGTAATGAAAATCAACAATTGTCTTATATAAACTATCCCTAATCTCGTTCAAGTTTCACCTTAGGTAACACTAGACTTAGTCTAAGTGTATCATCCCCAGTGGAGTCACCAAACTGTGGACCAAGCCAATCGCGTCGCACACATCCGCGCGTTGTGATTAAGGTGGCGACACTTCTCCCACAGAACTTTGTGAACAAAGCACGTCATAGGCCGTTACCCATTTAAAAGGCATTTAAACAGGTGAATGGTTGAATACGCCTGCATTTGTGGAGTCGCCACCAATTTTTATGGAAAATTGGAACCGTTCGAAAACTTCATGCTATACCAACACACGAAGTAGTGACATGAACGCTAAGAAATTCGTTGTCCTTAGCATTCTATGTCTAGAATGACTCTCGGGATGCAAATGAACGCGGATGCTCATAGATATCTGAGTCAGGGGCCGAGTAAGGGTACGTATTAGGAAGCTCTTTATTTGAACACCTAATCCCGCTCGCCTCGATAGCGGCCTCTACTAATGATCAGGGAAGTCATTTATACTCGATGTATTGTTGATTATATGCATGCAATGCGACGAACAATCTTTTAATCCTAGCATGTGAGAATTAGACTAAGTCAGTCGGACATACAATTTAGCATTCAATTGGGGTCGAAGTGGAGGTTTAGATTAATTTACATGTGAATTGCCAATCAAATAAATCATACAAGTGAAATATTAAATAATTACAATGGAACTTTAAATTTACGTTATAAACATGCTCAAAAAAAGAGGGTTAGAAAAGAAAAGAATTAAAAGAAATAAAATGAATTGAATAAAAGAATGAAAATAAGTAAAAGAATTGAAAATTGAACTATGTCGAAGTAAATAAACGTGTTACTTTTTGGGGAGAGAAGCCAACAACATTATTACCTTGTCTTCTTCTTTGAATGTCTCATCCAAACTCGCCAATTGGGTGATCAAGCCATTGAACTTGTTTAGATGATCCCTCAAATCTCCGTCATCTACCATCTCGAGCTCGAAAAGATATTTCTTCAGGAATAGTTTGTTAGCCAAGGACTTCGAATTATAAATGCTACATAACTTGGTCCACAGCTCCTTAGGATATGTCTCCTCTAACACACTATACTTGATTTTTGGTGCAAGGTCTAAATGGATTGTACTAACCGCGCGCAACTTCATGTCCTCCCATTTAAGAACTTGAACATCATCGGGCCTTTTGTCTTCAAGAGTCACATACAACCCATGTTGTATGAGAACATCCTTTATCATGCTTTGCCATAACGAGAAATTGTTCCTGCCATTGAACAACTCCATCTCAAACTTTGTACCAAAACTTTTCTCCATCGAGCCGTAGCTCTAATTTTTTTCTTGTTGGGGTTTTTGCTACAAATAATATAAAATGCAAAGAAACAATAACAATAATACAATTAATCCTCCAATACTTAGCTACTAGCTAAGATTTTCTCCCCAAACAAGCAATTACAAGCAAGAATTCAACTCAACTACTCAAAGGAAATCGAATTGAATAAATTTAAGACAAAGATAGTGAAGAAAGTTTTTATACCTTCCCGGAAATCCTCAATCTTGCTTGAATGCTGAAGAATGTTGCATAAAAACCCCTTTATAACCCAGAAATCCACTTGAACAAGCTTCAAATCAACCCGGAAAAATTCTAGGGTTTGGGAGATTGGGGGATTTTTGTCAGAAAATGGGAGGTTTTATGGTGTTTTTGATTCCAAGGACGAATTTGGTGAAGAAATTGGTGATGAGAAGGAGGTTTGTTGTTGATAAGTAGTGATTTGGTTGGATTTTTAGTGAATGAGAGGAGGTATGTAGGGGTTTTGTCGAAAAAGCTTTGGTAAAAGAATGAGGGTTGAACACGGGATAAGAAAGGATAAAGAACCGAGATTACGGACCTGCGCAGGCTGTGCAATCACTGTTCTAGCCTGCGCAAAAGTGCGCACCTGCGCAATCACTATGCGCAGGCTGCGCATACCTTCGCAGTTTCGTGCTCAGCTCTTTTAGTTGTGAAAAATCAAATCTAGTTCATTTTTTCTTCTTTTACCCTTTGATCTCTTCTTCAAAGCTTCTTCCAATCATTTTTCCTATTAAACCTGACTCTCATCTCCTCTTGGGCATGCCTTCCAAGAGGGTCTTTGCAAATCACTAAATCATTTAACAAACTTCAAGTGCCTTTTTACATGTCAAATGCAAATGAAATTAATTCAACGAAAATTAACATGCGAGTAAATAAATTGCGGAATTAAATTGCGGAAATAAACTACGCTAAGAAAACAATTAAATTGGGATAGAATATTTACAAATTTGCCGTTATTTAACGTCGATGGCTCGACTTAGTCAATGTTGGAGAATTAATCTTTGTAAATTGGATCTTCTAAAAGAAGATCCTCTTCGCCTTGTAGCTCGATTCCTTTGTAGTAATGCTTCAACCTTTGCCCATTTACCTTTATCACATTTCCCGAGGTCGGGTCTTCCACCTCCACCGCTCCGTGTGGAAAGACTTTCTTGACTTTGTAAGGCCCATACCACTTCGACCTTAGCTTGCCGGGAAAATTCTTGAGACGACTTTGAAAAACCAACACATCTTCGCCTTCTTTGAAAACCCTTCTTGTGACCATCTTGTCATGCCAAGACCGAGCCTTTTCCTTGTAGATGCTAGCATTGTCATAGGCATTGTGCCTAAGCTCTTCCAATTCTTGAATTTGAAGCTTCCGGTGCAATCCCGCCTCATCGATATTTTGATTAAAAGCTTTGATTGCCCAATAGGCTTTGTGCTCCACTTCTACGGGAAGGTAGCATCCCTTCCCATAAATTAGCATGTATGGGGACATGTCGATTGGGGTCTTATAAGCCATTCTATAAGCCCAAAGAGCATCTTTAAGCCTCTTGCTCCAATCCTTTCGGTCGGGATTGACCGTTCTTTCCAAGATGTGTTTAACCTCCCGGTTAGAGACTTCCGCTTGGCCATTTGTTTGGGGGTGATATGCCGTAGAAACTTTGTGAAGCACACCATATTTTTGAAGCAAGGTTGAGATTACCTTGTTGCAAAAATGAGTCCCCCTATCACTAACAATGGCTTTTGGGAAGCCGAACCTTGAAAATATATTGCTTTTGACAAAAGCTTGCACCGTCTTTGCATCATCACATTTTGTGGGAATGGCTTCCACCCACTTAGACACGTAATCGACCGCCAAGCGGATGTAGATGTATCCATAGGAATTAGGGAATGGCCCCATGAAGTCTATTCCCCAAACATCAAAAATTTCCAAGTAAAGCATCGGTTGTTGGGGCATTTCGTTCCTACGTGATATGTTGCCAAAACGTTGGCATCTATCACAAGTAGTAACGAAAGTATGAGCATCTTTAAACAACTTGGGCCAATAGAACCCGCACTCAAGGATTTTACGTGCCGTTCTATGAGGCCCAAAGTGACCCCCACAAGCGTACTCATGGCAATGTTTTAGGATGGATGGGATTTCTACATCCGGTACATAACGTCGGATGACTTGGTCTTGACACATTTTCCATAAATATGGCTCATCCCATATATAGAATCTAGAATCGGACTTGATCTTGTTCCTTTGACTAGATGAAAGTGAGGTGGGAAACTTCTTGGTGACCATGTAATTGACAAGGTTGGCATACCAAGGCTCAACGGCCTTCATGGAATAAAGAGATTCATGTGGTAAGCTACCGTCAACTACTCCCATAGTCTTCACGAGATCCTCATTGATGTGAATTCTACTCAAATGGTCGGCCACCACATTAGCACTCCCTTGCTTGTCCTTGATCTCTATGTCAAACTCGCTCAACAAAAGCACCCATCTCATGAGCCTTGCCTTGGTGTCTTTCTTGTCTACAAGTTGCCTTATAGACTTGTGATCGGTATAGATGATGACCTTTGCACCCAAGAGATAAGCCCGGAATTTTTCAATGGCATACACCACCGCTAAAAATTCCTTTTCCGTGACGGTGTAGTTCCGTTGAGCATCATTCAAGAGTGAGGAAGCATATTGGATCACATAAGCAATCTTCCCGTCCCTTTGGCCTAAGACCGCGCCAAGGGCATAATCACTAGCATCGGTCATGATCTCAAACGGGAGTACCCACTTTGGAGCTTGAATTATCGGGGCCGTTACAAGCTTTTCCTTCAACTTATCGAATGCTAACCTACAAGCATCATCAAAAACAAACTCCACATCCTTGTGCAAAAGCTTGCACAAGGGGTAAGCAATCTTGGAAAAGTCTTTAATAAATCGGCGGTAGAAGCCCGCGTGTCCTAGGAACGACCTAATCTCCCGAGTATTAGTAGGATATGGCAAAGTTTTTATCACTTCAACCTTAGCCACATCCACCTCAATCCCTCTCTTTGAGACTATGTGACCTAACACGATGCCGCTTTTAACCATAAAGTGACATTTTTCGGAATTCAACACAAGGTGTGATTCCGTGCATCGTGATAGGACCATAGTTAGGTGGTCCAAGCAAGCTTCAAAACTATCTCCATGGACGGTGAAGTCATCCATGAAGACCTCTAAGACTCTTTCAACAAGATCCGAGAAAAGACTCACCATGCAACATTGAAATGTACCCGGAGCATTACACAAACCGAAGGGCATCCTTCGGTATGCATATGTTCCGAAAGGGCATGTGAATGTTGTCTTGGATTGATCCTCCGGACGTATGGGAATTTGAAAATAGCCGGAGTATCCGTCCAAGAAACAATAAAATTCCTTTCCCCCTAGCCTCTCTAGCATTTGGTCTAGAAAGGGTAGAGGAAAATGATCTTTGAAAGTCACGGCATTTAGGCGGCGATAATCGATGCAAACACTCCACCCGGTTTGAATCCGGGTAGGAATTAAAGCTCCTTCTTTGCCCTTGATTACCGTCACACCACCGTTTTTAGGTACACATTGAGTGGGACTTACCCATTGAGAATCACTAATGGGGTAGATGATTCCCATTTGAAGTAGCTTGATGATCTCTTCCTTCACCACCTCCATCATTGGTGGGTTTAATATTCTTTGTGGTTGCCGAACCGGCTTTGCTTCCCCTTCCAAACGGATCTTGTGCATGCAAACGCTTGGACTTATCCCTTTTAGATCCGCAATGCTCCACCCAAAAGCTTCCTTATACTTGTGCAAGACTTCCACCAATCTCCTTTCTTGTTCACTCTGAAGTTGGTTGGAAATTATGAGGGGTAGAGTGTTGTTTGCCCCAAGAAAGACGTACTTCAAGTGGTCGGGGAGTGGTTTTAAATTGGGGGTGGGTGGCTTAATGATGGATGGAAGTGGTCTTTCAGAGGAGGCCTCTAGGGGAAGAAATTTGGATGGGTTGTCATAAGAATAGGAAGAAAAACACGATTTGGTTGAGCTGGGAATTGCGCAGGCTGCGCATGGGGGCTGCACAGACTGCGCAGAATTGCGCAGGCTGCACATGGGGAGTGCGCAGGCTGCGCCTCTGCTCGACATTTCTTCCTCAATTTCTTGCACTTCTTTTTCTTCCTTTGATTCTTCTAGTGGTTCTTCCTTTTCCAATGCTTCTATATTTTCCTGCACATCATGAGACAACAAAAACCGCAACCCTTCCTTCTCGACATTGTTAGTGAGGGTTACCTCAAATGGGTCCCTATGACTAATTTGGTAAACTCGATTTGCCAAATGTTCAATTTTATCAAGAAAGTAGCAACAACTCAAATCATCGGTCTTTTTCATCGTCTCATACACATTATATTTCAAAACTTTCCCTTCAAATTTCATGGTCAAAGTTCCATCATACATGTCAAGCTTGGTTTTGGAGGTTCTCATAAAAGGCCTCCCTAGAAAGAGGGGTGTAGCCTTAGAGTCTGGTTCCATGTCCAAAACATAAAAATCGGCCGGGAATATGAACTTATCAACCTCTACCAACACATCCTCTACAAGACCTTTAGGGTGAATTGTGGAACGATCCGCCAATTGGATCACAACATTGGTCCTAGACAAGGGAGGCAATTCTAAGGTCTCATAAATGGAATAAGGCATGACATTAATAGAGGACCCCGAGTATAGCATAGCTTTAGCAAAAGATTTGCCTCCAATTGAGCACGGTATAGTTAACATGCCCGAATCATCGCACTTTTTGGGAAGATTTTGTTTGAAAATTGCCGAGACATGCCTACTAACCGTGACTCTTTCAACTCCTTTCCTTGGCTTCCGTTTAGGGGTGCAAAGTTCTTTGAGGAACTTTGCATACCTAGGAACGGTGTTAATAATAGTAAAAAGAGGGATGTTGACCTCACATTTCCTAAAAGTCTCATAAAGATCGGTGTCTTTATCAAACTTCTTGGGATTTGTGAGGGCACTAGGAAATGGTACCTCCGGTTCATACTCTTGTTCAATCTCTTTGAGTTGATCCTTTGTGTTGGTGCTTCCCTCCTTTCCTTTGTCAATGCTCCAAGGACTCTTTTCTTTTTCCTCATTAGCTTTTGAAGATGATCCTTTCTCTTGTTCAACCACAAGCTCTTCTTCAATTTGCTCTTCAATGTCATTAACCCTTTCTTGTGAATTGCCCCTTCTCTTCTTCTTGAGAGGGGATTCTAAAGTTCTCCCCTTCCTCAATGTCATAGCACTAGCATTCTCTCTAGGAGGAAATGTAGTGGAGGGAATAGAAGTTGAGGTCCTTTGATTTTTCTTGGCAAGTTCTTGGGCAATTTGGCCAAGTTGGACTTCAAGGTTGGCAACCTTGGCATCACTAACATTCTTGTCGGCATCAATCTTGTCAAGCCTCTTGTTCGTTTTGACTTTCTCTTGCAAAATGTTTTTAAGCAAGTCTTGAACACTTAGTTCCTTCTGAGAATTGTTGTTACCTTGATTGCCAAATTGGGATGATTGACCTTGGCTTTGGTTTCTACCTTGGTTGTTGAAATTCCCATTCCTATTTCCTTCTTGATTGAAATTCCCATTCATATTTCCTTGAGAGTTTGAACCTTGACCTTGTCGGGAATTTTGGTCCCTCAAGTGGTTGAATTGACCATTCACAAAGCTCTTTGAGGTGTCACCACCCCAACCAAGTCTAGGATTGTCTCTACTCCCAACATTGTAATTGTTGCCACTAGGGTCATAATTGTAGTATCCTCCTCCGGAAGGATTCCTAGCATTGTAATTCCCATACCCCATTGCACTTACATTCTCCACTCCAATTCCTTCTTCAATCATGATGGGGCAATTTTCCTCCAAATGAGGACTTTGACAATAGTTGCATTCCACTTGATTCCCTTTTCTCCCATCCTTGTTTGGATTGTTCACTATCATATTCTTCACTAAGTGAGTCAAATCATTCACACTTTGCTCAAGGTTTTGATTGGATGAAGAAGAGGTTCCCATTGAAGAAGTATTCCTTGTTCCCCTTTGAGTTCTTCCATAATTCCTCGTAGTAGAGGCAACTATTTCAATGATTTCCTTGGCATCCACTATGGAAAAATTTTCCAACCCTCCTCCGGTAGCGGAATTGACCATTCTTTGATCATCTTGGCCTAGCCCTTCATAGAAGTTCACAAGAAGATCGTCATCGCTCAACCCGTGGTATGGGCATTGAGCTACCAACTTTTTGAACCTCTCCCAATACTCATACATGGTTTCACCATTGAGGTCTTGTTCTATGGTAGTAATGGCCTTCTTAGCACGGTTATGACGGGCATCGGGGTAGTACTTATCAAGAAAAGCCGCCTTCATTTCCTTCCAAGTTCTTATAGATCCCGGATCAAGATAAAAGAGCCAATCTTTGGCCGAATCCAACAAAGAAAATGGGAAGGCCCGTAATTTGAATTGATCCTCCGTTACCCCATTCGGAATAGCACCTTCACACATCATGTGAAATTCCGAAAGATGACGGTTTGGGTCATTCCCCGCATGGCCATGGAACTTAGGCAAGTTATGGATAAAGAAGCCTTTGAGTTCGAAATTTGCATTGGCTCCTAGAGGGGGATAGGTGATACACAAGGGTTGCTCATCATAATTCCTAGCTCGTATCTCCCGGATGGTTCTTGTGTCATTCACCATAAGGGGATACTCTACTTCAATCGGATTCACTTCAATAGGTTCTTCTAAAGGTTCTTCTAAAGGTGCTTCTTCTACTCTATGTTCTCTTTGTGCTCTTTGGTACCAAGGATTAGTAAATAACCACGAATATGCTCCAAAAGCGTCCTCTTCCACGGGGGTTGATTCACCGTGTTGTGGAGAACTAAACATAAACCTTCGCACTACACACAGAAGTTAGAACTTCCACATACTTGTCCAAAACAAAGAGAAGAGAAATAAAAACTAGCATGCAATTTAACAATCAAGCCTTTAGCTATGTTGCCCCTCCCCGGCAACGGCGCCAAAATTTGGTAGGGGGAAAACTAGGTGTCGTAATATACTAGAATTAAGCTACCAAATTAACAATTTATAAGCCAAACTATACTCTAGACTACTCTAAATGATAAAGTAATATAGTGCAAGTAAGGGTCGGTCCCAAGAGAAGGTCTTTTAAGCTAAATACTTGAATTGTAAACTATTGACTACTAAAGACAAGATTATAAACAAACAATGGTTATTCACAATGACAAACTATAGAGAGACATGAAAAGGGGGGTGTTTGAGTTGATTGGTGACATGAAACAAAGTAAAATTTGCAATCTTAGTCTAACAAGCAATATAACAAATACTTGGTGAGTAAGATGATTCAATAATTAAGAGAACTTGGTGCAATTCTTCCTTTGTAACCAACAATGGTAAAGTTTAACTCTTTAATAATTCTCCTCCTAATTTCTACCCAATACTTTCAAGTCAAGAAAATGACATGCACAAATTAAACCATCTATACATGTCCTCCAAGTTTAATCAACAATTCATTAAACCATGAGTGCAAATCAAACATGAGCATTAAGAGTTGTGCCAAGACAAGAAGCTAGGATCAATTCTCACAAGATTAAACCATACAAATGAGAAAAGACATGAAATTTCCTACTTATTGCATGAATCCTTTAAACCAAATCAACAAACAACAAGCTTGCTCCAAACAATCCTAGATAGATTAAACCATTTCTCTAGAATTTGCAATAGTTGAACAAATAAGAAGCATGGATGGCCAACCCAAACATAAACTCATTCAACATGAAGATTAAGCATAAGGAAAGATCATTAGATAAATAAGAGGAGATTAAAAGAGTCTTACAATACCAAAGTTGGAGACTTTGGATGAATTACACCAAGAAGGAAAGGATTTAGCCTTCCATAGTCTTCAAAACCCAAAGAAATAAAGAAAGATTACAACTTTGAATGGAAATAGTCTCTAAATTATTACAAGATTAGAACCCTAAAAATGAGATTAGATAAGATAAAAGGATGGTAGGTTAATGTTCCAAGTCTTCATACTCTTGGGTATATATAGGGCTTCACGAAAACCTAGAAAGATTTTCACTTAAGAAGCCCACAAACGAGATTAGAAAAACCCGTAAAGCAGAGGTGCGCAGGCTTTGCAAGCACTGTTCCAGCCTGCGCAATAGTGCGCACCTGCGCACCCTGTTTGCGCAGGCTGTGCACTGGCTCGCATTTTTGGATTTCTATTTTCCACGAGCTAGACCTCTTCAATTGCCTTCATTTCTTCTAGTCTTCATTCCTACTTCTCCCGACTGGTTTCCGGGTTACAAGTGATCCTCTTGTGCCTTGTCTTGAACTTTGAAAGGTGCTCTATTGCCGCTCGGGTTCCACGTATTACGGATTGAGTGCCCAATCGAGTAAAATGCACAAGTTACCACCATATAACCAATTGCCAATTGTTAGGAAAAGTGTACCAAAAGACCCGTATTAAAAGACACGAGGGTGATAAAATCACCTTCTTAGACCGCCACAATACATTACTATCAGCTGATTACTCTTGTTATTGCGTTGCGAGCACAGTTGGTGCCTTTCCTTTACTGCCTTTATATTTACTATGTCTACTCTACGTCTCTATGAGGCAAAATTAACTTAGAGGCTTTGATCTTCGGAATCTTCTATTAGCTAACATTGATTTTGGTGTACTGATGTACTGGTAGAAATATGGAGTTCTTTGCCCCCCATTTTCATTAAGATCCTGTCACGAAACTGTTTTAATGAATTCTTTGCTATATACCTAATGAGTTGTTATACACTATATGTCGTTTGAGTAAGTTTAGATACAAGAGGTGTAGTATGAACACATCATAAGTAATGTCTACTCTACCTCTCTATGGGGCGAAATTAGCTTGAGATTTTGATCTTCGGATTCTTTTATTAGCTAGCTGGCAATGATTGCGGTCTACTAATTTGCTGGTCTATGTATATACCACATCATCAGTAACTGAATAGCGTAGCACATTTTTAATGCATATGGATAGAGAATAGAGGACTTAGTGATAGGCTTGTTCCAAGGACAGTTTATATTGATTATCTAATGACAGTGAGGTAGCAAACGATCTGATTCTCAATAGCGATATTATCTGCATTTTTATTTTGCTGCAGGGCAGGGGGTATATTCGAGCCGTATGAGTTCAAACTTGGTGTAGCTTGTGATCACCTCAGAAGTGTAGGCTTGAGCACGAGACCAGCTCAGAGAGAGGTTAAAGGACGAATTACAGTCAGACATAGCTACCAATCTCCTGATTAATATTTTTTTGAGGTTGCTATATGGTAGATGCAAAGAGCAAAGTCTTCTGAAAATCTATTTGAGATATGCATTGGTAGATATAGATTAAAATTTCATAATTATCCTAGCTGAACTTTGGGGCTGTTGAACTTGTGTTTCATCTTACAGGCGAAACCGAAGTAAAATGATTGCAGAAGGAATGAGCACTATCTAAGACGGCTGAGGACTTTGGCCTACATATGGATGAGGTCCATGAGGAAGTAATTGATAGGTAACTCTTCTAACAACACGTCTACTACATATACTCTGATTTTGCACTATTTTAGTCTGATAGCGGTCTTCGACACAATCTACGATGAGTGGACCTTCTTAGTCTGCTTATACTTGATCTTGTGTTTTAATAAGCTTGCCGTTGTTGTCCTGCCTGGTCAGCCCTCATATTTGTGCTGTTTTAATTGCGATGGTAGCTTATTGGGGTGGAGAAGCCGAAGAAAGATAGTTCATCGCCGGTTTGCGATCGGAGTTGTTACCTTCCCTTTATCGCTTTTATATTTACATTGTCTTTGTTTGGATTGCAGTAGTCGCGGGCTGTGGAGATCGGGAGTATAAGGTGATGACTGCCCTGATTTGAATTACTGGAGCAATTCCTGATGTGGGTACTGTCATGCAGTTGTCGTTGGTGAGGCTGATCTTGGTGATATATTGGGTTACGTGTTCATATCTTGGTGGTTCCATTTAATTTGCTGCAAAATTGCTCTCTATTTCTACGATTTCGATTCGGTGAGCTTCTATTTTGCTGGTATTCATTTTTTCTTCTCTTTCTCCCTTTTCTGGAAACTATATCTTCCCTTTTTTATAAATTAGGGCTTCAATTTCAACATCATCAACTGCAATTTAATTCCCGTTTTTTCTGCAATTCTGCTCATTTTAAGGCTACTTCTATTGATGATCCTCGTATTATAGATAGTATTGTTATGCTAATTAGTGGACGTTAATCCGTCATGGATGAAGAGTATGATGTTATAGTGTTGGGAATTGGTCTTAAAGAATGTATACTGAGTAAATCGCTTAACCGTAATTATTTATCCCCCTCGCAAGTCGCAACGGTTCATTAATGGTTTTAACTTTTAGGTGGTATGTCAACTTCAAGTGATTGTTATTATTGTTATTCAATGTAGAGGATATGGTAAAGGTATCATTTCTGCCACTAGGCCCTTTAAGGTTAGAATTGTCGAGGGATGAAAAAGCTGATATTGTCGAGGGATTGAAAGGCTGATAGTACTTGTTGGGATTATGAACTATGTTTTGTTTAATTTGATGTGGGTGGATCGATTTGGTAATGAAAATTTCAGATTCATGCTCATAATTGGGGGTTTCTCATTTTTTTTTAAAAGATGACGAGTGTCATGTTATTGATGCCCATGTCTATATCCGACTGCCTAATTATTAGATTTAAAGACTGTTTGTGGTTAAACTAATACAACATGTGTTTTTCACTTATTAAGCTGGTGCAAGGGAAATGTTAATCGATGAGTTTAAGGTAGTAAGTTGGTGTATAGGCTGTCATTCATTTGCACATCTTAATACAGCTAAATAATTTCACAAGAGAGTCCTATTGTTAAAGAGAATAAGGGTTGTTTGACGTTATATTGTTGTATGTATTCAATGATATGAAGTTCCTTATATAGGATTACAAGAGAATATCGTATCCTAGTAAAAGGGAAACAAACCCCTAAAATATCGAAACAATATCGACACAATATCGTAACAATATCCATATCATATCACATAAAATCAAGGCAATATGATACGGATATTATGTGGCCTTATTCGGCCCTAATACCCTCCCTCAAACTGGAGCGTGCGGATCGAGGACGCCAAGTTTGCTAAGAAGAGAAGAAAACTGAGCGGAGCCAAGGGATTTTGTGAAAATATCAGCAAGTTGAGAGCGAGTATCGACATGAGTAGCAGTGACGAGACCATCAGTGATAGCGTCCCGAATAAAGTGACAATCCACCTCAATATGCTTAGTGCGCTCGTGAAAAACAGGATTATGAGCGAGTTGCAAGGCTGACTGATTGTCGCAGAAAATCTTCATAGGACGCGGGACCGAAATACCCAAGCTGGAGAGGAGACCAACGAGCCATTTGAGCTCACAAAGAACATTGGCCATGGATCGATACTCCGCTTCTGATGAGGATAAAGACACCGTGTGCTGTTTCTTGGTTTTCCAAGAAATGGGCGAATTGCCAAGGAAAACTAGCCAACCGGATACGGATCTTCGTGTCAAAGGACACCCGGAATAATCCGAGTCACACCACCCGGTCACAGTAAAGGAGTTCTCGGCTTGGAGCAGAATCCCTTGACCCGGTTTACCTTTTAAGTAGCGAACCACACGAAGAGCGGCATCCATGTGCTCCTGTCGTGGTTGGTGTAAGAATTGAGACAGACAGTGAACCGCATACGTGAGGTCGGGACGTGTGACAGCAAGGTAGACAAGACGACCCACAAGCCGGCGATAGGGCTCAGCGTCTGAAAGGAGCTCTCCTTTGGCAAGACCGAGCTGATGGTGTTGCTCTAAAGGAGTAGCAATTGGCTTAGCCCCGAGTAACCCAGCTTCCGAAATAATGTCAAGTGCGTACTTGCGCTGATTGAGAAAAATTCCCTCGGAATTACGAGCTACTTCAATACCCAGAAAATACTTCAACGAACCCAAATCTTTCATGTGGAAGCATTTGTTCAGATAATCTTTAAAGGAAGTAATGGCCTGGGAATTATTACCGGCTATAACGAGATCATCCACATAAACCAGGACATGAATACAAATGTCCGCCTTAGCATAGCTGAACAAGGAATAATCAGAATAGGATTGCACAAACCCGTATTGACGCAGGGCTGAGCCTAGCTTAGCGAACCAACAGCGTGGGGCTTGACGAAGTCCATATAAAGACTTTCGCAATTTGCATACCTTTCCTTCATGGCCTTTGCTAAACCCCGGAGGCAGACGCATATAAACTTCTTCAGTGAGGTCGCCATGGAGAAAGGCATTATGAACGTCCATCTGGTGAAGTTCCCATTTGCGAATGGCAGCAACTGCAAGAAAGGCTCGGATTGTGACCATCTTCACAACTGGAGCGAAAGTTTCGCCGTAGTCAATTCCTTCGATTTGATGATTCCCAAAAATGACAAGTCTAGCTTTATAGCGCTCAATATCACCATTGGATTTATATTTAATTTTATACACCCATCGGCACCCGAGCGCTTTTTTGTCACTTGGCAAGTCTGTGAGGTCCCATGTGTGATTATTTTCAAGAGCATTTATCTCATCACGCATAGCAGCACACCATTTTGGGTCCGTAATAGCAATACGAAAAGATGGCGGCTCAACTCCAGCCGTAATCGCTGCAAGAAAATGGCGATGGGAAGGAGAAAATTTATTGCAATTAATATAATTAGCCAGGGAGTATGGCGTACCTGAGGAAGAGGAAGGAGAGGTCGATGAGCTATCAGGCGAAGACGGTGGTGTGATGGAATCAGCAGCTGTACCAACAAGGAAATCACGAAGACGGCTGCTAGGAATTTTAAGACGATGTCCGCGGCCGAGGACGTCATTATTGACAGCTTCTTCCTCATTAACAGTACCCGTTTCAGGAGGAGTATCCATAGTAGGACCCGTGTCATTATTGACTGCAGGACCCGTGGTATCCTCAGTACCCACGGTGTGTGCGGTCCGTGTATGATCAGGGGTAGGTGCATCAGTCCCTGGAATGTCGACTGTGTGGGCAGGATTCGGGTCATTGGCAGTACCCGTGGGCATCCGAGCAGAAGAAAAATCCATGGGTTCGTCTGCAAATGGAGTATCGTTGGGAGTAGAAGGGGAATCCGAGCGAGAAAGGGGTTCAATAAAAGGGAAAGAGGTCTCATAAAAGAATACATCCCGAGAAACAAATATTTTACCGGTTTCGGGATCGAAAACTTTCCACCCTTTCTTGTTATACGGATAGCCTACAAAAATACATTTACGACTCCGCTTTGCAAATTTATCTCCGTTGGTATTTTGATTATGCACAAAACAGAGGCACCCAAACACCCGAATATTTTGATAAGACGGTATTGTGTTAAATAAAAGCTCATAAGGTGTCTTATTTTGGAGAAGGAGTGAGGGTGTGCGGTTAATCAAATATGCAGCTGTGAGCACACTTTCGCCCCAAAAAGAGACGGGAAGGTGAGCTTGAAATAATAAAGCACGAGCCACGTTTAATAAATGTCGATGTTTACGCTCAACTCGCCCGTTTTGTTGCGGTGTACCCACACAAGAGGTTTGGAAAATGATGCCATGTTTCACAAAATATTCGGCCATGACATTAAATTCGGTTCCATTATCAGAACGAACCATTTTAACCTGCTTAGAGAACTGAGTGTCGACCATAGCCAAAAAATTCATAAATGTAGTCGTGACCTCAGTTTTATCGAAAAGAAGATAGACCCACACAGCCCGAGAAAAATCGTCAACAATGGTCAAAAAATATTTAGCCCCGCAAGAAGAAGGAGTCCGATAAGGACCCCATAAATCACAATGAATTAAAGAGAAAATATCCGCGGACTTATTATGACTTAATTGAAAACTGTGACGATGTTGTTTGGCCTGATGGCAAATATCACAAGGAGTATCAATAACAGTACTAGACTTGCTAACTTGTGGAAGCAAATGAACCACTTTATTCGAAGGGTGTCCTAACCGCTTATGCCATAAATCAAAAGAGGCGGCTGCGCTCACCGCATGAATAGCAGCCGGCTGTCCCATCACACGAAGGAAATAAAGACCGTCTCGTAGCTCACCGGCTCCAATCCTCGTCCTCAGCGAAGGGTCCTGAATATGACAGGAGTGATTAGTAAAACTGAAGACACAATTTGTAGCCGCGATTAATTGCGAAACAGATAACAAATTGCAAGTGAGATTTGGAACAAATAGAACATCAGTAAGAAATAGAAACTCCGAAAACCAGACCGTCCCAGCCACATTAGCCGAGACAGTATGTCCATTTGGTAAGGTTATTGGGCAAGCTTGAATAGGGCGCGAATTAGTGAGCCATGAGATATTACCAGTAACATGACGGGAAGCCCCTGTATCGATGATCCAGTCAGAACACATACCAGAAAGACGGTCATCAGAGGAAGAAGAAGGCCCGGCAGCAGCATTCACCCGAGCAGACGTGGAGGCAGCCGCACCAGTGGTAGAGCGAGCCCGAGCAGCCACTTCTTCAAGAGTGCGAGGACGATCCCCCCACCAATCGGGGAATTTTTGTGTCCGAATAAAACACGAAGAAGCCTCATGTCCAGGCCCGGTGCAATGAGAGCACTTCAATTTTCGACGTTCCTGTTTCTCAAGGGCTCGAAGAGCACGCCAATCAGGCGGATTATTAAGAGGACCAGAAGTTGCTGGTCGTACAGCGAAGGCAGCAACATCCAGAGGTTCAGCAGGAACAGAGGGACTGCCGACTTTCAATCGCTCTTCTTGAATTGTTAATTGGAAAGCGCGATTGAGAGTCGGAAGTGTATCAAGAGAAAGTAACTGAGACCGTAAGTTACCATAAATTGAACGATCAAGGCCCATGAGAAATTTATGTAAACGTTCCGAATCTTGTCGGGCAAGAGCATTCTTAGCAATACCGCAGGTACAGTGGCCGCAAGTACAGGCAAAAATAGGCTCGTGATTGGCAAGAGCGTCCCAAAGTACTTTTAAAGCGCCAAAATAAGAGGTCACAGTCATACCTTTTTCTTGTTTGCAGTTGTGGAGATCCTCTTTAAGAGCATGAATTTTGGATCCATCGACTGTTGCAAAGCTCTCAGCCAAATCGTCCCACAACAAACGCGCGTCTTCAAAATACGAGATGCTGCTCTTGATAGATGAATCAATGGTGCGCATTATCCATTGTATAATAGTACAATGAATTACTTCCCACTGCTCAAGAAGCACGGAAGCAGTAGGTTTGGAAATGGAGCCGTCGCAAAAACCAAACTTTCGGCGAGATTTGAGCGACATCTTCATGGAGCGACTCCATTCCTCATAGTTATTTGGACCGAGTTTAATATCGGTAAGGGTAAGGCTAGGGATGTCGTGGCTCCCGAGATAAAAGGGAGACAGAGCATCAATGGTAGTGGTAGAAGCAGTTCCTTCAGGTTTCGACATTTTTGAAAGAAAAAAGAAGGAGATCGATGAAAGAGAGCGGAAGCAGAATTAGGTTTGGGAACGAAACCAATAACAAGCAGTTCCTTGTTGCTTGTGCCTCTTATTTCTATTTGGTTTTGTATCAGGTGAGAGGAAGTTGACATGTTCTCAAGGATGTTAGAGGTTTATCAAATTTGCCAGCTGATATGGTTCTCATTTGATTTTGTGTCGGGTAAGCTACGTGATATCGCAGTTTTTTGGTTTATTCTTTATTATTAGACTTGGTAAATTTAGTAATCAAATCTACTCTTCTGTGTGCTTTTTCAGATTTCCGTTGGTGATAAGAGGCAGCAAATGTGCAGAGATTGCCGATTAGTTTTGCAAGTACAAATAAATTTGTATTAAGAACTATAATTTCAGTTTCTAATGAGAGCAAATTGGTTCATTTGAGTGATAATTATCACCTTTATAAGGTTATTCTATCTCCTTTTAGTTTTTTTCAATTATTTCATTCTATTTCTCCTCCGCCACTCCTTTACACTTCCTCCTTTATAGGGAACATGGTCGTTGCTTATCACCTTTCAAGGTTATTTGTATTTTATTATATCTGTACTTGCCCGGTGCTTTTTGGGGATGTTTTCATCAGGTTTTGGTTTAGATATTGCCGCCTTGCTGTGTTGAGAATTTCTAGACCACCAGTAAATATCTTTATTGGACTTTGCTTTTCATTGTCGTTGCATTTCCCATTCCCAGTTTTGTTACAACCTTTTTCTTGTAGTGTGTACGTTATTTACAAGCGTCTTCATAAACTCACTCATCCACTTTATTGTTGGGCAATAGAACATACTCCTTATCTGTTTGATTGATGGACGTGTGGTGGAGCCATTGCTGTTATTTCTGAAGGGACCGCGGTACATCACATGTAGCAGCGGAAGATAAAAATGCGGTCCTCCTGAGACCTATTGCATTTAAAAACTTGTAAAACTGAGTAAAGGGACACATACTTTATGTGTAGATAATAAATTGGTCTAACCCCGAAAATACGGAGTCTCTAGTGTATCCACACTGGTAGATAGACTAACGTTCTCAACTCTTGAGACGACCTCGGATATAGAGAAAACACTTTTCTCACTTTAGTGTATATATAAGAGTAATTCGAAATCGAAACTTTCGACTGGTCTTTATATTTATATAAAATCTCACGGCCAAAGCACAAATTATAGGCAAAGGATCCTTGGTCACCAAGAAATGAATTGCGTGAGTCACATCCTTAATAATTAAGGATTGTTCATGGAAAAGGCACGTTGACATACAAAATCAAACTTTGCCTTTGATTTGCATGCATAACGTACGTGGCCTAGATCAATTCATTTCGGTCCGTCTCTCTAACAAACGTCTTTTCCGATATTAATTATATTTCTGTGTTAGCGGACAATATAAAAATATGTCGTCGAGATTATTTAATTAATTATCTCATAATAAATTAAATAACTGTAAACGTTAAATATCGACCGTAAGTGTGTGACCACATAGGTTCATCGCTAAACCGGTAATAATTAATCTCATTAACTATTAATCGAGGTTGGCGTCTAACAACACTCCCCGACGGCCGGATAGCGTGAATACCAATATTCACTGTACTTCACTATACTCGAACCTGGTAAAGGATACTGTATTTATTTCCCTCCGTCGTTCCAACTCCGGATCATCCTAGGGTATGGTTTAACTGTCAAACTTCACTAGACGACCACTATGTTACATGTCGGAACATTATTGGTCGGGAATGACTTTAAGAAACTCCTTTCTTAAATCATTCGTCTACCCTGGCCAAGGTTTTGATATGACCAATTAGATTAATGACAACATAGAGTTCAAAACTCATTACCTTGAGCTGACGGATTCAGTCTTGACTCACCACTAATTGCATAGGTACTCAATTATACCCAATGACCATTCAACTAGCATTTTTACACACTAGGTGTCCGGTATCTAAGTACAATAAGTAGTCTATTAACTACAATGATGATCTCAGGTCAAAGGATAAAATATACAACTACTCCTTAAGAGAATTTCCAC
Organism: Silene latifolia; assembly: GCF_048544455.1. Taxonomy (NCBI): domain Eukaryota; kingdom Viridiplantae; phylum Streptophyta; class Magnoliopsida; order Caryophyllales; family Caryophyllaceae; genus Silene; species Silene latifolia. The sequence continues at coordinate 235,860,817 of NC_133538.1, forward strand.
ATTGACAGTGTATAGGTAATAATAACCATTTGGGAAATCTCACTGTTGGTCAGTTCAATAATCATATCTCCATATGTATTATCTAGATTATAACTTAATGAATGAGATCCATTTATACTCATCTCATGAGTACCGTTATCAATATATTGGTCTATCCGGATTATCATAGTCCAATTCTGATAATCACACGACCAAGAACACTTTTAGACTAAACTCTATAATACTCGACTCTCATTATCATAATCTCCATTATGATGTCAAGTATACCAGTTTAATCAAGGACTTATCATCGTATTAATACCATAATAAGATAATAAGAAAAATGCCATCTAATTATTAATCTTTATTAATAATTACACTGTATGAAATTCGTTCAAAATGTTTTCATAACGATTGCTCTGGGGCATAGTTCCAACAATCTCCCACTTGACCTAGAGGCAATCGGTCATGAACCTTCATCCTAGATCCCATTTGCGCTTGTCAAACTCCTTTGATTCAAGCAGTTTAGTGAAAGGATCTACATCGTTTCTTTCCCTTACACCTGAAGAATTTGAACATCTCCATGTTCAAATATTTCTCTGATCAGGTGAAATTTCCGAAGAGCATATTAGATCGTTGGTTGGCCTTTGGCACTTTAGCCTGTGCAATAACTCCTTATTGACACACAATAGAAGAACACCTTCCTCCACTGAAGGGATAACAACAAGTTCAGTTAAGAACTTTCTTATCCAACGGCTTCCTTAGCAGCATCACATACGGCTAAGTACTTTATTTCGGTTACTGAGTCAGCTATTTTAGCTTTTATGGAACTCTTCCAACTCACTGCTCCACCATTCAAAGTGAAAACATATCTAGAGGTAGACTTGCTACCATTCTTATCCGATGCGAAACTTGCATCAGTACAGCTAAACACTTTTAGTTCACCATCTCCAAAAAATGAAGAATTGGTCCTTAGTCCTTCTCAAGTACTCAAGGATGGTTTTCACCACTTTCCAATGTTCCTCACCCGGATTGCCTGATGCCTACTCGCTACTCCTAGCGGGTAAGCCACATCAGGCTTGTACAACATGACAGCTTAGTGTACAAAGATTGGGAGAGCCCTAGCGGCTTCCTGAATCTATCTCCATAGATTCTTATTCCAAGAATATAAGCCGCTTCTCCCATATCCTTTACGGAGAACTGTTCAGATAGCCAAATCTTTGTCGCTTGCATGGTTAGCACATCATTTCCTATTAGCAATATGTCAGCTACATATAGCACTAAGAAAATTATTGTACTCCTACTAGCCTTCTTTGAGAAATATTAGTCGGAAAGAAAACAATCCAATAAGAATATAATCATACATCATCATGATATGGACTTCCTCATAATGATATATAAGAATTTTAAAACATGCATGATCCCCCTGGTTGTCAGGTCGCTTCTCATCATAATTAAAATTCATCTGATTTTATCTTATAAAATCATTTCAGGCTCTACACTACATAGTCCCCTGGTTGTCAGGTCGCTCCTATCAGTGTAGTTGAGTTTATCCACTCTAGTGACAGAAAATTAATAAATGTCATACCCTCTGGGTTGTCCAGACTAAAAGTACAAGATTAGTTAACTTTTCTTCACCCCCGTATCATATATAATAGACAATATTATTATATCTCCGAACTACAAGCCCTCTGGTTGTCAGGTCGTACCTTGTAAACGAAAATAAAATAGTTTTATTGTCTACCTGAGTGGAAACCTTTGACAAAATATCTCATATTTTATCAATTAAAAACTCAATAATCTTTAATTGGTCAAGTTTTAATGTCATTCAAACAGTTTGAATAACACAAATGCTTATATCGTATATTAGCACTAACAACTATATCTTATATAATTGTCGGAAGAGAAACTACAAATTATCATGTAAGTGTAGTACTCCACTTAGAGAACTCTTCTCTTAAATGTAGATACATGTTACATAATTTAACATAAACTCTACAATCAATTTGTTATTAAAACAATCATTACACTAATAATTGACAAAACAAATTGATCATAATATTTCACGCACATGCATAAGTGAAACCACTAAGCAAGTTGATAAATATACCACGATTAGATATTGTATAGCTCACACTTGAAACAGTGCGAGAACAGTTCTCGTGCATAGTACGTAAAAATACGACCCAAATTTACAAAATGTAAATGCAAAATTGGCTCTGATACCAATTGAAGGGACCGCGGTACATCACATGTAGCAGCGGAAGACAGAAACGCGGTCCTCTTGAGACCTATTGCATTTAAAAACTTGTAAAACTGAGTAAAGGGACACATACTTTATGTGTAGACAATAAATTGGTCTAACCCCGAAAATACGGAGTCTTTAGTGTATCCACACTGGTAGATAGACTAACGTTCTCAACCCTTGAGACGACCTCGGATATAGAGAAAACACTTTTCTCACTTTAGTATATATATAAGAGTAATTCGAAATCGAAACTTTCGACTGGTCTTTATATTTATATAAAATCTCACGGCCAAAGCACAAATTATAGGCAAAGGATCCTTGGCCACCAAGAAATGAATTGCGTGAGTCACATCCTTAATAATTAAGGATTGTTCATGGAAAAGGCACGTTGACATACAAAATCAAACTTTGCCTTTGATTTGCATGCATAACGTACGTGGCCTAGATCAATTCATTTCGGTCCGTCTCTCTTACAAACGTCTCGACGATATATTTTTATATTGTCCGCTAACACGAAAATATAATTAATTATTAAGGATGTGACTCACGCAATTCATTTCTTGGTGGCCAAGGATCCTTTGCCTATAATTTGTGCTTTGGCCGTGAGATTTTATATAAATATAAAGACCAGTCGAAAGTTTCGATTTCGAATTACTCTTATATATATACTAAAGTGAGAAAAGTGTTTTCTCTATATCCGAGGTCGTCTCAAGGGTTGAGAACGTTAGTCTATCTACCAGTGTGGATACACTAGAGACTCCGTATTTTCGGGGTTAGACCAATTTATTGTCTACACATAAAGTATGTGTCCCTTTACTCAGTTTTACAAGTTTTTAAATGCAATAGGTCTCAAGAGGACCGCGTTTCTGTCTTCCGCTGCTACATGTGATGTACCGCGGTCCCTTCAATGATTGCCTGATGCCTACTCGCTACTCCTAGCGGGTAAGCCACATCAAGCCTTTGATTTGCATGCATAACGTACGTGGCCTAGATCAATTCATTTCGGTCCGTCTCTCTTACAAACGTCTTTTCCGATATTAATTATATTTCCGTGTTAGCGGACAATATAAAAATATGTCGTCGAGATTATTTAATTAATTATCTCATAATAAATTAAATAACCGTAAACGTTAAATATCGACCGTAAGTGTGTGACCACATAGGTTCATCGCTAAACCGGTAATAATTAATCTCATTAACTATTAATCGAGGTTGGCGTCTAACAACACTCCCCGACGGCCGGATAGCGTGAATACCAATATTCACTGTACTTCATTATACTCGAACCTGGTAAAGGATACTGTATTTATTTCCCTCCGTCGTTCCAACTCCGGATCATCCTAGGGTATGGTTTAACTGTCAAACTTCACTAGACGACCACTATGTTACATGTCGGAACATTATTGGTCGGGAATGACTTTAAGAAACTCCTTTCTTAAATCATTCGTCTACCCTGGCCAAAGTTTTGATATGACCAATAAGATTAATGACAACATAGAGTTCAAAACTCATTACCTTGAGCTGACGGATTCCATCTTGACTCACCACTAATTGCATAGGTACTCAATTATACCCAATGACCATTCAACTAGCATTTTTACACACTAGGTGTCCGGTATCTAAGTACAATAAGTAGTCTATTAACTACAATGATGATCTCAGGTCAAGGGATAAAATATACAACTACTCCTTAAGAGAATTTCCACATTGACAGTGTATAGATAATAATAACCATTTGGGAAATCTCACTGTTGGTCAGTTCAATAATCATATCTCCATATGTATTATCTAGATTATAACTTAATGAATGAGATCCATTTATACTCATCTCATGAGTACCGTTATCAATATATTGGTCTATCCAGATTATCATAGTCCCATTCTAATATTCACACGACCAAGAACACTTTTAGACTAAACTCTATAATACTCGACTCTCATTATCATAATCTCCATTATGATGTCAAGTGCTGACAAGCGCTTAGTGGAGGCCAATTAAAATCCCATGCCTGCAGGTATAAACTGATTTTTTAAAGCTATCTCAAGACATATTTTCAGCACAAAGGCTTGCTTCTCGTCTGTTTGCTTGTGGTAGTTATAAAAGGGAAAGTGGGTTGCAGCCTTCCAGGTGTTAGTATCATGTGAGATAGAAGCGTTTTAGTATAATCACATGGCCTTAGTTGTGATTAGACCTGTCAAACGGGTCGGGCGGGTCGGGTCTCGGGTCGGGTTATACGGGTCGGGTCAGAATACGGGCCGGGTCGAATACGGATCGGGTCAGATACGAGTCGGGTTATACGGGTCACGGGTCGGGTTAGGGTCAGAATACGGGTCAAGAAATAATTTTTAACGTCTTTTTTAAACGATTTTTTAAATTAAAAAAATATTTTTTTAAAAGGTAAATCATATTTAAAATTAATATTTTAATGATATTCAATGTTTACATTAATTATATTGACATAATGATTAAAATAAAGTTTTTTTAATAATTATTTTATTACTAAATATTATAAAAGTTATATAAAATTAACTTTTTAGTTGTTTTTGTAATTTTAAGTAATAAAAAAAATATTTTTTTAACTATTTTTTCAAATATAATATATAAATATTAATATTTTAATAAAATTCTTGATGTACCTTTGACCCAACGGGTCGACCCGCTCGGGTCGGGTCTCGACCCTAAAATAACGGGTCATTTCGGGTTCGGGTCGAACGGGTCGCGGGTCGAAAAAACCGGGTTTGTAACCCTAAAAAACGGGTCGGGTCGGGTCGGGTCGGGTTTCCGGGTCGGGTCGAATTTTGACAGGTCTAGTTGTGATACATTGCAACATCTCATAGTAATTTGTTGTTGATGACAAAACCTCATTTATATGGCCAGATTCTATATTCTAGCTCTTTTAACCTTATTTTGTATACATTCCAACATTCCGTATAATCACATATGAGTTGGTGATTACTTTTACCTCTTAAGCTTTAGTATACTCACATTATTATCCATAATTATATGGTTATCTTAGAGTGCCAAAAAGGAAGTTATTTCTTTTGTCACTGTACAATTAACAATGTTTGGCTTAAAGTAAATCACACAAAATACCATGTGATGTTGCCTCTTTTGATAATTTTTATTTTATTTATTGGTGCATGGTATGTTTTGTCGCATCGGTGATGGCTTTCCTAAGTTAGCTTAAACCCTCTTTCATTCCCTGCCTTTTATTCTGCCTCTCATTCCCAATCGAACATGTGTTTCATTCCCGCCTTTCATTCTGCCTCTCTTGTTCTCCTTTCATTTTTACTCCATTGCTTCTTCTCATTCTCCGCCATTTCTTCTTTCGGTTAACATTGATCCATAATTGGTGCTTGAAATCTGGGGTTCATCCATTCTGCCTCTCTGGCTTCATCGTCTTGTGGTACCTATTCTTCAAAGACCTTCGCAAATTATCCTTTAAACTCGTCTTTCTTCTCGCTCTCTCGGTTAGTCCTTTTCTCTCTTTCGATTTCGATATCAGGATATTAAATCAACTGTAAGCTGATGGTCGAGGTCCAATCAATTGTTTGATTCAGTATTATTTAAATTTACAACGAAACTGATTACTTACTAGAATGAAAATCTGGCATAAAACCGCAATGCAGTTTGCTGAAAGGTGTATTTTAAGTGGTTTGGTGTTTCTGATATATTGCAGGACATGCTTTGCAGCTTCATCAACATAATTGGGTGTGTACTTTGATTGGACTTTTTATCGCTGTCTTTTCAAAGTGTTATACTCCGTAATCTGTATATTTTAGCTGAGTGCTTGTGTTTCGTATGTGTAGTGATCCGTCTACAGGAATCTTCTGCTATGCTCAGGGCTACATCACTCCTTTCTACTGTGATGCGTCTTTTTTATGGGCTATGACCATAGCTTTTACTCTTCATTTTACTCTTGTTCAACACAAGATTGATGTTGACGATTTCGAGCCTGTTTTTTACCTATATGTCTGGGGTATGGATCTCTGATGTTTTCTAATTAGTAGTTGTTCTCGGAATATTATTTAAACTGGTTATTCGTTGGAAACGGTCAATTAGAGAATTTACGTAAGCAAGGCTCTAATGCACATACAAACTCGTACTCCCTCTGTCCCAATCATTTGTTTACCTTTGATTAAAGTACGCCTCACAATGAATATAAATGGTAAACAGATGACTGAGACGGAAAGAGTAACTAACTCACTTCCTTGTGCTTATTACACCATACATTCATAAGTATATAATGAGGATAATTATACCTTCCAGGGATAATATGTGTCTATTATACTGTCATGTTCCACGCATTCACCCCTTTCTTTCTTGTTCCAACGTTACTGATAGAGGTATATTGCTTCACTTTCATGATGTTAACTTCCTGAGCTTTTATGTTCCTTCAGGAACCTCACTTGTGATGACTATCTGCGATCCATCGGTAATCACCATGGTCACATTCGTGTTTGGTGCTGGTCCCAAACAGGGCTTGCAGGAAAGGCAAGTAGATACTAGAATAAATAGACTACTTGTTTTTTTTTTTTTGCTCATGTTAATCATATTGTTATTCCCTCCGTTTAGAGTTGGTTATTTACGAATCTGAACTTGGAACCAATAATCTTGGAGTTGTCAATTTGTGTTTGTTATCGTCTGTAGCAGAAATCTTGGATCATCTCTAGGTTAGCTTGATTGCTTGAGGTTATATGCTTGGACAAGTACCAAGAGAACTTCATTTAATTGTTTTCATTAGTTCTCTTCATTTTTAGATACAATTGTGTAGGTCTGAAAATAGTGGGATTTGAGGCAAACCTGGACCTGCTCTAATTAGCACATCCCTAAATCCCCTTAGCTAAATTAATTACAATTGTAAGCTTTATCAAGCCTTGAGAATTATTGTTAGATTAACTAGAATATGTTTGACCGTGTCCAAGAAGGCTCATTCATTTATAGAAGCTGATATCTGTGACCGTCTCTATGTGAGCATAATTAATTAAGATTATATAAGAAAACAACTGAGAGTTGGAGATTTATTTTCCCCCTTTCTTCTCTGTGTATATAATCCACTATGTAGAAAGGCAGTTCATCATCTTCATATGTGATGAGGTATTTGTATAGCCCATGTGTAGAGCTCATAAATTACCTCGGGAAACCTAGCAACTGTTAGTTCTCCTAAAAAGGTTAGCGATTTAGCGGCTCACTTATTGCTGCTTTCAGGTTTCATAATTGTTGAGTACGAGTTAATATTGTATCATTATTTCACTTTGTGTTTGTCATTGTTGTTATTACTATTAACGGACATCTCTTGGCTTTGTCGTTAGTTATGCTCGTTTAGGTTTTTTGTTAATGTAATCTTTGATTTCTGGAATTATTGATTTCTTTGACTTCTGGGCTTGTTATTTCATGGGGCTGGAATAATTGCTATTTCCTGAAGATCTCATTTTTTTTTATTAGTTGTGCTTCTAACTGATATTTTTATCTTCTCATCTTCGGGTTAGGATTTGTGATGGAAGGATTTCGTTGAAGGTGTCCTCTCTTCTGTCTTGGCGGTTTTGCCATCCATTTATCTGAGGTTAGTTTCCGTTTTCCTTTCGAAATCTTACTCATTGTATCACCTTTATCCTCACATGGCGATTCAATACTCCATCTCGGACGATAAACAAATAGTTTATCCTCATTCCCCTTTCTCTCCTCAACCCTCTTTCATCTTTTTATTTACGCATTTTTTTAAAGCCACTTAGCCCCCTTTCACTGTTGTTACTCCATTCTCGCATTATCGGTTTTTGTTGTTCGTCTCTGAACTTTGTTTTGGGGGTTTGCTATTTGGTTGATTTCTTCCGTTATTTTGGTTTTGATTTCGTTGGTGCCTGTTGAATTTCAGGATTTCATTTGATTTCATAATGATCTCATCTTTCAGAGTATCCATGAAGGATTTCACATCTAGAGGTAGTTAACCCTTCTATATTGCTGTATGTCGCTTTAGGCAGCAACATGGTAGATGCTAATTATTTAAGGCCAGGTTTCGCTAGGATCTATTTGTTGGGACTTTGTTTGGATTAGATGGTTAGATTGGCAGCCAAAGGACGAAATTGTTGCTAATCTTTGGGTGTTTCGTGGGCCCATATACTCTGGTCCGACCAGCTCTTTTCAGTTTGTGATATTCTTGCTTCTCATCGTACCAAAGTTTCTTACTTTATGGGTTATATTAGGTCAGCTCCATGTTTCACTAACTGTTGTTTAATTGGCTTGTTTCTTTAGCAATGTTTTCATTGTTGTTGGGTGCTATGTGTCGGTAGGTGTTTGATCGGTAGTTGATGGTGAGTTTTCATACTTAGTTAGGGGTTTACTTTAATGGGTTTCGTTAGTCTTTGTTGCTCGTCATTAGTGTATAGTGAGAACCTGACTATTCATCTATGTACACGACGGATTTCCTCTCGTCACTATGAAGTGTACTGTGTTCTTATTGGGGAGTGCATCATTTTTGGCTGTTGGGAGATTACTACTTGTGGCAGAGACTTAGCTGATCATATTGGTTTGGGTGGGGTTAGTGGGTTATTCCTTTTAATATATTGAAGTATATTATTGTTGTGGGGCATTCGTTGTATCTCCTTCAATAGAGTTGTGTGCAATTGAGCTGTTAATGACATCGTAAATATCTACATGATGTTTGATGATGTTTGCGTGTATTGTACGTTATTATAGTAGGGTTACAATGCTTGTCGATTAAAATTGCTGTATTCTCATTGTTGTTAAGCAAACTAAGGGAATATCTGCTGTATATCTCTGTTCTTCCACCTTCATGGTTTTGATTTATCAGACATCACTTCTTCTTAAGAGGCACTTCAATGTGCATAGGTGAGTATTTATTGCAAATTATGTACCTCATAAATGTACAAAATTGCTCTTATAAACCCTTTTATTGTCAAGATATGTTTTCTGGCCTTTTCCTTTGCACTTCGATTTGTTATAATCCTTGGTGGATGTTTGGTATGAAATCTTGCTATTCTATGTGTCATGGTAGTCCTGATTCATTAGATTGCTAGATTTGCTAGATTTCCTAAGAGCTTAAATACTTCTTTTTGCTGGTTTTGTTGTAAATGGCAACGACTTTGAAAATGCTTATCCACATTAACTGAATAAGTGCCATAATTTTATCCATATTATCGACAAAACGTTGTAAAAACTGCAGGGCACCATCCATAATACTGGTTCTTGTTTTCCTGTTGAAAATTGGTTTTGGTTTGATAACTATAAAAACCGTTTGTAACTCTCATATTGAACTTTGTTCTTTACAGCCTCATACGAGATATTTTCTCTAATTTGTCACTGACCGTATATATGTATGGCTTTCCTGTAGGAAAAAAAGTACTGTCTTGGCCACATTATAAAGAAAGTTCAGGCTACACCGTACTACATTCAGGTCACACCAGCCACGTCTCTTTCTCGTAACCAACTGTTGTAGTGGGTGCTCAGGCAGGTATCTCTTATCTAAATTAAAGAGAATAGGGAGATGTGGTCATTTTTTGGTAGAATTTTGTACCGAAAAAAGCATTCTAGATCAGCACAGTCGTGATTCACTGATAGCCAGCCTAAACAGCATCTGCATGGTGGTCAAGTGCGTATACCAAACTCATTTTGCAATGTGTGTATGAATAGCTGACACCGCAAGGAGACGTACAATACTCCAACTGTTCTATATTATTTCTATAAATAATATCGTTTCCCTTACATTTGGCTATCCAGCAAGTGGCGCTTTCTGCTTAATGGTGCCTTTACTGGCAAATCGTTTTTTGGCCGATCCTAACCCATTGACCATGTTATGTGCATTTTAGGTCAGAAACGTGTAAAATTGCACATGCACTATACCCTTACAATATCATTGCCACTTTGCCAGCAAAGCAAAAACGATCGTGACATTAGACAGATAGAATAGACAAATAGATAGTAAACCGCCTCCCTGTGGAGATCGACCCTACTTACCGCTGACTCCTGTTAGTAGTATCTAGGTATTTTATTTTTGGTACATAACGACCGTATCAAATTTTGGCGCCGTTGCCGGGGAGGCAACTATTTATTTATTTGTTTAATTATGTCTGTTTTTAGTCTCAGGGGATTTTTCCCTTGAGGCCGTTCTAATCTTTTTCTTTAGTGCTGTTTTGATAGGCCTTACAGGTACTACCTAGACAGTTCTAGGTGAAAGATCGTCAAAGGGAAGGCTTGAGTACCTTTGACCCGTCACCTATGTTCCATTATATGGCGCATCAGGTGATTCACTGCGGTAGATGTGGTGCTGCTGAGCACAATGCAGCCTTTTGCATGGCAGAAAATGACGAAGTTTACGCGTTCCAGCAACGCAGTCGAGTTAGTCAAGCAGCTGTAGTTGTGCCGCCACATCCACCCTATCAATGGCCGCCGCAACAAGATCCTCCTGATATACGGAAAGAAGAGATTGCGGAGCTGAAATCTTTGTTGGAAATACTTGCATCCAAAAGGCAAGAGAGTGATAGACGTATGGAAGCTCAATTGCTCAATTCATTGAGCTGGAGTCACAAATAGCTCAGCTAGCTGCTGAGTCGGATAGTAGGCAACCAGAAGAGGTGTACTTTACTGAGAGCGGTTTTCCCCATGAAGAAACCGTGTTGCCCAATGCTGAGGATGATTTTTATGACTCGGATGACGAATTTCTATCATATTTCACTGCCTTACACGAGGATTTCAGCGCTGTACAGGAAGAATCACTCGATCGAGTGACTTATATAATTCGATCGAGTGAATTTCCAAATAAGCTGTTCGATCGAGTGGTTCAAAGCACTCGATCGAGTGAAAATCAGGAGGGAAGTCCGCGATCGAGTAATAATTCTGCTCGATCGAGTGAGTTGGCCAGCGAGAGCAATGATTTGTTGCTTGGGTTCGTTTTAGATGACAATTTTGATGATGATAATGGATACGGTGAGTCGCCCCTATTCAAGGCCGAGTTGGATGCACTTGAGGCTGCGATTTACGGGACGAAATCCACTGAGAAGGGTGACGAAAGGACAGCTGAGTCGGTAATTGCTCCTAGCACGGAAGAGGGTAATAAATTCCTTTATCTATGATTCCATTGTTGAGAGCAACCAACCCGAGGTAGTAAACGATAATTCTATTATTGTTTGTTTGAGTAGTATAATGCCTCATTTCACTCATGCTTCGTATTTCAATAATATACCCTCTCACATGTGGACGCGTAATTTAACGATTTTTCGCCGTCCTTATCGTTTCAATTTTGTTAATCTAAAACGGAGCCCTAATTTATTGTCAATTGCTCCTGCGCTCCTTTATTATGTGGATAAATTTAGGAGCTCACATAGGAAATTTGTTAGGCTTAAACGGTTGTACAATTTTATTTCCTATTTCTTTATTCCACTGTGGTGCTACTTACATTTCTGTGTAGCACATGCGCAGATTTATGATTTAATGTTGCGCGCTTTGAGCTGTTTTGATTATGACTGTTTAGAGAGGCTCGAAGAAAAAGAAGGTCGAGCTGGGACATGACTGAAGCTAGCGCTACCCGTGAGGCAACCCGGAGTTTTTATTTTGCATTTTTATTTCATTTCAGTTGTAATAAATGGTTTTCATACCATAAACCTATATCAGTATGATTGTTTTGTTAGTTTGGAGGCTGTTTTTATTGCGTTTTGCAGGAACACACTGAGGATCACTCGATCGAGTACTTTTTGTACTCGATCGAGCACTTTTGCTGATAAATCCTCTCGATCGAAAGCAAATTGTTCTACTCGATCGAGCACCTGCAAAGAGAGAACTACTCGATCGACCTAATTTCCTTTCGATCGAGCAGTTTTGGATGCCCAACCCACTCGATCGACCATTGTTCGAGTGCCATCGAGTGTTTTTAACTTGGATTAGCTTCCTGTGACGGTATTTCGGGCCTTTAGCAATCTCCCATGTTCATGGCTGGTTTGGGGAGGTCCCTCTTTCACGTATCTTGTAAGCTTTCCGTATTTATTCTCTTCTTCCTTTAGTTTGCATTTCCTTTCCATGTTTTGGTACAATGGGGGTATTGTACGGTTTGGTTTGAGGAGGTTATGCATCCATATCTGTGTCTGCATGTTATTTTTATTGCATTTCTGTTATCACGTTTAATTTCCGTATGCATTGTTGTTTATTTTTCATATAAAATTTAAAAATCTCATAAAAATTGAAAAATTGAAAATTTCAAAAATTTCACGTTTATTTTAGCATGTAGGTTGAATCGGAACGGTTGATTTCAATGATGAAAGTGCACTATAAATTGTCTTTTTGCTTAAGCCTTGCATAAACTATTATTCTTTTTAGCTTTGTCTTATTGCATATCTACGAGTTAATGTTTAATTTAGCTGAACAAATAGACTTGACTTGAAATTTTGGCAAACTACTTATAATTTCTAAGGATTAGTGCCTTATAAATTGGTGTCATTTATAACCGGTTTCATGTAGGATTGTGAGTAGTATACTCCTTGCATATCATGTATCATCAATTTGCACGTATATGAAATTCAATTGTTTTTTGCCTGCATACATTCGGGTTAGTGGTTGGTGTCACATGCAGGGAGGTGCTTACAATTTCCTTTTTTTTTTTTTACCCATTTAACTCCACATTAGCCAAATTTGCCTGTTGACCCTTAACTACATTCCAAATTTAGTCTGCCTTGTCAAGCTAGTTTAGTGTATGTTTTGCGGTATATATTTCATTGTGCCAAGTTTGGCTTGTATCTGTTGATTCGGAGTTGGTATTTTATGAAGAAAGGGAGGATGATGAAAAAAAAAACGTGAAAAAAAAAAAAAAAAGAAATTCGAAAAAAAAACAGGAAAAGAAAAGAAAAAAGAAGAAACCGAAAAAAAATAGAAAAAAAAATTCGAAAAAGAAGATGTTGATTGGTTGACGGTTTCTACTCCAATGCTTTATTTACATTTATTGAGGAGTTTCTTCAGTTCGGTTTGGTGAGTTTTGTGCCAAATGAAGGGCATATGTGCGTAATTCATAATTGAGTTGGAAATGGATGCTGTCATTTGGTTCTGTTTAGGTACTAGCTTGATCACCTATACCTCCACATTCGCATAAATGTTTTGCCTTTTCTTACCCATTTCCTCACTTTACCATATTTTTGTAAGCCCTCGGCTGTGACAGGATCTCGTTTGGTTGGAATGTATGTTTGGTAGCTAGAATTGTCTATCATATTAATTGCATGCATGTTTATGTGGGTCGCAGTTTAGGTGAGCAACTATCTTTCTTTCTCTCTTACATATATATGTTCATCCTTTGCTTCATCAGAGAAGAGTGACCCGTGAGAGTCCATTATTAAAGGTCTTGCAAGGTCGATGGTTCAGCTACTTTTATAAACATCTTATAACTCGTTTGCATTTGACTGTTTGCTATAAGTGTTAGTTTGCTTGCATTAAATTGGTTTAAATGGGCATTTGTAGCTAGCTCTGAGTTTTCTTTTCCGTTCCTTTAGTTTGCATTTAGTTTACTCGAGGACGAGTAAAGGTTTGGTTTGGAGAGATTGGATACGTGCATTTTATATAGTCCTTTTAGGCCTTTTTATGCACGTATTTCCATGCTTTTATCGTAGTTTATGCTACGGAATGCCCCGAATATGCTACTTTGGTTTGTTTTGTCTTATTTGCAGGAATGAACCAGAAAGTAGTGAAATCAAGCCATTTATCGTCCGTTTTGCATGCATTTGGAGGAAGAGTGAATTTGGAGCGGAAATGTAGCTGTCTTGGGATGACTGAAGATGTTTCGGGAGCTAAAAGGACAAGTCATAGCTGAACTAACGAGATTTTGTAGCTGCTGAAGTTAGTTTTCACTCGATCGAGTACTTAACTAGTCGATCGAGTGGTTTTAGGCCAAATAATCAGTCGATCGAGCACTTTATATGGTCGATCGACCAGTTGCCATTTAGTGTTTACTCGATCGAGTAAGACTTTTAGTCGATCGAGTAGTTTGAGCTAGGATTTGCTCGATCGAGTAGTTTAAAACCACTCGATCGAGTGGATTCTCTTTCGGGCTTGGGCTTTTTAGTTTATTTCCGTCATTAGGTTAAATAATTCCTATTTTTTTATAAATAGTAAGTTAGGACGTCATTTGTAACCTCGTCCGGGGATCACACGTTACTTTTACTGCTGCTTTTCTTCTGCTTCTTCCTTCTCTTATTTTCCGGATCATTATTGCTGTAATTTATTCCTTGCCTTTACTTTTATTTAATGCCTATTTCTTCTTTATCTCTCGCTCGTATCTCTTTTACCATTATGTTTAGCTAAATTCTCTTGCTAGGATTAGGGTAGTCATTGAATGAATGTTAATTGCTAATTAGGTTATTAGATCTGTCATTGTTGTTGTAGTCTATGTTGTTAATCACTGCCCTTAACTGTATCTTGCTAGTTGATTTGAAGCAATTAGCCTTTTAATATTGGTAACCTTGACCTGGACCGAAAGGTTGGAATAGGCGAGACCCGCAGTGAACAATAGGATGCTTTAGTGAGGGCGAAAGTTAAGCTAATAGCATTTTAGGGTGAATTGAGACCGAAAGGAGATATTCACTGCCCCCTAGACCGACTCATCGACTGATCTGGACCTTAACTGTGATTAACTGACGTTCATTGATGACCCGAAATTCTAGTTCCCTTCTCTTATTGTTAATTTCTCTTGCCTTTAGCCTCATTAGTTTAGTTAAAACATTTCAAACCCCGAGACTGTGACATTAGACAGATAGAATAGACAAGCAGATAGAATAGACAAGTAGATAGTAAACCGCCTCCCTGTGGAGATCGACCCTACTTACCGCTGACTCCTGTTAGTAGTATCTACGTATTTTATTTTTGGTACATAACGACCGTATCATCGATCATGATGATCACATGTATATATCTCAATTTAAGAATACATGTGGGATGTAATATTTTACAATCAACTGGTCCACACATATCGGTAATAATTGACTGACTAGAGTTTGACATTACTGTCGTGCAACGATGGTGATCAGTTGATGCCCTTAGGTCATACCTAAAGGGTAACACTCTTAATTGATTATTTAATTGATCGTATGTCGATACGGGTTAATTAAATTGCTTAAAATTGACGGACGATTTTGTGAGTATTATTAACGTGTCTTATTGTAATTCGATTAAATAAGATACGGACTAAGTAATTAAATTGTTTCATTACTTTGATGAAATTATTTTTTACGGAAACAATTGAAATGGAATGAATAAATTATTATAAATACAGAATGTTGTAATTTATGATTCGAAAACCCATTACGGTACAAGTAATTATGAATTACTAGGTTAATTTTATAAGTGACATATTTTATTAATATGTTGATTTTTAATTGTTAAAAATACATTTTATACACATAATGTCATGGAACATGTTACATGTGACAAATTGACAAATAAATTGTAAAATGGACTTTCCATTTTACAACTAATGTACCGAAATTATATGAGGTGGGTTGGGGTTTGTATTATGTTTTATGTTATATAAGAAGCATAATCATTAAACTTAATTCATAGCAATGCACACCTAGTTGCTTTTGTGAAGAGTATCTTGGTCATGCATTGGCCCTTGCTACCCCCCGTACCCGGTTTTTCCTAGAGAAAAGGCCAAGGGTTTCTACATTTTTATATTGTTACATACACTAAGATATTCACTAGTGTACGATTCATTCTTTTACACAACCAAAACTTGGAGAAGTTTAGAGAGAAAAATACTCATATATTTCCTTCCTCTTGGCCGAATAGACAAGAGACAAAAACAAATATTTTGGGTCAATTTTAGTAAGATTAATATTATTCTAGTTCTAATAATATTAGTCTTTTAAGAAATATCTTGGGTATTCATCTTTGGGAGGGATTCTAAGCTTGAATATTTGTTCATCCATATAAGGAAAGCTCAAGAACAAGTAATAAGGAGATCTTACTTGTGCCCTTTAATCCGAAATTCCATAGTAAGAAAGACGATTTCTTCTCTATTCTTATTTAAGTTTACATGCATAAGATCTAGTTTTTAATTTTATGACTAAATTAAAATATCACATATATGAATATGTTATATAATGAGATTATATATTTCTAACAAGTGGTATCAGAGCCTTAGGTTGTTTACATGCAAATCGGTTTATAGTTTTTCCGAGTTATATGATTAACATACAAAACTAATTAAATTGGTTTTATGAAGAAAAACCTTAAAATAAATTTGCATGTTAAAAGTTTTTGGTCCTAGGTTATTTTTAGCACATTTTGGTTTATTTATGGATTTTATTGTTCATTTTATATAATAATGACATTAAAATGTGATTTTTATGATAAAAATGTCATTTTTGGACTAAAAATAGCTAAACTTCGATTTTTTTCAGTGATTTTTGGATATGTTTTCAAATATATTATCTACTAATGGCTTGTAAAGTTTCATAATAAAATGAGTTGTATTTCTCGAAATATGGATTTTTCAAGTTAAAATCGTATTTAAATGGATAAATAGGTTAATATGAGTTATATTTCGAATCTGGTCATGGAAATTTAGTATGTTGTCACATGCAATGTTACAAGATGTGTGTAAAATATTTGGCTATAATGAAGTTTTTATGCATGATTTATGAATTTTTGATGAAAAATCACATAAATAGTGACTTTAATTAGTAAAAATGCTAAAACATACTTCATGACTAAAAAAAAACGTCACATGTTGCATTTTATCATATATTTCAGATATAAAAATGAAAAGTTGGTAAAAATAATTTTTCTCATATTTTTATGGTTATAATTGTTAAAATCGATAAACCGCATCATTGTTTTTCTCGATAAATTTTCGAAATTTTTAACCTAAGTTTTAAACAATATGAGTGTCATGGTATTTTTCCAGAATGTTCATGAGTTTAAATTTCAAAATTTGAAATTATTTGAAATTTTTATGATTTAATTTGAAGTTTATGACATAATTTTGTTTTTAGGTCCATTTATGAACAATATTAAGAAATCTAGGTTAATTATTGTCAATATATTAGTGGAGACTAATTTTGAGTCTTAAGTTGGTTAGGGTAATTAACTTGTACATAAATATGAATTTATGTAATTATTGTGATTTTTAAAAGGTTAAATCACGCAAATCCGTAAAAACCAATTAATATACGATATTGACTCCTTAAAGGCGATTTAGCATAAAATTGGGCATGTTCATACATATTATAATGCTGCATTTTATTTATGATTGTCATATTTTAATTTTATGTAATTTTTGAATTATGTAATTTTACTTAGTATGGCCTTTGTTTTAATTGGTATTACCCGAAATGCATGAGAATATCGATTCGGTTGTAATTTATTGTGATCTCGTATCACCGTTTTGTAATTTAATAGATTTATTTTTATTTTAATTACAAATGTATAATAGGAAATTATGTAATTCATTATGTAATTTATTTATTTCGGAGTACCTTGAAGACGGTGCCACTTGAGAAGGCGATCCATCAAAGAAAATGTTGTCTTGAAGTGCGTGCCAAGATCGAAGTTCAAGGGACCAAAGGAGTTGGTTTCCGAATTTGTAATAGTTTATTAGATTTACTATTTTAGGAAGGCCATACTAGGATTTTATTTATGCTTTGTATTTTATTTATACTCCCTCCTATTCACAATAAACCTCCCTATTTCCTTTTCCGTCTATTCATAATAACTTCCCTATTTCCTTTTTTTGGTAAGTGTTTGTGTGGTCCAAATTTAATTGTATGGTGGGGTAGTGTATTTGTGTGGTCCAAATTTAATTATATGGTGGGGTAGTGTGTTTTCTTAATTTTTGTGTCAAAATGAAGGGGAAGTTTATTGTGAATAGGAGGGAGTATGTTGCATGTATCGTTAAATCGCCATAACTAAAACATTCATTATCATTTAAATCGAGTTTATCGACCGTGTCAATTACATTTATCGTAGTTCACCACTTTAGTTCACTTAAAACGTGATAGATAATAAATTGACATGACCTCTCGCTAAAATAAACAATTGAGACTTAGCCTTACCAAAAAGTAGAAACCATGAAAACCTATTTCGTGAGGGAGTGCACTCGGCCTTACCGGGGTACAAACCTTGCTACGTAGGGGAAGTGGGTGATAAATGTCTACCTACCGAATTTATAAAGATGAGGGTTGTATTCGGCTTTACCGATGCCCAAGTTGATGTAAGTTTGGATCATGAACACATTTATTCGAATTTTGGGTTGAACTCAACGAAAGTATTCTCGACGGTTGCCGGATGTGTTTCGGGCTAAAGATAAATATTAATGTAAATTTATCGACCAAGAGTTCTAAAAGTAGAATCGATTAAAGAGTTAATCCACCGAGTTATATTGATAAGGGTTGTATTCGGCTTTACTGATGCCTAAGTTAATATGAATTTGGGTCTTGGAATCATTTATCAAAATTGGGTAGAGGTCACTAGATAAATGCAATAAAACTTGTTTAAATTAAAAAATTTTACGAGTGTTATTATTATTTTAAAACGACAAGTGTTTTATTCCTTTTATTTTGTTTTGTAGACCACTTTTATTTCTCATAACAAATGGCCGCACAAAACACCAACGCCGCACCTCTCACTAATGTTTCATGGCTCCGATCCTTCATGGATCGTTGTAAACTTGAAAAGAATGGGTCAAATTTCTCCGATTGGGATGCCCAACTCAAATTAGCCGCCCAAGGTGACGACAAGCTTCGTTACCTCAGCGAGGCCTCTCCACCCGAACCTAATTCTAGGTCGAGTGCCACCACTAGGGAAGCATATGAGGCTTACCACAAAGAGTCCGCCGCTATGAAAAATGTGTTGATTTTTGCTATGGAGGCGGATCTCCAAAGGAGAGCCTTTAAAATGGGCACCGCTAATGAAATCTATTCCAAGCTTGTGACAATGTTTTCATAAACACCGAGGATCGTCCAATATGAGGCGGCCTCGGCATTCTTTGATCTCGATTTCAAGGAGGGCCAAAAGGTTAGCCCTCACGTGTTCAAATTGTTGGAGCTAGTCGAGACTTTGAAGATTCAAAAAGTTGAAATCTCCAAAGAGCTCCTTGTAGATAGGATTCTACACTCCTTATCCAAAGTCAAAGCGTATGTTCAATTCCGGGTGAATTTTAACATGCAAGACAAGGACGTGTCTCTTGAAGAGTTGCACAAGTTACTTGTGCAAGCCGAAAGAGACATGGGGTTAAATGTTAACCCACCTAAGGACGTGCTTAATATAAGCACTAAGAGCAAGGGAAGTTCAAAAAAAATGGGAAAAAGGGTAAGAGGCAAGCTCCCATGTCCACCAAGGCTAAGACTTTTGAAGCTAGCACTTCCAAAACCAAGAAGGGTCCTCTTGACAAATGCCATTATTTTAATGGTGTTGGACATTGGAAGAGGAATTGTTCCAAGTACCTTGGTGACATCAAAGCTGGAAAGATCACTCCAGTAGGTATATGACTATCCTTTCTTTTATGTTTCTAATTCAACTATGGTATTTTGATACAAAGTTATAATAATGTATCCCCTTTTAATTGTAAATAGGGCCTCCTCCAAGCAAAGATAAAGGAAAGGAAAAGCAAGCTTGAGAAATCATCAAGGAGCTAGGAGTAGCTACCAATGAAGCTTGGCTTTTATTATTGTCTTATTTTAAGTTGTTTCGGATTTTTAGAACTATTTTGATTTCCGTGTTCGACATGGAAATGGTTGATCCTTTCTAAACAATGGTTGTATTTTGGATTATGGTGGCTTGACTTGCAACCCAAGTCACCCCTTTTATCGTATTTATTGTTCTAATAATTCGTCTTTATATGCTTGCACATAGAAACATATGATCATCTACTTAAAGTGATCCAATAGACAATTATAATGATGGGATTCATTATATGTCCACAAGCTTAAAGCTTGTGTATAATCAATTATAAAGTGATGTTGAGTTGATGAACTCTTCTAAAGGAATGTCAACTACCAAGTACACTCATCAAATCTAAAATCTATTAGTCAATCTATGAGATAGTCCTCCTTCTACTTCGAAATCATAATTTGTGTCTCATAAACTTTCTTTGAATATTTAGTGTATTTATTCTAAAGATAGAGTGGGAGAAAAATGAAGACACAAAGAATTCAAAGAATAATTTGTTTTGTATGCTTGAGTAAATGAGATCTACGAAAGAAAGAATGATTTGTATACCTAAATAGATAGTATACATAAATAGATGAGATCTATGGTCTCGAATAGATGAGATCTACATGATAAAAGAGACCAAGTGAAGTAATCAAAAGAATATGTTCTTAAGATAACTACACGAGGAGACCAAAAGAAAGTTTTGAAAGAAAGTTTTCAAAGAGAATGACTAAAGAAAAGTGTCAACATGAGATTTTGCTAGCTTATGACCTAGATACAAATAGAGTTTCAATATTGATATTTACTTAAGAGCCTAAATGAAACAAAGTTGCATCCTTGAATATAAATGAGATTTCTGATTAAAAGTTGCAAAGGAAGATATGCCGATATCTACAAAAGCTAAGTTAATTGTTAACCTCGCGAGTGTCATTACTTAACCTCATTATGAAAATGAAATGCTTAAACCTCCTTCCGAAAAAGGGTATTTTGAGAAGGACGTGTATTAAATGGAATTTCACATTTAAATAATGACATTGCTACGCATCATTATAAAAATGAATTAGTTAGAGATTAAAATCTCTTTCCATAAGTTTAAGATTGAAATATCTTCAAAATAGGTATTTTGAAAGGATATGTTGGGAACATATATGGTTTTAATCTTAATAACTTGGCAAAGCAAAACGTATTTCAATTCTTGAAATGTTTCGATTGAGTAGTCAATTGCGAAACATGTGGAATTAAGTGGGAGTTTGAAATTATCATGTGAAGACATGAAATTTAGTGGGATCAATCATCTTGTAAAATTTATAACTCATTACTCATTAAGAATGACGAGCTAATACTATCTTCACAAAGAAGTATTTGAGTTTTCAATTCTGGATGAAAATGGACTATGATGAATCCAATCACATCATGGAATGTTGGATAGGTATTGAGATATACACATCAAATCAACGAGAAACGTAGGTTATTCATATCGATGAAAATGGAATTACCATAAGCAGTCATGATCATTCATTGAACCTAAGAATGGTTGATCACATGATTAAAAATTACTAATGTTTCCGCCATTAGAATAATCATGCACATGTCCTATAATGAATCATATGCTTAAGAGCATGATGAGTTATTGGTAAGTCATAGAAGAATTGTAATGAATTCTCAAGAAAAACTAATGAGCGATTCTAGTGTTTGACAGAACACTCTGTTATGTGACAAGAAGTTGCACATAATGAAATTCAAAAACACGTAAGGATTTATGAAAATCCTAAGCTATTCAAGCTAAAAGGAGAAATAAGAAGTTTGAAAAGATACTTGTTATAGTAAGAAGTTACTCAAAACTAGTATTTTCTAATATGCTAGGACTTATGAGAAGTGCTAGGCTAATCATCTTGACAATTGTTGCAAGACCCTACAAAACTTGTACCTAGTGCATTGTGAGTTGGTAGAACACTTGACCAGTGCAAGTTATATTATCCACCACAATTCGTTGGTTACGTGATAAACAACAAGAAAGTTCTTTCAAGATAAAGAACCTAAACCTAGGTTGGGAACCTAGATGTGTACTTGGTAAAGTTCATGCTATGAGAGATAACATGAATATAAAGGAAAGTGCAATACGAAAGGTATGAACACATGGACACATGGTATGTTAAACTTCTATTGCAATCAACAAGTGTTTTCACACTTATATATATCACAAGGTAGTAATATGGTATTGACTACCTGAATATAATGTCCACATTTGTCGTTTGAGTTATTATTAACTCACCTTATACTTTGTTACATCCAAACGGGTTGTAGAGACAATTGAACCCCGTTAAAGTGAATACGGATTAACATTGTATTCGCCCATAGTCACTTACATGAGGTGACATCTCGAAGTGACTAGAATGTGATGCGATTGATGGCAAGTTCAAGTTCCATGGAGTTATGTGAGATGACTGGTCGATCACATAGGCAGACTGTTAGGAACACTTTGTCGGGCCTTATGACCGCTTATAGAGTTCTGGCAAATTTATATAGCCTGGTCGTGGCGAGAGCTACTATAGTATTCTAATGAGTCAATTTTTTTGACTAAAGACTGTTAACCTAAGGTGGCACAGTTTCAGATTAACTTTGATTTATGTTAGTACGACCTTCGTAAATGGGGTCAAATGGGCATATTTTGGGTTATGATGGCTGTGGCTAGTCGAAGGGAATAAGTGCGATAGGAATTGTCCACCCCTTATCAGGGTTATAACAGTATCTCAAGGCCACTCGAGGAGTAATGAACTGGAAATGCGTGGCCACGTTCGAAAGGTATCTATGGTAGATAAATCCGGTCAATCAGTTATTCTCCAGATCGAGGAAACCACTCTCATATGATCACTTGCAAGTACGACCTGAAAGACACCTTGCATTGAGTGAGAGATAGTAATAGGAGAAGAGAATTGGTGATGCACACTTGTCGAGTACAAGTGGGAGATTGTTGGAATATGTGTCCTCCGACAATAATGCGATCACAATTATCGATCATGATGATCACATGTTTAAATCTCATTTTAAGAATACATGTGGGATGTAATATTTTACAATCAACTGGTCTACACATATCGGTAATGATTGACTGACTAGAGTTTGACATTACTGTCGTGCGACGGTGGTGATCAGTTGATCCCCTTAGGTCATACCTAAAGGGTAACACTCTTAATTGATTATTTAATTGATCGTATGTCGATACGGGTTAATTAAATTGCTAAAAATTAATGGACGATTTTGTGAATATTATTAACGTGTCTTATTGTAATTCGATTAAATAAGATACGGACTAAGTAATTAAACTGTTTCATTACTTAGATGAAATTATTATTTACGGAAACAATTGAAAGGGAATGAATAAATTATTATAAATACAGAATTTTGTAATTTATGATTCGAAAACCCATTACGGTACAAGTAATTATGAATTACTAGGTTAATTTTATAAGTGACATATTTTATTAATATGTTGATTTTTAATTGTTAAAAATACATTTTATACACATAATGTCATGGAACATGTTACATGTGACAAATTGACAAATAAATTGTAAAATGGACTTTCCATTTTACAACTAATGTACCGAAATTATATGGGGTGGGTTGGGGTTTGTATTATGTTTTATGTTATATAAGAAGCATAATCATTAAACCTAATTCATAGCCATGCACACCTAGTTGCTTTTGCGAAGAGTATCTTGGCCATGCATTGGCCCTTGCCACCCCCCATACCCGGTTTTCCCTAGAGAAAAGGCCAAGGGTTTCTACATTTTTATATTGTTACATACACTAAGATATTCACTAGTGTATGATTCATTCTTTTACACAACCAAAACTTAGAGAAGTTTAGAGAGAAAAATACTCATATATTTCCTTCCTCTTGGCCGAGTAGACAAGAGACAAAAACAAATATTTTGGGTCAATTTTAGTAAGATTAATATTATTCTAGTTCTAATAATTTTTTTTCTTTTAAGAGGTTATCTTGGGTATTAATATTTGGGAGGGATTCAATCTTGCATTGAGTAGGTTATAGTAATAGGACAAGAGAATTGGTGACGCACACTTGTCGAGGACAAGTGGGAGATTGTTGGAATATGTGTCCTCTGACAATAATGCGATCACAACTGTCGATCATGATGATCACATGTTTAAATCTCATTTTAAGAATACATGTGGGATGTAATATTTTACAATCAACTGGTCCACACATATCGGTAATGATTGGCTGACTAGAGTTTGACATTACTGTCGTGCGACGGTGGTGATCAGTTGATCCCCTTAGGTCATACCTAAAGGGTAACACTCTTAATTGATTATTTAATTGATCGTATGTCGATACTGGTTAATTAAATTGCTTAAAATTGACGGACGATTTTATGATTATTATTAACGTGTCTTATTGTAATTCGATTAAATAAGATACGGACTAAGTAATTAAATTGTTTCATTACTTAGATGAAATTATTGTTTACGGAAACAATTGAAACGGAATGAATAAATTATTATAATTACAGAATGTTGTAATTTATGATTCGGAAACCCATTACGGTACAAGTAATTATGAATTACTAGGTTAATTTTATAAGTGACATATTTTATTAATATGTTTATTTTTAATTTATAAAAATACATTTTATACACATAATGTCATGGAACATGTTACATGTGACAAATTGACAAATAAATTGTAAAATGGACTTTCCATTTTACAACTAATGTACCGAAATTATATGGGGTGGGTTGGGGTTTGTATTATGTTTTATGTTATATAAGAAGCATAATCATTAAACCTAATTCATAGCCATGCACCCCTAGTTGGCTTTGTGAAGAGTATCTTGGCCATGCATTGGCCCTTGCCACCCCCACATACCCGGTTTTCCCTAGAGAAAAGGCCAAGGGTTTCTACATTTTTATATTGTTACATACACTAAGATATTCACTAGTGTATGATTCATTCTTTTACACAACCAAAACTTAGAGAAGTTTAGAGAGACAAACACTCATATATTTCCTTCCTCTTGGCCGAATAGACAAGAGACAAAAACAAATATTTTGGGTCAATTTTAGTAAGATTAATATTATTCTAATTCTAATAATATTAGTCTTTTAAGAGGTTATCTTGGGTATTCATCTTTGGGAGGGATTCTAAGCTTGAATCTTTGTTCATCCATATAAGGAAAGCTCAAGAACAAGTAAGAAGGAGATCTTACTTGTGCCCTTTAATCCGAAATTCCATAGTAAGAAAGACGATTTCTTCTCTATTCTTATTTAAGTTTATATGTATAAGATCTAGTTTTTAATTTTATGACTAATCTAAAATATCACATTTATGAATATGTTATATAATGAGATTATATATTTCTAACAGATAGAAGCGTTCTCTGTTCGATAAGAGTCACAAGTGCTTCAAGAGTCAATCAAATAATAAGACAAATCTCATTATAACCAATTAAAAATCGATATAGTCAACCAACCTTTAATAGCTATATACGTGAAAGAGAAACTCAAAAAACAAGAGTAAAGTTAAAATCTCACTCATATGAGATTTTCTATCCTCAACACATTGGAAAAATACTCGATATAAAAGACTCATATCTGCAGATTTATTTGCGTAGTAGCATACAACAAAAAGATTTGTTCATATATTTATAAACCCCTATGGGAGTGCTATAACATGAAGAACTTTTATGTAGACCATTACTCTACCACCAATTTGCAAACCAATAGAATAATCCAAACCATCCACATCAATTAATTAACTTAAGTTGAAAAAACCGTGTCCAACTCACTTACATAGTTTGTGGGCAGCTTGCTTGAGTTGAAATGAGTAACTTATTTGGCCAAAATTAGTATCAGAGGAGAAGAGATCAACTTTGCATCATCCGAAAGCAGTGTCCTTGATGTGGGAAATTCCCTATATTAGGATATTTTTCGGCTCAGTATCATCAAACAAACTAACCATTAGACAACTAAAGAGACTTTACTATCTAACACTAATCAAGTATAAACCACCACAGCTTTAGAACTGTACTCTGAACCTCGATATCAGTTTCCTAATACTTGCGGATACCCCATTCAACAATCCTAGCCCCGTCAATATCTTATAATAATACTATTTCGTTTAGTGGTTATCTAGACATCCAGTTCAAATTCCTAACCTTTCACCACCCCAAATACATTACATATTAACCCATTTCCACTGAAATAATAATCAACAGGGCACCTCGAACAAAAAACGCATGCAAAGTGGAAAAGATAACTGAAATAAGAATCAGGGCACCTCCAACAAAAATCACATGCAAAGTGGAAAAGAAAAATGATGCAATATGGAAAAGAAAACTGAAATCAAAAATTAAGAATCACCAGGCCACTTCAAACAAAAATCGCATGCAAAGTGGAAAAGAAAATATAAAAAATCATCAACTAATAGAAAATCACGACAAAAATCAAATTAATCAACAAAACCTAAAAAATCAATCAAGAACAATTATTCAGCGGAAAACCAAATAAAACACCGAAATAAAATATCGATGGTGAAAGAACCGATGCAAAGACTAAGTCGAAGATCGAGTATAATGGCTCCAATGACTATAAATTATTTACTTTAACTAACAACCAATAATCCATCCTAACTCACAAACAACAATCAAGCTTAATAATTAACATAACATATAGGAATAAGATCCGAAACAAGAACCGGGCAACTGACCTGCTATGTGTTTGTATCAGATGCTCAAAATTTATGATCGACAACTTCATCAAATAAACAAATTCAGAAGGTGATAAAATACATTGACTTCAACTCCAGCACTGTAAGGCCTGTAGTTACAAGCGACAATATCATTTTGAAATTGTCAGGGATTAAACTGAAATAAAATAGCTACGGTGAAAGGACCGATGCTATACAGGCCATAAGACCCAAAGGTAATCTCCCCAAAATAATAAGAAGAAAGGAGTGAGTGTACGTCAGATTGTGAGTGTACATAAAATTGTTGGTTATCAGTTCTATTGAACATTGCAATTTAAATAGTGGTGAGACTTGAGAGAGAACTGTTAATGGAAAGACCAAATATTGACATATTTGAATAATTATTCCCAGACAACCTCATAAAAAAGCTTACCTCAATTGTTGTTCGACCTCTCAGAATCCGTAAGAAAAACAGTTGCATGCAAGAAAGCAGGGCAGCACAACAAGCAATAAAATGTACCAACCACAGGAACCTGCATAAAACATAGAGCAACTGAGTCAACGGGAAAACACAAACTTAGAGAGAACAACATTGCAGGCCCAATTTAGCACACCATAAGAAATAGGGAAATGAACTTTACTTAATTTCTCTCCAAAAGCTTATAAAAAAAAACTTAAGTCACGAAATCAACCATTATCTACCTATCTTGTAGAGATGCCGGAAAGGGTGTCATAGTCCGGTTGGTATATTCTCTACTTATCAAACTTCCTTCAGACTCCTTGTTAACGAAAATAACTCTTGCAAACCAATTGTACACTAACAAATTAATGGTAATTTAAGCATTTAAATCAGATATTTGTTGAATCAATTATGCGAGGTTCACAATGATAAATTAACTGAACAAAAACTGTGTAATTGTTGACTAAAAAGCACAATAAGCACGATACTTTCAATGCACGTAGCCGTTCTAATCTGAGTATGATTGGTTTTATAAGTGACATATGTATGATTAAGAAGAAAGAGAGCACATTCCCAATGTTAATAGCATTTTCCATTTTATCTTCAGTGAGATCCCAAAGCTTATAGCCTGAGATCACCTTTAGCGAGTTTATCAATACATTCACACACTTAAACTATGAACTAAATTAAATTGAGTAACTATAGCTTATAATTATATCCTCGGCCCCCTCGGCAACGGCAACCTCGGCTATATGCATGTTTTGGCCTTTCACAGAAAAAATAAACACATATCCACTTCAATCAAACCATAGAATCAGGCCAATCAACATCGGAATCATGATTTCTAAAATAAGGGAACAATTGTAAAAGTCAAAAGCATAAAACCAACCTCGGGTCATCGTTGGCATGTATTGCCTATCTCGTCGCGGAGCACGCCATAGTCTTAAAACCGCAACATACAAATTAAAAGGAAAATACTGAGAAATTAGAGAACATAGGTAATTAATCAACAACAAATTAAAAAACATTATATGAAATAGCTAGAAGTCTAGAACCTACATTTCCAAATCTGAAACAATTAAGAAAAAACCATATTTAAAAAAAAAAAACTAAGAAAACAAAAGAACAAACGTAAGTTTATAGATCATCAATCAAACCCTTCTTTTACAGACACCTCAACTGTTACCCTACGGCACAAAACAAGATCACAACAACCCAATCACCACTCAACAGTATATAAAACGCAGAACAAGATCATAAAAACCCATTATAAAGTATAGCCAAAACGAAACAATAAGCAAATATCAGTAAATAAAAACGATGTGAGGCTCGTTAGCATGTGACACCATAAAAAGCCGGCCAGGAGTAGCAAAAATAAAAAAAGAAGGCATCAGCCTTTGAACCAAGCGAGAAAAGTGATTCAAAAACCACAGAATACATTAATACGGATGATGTTAATATCCCAGATTTCAAGCACCAATAAAGGGCAAACGTAAACAGAAAGGAGAAATGGTGGAGAATGAGAAGAAGGAAGGAAAAAAAAATGAAAGGACGAAAGGAGGACAAGAGTGGCAGAATGAAAGGCAAGAATGAAACACACGTAGATTGAGAATGAGAGGCAGAACGAAAAGCAGGGAATGAAAGAGGGTTGAGCTAACTTAGAAAAAAGATTAAGCCATTATTGGTGCATGCCATGGCCCAATAATAACAGAAGATATATTTAGAATCAAAAGCAGAAAAAGAGTTTATGGTCTTTTAGTGGAGAAGAAAACCTGGAGCTCCATCGTGAGAAGTGTCCAGCGAACAAAGACCAGGTAAGAGAAATGGGCACCCCTCATTTTGAGTTCCATCACACTGAAAAAAAAAAAAATCATTTTTCTGAATTCCTGTCAGAAAGACTGAATTATAAAGCACGGACTTAATACACCTATAAAGGCAGAAACTTGGATACGGCGAGAATCAAGGATATGAAAAATTAAAAAGAGCAATTTATACTGGAAACCGGTGTATATGGACCCTCGAAAAGAGCAAAAGGAACATTCAGTAGTTTATTATTGAACCGACATTAAAACAGAATATTTAACTACTACGCTAAAAAAAGATTGACTATCCTATTCAACAGCTCAAACCTTTTAAGAGCAGTCCAAACAGAATATTCACTACAATTCCTTGAAAAATATTTGGCTCGCTATCATATAGGACAGCCCTAATAGACCTTTAAAGTTAAGCCCTTCACCTAAGATTAGAGTAGCACCTACCCTGCTAGGAGTGCTTTCTCATAAGCCATCATAGCATATTGGACTGTATCTAACACGCAGATGGCTCTTGTACCAAATTGCAAACTAAGATATCTTACACATCAAGTAACATCACATCAAAACTTAGTGCTGATGTAGTTTAATTCGGCTTTCAAATACTGTAAGAGCGAATCATATCTCCAGTCCTTTTTATAAAAGCCATTCAACCATTGGTGTCACTACATGTGACAACTTCATCTCTTCGCCCTCAAATTTTTTATAGGCATAATCGTCAAGCCATGCCTTTGTGGCGCATTCCTTTCCACAATCCAAACCTATGACGACTCATCATCAGCCTACTTATATTACAAGTCCGCAATACCTCCAAAGACTACTATGTAATACTCTTTAACATTACAAAACGCTTCTTCCTTTCTTATACACAACACCGCTCCAACTATTTTATCATTCATTACTCGCATCCTTCTCCACCAGTGAACCACTATGGTCCTCAGTTACCCAAGCACAATACACTCTAAAAACAAACCACCGCAGCCAGATATTTCGGAAATTAACATATACCAACCATAAACTCCCCAATCATCACCTTAAAGTAACTACCCACAAACCACCAATGAACATTAAACGTCACTACTCTCCATAGTACGCCATCATAAACAACCAAGAACAACCCTTAACCACCTTAATGAACCACAGTGCCCCTCATTCGCCATGTTTGATATGGGGACATCTAGTTGCACTGTGTTAGATGAGTTTTTATTTTTTGTAATATTTGTAAAACCTGTTTCCCTGGTCATTAATGAAAGGTATGCATTTCATTCACCCAAATCCTTTACTCTGTCGCCTACTTCTATGCATCAGTAGGCATTCCTCAATCTAACAATTTTGCATATTTACAGTAGAGTGTAAAGTATAAGATGGTAAACACTAAAACGAACGAAGTAAAGTTTATATTTATCAAGGTCATGTCCCATGTAGATTTTAAACCTCTCATTGTCATTAATAATAATAATCCTTTAACTGAGACATATTCAATTGTCACTATATGCTACAATGGTACTGTCGTACAACAATCAATCACGAGGTGTTACCTCAAAAGAACCTAAATAGGAGGCAACTAAAACTAGAAGAAGCATTAAGTTGAATCGATCAATACTATTCCATAAGGCGTGGCATATAGCTGAATTAGGCCACAAGGCTTGAATATGCTTGGAATGAGCATGAAATCAGCCCCCGCTATGATCTTGTGAGCTAAGGGCGCATTGAATTTTGTCGCTCCTCTTGCATTATTAGGATAAACATTTGCCAGTTCTTGAATTTGTTTTTCCATTTCTTTCTTTCTGGTCCCCTGAAATGTTTATAAAAGCAGCACATAGTAACATTGAAGGATAATGAAATTTATACGAATGAATGTATGGTTTTGAAAGTGTTGATGAACTCACAAGTCACAAGGATAATAATCTTCATATTATTCTCCTTGATGAAATGAGGAATTGCTTTAGCAAGAATTTCGGAACCTTTCTGCTCTTCAAGTCGGCATGTGAATCCAATTAGCGGGATATTACGATCCACAAGCAACGCGAGTTCTGTTTGAAGGGCTTCTCTCAAAAACGGCATTGCATTCATCACCTGAAAGTATGTACTCAACATGAGTTACAAATAAGGAAAGCTTAGAACTTGAATTAAACATTTAAGCATCAGTCAAAGCTCCTAACAACCTAAATTGACCAATGCCAACTCAAGCCCCAGACTCATGTCCAACACTCTAGCCCCGTGAAGTAACAAACCCAGAAATCAAAGATCAAAATAACAAGGGGGATTAACGATAATGGAAATACGTAGATAAATGAACACAACCCAGTGGTAGCGATAACCAAGGTACATTAGCAAGAACAAATCCAGAATATGAAGATCAATACACTAATACAAAATGCCAGAAAACAAAGATGAAAATAATTAACCACGAAAAGAAAGAAAATGATATTGGAAAATGGCAAACCAGTCAAAACCCCGTTAACTAATCAGCAGTAACAAAGCACTGTAGTGATAATCAAGGTAAAACAAAACCTAAAAACCCACCCAAAGTAACACAACCGAGAGAAATGGAATGCCAAAATACATGGTTGTTACCGCCGCCCACCCTTATCACACACAGCAGTATTATCGCCATGACATCAACTCCGTATTGTTTCACTCGTCAACAACTACACGCAAAATAAACATCACAGACAAATTATAAACTGAAAAAGGCAAAAAGAAATTATACATAGAAAAAGCAAATCAACAGAAAAGGCAGATGAAGAACTAAATAAAATGAGATGAGGAGGAAGTAAACAGAAAGGAGATCAATAATATATTGAGAACAACGATAAGAAATAAATCGATTATGGAATAAGAAAACCCCCCAAAAAACAATAAGTAAACTAACCAACAACGAGGAGAAGAAAATTGATAGTGGAGATAAGGAAAAGATCAGTCGACATCGTCATCACGCGAGCGTTGATAGAAGAGTGAGGAAAGATCAAGATGGAGCTTCATGATGAGTGTCATCAGCAGCACCGCCGTCGTCATCTTTATACAAAATATACTAAGAATCAGAAAAGGCAAGCATTGGAGTGAGGTGGAAATGAGTGGATGAGGGTGGTAGTTGGCACAAAGAATGTCGTAAAGGTGTGGTTAAAGTTGAAAGAGAAATGGAGGGTAGGGATCAAAAGGATAAATCAAGGGCTGAGGGAGACTTTGGTGGGTAACTATTCATAGCTAAAGTACACCAAAGTTCCCTCCTTTTAAAGGGTAAGGATTTAGTTGTATGAATTATTTGACTTTGACCGGAAATTGCAATCCTATACTAATTTAGATATTTATAAGTTTAATGTAATACTCCCTCCTATTTTATATGATCTTTAACATTGGTTTTGGACCAATATTTAATGGAGTGGTAATATGTGGAGAAAATGAAAGTAGGGGAGAGAATGTAGGGCTAAATGTTATATCAACCACAAATGATTGACAAATAAAGAAAGTGGAAGATCTTTGTAAATTTTCCGCTTTAGAAAATGTGGGAGATGTTAGTGAATAGGACATATATATATATACTCCGTAAAAAGATTTATATTAAACTGCACATCCCATTATTGAAGCCTCTAACAAATATAATTTATAATATAGACCCCGATGGTAACATGGGAACCTCATTTTTTGTGTTATTGAATGAATTACTCCGTAGAAAACGTATCTAAGGCTTCGTTTGGTAAAACTAACTGAAAAGGTAACTGAAACCTGAAAAAAGTAGCTGAAAACTGGAAAGTTAGCTGAAATCTGAAAAGGTAACAGATAAGGTAGCTGAAAATTAGGAACTGATAAGGTAGCTGATTATATAAAAAAATGTTTGGCAAACTAACTGAAAAGGTAACTGATTTTGATGAAATGATGTAAAATGATATGATAATTATTTAATAGTATAAATTTAAAGGGGTAAAAACGGAAAATAACACCAAATCAGGTATCTGAAATCTCAAATGCTACTCTAGGTAGCATTTCATTCCGGGTAGCTTATTTGGTTAAATAAGCTACTTGCCAAATGCTTACAAAAAAATAAGGTACCTGAAATTTTGGTCAAATAAGCTATTTTGATCAAATCAGGTACCTGAAATGTCTTGCCAAATGGAGCCTAAACATAACTAAACTATTATTAGTAGGTAAAAGTAGTTATAAAACATCGTTTTTACTAAAAACTTGTGTAGTGTTGCTCTATACGGATAAGTATTTGTATACATTGGGACTAGACCTGTCAAACGGGTCGGCCGGGTCGGGTCAAAATTAGGGTCGGGTTGAATACAGGTTAGGTCATACGGGTTACGAGCTGGGTTATGGTTAGAATAAGGGTCGGGTCGAATACAAACAGTATCCAACACATTTTTTTCTGCCACTTATAAATTGAAAATATATATTTATTAAAATTAGAACATATTTAATATTAATATTTTAATCATATTAAATGATTACATTAATTATATATTGACACTATTATAGAAATTAAGTTATTTTATAATTATTTTATTATTATTATTATTAAATATTATCCAAATAATATAACATTGTCTTTTTTATTATTTTTGTAACTAAAAGTACAAAAAATAATTATCTTTTAATTATTATTTCAAATATAGTATATAAATATTATTTTAGTACAAAAAGTTATTTATCTTTGACCATATAGGTCAACCCATTCGTGTCGGGTTTCAACCCTAAATTACCGGGACATTTTGGGTGTAGGTCGGCGTCGTTGGTTGAGATTTTTCGGATCTTGACCCTAGAAAAACAGGTCGGGCGGATTGAGTTTTTATGCCGGGTCAAAATTTAACAGGTCTAATCGAGAGGTTTTACATGTTAAATGCTACTTTTGGAACATATCATGTCCATTATTTGTGCCATCACGATTAAGCTCATACACAAAGACTAGAGATCGTCTAAACTCTAACAATAGTCCATCACAAAATATCTTTTCGAGCAAGGTTAAAGAAACAAACTTTTATGCACTACCTAAGTATATGAGGGACTCCAATAGTAAGTAAGATTTAATTATAATAATATAAATAAGGATAAATTACAAATAAGCACCACGTATTTGCGTATTTTTACAAATTACCACCACGTATTTGCGTTTTTACAAATAACCCCCGGTCTTTTATGTATACTCCCTAATCACCACCGTATTTTAAACCCGATCATCGTTTTTCTTCTTTCCCGTCTTGTTAAGTTACGATTTACACTAAATTCCCATATTGCCCTCATTTAATTAGAAAGTCACTCTACCCAACATAACATTTTCCATATAGGTGGTGGAAAAGCAATCTCTCTCTAAATTCTAGAGAGATGGAAAAAATCAAAAAAAAAAAAAAAAGGCAAAATCGAAAACGATATGCCAATTTGCCCCAAATTCAATTAATCGATGCCTTTATCTCAGAATCACAAACCCAAATCAATCTATTAGCCAATCTTCTTATGGGTTTCCTCTTTCCCCAATACCAAATTAACTTGAGATTTGGTAGATCCCCTTCTCAGAACAATTTTTTGACCATTGAAACCTGCTACCCAGATTTCTGGGTCTCTTTCTCAGCCGATTTTTCCTTTTCCTTTGTGAAAAAAGTTGTGGTTGTGCTGACTTTAAGCGAGGTTGTCTTCAAACGAGTCCTTAACCTTTGGTCTTTCTTCTTTTATCTGCTAGGGAAGATATGGGTTCCTTATCTTTGTGATCTGGTCTTTGGCTTCTACCCAAAGGATTTCCTGCGATCTACTGTTGAAGCCTTCTCATTTTCTCTCGGTTTTGTGGTGGGATTTCCAACATCTCCCCTTTCATCCGGGGGTGTATTATCCTCCCCTTTCCTTTTACCCAGGTTTGTTCTCCCACCCTTTAGTATTTCCTTTATTGCTGCCTATATAAGAACTAGTTTAGTGACAGAAGTTATTGCAACTCTCTCCACTCTTCTATTAAAGCCTTTCCTTTTTAGTACTTTTCTATTAAAGTCTGTTCTTTTTTTTTGTAATGGAGTCAAATTTATGTTTTATGAATGCTCTTTTAGGTAATGACCCTCCTCCTTCTGTAACTCTGGTTGACGAGGCTGGACCCTCGAACTCCTTTATGGACGTTCCTGAGAGGGACGAGCCGGTGACTCAACATTCAGAGATACCAGCTGCTCATGTCGAGCATGAAACAGACCGCCCCGCAGGTCGTTCTTTTGCTATTCATGATCTTCCCGAAGTAAAAGATGAAATTTTTAAGTTAACTAAGTCTTGCCTGGTTGGTCAAATGTTACAAACCTTTGTGGATTATAAACTTGTCATTGCTCGTGTTATAATTGAATGGAATTTTGCTGCTGGTAGTATCGATTTTTTAGACATGGGTAATCAATGAGTGCTAATTAAATGTGCTAACCCTAACGATAAGGATCGAATTTGGCGTGATAGACCATGGCATGTTCAAGGTGACTTATTTGTCATAAATCCTTGGAGACCTATGTTCGATCCATTTTGTGAGTCTATTACTCATGCTGACGTGTGGGTTAGACTTCCCCGCTTCCCAATCGAGTTAGCTAGTTTTGTCTCTATCTGTAAACTCTTTGAAGCTAATAAGGTTGGCACACTTATTAAATTAGATATTTGCACTGAAGAAAAATTTAAAATAAAGTTTGCAAGAGCTTGTGTGTCTATTAACGTGACTGTCCTTTAATCTCGTATGTTGAAACTGCTAGTGTCGGAGGTCTCATGGATGCTTTTGTTATATGGTACGAAGACTTCCCTATTGGTTGTTCTTGCTGTGGTTCACCCTCTCATATAATTGATGGCTGCCCTTTATTGTCCCTCCCCAAAAGGGAGAATAAGATTTTTATTAAAAAAGATCCTAAGTTGCTTGAACTTTCTGAATCAATTTTGGCCAGGGCCTCTTGGGTAGCATCGCATGGTATCACGACTGAGACGGCCGATGTGATCCATGCCCCAATGAGGAGCGTGCCTAAGACGAAAGTTAAAGCTCCATATAAGAAAGTACCTCTGAACCCTTCGAGAAAAAACAAACAAAATGTCAATTCTAATATCCCAAAGAAGGATAGAGTTGCATCAAATGGAATTGTTATTAGGGAACCATCTGAGGTCCCTAATAAAGCTATAGAATCTGAGCAAATGAATACAAGGAAAGGCAAAGAAAAAAAGGTCTTTGAACCAAATGAGTCTTCAGTTAGTCATGCTAGTCATGCTAGTCATGCTAATCTGGATCTAGGTTAGGATCTAAAAAACCCAGATGTGAGTCATACTCATGTTGAGATCGAACCTGTTAAAGAAAATAAGATTATTCTATGTGAAAAACTTGTTATTTCTGCTTCTTTACCAACTGTTCCAGCGACTTTAAATGCTTCTTTTTCAAATGAAATTATTGTTTCCAACGCTTTCTCTTTACTTGGACAGGGCTTGGATACTGATGATGTTGCTTCTAAAGGCATTTTAGCAGATTTCATTTATGATGAAGATGATTTGCTCATGGGTGATGATGAGTTAGCTGAGAACTCCTTCAACTCCTTCAACTCAGCTAACTTCTTCATCAAGAGAATTGGCTACTTGGAAGTGAAAAGTGGAAATTGCAAAGCGATGTCCAAAGATTCGGGGTCGTCGAAAAGAAAGGTGGATGATGGGGATGAAGTTGACTCAGCTTCAACTACATCCAAACGCCCAAGGGCTTGATGGCTCTAGTCCCTTTCTCCTTTCCTTTATCATAGGTGTAGATACCCGGTATCTGCTGAGACTCCAACAAACACCCGATGATTATCGGACTACAACATGTTTTGGAATCGCGACGTTTGATCGACAGTTTGTGTACAACTTTATGTCGGAAAACTTAAAACGATTTCGAAAATAAAACATTTCAAAACATTTCAAAAATACTTGGAGTGTTTAATGCACGACGACAGGGTCGCAATGACACTAACTAGAGTCAAAACCGACACCAGACCAAAAACCGACTCAAAAATTCAAATCCCGACTCCAACAACGAGTCAAACCGATTCAACCACAAAAAACAAACATTTCAAACCTTCTATGCTAAGATTTCCCGGATTTATGAATGGTCAAGTACCAAACATATGACTACAAATCCTAGGATAGAACAAATCATGATTGCGTTTGTTGTGAAAGCGACAACACAGCTCGAAGACCCGCGACGTGGCTCGCGCCTCTTTGAGCAGCCCAGGTGGCCACGTCGCTCAAAACTCACACAACCACTCATTCTCCTATAAATACCCCTCAAATGCCACCCATTTGAGAGTTACGCGAGTGTCCGCCCCCTCTTTTCTCCCTTAAAATTCTCGACTCGACTTCTAAAGTCACAATCCGACGCGTATTTACGACCTACCGATCGTAAAAACGAGCCCTACACATTGTTTGGTACCGTCATCGTGCATTAAACCACTTGACCGACCACTTCGACCACTACAACATCACTAAACTTTTAAAACACTCTTTTACTTAACAAAACGGTTTTAAACCGTGTTTTTTCCGATCAAACGAGTTGTTACACTTACGTCGGTCACTCGCCATACCCAAACATGTAAGTATGAGGGTGTAAAAATCCTCTTTTACTATGTTTTCATTTGTTTCATGACTCTAACATGCTAAAATATGCATAACATGAACCAAAACATGGAATAAACGAGCCAAAACTGATTTTTGGTCTGAGGCAGAAGCCCCTTAGGTCGCTAACTGGCTTGCGCCTAAATGGGGTATTCAGAATAGAAATCAACCGTGTTTGTTCTCGTCATTTCCCTTAATCCATTTTTCATATTTGTAATCGGTTTTTACCATTTCAAGTATTTTCGAAACCTTTTCGTTTCATTTCACATGTTTTAACCATAAAGCATTTTTCACCCTTGGTTCTTCATACCATGACGGTTAAATCCGTGTTTCAGTGATAATATTTGGTTAATGACATTTAGAAGGTATTTTAAAGCCTTTTATTTCATTTCTTCACATTTTTCAAACAAACATATTAGTCACCAACACAAAGTCATCCTTGGTTCTACATACCATGCCGGATTTTAACCCGGGTACGATGATGAGTATCGACTAATTACATTCAAATGGACTTAAAACAATTAGTCCATAATCATTTTTCAAAACTATTCATGTCAAGTTTGTCAAATCGAACCCGACACCGAATATTATCAAATAATGATGATTATTCGAGTTTAGTTCTTCAAATCAACAAATGCGGTTTAAACGACCCTTTCAAACCAAACCGGGTTCAAATGCCCATTTTCAACACGTTTTATAACGTTTTCTAAAAGGTCAGAACACGGCACATAAACCGTGGGCTAAACTGCACCTAAACAGGCTCCCCATTTCTCATTTTCAAAACCAGAGGGAGGCCCCTTACACCGCCGGCTGGCTCGCGCCTCTTATAGCCGTCTGGTACAGGGCCTGTTCCCTTCCAGCATTAGTCTAGGACGATCCCAACTTCGGTTAGCCCGGATATAGGACGGATCAGATGACTATTCGATTATTCAAAACCATATTTGCAAAATTCCTTACTAAGACAAATGGATCATGTTATGCACCCTAAACCTAATACGGTAAATGGATGTTTAATTTCCTTCTTGCATGCAAATAAACCATTAATCCAACTCGACATCTTATACTTGATACTTGGATTAAATCAACCGATTTAGAAAGCTCTCACATATTAGGTTTAAATCATTGGATGCGCATTCATGCATTTAAACCGTTTTATCAACTTTTGCATTCAACCAACCAAGATCGATCAGTAGAGGCCACTAAACGCGGGCGGGATTGGGTGTCTGATTAAAGGGCTTCCCAATACATACCTTCACCTCTTACTCAGAAATTTTGGATAGTGGAAGACCTTATCCAGGGCGTACGAGAGTCATTCTAGAGATAGGATGCTAAAGAGGGACGATTTCCTTATCTTTAGCACCTATGTCAAACGCTGCTTTGTGCTTCGATTTGGCCGAGGTATAAAGTGGAATTCGAACGGGTTCCAGGCATCCCACAAATGCTTGGTGGCGACTCCGAACATCTCTAATCGTTTCGAGACCCTTACCGAGACGAAACTGACCGATCTGAAACGATCCGATCAAAAGCACCTTTACGCCGCCGAGCATGGCTTTCAAAAAAGACCGCTGCCATTGTCCACAGATCGGCTGGGCATACGCAGGTGGGCCATGTCCACAGATTGGCGACTTCACTGGGGAAAACTAGGACACTTACGTCTTTGTGATCCCTAGATGGTGAGACTCGAACGAGGTCTTAGTTGGAATGCATTAAATGATATTACGGTCACGGTCGGGTTTCCTTGTCCGGGCTCACAACCTAACCCTTTTTCGACCAATTGGCTCGTTTCGTCGGCGTGAGTTTTCTCATCCCCGCGTTTCTCATCCCGATTGAGTCAAGCATACCAATGACGTTACACATTTCTGTTTCGTCAAATAGTTTTCATCACTTTCGAGCACGAGACTAGGGCACCCTCCTTACACATTTTGTTTGGATTGGTATCCCTCTCGCAAATCGGGGTTTGATTGCTTGGTGTGTAACCCACCCTTTTAAGCCAAAACCCGTGTCAGCATAATGCATAATATAATGAACTGTGAGTGCTTATGTGCTATCTGATCATAAGTCCTTCCGTGTCATTTTCAACTTTCAAAAACACCCTCTTTGCACCGTTATAATGGCCATTTCAAACCTCGGTCTTTCGCCGACCGATGCACGCATTTCTAGGCCGTCGTAATGACGATTTTCAAACCCGGTTTTGTATAACCATTTCAACACGTCTTTCTAGGCCGTCGTAATGACGATTTTCAAACCCATTTTTGTATAACCATTTCAACACGCCTTTCTAGGCCGTCGTAATGACGATTTTCAAACCCGGTTTTGTATAACCATTTAAAATCACCTTTTCACGCCGTTATAATCGCCGCGTCTAGACACGGATTTTAACCCGTTTCGCGCCGACAATGGCTTTATTTCAAAACCCGAGAAAGGCACACACCCTTTTCTCGAGACACTTTCGGATCCCGAGGACCATGCACCGTCCCCGAGACCTTTTCAAACATTTCAAACTCGATTTTCAAAACATACAATTTTGAATTTCAAAACCGTCTTGGGAAGCAGCACACTGTTTTCCGAGCCGACTCAAACTCAAACCGTCTTTTGCAAATAAACTTAAGACAACCCTTTTGAACTGATCGAATTGCAGAGATTTCTATCTTCGGAAGCCGCCCATTAAAGCGACAAATGAATCTTTTTGAAAATTCCTATTTTCGAAAACTTCAGTCCACCATTCCAATTCCGCCTCGTGTCTATCGATTCAAAGCAAACGTACTTGTGGGTCTTTACTTATGAATCGTCTCACCACGAGACCCGTCCAATGACGTCACGCCGTCATGATTGGACTCGTGTCAAAGGTTCGGTCAAACACCGTCACATCATAAATCGAGTCAGCACCGAGGGACCACACATGGTTGCCCCGTCTTGTTGAGTCGATCTTTGTCTCGTCCTCTGTGTTGTCTGCGTTCAGTCTTCGAGCTGTGTCGGATTGAGTTATAATGTGAGCCGTTTTTCTGCCTCAGAGCCATGGCCCCGTCTTCAACTTCGTCTGTCAACCACAACAACAATGATAACAACAGAGATGTCACAACCGATCACCGCCACCGCTTACCGCTCTTAAGGTCACTCTGGATCGCGTCGAGACCCGTATCGACGCCCTGGAGAACAAGGAAATTGGGGAACATAATACCCCACCTCTGACTGAAACTGAGAAGAGGCTGAAACTCTTGGAAGAACAGCTCCTAGCCCGGGGTAACAACATCCATCTTGAAAACAACCGAAGGTTCGAGCCTGTTGGGGACCAGTTACCTGACAACTTCACCTTGACTGATGTGCCTAAGTTCAAGGGAGTGGAGGACCCACTCAACCACATCTGTGCTTTCAAAGACTACATGGCCATTAAGGGGGTCAAACAGGAGTTTTTTAACAGGATCTTCACATCCTCTTTGGAGCCGATTCCTCGCCAATGGTACTACTCCTTAGACCCGAAAAACCTTACCACTTGGGATGAGATCGCAGTTGAGTTTGCCAAGCAGTATGCCGACAATGTCGAGATCCAGGCCAACACCCGTACTCTCGAGGTGCTAACCCAAAACGACAAGAAAGGATTCACTGAGTTCCTAACCCGTTGGAGGAGGGTGAGTACTCAGTTGGCCATTAAGCCAAGTGAGTCAATTCTGGTGGAAAAATTTGTCAACAACCTCCGCCCGGTTTATGCCAACCAACTGAGGTATCAGAATATCAAAACTTTTCAAGATCTGCAGATTATGGGGACACGTATTGAGGACGACCTCCGAAAGGGTGTCTTAGCAAAGACCACTGGCAGGGGTTATCAAGGATCCACCTCAACCGGATCTCGCCCTTACGGTCAGACAAACAAGATTGATGAGGTTAACCTCATCGAACCATCTGCCAAGAAAACTGAACGCCCCCAGAGAGTGTTCACCAACATAGGGTCGATTTATGCAAGTGCCCTGAAAAGGCGCATGGACCAAGGAAAGTTACAACCGATCGGGCCCACCCCGGACCCGGCCAACGCCAAGAAGTCCCGATTTTGGAACCCCGGCGCCTACTGCCAGTATCATCAAGGGAAAGGGCATGATACCGAAAATTGCTTCAAACTCAAGCACCTCATTCAAGACATGATTGAGAAGGGAGATTTGCCTATACCCCCACCAACTAAGCCGAACAACAAAACGAATCCCCTGGGAATTCACGCCATCTCTGACGATGAGTCGACCCTAGACTGCTCTCATCTCATCTTGCCGATTGACGTTGTGTTCAGTGCTGCCACCATGCTCACTATGTTTCAACAAGTTGAATAGGCCATAGCCAGCCTCTCTGAGAGAATTACTCGACTCGACGACGCCTACCGTTGACTCATCTTCAATCCGCCAACACCGCGTCCGAGGGAAAATTCCCCAAGCATTCAAAACTACCTGCCCCAGGATGGATTGCTCCCGCGACCATTCCGGCATAGACCTCACGAAAATCACCTTCAAAATAACCACCTTCAAAATAATCACCCTCAAAATAACTACCCTCAAAATAACTACCCCCATAATAAATCGCCCTCACAAAAATATCCCCCACAAGAACTACTCACCGAGGAATACCCCTCCAAGGTATCCTCGAGACCCTGAAATTAACGGCATATGGCGGGATGATGTTGAGGATGTCTATGTCATCCCGGGGAAGGAAAAGCGGACGAAGGAAATCAGACATCTCACCCGATCCAGACGTCCCTATCAGAATCTGAGCAACCCGGCGGTCATTCCAACAACGAATGACCAAGTCGTCCCGGAAGTGGACACTCAACCAAAGGCTCCCGAGAACTCAATCCTAAAACAGCTCCAGAATGCAAAAGCCGAAATCTCGATTTGGCAGCTGATCGCAACGTCTTTTGAGCATCGACAGGCCTTGGGAAAATTAACCGTGCCCTCCACCTCTTCCCCAGAAGAAATAGTGGCACACATGACGAGAGACGCCCCTGATCTGAGTAACCCGGTCGTCTTCTCCGACGAGGATATCCCCCTGTTCGGAGCCAATCATAACCTGGCCCTGTACATCACCGTATAATGCCTCCAAAAAAATATACCAATGGTCCTCGTGGATGACGGTTCCACCGTGAATGTCATTCCTCTCAAAACTGCCCACAGGCTGGGTATTAAGGAATCTGATTTAATTCCAACGAACCAAGGAGTACGCGCCTACGACGACACTCATCGCAAGGTCGCTGGGCTAGTCACTTTGGCCGTCGCAACCGGGCCACTAGAAAGACAAACCTGTTTTCAAGTGGTCGACATCGACGCGTCCTTCAACATGCTCCTGGGACGTCCCTGGATTCACGCCGTTAAGGCGGTCACATCAACTCTCCACCAGAAGATCAGGGTCCCCTTCAACGGGAAAACGATCACGATTCCCGCCTCCCCAATCAAAGCAGTTATGAGAAGGGGGATAGCCTCCCAAGCCATTGAGGAAGACGACAATGAAATGTGGGGTTTCCAAGCCGTAAACGCCATAACTGATGAATCGGCAACCTTAGAGTGTGACCCGTTCACCAACCTCACGGTCAACCATATCATGATGCGTCAGGGTTACTTCCCGGGTTTGCCGCTCAATCCACTAAAGGACCCATTGCCTCCCTTGAAACAGTCTAAGGTCCCCAACATTCCCTTTGGGCTGGGATACGAACCTACCAATGAAGACATCCAGGAGATGAACCTCCTAATCCGAAAACGCAAGAAGCACAGACTCATCCTCCGTCCCTACCACCTGACTCTCAACGGATACTTTGTCCCCGAGGGAGAGTCTGAGCTCTACTACGGCTTTCCGGAGCCAATCTATGAATCTGTGGCCAGGGCTAGATACCCGGGAGTGGAAGTCTTCCAGGACTGCTACTTTATTCCCGACAACATCGAAGCTGCATCAACCGAGTCCAAGCCGTCACCATGACTTGACTGACAAGCTGTCACACTCCTATTTAGGGAAGATAACGTCAAACACCTCGACTATGAGGACATTATCAACATCACCCTGAAGGACAACCAGTTCGATCCAACCGCCATGATTTCCGATACTGACCCGGAGAAGGCTACTCAGGGCTGGAGGAAAACCGTCAAGTGGACCGATCGCCAAGGCCGCATTCTCAAGAATACAACTGGAGAAGGCCCTATGTTTAAGGAGGGAGGTGAAGAAGGATCTGAGTCTGAGTCTGAGTTGGAGTCAGAGTCTGTCACTCCGGATGTCCCAGTCAAGGTCCCCTTCCCATTGTTTTATCACAAAGTCGTGGCTGATTCAGAGGCTGAGTCCACTAGGGTCACACCTACTCCCATGAAAGGTGACAACCTGGAGCCTGTTCCAGGGGCCACTTCCTCTGTCGTGTCGCCTCTGACTGACCACGAGATGTCTGTCCTTTCCGAGCTTTTCGCTCGTGTCAACTTAATGAACGCTAAGTTTGCTTATGACTCGTCTCAATTTAACTGCAATGCAATTCTGAATGATTATGAGGAATTTGACTTGAGTGACTACCCACCTCACTTAGCTAAAGAACTTGACAAGCGGGAAACCAGAACCCCCATTATTGAGGAAACCGAGCCTATTAACATAGGAACCGACAATACACCTCAAGAACTTAGGATAGGGACAACCCTGGACCCCTCGGAAAGACAACAGTTCATTGACCTCCTCCACGAATACAAGGACGTGTTCGCCTGGTCTTACAGAGATATGCCTGGGATTGACAGAAAAATCGCAGAGCACCGGATACCCATTAAACCTAGGGCTAAACCTGTAAAACAAAAGCTACGCCGGATGCATCCTGAGTGGGCCCTAAAAATCAAAGAAGAAGTGGACAAACAATTCAAGGCTGGGTTCATCAAAGTGTCCGAATACTCTGACTGGGTGGCCAACATTGTGCCCGTACCAAAGAAAGACGGAAGGATTCGGGTTTGCGTCGACTTCAGGGATCTGAAAAAGGCGAGTCCAAAGGACGACTTCCCTTTGCCACATGTTGACATTTTGGTGGACAACACTGCCGAACATGCTCTCCTATCATTCATGGATGGGTATGCCGGGTACAACCAGATTAAAATGGCTGAGGAAGACATGCACAAAACTGCGTTCACTACACAGTGGGGTACGTATTGCTACACGGTCATGCCTTTCGGCCTCATCAACGCTGGGGCAACCTATCAAAGAACCGCTACTACTCTCCTACATGATATGATGCACAAGGAGGTAGAGGTATATGTCGATGACATGATCGTCAAATCAAAAGAACGGGACGGCCACATCAATGCCCTCCGGAAATTCTTCGCTCGTCTGCGAAAATATAACATGAGACTAAATCCTCAGAAGTGTGCATTCGGGGTCACCTCCGGAA
This sequence comes from Silene latifolia, assembly GCF_048544455.1. Classification (NCBI taxonomy): domain Eukaryota; kingdom Viridiplantae; phylum Streptophyta; class Magnoliopsida; order Caryophyllales; family Caryophyllaceae; genus Silene; species Silene latifolia. Next base: position 235,905,599 of record NC_133538.1, read on the forward strand.
AACTCTTGGGACATGTCGTTAAGAAAAGAGGCATTGAGATTGATCCAACCAAAATCAAAGCCCTTCAACAAATGCCTCGGCCTAGGAACGAGAAGGAGATTCGGGGATTTCTCGGTCAGGTCCAATACATCAGCCGGTTCATTGCCAAGCTTACTATGATCTGTGAACCGATATTCAAGAAGCTTCGTGCCTCCGATCACACCAATTGGGACGACGACTGTCAGAAGGCATTCGACAGGATAAAGGAAATCCTATCCAAACCTCTTGTCCTCATGCCACCTCAACCGGGGATTCCTCTATCCCTATACCTGACTGTTACCAACACAGCCATTTACTACATCAGCAAAAAGTTCATTGAGTACTAGACGAGGTATACCCAACTGGAAAAGACATGCCTTGCCCTAGTATGGTCAACAAAGAAGCTGCGGCATTACATGCTCATCTACTCGGTCCATATCTTGTAACACCCCCATACTCCAAGTGCCTTACCAGGACCACTCAGATATAAGGATGCCATCATCTCGGTTACCCGAAGCATGATATTCATAAGACAATAACGAAACAACTTTAAATGATATAACTTTAGTGAAAAGTACAACTGAAGCTAAATCCCAAAATACGGGTACAAGTCCTCAAACCAACTGTATAATCAACTAAAAGTAAAGTTTATAAAACTACGAAGCTACAGCGGAAGACTTCTATCGTCAGACGGTGGCACATCCCAAATATCCCGAAAGACTCAACTCAAACTCGCTCAATTCTGCTCACCATCCCCGAATGGATCACCGCAGGTTTTACAAAACAACAACCGGGGTCAGTACTAATCACACAACTTATATATATATCAACAATAAGACAAACAGACAGCTTACACCATCACACACACACACACAATCACACCAGTCCCATCAATCTCAATCACCGACAGTCCACTGGACCAGCCCTGCTAGTGGGGGACCGCAGCCGTACCCACCTAATCCCCTCTCCTCATATTGAGCGATAACCCTTTCCATTAATGTGCACATCCCCTTCCGTGTCGGGTTCCACGAAGGGCGAAACTAGGGCGTGAAGCCACTCCCGCAAGTGACTCCACTCAGCCGAGAACGCATCTCGAGAACCATAGACAAACAATCACAATCACAACCGTCACAATACAATTACGATATTAATCAAACAATAAATCTCAACAAATCAACAATCATCTCATTATGGGACTAATACTGAGTAGAAAATCCTACCTGGAAAGCACAACAATCAGACGGTCTCTACAGCTGTATCAAAAAGCCTCTTCTACAAAACCTCCTCCTATCATACAAACATATAACACTACCAAATCACAATCTACACAAAACCCCCAAATCCCCATATTAGGGTTTAAACAACTTAAAGGAAATACTATACAAATGGTACATAGGTCTTACCCTCGACGCAAGGTTCTCAACGGTATAACGAACGGTGAAATCCGACCTTCCAAACTCCGGGATTTACTAACAATGCGATTAAAGTGAAGAACGTACTTTGCTTTCTCTCTTGACAGTAATTTAGGTTTTAAAAAGTGTTTAAGAACAATGACGGAAAAGCTTAAATACTTTAATCGCATAATTAACAAAATCCGAGAAATAACTCCCCGTAAACCGGCTACTCGATCGAGTAGCTAAGGTACTCGATCGAGTGCCCCCTTACTCGATCGAGTATCCTAGTTACTCGATCGAGTACCCAACAGGTCAGAAACTATTTTAAAACGCAACTCACCCTTACTCGACAGAGTAAGGCCTACTCGATAGAGTACCCAAAGACTCATAAATACGGAGTATTACAGTCTGCCCTCCTTAAAAAGAACTTCGTCCCCGAAGTTCAACCCATACTCAAAAACAAACATACTAACTCGATCAAGACACAACAACGTGACTAAGAACTCTAAACAAAACTCCAACCCAAAAATGAACTCGTAACACCAACTCCGCTAACTATTCCTACCTCCGCAACATGGCTCACGATATCGTATCAACTCCATTATATCTCTCTCAACACTAACTCCATACACTACCAACTAGCTCCGTAATATATCATCCAGAGCCAATCCAATATCAAAATACCCATAACATCAAACGGAATGTTACATTCTACCACCCTTAAAAAGAACTTCGTCCTCAAAGTTTACTCAGACTCATAACATCATCCTCCAACTGTCAACACTATATAAAATATTCTCACACTCCGAAGCATCACACTACTACAAGCACGGCCATGGCCTTTTATAAGTATCATCCACAAAACAAATCCCTCCTTTACGCTACGCTAACACTCTACTTCCAATTATATTACAACATGCACCACCATGAAACTCTCTTTTATCGCATCCTACTCCTCTTAAGACAAATGTTATGTCCTCGTAACTCACTAATACTAAATCCTTAGCTATATCATCTCATTATCCTCATCACCACCGCATGTCAAAGATAACCACCTATAATCTAAACACTCGCCGTGCATATATCCAAGGCTCTCTTACTTAAACATTTCTCATACCTCAACTCATTCGGCACACCACCCAACCTATACCATAAAACTCGTAGCAAAAACACCATACTAATTCTCCATTATTACTGCAAAACAACATACCTCTCTATGTAAAGCACCTATCTCCCAAAAGCATAACTCACGATCCACACTCGTTAAGTACACTCACACTAGATCCTCCAGTTCTTTCCTTCATTACCGCAAAACTCATACACAACTTAACATGACACTAATACCCAACACCCTACACTCACTGTCCCAAAAACTGATTATGAACCACGTGCAGCTTCTAGATTAGTATAACACATGTTCCACAAGTCACTTACCATGACTATGTCTAACGCCTCATCTTAAAAACAAGGTCAAAAGTACCGTAACAACTTCTGACAACTGTGTCCCATCAACAGAATGTCACTATAACATGCCAACAACGAAAACATATACAACTCTCTTTCATATCATACTCTACCCTCATTCTAAAACTTAACTGGTAAGAAACATCGATAACAAAACAAATCGTCTATCTCGTACAAAATGAAACTCACGAGAAAGCAACATCAAACAAAACAACAATCTATGTATGATGGTATGTACTTTGAAACTCGAATCATAATCATCCTGCCTACTCCACCACAACCGTGACGGCATCACAACACCGCCACCAACCACCACACCGATGCGAAAATACCCGCATCACAACACTAAATATCGTGCCCGGATCACCACCCGAGGCACCACAACCACATCGATAGTCATCACAACTCCCATAAATACTGACTCAGAATAACTTCTCAGACAAGAAAAACTTACTCAAATCCACTTTACTAAATCATAACACAACATATTTTATGAATTAAACAGATAATAACCTCGTGAATATCATCCCCTTACCATATCACGATTGACATGTATCATGAATACATACAAGTATAGCCACCATGCCGATCACTCAAATTATTACCTTTTTGAATATCATTCAATTAGATTGGCGTACTCAACATGCATTACAGAACATTCAAATAACAACTTTATGATAATCACACCATACTACGTCTTGTGAGGTCAAAACCTCACACAAACATTTATATATCACAGACCCGTAATCACATCCAACCAAATAATCCCGATCACGTAAGTTACCACTCAACAAAGGTTACCTGTCGCCCGAGCTAAACTCGCATGCCCCTCATTACATTCTTCCATTCGCATAACCAAGACCTTCCTTCACACACATAACTATACAAAATAACACTCACTATGAGAAACCGCCTCCTAAGACTATGTCTTATACTTCCTCACAACCATACCTATCAATTCAATCTCTACAAAATCAGCCTCTGTAGAATTGCCATCTTTCCTATTTATCATTAACCTTAACCACTAACGACAACACCTCCACACAACTACCGTTCGTACATCAAACTTCTTACACTCATCTCTAAACATCACCGTTTCTTCCCTATCTTTGGTTATCATCCCCAATAACGAGCATCAAATCCATCAACAAAATTACCTCAACATTATTTCCAATACTATCCTTAATTGTATCCTCATCTAACTCTCCACCAAAATCTCATATCCTGCAGATATTCTACCAACTTCTTACTTTCCTTAATTCCTCAAAACTCAAGACTAATCTTGTTGTTCCGAAGCTCTTGTATAATCATTAATTCAATTCCTCATGATAGTATCATGCATCTTGACGATTGCTTACTTTAATATCACATAACTCCGGTGAACATTTTCTTAGTTTTACTCCCCTCATGCTTTTCTTTTTACACTCGACTAAAGCAATTAACCATTCAACTCCTTATTACTTCTTCCTAACTTTTTAGTGCTCCGATCACCTTCTCATTGCTCCAAAATTCCAATCCCATTATTTCTTATCGATATTATCTCACTCTTCCTTACCATGGGTCCCCTCTCATCATTCCACTCACACACACTTGTCCATAAAAATCAACATTTAAAGTTCAAACAATTACATCTCTAGAAATCATTTTTTTTTTTTTTTTTTTTTTTTTTTTTTTACCGTTAATTGCCCAAGGAAATCACACATTAGTTCGTCTCTCGATAACACAAATTTCCAAACTCAGTCACTATCTGCAAATCCACGTCGCGACATGTCTCCATTAAGTTCACTATATACCACTCTTCTCAATTCCTCTTAAACGACCTTTCATTACATATATTCTTACTCAACACTATTTCTAACCATCTCCTTCCATAATTCGTTATACATCTCAGGTTGCTACTATCCACATCCTTTCTTTCAACCTTTTCATTCTCACGTTCCTTAAACTTACATCACTCTTTGCCCACATTCACTTACTCTTACATTACTCAACACACAATCATATCACTCATCCCGTCTCACAAAACATGCTCTATGCCTCAATTAAGCCACACCAATCTCCCTTTTCTTTTTCCACTATCTATCACAACACATAGAACTCATGTCCTCCCACCGAACTCCTACTCACCACAGGTGCCAATCACTACACCATAAGATTGGGTAACTTACGCATCAGGATCAACATACATGTAAAACGGTGTATAAAGCAGCAAAATAATACCTTTGATTTAAACACAATATGCAACGAATGTCAAAAGATAAGCATATGACCTAAAACAGAGGTCACTAGATCGAGTACAGGCCACTCGATCGAGTAAGTGACTTACTCGATCGAGTAGGTGAAGATCAGAAGCACGAAAAACAAATTACCAGGGCCACTCGATCGAGTAACTGACGTACTCGATCGAGTTCCCCTACTCGATCGAGTACCAAGGCTACTCGATCGAGTACCTACGCATTTCTCAAAGACCTTTGTCCGGTTTTTAGTACAACGATCATAACTCACTCATTTCTTGGTCGTTTTGGGCTGTGACCTATCGTTAGAATCGTAAAAGAACAAGCTATTACCTCCAATTGGAATCACATCAAAATCATTTATGCATCTCAAGTTATAACAGTTTAAAGACAACTTTGCTGTAATCAGACGACATAACTATTTGATTTTTACTTCCAAACAGCTTAAACAACAACCAAGCAAACAAAACCATTCCAAAACTTATAAAACCAGTATTCATAATCATATGTTACTATTTTCAAAAGTCAAGCAACAACATTCATCATGCACATAGATTATTTAACTTGTCAATCACGATTTACCCACATGCTTTTATTTTATAACTTTACGTACACAATAACATAATATACGACATAAAATCCCCTATTCACATGTTACTAACATTGCAACATTATACAATCCATTACCCACATAAACATGCTCCACACATATGAATTTCATATTCTTATGCAATTACTTACTTAATCTCTCCCAACCAATTCATCCAATACAGCTACACACTTCTTACAACATATACACATGAACAATCGTGGACAAGTACATAAACTTATCATAGAACTCTATGCAAACAAAATATACGTATACAACACAACATTCTATTCACATGTTATTATTATGTCACATTATGAATCATCCATCCTGCAACATCATTACTCATCACATATCATCACATATGAACTACTTCCTTTTTCTACCACATCATTCATCATTCTCATATACTTTTCCTACGATTCAAAACAACATTGTAAACCAACTATCATGCTTTCAATCAATAGCTTACGAAATCACATCATCACCATCTTTACTACACATTCCCCATTCTCCACATACAAACATCCACTGATTCATGCCACACATCACCATTTAAGTACATAATTCACAAGATAAACACATAGCGATCCCGATTCATATCCCATGGTGACCGGTTCAAAATTGTAGGGCGAGTTCGCGACTTTAGGACGTCTCCCAAGCCTTTGCATTAGCTCCTACAACCTTTACCCCGGGTTCATTTTAATTGACTCCCTATATTCATTAAATTCATTGGTTACAGGTTTCAGGATCGTCGCTATGATACCATTTGTAACACCCCCTTACTCCAAGTGCCTTACCAGGACCACTCAGGTATAAGGATGCCACCATCTTGGTTACCCGAGGCATGATATTCATAAGACAATAACGAAACAACTTTAAATGATATAACTTTAGTGAAAAGTACAACTGAAGCCAAATCCCAAAATACGGGTACAAGTCCTCAAACCAACTGTATAATCAACTAAAAGTAAAGTTTATAAAACTACGAAGCTACAACGGAAGACTTCTATCGTCGGACGGTGGCACATCCCGCTATCCCGATTCAACTCAAACTCAAACTCAATTCTTGCTCACCATCCCCGAATGGATCACCGCAGGTTTTACAAAACAACAACCGGGTCGACTAATCACACAACTTATATATATATCAACAATAAGACAAACAGACGACTTACACCGTCACACACACACACACACAATCACACCAGTCCCATCAATCTCAATCACCGACCGTCCACTTTGGACCCAGCCACCGCGTGGGGGACCGCAGCCGTACCCACCTAATCCCCGCTCCTCATATTGAGCGATAACCCTCTACATTAATGTGCACATCCCCTTCCGTGTCGGGTTCCACGAAGGGCGAAACTAGGGCGTGAAGCCACTCCCGCAAGTGACTCCACTCAGCCGAGAACGCATCTCGAGAACCATAGACAAACAATCACAATCACAACCGTCACAATATAATTACGATATTAATCAAACAATAAATCTCAACACATCAACAATCATCTCATTATTGGACTAATACGAGTAGGAAATCCTACCCGAAAGCACAACAATCGACGGTCTCTACAAAATGTATCAAAAAGCCTCTTCTACAAAACCTCCTCCTATCATACATACATATAACACTACCAAATCACAATCTACACAAAACCCCCAAATCCCCATATTAGGGTTTAAACAACTTAAAGGAAATACTATACAAATGGTACATAGGTCTTACCCTCGACGCAAGGATCTCAACTGTATAACGAACGGTGAAATCCGACCTTCCAAACTCCGGGATTTGCTAACAATGCGATAAAAGTGAAGAACGTACTTTGCTTTCTCTCTTGACAGTAATTTAGGTTTTGAAAAGTGTTTAAGAACAATGACGGAAAAGCTTAAATACTTTAATCGCATAATTAACAAAACCCGAGAAATAACTCCCCGTAAACCGGCTACTCTATCGAGTAGCTAAGGTACTTGATCGAGTGCCCCCTTACTCGATCGAGTATCCTAGTTACTCGATCGAGTACTCAACAAGTCAGAAACTATTTTAAAATGCAACTCACCCTTACTCGACAGAGTAAGGCGTACTCGATAGAGTACCCAGAGCCTTATAAATACGGAGTATTACACATCTACTCCAAGATGGACCCGGTTAAATACATCTTCGAAAAACCCGTACTAAACGGAAGGCTGTCTAGATGGACACGCATGCTGTCCGAATTTGATCTCAAGTTTGTACCCCTCAAGGTTATCAAGGGAAGAGCAGTCATTGATTTCCTAGCAGAAAATCCCATCAACGAGGATCCAACGACCGACACATGGTCACTTCCTGACGAAGACATCCTTTGTGCCGACTCCGACGCATGGGACCTATACTTTGATGGTACATCTAATCTGAGAGGCTTCGGGGTAGGAATCCTTCTAATATCATCAGAGGGAGAACATGTTCCGATCTCGGTCAAGCTAGACTTCGCCGTCACCAACAATGCCGCTGAATATGAAGCATGTCTCATCGGCCTACAAGCAACCATCACACTTGGCATCAAGAGATTGAGGGTCCATGGCGATTCCTCACTCATCATCAATCAGGTATCCGGATCATGGAAAATCCGATCTGACAGCTTAGCTCCCTACCGAGCAAAGATCAATCAAGAGGCCGAATTCTTCGACCAAATCGACTACTTCCACTTGCCGCGAGAGGAAAATCAATTTGCTGATGCCCTGGCAAAACTTGCCGCGCTCGTCAACATACTTGACGACATGACATCGATGCCCCTATGTGTCGAGAGAAGGAGTGAGCCAGCTCACATTTGTGCCATTATCAATGACGAGGAAAGCCATGATGAACCTTGGTACCAAGCCATCCTCAATGACAAAACCAAAAACGAATTTCCTCCCAACTCTGATCAAAGAGGACAAAGAGCCATCCGTTTACTCGCATCACAATTCGTCATAAACCAAAATCAACTCTACAAAATAACATCCCAAGGAATTCTCCTCCTTTGCATTGACCATCACAAAGCCAAGAAAGTCATGGGAGAGGTCCACGACGGAGAATGTGGCCCTCACATGAGTGCAATGATGCTTACACGGAAAAACAAACGGCTAGTTTACTACTGGACCACCATGGAGGCCGATTGCCGTAACTACGTCAAACATTGACACAATTGCCAAATCTTCGCCAACATACAACACAAACCACCATCCCTTTTATACACCATGACATCACCCTGACCATTCTCAACCTGGGGCATCGACATCATCGGGAAAGTCAACCCGATAGGCACCAAGGGGCATTGCTTCGTCCTCGTCGCCATCGACTACTTTACCAAATGGGTAGAAGCACAGTCATATGCAGTCTTGACCGCCAAACAAGTGGCCAAGTTCATCCAAAACAACATCATCTGCCGATACGGGGTACCACACGAAATCATCAGCGATCAAGGCTCTCACTTCCGGGCGGAAACTCAAGCCTTGCTGGACAAATACAAGATCAAACGACATCGATCATCCCCCTACCGTCCCCAAACTAACGGAGCGGTGGAGGCAGCGAACAAAACTCTTGTTACCATTATCAAGAAAATGCAAGACAACTACCGCGATGGGCCGAGCAAACTCCCATTCGCACTCTGGGGATACCGAACCTCCATTCGAACACCGACAGGCGCCACACCCTTCTACCTAGCATACGGTATGGAGGCGCTTTAACCGGTAGAGTTAGAGGTCCCGTCTCTACGCATCCTACTGGAGAGTCAAGTCTCTGAGGCGGAATGGACCCGTCGAAGGTACGAACAACTCACTCTTCTAGACGAACGGCGACTCTACGCCTTGCACAACGTCCAGCTACACCAACGACGTATACAATGGGCATTTAACAAGAAGGTCAAACCCAGAAACATCCAGGAGGGCGACTTGGTCCTCAAGTAAGTTCTAGCACCATTACCCGTCGATCCGAGGGGAAAATTCAAACCCAACTGGGCCGGGCCATACCTGGTCAAGAAAATACTTTCGGGGGGGTGCAGTGAGACCGAGTGACCTAGAAGGGGAGGACTTTACAAACCCGACCAACCTAGACCAACTTAAGAAATACTACCCTTGAACCCTATCAACCAACAACCTAGCCTAGTTTTGCAACTAGCAACGACCTCGACCCTCTTCAAGTCAAGTTCCTTAATGTGTTCTGATTTGAAATTGCATGTTTTATCGAGTCTAAGCTGCGGCACCTTGCCCGTTTCAAATGTCCTTTGATCTGTCAAAGGCAACGTCCATTTGCACTATAAAAACAAACCCCCTGAACTACGAGCATGGTTTGATTTCACCTCTTCAGGTGGATACGTAGGCAGTCCCTCTTATGCCTGAGGGATACAACCACAAAACCCAATCAAATTCACAAAACATTTCGAACTACGATCATGGTTTGATTTCACCTCTCCAGGTGAATACGTAGGCAGTCCTTTCTTACACAAGAAGGATACAACCATTCCCACAATAAAAAAAATAACCATCCCCACATACAAAAAACATCCCCATAAAAAAAAGGGAAAAGGGAAAACCATTCCCTTTCCCCACAAAATACAAAAATGAGTCTTTCTCCCTTTCCACAAAATACCACTTTCCCAAGTGCAAATGTTTAGGACGATTCAAATCGAATTGCCTTTACCAAATGGATGGAAGAAACAAGCGTTCACAATTTTCGACACGAGCAATCCTCTTATTTAATTAATAATGGGAGGGATTACAATTTCAACAACAAATAAAGCTCGACGAGTCTACAACTTGTCGAAGCTACGGTGTCAACTAACACACCTCACATAATAAAACTAGCACAAAACACACAATAACTAGCTAGTACAACATAATAAAAACTCACAACAATAATACAACATAATAATAAAGTGGGTAATGGAGGTCTTCACTCTTCCATTCTACCCTTGCCTTTTCCTTCGGGGTACATCTTCCCCTTGTTCTTCTTGTTGGCCCGCCTAGCATGGATTTCCTCCCCGGAACGGATCCTCAACGGATCTAAGACGGCGACGGCCTCCGGTCTAGCACAAGACCCCATATTCGACCCAAGACGAGCCAATGCACGACCCACCATATTCTTGGGACCGGAAATCCTCCTCTTCAGTGGTCTCATCACATCGGGGGTAGCTCCATCGGCATACTCCTCAAAGAAGGCACAGTTGGCCTTGCCAACATCTCGATACTTCAAATCGACAACCTCGTCCTTACGAAATTTGGATCTCTCTTCCAAGGACGGAGCACGTGACCACTTGACATAAGCGGGAGTCACCCATGTCGTAGCAGCGGGGTTTGGCACCTCCCGAAGCGGCCGAGTGGCCCACCATCTTTCGAAGAACTCCACAAGCTCGGAGTTCCGGAAAACATTCTCTTGGACAAGAGTATCTTGAGCGGGCACCTTTTGTTGACGCCCCATTTGCCTCATGAGCCTTTCGGGATAAATAAAGGAAACAACCTTCAAACCCACCACCATCAAAGAACGAGGACTAGCACCTAAAGCGGGCAACCCCGTGAAGGACCTCAAGTGCCACCACGGCACCACCCAACGGATATGAGGACCACCCTCCTCCGCCAACCTTGCGGCCCAATAGGCCTCGGTGGAAGCAAAACTATCCGGGTACAACTTCTTCCTCATGGTAAGGTGACGGAAGGAATAAGAAGAAGGATTAACCGGAGGCTCTACATACCTTAGCCTCTCCAATAGCCACACTTGGAGGATCCTTGGCGATCCGAAAGAAGGAGCTTCTCCACAAGATCCTTCCTTGTCCAAAGCTTGGATAATCTCTCCAAGCACCAACCATGATGGATCTCTACCATGCTCCATTTGCTCAATCACATGGATAAGGGTCATGCTACCATGGCATCTTGGCCCCTCCTTCTTCAAGACATCAACAAAGAGGTACACATGGACAAGGCAAAATGCAAGATCCCTTCTCCTAGCCACCTCCGAGACATTAGCATCTAGTCGGTTTGAAAAGATGTTGATAAGAGCCAACATATCCACACCATGTGGAGCAAGAAGAAAGTTGATTTGACTTGTTGATAAGCCCAACATGGAACTCAATTTCTCCTTGTAGCACAACCGAGTCGGAGGAAGCACCGGAGCACAACCCGGCCACCCACCAATGACTCCAACTTCTTCGGCAAGAGGACAAATTTCACCTTTCGGGAAAACGAAAACATGGTGTTTCGAATCCCAAAACCGAGAACATGCTTCAAGAAACGAAGGTTGCACCTTGACTTGACGAAGCACCAACATTTGACCAACTCCCATGCAATCGAGTTGATACTTCTCGGGAGGCGACAAATCCCGGCACCATTGTCGCAAAGCGTTCTCAAAAGCATCTATGAAATATTTTTGTGGAAGAAGAAGAGGTTTTGTAGAGATGTTTTTGTGTTTCGGATGATGAAACAATGAAGCGCAAATGTCCCTATTTATACAAAATGATCAACGCATTTTTCAAAAAAAAGGGAGAGCTGGCTTCCATCGCCAAGCTGCTCGAGCCTCTTTGAGGCTCCTCCAGGATTCCCGCTGTTGACTTGTCTCTTTCAACGGGTGTTTTCTCCTGACACCTCAAACCTCCTCCCAGGAACCTCGCGCCTCTTCGGGATGATTCGGGAAATATTGTGTTTCCTCACACTCACATTTCCTTGTTTTCGCGTTTTACGAAATCCGACACGGTTTCCATGACGCAGCTTTAAACATGCGGATTTTTCTTTCTTTTTTTAAAAGGAGGGAAGGGCTAGTCGCTCCGATCCGCGATGGATCGTTTTCATGTCAGCTGAATTTCGAAATTTTTTCGCTTTTTCGCAATTTTCCGGCAAAAATAAAAATCGAAAATTGATGACACGACATCAATTTTCCTCAAAAATTCAAGCACTCACAAATTCGAGTCTTGACCTCAAAAACCAAATATACTCGCAAAAATCCTTTTCTAAAATTCTTTCTTGACAGTCTGAGTTTGAATTTTTCGAGTCATCTTTAATAATTTCGATGCAATTTAATTCACGACACGAGTTAATTGCTCAAATTTTCAAATCATTTCCTTTTGAATTCCAAACGCGATGATTTATCACGGAATTTTCAAGTCATTTCAAAATTTCAAATCTTAACTTCAAGTCATCTTGGTTAATTTTTGTTTTTCAATCAAATGCTTCTACGTGTTTACGTTTATGTATACATGCTATCTGTTGCCTGTTTTCTACACTAAAGATGCAGGAACTGGTGCAAAGCAAAAGGAGAATCAGACAGCCGACAGCGCTCCTCCGAAACACAACACAAAAAAAAAAACAAAATCACAAAATAAACCACAGTCCAAAAACACATATATACAAGCCGCCTCACGCAAAATGTAAATATGTACAGACAAGAGTCCAAGACACGGACAAACTACAACAACTACTCAACGTCTCCCATCGGAGCAGTCCTGGTCTCACTAGGAGTCGCCGCCAACGCAAACACCACCACCTACTCAGGCTCCCTCTCCGGAGAACTCTCCAGCGTCTCCTCCTCCATCACGACGCGAAGCTCCTGCGCCGCAGCCAACTGAGCCCTGAGGGAAGCAATCTCCGCGTCTCGACTCCGCAGCTCGTCCTCATGACGCTTCAGCTCCTGGTCCCGACGAGTGATCCCCAACCCCTGGGCCTCGACCACCGACCTAGCTGCCTCCAACTCAGCACGGACCCGAGCAAGCTCCGCCGGATCCGCAGCACTCTGCAAAACACAATAACAGATCCTCAAGATCTAAAATCATGAAATGCAACACCAGATACACAAAAAAACATCACACAAAACGTACCTGAGAAAGCCGAGCCTCCCTCGTAGCCAGGTCACCAGCAAGCGCCCTCCAGCGGTTAGCAATCCGCCATAAGTTCTGGTGACTAACAGTCGTCACCTAGAAAACAAGAATGTCCTTCAATACAATGTAAGGCGAAGTATAATCGGAGAAAATATTCAAGTCAGGAACTCACCCTCAGAACAATCAACCTCCACTCCATGCCAGCATCGGTCACCTCGGCCGCCGCGGGCTCCGGTAAGCCCAACTGAAGCTCCTCACCACCCGGCCCCTAAAAAGTGGTCTCCATCGGGAAAGCTGGGGGCTGAGTCCTCATCAGCGGGTCGACTCCCTGCCATTTGGATCCACATCAAAGATTACAAACCCTCCTATCAAGGGAGGCAATGAAAATGAAAGAAAAGAGGAAAACATACCTCGATCGGGTACCAAGCAAGCCTCGGCAACCGGAAGGTGTCGTAGTCGGCGTCCCGCAGCAACAACTCCTCACCTCCCCGACTGTGAAGGTGCTCCTCAACCTCGTCGGGGGTCGACTCCTGGAACAACACCTTAGGCGGGTCAACTGGCACGACGAAAGTCTCGGTAAAGCACTAACGAACTAAACGCTCACCCAGGTACCAAACCGGCTCAATCGCCGTCTCCAAGTAAAGACGCAGGGAGCTGCGAGGCCGCAAATGCTCCCTAATGGCAGCCGGTACACCTGTGTATTGCTCCCAAGGCCTCCAACAAACTGCATTCAAAGCAAAGCTATTCAGCTAACTGGGGCTTCATAAGCTACCTAGTCATCCTATCTCTATCTATTTCCATAAAGGAGAAGGGAAAGAAAGCGGAAACTTACATCATCAACCCGAAGCTTGTTCACGCGACGCCTGCAGTCCTCGTAAGTCGACTTAGTCGACTTCTTCCGAGACACCGTCCAACCCCTCGTTGGCCGGTCGGTAGGAAAGGTGTCGGTCCAGTCGAAGCAACAACTGGCTACCGTCAAAACCCTCGGCCCACTCAGGCGCCGCCCGTAAAAGCAACCCCCACGGGGCCGTAATTCGCCTGGCTCTCCAGCTCGCGACGTCAGCATCGTTCTCGGCTGTCTCCGCTCTCCGCCTCTTATGACCGCGAGACTCGACGTGGTGGATAGGGCGCAACTCAACGACCCTGTTGACGTCCCGCAACAACCGCCTAGTCGCCCGAGGACGTCGCTCCCTCGAAGAAACCCTCCCCCCGGAGGTACTCGCCTCAGCCCCAGTCTGAGCTCTGCCGGTGCTAACAGCCCCAACAACGGGCTCCTCACGCCCCTCGACGGCCCCTGAGGCCCCAACAGTCTGCTCAGGAGGTCTCTCCTCCTCAGTAACGTCCTCCACAACCACGGCGGGCGTGCTAACCGGAGTACTAACCGGGCCCGACCCGAACAACTCCTCTAGGGTCGCAGCGACAGACCCAGTCTGTCCCGAACACTCTCATACAAACAAAATACGTCAGCCAAAATTTCGGCATTACGACGGCATAAAATGGATAAATCCAAAAAAAAAAAAATACAACCTGCAATACAAAAACAAGGGGCAATCCCGCCCCAAACCATTCACAAAAAAAAACACGAAAACGACTCGCCCCTCTTTTCAAGCAAAAGACGAGTCAAAACCACAAAAAACGGCATTTCAAGACCCATACAAGGTCCGCCTACAACCCAAAATACATTCCCGACACAATGGGGATTTTACATTCCCGACACAATGGGGTATCTTTCTGCGGCTCAAAAAGGCAATTCATACGCTAATTTGAGCCCAAACCGGTCAAAAATTCAAAAACAACCGCAAAAAGGCAATCGTTATTTTATCACGCCTAAGGTGGCCCAAAATACCAATAAGGTCCATTTCAAGGCAAACTGACTCAATTCAAGCTCAAACAGGCGCTTATTTTATCAGACGTAAGACCGTCGCAAAAGGCAAAAATCCAATTTTGCCCACAAACATCCAACGAAGGTCCTTAGATGGCAAATACGAGTTTTCCCAACTACAATGCAACCTAGTGGGACCCACTACCCAAAAAAATAAACTTGGCATTGTGAAATGAGACGGTTTCTCGCCTCACTCACGTTTTTCAAGCATAGGGAGCAGGAACGGGGACCAAAATGCAAACTAAAAGCACCCCTATACTCCTAAACAGGTTTCTAAGCTAGTGCAAGCATCAATTTCACTCGAAATGGGCTCAATCAAAAACGCCCAATTCGATTTCTTAGGGCAAGATTCGCCCTAATTCAATTAAGCTAAGGATCAACTGTTTTAAATGGATTCAAGAGGAAATACTTACCTTGAGATGACATTTGTTGACGATGGCACAAGTGAAAGCAAGCTAGAAGGTCCTTCAATGGCGATTTCGCGGGATTTTTGAAGTTGAAGATGAATAATGTATCATCTGCAGCTCAACCTCGCGTCTTTTAACAGAAAAAGGGAAGTCGGCTTCCATCGCCAGATGGCTCGCGCCTAAACCAGGCCTCCCCTTTGCTTTTCAGCGGAGTTTGGGCTTTAGCCCTATTTCCCATAACAAACTTCAAAGTTTTCGTTGACGATATTGAATCTCGTCATTTCCTCAAAAGCAAACAAAACAAAATAGTGAAAATTTAAATTCGCTATTTTCAAAAATTTCAAGGAAACGGCGATCAAAACCGCCAACTTCAAAAATAATGGTGAAATCAAATTCGCTATTTTCCTTCAATTTCAAAATAATGACGAAAATTCAAAATCGCTATTTCCTTAAAATCCGAACGACGGCGATTAAAACCGTCAATTTCAAAAATAATAGCGAAAATTCAAAAATCGCTACTTCTCCAAATTTCAAGCAACGGCAGCACATAAACCGTCACTTCAATCAATAGTGAAGATTCCGAATTCACTATGTCCATCACATGTCAACGATGGCACATAAACCGTCAATTCAATCAATAGTGAAGATTCCAAATTCACTATTTCCATCACATGTCAACGGCGGCACATAAACCGTCACTTCAATCAATAGTGAAGATTCCAAATTCACTATGTCCATCAAATGTCAGCGGCGGCACATAAACCGTCACTTCAAGCGCAATAGCAAACACAAATTTGCTATTTTCCTTCAAAATTAAGACAAACGGCGATCAAAACCGCCACTGCAAATTCAAGCCAACGAATGATGAAGATTCCAAATTCACTATTCCTTCAAACACCAGCAGGAGGCTTCCTCGCGGAACCCACTCATTCCAAAAATGGTGATAGTGAGAATCTGTTCTCACCACTTCCCCGGCGACATCACGAGTTCGCTACTTTCAAAACAAGCCCATTCGACGCGGCTATTCCCATGGTCCATTAACCGACCGTATCATTTGGCTGGCGAGCCTTTGTCCGCGACCATTCAAGGACACATCCCGAAGATGCCTCGGGTACATTTCCTTACCGTTGGCTGGCGAGCCTTTGTCCACGACCATTCAAGGACACATCCCGAAGATGCCTCGGGTACATTTCCTTACCACTAGCTGGCGAGCCTTTGTCCGCGACCATTCAAGGACAGATCCCGAAGATACCTCGGGTACATTTCCTTATCATTCGGCTGGCTAGCCTTCGTCCGCACCCATTCAAGGACACATCCCGAAGATGCCTCGGGGTACATTTCCTTACCATTGGCTGGCGAGCCTTTATCCGCGACCATTCAAGGACACATCCCAAAAATGCCTCGGGTACATTTCCTTACCACTGGCTGGCGACCTTTTGTCCGCACCCATTCAAGGACAGATCCCGAAGATGCCTCGGGTACATTTCCTTATCATTCGGCTGGCTAGCCTTTGTCCGCACCCATTCAAGGACACATCCCGAAGATGCCTCGGGTACATTTCCTTACCATTGGCTGGCGAGCCTTTATCCGCGACCATTCAAGGACACATCCCAAAAATGCCTCGGGTACATTTCCTTACCACTGGCTGGCGACCCTTTGTCCGCACCCATTCAAGGACAGATCCCGAAGATGCCTCGGGTACATTTCCTTATCATTCGGCTGGCGAGCCTTTGTCCGCAACCTTTCAAGGACACATCCCGAAGATGCCTCGGGTACATTTCCTTACCATCGGCTGGTGAGCCTTTGTCCGCAACCTTGCAAGGACATATCCGAAGATGACTCAGGTATGACTCCTTCTTATGGCTGGCGAGCCGTTGTACGTAGTCTAACAGACTTTAAACGACCCGCACGGACAGTCGACAGACTCTAAACTGTTCCCGACGACAGGTCCGTGACTCGTACCCTCGAGTCGCCTTGGCGTCGCCCTTCCCGGCAGCAGGTCCTTGGCCCGAATCCTTTCGAGCCGCCTCGACGTCGCTTGGGTCTTAAGGTTGTAATCTTCGATTGACACAGGGCTCTACTTTGACTTTCGCCCCTGTCCAAGCCTCGGTCAAAGTGGGGGCTCAGAGATACCCTAGATATCTGCTTTGAGACTCCAACAAACACCCGATGATTATCGGACTACAACATGTTTTCGAATCGCGGCGTTTGATCGACAGTTTGTGTACGACTTTACGTCGGAAAACTTAAAACGATTTAGAAAATAAAACATTTCAAAACATTTCAAAAATACCTAGAGTGTTTAATGCACGACGACGGGGTCGCAATGACACTAACTAGAGTCAAAACCGACACCAGACTAAAAACCGTCTCAAAAATTCAAATCCTGACTCCAACAACGAGTCAAACCGAGTCAACCACAAAAAACAAACATTTCAAACCTTCTATGCTAAGATTTTCCGGATTTATGAATGGTCAAGTACCAAACATATGACTACAAATCCTAGGATAGAACAAATCATGATTGCGTTTGTTGTGAAAGCGACAACACAGCTCGAAGACCCGCGACGTGGCTCACGCCTCTTTGAGCAGCCTAGGTGTCCACGTTGCTCAAAACTCACACAACCACTCATTCTCCTATAAATACCCCTTAAATGCCACCCATTTGAGAGTTACGCGAGTGTCCGCCCCCTCTTTTCTCCCTTAAAATTCTCGATTCGACTTCTAAAGTCACAATCCGACGCGTATTTACGACCTACCGATCGTAAACACGAGCCTTACACATTGTTTGGTACCGTCATCGTGCATTAAACCACTTGACCGACCAATTCGACCACTACACCATCACTAAACTTTTAAAACACTCTTTTACTTAACAAAACGGTTTTAAACCGAGTTTTTTCCGATCAAACGAGTTGTTACACTTACGTCGGTCACTCGCCATAACCAAACATGTAAATATGAGGGTGTAAAAATCCTCTTTTATTATGTTTTCATTTGTTTCATGACTCTAACATGCTAAAACATGCATAATATGAACCAAAACATGGAATAAACGAGCCAAAACTGATTTTTGGTCTGAGGTAGAAGCCCCTTAGGTCACCAACTGGCTCGCGTCTAAATGGGGTATTCAGACCAGAAATCAACCGTGTTTGTTCTCGTCATTTCCTTAATCCATTTTTCATATTTTTAATCAGTTTTTACCATTTCAAGTATTTTCGAAACCTTTTTGTTTCATTTCACATGTTTTAACCATGAAGCATTTTTCATCCTTGGTTCTTCATACCATGACGGTTAAATCCGTGTTTTGGTGATAATATTTTGTTAATGACATTTAGAAGGTATTTTAAAGCCTTTTATTTCATGTCTTCACATTTTTCAAACAAACATATTAGTCACCAACACAAAGTCATCCTTGGTTCTACATACCATGCCGAATTTTAACCCGGGTACGATGATGAGTATCGACTAATTACATTCAAATGGACTTAAAACAATTAGTCCATAATTATTTTTCAAAACTATTCATGTCAAGTTTGTCAAATCGAACCCGACACCGAATATTATCAAATAATGATGATTATTCGAGTCTAGTTCTTCAAATCAACAAATGCGGTCTAAACGACCCTTTCAAATCAAACCGGGTTCAAATACCTATTTTTAACACGTTTTATAACGTTTTCTAAAAGATCAGAACATGGCACATAAACCGTGGGCTAACCCGCGCCTAAACAGGCTCCCCATTTCTCATTTTCAAAACCAGAGGGAGGACCCTTACACCGCCGGCTGGCTCGCGCCTCTTATAAGCCGTCTGGTACAGGGCCTGTTCCCTAACAATATTAGTCTAGGACGATCCCGACTCCGGTGAGCCCGGATATAGGACGGATCAGATGACTATTCGATTATTCAAAACCATATTTGCAAAATGCCTTACTAAGACAAATGGATCATGTTATGCACTCTAAACCTAATACGGTAAATGGATGTTTAATTTCCGTCTTGCATGCAAATCAACCATTAATCCAACTCGACATCTTATACTTGATACTTGGATTAAATCAACCGACTTAGAAAGCTCTCACATGTTGGGTTTAAATCATTGGATGCGCATTCATGCAATTAAACCGTTTTATCAACTTTTGCATTCAACCAACCAAGATCGATCAGTAGAGGCCGCTAAACGCGGGTGGGATTGGGTGCCTGATTAAAGGGCTTCCCAATACGTACCTTCACCTCTTACTCAGAAACTTTGGATAGTGGACGACCTTATCCAGGGCGTACGAGAGTCATTCTAGAGATAGGATGCTAAAGAGGGACGATTTCCTTATCTTTAGTACCTATGTCAAACGCTGCTTTGTGCTTCGATTTGGCCGAGGTATAAAGTGGAATTCGAACGGGTTCCAGGCATCCCACAAATGCTTGGTGGCGACTCCGAACATCTCTAATCGTTTCGAGACCCTTACCGAGACGAAACCGACCGATCTAAAACGATCCGGTCGAAAGCACCTTTACGCCGCCGAGCGTGGCTTTCAAAAAAGACCGCTGCCATTGTCCACAGATCGACTGGGCATACGCAGGTGGGCCATGTCCACAATAGGCTTTTTATGATCGTCCTAATCTTTTTGCAGCTGCTCGGTCTTAATGAATTTTTCAGAGCAACGTTTACTGAAGGACTTGTTTTGTTTGCCCCCTACTTTTCTTGGACTTTTTGTCTTTTGTTTTGGGGAGTGCCTGTGAATTTCTTGATGGGAGATTTTCCTTTATGTACTAGTTTTATGTTGGAGCAAATGTTTTTGGAGAAGATTCTTTGTAAAGAGTCTTCCTGCCTTCCTTTGTATCACCTTTTGTAATATGTTTATTCATGGGGGTTTTGCTCCTTGTTTTCGATTTTTTTCGCAAACTCTATTTGTCTAGAACTGGTAGAGTGTTTTTCCCAGATTTCTGGTTAATTATGCTCTTTTTCATTCTTACTGGTTATTCTGGCCTCAGATGGGTCTTAACCGGTTTTTGGCTAAAGGTCATGGTCAAACTTGTTTAATTAGCAAGTTCATTGGTCTCTGTTGTGTCTTTTCGTTATCTACAGTCGACTACTTTTGCTCTGACTTAAGTCATCTCTATAAATCAAAAGCATTGCCTTTTATTTCGACCGCCTTCAAACACGCTAAATTTGTTTGCCTATTTGTCACGCTGGTGAAGCTATTTCGTTTCACCTTTTATTCCATTCCAAATGAATATTGCCTTTTGGAATGTAAGGGGTACTAAAATAAAAAAATTTGCCGAGGAGCTCAAATTCTTTAGCTCCTCCAATGGTATTAAAATCTTCGCTATTTGTGATACAAAATCAACCTCTAAACCCGAACCTTTAACGATAGCTAGTTTTGGGTTTAATAATTGCGACTTTATTCCCAGTTTTGAATTATCTGGTGGTATCTGGTTATTTTGGAAAGAGTCTATTTCCATGAATTTTTCGCTAAATGTCATTTTTAAATCGAGTAGATTCATTGCTTGTGAAGTGTGTGACTTAAAGAATAATATGGTTTTTTGCCTTATTTTTGTTTATGCTCCACCTCAACCGATTAAAAAGGCGGACTTTTGGAGTGAGTTGGAGAATTTTGTCCTAAACCTCGATTTGCCTTTCTTATTACTAGAAGATCTCAACGAGATTAAAAGCCTTAGTGAAAAAGAGGGTTGTGTAAAAGTTACCAACGCCCGTTGTATGAGACTAAATAATTTTTTAAACAATACAAATTGATCTCCCTTTCTCCGGGAACTTTTTTACTTTGAGAAAAAAGAAAAATGGCTCTGAAAATGTGTTTGAAATTCTAGATAGAGCCGTAGCTTCTCCTAATTGGATTAATAGTTATCCAAACTTTCAATTTGTGCACCATGCTTTCACTAGCTCCGACCATTGTCCTATCTCCGTAAAGCTACATGAGCACGTTTATAGGAAAGCCCCTCATTTTCGCTTTAAACTCATGTGGACCCTTCGAAATGATTTTACTAAGATGGTTAAAAGTTGTTGGCAATACCAATTTCGTGGATCTTATATGTTCTGCCTCTCCAAAAAATGCAAACTACTAAAGCAAAAAGCTAAAAAATGGAATCAGTCTACCTTTGGAAATATTTTTAGACAACTTGTTATTGCTGAAAAAAGTTAGAGAGTATTCAAAACCAGCTTGGTTCATCCCATATTACGGTTTTAGAAGTAGCGCAGTTGAAATGCCTGAAAAAACGTGATGCCCTACTTGACTATAAACGCATTTATTGGCAACAGAAAACCCGTATAGATAAAGCTAAGTTTGGAGATAATAATACCAAGTATTTTCAAAACCATGCCACTATTAGACGTAGTAGGAATGGAATTAAGCAGTTCATAAATAGAAACGGTGCTTGTATTACTGACCGAGAACTCATTAAACAAGAAATATCTGACGAATTTAAATTTAGATTCACCAAAAATCAACTTTATCATTTCGACAAAAATGAAGACTTTAAGTCGATTAGTGGATTAATTACAGACGAAGATAACGATTTTCTTACAAGTAATGTTAGTATGGAAGAGGTTAAACAAACTGTATTTAATTTAGCCGCAAATAAATGTCCAAGTCCTGATGGTTTCCCTATAGAGTTCTTTCAAAAATATTGGGATATTGTAGGAAATTCTGTAACTAAAGCAGTTCTAGCTTTTTTCCATTCAAGTAAATTATTAAAAGAAATAAATCATACTTTCATAGCATTAATTCCTAAAATTGATAATCCTCAAACAGCAAATCATTTCCGCCCTATTAGTCTTTGCTCAACAATCTATAAAATTATTTCGAAAATTTTGGCCACTCGTCTTCGTAGTGTCTTGCATAAGATTATCCACCCTTTTCAAGGTGCTTTTACACCTAATCGTTTTATTCAAGATAATATCCTTCTTGCCCACGAAATTTTCAACTCTTTTAAGCGTAAAAAAGGTAAAGGTGGTTGGATTGCTATTAAACTTGATATGGAGAAAGCCTATGACCGACTAGAATGGAAATTTATTGAGGAAACTTTTAGACAAATGGGTTTCAATGATATTTGGATTTCATGGATCATGGAATGTATAAAAACTGTCTCGTTCTCGCTGTTAGTAAATGGAACACCGGGTGTCGTTTTTACAGCCACTCGAGGCATTAGACAGGGAGACCCACTCTCGCCGTATATATTCATTATGTGCGCCGAAATTTTAGCAAGATCTCTACAAAAAAAATAGTGATCTTAGTTCTAGTGATATTGGTATTAGAATTGGATCTGGGGTGGAGAAAATCCCTTTTCTCACTTTTGCGGATGATACTATTATTTTCGCTAAAGCCTCAAATCAAAGTTGTAGAACCATTAAATCTATTTTAGATAAATTCTGCACGATATCAGGACAATTTATCAATTTTGACAAATCCACCTTTCAATGTACTAGAAATATTGACCGGCATTTTCGAGAATCCTTTAGAGGTATTCTCCGTATGAACGAGGAAGCTCACCTAGGTAAGTACTTAGGATGTCCTATCATTGATAGTAGAGTTACTAAAAATACCTTCGACAGTATTATTCATTCTTCTCATAATCAATTATCAAAATGGAAAGCGAATTCTTTATCACAAGCAGGTAGACTTGTTCTGATTAATGCAAATTTAGCCTCAAAAGGAACTTTTCAAATGCAAAGCTTCCTTCTTCCCTCGTCAATCCATAAAAGATTGGATAAGATTAATAGAGATTTTCTCTGGAACAAGAATCCTT
This sequence comes from Silene latifolia, assembly GCF_048544455.1. Taxonomy (NCBI): domain Eukaryota; kingdom Viridiplantae; phylum Streptophyta; class Magnoliopsida; order Caryophyllales; family Caryophyllaceae; genus Silene; species Silene latifolia. The sequence goes on from NC_133538.1 coordinate 235,929,165, forward strand.
CTCAACGATCCCCTAATTTGATTGGTTGGCAAAAAGTCTGTTTACCGAAATCTTTGGGTGGACTAGGAATAAAAACGTCTGAAGCAGCTAACAAAGCTCTCCAAATGAAACTAGTATGGAAAATTCTTATGGATAAGGAAAATATATGGGTCAAAGTGATAACTAAAAAATACTTGAGAAATTGTTCACTTTTTGACCATAAGCCAAACTCACTATCCTCTTGGTAATGGCGTAAGCTTATGAGTCTTCGATATCTCTTTAGAAAAGGACTAAGATGCCAGTTAGGTAATGGTAGTAACATTAAGGTTTGGTCTGATAATTGGGTTTTTCACACCCACTTACAAGCAGTATGGTTGATGATGATAGTAACCGTGATCTTAATCTTTTGGTTAAAGATTTCATAACCTCAGACAAGCAATGTGATGTTTGTAAATTATCCATTTTAGTGAATAATGATATTGTTAATCAGATTACTAACATTCCAGTGCCACATAATGATATTCCAGATACCCTCATTTGGGGGTTGTCCGTAGATGGAAATTTCTCTACCAAAACAGCAACTTGGTTAGCGCAAGGTTTGTTCGATCAAGCTCTTGACAAATGTGAATTTCAGTGGATTTGGAAATTGAATATTCCTCCTAAATTGAAATTTTTTCTTTGGAAAGCCTGTGGTGACGGCCTTCCAACAAAAAGTAGACTTCTCAAAAGTCATATTGATGTCCCACCTCATTGTGTTCTGTGCAACAATCCTATTGAAAACAAAGATCATTTCTTTTACGAATGTCCCTTGATTGGGTCTGTCATCCAAGACCTGAACATTATTAGTTTCAACGAGTTTTTGTCAAATTATGATACTATTACAAGTCAAAGTTTTCTAACGAAACTTAATTATCTCAAGGATTTAATTCCAAAAGATGACTTTATAAAGATTATTTTAATTTGGTGGAATGTATGGTTCCATAGAAATGATATTATCTTTAATAATGTTAATTTAAGTATCAGCAAACTTATTACTTTATGTAATAATAGCACTAACACATGGAATGTGACTAGATTTAAGGATCTCAACAATCCTGAAGTAGAAGAGTCAGCTAGAAACAATTCTAGTAAGGAAGAGATTTGGTGGGAAAAACCTACAAACGGTTTCTTAAAGCTAAATTTTGACAGATCGAGAATAGAAGGTAATAAAGCTGCTTTAGGATATTCTATAAGAGATCACAATGGTAAAGTCGTTTTGTTGGGAGCAAAAAAGTGCGGATCCAATAGTATCCTTGTTGCGGAAGCACTTGCTTTAAAAGAAGGTATTTTAGCAGCTAAATACTTAGGAATTTTAAAGTTAATTGTGGAGGGTGATAACTTATGTGTTATTAACTCGATTCGAGGTACTTGGCAAATTCCGTGGGAAATTTCTAGTATTATCAAGGATGTGAAATTAGACCTTCATTTTTTCGATGAAGTGATAATTAAACATTGTTTTCGTGAAGCCAACAAGGTTGCTGACTTCATGGCTTATGTTGGACATTCATGTCCAACTCTTTCGAGGTGGTTTCATAGCCGGTGACTTCAACTTACCTCCCTCATTCAAAAGGATGAGATAGGTTGGTCATATCCTAGAGGATCAACCTAGTTTTCTTACCTAATCAAACAAAAAAAAAAAACATAACATTTTCCATAATCACGTTTTCCACGATTCTCCCAAATTAATTTATAATTTCTGGAAACTGAAACTCTTGCTCAGAACTAATTAGTATAATTTCTGAAAATTTAGTTTTGATTAAACCGACGCTATTAGTATCATTAATACCCATCAAAATGCAATTAATTTGATTATAGAGGCCAAAATTGTGTCAAAATCAATTGAAAAATCTGGAGAATTGGTTGAGAATCGTAGTACAGTACACTAATTTATGAGAAACTGGTTTGCAAAGAAATTATTCTTGCGCCACTACGATGTTTGACGAAGTCGGGGACGATCGTGAACCTGAAACGAACTTGCCACGGTGCTTCAGTGTGCCACAAACGATGGGGCCATGGTGGTCTCGTCTTGGTTGAGCGAACACCGCACACCTCTGAAATGATGACAATGGCGACGACCGCCATGGCTGCTACTACAACGACGACAGAAGGCTAACGAACATGGCAAATAATTACCGGCCTAACCCGAGGTATAGGTCGAGGTATCACTCGCAAGTCACCGCGTCGTTGGTTTCGGTGGCTCTCAAGATAAGCTCAGACTCCCTTCGTTCCGCTCAATCATTCATCTTCTTCGTCTGATTGTCCTTACATTCTTGTCAAGGAAAAACTAATTAAGTGCATCATACTTTGCTGAAATTCTGGAAATTGGCAGAGAGACAGATTAAAGAGCTAGAACAATTTGGGGATTTAGAGCATCTACAATGGTAAGCTAGTTGCCACTAGCTTACCTTTGCCACATCATTTTCTTAAGCTACAACTATTTTATGCTAGAATTTACTCCAATGGTTTAGCCAACTTATTATTAGCTTAATTGGACCCACTTAATATACTTCTCTATTTATTTATTCAATTTCCAAATTTCCAAAAAAAAATTAAAACTTTATTAATATAATCACTATTTTCCTATTGGTTAAATTACACTTGTGGGTCCATTTAAGCAAGTAGCTACATGAAGCTACTAGCTTAAATTTTTTTGGGCAAAGCTAGTTTAGATGGCCAACTCCAATGGTTGAGCTACTAGCTTGCAATTTTATGAAATTGCAAGCAAGTCCCTAAGCCAAACCATTGGAGATGCTCTTACCCCCCCAATCCATCTAATTCCTTACCCCCACCCCCCCAAGGTATAAGATTTCATTATCCTTGTTACCCTTCAACCACCTTATTTACCTACCACCCACTTGCAACTCCCACCACACCAGTCACCATCAAGACGCCATCACCACCACCACCACCACAAAAACCACCACCACAGCCACCCCACATAAACCACCACCGCCATAACCACCATGATGGCACCACTGCCACAACCACCATGATGCCACCACCACCACAGCCACCCCACTGCCGCCACCATGACGCCATCGCCATCACCATCACCACCACCAAAACCACCCCACATAAATCACCACTATAATGCCACAACCACCATGACGCCACCATCACTATCACCACCACCACCACAGCCAATCTACTGCCACCACCACCATCACCACCACCACAACCACCCCACCTAAACCAACACCCGGACACCAAAACAAACCACAACCCACCACACTTCATTTTCTTGATGTAACCTGTTGAGTTTATGTATTCAAGTACCTAAGAGGGGGAGGGGGTGAATTAGGTACTATTTAAAAATTTTAACTTCAACTTTATTGACTTAAAGTGAGTTGTAGGATGAAAAGAGATAGAAGAATAATTCGAATAATATTGAGAGATTAAACGAGTATTAAAATGGACGTTTGCTTTAGTATGAAGGTAACAATTGTTCTGATTGTAGCTATTTGTCTCAGTTTATGAAGTACAGACTGCAGACCAAATGTGACAGTATGTGAAACTGTTACTTCAAGAGTTAAGCAAAAGAAATACAAACGTAATAAAGAGCAGCGGAATAAAACGCATAAAATCAAACACGAGATTTTTGAATTGGTTCGGCAAGAACTCAAGTGCCTACGTCCAATCTACTTTTTATTGATTAATTTTAGTGATCTACTCCGACTACTAAAAAACCCGCACAATAAAAAGACCAACAACCTACTCCGGTTGTGACACAAGTTCAAGAACTACTCCGTCCTAGAATAAGGTAACTCGCAACCTACTCCGGTTGCCAAAGAGTCAAAGGACTACTCCGTCCTAGAACTCAACAACTCACAACCTACTCCGGTTGCCACAAGAGTTAAAGGACTACTCCGTCCTAGAACTCAAAACTCTAACTTAGAACGTTTACAAGGATCAAGTTTCCACGGACTGATTCTTTAACAAGAATTGATATGGACAACTTACAAGATCAAACGGTTCATAAGGGAGAGAGTTTAATACTTAAAGCAACAGTCACTGTGATTGTAACACTTGAGGACTTTGAAAGCTTTGCAAAATATCAAAAGGATTTGAAAAACTTGAAAACAATTTTGCAAACTCTACACTCTAACTAGAATGTTTTCAAACCAAGTTTCCTTAGACTGATTCTTAAAAAGAATTGAGAAGGACAACTTATTGGTACAAACGATTTCTAGATGTGAGGGTAGAACACTGTGAAGTAACAAAGATTTCGATCATCACATTGAAGACTTAGAAGATTTTTTGCAAAGAAAATTTCGTGTTCTTTAAAAACTAATTTTGCAAAAATACTTTGATTTCTCTGAAAAGTCTTGCTTTCAAAGTGAAGAGAAGGGTTCCTTTTATATAGGAGGCACACAAGAGGAGGTAAGCTAGGGTGTGTGAGTCAAAGGTCTTCACATGTGATGAAGACCAACACTTCCCCAAACTTGCACAAAAGAAGGCACTTTTATTGAGAGGTAAAAGAAGAAAATAAGGTTTGTAATTATCCAAAAAAAGCCTTTGATTTTTCAGAAAATAAAGAGGGGAAAACAAGTCACAAGATGACAAGATTTCACAAAAATGGCATAAAGCAAACTTTGTTTTATAAAAGACCAAGGAGACAAATTGGCACAAAGAGGAAACAATTTGAATTGATAATTAGCTAAACCTTTTCCTTTTTCTAGAAACCCAAATCTTTAGAGAAGAAATCTGAAAGTTGTTATTTAAATCTAATCCATTTAGAAAGGATAAAAAGGATTTTCGAAAGGAAATTGAATTTCAAGTGTTACGGACCATAGTGACAGTCCAGGCTATTGTTACTTCTAAGGGTAACAGTAGTCGTGACTGTTGTTATTGCTTTTAAATATTCTACTCCCTAACTTGTACATTAGATGACACAATTGACTCTAAATCTTGGGTAGCAAATTATCAACCATTCTTGACTTTGATATTGATTAATTCTTGATTTAGGATGGTGCATTATTCCTGAAATGGTACACTTAGAACACGGTTAAATTAGGCATGTCATCATCAACAAATAGGTCCTAACAAATTCCCCCTTTGATGATGACAAGCCCCATAAAATTAATGTTCCCATTGAGTTCCCCCTTAAGTGGTCATTCCAAGATAAATCATGAGGGTAGAAACAAGAGCAATGTAGACTTAAGAAACACACAAATCCTAGAACAAGATTACTAACATATATAGTCGACCACTTAGCAAGAGTTTAATCAATAACCAAGTAGAAAGAACATGAATTTTCCCTTTTCCCCCTCTTGACATCATCAAGAGGTAAGAGGCTACCCCGGACACAGAATAATCATGCATGAGATCACTTGAAAGACAACCATGGTTGCATCATAATAACATGGTCAACACAAAGAAAAGGTTTAAACATGAGTTCAAACACAAAGTTCAACAAGGCTAAACCATAGTTTAATGAGTACACCACCGAATGATAATGAGAGAGGGATAAGAGGTGTAAGGTAAAAGACAAGTTTGATTATGGGAAAATTTAGGGTGCAGAAGTTTGGTCATCTTTGTTGAGGATAATGAAAAGGATTTCAAAATGGTTGAGGTTTGACAATGAAGGTCTGAGTCACAATCATCTCTACTGTTGCATTGGACTTTGTATACTGAAACCACCAAGGTATGCACCAAATAAGTTCTCATCAATGTGATGAAGGAACATCAACTTTTTATATTTTCCTTAGCACACAACCTGTGATGAGGGAACATCAAATTCTTATATGTTGCTCTTGTTTCATGAAAATTCTTACCAAATTTGATTTTGACCTTTGAGCATAGCAACAGTGGCATACACTGTGACTTCCTTTCAATTTCTTCCAATTTTTTTTTTTTCAAGACCGTCGCATTTTTCAATTTCATATATCTCGTTTCCCAATAATCACTTTGACATTTCGCATATTGCCTTCCCATTTTTTTTTCATTCTCCGTTTTTCTAACCAACTTCAATTTTCAATTTCATCTATCTCCGTTTTTCTAACCAACTTCCCAATCATCTCTTGATGCATATGTGAACATGTAGTTGTTTGGTTCTTTGTTTCACATAGAACTTTGCAACATAAGTGAATTGAATGTGAAGGGGTGAGGTCTTTGGGTATTGAAAATGAATGATTTTGAGCAATTTAAAGAGTATAAGAGACATTTATTTGAAGGTGGTTGAAAGGGTTAGTATTCAGATTGATTTGAGAGGGGAGGTCTCCTCATTCAATAGGGTATGTACCATTAAACACAAGACTAGACATGCGGTTGAGTGATTATTAAGCACACACACGGTTTATCGATTATGGACATAACATGGAATGAATAGACTAGAATAAAAGATAGCAAACCCGTTCTAGTCAATCATATGAGGGATTAGTTAAATTCACACAAAGACTACATGCAATTAATTAAACCAATTTGTAACCTAAGGTTTTCAAATTTTTCTCACGCAAGTGGTTTAGTAAATATGTCGGCAATTTGATTTTCGGTTTTGCAAAAAATAAGTTTAATATGCCCTTTTTCTACGTGATCACGAATAAAATGGTGACGAATCTCAATATGCTTAGTCTTAGAATGTTGAATCGGATTTTTGGAAATATTTATTGCACTCTTATTATCACACATGATGGGAACGGAGTCGTAAATAATTCCAAAGTCAAGAAGTTGTTGTCTGACCCAAAGAAGTTGAGAACAACAATGTGCGGCACTATCATACTCACTTTCGGCCGTTGAAAGAGCCACCGTATTTTGTTTCTTTGAGCCCCATGAAATGAGACACGGACCCAAGAATGTTGCAATACCGGATTTACTCTTTCGATCTACCTTGCAACCCGCATAATCCGCATTGGAAAAACTTATAAGGTCAAATGGACAATGTAAGGGGTACCACAAGTAGAGATCTTGTGTTCCAATCAAATACCGAAGAATTCGTTTAATGGCTTTGAAGTGAGATTCTTTCGGATTTGCTTGGAACCTAACACATAAAAAAACACTAAAGAGAATGTCGGGACGACTTGCGGTCAAGTAAAGAAGTGAGCCTATCATACTTGTATACACCTTTTCACTAACATTCTTACCGAGTTCATCTTTGTCCATTTTAGACCCGGCTACCATAGGTGTATCATGAAACTTACCATTAGTCATCCCAAATTTCTTAAGCATTTCCTTAATGTACTTTTGTTGATGGATCATGATTTCATCCTTTGATTGCTCGATTTGGAGCCCAAGGAAAAATCCTAGCTCACCCATCATGCTCATTTCAAACTCCGATTTCATTAGTTCCAAAAAATACAAGTAAAGGAGTTCATTTGTTGCACCAAATATAATGTCATCAACATATACTTGTACAACCAACAGCTCAGCTGTCTGTGACTTCAAGAAGAATGTTTTGTCAACGGAGCCTCTTTTAAAACCATTTTCAATAAGAAATTTAGACAATCTATCATACCAACACCTAGGTGCTTGTATTAGACCATAAAGAGCTTTGTCTAATTTGAAAATATGGTTAGGCAAATCATTGTCTTTAAAGCCCGGAGGTTGCTCCACAAAGACATCCTCTTCCAAATATCCATTTAAGAAAGCGGTTTTGACATCTATTTGGAAAAGTTTAATCCTTTTGTGAGCCGCAAAAGCTATAAGGCTTATTACGAAAGACCCATCTAGTACCAATGACGGTACGATTAGATGGTGTAGGGACTAAGTGCCATACCTCATTCCTCTTGAATTGATTGAGTTCTTCTTGCATAGCTATTAACCAGTCAGCATCAGTCAAGGCGACTGCTACATTGGCTGGTTCAACTTGAGAAAGAAAAGCATTGTGGACACAATACTCATCAAGATGGGCAAGATTGTTGAGGGAGGATCTTGTTTGAATTCCAGAATTAAGATCACTTGTGAGATTTGAGAGTGGATGAGAGTTTTGATGTTTCCACTTCTTTGGAACAATGGTTTATTGTTCCCCCTCGAAGATGTGATCTCGATGGATTGTTTCCTCCCCGACTAGAGTGGTCATCCTCAACACTATCCCGAGTTGCTTCATTTACGGAAGTGGAGGCAACGATCGTTGGGTCATTTGCATTCTCGAGAAGAAACAATGGCGAGAGTTACCACGTGTTCCCCCTGGATTGTTGCTTTCATTTGGATGCAAATGTCCCCCGAGGTTGTTGACATTGGCGGTAATGTCAAATGCATGCATTGCGGGCGTCATTGTTTGGAGCTTCCTCATCCGCAAACACAAAGTCTTTTCTCACAAGACCAATCTCAAATTCATCCTCATCATCTTCATCCTTATTTTGTATCTGTCCAAGAATGGTAGATTCATCAAATATGACATGTACATTTTTTGGATTTAAAGGAGCTTCTAACATGTTTGCATCTAGCACATTCATCACATAACTTATCAAATTCAAACTTCATGTTAGGAAAACCTTCAACTAGGTCAAGTCTTCTAAGGGTATTAGGAGTTTTAGCACTAACATGTCCAAATTATTTGTGCCACAACCAAGAGTCATTTTTTCATTACACTTATGCAAGACATAGTATGACCGAATAGCATGTTCAAATCGGTTAAGTAAACATCTTTGACACGTCTACCTTCAAGAATCAACTCATGGGTTGTAGTATCAACAATACGACACAAATTAGCACTAATTTCAACAATATTACCCTTATCGCAAAGTTGAGAAATACTAAGGATATTATGCTTCAAACCTTTGACAAGCCGCACGTTGTCGACACAAAGTAACGATGACTTACCAACCTTTCCAATGCCTATTACTTCACCTTTTTGTTGTCACCAAACGTTACCGTGCCACCATCATAAGCTTTAAGTGAGAGGAATTGGCTTCTATCACTCGTCATGTGACGAGAGCATCCACTATCCAAGTACCAATTGTGGCCGCCTCTCACCAAGCCCTACACAAGATTAGACTTTGAGTTTAGGAATCCAAACAAACTTGGGTCCCCTTTTATGATCAACATATCTCACAATGTCTTTCCTAATCCACATTTGCTTTATAACTTTAATGTTCTTGTTAATGTCATTATGTCTTTTCTTGCAAGCATTAAAGACATGACCATTCTTACCACAATAGTTGCAAATAATTTATTCGGGAAGACCAACATATTTCCTTCTCCCAAAATTGGGTTTAGGCTTCTGGATGTAACAGTCGGACTAACTGTTCCATTTAAAACCTAGACCGGTAACCTTATCACATCTTTTGGGCTGTTTTGTTGGAAAGTTTAAAATATTTTGTCCGCCTTCACAATTCTTTGAAACATTCTTAGCCTCAACAAGTTCCTTCACTTTGAAAGTGAGATACTTGTTTCTTTCTTTAGAGCTTTCAAGCTCCCTTTTCATTATGTCATACTCGGATTTAAGCTCTATGAAAGTTTCAGATTTTTGTTGAACATTAAGCTTAAGACTCGAGATGCATTTATCTAGGTGAATGATTTTAGAACTAGATGAACTACATTCGGGAAAATCATGTTGAAATTTGACAAATTTTTCGTGAAGCATTCTAATTTCCCTTTTGTAGGCATCTATGTTAACCTTAAGACATTCATTCTCCTTAGATAATTTAGTGACAAGTTCATTTGAGACTTCATTGTTACTGTCAGTTGTGATCCGAGACACTCATTACTTTAGGTTCTTCTACCTCATCAACTAGGTCATTAATGACGCCTTTGAAAACAGATTTTTCTTTTAAAAGTTCATCATTCTTTTCAACTTCTATAGACAATCTTTTTTCCACTATGAAGTCATGAGTGTGAGCATTGAGTTTCGACACAAGATATCCAATTCTTTCTTTAGAATCCTCATACTTAGATGTCATTTTATCAAGACGTTTGTTTAGATCAACGAATTCTTCGGATCTTTCGTGAGCATTAGACTTAGAAGTGTTACATTCGGGCATACCCTTTTTGAAAAAGGCAAGCTTTTCATGAAGAACTCCTATTTCTTTCTTGTGATCACATAATTCAATTTTAAGACACTCGTTTTCATCGACAAAATGTTTGACATGTTCATTTGACTTAGCTAGATCTTTGTTGGAAGCAACAGTCTCAGATACTGTTTCTCTTAAGTCAATTATCTCAACCACTAGGTCATCCAATTCGTCTTTGAGAGCATCTTTGTCCTTCAAAAGATCATCACGTTCCTTTGTTAGCAAGGAAACTTGCATCACCAAGGTGGTGTTGACATTTTCAAGGTCAGAGACATCCGTGGGGAACATCTTAAGACACTCAAGTTCTTTAGTCAATTGTTTGTTCAATTTGTTGACTCTTTTTACTTCATCATAAGCCTCAGAGGTGACAATGACACTGTCTGTTGCTTTCAGTTCATTTTTAAGGTTAAAGTTTTCTTGAGCAATTTCTTCAATTTCGTCTTGCATGATATCAAGCTTATCATTTTGTGAACGACACTTATCAAAGAGTTTGTCAAGAAGCTTACATACCTTTTCTTTGGAGTTAGATCTAACCTTGGCTTTAGGATGCTTTACCTCATTGTCGGAGTCCGAGTCGGAATCATCGGGGTGAGCCATGAGACATCTAAGATGACTTGTAAGACACATTTTAGACTCTAGTTGGTCCTCGATGAGTTCCTCATCTTCCTCGGAGTCGGACATTCCCCAAATCACGGTCATGACTCTATACTTGTAGTCCCTTTTAATTTTATCTCGTTTTTCCTTTGATTTGATTTCATCCCACTTGGGACATTCTTTAACTTGGTGAGTTTTATCACCACACTTAAAGCATCCTACGGTGGAACTAGGTCGTTTCCTAGGAAAACGTTTTTTCGAGTAATTATTATTGAACTTTCTATTTTCTTGATCATTGACCAACCCAACTAGATTCCTTGAGAACATAGCAAACTCGTCTTCCTCCTCGTCTTCTCCATCGCTTGGAGAGGACGTGAGAGCGAGACTCCTTCCCTTTGAAGACTCACTAGAATGCTTATCACGATTGAACTCGTGAGCCATTAGTGATCCCATTAGTTCATGAGGAGATAGGGTTGACAAATCTTTGGCTTCCTCTATAGCGGTAACTTTGGGTTGCCACTTAGAGGTTAGACTACGAAGGATTTTCCAAATGATGTCCTCGGACTCGAAATCCCTTCCTAGACTTTTTAGCTCAATAATAATACAAGAAAAACGTGAAGAAAAGCTATTTATGGACTCGTCCTTTGACATTCTAAACATCTCATATTGTTGCATGAGAAGGTCAATACGGTGTTTTCTAACTTGGGAAGTCCCCTCATAAGCAAGTACAAGAGGGTCCCAAATAGATTTTGCCGTAGGACATCCAGAGATTCGACTAACTTTCCCCTCACCAACACAACGTTGAAGAATCGACATTGCTTTGGAGTTCTTTTCGGCAAGTTTAAAGTCGTCTTCATTGTAATTTCTTTCCTCTTTAGTTTTGGTGAAACCGGTTAGCATATCGGTTTCCTCAATAACAAGAGGTCCATTTTGGATGATGTTCCAACATTGATAATCGATACTTTTGATGTAATGTTCCATTTTGAGTTTCCACCATCCAAAATTCGCACCAGTAAAGACCGGGATCTTGGAGTGTTTCTCGGAATCCATTACCCACGAATCAAACTCTAAGGCGATTAGCCTCGATCAAGAGCACGAGGCTCTGATACCAATTGTTGAGTTTATGAATTCAAGTACCTACGAAGGGGAGGGGGTGAATTAGGTATTATTTAAAAAATTTAACTTCAGCTTTATTGACTTAAAGTGAGTTGTAGGATGAAAAGAGATATAAGAATACTTCGAATAATAATGAGAGATTAAATGAGTATTAAAATGGATGTTTGCTTTAGTATGAAGGTAACAATTGTTCTGACTGTAGTTATTTGTCTCAGTTTACGAAGTACAGACTGCAGACCAAATGTGACAGTATGTGGAACTGTTACTTCAAGAGTTACGCAAAAGAAATACAATCGTAATAAAGAGCAGCGGAATAAAACGCATAAAATCAAACACGAGATTTTTGAATTGGTTCGGCAAGAACTTAAGTGCCTACGTCCAATCTACTTTTTATTGATTAATTTTAGTGATCTACTCCGACTACTAAAAAACCCGCACAATAAAAAGACCAACAACCTACTCCGGTTGTGACACAAGTTCAAGAACTACTCCGTCCTAGAATAAGGTAACTCGCAACCTACTCCGGTTGCCAAAGAGTCAAAGGACTACTCCGTCCTAGAACTCAACCACTCACAACCTACTCCGGTTGCCACAAGAGTTAAAGGACTACTCCGTCCTAGAACTCAACACTCTAACTTAGAACGTTTACAAGGATCAAGTTTCCACAGACTGATTCTTTAACAAGAATTGATATGGACAACTTACAAGATCAAACGGTTTATAAGTGAGAGAGTTTAATACTTAAAGCAACAGTCACTGTGATTGTAACACTTGAGGACTTTGAAAGCTTTTCAAAATATCAAAAGGATTTGAAAAGCTTGAAAACAATTTTGCAAACTCTACACTCTAACTAGAATGTTTTCAAACCAAGTTTCCTTAGACTGATTCTTAAAAATAATTGAGAAGGACAACTTATTGATACAAACGATTTCTAGATGAGAGGGTAGAACACTGTGAAGTAACAGTGATTTCGACTGTCACAGTTGAAGACTTAGAAGATTTTTTGCAAAGAAAATTTCGTGTTCTTTAAAAACTAATTTTGCAAAAATACTTTGATTTCTCTGAAAAGTCTTGCTTTCAAAGTGAAGAGAAGGGTTCCTTTTATAGAGGAGGCACACAAGAGGAGGTAAGCTAGGGTTTGTGAGTCAAAGGTCTTCACATGTGATGAAGACCAACACTTCCCCAAACTTGCACAAAAGAAGGTACTTTTATTGAGAGGTAAAAGAAGAAAATAAGGTTTGTAATTATCCAAAAAAAGCCTTTGATTTTTCAGAAAATAAAGAGGGGAAAACAAGTCACAAGATGACAAGATTTCACAAAAATGGCATAAAGCAAACTTTGTTTTATAAAAGACCAAGGAGACAAATTGGCACAAAGAGGAAACAATTTGAATTGATAATTAGCTAAACCTTTTCCTTTTTCTAGAAACCCAAATCTTTAGAGAAAAAATCTGAAAGTTGTTATTTAAATCTAATCCATTTAGAAAGGATAAAAAGGATTTTCGAAAGGAAATTGAATTTCAAGTGTTACGGACCATAGTGACAGTCCAGGCTATTGTTACTTGTAAGGGTAACTTGATGAGTCGTGGATCACATTGTTATTGCTTTTAAATACTCTACTCCCTAACTTGTACATTAGATGACACAATTGACTCTAAATCTTGGGTAGCAAATTATCAACCATTCTTGACTTTAATATTGATTAATTCTTGCTTGAGGAGGGTGCATTATTCCTGAAATGGTACACTTAGAACACGGTTAAATTAGGCATGTCATCATCAGCAAATAGGTCCTAACATAACCAAACAACTAGTTAAGTTTTAGGTAATCCCTTACCTTTCCCCCTCTTATGCTTTCTAATTTCCTTTCCCTTTCCCTTTCTCTAACCAAACATTATTGATTTTCTTTACCTTTTCAATTCCCCTTTCATCACTACGCCAAAATGTCTAAAAAAAGGATTATTGTTAATGTTTTAGCTTATCTTCAACGACCCTTACGTCTTAGACCAGTTTCTTGCTCCATTATCTTTCCTACTACTTCTCAAGTCCTCATCGTCTTCCTTCTTCTTCTTTCATTTTTTTACCCTTCACATTCGACTCTTTTTACACACTCACCATTATCACCACTACCATCCTTCTTACCTCACAATTCATATCGTCACCATAAATCTCATGTTCCATCCCCCAGCGATAAAGAAAAGCACCTGTTGAAAAAAGAGAATAATATGGAGATAGAGATGTGCACAAACGTTATTCTTTTGTTTGGATTTTGTTTTAATGATCATTTTCCTCACATTCACTCTACATTACTCCGCCATCCTTTATCATCATTCGGCATTGTGTTCAACCAACATCCACATACATTATACACTAGTTGGAAAGCCGTGCAATGCACGAGACTTCCATTAGGATTATCTGTAAAAATATATACCTAAGTTGATAAAAAAAAAGTCCAACCATGTTGAATCACTGTTCCAAGACTATTCAACTGGATGTATAATAGCATTGTACATCCATGGTTATTTTAGTCTTTTTCCAAATATTTTTGCAAAAAAAAAAGGTAACGTAATCTAATTTTCAATCCAATCCCTTTTCTCTCTCTAAATGCTTCCATATTTTTCTAACTCCTCTTCATCTTCCTCCATCATCCAGTTAATAAATCATCTTCTTCCTTAAATTAATGTAATTAATTGATGATGCGGAACAAATCATAAGGCGTGACTCGTGAGCATCATCTTGGAGGAATTTTTTTATCCAAAATTACTAATGCATGAAAATAGTTGAAGCTTGTATTATTTTTACATTAACTCGTATTCTTATCTTAATAGCTCGTATTCTTATGTGCTCGTATTTTAAAGCTCGTATTCTTTTTACATTAACTCGTATTCTTATGTGCTCGTATTTTTAAGCTCGTGATCCTTTAAAGCTCGTATTCTTTTTTACTTTAGCTCGTATTCTTATCTTAATAGCTCGTATTCTTATATGCTCGTATTTTTAAGTTCGTGATCTTTTAAACTCGTATTCTTTTTACATTAACTCGTATTCTTATCTTAATAGCTCGTATTCTTATGTGCTCATATTTTTTTAGCTCGTATTCTTTTAATAATAGTTCGTATGATTGGTATAGAAAGTTACCTCAAAGTATTGTTAGATACATGTTTCCTTCTTGATGATGATGTAAATTGATTCTCGTTCCCGGTACATAATCCTCTTACAGGGTTAATGTATCTTAACAACACAACCGACATGCCACAATTAGTAGAGCATATCATTATGAGCCATATTAAAAAAAAAACATCATATTTACTCTCTTCCCTTCGTAAACATCTCCCACTTTGCTTCTTTGAGGTCAAACTTATAAAACTTTGACCATTGATTTGTCGAAAATTATGGTCAAACTACTGCATTGACATTGTGCAAAAGCAATAGAAAGATTATTGTGGAAGGTAAAGTACATCTATTGTGAAATTTCTAAAAGAGAATGAGTTTTTTGCTCCGAAAATCCAACCCGACTAAAATACTCTACCAAGTCTTGCATAATTAAAATGAAAAAACGAGTCCTAAAAGCAAGGATGTCATTTGGGGAGGGGACGGGATGGATGTTGGCCTTCTCGTACCCGTATTTAATAGAAAAATTATGTGCTCCTACTTGTCGCAGGTAAAAAATTTCAAAACCATAAACGTCTCAACTTGTGGAGATCTTAAAACAGTTTCGTACCATTTAATTGTTATCTACTCGTTTGTTCTATAACTTTCTCAAATAATTTTGATAATAGTTTTACACATGCCTAACACCTACGTTTGACATGATTTAAAATTAAGTTGAAGCTTAAAATTTTATTTATATTCTTCGCATCCAAAACAAATGCGATATAATTGGACACTTTTGATAGATTTTCGTTTTTGATCATTTGTCTTTTTCTTACTCTAGAGCTAACAATTTTTATTCTTATGTGGAAGGCTTATATTTATTTTGAACTAATTGCTTATTTATTTTATTCATCCTGGTTATGAAGTATATACGTATGTACCTTGTGTCACAATGTATAATAGTTATTCCCTTCATTCTAATCAATTCCAAACATTTGATAATTAATATATGACTCACATATTTCACGAATGTATAAATATGATTGTACCTATATGTGAACTTTAGTACATTTATTTTATCCATGGGATTTGAAGATATCCCAATTGGCTTTTCCTTATTAACTAAGTCAGTGCATAGCTTATAGCTAATATATATGATTAAATTTCGTACCATCATTTACTTGTATGTATTTTATGCACGAGTATGTTAATAGAAGCAAACCGTGAATAGCACTTCATGAAAAATTATATATTGGTATCAAATAGGTAAACAATTCAATCAACTACAACAATAAGACTAATGTCGTTGAGCATAATGAATAGAAGAAGACGAAAATCAAACACAGCATATACATTACAATAAATATAACAATGGTCAAGTGATCTAGTGTAAGGGACAATAACCGACAAATACTACTATACAACCTGTTGTACAAGAGTATTGTACAACCATAACAAATCTAACCGAGTTTATGCATATTTTTTTCGAGCCTTTATAATTTTTGATTTATATTTAAATTTTTTGATGTCAGAATTAAAATTTAATTGAGCTTATATATACTATTTTTGAGTTTCATTATAATTTTTTAAAACCAAACTTTTTATAATGGAGCTCAGATTCTTTCAAATAAAGTTCGTAATGTATAAGTCTTAGCTCAAATAATTCATTATATAGCTCAGATTCTTTTCTATACAACTAATACAACCGGTTGTAAGTCTACTTGCTGACAATAACCTATTAACGTATATACTGAAGGAAAAGTAGATCTATATGCTTAACATACTCATATATGTTTTAATTTAATTTGTCATAAAATTAACAAATGATCTTATGCATGCAAACATTTAAACAAAATAAAGAAGAAACATTGTTCTTACATTGGATTTTCGGTTTATAGGGCACAAGAGAGATCACCTTTCTCTCTTGTTCTTGTGCTTTCCTTTAGTGGAAGAACTAAGATCCAAGTGTAGGATCTCTCCCAAAACTAAATACCCAAAGCACACTCTTAATTAAAATCAATATTATAAATACTAGATAATATTAACTTTGTAGAAAATTGACCCAAAATAATTTTGGTTTTACTCCCAAAAACAGGTTAGGAGAGGAGAAGAGGAAGTGAAATATTTTTATCTCTCTAAAATATTTTTTGGTGAATGAATGAATAATATGTTACAATACAATTATGTATTGTTATATCAAAAATATAAGGCAAAAACCCTTGCCTTTCTTTGTCAAGAAACCGGGTAGGAGGAGGGTAGGGGAGCCAATGCATGCCTTTGTTTGTCTTCACAATGTAAACTAGGTGTGCATGGCTAGATAATTAGGGTAAATGATTGTGTTCTCCACTAATTAAACAAACACAATATTAGCCAAAACCTCCTCCTTATTTTGGCACCTTCATAAAATGGAACCCATTTTATTTTTGTCAAATTTGTCAATATGTCACATGTCATATGTAACATAAAATTGTTATGTATTTTTAACATATTAAAAATCAACGTATTAATAAAAATACGTCATATACAAAAATCGACTTTAGTAATTCATAATTACTTGTACCAAAATATTTTACCAATTATAAATCACAACAAATTGTATTTATAATAATTCATTCAATTTTAATTGTTTCTTTAAACAATAATTTCATCTGAGTAATAATACAATTCGATTACTCAGACCGTATCTCATTTAATCAAATTCCAATGTGATACGTAAATTTTATTTCCAAAATCGTCAGTCAATTTTCAAGTAATTTAATTAACTCGTAACGTTATACGATTAATTAAATGATCAATTAAGAGTGTTGCTTTATAGGTATGACCTAGGGGATCAACTGATCACCACCGTCGCACGACAGTAATGTCAAACTCTAGTCAGCCAATCATTACCGATATATGTTGATCAGTTGACAGTAAAAAATTACTTCCCAATTGTATTCTTTATTATAAGATTTAAACATGTGATCATCATGATCAACAGTCGTGATCGCATTATTGTCGGAGGACACATATTCCAACATATACAAAGCATAAAAAAGAAGATATATGTTAACATTTATAGTTTATTAGTTTTGAGCTAATGAAAATTTGTTTTAAATAAATTTTAATAAATCAAATATACTTTTATTAGGATAATTTTATTAAATTTATTTAGAAATCAACTCTTATAGGATAATTTTATTAACATTTCTACTTTTGTTAGGATAATTTTATTAAATTTGTTTAGAAATTGATAAGTCCATTTTATATATACTTTAACCCTCTATTTTAGCTCGGTTTAGTTGATTATTGCATTTCTATTAATATATTTGTGAGCTAATTCTGTGTTCTAGGTGATTTTGCTCGTATTCATTGCATTTTGTAGGAAATGAAGCATTAGGCAGCTTTTTCCCGTCAAATTAGCTCACCCAAGTTCACGAGGCTAATGAGAGCACGTCTTGATTATGCAAAGGAGTTTCGGGAAGCATATGGGCATTTTGGAAAGAAATTGAAAAACCCGAGCAAGAGGAAACCAATCTTAGTTAGTGGATTTGTAAAGAAATAAAGTCCAAGTAAAAGCCCGTGCCATATGCATGCATTGGATGCCAAAGAATGCCTAAGATGCCTTAGAAAGACTCTTAAAAACACTTGCATTGGATTCCACATTGTCATTAAGCATGAAGTTAAGACGGAATTAAGACAAATGAGTAAAAAGCCACGACCCCGATCGGGGTGGGGTGGTCCCGATCAGGGTGCCCCTATTTCACCTTATTTCCGTTACTCCCTTTGGTCCTATATAAAGGGTGTTGATCCGGGACCTAAAACACACTTATTACACCTTTTTCCACACACTTTCATATATGTTTTAGTCTTAGTTTTAGAATAGAATGTAGGTTAGATTTCCTTATTGTTATTTACATTTCCTTTAGCATTTCAATATTGTATTACAATTTCCATTCAAGCATTTGTTCTTCAATTCAAAGTTTTATTTCCAATTTTTAAGGTAATTCTATTTCTTGTAATGTTTTGTTATTTCCTTCGACATTTCCATTATTCAATTAGTGTTGGACCATATAGATATATGATTAAGTTTTGATAATGACAAGTGTGTGCTTTATTTTATATACTCTTGCTTGCAATTGTTTGTTTAGTCTTTGTTAGATTAACTTAGGTTTACAAGCTTAGCAAGTAATGTTATAGCTCTCTTAGCTATAACATTGAAGATTTGTGAAGCGTCATTCAAGTCATGTTATAGCAGCTTGAGCTATAACATTAGAAGTTCTTAAGGCATCATAAGCAACTTTAACAAGTTTCAAGTATGATGATCATTCAAGCAAAAGGCTAGATCAAGTCTTTAACAAAGCTCAAGATGAAGAGCTTCTGGTCAAGATAAAGAGAAGATCCTTTACTGAAGATCTCCAGGAAGATTAGTTAGTATAGGTCTTCATCTAATGACGGTATCTTAAGATAAGAGTATTGGGAAGTAAAGTTATAGCTATTTCACCTATAACTTTACTAACCAAACTTAAAGTTATAGCTGTTTCTACTATAACTTTAGGTAGCATTTTAAAGGCACGATTTTAATAGTTTTAAAATCATTTTTCAAAGGATAAAATTCTTTTAAACATATTTCGAAATCTTTTGTATATGGTAGAGTTGAATTATGGGTTATTATCATTGGTAACTTGCATGTTCCTATTGGTTAGTAAAACGACTTATGGGTCGTCATGCTACCTAGGGTTTGCTAGTCTATCGAATCTAAACCTAATCCAAGGAGATAGGTTTTATCCAAGATTGGACACGGGCCTAGGGTTTCACCGTGAGTCGCAAAAACCTGTTAGGGCGTGTGAGGTGGTTGTGTTTAAGTAATCTATCTAATCAAATCTAGCTTATATTTATTTAAGATATTTCCCTATCTTTATAATATATGATTTGATTTGTTTACTTATCCTAACATCTTAAAGATATAGTTTTACTTGTTAAATAAGATTTACTTTTATCTTATTTACTTAAACTACAATATCTTGGATTAAAATTAGGAAAGAGATAAAAATTTATCTCTTATAGCCTTGCCGCCTATCTCACGGCATCCTAGGGTTTCGTGCAAACCCTAGTACCCACTTCTACTATAAATACAATTGATCATTCTTTATTTATCCAAGCTTTTCGAAATACAACAAACTTTGCGAAACATATTCGAGTTTAATTCTTAATTGTCTTATTGTTTTGTTTTAGAAAATATTTACGAAAAGTCGTGCTCTTTAAATTGCTTATCTTTCTTAAAGGTTACGTCATAAGATAATAGTACTTCATATTGTTTCTTACTCGTTCAATTGTGTGAACACTTAGAAGAACAATCAAGTGCTTTCTTAGTAACTTAAGATAGTCAAATTGATATCTAGTGATATTCAAATCTATTTATAGTTAGAGTTAACTATACGAGTTGGGTTGATAATTTTGTAATCCGGAGTAAGGTACTAAAATTATTAATCGAGAATAGTGGACGTAGGCTTCGACGTGTGAAGCTGAACCACTTCAAATATCGTGTGTCTTTGCATCTTTCGTTTCAGTCATTTCATTACGTTCATAATCAATTAATTAATTAGTTAAAGTTTAATCAATAAACTTTAAGTAATTAATTACCTTGATATAAAATAAAAAGTAGGCATAATTTTTAAATACTCAATTCACCCCCCCCCTCTCGAGTATTTCGGGTGTGATAGACTCTTCAATTGGTATCAGAGCCTCGTGCTCTTGATTGCCTAACCGCAAAGAGGCTAGATCCGTCTATCTCTTTATCTTTTTATTTTATTTTTATTCCGCTGCCTTACACGTGTGAAATGGATTCCAAGTATCTTAAGTGTCCCGTCTTTGATGGGAAAAATTATGGACTTTGGAAAAACACGATGACACACTACATAAAAGGACATGATTGGGAGTGCTGGGCGATTATAAAGAACGGACCACATAAAATTTTGGTCGCATCTTCAGAAGGCACTACCTATGAGAAAAAGGAAGAAGACTATGTTGAGGCTGATTACAAGAAGGCTGAGAAAAATTCGAAAGCGATAAGCCTGTTACAAAACGGCATGACATCGACTGAATTCGATCGTTTTTCTTCTTGCACTTCGGCCAAGGAAATATGGGATGGTCTTGAGTTGGCCTATGAAGGAACATCGGCTGTAAGGAAATATCGCATTGATTTGCTGATTCAAAAATATGAACTCTTTAGAATGGAAAATAATGAATCACTTGATAGCATGTCAGCACGATTTTCTACTATAGTCAATGAGCTCAAAAATCTTGGTAAAACTTTTAACTCCGAGGATATTGCTAGAAAAGTACTTAGGAGTTTAACCAAGAAATGGCGTCCCAAGGTCACGGTTATGGAAGAAGTTAGAGATCTCACTTCTCTCCCTTATGCAGAACTCATTGGTGCTCTTATGGCTCATGAAATCGTCCTGGATGACGATGAGGCCGAGTCCAGTAATAAGAAGAGCATGGCTCTACAAGCTTCTGCTAAGGAAGAAGAAGATGTAGAAATAGAGGACGAAACAGTCTTGTTTGCTAAACGGTTCAACAAACGCATATTCAGAAATAAGCAAGCAAAATCGTTCAATAATAATAATAATAAGTTCTCTAATAAGAAAGTTTCAGAGTCAAAGAATACGTTTGCTAATAGAGGATGCTTCAAGTGTGGAGAATATGGTCATATGATTAAGGATTGTCCCACATGGGAGAAAATTAAGGACAAAGCAAAACGTGACAAGACTAAAAGGGAATTCAAGCAAGTGATGATAGCATCTTGCTGGGGAGATCTAGACCCCGAGGACGACGAAGCATCAGAAGAAGAAGTTGCTAACCTATGCTTAAGCAACGTCAGTCTTGACCTCTTCTCAGACGATGATAAAGATAGTGTGGACTCCTACTGCTGCTTCCTAGGAGATTCCGATTCAGAAGAAGAAGAAGAGGTAAGCTATCTTGAACTTAAGAAGAGTGTCAAGAAACTTTCTAAGAATGCTTTAATAGAATATTTTGAACAATCTCTTGATAAGTGTCACGAACAAGAGATGGAATTGAAAGATTTGAAAGAACAAATTCTCGATATTGCTTAAGAGAATCAAATCCTTAAGGCAAAGGCCAAAAAGCTCAAATCTAAAGTTACAGCTAATATAGCTACAACTTCAGATTCGACAAATGCTGAGAAAAAGGTTCTTGAGTCTAAAGTTATAGCTAATGAAGCTATAACCTCAGACCTAAAACTCAACATTAAGCATCTTCAAGCCAAAGTTACAGCCAGTGAAGCTATAACATTGGAATTGAGGAAAGTCAAAGAGCTTCTTTAGTCCAAGGCTACGGCTAGAGAGGCCGTAATCTCAGATCAAAAGAAGGAGATTGAATCTCTAACTCAGCAATTAAAGGAATCTAAGACTGTTCTTTTAAATACTAAAAGAACGCATACCGAGATGGTACGAGTTCTTAATGATAGATTCCAGAACTTTCGTGACAATTATGAAGAGACTCATCCTCCCAAAGTCGTAGAGTCAGACCATTCCAAATGCAACAAAGAAATAGAGTCCCTAAAGGAATTACTTTTGCATGCTAGAAAAGTTCATGAGAAATGGGAAGGTAGCACACGTGTTATAAATTTCCTAACTGAGCAATCAGATAATAACATAAAAATGGGATTAGGACACGAGTGCTACGGTCGTAGAGATCACTCTAAATGCAAATCAACCCCTTCCGAACGAGACTTCAGAAGGAGAAAATATACAAATTTACCTGAATACTTGATTTGCAATTACTGTGGTCATACTGGACATATTCAAGAAAATTGTGTCAAATATGCTCAGGATTTAAGAAAAGGGATTAACTTTGTCAAAGCATCTGACACTATCTTCGAGGAAAGCGTCAATACCCCATCTGAACCAAGTACCAGTAAAAAACGCAACAATGATCATCGTTGGTTTTACGATATGAGCTTCGATTTCAAGAAGGCTACCAAATCAAAACAAACACCTGAGCCCTTCAAAACCAAAGCTCCCCCCAAACAACCTGAAAGACCACGACATAAGGAACCCATAACTCAACCCAAGATGGTTCCTAAAAAAACCCATTCACCTCCAAAACGTAAAGTCATAAAAAGGGTTTGGGTTAGAAAAGACCTAGTTTTTAGAGTGACTAACGTCAAAGGACCCAACTTAGCTTGGGTACCTAAAAACTGTATCTAATCATTTTGCAGGTTGTGGTGAAAGAAAACAATCTATGGTACCTTGACAGTGGATCCTCAAGGCACATGACTGGAGATATAAACTTATTTCTTTCACTTGAACCCTTCGATGGAGGTAAGGTCACATTTGGTGACAACAAGAAGGGTAAGATCATCGGTGTAGGTAAAGTTGGAATATCATCTTCTCATGCAATTAGTGATGTTTTTCTTGTTAGTGGTCTCAAACACAACTTGCTCAAAGATCTCTCAATTATGCGACAAAGGAAATAAAGTTTTTTTTCATTCAGATTCCTGTCGAATAATAATTGAAGGAACGAGTAGTGTTGTGCTTGAAGGACACCGTAGAAGGAATGTCTATATGATTGACTTAAATAACATTCCTACTAATTCATTCACATGCATGAAAGTAACGACAGATGATCCGTGCCTTTGGCACAAAAGATTTGCTCACATAAATTCAACAACCTTGAATAAGCTAAAGAAATGGGATCTGGTTGAAGGACTTCCATCAATCAAATTCGATCAAGAAACTCTATGTGATTCTTGTGCCCGTTGCAAGCACGTTAGATCTTCGTTCAAACCAAAGAGAATAGTAAGTACCAAATAACCACTAGAACTCGTGCACATGGATCTTTGTGGCCCAATGAAGGTAAGAAGTAGAGGTGGATCCAGGTATGTCTTCGTTCTAGTTGATGACTATTCTAGATTTGTTTGGCCAATCTTTCTAAACTCAAAAGATGAGACTTTCGAGGAGTTTGCAGTTCTAATGAAACTTGCCCAAAATAAGTATAAATCAAAATTAATTTCCATTAAATCGATCATGGCACCGAATTTGATAATCAAGCTTTCATACAATATTGTAGGGAGAATGGTGTTGGGCATAACTTCTCAAAGACCACGAACCCCACAAAGAAACGGTGTTGTGGAACGTATGAATAGAACATTGGAGGATATGGCACGCACGATGTTATTGTGTAGTGGCCTACCTCGAAATTTTTGGGCAAGGTATTAGTCTTTGCATGCTATGTTCATAATCGAGCTTTGATTAGACCTATTCTCAAGAAGACTCCTTTTGAGCTTCTTAGGGGACGTAAACCTAACATATCACATCTACGTTGCTTCGGGAGTAAATGTTTCGTCCATAATAATGGCAAAAATAGATTAAGCAAATTCGATCCCAGAAGTGACGAAGCGGTATTTGTCGGTTATTCTAATCATAGTAAAGCATATAAGGTTTTTAATAAAAGAACCTTATGCATCGAAGAAAGTGTTCATGTTATTTTTGATGAGAATAATATGTTTGACAAAGCTGAACAGGATGAAGAAGAAGATTTGAACGAACCTGATTTCCGATTATCCAGGGATGAACTTCCGGAATTGGATGAGGAAGATAAAGAAATTAAGGGCACAAATGATGAACAAGGAACCCCTTCGAATGATAAAGGAAAGAGTACTGAGAGTTTAGTTGATGATACTAAAACCGCTTCTCAATCCAAGCAATTGAAGGATAAAGTTATAACTGATGAAGCTATAACTTCAACTTCTAATCAACAAACTAAGTCCAAAGTTATAACTGATTCTGTTATAACCCCAGACTTGGATTCAGGGGAACAAGGCTTGAACCCCAATCATTCGAAGAAGGCGAGACGAGTTCAGATGAAGATGTGCCTCGTATTTCTAAGAAATGGAAATATAAGGATTCCCATCCGATGGAAACCATCCTAGGAAGTTTGAATGAAGGCGTTCGAACTCGGAGAAGACTTAACAACTTTTGCTCTTTCTACTCTTTTCTGTCAACCATTGAGCCAACAAATATCAAAGAAGCACTTGCCGAACCAGATTGGATCGTTGCAATGCAAGAAGAGCTTCAACAGTTTGAACGAAACAAAGTGTGGCATTTGGTTCCAAGACCTAAAGATCGAACGGTCATCGGTACAAGATGGGTATTTAGAAACAAGCTAGACGATACAGGAGTTATTGTTCGAAACAAAGCTAGATTGGTTGTACAAGGGTATAATCAACAAGAAGGAATTGACTACGATGAGACCTTCGCTCCTGTAGCCAGACTCGAGGCTATTAGATTGTTAATAGCATTTGCTGCTCATAAAGGAATAAAACTGTTTCAAATGGACGTTAAAACAGCTTTTCTTAACGGCTATTTGAATGAGGAGGTTTTTGTTGAACAACCCCCAGGATTTCTCGATAGCAAGTTTCAAAACCACGTTTTCAAATTAGATAAAGCTTTGTATGGTTTGAAACAAGCTCCGAGATCGTGGTACGACAGATTGTCAAAATATCTTCTAGAAAGTGGTTTTAAAAGAGGATCTGTCGACAAAACCCTATTCCTGAAAACTGAGGTTTCCGATTTATTAGTCGTACAAATTTACGTTGACGATATTATTTTTGGTTCAACTAATAATCGTCTATGCAAGTATTTTTCAGATTTAATGACCTCAGAATTCGAGATGAGCATGATGGGAGAACTCAAGTTCTTCCTTGGACTCCAAATCCAACAAACTCCTGAAGGGATTATGATACACCAACAAAAATACATCAAGGAGCTAATCAAGAAATTCGGTATGGAAAATTCTAACTCTAAACCAACTCCTATGGGAACTGAGAAGAAGTTGACTTTGGATGAAAACGGTAAGTCTGTCGATGAGACAACTTATCGAGGTATGATTGGCTCACTCCTTTATTTAACTGCAAGTCGTCCGGATATTATGTTTAGTGTATGCGTTTGTGCTCGATTTCAATCGTGCCCCAAAGAATCGCATATGATTGCAGTTAAGAGAATCTTGAAGTATTTGATTGGTACATCTAAATTATATCTGTGGTATCCTCTTGAGTGTAATTTCGATCTCATAGGGTATTCAGATGCAGATTATGCAGGATGTTCACTTGACAGAAAAAGTACTTCCGGCATAGCCACATTTGTTGGACCATGTATCATCACGTGGGGATCCAAGAAGCAAAATTCCGTTGCATTATCTACTGCTGAAGCCGAATACATTGCTGCTGGACTGGTATGTTCTCAACTTTTATGGCTTAAGCAACAACTATGTGATTACGGTGTTAATGTAGGGTGTATACCTATTTTATGTGACAACACAAGTGCTATAATTATATCTAAAAATCCTGCACAACACTCACGAACTAAGCATATAGACATTAGACACCATTTTCTACGGGATCATGTAGATAAGGGCAACATAAGACTGGAATTTTGTAGTACAGAAAAACAATGGGCTGACATTTTTACCAAAGCATTGGCTAGAGAACGTTTTGAGATTTTACGATTGGAAATTGGTTTAATTGGTGGCAACTAAACTTGTCACAAAAATTTTATTTTCTATATGACTGACTAGATTTGACGAGATTGTATGACTGTGTCCGTATTTTTAGTTGCACTTTTATTTATGTCAACTTTATATTATATTATGAGAATATTCCATTTTCTAGTCATATATATTTTAAGTTTATTATGAGCCAAGAGTCGTAACCAACTGCTCGTATTTCCTACCAAAACCGAAATTTCCATAAGTCTATCTCTTACCATATCTTACGTTATCCTTATATATCTTACCATATCTTTTACCCTAACCACTTGTCTATCTTCTGGTAAATCTTTTAATAAAAAAAAAAAAAAAAAAAATTTACCTAACTCCTCTCCACACGCCACCTCCACTATCCTACTTCCCTTAAATCTCTTTACCATAATAAGATTCCAACTCCCATAAATACTCCCTCCTACCGTCACCATCACCATCACAAACACAAAACCCAAAGATCACTTTTTAGACTTTTCTACACACTCAACCTCCAAAATCCTTTCACCATCATGACTCCTCCCTCAACCCGTTTTCACTCGCCCTCAACTCGGTCCACAACTCGGACCGGGTCCTCCAAACCTTCATGCACTAAAACCTATGTCCCTATCAAAACTCCCTCACCTTCATCAAACCAAAAACAAAAATAACCCCGATCATAACCGGGTTGATCCTAACTTAGAAGGGAAAAGACGGAAGTTGAATAAAGGGAAAAAGAAGGCCGTGGGGTTTGAAGATTCGGTGGAAGAGACTGAGGTTGTAGCTACTCAAGAAGGTTCCCAAAGGACAATGTTTCGGGAATATATGCCGAATGCAACATCAAAGGGGCTTGATACGCTTCGACTCACCGCGGATGAAAGAACCCGTGTCAACAATTTTATGAGGTATGGTATTCATGGTGGTCGTCTCTATTCCGAAAAGTGGTATGGAAAAATCGAAGCTTTGCAATTCTTTAAGGATTTCTTGAATTTTCAAGAATGGAAGAAAGTTTGTTCCTTTGTTTGTCCGGTTTATCCTATAGAGGTAATCCAATTTTATTCTTCCGTCTATGTCAAAAATAATGTGTTGCATGCGGTGGTGAATGATACCGAAGTCAAAATCTCCCTTGCCGATTTTTGTACTCTGTTTTCGGTCCCTGATGATGGGATCGAAATAAATCCGAGTGCGGAATGGGGAGATGTGACGGAGGAAGAGAAGCTTAAAATTAAGAAGTCGATTGATGTTGATGCTACGGGGTCTAGTAACATGCTTGCGGGGCCGTTTACCCCAAAATTGAAATTCCTTCTTAATTTCATTTGGAACACGGTTGTTCCGAGAAGGGGTGGTCGTGATAAGTTGTCTAGCTATGAGATGTTGTTGTTGTCTAGGTGGCTCGAGGGAACCAAAGTTAGTCTTCCTCGTCTTGTGTTTCATAAAATCATTCAAACTAGTGTTTGTGTCACTGAGGAAAAATTTTATACAACTTTGGATTTGCCTTATGGCATGTGGGTCTCTCGGCTTTTGGAACAAAAAGGGGTGATTGGGATTTCTAGTTATGGTGTAAGGGTGAAAGATGAGATGTGTGACACTCATCTTAAATTGATGAAAGTTGGTGCTATTGGACCCGACTTGGTGTTTTTGTCAAAAGGGAATGTGGTGGAGAAATCATCTGATGTGGTCTCGGTTATTGAACAAAAATTGGAAGTGTTTATGGCATGTATTTGTGAGAAATTGGATGCACAAAATAAGTTGGTTGTGGAGTTGGTCTCGGGTTTGGGAAAAGACAAGGGTGAGGCTTCGGGTTCGAAGGGTTCGGATCATGGTGAAGTCTGGTCTTATTTACATGGGCTTGAAGCACGAGTGGATGCTATGCCTAAGGATGCGGCTAGGGCGGCAAAGGAGTGTGTTCGTCATTCTAGTAAGTTAGCTAATTTGGCTAGTCAAGGTGGGGCTTTGTGGAAGGAAGGGAAGGCTATGCATGAGGATATGCGGGTTGTGTACGAGGCTACTCAAGCCTTGTCAATGAAGGTGTTTAATTTTGAGCGGCGTCTCACGGCTCAAGCTAATCATGTCCGTTCATGCTTTGATCATCTCGACTCTCTTGAGTTTAGGACCCGTCCCGGTTATGTCAACCCCAATGTCGTGAAACCTGACATTCCTTGAACCCGTCCTCCTCTTTTCCTTACTTTTTCTTTTGTTAAACTTTATATTTTGAATAATTGTCTAATTCGGCCCATTTTGGCGTACTTCTCATTCGGCCCATTTGGCTTAAAACTCTTGTTCTCATTCGACCCAGTTGGCAATTAGACTAATTTGGTTTGTAGTATGCTTATTTTCTATTTTGGCATGTTAATGTAGATTACTTTCTCGTTTTCTAATATCTCGTTGCATGCTTAAATTGTGTCTCGACTAATATTATTCTAGTTGTTTTATGTCTTTTCTCGTCTTTTCGATGATGTCAAGAGGGGGAAGAAATCTTCGTGACTTAAGTATTTGCCTAAGCTTGCTCCTTGTCGGAATCTTTAATCTCTTAAGGTCCTTAGATGCTATACTTTGTATATAAGTGATTGTTCTTGCGTTCAACTGTCTATGACTTTTTTTAGTATTATGTTGAGGGGGAACTTACACTTAGTCACAAATCTTAAGAGACTTGTCATCATCAAAAAGGGGGAATTTGTTGGACCATATAGATATATGATTAAGTTTTGATAATGACAAGTGTGTGCTTTATTTTATATACTCTTACTTGTAATTTTTTATTTAGTCTTTGTTAGATTAACTTAGGTTTACAAGCTTAGCAAGTAATGTTATAGCTCTCTTAGCTATAACATTGAAGATTTGTGAAGCGTCATTCAAGTCATGTTATAGCAGCTTGAGCTATAACATTAGAAGTTCTTAAGGCATCATAAGCAACTGTAACAAGTTTCAAGTATGATGATCATTCAAGCAAAAGGCTAGATCAAGTCTTTAACAAAGCTCAAGATGAAGAGCTTTTGGTCAAGATAAAGAGAAGATCCTTTACTGAAGATCTCAAGGAAGATTAGTTAGTATAGGTCTTCATCTAATGACGGTATCTTAAGATAAGAGTATTGGGAAGTAAAGTTATAGCTATTTCACCTATAACTTTACTAACCAAACTTAAAGTTATATAAATTTCTACTATAACTTTAGGTAGCATTTTAAAGGCACGATTTTAATAGTTTTAAAATCATTTTTCAAAGGATAAAATTCTTTTAAACATATTTCGAAATCTTTTGTATATGGTAGAGTTGAATTATGGGTTATTATCATTGGTAACTTGCATGTTCCTATTGGTTAGTAAAACGACTTATGGGCCGTCATGCTACCTAGGGTTTGCTAGTCTATCGAATCTAACCCTAATCCAAGGAGATAGGTTTTATCCAAGATTGGACACGGGCCTAGGGTTTCACCGTGAGCTAACCTTGTTAGGGCGTGTGAGGTGGTTGTGTTTAAGTAATCTATCTAATCAAATCTAGCTTATATTTATTTAAGATATTTCCCTATCTTTATAATATATGATTTTATTTGTTTACTTATCCTAACATCTTAAAGATATAGTTTTACTTGTTAAATAAGATTTACTTTTATCTTATTTACTTAAACTATAATATCTTGGATTAAAATTAGGAAAGAGATAAAAATTTATCTCTTATAGCCCTGCCGCCTATCTCACGGCATCCTAGGGTTTCGTGCAAACCCTAGTACCCACTTCTACTATAAATACAATTGATCATTCTTCATTTATCCAAGCTTTTCGAAATACAACAAACTTTGCGAAACATATTCGAGTTTAATTCTTAATTGTCTTATTGTTTTGTTTTAGAAATGATTTACGAAAAGTCGTGCTCTTCAAATTGCTTATCTTTCTTAAAGGTTACGTCATAAGATAATAGTACTTCATATTATTTCTTACTCGTTCAATTGTGTGAACACTTAGAAGAACAATCAAGTGCTTTCTTAGTAACTTAAGATAGTCAAATTGAATATCTAGTGATATTCAAATCGAGTTATAGTTAGAGTTAACTATACGAGTTGGGTTGATAATTTTGTAATCCGGAGTAAGGTACTAAAATTATTAATCGAGAATAGTGGACGTAGGCTTCGACGTGTGAAGCTGAACCACTTCAAATATCGTGTGTCTTTGCATCTTTGTTTCAGTCATTTCATTACGTTCATAATCAATTAATCAATTAGTTAAAGTTTAATCAATAAACTTTAAGTAATTAATTACCTTGATATAAAATAAAAAGTAGGCATAATTTTTAAATACTCAATTCACCCCCCCCCCCCCCCCTCTCGAGTATTTCGGGTGTGATAGACTCTTCAATTAGTTATCATGTTTACTTTATCATTTGTCAGTAGTTTAGTTTACATTATGCAAGAGTAGTTTACTTTGTCTAGGGAATAAGGGAAGCCATGCACAAATAGTTTTTGCAATTGTTGAATTAGGATGTTATAGTAATCCATTAAAAGTTTCTATTACATGTTTCCTTTGTTTTTTTAATCTTTGATAAATGATTACTATCTTAGATTAAATTTGTTAATTCACTTTTATAAGTCGAGAGGCACAAAATTGAATTAGACTAAGCATGTTTTAATAGACGACCTACTCATAACGAGAGTTTGCTAGGACCCAATCTATGGTTTACAATAAGGCCGAGAAGTGGTTGTCTTTAAGCCTAAACAGTTAACAATATTATCAACTCCTATGTTTAATTTGAGCATTTACATAATTTGCATATGTGACCCGACCTCCCTAGACTCTTCCTTTATTGTTATTGTTTACAAACCCAAACATATAATCAATCGATAACCGACCTAGATAGAATTCACCCCATAACAACTTATATAGTAACTCCCGTCTCCTTGTGTTCGACCCCTATTAATACATTCATTTGTGTTTAGGGTATGTATCTTTGATTAGGTTGCGACAACCTATCAAATTTTGGCGCTGTTGCCGGGGAGCACGATTTTGTTTTCTAATTAGTTGTTGAATTCTATCTTACTTTATTTTGTCTCGGGGAACACATGTTCCTTGGGATCTTCTCACAGTTTCTTTGTAGTTTTAGTGCCTATTTTGTAGGTAATAAAGCTTGGCCTCTCCAAATGAATAACAGATTCGTCCCGCTACTCAAAGATGAGCCTTTTCATGACTATCTTGCATGGTTCTACTATTTTTGCGATGGTCTCATATCCCTTGGACATGTTCTTGATGGGGATTACTTTGGTCATCTCGTGCTTGATGGCATGGATTTTGAAACCCATGAATTGGCTCTAAACTTGAGTAATGGGGGTATATACTACATGATCAGGCCGGAACTTTGGAATTTCTTAGATTTCATGGCTAGCCAAAGTCAATTGCGGGAGGTAGCACACCAATTCAATGTGTGGCGTATCCAAGAGGAGCTCAAAGTTCTTCAAGCTCGTTTGGAACAGCTTTCTCAAAAGGAAGCGAGCCAATGTGAGCTTATTACCTCTCCTTATGCTCTCCCAACCTCCCAATGTGAGTCTTTTCCACCTAAAAATTTTGAATTATTGGATGACGATGAAGATAGACCGACTTTGTTGTTTGAAATTCCCCCTATTATCGTTCCAATTAATCATTTCGTGGAGGACGTAGTTGACACACGTGCCATGGATGATATTGTGCCCGATTATCATGAAAAGGATAAGGTTTTTCCCGACTCATTTGAAACCTTTAAAAATCCTTTCACATGGGATGCATGTAGTTGACCCATTTGAGGTTGATGGAGGACTTAGTGATTTTCATTTAGAAGTTAAGTGGGATGCACCCCCCCCCCCAAATTTTTGATGAGTACTACCACCTTGAGTTTCATACCACCAATTTGAGATCATTCATGATTTTAAATTGTGAACTAACGGTTATTTTTATGATCTTAAGCATGATGCTCTATCTCTTGCTGACGAGTGGAGTAGTACGGTGGTTCGAAATTTCTCAGGGGCATTTTGATAAGATTTATTCTTTCTTGCCTTTGATCTTTCATGCTTATATCTTATCAATTGCTTACATATGCTTGTGTATTGCTCATGCGCATGAATATGATCAATTTCTAAGGGCGTTGACATTATTTTTAGAGGACAATGGATATTCATTTAGGAAAATTTGTTTTACTTATACTTTTTAAGACAATTTACAATTGCAATTTCCATTTGGTTTTGATGTAATAGTTAGGACAATAAGACATTTAGTTTGCTTTAGTTTGTAGTAGCTTGTTGATATAGTTTTCATTCGCACCAACTTCCTCCCTTATTTTCATACTTTTCGACTCAATTCGACTCGGTTTTATACGTCTTGCCTTGCATTTTGTACCCCGATTTCCTAGTCTATGATATTATGTCGGTCTTGCAGGTTTTGAGGCGGAAATGGAGAATTGGAGCAAGAGAGACGGTTTGATAGGCTAAGCATGTATATAGGAGGAAGATATGCTGAGAGGAGCTCCCAGCCGGTAGGCCGGCAGCCGGTCAGCCGGTTGGGACTCCCCCAACACTTGGCATTGTCACATTTTAGGAAGGAAGATACAGAGAGCTCCCAGCCGGTCAAGCCAGCGGCAGCCGGCTACCCGGCTGGGAGAACAAGAAGAAGGAAGAAATTGGAGAGGTTCTAGAGAACTCCCAGCCGAGCAAGACACCGGCAGCCGGCAGCCGGTCGGCCGGCTGGGAGTCTAGGCTGAGCACAAAAGTCAACAAATAAGAGGGAAAGTCAAATGAGCTCCCAGCCGGTGGACCACCGGCAGCCGGTCCACTGGCCAGAAGCACCTGATGATATATTTCCAACTTGATTCTTACAGGGAACCCCAGCCGGTCAGACCACCGGCAGCCGGTCGACTGGCTGGGACCCCTCTTCCGCATTTTAAGCTCCTTTGTAATTTTCAACCTAATTGGGGTGCAACCTATAAATACCCCCTTCGTTAATCATTTGTGGACACAACCCTAGATCTGAAATTATTTCCCTAATCTTATGCAAACCCTTAATTAAATCCTTAATCTTTCCTTAATCAAATATTAATTACTACATAGATTAGCTTAGAATTAGTTATTATCAATTGTTTACATTTAGTATTGTGTTGTTAATTGAAGATTGGTGAAGATTATTCTTCTATTTAATCAAAGATTGCAACTTTGTCTTCAATATTGGTATAATCTTTCCTTTATTATTGTTCATCTTTCAATTATTTACATATTTGAATTGTTTAGTTAGTAATATTTGCAAACATGTTTTCTCTTGCTTGTTACATGCTAAAGTCTCCATCTTTTACCTTTGTTATAATGAATATGTGTGAGTAGTGCCTTACTAGGATGGAGGGGGAGCTCTTGTAGGATTATAGGGGAGGATTAAGACATAGGGAGATTGAAACTATTGAGTTATGCTTGTTGATTTTATCATGCACACAAGGTGTTTGTGAGAATGCTTAGGTGAGAATTTGAGCATTTAATCTATCTTTCTACTTGTGTGGGTGAGAGCTTGACTAGTAATTAGGAAGCACATGTTAAAATCAAGGTTGGGTTAATTAAGTGAGAGCTTAATCGATCCTATCTTAGGGGTTAGCTTCACATCGAGAGATCGAGTCTTCCCCTTATGCATGCTCTTAGTTTTACTTATCTATGTTCTTGTGCACCCTTCCTTTCATGAGTGAACCCGATATCCTAGTTCTCTTAACCATCATCTTTTATCATCTTAAGCATTTAGTTGTTCTTTCTCTTGTTCTAGTCTAGTTTCTTAGCTAGTTTATATCAACCCCTTTTCCTTTGTTCGAACAAAACTAGTAGCTTAGACAAATTATCCTAGAGCCATAATTTCGTCCCTTGGGTTCAACCCTCGCAATACTACAACGGGTAACCGTAAACTTGCGGGGATTATAAGTAATAAATTTGTAATAACAAGTTTTTGGCGCCGTTGTCGGGGACGACAATATTGGATAGGATTATTTGTTTTCATCTAGGCTTAGTTCTTTTGTTTGATGCTTGTTTGTTTTATCCCCTTGTCATAGTGCAACTCTTGCATTAGGACTATTTGATCTCTCACTAAGTGCATGAATAGGTGTTACATCGGACCCCTTTTACTGCTTGATCACGAGATCGAGAAGACATTCCGGGCATGAAGAAGATTGGCTCTTTCGGCAATTCGAGGATCCCCACCAATTCTTAACCCACCAATCACCCAAAATCTCACAATTGATACTTTAAACCAACCACCCTCTTCCTCCACCCTATCACTCTTTCACATTCTACATAACTCTCTGTTGGAATATATGTCCTCAACAATAGTGCGATCACATGATTTAATATCACAATTAAATCTCATATTAAGAATACGTAAGGGAGGATTCATTATATAGTCAACTGATCAACATTAATCGGTAACGATTGTCTTGCTAGAGTTTGACGTTACTGTCGTGGGACGGTGGTGGTTAGTTGATCCCTTAAGGTCACACCTAAAGGATGATGCCCCTATAAGTAAAGTTGATTAATTGTATGATGATACAAGTTAATTAATTCCTTAAAATTGAACAATTCAATTGTGAGAGAGAAAATTGATATCTTATTGTAATGGGATTAAATAAGATTTATTTTAGTAATAAAAATGCTTTATTACTGAAATTATTTATTGTTTGAGAAACAATAGAGATAAGAATGAATGGTTAGTTATAATTACAAGATGTTGTGAATTATAATTAAATGACCCATTTTATTTATGTGATCAAGTATCACTAGTCAATTTGTTGTATGTAATTTAATTAATTTATAAAATGATATTTATGTGATAAATATGCATTAAGTTAATTAATAACATGTAACATAATACATGTGACATATTGTGAGACAAGTGACAAATTGACAAAATAAAATGGTAGTCCATTTTATATGATGGACCGAAATGGAGGAAGTATTAGTGGGTTATGGTTGTTTTATTTTATTTGATAAAATAGCATGATGATGCCTACCTACAACTAGCCTTACACCTACTCTTACAAATCTTACACAATCTACTATCTTGTGAAGAGAAAAAACATAAAGGGATATGCAATCCTTGGCATTTGATGCATGCTCCAACCGTGATCCCTCATCTGATTAAGAGAATATTGTTCTCTTATCATTATTCTTACACATTACATGCAAAAGCCTTATGCATTATTCTCTCTACTCTTTAATCTTTCTGTAAAAATATGAGAAGATTCAA
The DNA here is from genome assembly GCF_048544455.1 of Silene latifolia. Lineage (NCBI taxonomy): Eukaryota > Viridiplantae > Streptophyta > Magnoliopsida > Caryophyllales > Caryophyllaceae > Silene > Silene latifolia. Next base: position 235,964,665 of record NC_133538.1, read on the forward strand.
TCTAAATTGTTCATAAAGATTACTAATATTATTAGTGTAATATATGAGTATTAGTAATCAATTTTAAGGTAGACTACTAAATAAATATATAGCACATATTATTTAGTAGTGATAAGGGTTAAATCTTGGGTGCAATCAAGAGGTGAATCTCTACTTTGGGATTTTTGGAGGATCATCCAATATATATTAACCTCAAGAAAAAATAAGGAAGGTGACCTTATTTGTGCCCAATATTTCGAGCTTATATATAATGTAAGGGACATTGTTTTTCCTCATAAATCTCTTATTTTGTTATGCATGCACTAGATCTAAAGAACAAATAATTAAGAAGTTAATTAGTTCACTATTAGAGGAGTCTAATAATAGGTATATGAACCTAACAAGTGGTATCAGAGCATAGGATGTTGCATGCATAATCGGTTATTGTTTTTTCGAGTTAAAATGTTAACATATAAAACTAAAAATATAAGTTTTATGAAGATAAAGCAACGAAATTTTTTACATGTTATATATTCTTGTCCTAAAATATTTGTAGGTCATTTTTATGATTTATGGAAATTTATAGCTTATTATAATGATTTTTTTGTGATTTTATTACATTTTTATGATTAAAATGAACTTTTATTCACTAAAATAAGTTAACCTTCACTAATGGCCATGTTATTTTAGTATGACCTCACATGAATATTTTATGTATTTCATGTAAAATAACATATTAATGTGATTAATATTTCATGATTTATGAATTTTTAGTGTAAAAATGGCATAAATGGAGGTTAAAATGACTAAAGATGGTTAAACCTACTCTATGACCTTGAAAATTTTATATGACCTCACATGCATATTTAACAAGTTGTGTGTAAAATCTCGTATTAATTGGATTAATATTGCATGATTTATGAGTTTTATGAAATAAAAATGGATTAAAAGAGGTAAAATGGTTAAAAATAGTTAAATTTTGAATTAGGCCATGAAACGTTTATATGTTTTCACATGAATAATTTACAGAGTGCATGTAAATTTGGAGATTTAATTATCTCATTTAGCATGATTTATGAATTTTTAGTGAAAAATGGCATAAATAGTGACTATTTTAGCATTAATAGCTAAAACGAATTGCATAGCATGAGAAAATTATTTTAGGTTGCATAAATATCCCACTACTCAGATATAAGGTTGTAAAATTGATTGGATTAATTTTTGGATACTTTAGATGTTTCATGAGATAAAACCGATAAAATGCAACTATATTTTCTCAAAATTAATTCGAAAATTTTAACCATGGTTTTTGATATTATGAGTGTCATGGAAATAATCCAGAATTTTAACAAATTTAAAATTCAAAATTTGAAATTATTGTAATTTTATTTGGATTTATTTCATATATATTATGATTTTAAGGTAAAAAATGAGCATAAAAATTAAATCAAGTTGAATTATTGTCAAAAATTGAGTGATGACTAATTTTTGAGTCCTAAGAGTGTTAGGATAATTAACTTGATCTTAGATGTGATTTAAGTGTTAATTTGTGATTTTAAGAAGTTATTATCACGCATTTCCATAAAACCGAGATATATATATATATATATATATATATATATATATATATATATATATATATATATATATATATATATATATATATATATATATATATATATATATATATATATATATATATATATAGAGGTGGGATCCGGTGAGAACGACCATTCAAAGGTGAAACGGTGAGAACGCACTAGATACATTAGAATATATATAAAAGGTGCACTTTTTTTTTTTTTTTTTTTTTTTTTTACCAAATCTCATATACACTTTTAACTACAGTAGGTACACTTTTTTACCAAAATTCTATATACGCATTTTAAGAATGTAGATACACCTTTTTTTTTTTTTTTTTTTTTTTTTTTTACCAAATCTTATATACACTTTTAACTAAAGTAGGTACACTTTTTACCAAAATTCTATATACGTATTTTAAGAATGTAGATACACTTTTTTTTTTTTACCAAATCGTAGATACACTTTAGACACTCTTAGGTACGCTTTTTTCAAGAATTCTAGATACACTTTATATGAATACAAATACATTTTTTTCCGTTTTTTTACAGCTACTAGATACATTAAAATACATGTCAGATAAGTTTTTTTTTTTTTTTTTTTTTTTTTTTTTTTTTTTTACCAAATCGTAGATACACTTTAGACACTCCTAGGTACGCTTGTTTCAAGAATTCTAGATACACTTTATAACAATACAAATACATTTTTTTTACTAAGTAGATACATTTTTTTTTTCCAAATCTCAGATACATTATATACTATTATAGATACGTTTTTTTACATAAATTCTATATACACTTTATAACCATCTAGATACATTTTTCTCCATCATAGGTACACTTTCCCCAATCGTTACTATAGGGGCCGCAGGCGACTGGAGACGCAAGCTACAACATTGATATCACCGATGAAATTCACTCAACAAACAAAAATAAGGTTTTTTTTAAAGATGTTCACACTCACATTTACGTCACGATAGGGCAATCGACCATTGTCTTAGATCCCGACGCAACTCCGACATTCCTAACCATTTCAAGACTCCGGCAAGGAGTCGAACAACAGTCGTCAGCCCCATTTTTCATCTCTACATTAATTATCCCACCCATCACGAACACACTTAGCCCCCCAATCACCTCAACTACCTCAACCAAGAAGAAGACAAACCGTATGATCCAAGTACTTTCCACGCGAAAACGTTTCAAGTGCCACGCAGTTCCATATACTTTGTAAGACTCACTAATATCAAGATTGATGGTACCCCTGTTAATTACCATGTTACAGAGGGAGCGTGTAAATCGTATGTATGGAACCTTAGCATTGTCTACAAGGACTCATTGGAAATGAAAATTATGTAGTCAACAACCATGACATAGTTAAAGAACACAACAACAAACTCGTTAATTCGTTAAGGGTCAGTTTAACTTACCCCTGTTACCATGGTTCCACTGGACAGAGTCAGGACAAGGCTTCATTATGTGGACCGATGATCCAACGGGATACATTCATACATACAGTATATTTGTCTTATGATTGAACCACATGATACATTTGAGTATCATTGGAGCATATCAGCAGGTTGATCATAGGATCATCTATGATACAAAACAAAACAAGTTGTTGTTCAAGAACGAAATGTGTACCTCCTGAATGAAATGACATTCAGTAAACTCTCACTTCGCCATCGTTGGGCCTTACCTTTCACCGGTTTGTCAACATCAACCTTAAACCATCGCCGACGATATTACGGCGGCGCTAAACACACCTCCGCTTGCTTCTGCACCAACTACCCACCTACCCTTATTTCTCAATCGTCTATTTTCTCTGAAATCAAACCCTAAATCCCCAATTTTTCATTGTGTGATTTTGATTGATTCCGATAATTTCGACCAAGCCTGTGATGTCGGAAATTTCAACTGTTTCTTCTTTTCTCAAAACTTAAACTACTTCTCCGCCGTCACAAACACCGCATAACCACCGTGATCTCGAAAGAATTAACGATTTTATACGGCTGTCCCATTGTGATCTCGAAAAAAAAACGGACAGACAGGGAGTTGTGCCGCTGTTGACGGTGCCGGCGTGGTGTTGACCTCGGCTAGGGACGGTGGTCGTTCGAGTGGCGGAGGATGAAGCAATGAGTGATGGGAGGGTGGTGAGTGATAAGTGGTGTGCGTCGAGTGAATATGTGTTGTTGTTTAGTGAGGTTAACTGAATTAATACCCTTAATCTGTTTTAATCGCAATCGTATGGTTATTTACTTATATGGTTAGTGTGTTCTCACCGTTCTCACCGAGAGATCGTTCTCACCGGATCCTAAATCTATATATATATATATATATATATATATATATATATAAATATATATATATATATATATATATATATATATATATATAAGTTAAATAGGGCGATTTGGCACATAATTTGGCATGATAGATACATATTATAATGCTGCATATTTCAATTGTTGATTATCTTTTATTTTTATTTTTACTAGTTTTTCCATTTTACAAATGTATAATAGGAATAGCTTTGTATTTTTGTTATTATTTGTAATTATGGAGTATCTTCAAAGACGGTGCCATTCGGAAAGGTGATTCGACGAAGACGGTGTTCTTGGGAGGCGTGTCAATTGAAGATTCAAGGGACCAAAGGAGTTGGTTTCCGAATATGTAATAGATTATTTGATTTTCTATTTTAGGAAGGCCATACTAGGAATTTTATTATTGCTTTGCATTTCTTTTAATATGTTACATGCGTTGCCAAATCGCCATAACAACAACATGCATTTCATATCGAGTCATCGACCGTGTCAATTATAATTATCGTAGTTCACCGCTTTAGTTCACTTAAAACGTGATAGATAATAAATTGACAAGACCTCTCACTTATAATAATTGAGAATTAGCCTTACCAAATAGTAGAAACCATGAATCCCAATTTCATAAGGAAGTATATTCGGCTCACCGGGGTACTAAACTTGTTACGTTGGGTAAGTGGGTAATAAAATGTTATTACATCGAAATTTGGATTGAGCTCAACGGAAGTATTCGTGACCGTAGTCGCATTTGTTCCGGGCTAAATATGAAAATTAGAGTAATTTTTATCAACCGAGAGTTCTAGAAGTAGAATCGATTAAGAGGTTAATCCACCGAGTTATATTAATAAGGGATGACTCGGCTCACCGTACCCGTATTAATATGAATTTGGATCTCGGAATCATTTATAATAGTTGGGTAGAGGTCACTATATAAATGCAATACTTGTTTACAAGTATTATTAAAACGGTAGATGTTTATTATTTCCTTCATTTCCGTTTTGTAGTTAATTATACGCAATGAATTCATCTAATACTCCTACACCAATCACCATTGATTCATGGCTCCAATCATTCGATGAAAAGTGCTCCAAGTATGACAATGATATGATTAGAGAATTACGCGTTGGCATTGGTCAGGATGGAAATTTTTGCTTCTTTACCACTTCTACACCTCCCACTCCACTATTTATGCCTACCTCTTTGGTAAAAAAACCTTGTGAAGAAAATCTCAGTAAACCAAGGGCATCGTTGTTTGAAGAAACAAGGAGAAATATTAAATTGAGTGGGAGTTCTAGCAAGAGTGTTCTTGCAAATGAAAGGAGTATTGGTATTATTAAAGGGAAGGCAAAGATGGGTGAGAAACCCAAACCTGATAATGAATTGGAAATGGATAGTGAGACTACCACAACCAAGACAAAGAAGGGTGCCCAATCTTATGAAGAATGTCATTATTGTAATGTCATGGGCCATTGGAAGCGAAATTGCCCCAAGTATTTGGGAGATATCAAAGTTGGACTTATTACTCCAAGTGGGACTTGGAAATGTGTAAAAGCGAAACAAGAGTGATATGAATCTCCGACAAGGAAATGGAGCTAGGGTAGCCGCCACTTCAAGAGGGACTTGTGTACTTGTTTTAGCTAATAACTTTGAGTTGTAATCAACATAGTGGTGATTATGTACCCATTTTGTCTAAAACATTATTTCCATTTCTATGTTAGACATGAAAGGATTTGTATTTTGTTGAAAATAGACATGGCCGTGAGCCATGTCTTATCTTTATGATATACAAGTTTTAGACACTTCCAACTCAAGCAAAGATATCTTCATAATACGATCCAAAAGACTCAAACTATTAATCCAAATGATTTGTACATTTGGCTTTTTCAATTAGGTTACATAAATGAGAAACGCATTAAAAGGCTAGTGTCGACTAGATTTTATGAACCATTTGATTTTTAATCATATGGAATATGCGAATCTTGTCTCCTTTGCAAAATGATTTGTACTCTCTTTAGTGGTAAAGAGACATGAGCAAGTGATTTGTTGGGACTAATACATGTCGATGTATGTGTTCTAGTAAGCATCACCGCAAAGGGGAATTTATGACTACTTCGTCACTTTTAACGATGATTTAAGTACATATGGGTATATTTACTTAATCAAATATAAAGTGAAGCATTTGAGAAATTTGGGAAATTTCTAATTGACGTAGAGAACCAATCGAACAAAGAACTAAAGCATTACGATTCGATCATAGTGGCAAAGATCTAATTAATGAATTTGATTTATTAAATATGGATTATTACCTAGTGTCACTACCCATAAGATCAAACTAATATGAGTCGGTTTGAGTTATAGAACTCAATTTTGGGAATTTGTAATCCAAAACGAACAAGTAATTCTAAGCGGATGGTCAACCAGGAAATACCTAAAATAGAGAGTCTATTTAACAAATGACATGGATCAGACTGGCATATCACATGAATCAAATTGCCATGATAGAGATGGCCTTTTGAAATCTAATGCATAGTCTAGATAAACTCCTAATACTCCACCATATATATGTTTGTAACTCACAAAGCTATCTCTCAAGAAGATAGATGTATTTCTGAGAGATAAAGTGGGAGTAGATTGGATCATTACAAACATGTCTTATAGTGTTACTTTGGGAAAGTAATGAAACTATAATCTATAAAGATAGAATGGGAGTATAGCTCACTGGGAGTTTAGCACACATGTCTTGTTGTTAATATATTGCTTTGCGAAAGTAATGGTATTATGACCTTGTCCCAAATCGACCTTGTTGCATACGAGTCATAGCATTACAATCCGAAAATTGTTACTCAAGAGTGGATTTACTTTAAAGCGAGGGTCTCTTTAAAGGTAAATAGAGCTTTAGAATACTCAAATGCATAAAATTGACATAAAGATGTTGATCAAGATAAATTATGTTAGGAATCGCCACATTTCATTTTTAGGAAGGATGGCAAAAGATATTAAAAGTTCGCTTTTCTAAAATGGGAATTTAGAGAAGGATGTGTTTGGAACACAAAACCTTAGATGAAGATCCAAGAATCCTAATATATTATGCGTAGCCTTCTTAAGTGATCCTAGAATGGTCTTAAGCAAGCATTAAAGGATTACACTTTTCATTCATGTGATAATAGTGAATGGTTTCATTCACATGATTGAAGAATCGTGATTATACATGAAGTTAAGTGGGAGCCAGAATCATTTTCTCCATGTCTTATATGTTGATAACATATTACTTTTTGAGAATAATGTACCAATGCTCTCTTCTGTGAAAAAGTGACTGGACACTTGAAAAGGGATGCAAAGTATTCTAGATTTTTGAATCTATATGAGAGAATATTGGCATAGAGTTGAGAGTCTTATGAGGATAAGATCTTTCATATCTGTTGTACATCAACAAGGTTGAATAGGCTGTTCATGTTGATGGAAGTGGAATTACTATGATGGAGTCATAGTCATTCACTGAACATATTAAGTTGTTGATCACATGTAATCAATTGCTAATGTTTCCGCCATTAGAATGATCATGTATGCCAACAGACGCACATGCCATGATGTGATATATGCCTAGGTCATGATAAGTCAATAATAAGATAATTCCCGTGATATAGCTTGTGAAAGCCTTAAAGTACATCCTGGAGATTCTTGAGAAGAATTAAGGATTCGTTCATATGTTTGGATGATAAACTAAGTTAGTGTAGGGAAATATCCGTAAAATTCCCTTAAATTTTAGGACTATAACGCAATTTTAACATGTGATTATTGTCATAAACGAAAAATACAAGAGAAACGATAAAGGTACAAGAATCAACCTTGGGTCCTTTGAATTTCGGCCTAAGAACAGAAATCAAAATAGATTTCATCCTAATCGTTGCACCCAAGATCGTCTGAGACTATGCCCATTGTGCTAGAAATTACTCTCTAATTGCCTTGCAATATTGAGAGAGTTTTTGTGAGGTTTTCGATGAGAGATCTAGAATTTCAGAGAAAATTGCCCCGAAATCCTAATTTTTGTGCAAATGACAAAAGATTAGATCAAAAAGGAGAGAAGCTCTCCTTTTGTTCCTCTCGGTTGGCCGTGGATTTGCTTAGGGAGGGAGTGGGCTTTCCACTTCCTCCTTATTAAACTCGTGGTCCGACTCGTGTCGCTAAAATGTATATGACGGGTTTTAATTATAAATCGTCATCCGTCGTCGGATATTAAAATATCAACTAGTAACATGACTCAGTCGATATATTAATACTTGTCCGACAATGACAATATTGTATAATTAACTAATTCAATATACATTAATTAAATATAACCGTTTAAATTCAATTTACGAATTAACCGCTTAATTCTCCTTAGCCATTATTATTTAATCCGTATTAAATAAATATCTCAACATCGCGTTTGACTAATTATTAGTCAATAACTCCGACTAACTGTTTAGTCAAATTAGGCATCAACATGACTGTATTTTCATACCGTCACATCTCTCAAACGTATCCTATAGGTGTGACTTTTAGGGACCAGTTGATCACCGCCATCAGTATGACAATAACGTCAAACTTATCTAGCAAGCCAACCGTTATTGATAAACGTGGACCAACTGATAAAAATACAAAAGTATACCCTTTGATCCTTTTAGAGATTTATATGTCATTGCACTAACTGTGGAGGACACCAGCCCCAACAAACTCCCACTTGTCCGTACAAGTGTACGTGCAATAACGTTATCCGCACTAACTGGAGGACACCGGCTCCAACAAACTCCCACTTGTCCGTACAAGTGTATGTGCGATAACCGATTCTCATATCCATTTAAAATTTCTCCCACTCAATGTAAAACAATTTGCAGATCCGGATCCGCAAAGGTCGTATTTTACAATCGATCCATCAAGAGTGGTTTCCCGACTAGAGAGTAACTTAACTGATAAAACGAATTCGTATTCGAGCATGGCCATGCATTTCGATTCTGACTCCTCGAGTGGCCCCGAGAAATATCGAGTACCTGATAAAGGCTGAATATTTCCTTCAACTCGACTCCTGCCGATCTAAGCACAAACATGAAATGACCCGAAAAAATCTACTTGGCCCCCGTCATTACGGATGACCGTGAGAAAGAAACCAAAGTCACCCAAAAAACTGCCTTAATCTCAAGAGACAGTCGATAGTCAAAAGAATCGACTCTTAGGATCACCATGGAGGTCCTATCCACGACCTGGCACCGAATGTTATAAAATATTTAGGACTCCACGTCGTTGTCACAATTGTGTCCTACGAGATATCCGTATAACTCGCCTCTGTGATTGGTCAGTCAACCGTTTGACTTATGGCTCGTTGAACCCACCATCAACCAACGTCACAAAATAATTGCCAGAGTTATCAGCTCACGTGGGCAATTAAGGACCAAAAAATTTAATGTTTGTTCAGTTCACTTTGTGGTGTTCAAAATTGTCGTACAAATCCACATGAAAAACAAAATATATAAATATCAAAACGATGATGTCGTATAGAGTACACAAGAAAATGGATCTAATCCATAAAAGAGTACTACAACTCAGGAACACGTTTAATTCCCATGGAATTAACATGCCCTTCATGCTTATCTTGTACTAATGGTTTAGTGAGAGGATCTGCTATGTTATCATTTGTAGCAATCTTTTCTATCACTACCTCCTTTTGCTCCACGTAATCTCGGATTAGATGAGCTTTTCGTTGTACATGTCTAGACTTATTGCTAGACTTAGGCTCCTTAGCCTGGAAGATGGCACCTCTATTGTCGCAATAGATGGTGATCGGGTCATTCGAACTAGGCACTACAGATAGTCCTTGTAAGAATTGACGCATCCATAGCGCTTCCTTTGCAGCTTCAGACGCGACATAGTACTCAGACTCAGTCGTAGAATCTGCTGTAACACTTTGTTTGGAACTCTTCCAGCTGACTGCAGCGCCGTTAAGAGTAAAAACGAATCCAGACTGAGATTTCGAGTCATCTCGATCTGTTTGGAAGCTAGCATCTGCATAACCGGTTGCACATAGCTTTTGATCGCCTCCATAAGTCAATGCCCAATCTTTAGTCCTCTGTAGGTACTTAAGAATGTTCTTGACAACCATCTAATGTGATTCACCTGGATGCTGTTGGAATCGACTTGTCATACTCAATGCATATGCCACGTCCGGACGTGTGCATATCATGGCATACATGATTGATCCTATAGCCGAAGCATAAGGAATCCGGGTCATGCGCTATTTCTCTTCCGGTGTCTCTGGTGCCTGAGACTTGCTCAAATGCACCCCTGGAGCCATAGGAAGAAACCCCTTTTTGGAGTTAGTCATGCTGAATCTCTCTAGAATTTTGTCTATGTAAGACTCCTGACGGAGAGATAACATCCGACGTGATCTATCTCGATAGATACGGATGCCCTAAATTCTTTGTGCCTCACCCAGATATTTCATCTGGAAATGGTTCTTCAACCATACTTTTACCGAAGTTAAGAGAGGTATGTCATTCCCAATCAGGAGTATGTCATCAACATACAATATTAGGAAGACAATCTTGCTCCCACTCGACTTGATATATAGACATTGTTCCTCGACCGATCGAGTAAATCCATTGTCTTTTATCACTTGGTCGAAACGATGATTCCAACTCCGAGAAGCTTGCTTAAGTCCATAAATGGAACGCTTAAGCTTGAACACTTTCTTAGGATGTTCTGGATTGATGAAACCTTCGGGTTGTACCATGTACAACTCTTCCTCCAAATAACCGTTTAAGAAGGCGGTTTTCACATCCATCTGCCAAATTTCATATTCATGAAAAGCGGCAATCGCTAAGATAATCCGAATGGAACGCAGCATGACTACGGGTGCAAAAATTTCATCGTAGTGCAAACCTGGCACTTGGGTGAAACCTTTAGCAACTAGTCGTGCTTTATAGATATCTTGTTGACCTTCCACAGAATGCTTTATCTTGTAAAGCCATTTGCATTGAAGGGGACGAACCTTAGCAGGCAAGTCAACAAGATCCCATACGTTGTTCTCATACATGGAGTCCATCTCGGATTGCATGGCCTCAAGCCATAGCTTTGAGTCGGAACTAGTAATGGCACCTTTATAGGTTGCTGGTTCACTACTCGTTAAGAGTAGAATGTCATCTATGTCATGTTCCTCGACCATACCAATGTATCTGTCCGGAGGAATAGAGACTCTTCCCGACCTCCTAGGTTCCTCAGGAATATTCACCGCAGCCGGGATTGAAGGAACTGGTTCCTCCAATGGTTGCTCGGCATTTGGTTCTGGAATCTCCGACAGCTCGAAGGTTCTATTACTCTTCGCATTCTCGATAAATTCCTTCTCTAAGAATGTCGCACTAGCCGCAACAAAAACACGTTGTTCGGTTGGCGAATAGAAGTAATGACCAAATGTTCCTTTAGGATAACCTATAAAGTATGTCTTGACCGATCGCGGGCCGAGCTTATCCTCGTGTCTCCACTTGACATAAGCCTCGCAGCCCCAAACCCGTATAAAGGACAAGTTAGGGACCGTTCCCTTCCATAGTTCATATGGAGTCTTGTCAACACTTTAGACGGACTTGGTTAAGTATTAGAGCAAAATGACAGAAGAGCATAACCCCATAATGAGTCAGGCAACACGGTGTGACTTATCATGGATCGAACCATATCAAGTAGTGTTCGATTTCTCCGTTCGGACACACCATTCAACTGAGGTGTTCCAGGTGGAGTTAACTGTAAGACAATCCCACAGTCCTTAAGGTGTTGATCAAACTCGTGTGAAAGATACTCGCCACCACGGTCTGATCGTAGTGTTTTAATCTTTCTACCCAGTTGGTTCTGTACCCGATTCTGGTATTCTTTGAATTTCTCAAAGGACTCACTTTTATGCTTCATCAAGTAGACATAGCCATATCTACTTAAATCGTCCGTGAAAGTGATGAAATACCTATAGCCTTCTCGTGCGGTTATTAACATAGGTCCACACACATCCGTATGTATGAGTCCTAATAGGTCAGCAGCGCGCATTCCAACACCTTTGAAGGAAATTCGAGTCATCTTGCCAATGAGACATGATTCACACGTGCCAAATGATTGAAAATCAAAGGCCGAGATAGCTCCATTCTGTATGAGCTATTTAACGCGTTTCTCATTAATGTGTCCCATACGGCAGTGCCATAGATACGTTTGATCTTTGTCACCAACCTTTAACTTTTTATTCATTACGTGCAATATTTCGGTGGTTTGATCTAAAACATAAATTCCATTCATGGGGACTGCCTTGCCATAAATCATATCGTGTAATGAGAAAATGCAGATATTATTCTCTATTACAAATGAAAAACAAAGTTTGTCAAGTGCAGAAACTGAAATAATGTTTTTAGAAAGACTGGGTACATAATAGCAGTTATATAAAAATAACTCAAATCCGCTAGGAAGCTGGATCACATATGTTCCCCTCGAGACGGCAGCCACTCGTGCTCCATTCCCGACACGCAAGTCCACCTCACCCTTTACGAGGGGTTCGATGTTTCGGAGCCCCTGCACATGATTACACAGATGAGAACCAAAACCAGTATCTAGTACCCAAGGTCCGTAACTTGCGTGGTTATATGAATAAAAGAAGGAGAAGAAGAAGACATACCAATAGGATTAACGCGACCTGCTTTTATGTCCTCATGGTATACAGACATGTACGCCTCAATGCCCATCTTGTGGCAATGGTGGCATTCCATGTTACCAGTCTTGCTCTTTGTCGCGCCTGATGAGGTGCTCGACTCACCAGGCCCACTCTTACCTGATCCCGACTTCTTAAACTTCGGTTTACCTACTGCTAGGTCTACCTGAGTTTTGCCCTTACCCTTGCCCTTGTTTGACACAACGAGAACATCCTATTTCAGGCTCCCACTAAACTTCATGTCCTTCTCGGTCTGTACGAGAAGGGAGTGTAGTGCATGAGGACTTTTCTTCAAATCATTCATATAGTAATTGGCTCTAAAGAGCGCAAAACCATCGTGGAGTGAATGAAGCATGCGGTCAATCACAATGTTCTCGCTGATTTTACAATCAAGCGCCTCCAATTTCTCGACATTCTCAATCATGCTGAGAATGTGTGGGCTAACCGGTTGGCCCTTCTGGAGTTTCGCCTCAAAGAAGCGACAGGTATGCTCATAGGTCACGATTCTCGGTGCTTTCGAGAATTCCTTAGTGAGCGTGGTGAAAATCTTGTTCGCACCTTGGGCTATAAAACGTTTTTGCAAATTGGATTCCATTGCAAAAATGAGTACGTTTTTAATCGCACCCGCTTCTATGACGAAATCGCTATACGTGGCGATCTCGTTAGCTCCAGCCGTGGGGCCTGGGTTTGGCGGGATGGGCTCGATCGGATATCCGAGCTTCCGTCGCAATGGCAAAGATTACGTAATGCCGCCTCCCGAGTCCGCGAAGTTTGATCCATCATTCTTCGATCGAGTAGACCGATTCATCCGATTCATGAAGATCCGGCGGACTCACGGTCCAATGTGGCACTTGGCATTGGGTCGTCAAGACGCCAACCATTATGTTATTAGCAGTTTAAATGATCGTGATCTACACTGGAAAAAAAAGGAAAAACAAAACGAAATAAGCAACTCATCGTGGTGATTTAAGTCTATTTAAAATTCATTTTTAACGTGTAGACTCATTGCACTTGTATAATCGATCTACCTCAAGAATTATACAAATCATCCCAAGACTCAATTTCCGTAAATTGATAAGCCAACTGTTTAGCTAGTTCTACCGTTAGAACTCTTGGTCGATAGATTTCCGTAAATCCTATCTATAGTCCACCATGATCACAGGATCATACGAGTGACCATAGTGTTGAGATAAAATAGGTCAATCAGTTCCAACTTACCCGACGTAGAAGGGGTCATATTATGCCTACCGACGAAGAAGGGATTCATTGGAGTTTGACCTATAAAGACTATTCTCAATTTTTGTTTATACGAGGAAGATCCCATCAACTTAGTTTTAATTCATTTTAAGTGAACGAAAAACTAGCATTGCGTGAATGAATTAATTTAGGTGATGGCTTATAAAAACGTGTGATATCTGTATATCATAGAAAACTAACGCGTGACCTCTATATGAGTCGGTTTTCATGCAAATATTAGGTGGTTTGGTTTTAGGCGGAATATGATGCAAACTATCGTTACGATGAAAACATAAAAGAATGCAAAACGTAAATAAAAATTCATAGTGTGGCCTATCCTAGTAAAAAGAACATAAAACAACTTTGGAATCCACCGTTGGACCCGAGAAGCTTGTCTTGATGTTCCATCTTTGTCCATGCAGCGGGAGTGAGCATCCGATCTCCATCTTTGGTCTTCTCAAAATTACAATTTAAAATTTACAAAATATAATCCTATTTACATTCTAAATTAAAACTGTAATTACAAGGAAAAATTCAAAAACGGAGATTCGAGATCTCAAAATACAACCAAGACCGTGTCCCATCATTACGGTAACACGTTCTACTAAGGCCACACTAAGTTACAATCGTTTGTAAAATTAAATACGTAATTAAAAATATTCATGGCATTCAAAAGTAACGATAAATAAATAAAAATGCATCAACTAAAAACAAAATTTATTCGGGACATAATTCCGTAATTATGTTAAATTTATCCAAACCACCTTTTAACGATTAAAATTATGTGACAAAACCGCTTCTATCAACTTAATTTTAATCCATTACAATCCGTTGCTTTAAATTGCTTTAAAATAACTAAATGGAACGTGAGTGAACCGTTTCACTATCAAGCGAATGCACAAAATCCGTATTATGCACATGATATGGCCGAAAAAAAAAATAAAACACGAATTTTTTTTTCTTCTTTCACGGCTGAACCGTGACAAAACATCAAATTTTTTTTTTTTTTCAGCTGCTCAAAACCGTGAGCATCAACAATCAACCAAAATCGATTTGATAGAAAAAACCAATTGCAATTTAAACCTAATCCGTATAGAATTGAATCTACAATTGATAAAACTTTAACATATTGCAATGAAAAATCGATTACAAAAACAATATGCAAAGACAAAACGAAAGCAAAATGAGACTATCGTCTGATCAGCAGTAAGCCGTGTGGCACGGCTTCCAATGCAAAAAAAATAAAAACAGCCGTGTAAAATAAATTCGGCCGCACGGTTTTTTAATGCAAAATTACATCGATTCAAATCGTTTTATAAAAATCACAATGAAAAATTTACGTGGCCTCGCTCTGATACACTTGTAGGGAAATATCCGTAAAATTCCCTTAAATTTTAGGACTATAACGCAATTTTAACATGTGATTATTGTCATAAACGAAAAATACAAGAGAAACGATAAAGGTACAAGAATCAACCTTGGGTCCTTTGAATTTCGGCCAAGAACAAATCAAAATAGATTTCCTCCTAATTGTTGCACCCAAGATCGTCTGAGACTATGCCCCTTGTGCTAGAAATTACTCTCTAATTGCCTTGCAATATTGAGAGAGTTTTTGTGAGGTTTTCGATGAGAGATCTAGAATTTCAGAGAAAATTGTCCCGAAACCCTAATTTTTGTGCAAATGACAAAAGATTAGATCAAAAAGGAGAGAAGCTCTCCTTTTGTTCCTCTCGGTTGGCCGTGGGTTTGCTTAGGGAGGGAGTGGGCTTTCCACTTCCTCCTTATTAAACTCGTGGTCCGACTCGTGTCGCTAAAATGTATATGACGGGTTTTAATTATAAATCGTCATCCGTCATCGGATATTAAAATATCAACTAGTAACATGAATCAGTCGATATATTAATACTTGTCCGACAATGACAATATTGTATAATTAACTAATTCAATATACATTAATTAAATATAACCGTTTAAATTCAATTTACGAATTAACCGCTTAATTCGCCTTAGCCATTATTATTTAATCCGTATTAAATAAATATCTCAACATCGCGTTTGACTAATTATTAGTCAATAACTCCGACTAACTGTTTAGTCAAATTAGGCATCAACATGACTGTATTCTCATACCGTCACATCTCTCAAACGTATCCTATAGGTGTGACTTTTAGGGACCAGTTGATCACCGCCATCAGTATGACAATAACGTCAAACTTATCTAGCAAGCCAACCGTTATTGATAAACGTGGACCAACTGATAAAAATACAAAAGTATACCCTTTGATCCTTTTAGAGATTTATATGTCATTGCACTAACTGTGGAGGACACCAGCCCCAACAAACTCCCACTTGTCCGTACAAGTGTACGTGCAATAACGTTATCCGCACTAACTGGAGGACACCGGCTCCAACAAACTCCCACTTGTCCGTACAAGTGTATGTGCGATAACCGATTCTCATATCCATTTAAAATTTCTCCCACTCAATGTAAAACAATTTGTAGATCCGGATCCGCAAAGGTCGTATTTTACAATCGATCTGTATCAAGATTGGTTTTCCCGACTAGAGAGTAACTTAACTGATAAAATGAATTCGTATTCGAGCATGGCCATGCATTTCAGTTACAGCTCCTCGAGTGGCCCTGAGAAATATCGAGTACCTGATAAAGGCTGAATATTTCCTTCAACTCGACTCCTGCCGATCTAAGCACAAAGATGAAATGACCCAGAAAAAATCTACTTGGCCCCCTGTTACGGATGACCGTGAGAAAGAAACCAAAGTCACCCAAAAAACTGCCTTAATCTCAAGAGACAGTCGATAGTCAAAAGAATCGACTCTTAGGATCACCATGGAGGTCCTATCCACGACCTGGCACCGAATGTTATAAAACATTTAGGACTCCACGTCGTTGTCACAATTGTGTCCTACGAGATATCCGTATAACTCGCCTCTGTGATTGGTCAGTCAACCGTTTGACTTATGGCTCGTTGAACCCACCATCAACCAACGTCACAAAATAATTGCCAGAGTTATCAGCTCACGTGGGCAATTAAGGACCAAAAAATTTAATGTTTGTTCAGTTCACTTTGTGGTGTTCAAAATTGTCATACAAATCCACATGAAAAACAAAATATATAAATATCAAAACGATGATGTCGTATAGAGTACACAAGAAAATGGATCTAATCCATAAAAGAGTACTACAGCTCAGGAACACGTTTAATTCCCATGAAATTAACATGCCCTTCATGCTTATCTTGTCATAATGGTTTAGTGAGAGGATCTGCTATGTTATCATCTGTAGCAATCTTTTCTATCACTACCTCCTTTTGCTCCACATAATCTCGGATTAGATGAGCTTTCCGTTGTACATGTCTAGACTTATTGCTAGACTTAGGCTCCTTAGCCTGGAAGATGGCACCTCTATTGTCGTAATAGATGGTGATCGGGTCATTCGAACTAGGCACTACAGATAGTCCTTGTAAGAATTGACGCATCCATAGCGCTTCCTTTGCAGCTTCAGACGCGGCATAGTACTCGGACTCAGTCGTAGAATCTGCTGTAACACTTTTTTTGGAACTCTTCCAGCTGACTGCAGCGCGTTAAGAGTAAAAACGAATCCAGACTGAGATTTCGAGTCATCTCGATCTGTTTGGAAGCTAGCATCTGCATAACCGGTTGCACATAGCTTTTGATCGCCTCCATAAGTCAATGCCCAATCTTTAGTCCTCCGTAGGTACTTAAGAATGTTCTTGACAGCCATCTAATGTGATTCACCTGGATGCTGTTGGAATCGACTTGTCATACTCAATGCATCTGCCACGTCCGGACGTGTGCATATCATGGCATACATGATTGATCCTATAGCCGAAGCATAAGGAATCCGGGTCATGCGCTCTTTCTCTTCCGGTGTCTCCGGTGCCTGAGACTTGCTCAAATGCACCCCTGGAGCCATAGGAAGAAACCCCTTTTTGGAGTTAGTCATGCTGAATCTCTCTAGATTTTGTCTATGTAGGACTCATGACTGAGAGATAACATCCGACGTGATCTATCTCGATAGATACGGATGCCCAAAATTCTTTGTGCCTCACCCAGATCTTTCATCTGGAAATGGTTCTTCAACCATACTTTTACCGAAGTTAAGAGAGGTATGTCATTCCCAATCAGGAGTATGTCATCAACATACAATATTAGGAAGACAATCTTGCTCCCACTCGACTTGATATATAGACATGGTTCCTCGACCGATCGAGTAAATCCATTGTCTTTTATCACTTGGTCGAAACGATGATTCCAACTCCGAGAAGCTTGCTTAAGTCCATAAATGGAACGCTTAAGCTTGCACACTTTCTTAGGATGTTCTGGATTGATGAAACCTTCGGGTTGTACCATGTACAACTCTTCCTCCAAATAACCGTTTAAGAAGGCGGTTTTCACATCCATCTGCCAAATTTCATAGTCATGAAAAGCGGCAATCGCTAAGATAATCCGAATGGAACGCAACATGACTACGGGTGCAAAAATTTCATCGTAGTGCAAACCTGGCACTTGGGTGAAACCTTTAGCAACTAGTCGTGCTTTATAGATATCTTGTTGACCTTCCACAGAATGCTTTATCTTGTAAAGCCATTTGCATTGAAGGGAACGAACCTTAGCAGGCAAGTCAACAAGATCCCATACGTTGTTCTCATACATGGAGTCCATCTCGGATTGCATGGCCTCAAGCCATAGCTTTGAGTCGGAACTAGTAATGGCACCTTTATAGGTTGTGGGTTCACTACTCGTTAAGAGTAGAATGTCATCTATGTCATGTTCCTCGACCATACCAATGTATCTGTCCGGAGGAATATAGACTCTTCCCGACCTCCTAGGTTCCTCAGGAATATTCACCGCAGCCGGGATTGAAGGAACTGGTTCCTCCAATGGTTGCTCGGCATTTGGTTCTGGAATCTTCGACAGCTCGAAGGTTCTATTACTCTTCGCATTCTCGAGAAATTCCTTCTCTAAGAATGTCGCACTAGCCGCAACAAAAACACGTTGTTCGGTTGGCGAATAGAAGTAATGACCAAATGTTCCTTTAGGATAACCTATAAAGTATGTCTTGACCGATCGTGGGCCGAGCTTATCCTCGTGTCTCCACTTGACATAAGCCTCGCAGCCCCAAACCCGTATAAAGGACAAGTTAGGAACCGTTCCCTTCCATAGTTCATATGGAGTCTTGTCAACAGCTTTAGACGGACTTCGGTTAAGTATTAGAGCAAATGACGAAAGAGCATAACCCCATAATGAGTCGCAACACGGTGTGACTCATCATGGATCGAACCATATCAAGTAGTGTTCGATTTCTCCGTTCGGACACACCATTCAACCGAGGTGTTCCAGGTGGAGTTAATCGTAAGACAATCTCACAAATCCTTAAGGTGTTGATCAAACTCGTGTGAAAGATACTCGCCACCACGGTCCCGATCGTAGTGTTTTAATCTTTCTACCCAGTTGGTTCCGTACCCGATTCTGGTATTCTTTGAATTTCTCAAAGGACTCACTTTTATGCTTCATCAAGTAGACATAGCCATATCTACTTAAATCGTCCGTGAAAGTGATGAAATACCTATAGCCTTCTCGTGCGGTTATTGACATAGGTCCACACACATCCGTATGTATGAGTCCTAATAGGTCAGCAGCGCGCATTCCAACACCTTTGAAGGAAATTCGAGTCATCTTGCCAATGAGACATGATTCACACGTGCCAAATGATTGAAAATCAAAGGCCGAGATAGCTCCATTCTGTATGAGCTATTTAACGCGTTTCTCATTAATGTGTCCCATACGGAAGTGCCATAGATACGTTTGATCTTTGTCACCAACCTTTAACTTTTTATTCATTACGTGCAATATTTCGGTGGTCTGATCTAAAACATAAATTCCATTCATGGGGACTGCCTTGCCATAAATCATATCGTGTAATAAGAAAATGCAGGTATTATTCTCTATTACAAATGAAAAACAAAGTTTGTCAAGTGCAGAAACTGAAATAATGTTTTTAGAAAGACTGGGTACATAATAGCAGTTATATAAAAATAACTCAAATCCGCTAGGAAGCTGGATCACATATGTTCCCCTCGAGACGGCAGCCACTCGTGCTCCATTCCCTACACGCAAGTCCACCTCACCCTTTACGAGGGGTTCGATGTTTCGGAGCCCCTGCACATGATTACACAAATGAGAACCACAACCAGTATCTAGTACCCAAGTTCCGTAACTTGCGTGGTTATATGAATAAAAGAAGGAGAAGAAGAAGACATACCAATAGGATTAACGCGACCTGCTTTTATGTCCTCATGGTATACAGGACATGTACGCCTCCAATGCCCAGTCTTGTGGCAATGGTGGCATTCCATGTTACCAGTCTTGCTCTTTGTCGCGCCTGATGAGGTGCTCGACTCACCAGGCCCACTCTTACCTGATCCCGACTTCTTAAACTTCGGTTTACCTACTGCTAGGTCTGCCTGAGTTTTGCCCTTACCCTTGCCCTTGTTTGACACAACGAGAACATCCTGTTTCAGGCTCCCACTAAACTTCATGTCCTTCTCGGTCTGTACGAGAAGGGAGTGTAGTGCATGAGGACTTTTCTTCAAATCATTCATATAGTAATTGGCTCTAAAGAGCGCAAAACCATCGTGGAGTGAATGAAGCATGCGGTCAATCACAATGTTCTCGCTGATTTTACAATCAAGCGCCTCCAATTTCTCGACATTCTCAATCATGCTGAGAATGTGTGGGCTAACCGGTTGGCCCTTCTGGAGTTTCGCCTCAAAGAAGCGACAAGTATGCTCATAGGTCACGATTCTCGGTGCTTTCGAGAATTCCTTAGTGAGCGTGGTGAAAATCTTGTTCGCACCTTGGGCTATAAAACGTTTCTGCAAATTGGATTCCATTGCAAAAATGAGTACGTTTTTAATCGCACCCGCTTCTATGACGAAATCGCTATACGTGGCGATCTCGTTAGCTCCAGCCGTGGGGCCTGAGTTTGGCGGGATGGGCTCAGTCAGATATCTGAGCTTCCGTCGGAATGGCAGATTCCGTAATGCCGCCTCCCAGTCCGCGAAGTTTGATCCATCATTCTTCAGTCGAGTAGACTGATTCATCTGATTCATGAAGATCCGAAGCCAGGACTCACGGTCCAATATGGCACTTGGCATTGGGTCGTCAGCACGGCCAACCATTATGTTATTAGCAGTTTAAATGATCGTGATCTACACTGGAAAAAAAAGGAAAAACAAAACGAAATAAGCAACTCATCGTGGTGATTTAAGTCTATTTAAAATTCATTTTTAACGTGTAGACTCATTGCACTTGTATAATCGATCTACCTCAAGAATTATACAAATGATCCCAAGACTCAATTTCCGTAAATTGATAAGTCAACTGTTTAGCTAGTTCTACCGTTAGAACTCTTGGTCGATAGATTTCCGTAAATCCTATCTATAGTCCACCATGATCACAGGATCGTACGAGTGACCATAGTGTTGAGATAAAATAGGTCAATTAGTTCCAACTTACCCGACGTAGAAGGGGTCATATTATGCCTACCGACGAAGAAGGGATTCATTGGAGTTTGACCCATAAAGACTATTCTCAATTTTTGTTTATACGAGGAAGATCCCATCAACTTAGTTTTAATTCATTTTAAGTGAACGAAAAACTAGCATTGCGTGAATGAATTAATTTAGGTGATGGCTTATAAAAACGTGTGATATCTGTATATCATAGAAAACTAACGCGTCTCCTCTATATGAATCAGTTTTCATGCAAATATTAGGTGGTTTGGTTTTAGGCGGAATATGATGCAAACTATCGTTACGATGAAAACATAAAAGAATGCAAAACGTAAATAAAAATTCATAGTGTGGCCTATCCTAGTAAAAAGAACATAAAACAACTTTGGAATCCACCGTTGGACCCGAGAAGCTTGTCTTGATGTTCCATCTTTGTCCATGCAGCGGGAGTGAGCATCCGATCTCCATCTTTGGTCTTCTCAAAATTACAATTTAAAATTTACAAAATATAAACCTATTTACATTCTAAATTAAAACTGTAATTACAAGGAAAAATTCAAAAACGGAGATTCGAGATCTCAAAATACAACCAAGACCGTGTCCCATCATTACGGTAACACGTTCTACTAAGGCCACACTAAGTTACAATCGTTTGTAAAATTAAATACGTAATTAAAAACATTCATGGCATTCAAAAGTAACGATAAATAAATAAAAATGCATCAACTAAAAACAAAATTTATTCGGGACATAATTCCGTAATTATGTTAAATTTATCCAAACCACCTTTTAACGATTAAAATTATGTGACAAAACCGCTTCTATCAACTTAATTTTAATCCATTACAATCCGTTATTTTAAATTGCTTTAAAATAACTAAATGGAACGTGAGTGAACCGTTTCACTATCAAGCGAATGCACAAAATCCGTATTATGCACATGATATGGCCGAAAAAAAAATAAAACACGAATTTTTTTTTCTTCTTTCACGGCTGAACCGTGACAAAACATCAAAATTTTTTTTTTTTTTTCAGCTGCTCAAAACCGTGAGCATCAACAATCAACCAAAATCGATTTGATAGAAAAAACCAATTGCAATTTAAACCTAATCCGTATAAAATTGAATCTACAATTGATAAAACTTTAACATATTGCAATGAAAAATCGATTACAAAAACAATATGCAAAGACAAAACGAAAGCAAAACGAGACTATCGCCTGATCAGCAGTAAGCCGTGTGGCACGGCTTCCAATGCAAAAAAAAAAAAAAAAAAACAGCCGTGTAAAATAAATTCGGCCGCACGGTTTTTTAATGCAAAATTACATCGATTCAAATCGTTTTATGAAAATCACAATGAAAAAATTACGTGGCCTCGCTCTGATACACTTGTAGGGAAATATC
Source organism: Silene latifolia (assembly GCF_048544455.1). NCBI lineage: Eukaryota > Viridiplantae > Streptophyta > Magnoliopsida > Caryophyllales > Caryophyllaceae > Silene > Silene latifolia. The sequence goes on from NC_133538.1 coordinate 235,987,444, forward strand.
CGTAAAATTCCCTTAAATTTTAGGACTATAACGCAATTTTAACATGTGATTATTGTCATAAACGAAAAATACAAGAGAAACGATAAAGGTACAAGAATCAACCTTGGGTCCTTTGTATTTCGGCCTAAGAACAGAAATCAAAATAGATTTCCTCCTAATCGTTGCACCCAAGATCGTCTGAGACTATGCCCCTTGTGCTAGAAATTACTCTCTAATTGCCTTGCTATATTGAGAGAGTTTTTGTGAGGTTTTCGATGAGAGATCTAGAATTTCAGAGAAAATTGCCCCGAAACCCTAATTTTTGTGCAAATGACAAAAGATTAGATCAAAAAGGAGAGAAGCTCTCCTTTTGTTCCTCTCGGTTGGCCGTGGGTTTGCTTAGGGAGGGAATGGGCTTTCCACTTCCTCCTTATTAAACTCGTGGTCCGACTCTTGTCGCTAAAATGTATATGGCGGGTTTTAATTATAAATCGTCATCCGTCATCGGATATTAAAATATCAACTAGTAACATGACTCAGTCGATATATTAATACTTGTCCGACAATGACAATATTGTATAATTAACTAATTCAATATACATTAATTAAATATAACCGTTTAAGTTCAATTTACGAATTAACCGCTTAATTCGCCTTATCCATTATTATTTAATCCGTATTAAATAAATATCTCAACATCGCGTTTGACTAATTATTAGTCAATAACTCCGACTAACTGTTTAGTCAAATTAGGCATCAACATGACTGTATTTTTATACCGTCACATCTCTCAAACGTATCCTATAGGTGTGACTTTTAGGAACCAGTTGATCACCGCCATCAGTATGACAATAACGTCAAACTTATCTAGCAAGCCAACCGTTATTGATAAATGTGGACCAACTGATAAAAATACAAAAGTATACCCTTTGATCCTTTTAGAGATTTATATGTCATTGCACTAACTGTGGAGGACACCAGTCCCAACAAACTCCCACTTGTCCGTACAAGTGTACATGCAATAACGTTATCCGCACTAACTGGAGGACACCGGCTCCAACAAACTCCCACTTGTCCGTACAAGTGTATGTGCAATAAACGATTCTCATATCCATTTAAAATTTCTCCCACTCAATGTAAAACAATTTGCAGATCCGGATCCGCAAAGGTCGTATTTTACAATCGATCTGTATCAAGATTGGTTTCCCCGACTAGAGAGTAACTTAACTGATAAAACGAATTCGTATTCGAGCATGGCCATGCATTTCGATTCTGACTCCTCGAGTGGCCCCGAGAAATATCGAGTACCTGATAAAGGCTGAATATTTCCTTCAACTCGACTCCTGCCGATCTAAGCACAAAGATGAAATGACCCGAAAAAAATCTACTTGGCCCCCTGTTACGGATGACCGTGAGAAAGAAACCAAAGTCACCCAAAAAACTGCCTTAATCTCAAGAGACAGTCGATAGTCAAAAGAATCGACTCTTAGGATCACCATGGAGGTCGTATCCACGACCTGGCACCGAATGTTATAAAACATTTAGGACTCCACGTCGTTGTCACAATTGTGTCCTACGAGATATCCGTATAACTCGCCTCTGTGATTGGTCAGTCAACCGTTTGACTTATGGCTCGTTGAACCCACCATCAACCAACGTCACAAAATAATTGCGAGTTATCACTCACGTGGGCAATTAAGGACCAAAAATATAATTTTTGTTCAGTTCACTTTGTGGTGTTCAAAATTGTCGTACAAATCCACATGAAAAACAAAATATATAAATATCAAAACAATGATGTCGTATAGAGTACACAAGAAAATGGATCTAATCCATAAAAGAGTACTACAACTCAGGAACACGTTTAATTCCCATGGAATTAACATGCCCTTCATGCTTATCTTGTCGTAATGGTTTAGTGAGAGGATCTGCTATGTTATCATCTGTAGCAATCTTTTCTATCACTACCTCCTTTTGCTCCACGTAATCTCGGATTAGATGAGCTTTCCGTTGTACATGTCTAGACTTATTGCTAGACTTAGGCTCCTTAGCCTGGAAGATGGCACCTCTATTGTCGCAATAGATGGTGATCGGGTCATTCGAACTAGGCACTACAGATAGTACTTGTAAGAATTGACGCATCCATAGCGCTTCCTTTGCAGCTTCAGACGCGGCATAGTACTCGGACTCAGTCGTAGAATCTGCTGTAACACTTTGTTTGGAACTCTTCCAGCTGACTGCAGCGCGTTAAGAGTAAAAACGAATCCAGACTGAGATTTCGAGTCATCTCGATCTGTTTGGAAGCTAGCATCTGCATAACCGGTTGCACATAGCTTTTGATCGCCTCCATAAGTCAATGCCCAATCTTTAGTCCTCCGTAGGTACTTAAGAATGTTCTTGACAGCCATCTAATGTGATTCACCTGGATGCTGTTGGAATCGACTTGTCATACTCAATGCATCTACCACGTCCGGACGTGTGCATATCATGGCATACATGATTGATCCTATAGCCGAAGCATAAGGAATCCGGGTCATGCGCTCTTTCTCTTCTGGTGTCTCTGGTGCCTGAGACTTGCTCAAATGCACCCTTGGAGCCATAGGAAGAAACCCCTTTTTGGAGTTAGTCATGCTGAATCTCTCTAGAATTTTGTCTATGTAGGACTCCTGACTGAGAGATAACATCCGACGTGATCTATCTCGATAGATACGGATGCCCAAAATTCTTTGTGCCTCACCCAGATCTTTCATCTGGAAATGGTTCTTCAACCATACTTTTACCGAAGTTAAGAGAGGTATGTCATTCCCAATAAGGAGTATGTCATCAACATACAATATTAGGAAGACAATCTTGCTCCCACTCGACTTGATATATAGACATGGTTCCTCGACCGATCGAGTAAATCCATTGCCTTTTATCACTTGGTCGAAACGATGATTCCAACTCCGAGAAGCTTGCTTAAGTCCATAAATGGAACGCTTAAGCTTGCACACTTTCTTAGGATGTTCTGGATTGATGAAACCTTCGGGTTGTACCATGTACAACTCTTCCTCCAAATAACCGTTTAAGAAGGCAGTTTTCACATCCATCTGCCAAATTTCATAGTCATGAAAAGCGGCAATCGCTAAGATAATCCGAATGGAACGCAACATGACTACGGGTGCAAAAATTTCATCGTAGTGCAAACCTGGCACTTGGGTGAAACCTTTAGCAACTAGTCGTGCTTTATAGATATCTTGTTGACCTTCCACAGAATGCTTTATCTTGTAAAGCCATTTGCATTGAAGGGGACGAACCTTAGCAGGCAAGTCAACAAGATCCCATACGTTGTTCTCATACATGGAGTCCATCTCGGATTGCATGGCCTCAAGCCATAGCTTTGAGTCGGAACTAGTAATGGCACCTTTATAGGCTGCGGGTTCACTACTCGTTAAGAGTAGAATGTCATCTATGTCATGTTCCTCGACCATACCAATTTATCTGTCCGGAGGAATATAGACTCTTCCCGACCTCCTAGGTTCCTCAGGAATATTCACCGCAGCCGGGATTGAAGGAACTGGTTCCTCCAATGGTTGCTCGGCATTTGGTTCTGGAATCTCCGACAGCTCGAAGGTTCTATTACTCTTCGCATTCTCGAGAAATTCCTTCTCTAAGAATGTCGCACTATCCGCAACAAAAACACGTTGTTCGGTTGGCGAATAGAAGTAATGACCAAATGTTCCTTTAGGATAACCTATAAAGTATGTCTTGACCGATCGCGGGCCGAGCTTATCCTCGTGTCTCCACTTGACATAAGCCTCGCAGCCCCAAACCCGTATAAAGGTCAAGTTAGGGACCGTTCGCTTCCATAGTTCATATGGAGTCTTGTCAACAGCTTTAGACGGACTTCGGTTAAGTATTAGAGCAGCTGACAGAAGAGCATAACCCCATAATGAGTCAGGCAACACGGTGTGACTCATCATGGATCGAACCATATCAAGTAGTGTTCGATTTCTCCGTTCGGACACACCATTCAACTGAGGTGTTCCAGGTGGAGTTAACTGTAAGACAATCTCACAGTCCTTAAGGTGTTGATCAAACTCGTGTGAAAGATACTCGCCACCACGGTCTGATCGTAGTGTTTTAATCTTTCTACCCAGTTGGTTCTTGTGCCCGATTCTCGTATTCTTTGAATTTCTCAAAGGACTCACTTTTATGCTTCATCAAGTAGACATAGCCATATCTACTTAAATCGTCCGTGAAAGTGATGAAATACCTATAGCCTTCTCGTGCGGTTATTGACATAGGTCCACACACATCCGTATGTATGAGTCCTAATAGGTCAGCAGCGCGCATTCCAACACCTTTGAAGGAAATTCGAGTCATCTTGCCAATGAGACATGATTCACACGTGCCAAATGATTGAAAATCAAAGGCCGAGATAGCTCCATTCTGTATGAGCTATTTAACGCGTTTCTCATTAATGTGTCCCATACGGCAATGCCATAGATACGTTTGATCTTTGTCACCAACCTTTAACTTTTTATTTATTACGTGCAATATTTCGGTGGTCTGATCTAAAACATAAATTCCATTCATGGGGACTGCCTTGCCATAAATCATATCGTGTAATGAGAAAATGCAGGTATTATTCTCTATTACAAATGAAAAACAAAGTTTGTCAAGTGCAGAAACTGAAATAATGTTTTTAGAAAGACTGGGTACATAATAGCAGTTATATAAAAATAACTCAAATCCGCTAGGAAGCTGGATCACATATGTTCCCCTCGAGACGGCAGCCACTCGTGCTCCATTCCCGACACGCAAGTCCACCTCACCCTTTACGAGGGGTTCGATGTTTCGGAGCCCCTGCACATGATTACACAGATGAGAACCACAACCAGTATCTAGTACCCAAGTTCCGTAACTTGCGTGGTTATATGAATAAGAGAAGGAGAAGAAGAAGACATACCAATAGGATTAACGCGACCTGCTTTTATGTCCTCATGGTATACAGGACATGTACGCCTCCAATGCCCAGTCTTGTGGCAATGGTGGCATTCCATGTTACCAGTCTTGCTCTTTGTCGCGCCTGATGAGGTGCTCGACTCACCAGGCCCACTCTTACCTGATCCCGACTTCTTAAACTTCGGTTTACCTCTTCTTAGGTCTCGCCCGAGTTTTGCCCTTACCCTTGCCCTTGTTTGACACAACGAGAACATCCTGTTTTAGGCTCCTACTAAACTTCATGTCCTTCTCGGTGCATTTAGAAGGGAGTGTAGTGCATGAGGACTTTTCTTCAAATCATTCATATAGTAATTGGCTCTAAAGAGCGCAAAACCATCGTGGAGTGAATGAAGCATGCGGTCAATCACAATGTTCTCGCTGATTTTACAATCAAGCGCCTCCAATTTCTAGACATTCTCAATCATGCTGAGAATGTGTGGGCTAACCGGTTGGCGCTTCTGGAGTTTCGCCTCAAAGAAGCGACAGGTATGCTCATAGGTCACGATTCTCGGTGCTTTCGAGAATTCCTTAGTGAGCGTGGTGAAAATCTTGTTCGCACCTTGGGCTATAAAACGTTTCTGCAAATTGGATTCCATTGCAAAAATGAGTACGTTTTTAATCGCACCTGCTTCCATGACGAAATCGCTATACGTGGCGATCTCGTTAGCTCCAGCCGTGGGGCCTGGGTTTGGCGGGATGGGCTCGATCCGGATATCCGAGCTTCCCGTCGGCAATGGCGGCATTCCGTAATGCCGCCTCCCGGTCCGCGAAGTTTGATCCATCATTCTTCGATCGAGTAGACGATTCATCGATTCATGAAGATCCGCAGGACTCACGGTCCAATATGGCACTTGGCATTGGGTCGTCAGCACGGCCAACCATTATGTTATTAGCAGTTTAAATGATCGTGATCTACACTGGAAAAAAAAGGAAAAACAAAACGAAATAAGCAACTCATCGTGGTGATTTAAGTCTATTTAAAATTCATTTTTAACGTGTAGACTCATTGCACTTGTATAATCGATCTACCTCAAGAATTATACAAATGATCCCAAGACTCAATTTCCGTAAATTGATAAGCCAACTGTTTAGCTAGTTCTACCGTTAGAACTCTTGGTCGATAGATTTCCGTAAATCCTATCTATAGTCCACCATGATCACAGGATCGTACGAGTGACCATAGTGTTGAGATAAAATAGGTCAATCAGTTCCAACTTACCCGACGTAGAAGGGGTCATATTATGCCTACCGACGAAGAAGGGATTCATTGGAGTTTGACCTATAAAGACTATTCTCAATTTTTGTTTATACGAGGAAAATCCCATCAACTTAGTTTTAATTCATTTTAAGTGAACGAAAAACTAGCATTGCGTGAATGAATTAATTTAGGTGATGGCTTATAAAAACGTGTGATATCTGTATATCATAGAAAACTAACGCGTCACCTCTATATGAATCAGTTTTCATGCAAATATTAGGTGGTTTGGTTTTTGGCGGAATATGATGCAAACTATCGTTACGATGAAAACATAAAAGAATGCAAAACGTAAATAAAAATTCCTAGTGTGGCCTATCCTAGTAAAAAGAACATAAAACAACTTTGGAATCCACCGTTGGACTCGAGAAGCTTGTCTTGATGTTCCATCTTTGTCCATGCAGCGGGAGTGAGCATCCGATCTCCATCTTTGGTCTTCTCAAAATTACAATTTAAAATTTGCAAAATATAAACCTATTTACATTCTAAATTAAAACTGTAATTACAAGGAAAAATTCAAAAACGGAGATTCGAGATCTCAAAATACAACCAAGACCGTGTCCCATCATTACGGTAACACGTTCTACTAAGGGCACACTAAGTTACAATCGTTTGTAAAATTAAATACGTAATTAAAAACATTCATGGCATTCAAAAGTAACGATAAATAAATAAAAATGCATCAACTAAAAACAAAATTTATTCGGGATATAATTCCGTAATTATGTTAAATTTATCCAAACCACCTTTTAACGATTAAAATTATGTGTCAAAACCGCTTCTATCAACTTAATTTTAATCCATTACAATCCGTTACTTTAAATTGCTTTAAAATAACTAAATGGAACGTGAGTGAACCGTTTCACTATCAAGCGAATGCACAAAATCCGTATTATGCACATGATATGGCCGAAAAAAAAAATAAAACACGAATTTTTTTTTCTTCTTTCACGGCTGAACCGTGACAAAACATCTATTTTTTTTTTTTCAGCTGCTCCCGTGAGCATCAACAATCAACCAAAATCGATTTGATAGAAAAAACCAATTGCAATTTAAACCTAATCCGTATAGAATTGAATCTACAATTGATAAAACTTTAACATATTGCAATGAAAAATCGATTACAAAAACAATATGCAAAGACAAAACGAAAGCAAAACGAGACTATCGTCTGATCAGCGGTAAGCCATGTGGCACGGCTTCCAATGCAAAAAAAAAATAAAAACAGCCGTGTAAAATAAATTCGGCCGCACGGTTTTTTAATGCAAAATTACATCGATTCAAATCGTTTTTTGAAATACACAATGAAAAATTTACGTGGCCTCGCTCTGATACACTTGTAGGGAAATATCCGTAAAATTCCCTTAAATTTTAGGACTATAACGCAATTTTAACATGTGATTATTGTCATAAACGAAAAATACAAGCGAAACGATAAAGGCACAAGAATCAACCTTGGGTCCTTTGAATTTCGGCCTAAGAACAGAAATCAAAATAGATTTCTTCCTAATCGTTGCACCCAAGATCGTCTGAGACTATGCCCCTTGTACTAGAAATTACTCTCTAATTGCCTTGCAATATTGAGAGAGTTTTTGTGAGGTTTTCGATGAGAGATCTAGAATTTCAGAGAAAATTGCCCCGAAACCCTAATTTTTGTGCAAATGACAAAAGATTAGATCAAAAAGGAGAGAAGCTCTCCTTTTGTTCCTCTCGGTTGGCCGTGGGTTTGCTTAGGGAGGGAGTGGGCTTTCCACTTCCTCCTTATTAAACTCGTGGTCCGACTCGTGTCGCTAAAATGTATATGACGGGTTTTAATTATAAATCGTCATCCGTCATCGGATATTAAAATATCAACTAGTAACATGACTCAGTCGATATATTAATACTTGTCCGACAATGACAATATTGTATAATTAACTAATTCAATATACATTAATTAAATATAACCGTTTAAGTTCAATTTACGAATTAACCGCTTAATTCGCCTTAGACATTATTATTTAATCCGTATTAAATAAATATCTCAACATCGCGTTTGACTAATTATTAGTCAATAACTCCGACTAACTGTTTAGTCAAATTAGGCATCAACATGACTGTATTTTCATACCGTCACATCTCTCAAACGTATCCTATAGGTGTGACTTTTAGGGACCAGTTGATCACCGCCATCAGTATGACAATAACGTCAAACTTATCTAGCAAGCCAACCGTTATTGATAAACGTGGAACAACTGATAAAAATACAAATGAATACCCTTTGATCCTTTTAGAGATTTATATGTCATTGCACTAACTGTGGAGGACACCAGCCCCAACAGTTAGGTGTTGAAGGGTTGCACAAACTTTAGTTTCGAAACTGAAAGGGATTTGTTGAAATCCTAGGATGTCTTATTGACTTAGGAGTAAGAGACTAGAAAAGTATTTTAGTTTCGCGCATTGCAAATTCTACAAAAGGAATCTAACGTAGGGATTAAGGGTGAATCCCTCTACAAATGACTTTATCACAAATTATGTGATAACAGTGGGAGCATCTCTCAAGTTAAAGAGCCCAAGTCTAGTAAGAAGACTAGACAAATACTTAGAGATAAATTCAAGTTTTTAGAAATAACATTGAATAGAAGGAAATAGCAATTTCGAAGTTGGAATTTATGGATATAGGGTATATTCACTTGCCAAGCGTTTATTGCATTTTTACTAGTGTAATGGTACACTAAAGATTATAAGATATGAAGTAGTAATAGAGTATTGGCAATTCATATGTGATAATCACATTTATCGTTTGAGTTTTATTAAACTCACCCGTTACCTTGTTATATCCAAATGGGTTGTAGAGACAAATTGAACCCCATTAAAGTGAACTGGACTGACATGGTATTCGCCCCTAGTTTCTTATATGAGGTGACGTCTCGAAGTGACTAGAGTGTGATGCAATTGATGGCAAGTTCAAGTACCATAGAGTCATACGGGATAACTAGTCGATCACATAGGCAGACTGTATGGGACACTCTGTCGGGCATTGACCGCTTATAGAGTTCTGGTAATTCATAAAGCCTGGTCGTGGCAAGAGCTACTATAGTATTCTTATGAGCCAATTCTTTTGACTAGAGACTATTCGCCCAAGTTGGCACAAATTTCTGATTAGCTTTGATTTATGCTCTACGACTGTCATAAATGAGGTCAACTGGGTATATTTTGGGTTATGATGAACTATGGCTGAACGAAGGGAATAGTGCGATAGGAATTGTCCACCCCTTGTTAGGGTTATTTGAAATCTCAAGGCCACTCGAGGAGTAGTTAACTGGAAATGCGTGGCCACGCTCGGAAGGTATCTATGGTAGATAATTCCGGTCAGACAGTTACACTCCAGATCAAGGAAACCACTCAAGATATGATCAAGTGCAAGTACGACTTACAAGACACCTTGCATTGAGTGGGAGATTGTAATAGGAAAAGAGAATTGGTGATGCACACTTGTCTCGGACAAGTGGGAGATTGTTGGAATATGTGTCCTCAACAATAGTGCGATCACATGATTTAATATCACAATTAAATCTCATATTAAGAATACGTAAGGGATGATTCATTATATAGTCAACTGATCAACATTAATCGGTAACGATTGGCTTGCTAGTGTTTGACGTTACTGTCGTGGGACGGTGGTGGTCAGTTGATCCCTTAAGGTCACACCTAAAGGATGATGCCCTTATCAGTAAAGTTGATTAATTGTATGATGATACAAGTTAATCAATTCCTTAAAATTGAACAATTCAATTGTGAGAGAGAAAATTGATATCTTATTGTAATGAGAGTAAATAAGATTTATTTGAGTAATAAAAATGCTTTATTACTGAAATTGTTTATTGTTTGAGAAACAATAGAGATAAGAATGAATGGTTAGTTATAATTACAAGATGTTGTGAATTATAATTAAATGACCCATTTTATTTATGTGATCAAGTATTACTAGTCAATTTGTTGTATGTAATTTAATTAATTTATAAAATGATATTTATTTGATAAATATGCGTTAAATTAATTAATAACATGTAACATACTACATGTGACATATTTTGTGATAAGTGACAAATTGACAAAATAAAATGGTAGTCCATTTTATATGATGGACCGAAATGGAGGGAGTATTAGTGGGTTATGGTTGTTTTATTTTATTTGATAAAATAGCATGATGATGCCTACCTACAACTAGCCTTACACTTACTCTCACACATCTTACACAACCTACTATCTTGTGAAGAGAAAAAACATAAAGGGAGATTCAATCCTGGCATTTGATGCATGCTCCGACCGTGCTCCCTCATCTTATTAAGAGAATATTGTTCTCTTATCATTATTCTTACACATTACATGCAAAAGTCTTATGCATTATTCTCTCTACTCTTTAATCTTTCTCTAAAAATATGAGAAGATTCAATCTAAATTGTTCATAAAGATTACTAATATTTTTAGTGTAATATATGAGTATTAGTAATCAATTTTAAGGTAGACTACTAAATAAATATCTAGCACATATTATTTAGTAGTGATAAGGATTAAATCTTGGGTGCAATCAAGAGGAGAATCTCTACTTTGGGATTTTTGGAGGATCATCCAATATATATTAAGCTCAAGAAAAAATAAGGAAGGTGACCTTATTTGTGCCCAATATTTCGAACTTATATATAATGTAAGGGACATTGTTTTTCCTCATAAATCTCTTATTTTGTTATGCATGCACTAGATCTAAAGAACAAATAATTAAGAAGTTAATTAGTTCACTATTAGAGGATTCTAATAATAGGTATATGAACCTAACAAGTGGTATCAGAGCATAGGATGTTGCATGCATAATCGGTTATTGTTTTTTCGAGTTAAAATGTTAACATATAAAACTAAAAATTTGAGTTTTATGAAGATAAAGCCACGAAATTTTTTGCATGTTATATATTCTGGTCCTAAAATATTTTTAGGTCATTTTTATGATTTATGGAAATTTATAGCTCATTATAATAATTTTTAGTGATTTTATTTCATTTTTACGGTTAAAATGAACTTTTATTCACTAAAATAAGTTAACCTTCACTAATGGCTGTGGTATTTTAGTATGATCTCACATGAATATTTTATGTATTTTATGTAAAATATCATATTAATGTGATTAATATTTCATGATTTATGATTTTTTAGTGTAAAAATGGCATAAATGGAGGTTAAAATGACTAAAGATGGTTAAACCTACTCTATGACCTTGAAAATTTTATATGACCTCACATGTATATTTAACAAGTTGTGTGTAAAATCTCGTATTAATTGGATTAATATTGCATGATTTATGAGTTTTATGAAATAAAAATGGATTAAAAGAGGTAAAATGGTTAAAAATAGTAAATTTTGAATTAGGCCATGAAACGTTTATATGTTGTCACATGAATAATTTACAGAGTGTATGTAAATTTGGAGATTTAATTATCTCATTTAGCATGATTTATGAATTTTTAGTGTAAAAATGGCATAAATAGTGACTATTTTAGCATAAATAGCTAAAACGAATTGCATAGCATGAGAAAATTATTTTAGGTTAAATAAATATCCCACTAATCATATCTAAGGTTGTAAAATTGATTGGATTAATTTTTGGATACTTTAGATGTTTCATGAGATAAAACCGATAAAATACAACTATATTTTCTCAAAATTAATTCGAAAATTTTAACCATGGTTTTTGATATTATGAGTGCCATGGAAATAATCCAGAATTTTCACAAATTTAAAAATCAAATTTTGAAATTATTGTAATTTAATTTGGATTTATTTCATATATATTATGATTTTAAGGTAAAAAATGAGCATAAAAATTAAATCAAGTTGAATTATTGTCAAAAATTGAGTGATGACTAATTTTTGAGTCCTAAGAGTGTTAGGATAATTAACTTGAGCTTAGATGTGATTTAAGTGTTAATTTGTGATTTTAAGAAGTTATTATCACGCATTTCTATAAAACCGAGATATATATATATATATATATATATATATATATATATATATATATATATATATATATATATATATATATATATATATATATATATTTATATATAGATATATATATATATGATATAAGTTAAATAGGGCGATTTGGCACATAATTTGGCATGATAGATACATATTATAATGTTGCATATTTCAATTGTTGATTGTCTTTTATTTTTACTAGTTTTTCCATTTTACAAATGTATAATAGGAATAGCATTGTATTTTTATTTTTATTTGTAATTATGGAGTATCTTCAAAGATGGTGCCATACGGAAAGGTGATCCGACGAAGACGGTGTTCTTGGGAGGCGTGTCAATTGAAGATTCAAGGGATCAAAGGAGTTGGTTTCCGAATATGTAATAGATTATTTGATTTTCTATTTTAGGAAGGCCATACTAGGAATTTTATTATTGCTTTGCATTTCTTTTAATATATTACATGCATTGCCAAATCGCCATAACAACAACATGCATTTCATATCGAGTCATCGACCGTGTCAATTATAATTATCGTAGTTCACCGCTTTAGTTCACTTAAAACGTGATAGATAATAAATTGACAAGACCTCTCACTTATAATAATTGAGAATTAGCCTTACCAAATAGTAGAAACCATGAATCCCAATTTCATAAGGAAGTATATTCGGCTCACCGGGGTACTAAACTTGTTACGTTGGGTAAGTGGGTAATAAAATGTTATTACATCGAAATTTGGATTGAGCTCAACGGAAGTATTCGTGACCGTAGTCGCATGTGTTCCGGGCTAAAGATGAAAATTAGAGTAATTTTTATCGACAGAGAGTTCTAGAAGTAGAATCGATTAAGAGGTTAATCCACCGAGTTATATTAATAAGGGATGACTCGGCTCACCGTACCCGTATTAATATGAATGTGGATCTCGGAATCATTTATAATAGTTGGGTAGAGGTCACTATATAAATGCAATACTTGTTTACAAGTATTATTAAAACGGTAGATGTTTATTATTTCCTTCATTTCCGTTTTGTAGTTAATTATACGCAATGAATTCATCTAATACTCCTACAACAATCACCATTGATTCATGGCTCCAATCATTCGATGAAAAGTGCTCCAAGTATGACAATGATACGATTAGAGAATTACGCGTTGGCATTGGTCATGATGGAAATTTTTGCTTCTTTACCACTTCTACACCTCCCACTCCAATATTTATGCCTACCTCTTTGGTAAGAAAACCTTGTGAAGAAAATCTCAGTAAACCGAGGGCATCCTTGTTTGAAGAGGAGAAATATTAAATTGAGTGGGAGTTCTAGCAAGACTGTCCTTGCAAATGAAAGGAGTATTGGTATTATTAAAGGGAAGGCAAAGATGGGTGAGAAACCCAAACCTGATAATGAATTGGAAATGGATAGTGAGACTACCACAACCAAGACCAAGAAGGGTGCCCAATCTAATGAAGAATGTCATTATTGTAATGTCATGGGCCATTGGAAGCGAAATTGCCCAAAGTATTTGGGAGATATCAAAGTTGGACTTATAACTCCAAGTGGGACTTGGAAATGTGTAAAAGCGAAACAAGAGTGATATGAATCTCCGACAAGGAAATGTAGCTAGGGTAGCCGCCACTACAAGAGGGACTTGTGTACTTGTTTTAGCTAATAACTTTGAGTTGTAATCAACATAATGGTGATTATGTACCCATTTTGTCTAAAACATTATTTCTATTTCTATGTTAGACATGAAAGGATTTGCATTTTGTTGAAAATAGACATGGCTGTGAGCCATGTCTTATCTTTATGATATACAAGTTTTAGACACTTCCAACTCAAGCAAAGATATCTTCATAATACGATCCAAAAGACTCAAACTATTAATCCAAATGATTTGTACATTTGGCTTTTTCAATTAGGTTACATAAATGAGAAACGCATTAAAAGGCTAGTGTCGACTAGATTTTATGAACCATTTGATTTTTATTCATATGGAATATGCGAATCTTGTCTCCTTTTCAAAATGATTTGTACTCTCTTTAGTGGTAAAGAGACATGAGCAAGTGATTTGTTGGGACTAATACATGTCGATGTATGTGTTCTAGTAAGCATCGCCGCAAGGGGAATTTATGACTACTTCGTCACTTTTAAGGATGATTTAAGTAGATATGGGTATATTTACTTAATCAAATATAAAGTGAAGCATTTGGGAAATTTCTAATTGACGTAGAAAACCAATTGAACAAAGAACTAAAGCATTACGATTCGATCATAGTGGCAAAGATCTAAGTAATGAATTTGATTTATTAAATATGGATTATTACCTAGTGTCACTACCCATAAGATCAAACTAATATGACTCGGTTTGAGTTGTTGAACTCAATTTTGGGAATTTGCAATCCAAAACGGACAAGTAATTATAAGCGGATGGTCAACCAGGAAATACCTAAAATAGAGAGTCTATTTAACAAATGACATGGATCAGACTGGCATATCACATGAATCAAACTGCCATGATAGGGATGACGTTTTGAAAGCTAATGCATAGTCTAGATAAACTCCTAATACTCCACCATATATATGTTTGTAACTCACAAAGCTATCTCTCAAGAAGATAGATGTATTTCTGAGAGATAGAGTGGGAGTAGATTGGATCATTACAAACATGTCTTATAGTGTTACTTTGGGAAAGTAATGAAACTATAATCTATAAAGATAGAATGGGAGTATAGCTCACTGGGAGTTTAGCACACATGTCTTGTTGTTAATATATTGCTTTGCGAAAGTAATGGTATTATGACCTTGTCCCAAATCGACCTTGTTGCATACGAGTCATAGCATTACAATCCGAAAATTGTTACTCAAGAGTGGATTTACTTTAAAGCGAGGGTCTCATTAAAGGTAAATAGAGCTTTAGAATACTCAAATGCATAAAATTGACATAAAGATGTTGATCAAGATAAATTATGTTAGGAATCGCCACATTTCATTTTTATGAAGGATGGCAAATGATATTAAAAGTTCGCTTTTCTAAAATGGGAATTTAGAGAAGGATGTGTTTGGAACACAAAACCTTAGATGAAGATCCAAGAATCCTAATATATTATGCGTAGCCTTCTTAAGTGATCCTAGAATGGTCTTAAGCAAGCATTAAAGGATTACACTTTTCATTCATGTGATAATAGTGAATGGTTTCATTCACATGATTGAAGAATCGTGATTATACATGAAGTTAAGTGGATGCCAGAATCATTTTCTCCATGTCTTATATGTTGATATCATATTACTTTTTGAGAATAATGTACCAATTCTCTCTTCTGTGAAAGAGTGATTGGAGACTTGGAAGGGGATGCAAAGTATTCTAGATTTTTGAATCTATGTGAGAGAATATTGGCATAGAGTTGAGAGTCTTATGAGGATAAGATCTTTCATATCTGCTGTACATCAACAAGGTTGAATAGGCTGTTCATGTTGATGGAAGTGGAATTACTATGATGGAGTCATAGTCATTCACTGAACCTATTAAGTTGTTGATTACATGTAATCAATTGCTAATGTTTCCGCTATTAGAATGATCATGTATGGCAACAGACGCACATGCCATGATGTGATATATGCCAAGGGCATGATAAGTCAATAATAAGATAATTCCCGTGATATAGCTTGTGAAAGCCTTAAAGTACATCCTAGAGATTCTTGAGAAGAATTAAGGATTCGTTCATATGTTTGGATGATAAACTAAGTTAGGTGTTGAAGGGTTGCACAAACTTTAGTTTCCAAACCGAAAGCGATTTGTTGAAATCCTAGGATGTCTTATTGACTTAGGAGTAAGAGACTAGAAAAGTATTTTAGTTTCGCGCATTGCAAATTCTACAAAAGGAATCTAAGTAAATTGTGATAAAATGGTCAACGTAGGGATTAAGGGTGAATCCCTCTACAAATGACTTTATCACAAGTTATGTGATAACAGTGGGAGCATCTTTTAAGTTAAAGAGCCCAAGTTTAGTAAGAAGACTAGACAAATACTTAGAGATAAATTCAAGTTATTAGAAATAACATTGAATAGAAGGAAATAACAATTTCGAAGTTGGAATTTATGGATATAGGGTATATCCACTTGCCAATCATTTATTGCATTTTTACTAGTGTAATGGTAAACTAAAGATTATAAGATATGAAGTAGTAATAGAGTATTGACAATTCATATGTGATAATCGCATTTATTGTTTGAGTTTTATTAAACTCACTCGTTACCTTGTTATATCCAAATGGGGTGTAGAGACAAATTGAACCCCATTAAAGTGAACTGGACTGACATGGTATTCGCCCCTAGTTACTTATATGAGGTGACGTCTCGAAGTGACTAGAGTGTGATGCGATTGATGGCAAGTTCAAGTGCCATAGAGTCATACGGGATGACTAGTCGATCACATAGGCAGACTGTATGGGACACTCTGTCGGGCAGTGACCGCTTATAGAGTTCTGGTAATTCATAAAGCCTGGTCGTGGTAAGAGCGACTATAGTATTCTTATGAGTCAATTCTTTTGACTAGAGACTATTCGCCCAAGTTGGCACAAATTTCTGATTAGCTTTGATTTATGCTCTACGACTGTCATAAATGAGGTCAACTGGGTATATTTTGGGTTACGATGATATGTGGCTGAACGAAGGGAATAGTGCGATAGGAATTGTCCACCCCTTGTCAGGGTTGTTTGAAATCTCAAGGCCACTCGAGGAGTAGTTAACTGGAAATGCGTGGCCTCGCTCGGAAGGTATCTGTGGTAGATAATTCCGGTCAGACAGTTACACTCCAGATCGAGGAAACCACTCAAGATATGATCAAGTGCAAGTACGACTTGTAAGACACCTTACATTGAGTGGGAGATTGTAATAGGACAAGAGAATTGGTGATGCACACTTGTCTCGGACAAGTGGGAGGTTGTTGGAATATGTGTCCTCAACAATAGTGCGATCACATGATTTAATATCACAAGTAAATCTCATATTAAGAATATGTAAGGGATGATTCATTATATAGTCAACTGATCAACATTAATCGATAATGATTGGCTTGCTAGAGTTTGACGTTACTGTCGTGGGACGGTGGTGGTCAGTTGATCCCTTAAGGTCACACCTAAAGGATGATGCCCTTATAAGTAAAGTTGATTAATTGTATGATGATACAAGTTAATCAATTCCTTAAAATTGAACAATTCAATTGTGAGAGAGAAAATTGATATCTTATTGTAATGGGATTAAATAAGATTTATTTTAGTAATAAAAATGCTTTATTACTGAAATTAATTATTGTTTGAGAAACAATAGAGATAAGAATGAATGGTTAGTTATAATTACAAGATGTTGTGAATTATAATTAAATGATCCATTTTATTTATGTGATCAAGTATTACTAGTCAATTTGTTGTATGTAATTTAATTAATTTATAAAATGATATTTATGTGATAAATATGCGTTAAATTAATTAATAACATGTAACATACTACATGTGACATATTGTGTGACAAGTGACAAATTGACAAAATAAAATGGTAGTCCATTTTATATGATGGACCGAAATGGAGGGAGTATTAGTGGGTTATGGTTGTTTTATTTTGTTTGATAAAATAGCATGATGATGCCTACCTACAACTAGCCTTACACCTACTCTCACACATCTTACACAACCTACTATATATCTTGTGAAGAGAAAAATCATAAAGGGAGATGCAATCCTGGAATTTGATGCATGCTCCAACCGTGCTCCCTCATCTTATTAAGAGAATATTGTTCTCTTATCATTATTCTTACACATTACATGCAAAAGCCTTATGAATTATTCTCTCTACTCTTTAATCTTTCTCTAAAAATATGAGAAGATTCAATCTAAATTGTTCATAAAGATTAATAATATTATTAGTGTAATATATGAGTATTAGTAATCAACTTTAAGGTAGACTACTGAACAAATATCTAGCACATATTATTTAGTAGTGATAAAGGTTAAATCTTGTTGGGAAATGTGTCCTCAACAATAGTGAGATCACATGATTTAAATATCATTATTAAATCTTATACTAAGAATACGCGAGGGATGATTCTTTATACAGTCGACTGACCGTCATTAATCGGTAATGATTAGCTAACTAGAGTTTGACATTACTGTCGTGTGACGGTGGTGGTCAGTTGATCCCTTTAGGTCACACCTATAGGATGAGGCCCAAATAGATATTTAATTAATTGTATACGATACGAATTAATTAATTCCTTAATTATGGGAGTGCAATTTTGCGTCTTATTTAAATGTGATTAAATAAGATTAAATTTAGTAATTAAGTGTTATATTACTAAATTTGTTGAGGTATTATATAAGTTTTGAGGTAGAGGTAATTAGTTATTTAAAGTTACAAGAAGTTGTAATTTTAACTAACTAGTAATTATGGGACCCATTATATGATGATATAATGGTAGTATACTACTCAAAAAGTCGAGTGTATATTATATTATTATTTGTAATATTTAAGTGTTAAATGATTACATTAATAATTAAATATGTAAGATATTTAAACATATGACTTATAAGAATTTGTGGGACAAATGACAAAAGGCAAAAATGGACCAAATAAGGACCAAATTTTCGGCCATAATAAGAGCACATAAGATGCTCTTTTGTCTTAAGTTGATGTTGGTTATTGTGTGATTGTAACACATCACACTAGCCTTTACATGCTACATCTTACACCTAGGCTTCCGACACTCTACCTACACTATACAAACAAGTAAAAACAAAAGGGCAAGATTCCCCCTTTGCTTATGCCAACCGGTTTTGGCTCCTTAAATGGGCAAAAATTTTGCTCATTTTTGGGTCTCTAGTTTTACTTGTTTTTCCTCTCAAGCTTTTCTTCACATGTAAATGCTTAAATCTCTCTAAAATACTAATACACTCATCATCTATTACTAGAGGTAGTAATGCAAGAACATTTGTATTATTAAGGAAATATTTCTACTATATATCTAGTTAATATTAGTAGGAATTTTTGGGATTAATCTCGGGTGCAATTTAGTGGAGTGGCGTCTATACTTGGAGTCTTAGGAGGATCATCCATCATATTTAGCTCAAGAACAAGTGACGGAAGGTGAACTTACTTGTGCCCATATTTTCGAAATACATAACAATGTAAGGAACATTGTTCTTCTTATAAATCTTTCATTTTGTTATGCATGCACTAGATCTAAAGAACATATAATTAACAAGTTAATTAGTTCACTATTAGAGGAGTCTAATAATAGGTATATGAAACTAACAAGTGGTATCAGAGCATAAGGATGTTGCATGCATAATCGGTTATTGTTTTTCCGAGTTAAAAGGTTAACATATAAAACTAAAAATTTGTGATTTATAAAGATAAGCCACGAAATCATCATGCATGTTATATATTCTGCTCCTAAAATATTTTTAGGTCATTTTTATGATTTATGGATATTTATTGCTCATTTTAAGGATTTTTGGTCATTTTATTACATTTTTATGACTAAAATAGGAATTAAAATGCTAAAAATAGTTAAACTTCTATTATGACCTTGGAAATTTTATATGACCTCACATGCATATTTTACAAGTTTTGTGTAAAAGGACGTGTTAATTTGAGTAATATTGCATGATTAATGATTTTTATGAGATAAAAATGGATTAAAAGAGGTAAAATGGTTAAAAATAGTAAAATCTCGAATTAAGCCATGATATTTTAATATGATGTCACATGCATGATTTAAAGAGCGTATTTAAATTACTATATCAAAAGATCTTATTTAGCATGATTTATGGATTTTTGAGTAAAAATGGCATAAATAGTGACTATTTTAGTAAGAATTGGCTAAAACGTCTTCCATGGCTTGAGAAAATTATTTTAAGTTGCATTAATTTCCCAATAATCAGATCTAAAGTTGTAAAAATTATTGGTTTCATTTTCGGATACTTTATGAATTTAATGATATAAAACCGATAAAATGCAACTATATTTTCTCAAAATAAATTCGAAAATTTTAACCATGATTTTTGACATTATGAGTGTCATGGATTTATTCCAGAATGTTCAAAAATTTAAAATTCAAATTTTTAAATCTTTATGATTTAATGTGGATTTATTTCATAAATATTATGATTTTAAGGTCAAAAATGAGCATAAAATTAAATCAAGTTGAATTATTGTCAAAAATTTAGTGATGACTGATTTTTGAGTCCTAAATTGTGTTATGATAATTAACTTGAGCTTAGATGTTATTTAAGTGTTAATTAGTGATTTTAAAAGGTTATTATCACGCATTTCCATGAAACCGGGTTATATGTACGACATAAGTTAAATAGGGCGATTTGGCACATGATTTTGCATGATAGGTACATATTATAATGCTTCATATTTCAATTGTTGAATGTCTTTTATTTATATAATTTTGAATTATGTAATTTTATCTTAGTATGGCCTTAGATTTAATCAATATTACCCGTAATGAAAGGGTATATTGATTCGGTTGTAATTTAATGTGATCTCGTATCACTTTTACTTTTATTTCATTAGTTTTTCCATTTTACAAATGTATAATAGGAATAGCTTTGTATTTTTATTATTATTTGTAATTATGGAGCATCTTCAAAGACGGTGCCATTCGGAAAGGTGATCCGACGAAGACGGTGTCTTGGGAGGCGTGCTATTTGAAGATACAAGGGACCAAAGGAGTTGGTTTCCGAATATGTAATAGATTATTTGATTTTCTATTTTTAGGAAGGCCATACTAGGAATTTTGTTTATTGCTTTGCATTTCTTTTAATATGTTACATGCATTGCCAAATCGCCATAACACACATGCATATCATATCGAGTCATCGACCGTGTCAATTATAATTATCGTAGTTCACCGCTTTAGTTCACTTAAAACGTGATAGATAATAAATTGACAAGACCTCTCACATATAATAATTGAGAAATAGCCTTACCAAAAAGTAGAAACCCATGAAGTACCAATTTCAAAAGGGAGTTAATCCGGCTTCACCGTAATACAAACCTTGTTAAGTTGGCGAAGTGGGGTAGTAAAAAGTTATTACATCGAAATTTAGATTGAGCTCAACGGAAGTATTGTTGACCGTAGTCGCAAGTGTTCCGGGCTAAAGATGAAAATTAGAGTCATTTTTATCGACCGAGAGTTCTAAAAGTAGAATCGATTAAAGAGTTAATCCACCGAGTTATATTAATAAGGGATGAATCGGCTCACCGTGCCCGAGTTGATATGAATTTGGATCTCGGAATCATTTATGTAGTTGGGTGGAGGTCACTATATAAATGCAATACTTGTAGTTAAATTTACAAGTATTATTAAAACGATAGATGATAATTAATTCCTTCATTTCCTATTTTGTAGTCAAATTTGTTTTATCAATCGCAATGGCAACTCCAATCACGTCCGCATCCACTAGTTCCGCCATGCTTACCAATGTGTCATGGCTCCGATCCTTCATGGATCGATGTAAGTTAGACAAGAATGGGCCCAATTTCGCCGATTAGGACGCGCAACTTTGCTTGGCCGCGCAAGGTGACGACAAGCTTCGTTACCTTACCGAGGCATCTCCCACCGAAATTACTACAAGGTCCACCCCCGCCGCTAGGCAAACCTATGAGGTTTACAAAAGGGAGTCGGCCGCCATCAAAAATGTGTTGATCTTTACTATGGAGGCCGAACTCCAACGAAGTGCTATAAAGATTAGCACCGCTCATGAGATCTATATGAAGCTTGTGAACATGTTTTCACGAGCTCCTAGGGTCATTCAATATGAGGCGGCTTCCGCATTCTTTTATCTTAACATCAAAGAGGGCCAAAAGGTGAGCCCTCATGTGCTCAAGTTGATGGAGCATGTTGAGACCTTGAAAATGCATAAGGTGGAAATTCCTAATGAACTCATAATTGATCGAATTCTTCATTCCCTCAGCAAAATCAAAGCATATGTTCAATTCCGGGTGAATTTTAATATGCAAGATAAGAAAGTTTCCCTTTATGAGTTGCACAAAATGCTTGTGCAAGCCGAAAGGGATATGGGGCTAAGTGTTAGCACCACCAAAGATGTGCTCAATGTCAATCATAAGAGCAAAGGAACTTTCAAGAAGAGCGAGAAAAAGGGAAAGAAGCAAACTCCCAACAGGAACATAGCTAAGACTTATGAAGCAAGCTCCTCCAAGCCCAAGTACAGTGCCCCCTCCGGGGACAAGTGCCACTATTGTTGTGGTGTTGGACATTAGAAAAGAAATTGTTCCAAATACCTTGGCGACATCAAAGCTGGAAAGGTTATTCCAGTAGGTATATAACTATTCCTATCTTTTATGTTTCAATCTCAATTAGTATGTGATACAAGTTGTGATGATTACCCTTTTTATTGTAAATAGGGCCCCCTCCTAGCAAGGACAAAGGCAAGGAGAAGCAAGCCTAGAGGATCATGAGGGAAGCTAGAGTAGCCGACCATGGTGATGGATCAATTGAAGCTTGGCTTTTATTTGCTTTGTCATTAATTTTATGATGTATTTCATGTTTTAGAACAATTTTGATTTCCTTGTGTGACTTGGAAATTGGTTTGTATCCTTTAAACACGGGTTGTATTTTGGATATTGGTGATTTGGTTTTCAACCCAAATCACTTGTTTTATTATGTTATTTGTTCTAAAATCATCATCATAAATTACTTGCGTAGAGAAACATTAGATAAACAACTCAAATTGATCAAATAGACGATTATGATGATGGGATCATTATATGTCCATAAGCTATGAATCTGATTCTCCTTATGTCTTTGTTACTTAAAGTAACAACTTACTTATGTAAGATCAATTAAAGTTGTAATGAGTTTCTGAACTCATCAAGTAGGGAATTTACGATACCATATGGACACATTATTCTAAACGGATGGTCAACCTTGAGATACCTAGAATAGAGAGTCTATTAAACCAGATTACATGGATCAGACTGTCATATAATATTATCAAGCTGCCATGTTAGGATGGCCTTTTGAAAGCTAATACATTATCTTGGATAAGTCCTAATACTCCGTTAAGTATACATGTTTGTAACTCACAAAGCTATCTCTCAAGAAGATAGATGTATTTCTGAGAGATAGAGTGGGAGTAGAATGTATCGTCACAAACATCTCTTATAGTTGAAATGTTACTATGTGAAAGTAATAGAATTATAGAGTGGGAGTTGGTATTGAACTATTATCTATGAAGATAGTATGAGAGCATAGTTCAGTGGGAGTCTATCACACATGTCTTAGTGTTTAAAAATATTACTTTGTGAAAGTGATAGTATCATGACCTTATTACATACGAGCCGAAGCATTACAATCCGAAAATTGTTGCTCATGAGAAGATTTACTTTAAAGTGGGAGTCTCTTTAAAGGTAAATAGAGCTTTAGAGTACACAAATGCATAAGATTTACATGAAGATATTGATCAAGATAAATTGTGTTAGGAATTGCCGCATTTCATTTTAATGAAGAATGGCAAATATAATTCGCTTTTCTAAAATGGGAATTTAGAGAAGGAAGTGTTTGAAACACAAAATCTTAGATGAAGATCTAAGAATTCTAACATATTATGTGTAGCTTTCTTAAGTGATCTTAGAATGATCTTAAGCAAGCATTAAAGGATTATACTTTTCGTTCATGTGATTATAGTGAATTGTTTCATTTACATGATTGAAGAATCATGATATACATTAAGTTAAGTGGGAGCTAGAATTGTTTCT
The DNA here is from genome assembly GCF_048544455.1 of Silene latifolia. Taxonomy (NCBI): domain Eukaryota; kingdom Viridiplantae; phylum Streptophyta; class Magnoliopsida; order Caryophyllales; family Caryophyllaceae; genus Silene; species Silene latifolia. Next base: position 236,011,450 of record NC_133538.1, read on the forward strand.
CTATGTCTTATATGTTGATAACATATTACTTATTGAGAATTATGTACCAATGTTCTCTTCTGGCAAGAGTAATTGGGACACTTGGAATGGGATGCAAAGTATTCTAGATTTTGAATCTATGTGAGAGAATATTGGCATAGAGTTGAGAATCTTATGAGGATAAGATATTTCACATCTATTGTACAACAACAAGGTTTAATGGCTTATTCATGATGATGAAAGTGGAATTACTATGATGGAATCATAGTCGTTCACTGAACCCATTAAGTTGTTGATTACATGAAATCGATTGCTAATGTTTCCGCCATTAGAACGATTATGTATGCCAACAGACGCACGTGCTGTGATGTACCATATGCTAGGTACATTATGAGTCAATAATAAGTTAATTCATAAGATGGGCTTGTGAAAGCCTTAAAGTACAATTGATGACTTGTACACATGTTTGGATGATAAACTAATTTAGGTGTTGATGGGCTTGTGAAAGCCTTAAAGTACAATTTGATGAAATCCTAAGCTAATGTTATTGACTAAGGAGTAAGAAACTAAGAAAAGTGTTTTAGTTTCACGCATTGCAAATTCTACAAAAAGGATTCTAAGTAAATAGTGATTAAATGGTCAACGTAGAGATTAAGGGTGAATCCCTCTACAAATGACTTTATCACAAGTTATGCGATAACAGTGGGAGCTTCTTTCAAGTTAAAGAGCTCAAGTCTAGTATGAAGTCTAGACATATACTTAGCGAAATTCATGTCATTAGAGATAACATTGAATGGAAGGAAATAGCAATTAATAAATTTGGAATATATGGATATCGGGTATATCCACTTGCCAAGCTTGTATTGCATTTTAACTAGTGTTATAATACACTAAAGATTATAAAATATGAATTAGTAATAGTGTATTGACTGTTCATATGTGATAATCACATTTATCGTTTGAGTTTTATTAAACTCACCCGCTACCTTGTCGTATCCGAATGGGTTGTAGAGACAAATTGAACCCCATTAAAGTGAACTGGATTGACATGGTATTCACCCCTAGTTACTTATATGAGATGACGTCTCGAAGTGAATAGAGTGTGATACGATTGATGGCAAGTTCAAGTGCCATAGAGTCATACGGGATGACTAGTCGATCACATAGGGAGACTGTATGGGACAATCTGTCGGGCAATGACCGCTTATAGAGTTCTGGTAATTCATAAAGCCTGGTCGTGGCAAGAGCTACTATAGTATTCTTATGAGTCAATTCTTTTGACTAGAGACTATTCGCCCAAGTTGGCACAACTTCTGATTAGGTTTGATTTATACTCTACGATTTCGTAAATGAGGTCAAACTGGGTATATTTTGGGTTATGATGGACTGTGGCTGAACGAAGGGAATAGGGCGATAGGAATTGTCCACCCCTTGTCAGGTTTGTTTGAAATCTCAAGGCCACTCGAGGAGTAGTTAACTGGAAATGCGTGGCCACGCTCGGAAGGTATCTCTGATAGATAATTCCGGTCAGACAGTTAATCTTTAGATCGAGAAAACCACTCAAGATATGATCAAATGTAAGTACGACCTGCAAGACACCTTGCATTGAGTGGGAGATTGTAATAGGACAAGAGAATTGGTGACGCACACTTGTCGAGGACAAGTTGAAGATTGTTGGGAAATGTGTCCTCAACAATAGTGCGATCACATGATTTAAATATCATTATTAAATCTCATACTAAGAATACGTGAGGGATGATTCTTTATACAGTCGACTGACCGTCATTAACCGGTAATGATTGACTAACTAGAGTTCGACATTACTGTCGTGTGACGGTGGTGGTCAGTTGATCCCTTTAGGTCACACCTATAGGATGAGGCCCAAATAGATATTTAATTAATTCCTTAATTATGGGAGTGCAATTTTGCGTCTTATTTTAATGTGATTAAATAAGATTAAATTTAGTAATTAAGTGTTATATTACTAAATTTGTTGAGGTATTATATAAGTTTTGAGGTAGAGGTAATTAGTTATTTAAAGTTACAAGAAGTTGTAATTTTAACTAACTAGTAATTATGGGACCCATTATATGATGATATAATGGTAGTATACTACTCAAAAAGTGGAGTGTATATTATATTATTATTTGTAATATTTAAGTTTTAAATGATTACATTAATAATTAAATATGTAAGATAGTTAAACATATGACTTATAAGCATTTGTGGGACAAATGACAAAAGGCAAAAATGGACCAAATAAGGACCAAATTTTCGGCCATAATAAGAGCACATAAGATGCTCTTTTGTCTTATGTTGATGTTGGTTATTGTGTGATTGTGACACATCACACTAACCTTTACATGCTACATCTTACACCTAGGCTTCCTACACTCTACCTACACTATACAAACAAGTAAAAACAAAAGGGCAATATTCCCCCTTTGCTTATGCCAACCGGTTTTGGCTCCTTAAATGGGCAAAAATTTTGCTCATTTTTGGGTCTCTAGTTTTACTTGTTTTTCCTCTCAAGCTTTTCTTCACATGCAATTGCTTAAATCTCTCTAAAATACTAATACACTCATCATATATTACTAGAGGTAGTAATGCAAGAACATTAGTATTATTAAGGAAATATTTCTACTATATATCTAGTTAATATTAGTAGGAATTTTTGGGATTAATCTTGGGTGCAATTTATTGGAGTGGCTTCTATACTTGGAGTCTTAGGAGGATCATCCATCATATTTAGCTCAAGAATAAGTGAAGGAAGGTGACCTTAGTTGTGCCCATATTTTTGAAATACATAACAATGTAAGGAACATTGTTCTTGTTATAAATCTTTCATTTTGTTATGCATGCACTAGATCTAAACAACATATAATTAACAAGTTAATTAGTTCACTATTAGAGAAGTCTAATAATAGGTATATGAACCTAACAAATCTTGGGTGCAATCAAGAGGATAATCTCTACTTTGGGATTTTTGGAGGATCATCCAATATATATTAAGCTCAAGAACAAATAAGGAAGGTGACCTTATTTGTGCCCAATATTTCGAACCTTTATATAATGTAAGGGACATTGTTTTTCCTCATAAATCTCTTATTTTGTTATGCATGCACTAGATCTAAAGAACAAATAATTAAGAAGTTAATTAGTTCACTATTAGAGGAGTCTAATAATAGGTATATGAACCTAACACTCTCCACCATAAAACTCTCCTATTAACTCACCACAAAATTCACCAACCCATTCACAACATTCCTCCCATACAAACGATACCGAATCTCCACGAAATAATCTCATAAACGACGATATGGCGGACCAACCTATGGGATATTAAAGTAGGTCGGATCCTAACCGTGCTTGTTCAGCTATCAACTATGGAGCTCTCGCTCCCACTACATTTGAACTTCGACACTATCTGATCAACTACATGCAACAAGACACCTTCCATGGGATGAAAAATGAGGATGCACACTAACATCTCACCTCATTCAAAGAGAAAGCGGGCTCTATCAAGCACAACGGTGTAACCGAAGAGCAAATGCTCTTAATGCTCTTCCCTATCACCTTGAAAGACAACGCCAAGAAGTGGTTGAACTCTCATGAGCCGGGTACATTAACCACTTGGAAGGCTTTATCCAAGGCTTTCATCAACAAGTTCTACTCACCATCTAAGACCGCAAGGATTCGCCATGAGATTCAAACCTTCAAATAAAGACCCATGGAAACTCTAAGTGAAGCTTGGGAACGTTTTAGAGATCTCCTCGCATCTTGTACACACCATGGTATTCCAAAATAGATGACCACCCAAACCTCTTTCCAAATTCTCGAGCAAAGGTTCCGGCACATGATCGTGGTGGCATCCGGTGGAAATTTTGATAGTATGAATAACGCTCAAATCACGGAAATGATTCAAAACATTTCCGAGATGGAGAGTAGTTATGCTAGAGATGTGGATTACAAAAGTGAAGGACCGTCCAAGATAGAGATGGAGTACAAAGCAAAATTGGATACTCTAATAAAGGAATTTGAAGAGTTCAAAATGGCAAAGAAGCATGGGGTTCAAAGTATGCCAATGAAGGTAGACCTAGCCATTCCAAGGTCTATTACGTCCAAGAAACTATGTCTCCACCTATGCACTATCCTCCTCAAATGTTTTGCGATTATTGTGGCGGTGTGAGCACACCATTGTGTATTGTTCATCTATTCCACAAGAAGATCAACAAGAGTGCTTTGCTCTTCAAGAGCAAGGTGCACCGATGGTCTCCTACCAACGTCATGAGACATTCTACCGTGCCTTCCCTAATCAAGACCCAAAGCTTTCATATGCGGGGCAACCATTGGACCCCAAATATCAACAACCTCAATACATGCCTCCACCCAAGCCCGATCATTTTAGGAAATACAATCAACACCAAGGCCAAGGCTCCAACTACCGAGGCCAAAGACAACATGACAACCTAAACTACTTCCTCCTCATCAAAAAGACAACTACCACAATCAAAACCAAAACCAAAACTCTCCATACCAACAACAAGGCTATCAATAACACCAACCATCTCAACAACCATTCAACCAACAACAAGGATACCAACAAGGGTATCAACAACAACAAAATTCCTACCAACCTCCACAAAATCAATAACAATACATAGAACCACCCAACCCTACACCCTCACTTGAAAAATTGTTAAGGGAAATGGATACCATGGTTGACAATCAATTCAAAAGTTTGAAGACCAAACTTTCAAATGTCCAAGCACATCGAAGGACATTTGATTCATATATTGCCAACCAAAGCCCCTCCTCTTCACAAAGAGCTCCACACTCATTGCCTCCTCAAGGCTCTCATCCTAGGAATAGACCACCACCATATCAACAAGCTCATGTGGTGACCTTGAGGAGTGGGAAAGACTTGGAGGACCCTTACAAGGACTACGAAGCGAAGAGAATGAGAGATGATGTGATGAAGGATGGCGAAGAGAGTCCACCTTCCTCACCAACAAGTAGAGTGGACAACACTAAGAACAGGAAGGTGAGTGACTATGTTGAAGATGATGAGAACTTTGTTTTGGAGGAAATAGTGGTTGAAAGAGACAAATAAAGAGTGGTTGAAAGAGACCAAGGGAAAGGAAAAGAAACAAATGAAGTAGCTAACACCAAGCAAGCCTCAACTCCCGAAAAGGCCGTTAACCCTAAAATCCCATTTCCTAATAGAAGTAGAGCCATGAATGAGGAGAGAAAGTTCTCCAAATTTTTGGACATGTTGAAGAAGCTTGAAGTTTTATTACCTTTCACCGAGGTAGTGACACAAATGCCGCTCTACACAAAATTCTTGAAGGATGTGTTGACCAAGAAGAGAAGCATTGGAGAAGATGGACTAGTTTCTCTTAAAGGGGAATGTAGTGCAATCTTACTCAATCCCATGCCGGACAAACTACAAGATCCAGGTAGTTTTTCCATCCCTTGCACGGTGGGTAATGTAAGCATTAAGAAGGCACTTTGTGATCTTGCTGCTAGTGTTAGCATACTACCTCTTCCCATTGCGAGGAAAGTGGGATTACATGACATGATTCTTACCTCCATGACATTACAACTAGCTAATAGATCGGTACAAAGACCAATGGGTGTGATTGAGGACATGCCGGTTAAGGTTGGCAACTTGTACATCCCGACGGATTTCGTAGTGCTTGACATTCCGGAGGATCAACAAATGTCGATTATACTAGGAAGACCTTTCCTAGCAACCGAAGATGTTAATATTAGTGTCAAGGAGGGGAAACTCGCCTTCAAGGTAGGAGGGAATGTAGTTGAATTCTCTTTGACCGGAGCCATGTCACAACCTATGTTTGAAAGTCTTTACTCCATAGACATGTTGGAAGAAGCTATTGAAGAAGCTAAGGATAAGTGCTCGGGGGAGCATTTGGAGGAGGATTATGAAGCTCTACCACCTATCATTGATGAAGTTGAGGGTAAGAACCCTCCCAAGGTAGACCTTAAACCTTTACCCCCCTTCCCTTGAGTATACCTATCTCGATGAGGCACACTCCTTCCCCGTGATAACCAATGCGGACCTAATGGCTTCCCAAAAAGAAAAACTCTTGAAAGTTCTTAAAGAAAATAAGAAAGCCATTGGGTATAGCCTTGATGACCTCACGGGAATCGATCCCCGAGTGTGCATGCACCACATCACACTTGAGGATGGATTCACTCCTTTCGCCCAACCTATGAGGAGGTTAAATGAGAAATTGAAGGAGATGATAAGGAAGGAAGTTGATAAGTTGCTTGAGGCCGGAATTATCTACTCCATCTCGGGAAGCGATTGGGTTAGCCCAGTTCAAATCGTCCCCAAAAGGGCGGTATGACCGTGGTTGAGAATGAGGACGGCGAACTCATCTCTACCCGACCGGTAATGGGATGGAGAATGTGCATTGATTATAGGAAGCTTAATGCCACCTCAATCAAAGATCACTTCCCCTTACCATTCATTGACCAAATGCTCGAGAGACTTGCAAACCATGAGTATTTTTGTTTTCTTGACGGGTACTCCGGGTTCTTCCAAATACCCATTCACCCGGATGATCAAGCAAAGACTACCTTTACTTGTCCTTACGGAGTCTTCGCATATCGGAGAATGCCGTTTGGCCTTTGCAATGCTTCCGGGACATTTCAACGGGCCATGATGTCTATCTTTTCCGAGTATATTGAGAAGTCTGTGGAGGTTTTCATGGATGATTTTAGTGTCCATAGCACCTCATTTGATTATTGCCTAAATAATCTCTTCCTCATGCTCCAAACATGCATCCGATATAATTTGAAATTGAATTGGGAGAAGTGCCATTTCATGGTGCAAAATGGAGTAGTTCTAGGGCATGTTATTTCTAAGTAAGGGATCCAAGTGGACAAAGTAAAGGTTGAGGTGATTGATAAACTTCCCCCACCCAAAAATGTTAAGGGTGTGAGGCGTTTCTTACGCCATGCGGGTTTTATCAACGGTTTATCAAAGATGTCTCAAAAATTGCTAAACTCCTCACCTCACTTTTGGCTAAGGACACTCCCTTTATATCTGATCAATCTTGTGTTGAAAGTTTTTGTAGGCTCAAGTAAGCCTTGATATCAGCTCCAATTGTGCAGCTACCCAATTGGGAGCCTCCCCTTCAAATTGATGTGTGATGCAAGTGACTTCGCATTGGGGGCCGTCTTGGGTAAAAGACAAGACAAGAAGTTCCATGTGATAGTATACATAAGCAAGACCTTAGACAATGCTTAATGCAATTACACCACCGTGGAGAAAGAGATGTTGGCGGTGGTGTACGCCTTTGAGAAGTTCCGACCTTACCTCTTATGTTCTAAAGTCATTTTCTAAACGGATTACACCGCCATCAAGCAACTTATGGTCAAGAAGGATGCTAAATCGAGATTGATCCGTTGGGTATTGTTATTGCTGGAGTTCGATGTCACAATCAAGGATAAACCAGGATCCGAGAATCTTATTGCGGATCACCTATCAAGGTTGACTAGAGAAGCCCGGGGGGATGTTGATGATAGGATTCCCATTGATGATCGAGTGGTTGCCCGTTGACTCTATCTTAGCTATCACGCACTCCGACCCTTGGTATGCGGATATTGCTAACTATTTGAGCTCCAACTTTATCCCGTAGGAATTTGACAACCAAGCTAGAAAGAAGTTGAGATATGAGTCTAGGAGATATATGTGGGAAGACCCTTTCCTATATAGAAGATGCAATGACGGGATTTATAGAAGATGTGTCACTCATGAAGAAGGTCAAGCGATCCTTCAAGCTTGCCATGCTACAACATATGGAGGGCATTTATCCACCTCTAGGACCCAAGCTCGGGTTCTTCATTGTGGATTGTATTGGCCCTCCCTATTCAAGGATGCTTATGTCATGGTTCATTTATGTAATTCTTGCCGAAGAAGAGACAACATTGGAAGGCGTGATAAGATGCCTTTAAACAGTATCTTGGAAGTAGAACTCTTTGATGTATGGGGTGTGGATTTTATGGGACCATTTCCATCATCATTTGACAACAATAAATTTGGTTGCGGTGGATTACGTGTCCAAGTGGATAGAAGCAATAGCCGCCCCTACCAATGATTCACGAGTGGTGACCAAGCTATTCAAGGAGTACATTTTCCCCCGCTTCGGAGTACCGCGATCCCTCATAAGTGATGGTGGGTCACACTTCATCAACCGCACCATCTATGCTTTACTCAAGAAATATGGTGTCCGACATAAAGTAGCTTTTTCCTACCACCCCCAAGCCAATGAGCACGTGGAGGTATCAAATCGGCAAATTAAGGCTATCTTGGAGCGGGTTGTGAACAAGTTTAGAAAAGATTGGAGCACCAAACTCATTGATGTTCTATGGGCTTTATGGACCGCTTACAAGACCCAGATAGGCACCACTCCCTATCGTTTGGTCTTTGGCAAGTCTTTTCATCTACCTCTTGAGTTGGAATACCGGGCAAGATGGGCTCTCAAGGAGCTCAACTATGATTTAGATGCCGCGGGGAACAAGCGGTTCTTTCAACATAATGAGCTTGATGAGTTGAGGATGGATGCTTATGAGAATGCTAAACTCTACGAGGAGCGGACTAAGCAATGACACGATTCCAAGATAACAAGAAAGGAAATCATCGTAGGAGACAAGGTCCTACTCTTCAACTTCCGGTTCCAATTGTTTCCCGGGAAGTTAAGGTCCCGATGGTCGGGACCCTTTGAGGTGGTGACCGTGTTCCCCTATGGCTCATTTGAATTGAAGAATAGAAACGGTGAGTGCTTCAAGGTAACTGGACACCGAGTGAAATACTTTTATGAGGGTCAACCCATCGAGACCCGAGGTGAACTTGAATTGGAAGCCCCCCCCCGTCCTTGGGGGATGAGTAATCTCAAACTTGAAAAATAAATGGTTTGGTGGAGTCCCACAAGAACCACCATTTGTATATAGCATGCATATAGATAGGTCATGAGAATTTTGGAACAATTGTACTTGGCTATTTGATTGAAGATGGAATGTCATTGTGAAGAAAATTGGGATTTGATGAAGAACAAGTGTATAACCTTCAATTGGCCACTTCCCGACTTAATGAGTCGGCTTAGAAAGATGGAAACACGCAATTCGGGGTTGATTGAAAAAGTGATTTGAAACTAGGGGCAAATCGAAGAAAATGTGAGTAAGTGTATTCCCAGCCGGGGTACCGGTAGCCGGTCCCTGGACCGGCTGGGAAGTTCCTTGAAGTTTTGATGAAAAAATTGAGAATTAAGGAGAGGTGTCTTCTAGCCGGTAGGCCGGTCCACCGGCTGGGAGTGCAGGTACTTAGTGAAATTTGTGAAAAAGGAGAAAAAGGGGGTGTGAGCCGGTAGGCCAGCAGCCGGTCCACCGGCTGGGAACACCCCCAATGAGGAAAAAACGCATAAAATAGAGGAGATGCAGTTCACTACCGGCAGGCCGGCAGCCGGCCCACCGACCGGGACTACCTTTGTGAGGAATTGAACTTATACATGTACTCCCAACCGGGGCACCGGCGGCCGGTCCATGGACCGGCTGGGAGTTCTCTGATGTTTTTGAAAAAATTTCGAAATAGGCTCGTACTCCCAGCCAGGGCACCGACGGCCGGTCCTTGGACTTGTGGACAGCGGGGGGCCACGGGGGCGCTTGGGAAACAAGCGTTTGCATTTTTGTATGGAGTCGCCACCAATTTTTATGGGAAATTGGAACCGTTCGAATACCTCGTGTCATGTCAAGACACAAAGTAGAGACATGAACACTAAGCAATCGTTACCCTTAGCATTCTATGTCTAGAATGACTCTCGTGGATGCCAATGAACACGGGTGTTCACAGATATCTGGAGTAAGGGGTGAGGGTACGTATTAGGAAGCTCTTTTGATCGAACACCTAATCCCGCCCGCCTCGATAGCAGCCTCTACTAATGATTAGGGAAGTTATTCGTACTTGATATATCGTCGGCTATATGCATGCAATGCAACATCCATAGATTAATCCTAAAATGTGAAAATTAACTAAGTCGGTTGACACGTAATTAGCATACAATTTGGTCGAAGTAGGATTTAATGCTCATTTACATGTGAAACATACAAGCAATAAAAGAAATACGATAATTATAAATTACAATAATGAAAATTACAATAATTACATTGGGATAGGCGATTTATGTCGAAAATACCTTTAAAACGGATAATTGGAGAAAAAAAGATAAAAGAATAAATTAACGAACAAGAATTAGCGATATTACGGTTAATAGTTAATTAATACGTACGTTAATTAAACTAAGTCAAGGCAGAAACGGAGTTGAGACGAACTCGGCCCAACAAAGCGCAGCGAAGCCGCGTCTTTTGAATAGCGCGCAGACGACGCTGCGTCTGTTCCTTTTGGCCTTACCCGTCCGAAGCCGTGAAGCCGTAATTGCAAGCCGTTAATGTCAATGGATGATTTTAATGATCAATTAAATTATTTACTCGGATGAAAGTGATTAACATGTTATTTAACATATGAATGGGTCATAAAAACAGTAAAACATGAATAAGACGGAATTAAACGAATTGACATAAGATGGATTAATTACGGGGTGAGAAAAATATTAATGAGTCCTACGAATTAAATCGATTAACTACGTTAGATACGATGGATTGATGACAAATATGCGACGAACACATGAATAAGCAGATAAAAACTATATCAAAGACGAATTCCAGAAACTCAATAGGAACAAATTGAATCTCTACAACCCGGAATTGAATTTAATGACGAAAACCAGCAAATATTGGATTATTCGGGATTTAAGTCGGACTTATGATGATTAAAGCACGTTAATGATGATGATTAATGATATACATGTGAATTATTATGCTATTGTAATGAAGAATCAACGAAATAAACAAAGGGAAACAAACAAGCACGAATTACAGAGGACGGAGGAAGAAGAAAAGAAGCAGAACATGCGGCGGCCTCACGAAGGGCGCAGCGAGTGCTGCGCTCCTTGAATAGGCGCAGCGATTCTTGCGCCTTTTCTCGATGTCTGTCTACTGGAAATCCGTAAAAAAAGAGTTTTAAAGCACGGTTTTAGAAATCGGTTTTAATGGTGTTTTCGACATAAATCTTACAATTGTGGTACAATAATTAAAATACAATAACTAAAAGAGAGATTACACCCTCAGACTTACATGTTGACGAAACTAGAAGGACTAAGATATCGATTAGTGATGCTCGACGCGAATGCAAAGAAAGTGCCCTCGTAAGAGGAAAACGATTAATTAATTAGGTTGATTGATGTGTAGTTGGTCAAATTGGTCGGTCATGCAACGAGGAGGCTGGTACTCAGAAGGATCCGAGCTTACGTGGTCGAAAGTTCAAGCACGTAGACGCCAAAAGTAAGAACAAAGTCTAGAATGCAAAGGGAGAAGAGAAGGGCGGACACTCGCGTGAGAAATATGAGGAGCGAAGGCTCCTATTTATACTAATCACGTGACGGAATTAGGGTTTCGGAGACTCTTTGGAAGTGAATCTCGGAAAGATATGAAAAAAGATACGAGAAACATGCAGAAAAGGGCCTGGGATGAGGCGCAGCAGCCACTGCGTCTCTTGGAAGAGGCGCAACACCTGCTGCGTCTATTCCCAAGTGGTTTCCTCCTGCAGAAGAAAGATTTCCGTGTTTTGAGTTATGGTAGGACGGAAATAATTCGATTTCCTTAATATCTTATATGAATATTACGGGAATTTACTTACTAAAAGATAAAATTTGTGAAATATGGAATAGAAATATCCGAACATTCCGAACATTCGACTCGGGTTTTAACGGTTATCGAAAATGGAGACGGTTTTAGGCCCTTGACTCGAATGTACTCTAATTACTGTCAAAACGACCGTATCGGGACGTAGATGACAACTAGGAGGTAGACATTAATATTTGAGCAATCACTTAACGATAATCTTACGAACTGTCACCAATTGTTCCGCGTACCAAACATGCGGCCCAATCATCACCGGGTGGTTTGCGGCAGGTGCAGAAATGAGGTATCTACAGAGCCCCCACTTTGACTGAGGCTTGGACAAGGCGAAAGTCAAAGTATAGCCATCAGGTCAATCGAAGATTACAACCTGACGACTATGGCGACGTGAGGCGGCTCAAGGGGTCTGAGCCAAGGACCTGTCGTCGGGAACATTTTAGAGTCTGTCAACTATCGGGGAGGGTCATTTAAAGTCCATTAGACTACGTAAGGAGGCTCGCCAGCCATAAGAAGAGACCATACCTGGGACTTCTTCACGAGATGCTTCCGGAGGTGCATAGGAGCTAAGGTTAAGACCTAAAGGATATATAAGGATTGTGCTAGAGTGTGGGGTCCTAAAGGAAAGCATTGACGGGAAGGAGGCCTAAAGTAAGTTCAACTTAAGGGGTAAACCGAAGGTTGGGTATATGAACTCTATTGGTTTGGGGAACTTGAAGGCTTATGAACCTAAAAGGATTGGGATCCTATAGTTAAAAAGTCCTAATTTCGGGTTTACGAACCTAAGAAAGAAGGCTTTGGGTTTGGGAACTTCTGGAGAACGACACCTGTCGAACTCCGCGGGAAACGAGAAATATTGAGAGTAGCGAGGACACAAAGGAACTGCCGAGAGAAAAATCGCTTTGGGTAGTCTTCGAAATAATTGCGAATAGCAGGACACAAAGCGGAACTGCTGGGGAGGAAATCGCTTAGGTAGATCGTCAATCCTTACGTCTTGAGAGAGAAAGTACGTCCGCTTACTCTCGCTAGAGACACGATTGGGAATTATTCTTCTCGTCATGAGAGGGAAAGTATATCCGCTTACTCTCGCTGAAGACATAATGAAGGTGTGTCGAAGTTTGTGAAGGAACCAATGCTCGTTGCGACAAGCGAAAGGTCTTGAAAGGAATAAATAGTACGCAATGATCCGCTGCGGGCTTGGAAATGCGGGCCGGAACGAAAGAAAAAATCGCCAAACGGACCAAAAGAATGAAATAGCATCGGGGAAGAGGCGCACCAAAGATGGGCCCACAAATAACGAACTCATAACGAATTTTTGAAAATCCGTATGGAGGGAACAAAAGGAAGAGGCGCAGCGCCTGCTGCGTCTATTCCCCAATTTGGTTTTCCTGCGTAAAAACGCGAAAATCAGGAGGTTTATGTTCATTCTTATTCGAAACACAAATCTCTCATTTCTCTCTCAAATCTTCACCATTTCCGCCAAGGTTTGATTCAAAAGCTTGCATTAAAGATGACTAATCAAGGTATGTGTCTCAATCTTGCGTTAATCTTCTACATTTGTCCAATTTTGAGCCGAAAAATTAGGGTTTATGACCCTTTTGACCGAAAATTTGGGGCTTTTCCCCCAAACGCATTTGCCCTGTCAAATTGACATTAGAAACGGATAGTAGGTAATATTAGGAGCATAACCATGTATTTGTTTCGAATTTGCATCAAGTTTTGAGCCTTTGAGTGAATTTTGAGACGGTTTTACAGCTAAACCCTAAATTGGTTCGAAAATAGCCTTAGGATTGCCCATTTGTAATGAAACTTGATATTTGGGATCCTTGAATGATGGGTAAACTTTCTACCATCTCGGAATTTTGGTTTGTGACAGCTTTTCCAGGACACTTTTTTAGGGCATAATCGCCATTATAGCGAAATGCTGCCGAAATTTCGACTCGAACCCGGGACTAGGCTTCGAACCAGACTTGACTTGACCCAAATTGCCACATGAGTGGTCGGGTTGGTGGGAATATGGCCAAAGATGGCGAAAAAAGAGCGGTTTCAGGGCTTTGAAGGCTCGAAAATCCCTTAACCAAGGCTTGTCGTCGCGTGACGCGGCCTGAATTTGCTTTAATGTTGCAGGTGATGAGGCTTCTACTTCCGAGAGAGCTCCCATGGAGATAGACGCTGCTACTGTCGAGGAGGCTTTAGAGCAGGCCTTCACCGCTGCGGTGATGGCTACTGGGACGAGTTTCACGAGGAGGAGGCCGTTGAGGAGGAGGAGGCCCCGAGACGGGCCAACGTCGGACGAGGAGGTCGCCAGCTGAGAGGGGCTCCCGCGTGGGCTGAGACTTGGGAGAGTAAGCACCTTGTGTGGGCTGCAGAGGGTCACCTGTCCTACAGGACGGTGAAGAGTTTGGTAAATAGGAATTCACTGCTCATTACTCATCTCCTTTCATTCTTTTATTCAAATTTCTTTCAAACTTCGTTCAAAACTAAAGATAGCTTTGTTTCAAATCATAATAGGAGGCCGGGAACATTAGGTCGTTCTCGGGTTACACGACAGCGATGGAGCACTACGAGCGGCTGTCGGCGAAGAAGAGGGCCATGATCGAGCGCGGAGCGTTTGGTCCTTTGGTTCGGGTTTGGAGGGATATCGCGAAGAGGAAGTTGCGGGCTAACCTTAGCCTGGTCCGTGCTTTCTTGGACCGATTCTGGGACACGACTTCCACGTTTCACATGCCTTTTGGTGAGGTGGGAGTCACTTTGGAGGATTACAGCATGAATTCTGGTCTGCCGTGTGGGACCGAGGAGGTGGTGTGGCCGGAGACTGCCCTGAGGGCGGACTCGGCCGCGGCGAGGAGATTGATCGGTTGGAACTTGTCGCCGAAGGCTGTTACAGTGCCGGGTTTTACACCCAGTTCTTACGTTCGAGACTACTTTGCGGGGAAGACCCTGGTGCTGGTGACGATCGATGGGAGGGAGACGGATCCTCCTCCCTGTACAGCTGAGCAGAGGGCTCGTCTGTGGCTTTGGTGGTTCCTGTCTTCGATTTACCTCGGAGATAAGGGCGAGAGGCTGTCGACGAAGCTTCTTCCCTTCCTTTCTGACTTGAGTTCCCTAGGACATTGGGACTGGGTCACTGCTGGTTTTGCGGTCCTCATCCGCTTCATGAGGGCCATGGTTCGTCCGGAGTTGATGGAGAAGGGGACTTCTCCCGGTGTCATCGGACCGGACTACTCTTTGGAGGTATGAACCTACCTTTAGACTAAAGTAAATTCCTTTCTTTATCAAATCACGAAAGATTGTCATTGACTATTTTGCATTACAGGCGTGGGTGTACTCCTACTTCCCGGGCCTCGCGTCCAAGAGGACGGGGCCGCTGGAGAGAGCCTATCCCGTGGTGAGGGATTGGGTGATGTGTCGGACGAAGAGCAAGCGTTCTTCTCACAATGTCTACCGGCGGGACGTGAACGCTCTTCAGCTGAGTAGCGTGAGTATCTCACTTATATTCACCTGCTTCTTATATTTGCTTTTAATTGATCGTAGGAATGATCCTTTTTATCTTGTCTCAGTGGGTGCCCCGACCTTGGGCGGAGTACGCTAGAGCGCCTCCTTTTGTGGCTGAGGTCCTTCGTCCTAGGAGCTCGGGCCGACTGCTGTTGAGGACGTCGATGGGTCATGTGTGGTACCTGGGTGAGCGCTTGGCTCGTCAGTGCTCGCGGGGCGTGTTGACGGTTCCCGTCGATCCTCCCAGGACGATGTTTAGGGAGCCTTCTGAGGCTGAGAGGGAGGCGGACTTGGCTGGTGCCAGTGGTGACGACCTTCTTCTTCCTGGCGAGGACTACTCGGCGTTCCTCTGCAGGAGACTGGCGTACTGGCCAGTGGTGGTGAGTATCTTTTATTTTTCCTTTTGATTTGATTTTTGAGAACTATGATGAAAGATCGATTGATGAGAACCATTTGTCTTTGTAGGAGGTTGAAGCGGCGGGCATCGAGCCCCCAGAGTACCCTGAGACCTTCGAGTACACTGACGCGACCGGGAGGACGACGGTCTCCGAGCTGCGTGACTTTGATGTAGCTGTGACGGATGCTGACCTGGACGACTGGCAGCATCTGATTCGGAGAGTGAGCCTCTAATCTGTATATCCTTTGTGTAAGAACGCATTTGATTAAATTTGCTCAATTGTTGAGCACTTCTTTTTGAAAATGCAGGTTGCGCCGTCTCGATTTGTGGCGTTGTGGAGGGTGGCCAACCAGCTGCGAGCTACTGCCGTCGAGGCACTTGTCGGCGGTCGAGGTTGTCAGGTATGAACCTCACGCCTGTTTCCATTTTTTGATTTTTGATTTTCTAATTTTGCTTGAATTGATTGACATGAGCCAATTTTCTTGTTTACAGGGTGACCGCGAGCTGGAGCGAGAGTTGACCCAGTATCGGGAGGAGACAGCTCGCGTGTTGAGGGAGCTCGAGGTTCGGGATGCCGAGATCGCTGCTCTTGTGGCGAGAGTTGCAGAGTTGGAGGGCGCCCAACATTAGTTTTGTGTAGCTTTTTTGTCGTATGTTGGCTGTGTCTTGTACATTTGTTCATTGGGACTATCATTTTGAACATTTTTTGGACTTTGTTTGGGGCTCGAGCCCCCAGTTTGTACATTTCCTCCGTTTGGTATATATACGATGGCCTGAGTGCCTTTGCTGTTGGGTTGTGTTGCTTGTATCTGCAGGTTAGTTTCGAACAGGTTTGGTAGATGACGGTTTACGCCGTCATGGTGCCGAAATTTACATAGAAAAAACACGCAAAACATACATTTTTATATACATATGGCCTTAATTAGCGCAAAATGAGAGACTCAAAAGAACGCGAAAAATGCAAAAATGCAAAAATTTTGCCGGAAATGACCGGACGGTAGGGAGGGTTACCCCCTAAAAAAAGAAAGAAATAGAAATCTATTAGTTTAGAAATGAAATTAAAGAAATTAATATTTATAAGTTGAAATTAAAATGAAAATTATTTCCTAAAATGAAAATATACAAGCGTAATATAATGGTAGAAATGTCGATGTCGCCTTGAAATGCGTGCCCGCGAATTTAGGAAACCTGAAACATGGTAATTTCCATTATTTCCCAAAATAACAACCTGTAGGAATAGGAAATTATTCGTTATGGAATTAGGAAAGATCCAACGCGCAAAATCACAGAAGTGAAGCTCGGGAAGAGGCGCAGCATGAGCTGCGTCCCTTTGAAGAGGCGCGCAGCAGTCTTGCGCCTGTTCCCAATTGTTCCGTTACGACGGATTTTTGAAACAAAGAATTAGTATAAATAGAAGCGTCGATAGAGCTTTTATTCACACAAATCTTCCGTCTATTCTTCGTCTAATTACACAAAATTCTTCAAAATAAATTTTTTCATCATGAATACTTTAGAGATCCGCTTGAAGGAATGGACCAATGAATTTTCAAATATGGAGAAGCACGATATGGGCTCTTATAACTTTGGATCGTTGTTGAGTTTGAAACTCATCAAGGTTGTGAAACCGTTCTTGGATGCTTGCCTTGACTATTGGGACCCGAACTACCATGTCTTTGCGTTTCCTGGGGGTGATATTTGTCCTTTTCCTGAAGAAATTGCTGCCATTGGTGGATGGGACCCCGAACATTTGCCTGCCATCCCTTCTACTTCTCAAGGGTACAAAAGCAAATTTAGGGACTTGCTCGGATTGACTAGGCTTGAGGTGGACCGTCTAGTTACCTCAAAAGGTGCGAGAATGTTGGACTTCATAGATCGATTCATCAATAGGGCCGACCCCACCGTTTCTCATGTTGCTAGGCGGAGGGCATTTGGCTTTTGCTTGTTGCATGTGTATGTCTTCCAAGGGCATGTTGATGAAGACTTGAGAGGTGATCCCCATCTTTTGGGCCTTGTTGAGCAGATGGAGCTGCGCAGGAGCCCAGCTTGCTTATACTTAGGAGAGATTATATTGGGTTTGGATAATAGGAAATCCAACCGTGATCTGCCGTTCTTGGGGAGTCCCGTCATTTTGCAGGTAAAAGACACTTTTTTTTGTTTTTTTTGTTCTTTTTTTTTCGTTTTTTTTTTTGTTCTTTTTTTTTGATGTCTAATACCTGCTTTTGGTAGGTTTGGCTTATGGAACGGCTCCGATTGATCGAGCCCCCAGTTCACGCGCTTTCCTATCATGCCCGCTCGATTGCGATGAGGACGAGGTTGTACATGGTGGACTTCACTCGGGTCTGTGATTATTGGAAGAATAAGCTGAAGAGTGATGATGGCCCGTTGATCCGGTGGGTCATTCCGTGGTGGCACCTCAAGTCCGTCACTGGAGTGTCTTCTTTGGATCCCACTAGGTCGGTGCGCATTCCCGGACTGGAGTTTATGGTATGCATCTTTCCGGAAAGGCTGATGAGGCAAGTTGGGCTGAAGCAGACGATTCCGAGGCTTGATACCGTCCCACAGACTGCTATGGCGCTTTCTACAGAGAGCCGAAGAGAGTGGGTTATCAAATGGCCCCAAAGAAACATGTGGTTCTTGAATTTCTCCGCCAATGCTTTATGGCTGTCGGATTCTTATCTGAGGTGGAGAAAGGCTGCAAATCCGGAAGAGCGCGAGAAGTTGAGGAAGCGTGAGCCCATCGACTACAAGGTGCACGAGGGAGAGAAAGAGAAGGAGAAGCATCTGACAGAGGGAGAAGAAGAAGCCGGGTTTCAAGTCATTCATGCTTCGAAGAAATCCAAGACTACTCCTGTCGCAGAGATGGTGATTGGCAGGAATGGAAAAGCTAGGCCTCGAGAAAGACCGTTGGTGATTAGGTCTGAAGTGGCGCAAGAGCGTCCGGCTCGAGGTCGTGACAAGAAATATGATAGGAATGACAAGGGCAAGGGGAAGATGGAGGAATAGCCCGAGTCTCTTTATTATTATTTGATTATTATTATTATTGTTGTAATAAAAGGCGGGGTTTTTAGAATCCTAGCCTATTCTATTTTTTATTATGTAGCGTACTATTATTATTAGAAAATGAATGAAAATAAAAAGGTTAAGTGGTTATGAAACCGTTGTGATTTTCTATTTATTATCCTTGTCGAATTTCAAATGCAATGCAAATGTCCTTCTATTTACATTTTAGATATGATGGGTTGAATCCCGTGAAGGATTTCCTACGTATTCACTTAAAAGCGAAATCAAACCCTTGCGCGTAGTTCGAGTAAATGTAAAAGAATAATTGTTCTAAGCAAGAGCTTGTAATGAACTTAGAAAAGAAGCATGAGCTTTTGCTTACTCAGAAGGTGCGAATTTAGTTTATTTGATGATATGAGGATGACAAGTTTGTCAAAATGCAAGAGCATAGTGACATTTAGCTTATTTCAGCTTGGCCAGGGGCCGTTTATTTAGTGCCACAAGAGCGACACGTGGGGTTACGCGAGGAGCGTGTTTGGTCCTATTCTAGGCATAGTATCGTTTCAGTTGGTCAAGGTTCGTTGGGTTTGAAAACTCATTCCCATCTAGGTCTGTGATCCTAACCGCACCCCCTGGGAGTATGGATTTGACTAGAAATGGTCCGGCCCAATTAGGTTTGAATTTTCCTCGTGGGTCAACAGGTAGAAGAGCTCTAACCGATTTAAGCACTAAGTCTCCTTCTTTGATGTTCCTTGGCCTAACCCTTTTGTTGAAAGCCCGTTTGATACGTGCTTGATATGTTTGGATATTATGCAAGGCGCGTAGCCTACGTTCATCCAAGAGGATGAGTTCTTCATATCTATCCCTTTTCCAATTGGCTTCCGGGATTTGACTTTCGAGTAGAATACGCAAGGATGGTATTTCTAGCTCGACTGGTTGTACAGCTTCCATACCGTAGGTCAAATAGAAAGGAGTAGCCCCAGTGGGCGTCCTGACAGATGTACTGCACCTTTCCTAGGAATCCTCTGACTTCTTTTTCTGTTTGAGGTTGCGGCATTTCGATCAGAGCTTTGATTTTGGAAGGATCTATTTCTATACCTCGTTGACTAACGATGTATCCCAGGAGCTTACCAGATGTTACCCCGAATGTGCATTTCTGAGGATTGAGCCTCATGTTGTACTTTCGTAGCCTTGTGAAGAACTTGCGAAGGTTTGCAATATGCCCTTCTCTTTCCTTGGATTTGACAATCATGTCATCTACATATACCTCAACCTCTTTGTGCATCATGTCATGCAAGAGTGTAGTCGCAGTGCGTTGGTATGTAGCTCCGGCGTTGATCAATCCGAACGGCATTACCGTATAGCAATAGGTTCCCCATTGGGTGACGAATGCGGTTTTATGCATATCTTCCATGGCCATCTTGATTTGGTTATAGCCCGCATATCCATCCATGAAGGATAGTAACGCGTGATCTGCAGTATTGTCTACCAATATGTCGATGTGAGGTAGAGGGAAGTCATCTTTTGGACTTGCTTTGTTTAAGTCCCTAAAATCAACACAAACACGGATTCTCCCATCCTTTTTGGGTACGGGTACTATGTTAGCTACCCAGTCAGAATACTCGGAAACTTTGATGAACCCGGCTTTGAATTGTTTGTTAACTTCTTCCTTAATCTTTAGAGCCCATTCTGTTCTCATTCGTCGAAGCTTCTGTTTCACAGGTTTGAAACCCGGCTTAATCGGAATCCTATGTTCAGCGATATCCCCCGTCGATCCCGGCATGTCCTTGTAGGACCAAGCGAAAACGTCTTTGAATTCATTTAGGAGGTCTATGAAATCGGCCCTTTCGGTAGAGCTCAAGGTAGTCCCTATCCTAAGTTCTTGGGGTTCTAGTTCGGTTCCTACGTTGATGGGTTCGGTGTCCTCTATTACTGGTCCCTTTCCCCTTCCTGTAGTATTTCTTTGGCTACGTAGGGAGGTATTTCGATTGAGTTTGGGTCTTGGTCATCCTCAGTATCATCATAAACAGAATTGCACTCAAGATAACACAAAGAGTAAGCAGAACCTGATTTATTCATATTAAAATTTGAGTAAAGTTGAAACAAAGAAGCCAACTGATCCATAGTCAGTGGCGGCAAAGGGACAGTGGTTGGGGCATTTCCCGAACTACTGTAACTACTCGAGGCTAAGCTAGGAGAAACGAAGGGAGTGGGGATGAAAACAGGAGTAGACTTTCTAATGACCTCTCTAGACTCCGACTCTGACTCCGACTCCGACTCGAACTCATCGTCTTCTGGTTCTCCTTTGAACATCTCTCCTTCTCCAGTGGTGAGCTTGAAGAGTTTTCCTTGATTGTTGGTCCATTTGATTGATTTTCTCCATCCTTTCTACTGTGTTGCGTCGGTTTCTGTGATCAACGCGGTGGGGTTGAAGCGATCGTCTTGAAGTATCATAGTAATGATCTCATCCTGCGCGGCCCTAACGAATCGATCTTCTCCAAAAAATAGGCTAACAGCTTGTTCGTCTAAGCAAGGTGCTTGACGGGTTTTGACGGTAGGAACCGTTTCTGGAGGAATGAAGTAGCAATCGTGAAAGATCTCGATTCCGGCTAACTTCCTCTCGAGATAATGCCAAGGTTCGGGAAATCCGTGGAAGAGTTCTAGACTTCCTTCTTGAACAAAGTACCTATTTAAAGTGGGGAGATAGGGCCTCATTTGGACTCCTACGTGCTTGCGGTTTCGGACTTGGGCGAGCATCTCGAGAACTTCTTCCTTTGTGGGTTTGTACCCTAGTCCCAGTGGTATCCTCGTTGAGTTGCCTTCCTTGTATGGTGCGAAGGTATTCTTCCGAATAGGGTTCAAAGGCATTCCAGGGAAGTATCCCTGGGATTTGAGTATGTGGTTGACCACCAAGTTAGAGTAGGGATTATAGTATAAGGGTGCCAACTCACTTTCTATGACGCTTACACTTTGGAAGCCCCCAAGTTCGTATACAGGATCTGCAAGGACTTGATTGTTCGACTGTTTTTCGATCATTACCTTGATGGGTGACGAAGTGATCGTCACTACTTTGCCATTTAGTGGGATATTGATCTTTTGGTGAAGGGTGGATGTTACCGCTTTGGAAGCGTGAATCAAGGCCTTCCCAGAAGTATGTTGAATGAAGCTTCAATGTCCACTATTTGGAAGTTAACCTTTTGTTCAATTGGCCCAGTGGCTATGGTTAAGCTAGCAAGTCCTACTACTTTTCGTCGTGTACCGTCATATGCACGCACACCTTGATTGGTAGGGGTCCAATCCGACTCTTTCGTGCCTAGCTTGTATGCCGTTTTGAGGGGTATGACGTTGACCGCGGAGCCATCATCCACCAAGGTCATTGGCACATTCTTCTTTAGACAAATGACAGTGATGTATAGAGCAAGGTTGTGACTAGCGCCAAAAGGTGGCAAGTCTTCGTCTGAGAAAGTAATAGGATTACTTAGCTTAGGTGATTCTTGGAAGACCAAGTTGACTACATCTTCAGGAGTGGAGTTATGTGCTACATTTAGCTTGGCCAAAGCTTGCAGTAAAGCTTGGCGATGTGGGTATGAGCTTGCTACTAGTTGTCAGACTGAAAGATCAGCCTTTGTTTTCTGTAATTGCTTGAGCAAATGATCAGTGGGGTCGTCTTCGTTGTCATTTGGTGTGATGACGTTGGTTGGACCGTTTTGAGTAGTGCTTTGATATGGGCGACCCGAACGAGTTAGGTGATCCACATCTTGGTCTTCACCATTTTGGACTATTTCCTTGACTAAAGAGTTTTCAATGAGATATTCGTCCTCATCATCATCGGCCCAAACCCCATTGACTGCAGCTAGTTCCCTCATTCTCATGATATCACCTTCTAGTCGTATGATTTGATCGACTAGTTTATCAACCACGGTGATTATTTCTTGCATAGTGGCATTTTGAGAGAAGATCAATGGTACACGTTCTTCGGGTATTGCGTTGGGATTGCGTAAGGTTGTTACCATGCTTTCTAGTTCCCAAACTTGTCTATCTACACTCCTTGCCCATGAGATGAAGTCGGAAATGGTAGGGGAGATAGTAGAGTAGAGCCCTTCATTCTCGATTGCATGAATTTCATTTTCGGTGGGAGAAATGAGGTGTGAGCAATCTAAGGTAGATTCATCACTTGTGATCACTAGAACTCCAAGAGGATTCTGAGTGTTGTTGGGCTTACCTCCCGGTGGTATTGGGAGTCGAGCATCTTCAATCATGTCTTGAAGCACGTTTTTCAACTTGTAGCATTTTTCTGTGTCGTGCCCCTTGCGGCCTTGCCCCTATGGTATTCACAGTACGAATTTTCATCCCAAAACTTGGACTTCCTCTCGGGTTCGGGAGTAGGTCCAATGGGTTGGAGTGTACCTTGCTTCATTAGCCTTTTTAGAGCGTTGGAGTAAGTGTCCCCAAGGTTTGTTAATTTCCTTGATGGGGTAGTTTTCTTGGATGGCTCGAGAAGGTTAACTTCATCGGTCTTGCTAGTAGAGCCGTATGAACGACTTGTGGACCCTTGATATCCTCGGCCTACCGTTTTGGACAAGAGTCCTTTTCGGATGTCGTCTTCGATCCTTGTTCCTAGTACGGTCAAGTCTTTGAAGGTTTTGATGTTTTGGTATCTCAAATGGTTGGCATATATGGGCTTGAGATTATCCACAAACTTCTCCACAAGAGTAGCCTCATCCGGGCGTTCAACTAGTTGAGTGCTAGTCTTCCTCCACCTACTTAGGAAGTCGGTGAATCCTTCTTTGTCATTTTGGGTAAGAACCTCTAGAGTACGCATGTTGACTTGGATCTCGGCATTATCCGCATATTGTTTAGAGAACTCGATTGCGGCGTCTTCCCAAGTAGCGACCTTCTTGTGATCTAAAGTGTAGAACCATTGCTTCGGGATGGTGTCAAGAGATGAAGGAAAGATCCTTAAGAACATCTCGGGTTTGATGCCTTTGATAGACATGTAATCCTTGAAGGCACAATGTGGTTTAACGGGTTCTCGTGTCCCTTGAACTTAGGGATATCCGTCATGTTAAAGTTAGTTGGCAATTTGGAATTGACGGCTTCGTACTTGCGATTGTTCTCCCTATAAATGTCATCCCCCTTAAGGTACATCAATTGTTCCTCTAGGTATTGGAGTCTTTTCTCAGCTGCAGTCGTCTCCATGAGAGGATTCTCATCCCTAGATTCATCATCGGAGTTACGTAGTACTTCACTTTCAAGAGGAGCCAACCTTCCCTCTACGGCATAGATACGGCCTTCGATGAGCTCAAGGCGGTCATAGGTTTGTTCTTGAGTAGATTGCATTTGGGCTAGCGCGGCAAGGATTCGATCATTACTATTCTGAAGTTGGTTGAAGTTTGCTTCATCACTTGATCCGGGCATCTTGGAAACTGGATAAGAGATCGGCGACGAATCAAAACACGATCGACCATTCTATCACACTTGCTAAAAGAGGAAAAGTTTTGACTCGTGAAGTGGGTGTGTGCCACTTGTGTTGAGTGAGTTTTGAAGAAAGACAAGGTCTTTGAAAATGTGTGTCCTAGTCAACTTTAGTGTAGTTGTAGGAGTGGACTCGAAGTGAGGTTTTGAAATGGGCTTGTGGCCCGAATTTTGACGCGACAAACGGATTGAGTTTTGACCGGGTTTTGTGCTAATTAAGAGCCTATTTTGAAATTCTTGTTTGAAAAGGGGTTTTGATCTTTTGAAAAATCGTCATGGTTTTGTTTAGAAGTGGTGATCACGTAAGGTATGCATATTTATACAAGCATTATAACGGGATGCTGAGTGCATTTAAAAGGGATTTGTTTTAAAAGGTGGGTTGCCATACCGAACCATCAAACCCGAAGTCTGTGGAGAGGCTCGTGCCAAACAAGAGTAAGGCCGATTCCTAGTCCATTTCCTCAAGTAGTGAAGGCCCTTGATACAAACAAGAGTAAGCATCATGGTATGGATGACGTCAATCGCTATCCATCCTTAGGCCCAAATAAGAATTAGGACCGTTTAGACGGGACGATTGGTCGAATGGGTTGGGTTGGGCCTAGGAAGGCCGAATAAAACGGTCTAGGAAGTCCGAGTTATGAAAACCGACAATTGTCTTGTACAAACTATTTCCTAACCTTGTTCAAGTTTCACCCTTTTGGCTACACGTAAGTGTATTATCCCCAGCGGAGTCGCCAAACTGTGGACAGCGGGGGGCCACGGGGGCGCTTGGGAAAGAAGCGTTTGCATTTTTGTATGGAGTCGCCACCAATTTTTATGGGAAATTGGAACCGTTCGAATACCTCGTGTCATGTCAAGACACAAAGTAGAGACATGAACACTAAGCAATCGTTACCCTTAGCATTCAATGTCTAGAATGACTCTCGTGGATGCCAATGAACACGGGTATTCACAGATATCTGGAGTAAGGGGTGAGGGTACGTATTAGGAAGCTCTTTTGATCGAACACCTAATCCCGCCCGCCTCGATAGGGGCCTCTACTAATGATTAGGGAAGTTATTCGTACTTGATATATCGTCGGCTATATCCATGCAATGCAACATTCATAGATTAATCCTAACATGTGAAAATTAACTAAGTCGGTTGACACGTAATTAGCATACAATTTGGTCGAAGTAGGATTTAATGCTCATTTACATGTGAAACATACAAGCAATAAAAGAAATACAATAATTATAAATTACAATAATGAAAATTACAATAATTACATTGGGATAGGCGATTTATGTCGAAAATACCTTTAAAACGGATAATTGGAGAAAAAAAGATAGAAGAATAAATTAACGAACAGGAATTAGCGATATTACGGTTAATAGTTAATTAATACGTACGTTAATTAAACTAAGTCAAGGCAGAAACGGAGTTGAGACGAGAACTCGGCCAGAACAAAGCGCAGTCAGAGCTGCGTCTTTTGAATAGGCGCAGCAGACGCGCGTCTGTTCCTTCTCCTTGGCCTGCCCGTTTGTGAAGCCGTAATTGCAAGCCGTTAATGTCAATGGATGATTTTAATGATCAATTAAATTATTTACTCGGATGAAAGTGATTAACATGTTATTTAACATATGAATGGGTCATAAAAACATTAAAACATGAATAAGACGGAATTAAACGAATTGACATAAGATGGATTAATTACAGGAGTGAAAAATATTAATGAGTCCTACGAATTAAATCAGTTAACTACGTTAGATACGATGGATTGATGACAAATATGCGACGAACACATGAATAAGCAGATGAAAACTATATCAAAGACGAGTTCCAGAAACTCAGTAGGAACAAATTGAATCTCTACATCCCGGAATTGAATTTAATGACGAAAACCCGCAAATATTGGATTATTCGGGATTTAAGTCGGACTTATGATGATTAAAGCACGTTAATGATGATGATTAATGATATACATGTGAACTATTATGCTATTGTAATGAAGAATCAACGAAATAAACAAAGGGAAACAAACAAGCATGAATTACAGAGGACGGAGGAAGAAGAAAAGAAGCAGGAACCGCGGCAGCCTCACGAAGGGGCGCAGCAGGTACTGCACTCCTTCGAATAGGCGCAGCAGTTGCAGCGTCTTTTCTCGACGTCTATCTACTGGATATCCGTAAAAAAAGAGTTTTAAAGCACGGTTTTAAAAATCGGTTTTAATGGTGTTTTCGACATAAATCTTACAATTGTGGTACAATAATTAAAATACAATAAATAAAAGAGAGATTACACCCTCAGACTTACATGTTGACGAAACGAGAAGGACTAAGATATCGATTAGTGATGCTCGACGCGAATGCAAAGAAAGTGCCCTCGTAAGAGGAAAACGATTAATTAATTAGGTTGATTGATGTGTAGTTGGTCAAATTGGTCAGTCATGCAACGGCGAGGCTGGTACTCAGAAGGATCCGAGCTTACGTGGTCGAAAGTTCAAGCACGTAGACGCCAAAAGTAAGAACAAAGTCTAGAATGCAAAGGGAGAAGAGAAGGGCGGACACTCGCGTGAGAAATATGAGGAGCGAAGGCTCCTATTTATTATAATCACGTGACGGAATTAGGGTTTCAGAGACTCTTTGGAAGTGAATCTCGGAAAGATATGAAAAAAGATACGAGAAACATGCAGAAAAGGGCCTGGGAAGAGACGCAGCAGCCACTGCGTCTCTTGGAAGAGGCGCAGCACCTGCTGCGTCTATTCCCAAGTGGTTTCCTCCTGCAGAAGAAAGATTTCCGTGTTTGAGTTATGGTAGGACGGAAATAATTCGATTTCCTTAATATCTTATATGAATATTACGGGAATTTACTTACTAAAAGATAAAATTTGTGAAATATGGAATAGAAATATCCGGAACATTCCAGAACATTCTGACTCGGGTTTTAACGGTTATCATAAAATGGAGGCGGTTTTAGGCCCGGACTCCGAATGTACTCTAATTACTGTCAAAACGACCGTATCGGGACGTAGATGACAACTAAGAGGTAGACATTAATATTTGAGCAATCACTTGACGATAATCTTACGAACTGTCACCAATCGTTCCGCGTACCAAACATGCGGCCCAATCATCACCGGGTGGTTTGCGGGAGGTGCAGAAATGAGGTATCTACAGAGCCCCCACTTTGACTGAGGCTTGGACAAGGCGAAAGTCAAAGTATAGCCATCAGGTCAATCGAAGATTACAACCTGACGACTATGGCGACGCGAGGCGGCTCAAGGGGTCTGAGCCAAGGACCTGTCGTCGGGAACATTTTAGAGTCTGTCGACTATCGGGGAGGGTCGTTTAAAGTCCATTAGACTACGTAAGGAGGCTCGCCAGCCATAAGAAGAGACCATACCTGGGACTTCTTCACGAGATGCTTCCGGAGGTGCATAGGAGCTAAGGTTAAGACCTAAAGGATATATAAGGATTGTGCTAGGGTGTGGGGCCCTAAAGGAAAGCATTGACGGGAAGGAGGCCTAAAGTAAGTTCAACTTAAGGGGTAAACCGAAGGTTGGGTATATGAACTCTATTGGTTTGGGGAACTTGAAGGCTTATGAACCTAAAAGGATTGGGATCCTATAGTTAAAAAGTCCTAATTTCGGGTTTATGAACCTAAGAAAGAAGGCTTTGGGTTTGGGAACTTCTGGAGAACGACACCCTGTCGAACTCCGCGGGGAAACGAGAAATATTGAGAGTAGCAGGACACAGGCGGGAACTGCTGAGAGAAAACTGCTTTGGGTAGTCTTCGGGAAATAATTGCGAATAGCAGGACACAGGCGGGAACTGCTGGGAGGAAATCTGCTTAGGTAGATCGTCAATCCTTACGTCTTGAGAGAGACAGTACGTCCGCTTACTCTCGCTAGAGACACGATTGGGAATTATTCTTCTCGTCATGAGAGGGAAAGTATATCCGCTTACTCTCGCTGAAGACATAATGAAGGTGTGTCGAAGTTTGTGAAGGAACCAATGCTCGTTGCGACAAGCAGAAGGTCTTGAAAGGAATAAATAGTACGCAACAGTCCGCTGCGGGCTTGGAAATGCGGGCCGGAACGAAAGAAAAAATCGCCAAACGGACCAAAAGAATGAAATAGCATCGGGGAAGAGGCGCACCAAAGATGGGCCCACAAATAACGAACTCATAACGAATTTTTGAAAATCCGTATGGAGGGAACAAAAGGAAGAGGCGCAGCGCCTGCTGCGTCTATTCCCCAATTTGGTTTTCCTGCGTAAAAACGCGAAAATCAGGAGGTTTATGTTCATTCTTATTCGAAACACAAATCTCTCATTTCTCTCTCAAATCTTCACCATTTCCGCCAAGGTTTGACTCAAAAGCTTGCATTAAAGATGACTAATCGAGGTATGTGTCTCAATCTTGCGTTAATCTTCTACATTTGTCCAATTTTGAGCCGAAAAATTAGGGTTTATGACCCTTTTGACCGAAAATTTGGGGCTTTTCCCCCAAACGCATTTGCCCTGTCAAATTGACATTAGAAACGGATAGTAGGTAATATTAGGAGCATAACCATGTATTTGTTTCGAATTTTCATCAAGTTTTGAGCCTTTGAGTGAATTTTGAGACGGTTTTACAGCTAAACCCTAAATTGCTTCGAAAATAGCCTTAGGATTGCCCATTTGTAATGAAACTTGATATTTGGGATCCTTGAATGATGGGTAAACTTTCTACCATCTCGGAATTTTGGTTTGTGACAGCTTTTCCAGGACACTTTTTTAGGGCATAATCGCCATTATAGCGAAATGCTGCCGAAATTTCGACTCGAACCCGGGACTAGGCTTCGAACCAGACTTGACTTGACCCAAATTGCCACATGAGTGGTCGGGTTGGTGGGAATATGGCCAAAGATGGCGAAAAAAGAGCGGTTTCAGGGCTTTGAAGGCTCGAAAATCCCTTAACCAAGGCTTGTCGTCGCGTGGCGCGCCCGAATTTGCTTTAATGTTGCAGGTGATGAGGCTTCTACTTCCGGAGAGCTCCCATGGAGATAGACGCTGCTACTCGTCGAGGAGGCTTTAGAGCGAGCCTTCACCGCCGGTGATGGCTACTGGGGACGAGTTTCACGAGGAGGAGGCCGTTGAGGAGGAGGAGGCCCCGAGACGGGCCAACGTCGGACGAGGAGGTCGCCTGCTGAGAGGGGCTCCCACGTGGGCTGAGACTTGGGAGAGTAAGCACCTGGTGTGGGCTGCAGAGGGTCACCTGTCCTACAGGACGGTGAAGAGTTTGGTAAATAGGAATTCACTGCTCATTACTCATCTCCTTTCATTCTTTTATTCAAATTTCTTTCAAACTTCATTCAAAACTAAAGATAGATTTGTTTCAAATCATAATAGGAGGCCGGGAACATTAGGTCGTTCTCGGGTTACACGACAGCGATGGAGCACTACGAGCGGCTGTCGGCGGAGGAGAGGGCCATGATCGAGCGCGGAGCGTTTGGTCCTTTGGTTCAGGTTTGGAGGGATATTGCGAAGAGGAAGTTGCGGGCTAACCTTAGCGTGGTCCGTGCTTTCTTGGACCGATTCTGGGACACGACTTCCACGTTTCACATGCCTTTTGGTGAGGTGGGAGTCACTTTGGAGGATTACGGCATGAATTCTGTTCTGCCGTGTGGGACCGAGGAGGTGGTGTGGCCGGAGACTGCCCTGAGGGTGGACTCGGCCGAGGCGAGGAGATTGATCGGCTGGAACTTGTCGCCGAAGGTCATTCTGATCTTGCCGGTTTGATACCCGTTCTTACGTTCGAGACTACTTTGCGGGAAAGACCCGGCGCTAGTGACGATCGATGGGAGGGAGACTCCTCCTCCTCCCCGTCTGGTGAGCGAGGGGGCCTCGTCTATGGCTTTGGTGGTTCCCTGTCTTCGATTTACCTCGGAGACAAGGGCGAGAGGTCTGTCGACGAAGCTTCTTCCCTTCCTTTCTGACCTGAGTTCCCTAGGACGTTGGGACTGGGTCACTGCTGGTTTTGCGGTCCTCATCCGCTTCATGAGGGCCATGGTTCGTCCGGAGTTGATGGAGAAGGGGACTTCTCCTGGTGCTGTCGGACCTGGATACTGCTGGAGGTATGAACCTACCTTTAGACTAAAGTAAATTCCTTTCTTTATCAAATCACGAAAGATTGTCATTGAGTATTTTGCTTTACAGGCGTGGGTGTACTCCTACTTCCCGGGCCTCGCGCCCAAGAGGACGGAGCCGCTGGAGAGAGCCTATCCCGTGGTGAGGGATTGGGTGCTGTGTCGGACGAAGAGCAAGCGTTCTTCTCAAAATGTCTACCGGCGGGACGTGAACGCTCTTCAGCTGAGTAGCGTGAGTATCTCACTTATATTTAATTGATCGTAGGAATGATCCTTTTTATCTTGTCTCAGTGGGTGCCCCGACCTTGGGCGGAGTACGCTGGATCGCCTCCTTTTGTGGCTGAGGTCCTTCGTCCTAGGAGCTCGGGCCGACTGCTTTTGAGGACGTCGATGGGTCCTGTGTGGTACCTGGGTGAGCGCTTGGCTCGTCAGTGCTCGCGGGGCGTGTTGACGGTTCCCGTCGATCCTC
The DNA here is from genome assembly GCF_048544455.1 of Silene latifolia. NCBI lineage: Eukaryota > Viridiplantae > Streptophyta > Magnoliopsida > Caryophyllales > Caryophyllaceae > Silene > Silene latifolia. Next base: position 236,042,152 of record NC_133538.1, read on the forward strand.
CCAGGACGATGTTTAGGGAGCCTTCTGAGGCTGAGAGGGAGGCGGACTTGGCTGGTGCCAGTGGTGACGACCTTCTTCTTCCTGGCGAGGACTACTCGGCGTTCCTCTGCGGGAGACTGGCGTACTGGCCAGTGGTGGTTAGTATCTTTTATTTTTCCTTTTGATTTGATTTTTGAGAACCATGATGAAAGATCGATTGATGAGAACCATTTGTCTTTGTAGGAGGTTGAGGCGGCGGGCATCGAGCCCCCAGAGTACCCTGAGACCCTCGAGTACACTGATGCGACCGGGAGGACGACGGTCTCCGAGCTGCGTGACTTTGATGTAGCTGTGACGGATGCTGACCTGGACGACTGGTAGCATCTGATTCGGAGAGTGAGCCTCTAATCTGTATATCCTTTGTGTAAGAACGCATTTGATTAAATTTGTTCAATTGTTGAGCACTTCTTTTTGAAAATGCAGGTTGCGCCGTCTCGGTTTGTGGCGTTGTGGAGGGTGGCCAACCAGCTGCGAGCTACTGTCGTCGAGGCACTTGTCGGCGGTCGAGGTCGTCAGGTATGAACCTTACGCCTGTTTCCATTTTTTGATTTTTGATTTTCTAATTTTGCTTGAATTGATTGACATGAGCCAATTTTCTTGTTTACAGGGTGACCGCGAGCTGGAGCGAGAGTTGACCCAGTCTCGGGAGGAGACAGCTCGCGTGTTGAGGGAGCTCGAGGTTCGGGATGCCGAGATCGCTGCTCTTGTGGCGAGAGTTGCAGAGTTGGAGGGCGCCCAACAGTAGTTTTGTGTAGCTTTTTTGTCGTATGTTGGCTGTGTCTTGTACATTTGTTCATTGGGACTATCATTTTGAACATTTTTTGGACTTTGTTTGGGGCTCGGGCCCCCAGTTTGTACATTTCCTCCGTTTGGTATATATACGATGGCCTGAGTGCCTTTGCTGTTGGGTTGTGTTGCTTGTATCTGCAGGTTAGTTTCGAACAGGTTTGGTAAATGACGGTTTACGCCGTCATGCTGCCGAAATTTACATAGAAAAAACACGCAAAGCATACATTTTTATATACATATGGCCTTAATTAGCGCAAAATGAGAGACTCAAAAGAACGCGAAAAATGCAAAAATTTTGCCGGAAATGACCGGACGGTAGGGAGGGTTACCCCTAAAAAAAGAAAGAAATAGAAATCTATAAGTTTAGAAATGAAATTAAAGAAATTAATATTTATAAGTTGAAATTAAAATGAAAATTATTTCCTAAAATGAAAATATACAAGCGTAATATAATGGCAGAAATGTCGATGTCGCCTTGAAATGCGTGCCCGCGAATTTAGGAAACCTGAAACATGGTAATTTCCATTATTTACCAAAATAATAACCTGTAGGAATAGGAAATTATTCGTTATGGAATTAGGAAAGATCCAACGCGGAAAATCACAGAAGTGAAGCTCGGGACGAGGCGCAAAGATGAGTCGCGTCCTTTGAAGAGGCGCAGCAGGTGCTGCGCCTGTTCCCAGGTTGTTCCGTTCTGACGGATTTTTGGAAATAGCAATTAGTATAAATAGAAGCGTTGATGGAGCTTTTATTCACACAAATCTTCCGTCTATTCTTCGTCTAATTACACAAAATTCTTCAAAATAAATTTTCTCATCATGAATACTTTAGAGATCCGCTTGAAGGAATGGACCAATGAATTTTCAAATATGGAGAAGCACGATATGGGCTCTTATAACTTTGGATCGTTGTTGAGTTTGAAACTCATCAAGGTTGTGAAACCGTTCTTGGATGCTTGCCTTGACTATTGGGACCCGAACTACCATGTTTTTGCGTTTCCTGGGGGTGATATTTGTCCTTTTCCTGAAGAAATTGCTACCATTGGTGGATGGGACCCCGAACATTTGTCTGCCATCCCTTCTACTTCTCAAGGGTACAAAAGCAAATTTAGGGACTTGCTCGGATTGACTAGGCTTGAGGTGGTCCGTCTAGTTACCTCAAAAGGTGCGAGAATGTTGGACTTCATTGATCGATTCATCAATAGGGCCGACCCCACCGTTTCTCATGTTGCTAGGCGGAGGGCATTTGGCTTTTGCTTGTTGCATGTGTATGTCTTCCAAGGGCATGTTGATGAAGACTTGAGAGGTGATCCCCGTCTTTTGGGCCTTGTTGAGCAGATGGAGCTGCGCAGGAGCCCAGCTTGCTTATACTTAGGAGAGATTATATTGGGTTTGGATAATAGGAAATCCAACCGTGATCTGCCGTTCTTGGGGAGTCCCGTCATTTTGCAGGTAAAAGACACTTTTTTTTTTTTGTTTTTGTTTTTTTTTTTTTTTTTTTTTTTTTTTTTTTTGTTTTTTTTTTTTGTTCTTTTTTTTTTTGATGTCTAATACCTGCTTTTCGTAGGTTTGGCTTATGGAACGGCTCCGATTGATCGAGCCCCCAGTTCATGCGCTTTCCTATCATGCCCGCTCGATTGCGATGAGGACGAGGTTGTACATGGTGGACTTCACTCGGGTCTGTGATTATTGGAAGAATAAGCTGAAGAGTGATGATGGCCCGTTGATCCGGTGGGTCGTTCCGTGGTGACACCTCAAGTCCGTCACTAGAGTGTCTTCTTTGGATCCAACTAGGTCGGTGCGCATTCCCGGACTGGAGTTTATGGTATGCATCTTTCCGGAAAGGCTGATGATGTAATACTCCGTATTTATAAGTCTTGGGGTACTCTATAGAGTAGCCCTTACTCTGTCGAGTAAGGGTAAGTTGCGAAATAAAATAGTTTCGTACTGTTGGTACTCGATCGAGTAGTCGGGGTACTCGATCGAGTAAGGGGGTACTCGATCGAGTACCTTGGGTACTCGATCGAGTGTCCGGTTTTACGGGGAGTTTTCTCGGGTTTTGTTAATTATGCGATTAAGGTATTTAAACATAGTCATCATTGTTTTAAATCACTTTTACAAAACCTAAAACCCTGTTTAAGAGAGAAAGCAACCAGTTCATCTTCCTAATCGCATTCTTAGCAATTCACGGAGTTCAGACGGTCGGTTCTTGTCGTTATTCGTGTCGTTGAGTTCCTTGCGTCGAGGGTAAGCTTTTAATATAATTTTTATAATGTTTTGTTAAGTTTGGTTAAACCCTGATTTAGAGATTGGGGGTTTTGTGTGTAGTATGTGATGTGTAGCCTCTATGTGTTATATGATAGGAGGAGGGTTCGTAGAAGAGGCTTTTTGACTCACCGTTGTTGATACCGTCCGATCGTTGTGCTTTCCAGGTAGGATTTCCTACTCGGTATTAGTCCCATAATGGGATATTGGTGATGTCTTTGTATTTGGTTGTTTGATACGATGATTATACTGTGTTTGTGGTTGTGATTGTTGTTGATGGTTCTCGAGATGCGTTCTCGGCTGAGTGGGGTCACTTGCGGGAGTGACCTCACGCCCTAGTTTCGCCCTTCGTGGAACCCGCCACGGAAGGGGATGTGCACATTAATGGACAGGGTTATCGCTCGGTATGATGAGCGGGGCTTAGGTGGGAACGGTCGCGGTCCCCCACTCGGCGGTGGTCCAAAGTGGACCGATCGATATTGAGATGGTGGGAATTGGTTGGTGGTGTGTGTATGTGTGTGTGACAGTTCAGCTGTCTATTTATCTTATTATTGTTATCTATATATAAGTTGTGTGATTAGTACTGACCCCGTTTAAATGTTTTAAAAACTGTGGTGATCCATTCGGTGGTGGTGAGCGATTGCTTGCGGTATATCTTGGATACGCGTGGGATCTAGTCAGGGATGGAGTCATCACATATCGAGTCTTTAGTCTTCCGCTGTGTTTTTATTAAACAGTTCCTTTCGGTTGGTTTATAGTTTGAGAACAGTTGTATTTTGCTTACAGTTGGTTTTGTAATGTAATCACTTAAACTTATTTAATAAAGTATGTTTCTTCATTGTCTTATGATTATCATGCCTCGGGTAACCGAGATGGTAGCATCCTTATACCTGAGTGGTCCTGGTAAGGCACTTGGAGTATGGGGGTGTTACAAATGGTATCAGAGCGACGATCCTGAAACCTGTAACCAATGAATCTAATGAATCTAGGGAGTCAATTAAAATGAACCCGGGGTAAAGGTTGTAGGAGCTAATGCAAAGACTTGGGAGACGTCCTAAAGTCGCGAACTCGCCCTACAATTTTGAACCGGTCACCATGGGATATGTGTCGGGATCGTTATGTGCTTATTGTGTCTTTGTGTGTATTTATGTAGTAGTATGTTGTATGAATTGATGGATGAAAGATGATAATGACGTGAATTGTATGTTGGTTGATTGTAAAGCATGAAAGTATAATTATTGATACATGTAATTTGACATGTTATAATTACGTAAGGAAGAGTGTTTTGTCTATATATATATAAAGTGATGTGTAAGTATACATGTTGTTGTTGTCGTGTTGAGTAAAAGTACGAAGGTTAGGAGTATGAATTGAACATGTCTTTGGGTGAATATGTTGAACGTATATGGTGGGTAAATATGTGGTATGATGGATGAATTAGTGGAAAAAGATGAATCATCGTGGTATGATAACATGGTTCCTGGATTAAGCGGGTTATATAATGGAGGTTATTTTATAGTGTTGTTATGTTAGTAACATGGAATAGGATTTGTAATGTATGAGTATGATTTGTCTTACGAAAGGCTATAGAATAAAAGCATGTGGGTAGTGCATGATGAATGTTGTTGCTTTGCTTTCGAAAATAATAATATGTGATTGGGGCTACTGGTTTCATGAGTATTGGGTTGTTTTCGTTTAACTTGGTTGTTGTTTAAGTTGTTTGGAAGTAAAAATCAAATAATTATGTCGTCGATTACAAAAAGTTGTCTTTAAACTGTTATAACTTGAGATGCGTAAATGATTTTAATGTTATTCCAATTGGAGGTGATAGCTTGTTCTTTTACGATTCTAACGATAGGTCACACACCCAAAACGACCAAGAAATGAGTGAGTTATGGCTGTTTTACTGGCTGGACAGTCTGAGAATTGGGGTACTCGATCGAGTATCCTTGGTACTCGATCGAGTAAGGGGCACTCGATCGAGTACCTTAGCTACTCGATCGAGTAGCCCTGGTGATTTGTTTTACGTGCTTCTGATCTTCACCTACTCGATCGAGTAAGTCCCTTACTCGATCGAGTGGCCTGTACTCGATCTAGTGACCCCTATTTTGGGTCATATGTTTATCTTTTGACTTCGTTGCATATTATGTTTAATTCAAAGGCGTTATTTTGCTTCTTTATGCATTGTTTTACATGTATGTTGGTCTTGACGCGTAAGTTACCCAATTTTGTGGTGTAAAGAGTGACACCTATGATGAGTATGAGTTCGGAGGGGAGGACATGATTTATATGTGTTGGGATTAGTAAGACTTAATTGAGGCATAGAGCATGTTGTGTGAGACGAGATGAGTGACATGATTGTATGTTGAGTAATGAAAATGTAAGTGAATGTGGGCAAGGCATGATGTAAGTTTAAGGAACGTGAGAATGAAAAGATTGAAAGAAAGGATGTGGATAGTAGCAACCTGAGATGTATAATAAATTATGGAGGGAGATGGCTAGAAATAGTGTTGAGTAAGAACATATGTAATGAAAGGTCGTTTGGAAATAGTGGTATATAGCGAACTTAATGGGACATGTCGCGACGTGGATTTGCGGTGTAGTGACCGAGTTTGGAAATTTGTGTTATCGAGAGACGAAACTACTGTGTGATTTCCTTGGGTAATTAACGGTATTAAATGAATTATGATTTCTAGAGATGTAAAAAGGGAGATGCAATTGTTTGAACATTAAACGTTGATTCTATGGATAGATTAGTGGCAAGTGTGAGTGATAGCATAATAAGAGAAGATCCATGGTAAGAAAGAGTGGGATGATGTCGGTAGAAAATAATGGAATTTGAGTTTTGGAGCAACGAAGGGGTAACTGGATTTCTAAGGAGTTAGCTAGAAGGAATAAGGAGTTGAACTATTAATTGGTATTATTGAGTGTAAAGAGAAAAGAAGGATAAAAGTAAGCTGAGGAAAATATTCACCGGAGTTATGTGATATAAAGGTAAGGAATCATCGAAATGTGTGATATTATCATGAGGATGTTAGTTAATGGTTATATGGGAGCTTCAGGACAACATGTTTAATAATGAGTTTCGATAAATTAAGGAAAGTAAGAAGTTAGTAGAATATCTGCATGATATGAGATTTTGGTGGAGAAATGGATGATGATTCAATTAAGGAAAATATTGGGAAGAATGTTGAGGTAATTTTGTTCATGGATTCGATGTTCGTTGTTTGGGATGTTAACCAAAGATAGAAAAGAAATCATGATGTTTAGAGATGAGTGAAGAGGTTTGATGTCCAGACAGTGGTAGTGTTATGGTCTTTGACTAGTGGTTAAGGGTAAGTGTATATTAGAAAAGTGGCAATTCTAAAGAGGCTGATTTTGTAAAGACTGAATTGATAAAAGTATGGTTGTCAGGAAGTATAAGACATAGTCTTAGGAGGTGGTTTCTCATAATGAGTGTTAGCTGTATGGTTATGTTTGGCGGAAGGTGCTGGTGATGCGAATGGAAGAATGTGATGAGGGGCATGCGAGTTAAGCTCGGACAACAGGTAACCTTTGTTGAGTGGTAACTTACGTGGTCAGGATTGACTAGTTGGTTGTGATTACGGGTCTATGATATGTGTAAATGTTTGTGTGAGGTTCTGACCTCACAAGAAGTGGTATGGTGTGATAATTATAAAGCTGTTTTATGAATGTTCTGTAATATATATGTTGGACACGGTAGTTTAATTGAATGATATCCAAAAAGGTAATAATTTGATTAATTTAACATGGCTAGTTATAATTTTATGTGTATTAATAACACATGTGTATTCCGTGAAATGGTAGAGATGATGTTCATGAGATGCTTATCTGTTTATTCATATAATATGTTGCGTTGTGATTGAGTAAAGTGGATTTGAGTAAGTTTTCTTGTCCGAAAGGTTATTTCCGAGTCAGTATTTATGGAATTGTATGTAGTTGTGATGTCTATCGATGTGGTTGTGGTGCCTCGGGTGGTGATCCGGGCTCGATATTTAGTGTTGTGATGCGGGGTTTTCGCACTACGGTGTGGCTGTTGGTGGCGATGTTGTGATGCCGTCACCGGTTGTGGTGGAGTAGGCGGGATGATTATGATACGAGTTTTCGAAAGTGCATACCAGTTATACATAGATTGTTGTTTTGTTTGCTGTTGTTCTTTGTGAGTTTTGGTTGAACATGTAGACAGTTGTCTTGCTTATTGATGTTTTCTTTACCAGGTTAAGTTAAGAATGAGGTAGAGTATGATATGAAATAGAGTTGAATATGTTTTCGTTGTTGTCATGGTATAGTGATGTTCTATTGATGGGACACGGTTGTGAGAAGTTGTTACAGTAATTTTGATCTTGTTCTAGATAAGGCTTTAGTAGACATGGTAATGGAAAATGATTCGTGGAACATGTGTTGTAATGATCTCAAAGCGGCAGGTAGTTCATAATCTTTTGTTGGGGACAAGAGTGTAGGGTGTTGGGGGAATTAGTGTCATATTAAGTTATGTATGAGTTTTGCGGTAATGAAGGAAAGAACTTGAGGATCTAGTTTGAGTATATGTAACGAGTGTGGATCGGGAGTTATGCTTCGGAAGATCGTGCTTTACATAGCGAGGTATGCTGGTTTGCGGTGATAATGGAGAGTTAGTATGGTGATTTTGCTACGAGCCTTATGGTATAGGTTAGGGGTGTGCAAATTGATTTGAGGTATGAGAACTGTTGAAGTAAGAGAGCCTTGAGAAATAGGAGTGATTATGGAAATGAGGTTATAGGCAGTTATCTTTGACATATGGTGGTGATGAGGATAATGAGATAATATAGCTAAGGGTTTAGTATTAGTGAGTTACGAGGACATAACATTTGTCTTAAGAGGAGTAGGATGCAATAAAAGAGAGTTTCATGGTGGTGCATGCGGTAATATAATTGGAAGTAGAGTGTTAGCGTAGCGTAAAGGAGGGATTTGTTTTGTGGACAATACTTATAAAAGGCCATGGCCGTGCTTGTAGTAGTGTGATGCTTCAGAGTGTGGGAATATTTTATATAGTGTTGACAGTTGAAGGATGATGTTAGGAGTCTGAGTAAACTTCGAGGACGAAGTTCCTTTTAAGGGAGGTAGAATGTAACATTCCGTTTGATGTCTATGAGTGTCTTGGTATTGGATTTGATAGTGGATGATATTATGGAGCTAGCAGCGTTAGAGGATGGTAGTTGGTTATGTATGGAGTTGGTGTCGTGAGGGATATATATGTGGTAGATACGATATCGTGAGTCATGTTGTGGAAGTAAACATAGTTGGTGGAGTGGGTGTTAAGAGTTCATGTTCTATGTTCGGTCGAGTTCTTGAGTTCTTAGCTAAGTTGTTGTGTCTTGGTCGAGTTAGTATGGTTGTTTTTATGTATGGGTTGAACTTCGGGGACGAAGTTCTTTTTAAGGAGGGAAGACTGTAATACTCCGTATTTATAAGTCTTGGGGTACTCTATCGAGTAGCCCTTACTCTGTCGAGTAAGGGTAAGTTGCGAAATAAAATAGTTTCAGACCTGTTGGGTACTCGATCGAGTAGCTGGGGTACTCGATCGAGTAAGGGGGTACTCGATCGAGTACCTTGGGTACTCGATCGAGTGTCCGGTTTTACGGGGAGTTTTCTCGGGTTTTGTTAATTATGCGATTAAGGTATTTAAACATAGTCGTCATTGTTTTAAATCACTTTTACAAAACCTAAAACCCCGTTTAAGAGAGAAAGCAACCAGTTCATCTTCCTAATCGCATTCTTAGCAATTCCTGAGTTCGACGGTCGGTTCTTGTCGTTATTCGTGTCGTTGAGTTCCTTGCGTCGAGGGTAAGCTTTTAATATAATTTTTATAATGTTTTGTTAAGTTTGGTTAAACCCTAATTTAGAGATTGGGGTTTTGTGTGTAGTATGTGATGTGTAGCCTCTATGTGTTATATGATAGGAGGAGGGTTCGTAGAAGAGGCTTTTTGACTCACCAATTTGATACCGTCTGATCAAGTGCTTTCCGCAGGATTTCCTACTCGCATTAGTCCCATAATGGGATATTGGTGATGTGATGTATTTGGTTGTTTGATATGATGATTATACTGTGTTTGTGGTTGTGATTGTTGTTGATGGTTCTCGAGATGCGTTCTCGGGCCGAGTGGGGTCACTTTCTGAGTGACCTCACGCCCTAGTTTCGCCCTTCGTGGAACCCGCCACGGAAGGGGATGTGCACATTAATGGACGGGGTTATCGCTCGGTATGATGAGCGGGGCTTAGGTGGGAACGGCTGCGGTCCCCCATCGTGTGGGTCCAAAGGGACGTCGGATTGAGATGATGGGAATTGGTTGGTGGTGTGTGTGTGTGTGTGATTCGGTTAATTGTCTGTTTATCTTATTATTGTTATCTATATATAAGTTGTGTGATTAGTACTTGACGACCCGTTTAAATGTTTTAAAAACTCGTGGTGATCCATTCGGGGTGGTGAGCGATTGCTTAGCGGTATATCTTGGATACGCGTTGGATCTAGCTGGGGATGGAGTCATCACATATCTGAGTCTTTAGTCTTCCGCTGTGTTTATTAGAACAGTTCCTTTCGGTTGGTTTATAGTTTGAGAACAAATTGTATTTTGCTTACGCTTTGTTTTGTAATGTAATCACTTAAACTTATTTAATAAAGTATGTTTCTTCATTGTCTTATGATTATCATGCCTCGGGTAACCGAGATGGTAGCATCCTTATACCTGAGTGGTCCTGGTAAGGCACTTGGAGTATGGGGGTGTTACAGATGAGGCAAGTTGGGCTGAAGCAGACGATTCCGAGGCTTGATACCGTCCCACAGACTGCTATGGCGCTTTCTACAGAGAGCCGAAGAGAGTGGGCTATCAAATGGGCCCAAAGAAACATGTGGTTCTTTAATTTCTCCGCCAATGCTTTATGGGTGTCGGATTCTTATCTAAGGTGGAGAAAGGCTGCAACTCCGGAAGAGCGCGAGAAGTTGAGGAAGCGTGAGCCCATCGACTACAAGGTGCGCGAGGGAGAGAAAGAGAAGGAGAAGCATCTGACAGAGGGAGAATAAGAAGCCGGGTTTCAAGTCATTCATCCTTCGAAGAAATCCAAGACTACTCCTGTCGCAGAGATGGTGATTGGCAGGAATGGAAAAGCTAGGCCTCGAGAAAGACCGTTGGTGATTAGGTCTGAAGTGGCGCAAGAGCGTCCGGCTCGAGGTCGTGACAAGAAATATGATAGGAATGACAAGGGCAAGGGGAAGATGGAGGAATAGCCCGAGTCTCTTTATTATTATTTGATTATTATTATTATTGTTGTAATAAAAGGTGGAGTTTTTAGAATCCTAGCCTATTCTATTTTTTATTATGTAGCGTACTATTATTATTAGAAAATGAATGAAAATAAAAAGGTTAAGTGGTTATGAAACCGTTGTGATTTTCTATTTATTATCCTTGTCGAATTTCAAATGCAATGCAAATGTCCTTCTATTTACATTTTAGATATGATGGGTTGAATCCCGTGAAGGATTGCCTACGTATTCACTTAAAAGCGAAATCAAACCCTTGCGCGTAGTTCGAGTAAATGTAAAAGAATAATTGTTCTAAGCAAGAGCTTGTAATGAACTTGGAAAAGAAGCATGAACTTTTGCTTACTCAGAAGGTGCGAATTTAGTTTATTTGATGATATGAGGATGACAAGTTTGTCAAAATGCAAGAGCATAGTGACATTTAGCTTATTTCAGCTTGGCCAGGGGCCGTTTATTTAGTGCCACAAGAGCGACACGTGGGGTTACGCGAGGAGCGTGTTTGGTCCTATTCTAGGCATAGTATCATTTCAGTTGGTCAAGGTTCGTTGGGTTTGAAAACTCATTCCCATCTAGGTCTGTGATCCTAACCGCACCCTCTGGGAGTATGGATTTGACTAGAAATGGTCCGGCCCAATTAGGTTTGAATTTTCCTCGTGGGTCAACAGGTAGAAGAGCTTTAACCGATTTAAGCACTAAGTCTCCTTCTTTGATGTTCCTTGGCCTAACCCTTTTGTTGAAAGCCTGTTTGATACGTGCTTGATATGTTTGGACATTATGCAAGGCGCGTAGCCTACGTTCATCCAGGAGGATGAGTTCTTCATATCTATCCCTTTTCCAATTGGCTTCCGGGATTTGACTTTCGAGTAGAATACGCAAGGATGGTATTTCTAGCTCGACTGGTTGTACAGCTTCCATACCGTAGGTCAAATAGAAAGGAGTAGCCCCGGTGCCCCGACAGATGTACGATACCCCCATAAAGCAAAGGGTATCTTGCTTGGCCAATCTCTATAGTTGTCAATCATTTTTTTGAGAATTGTGACAACATTTTTGTTTGCCGCCTCTACCGCGCCGTTAGTCTGCGGCCTATAGGGCGAAGAGTGATGATCCTTAATCTTGTACTTGGCTAGCAATTGCTCGGTTTCAGCTTGGAAATGTGATCCGTTATCGCTAATGATCTCATGTGGTCAACCATATCGACAGATGATGTTGTTTTGTATGAATTTTGCCACATTTTTAGCCGTAAGACCAGTGTAGGAAGCCGCCTCTACCCATTTGGTGAAATAGTCAATCGCTACTAGAATGAAACAGTGACCTCCTGTTCCGGCTGGGGTTATCTTCCCGATTATGTCAATTCCCCATGCAGAAAATGGCCAAGGGGATGTCATTGTATAGAGCAATGAAGGAGGGACATGTTGCACGTTCCCGAAGATTTGGCAATTGTGGCAATGTCTTACGTATTTGATGCAATCGGATTCCATTGTGGTCCAATAATATCCCAAACGTGTGATTTTCTTTGCCATCATGGGCCCACTCATGTGAGGACCGCATTCTCCGTCATGGACTTCTTCCATCACCTTTCGTGCCTGTGAATGATCAAGGCAATGTAGGACTACACCAAGAGGTGTTCTTTTGTATAATTCTCCTTGCATCAGAATGTATTGGGAAGCCCGTAGGCGTATAGCACGTTGTCCCCTCTTGTCCATATCTGGTGGATAGGTGCCATTAAGCTTGAAATTCAGGATCGCTTGGAACCAGGGTTCCTGCGCGATTTCCTCTTCGTCGGTGATTTGGTGGACATAAGCCGGCTCTGACCGTCGTTCGATGCACAAAGGCATTTCCACCATGTGATCTGGCATATTAATCAAAGATGCAAGTTTCGCAAGAGCGTCTGCAAATTGATTTTCCTCCCGAGGTAGGTGTAGGTAGGTTACGTGATCAAAGAATTGAGCGACTTGGTCTATTCTAGCCTGATAAGGTGCGAGGCTTTCGCTTCGGATTTTCCAAGATCCTGTAACTTGGTTGATGATTAGTGATGAATCCCCATGTACTCGGAGGTTTTTGATGCCTAAGCTTACTGCCGCTTGTAGCCCAATGAGACAGGCTTCATATACTGCAGCATTGTTTGTCACCTCGAAGTCGAGTTTGACAGCAATTGGTGTATGCTCACCTTCAGGAGAAATGAGCAACACTACTATTCCGAATCCTCTTAGGTTTGATGCTCCATCAAAATACAGGTCTTAGGAGTCTACATCAGTTTGGAGTATATCCTCGTCTGGAAATGACCAAGTATTTATTGTTTGTGCGTTATTGATAGGATTTTCTGCGAAGAATTCGGCGACGGCGCGACCTTTTATAACTTTCAGTGGCACGTATTTGAGGTCGAATTCTGAGAGCATCAAGGTCCATCTTGCTAGACGTCCGTTGAGGACGGGTTTCTCGAAGAGATATTTGACTGGATCCATTTTGGAGTATATTTTGACGGAGTAGCTAAGCATGTAATGGCGTAGCTTCTTTGTTCCCCACACAAGAGCGAGGCATGTCTTTTCGAGTTGTGAGTATTTGCACTCATATTCCAAGAACTTCTTACTAAGGTAGTAGATAGCTCTTTCTTCACTTCCTACAGTTTGAGCAACATGGCACCCATGGTCAAGTTTCTTTCTTGTGAGATATAAACCAAGAGGTTGATCTCGTTGTGGTGGCATGAGTACTGGTGGTTTAGCCAATATCTCCTTGATTCGATCGAATGCCTTTTGACAATCGTCATCCCACATGGTGTGGTCTATTTTCTTGAGTTTCTTGAAGATAGGCTCGCAAATCATTGTAAGTTTCGATATGAATCGACTTATGTACTGCACCTTTCCTAGGAATCCTCTGACTTCTTTTTCTGTTTGAGGTTGCGGCATTTCGATCAGAGCTTTGATTTTGGAAGGATCTATTTCTATACCTCGTTGACTAACGACGTATCCCAGGAGCTTACCAGATGTTACCCCGAATGTGCATTTCTGAGGATTGAGCCTCATGTTGTACTTTCGTAGCCTTGTGAAGAACTTGCGAAGGTTCGCAATATGCCCTTCTCTTTCCTTGGATTTGACAATCATGTCGTCTACATATACCTCAACCTCTTTGTGCATCATGTCATGCAAGAGTGTAGTCGCGGTGCGTTGGTATGTAGCTCCGGCGTTGATCAATCCGAACGGCATTACCGTATAGCAATAGGTTCCCTATTGGGTGACGAATACGGTTTTATGCATATCTTCCATGGCCATCTTGATTTGGTTATAGCCCGCATATCCATCCATGAAGGATAGTAACGCGTGATCTGCAGTATTGTCTACCAATATGTCGATGTGAGGTAGAGGGAAGTCATCTTTTGGACTTGCTTTGTTTAAGTCCCTAAAATCAACACAAACACGGATTCTCCCATCCTTTTTGGGTACGGGTACTATGTTAGCTACCCAGTCAGAATACTCGGAAACTTTGATGAACCCGGCTTTGAATTGTTTGTCAACTTCTTCCTTAATCTTTAGAGCCCATTCTGTTCTCATTCGTCGAAGCTTCTGTTTCACAGGTTTGAAACCCGGCTTATTCGGAATCGTATGTTCAGCGATATCCCTGTCGATCCCTGGCATGTCCTTGTAGGACCAAGCGAAAACGTCTTTGAATTCATTTAGGAGGTCTATGAAATCGGCCCTTTCGGTAGAGCTCAAGGTAGTCCCTATCCTAAGTTCTTGGGGTTCTAGTTCGGTTCCTACGTTGATGGGTTTGGTGTTCTCTATTACTGGTCCCCTTCCCCCTCCTGTAGTATTTCTTTGGCTACATAGGGAGGTATTTCGATTGAGTCTGGGTCTTGGTCATCCTCAGTATCATCATAAACAGAATTGCACTCAAGATAACACAAAGAGTAAGCAGAACCTGATTTATTCATATTAAAATTTGAGTAAAGTTGAAACAAAGAAGCCAACTGATCCATAGTCAGTGGCAGCAAAGGGACAGTGGTTGGGGCATTTCCCGAACTACTATGACTACTCGAGGTTAAGCTAGGAGAAACGAAGGGAGTGGGGATGACAACAGGAGTAGACTTTCTAATGACCTCTCTAGACTCCGACTCTGACTCCAACTCCGACTCGAACTCATCGTCTTCTGGTTCTCCTTTGAACATCACTCCTTCTCCAGTGGTGAGCTTGATGAGTCTTCCTTGATTGTTGGTCCATTTGATTGATTTTCTCCATCCTTTCTGCTGTCTTGCGTCGGTTTCTGTGATGAACGCGGTGGGGTTGAAGCGATCGTCTTGAAGTATCATAGTAATGATCTCATCCTGCGCGGCCCTAACGAATAGATCTTCTCCAAACAATAGGCTAATAGCTTGTTCGTCTAAGCAAGGTGCTTGACGGGTTTTGACGGTAGGAACCGTTTCTGGAGGAATGAAGTAGCAATCGTGAAAGATCTCGATTCCGGCTAACTTCCTCTCGAGATAATGCCAAGGTTCGGGAAATCCATGGAAGAGTTCTAGACTTCCTTCTTGAACAAAGTACCCATTTAAAGTGGGGAGATAGGGCCTCATTTGGACTCCTACGTGCTTGCGGTTTTGTACTTGGGCGAGCATCTCGAGAACTTCTTCCTTTGTGGGTTTGTACCCTAGTCCCAGTGGTATCCACGTTGAGTTGTCTTCCTTGTATGGTGCGAAGGTATTCTTCCGAATAGGGTTCAAAGGCATTCCAGGGAAGTATCCCTGGGATTTGAGTATGTGGTTGACCACCAAGTTAGAGTAGGGATTATAGTATAAGGGTGCCAACTCACTTTCTATGACGCTTACACTTTGGAAGCCCCCAAGTTCGTATACAGGATCCGCAAGGACTTGATTGTTCGACTGTTTTTCGATCATTGCCTTGATGGGTGACGAAGTGATCGTCACTACTTTGCCGTTTAGTGGGATCTTGATCTTTTGGTGAAGGGTGGATGTTACCGCTTTGGAAGCGTGAATCCAAGGCCTTCCCAGAAGTATGTTGAATGAAGCTTCAATGTCCACTATTTGGAAGTTAACCTTTCGTTCAATTGGCCCAGTGGCTATGGTTAAGCTAGCAAGTCCTACTACTTTTCGTCGTGTACCGTCATATGCACACACACCTTGATTGGTAGGGGTCCAATCCGACTCTTTCATGCCTAGCTTGTATGCCGTTTTGAGGGGTATGACGTTGACCATGAGCCATCATCCACCAAGGTCATTGGCACATTCTTCTTTAGACAAATGACAGTGATGTATAGAGCAAGGTTGTGACTAGCGCCAAAAGGTGGCAAGTCTTCGTCTGAGAAAGTAATAGGATTACTTAGCTTAGGTGATTCTTGGAAGACCAAGTTGACTACATCTTCAGGAGTGGAGTTATGTGCTACATTTAGCTTGGCCAAAGCTTGCAGTAAAGCTTGGCGATGTGGGAATGAGCTTGCTACTAGTTGCCAGACTGAAAGATCAGCCTTTGTTTTCTGTAATTGCTTGAGCAAATGATCAGTGGGGTCGTCTTCGTTTTCATTTGGTGTGATGACGTTGGTTGGACCATTTTGAGTAGTGCTTTGATATGGGCGACCCGAACGAGTTAGGTGATCCACATCTTGGTCTTCACCATTTTGGACTATTTCCTTGACTAAAGAGTTTTCAATGAGATATTCGTCCTCATCATCATCGGCCCAAACCCCATTGACTTCAGCTAGTCCCTCATTCTCATGATATAACCTTTTAGTCGTATGATTTGATCGACTAGTTTATCAACCACGGTGATTGTTTCTTGCATAGTGGCATTTTGAGAGAAGATCAATGGTACACGTTCTTCGGGTATTGCGTTGGGATTGCGTAAGGTTGTTACCATGCTTTCTAGTTCCCAAACTTGTCTATCTACACTCCTTGCCCATGTGATGAAGTCGGAAATGGTAGGGGAGATAGTAGAGTAGAGCCCTTCATTCTCGATTGCATGAATTTCATTTTCGGTGGGAGAAATGAGGTGTGAACAATCTAAGGTAGATTCATCACTTGTGATCACTAGAACTCCAAGAGGATTCTGAGTGTTGTTGAGCTTACCTCCCGGTGGTATTGGGAGTCGACCATCTTCAATCATGTCTTGAAGCACGTTTTTCAACTTGTAGCATTTTTCTGTGTCGTGCCCCTTGCCCCTATGGTATTCACAGTACGAATTTTCATCCCAAAACTTTGACTTCCTCTCGGGTTCGGGAGTAGGTCCAATGGGTTGGAGTTTACCTTGCTTCATTAGCCTTTTTAGAGCGTTGGAGTAAGTGTCCCCAAGGTTTGTGAATTTCCTTGGTGGGGTAGTTTTCTTGGATGGCTCGAGAAGGTTAACTTCATCGGTCTTGCTAGTAGAGCCGTATGAACGACTTGTGGACCCTTGATATCCTCGGCCTACCGTTTTGGACAAGAGTCCTTTACGGATGTCGTATTCGATCCTTGTTCCTAGTACGGTCAAGTCTTTGAAGGTTTTGATGTTTTGGTATCTCAAATGGTTGGCATATATGGGCTTGAGATTATCCACAAACTTCTCCACAAGAGTAGCCTCATCCGGGCGTTCAACTACTTGAGTGCTAGTCTTACTCCACCTACTTAGGAAGTCGGTGAATCCTTCTTTGTCATTTTGGGTAAGAACCTCTAGAGTACACATGTTGACTTGGATCTCGGCATTATCCGCATATTGTTTAGAGAACTCGATTGCGGCGTCTTCCCAAGTAGCGACCTTCTTGTGATCTAAAGTGTAGAACCATTGCTTCGGGATGGTGTCAAGAGATGAAGGAAAGATCCTTAAGAACATCTCGGGTTTGATGCCTTTGATAGACATGTAATCCTTGAAGGCACGGATGTGGTTTAACGGGTTCTCGTGTCCCTTGAACTTAGGGATATCCGTCATGTTAAAGTTAGTTGGCAATTTGGAATTGACGGCTTCGTACTTGCGATTGTTCTCCCTATAAATGTCATCCCCCTTAAGGTACATCAATTGCTCCTCTAGGTATTGGAGTCTTTTCTCAGCTGCAGTCGTCTCCATGAGAGGATTCTCATCCCTAGATTCATCATCGGAGTTACGTAGTACTTCACTTTCAAGAGGAGGCAACCTTCCCTCTACGGCATAGATATGGCCTTCGATGAGCTCAAGGCGGTCATAGGTTTGTTCTTGAGTAGATTGCATTTGGGCTAGCGCGGCTAGGATTCGATCATTACTATTCTGAAGTTGGTTGAAGTTTGCTTCATCACTTGATCCGGGCATCTTGGAAACTGGATAAGAGATCGGCGACGAATCAAAACACGATCGACCATTCTATCACACTTGCTAAAAAAGGAAAAGTTTTGACTCGTGAAGTGGGTGTGTGCCACTTGTGTTGAGTGAGTTTTGAAGAAAGACAAGGTCTTTGAAAATGTGTGTCCTAGTCAACTGTAGTGTAGTTGTAGGAGTGGACTCGAAGTGAGGTTTTGAAATGGGCTTGTGGCCCGAATTTTGACGCGATAAACGGACAAAGTTTTGACCGGGTTTTGCGCTAATTAAGAGCCTATTTCGAAATTCTTGTTTGAAAAGGGGTTTTGATCTTTTGAAAAATCGTCATGGTTTTGTTTAGAAGTGGTGATCACGTAAGGTATGCATATTTATACAAGCATTATAACGGGATGCTGAGTGCATTTAAAAGGGATTTGGTTTAAAAGGTGGGTTGCCATACCGAACCATCAAACCCGAAATCTGTGGAGAGGCTCGTGCCAAACAAGAATAAGCCCGATTCCTAGTCCATTTCCTCAAGTAGTGAAGGCCCTTGATACAAACAAGAGTAAGCATCATGGTATGGATGACGTCAATCGATATCCATCCTTAGGCCCAAATAAGAATTAGGACCGTTTAGACGGGACGATTGGTCGAATGGGTTGGGTTGGGCCTAGGAAGGCCGAATAAAACGGTCTAGGAAGACCGAGTTATGAAAACCGACAATTGTCTTGTACAAACTATTCCCTAACCTTCTTCAAGTTTCACCCTTTTGGCTACACGTAAGTGTATTATCCCCAGCGGAGTCGCCAAACTGTGGACAGCGGGGGGCCACGGGGGCGCTTGGGAAACAAGCGTTTGCATTTTTGTATGGAGTCGCCACCAATTTTTATGGGAAATTAGAACCGTTCGAATACCTCATGTCATGTCAAGACACAAAGTAGAGACATGAACACTAAGCAATCGTTACCCTTAGCATTCTATGTCTAGAATGACTCTCGTGGATGCCAATGAACACGGGTGTTCACAGATATCTGGAGTAAGGGGTGAGGGTACGTATTAGGAAGCTCTTTTGATCAAACACCTAATCCCGCCCGCCTCGATAGGGGCCTCTACTAATGATTAGGGAAGTTATTCGTACTTGATATATCGTCGGCTATATGCATGCAATGCAACATCCATAGATTAATCCTAACATGTGAAAATTAACTAAGTCGGTTGACACGTAATTAGCATACAATTTGGTCGAAGTAGGATTTAATGCTCATTTACATGTGAAACATACAAGCAATAAAAGAAATACAATAATTATAAATTACAATAATGAAAATTACAATAATTACATTGGGATAGGCGATTTATGTCGAAAATACCTTTAAAACGGATAATTGGAGAAAAAAAGATAAAAGAATAAATTAACGAACGTGAATTAGCGATATTACGGTTAATAGTTAATTAATACGTACGTTAATTAAACTAAGTCAAGGCAGAAACGGAGTTCAGAGACAGAACTCAGCCAGGAACAGGCGCAGCAGAGCTGCGTCTTTTGGAATAGGCGCGTGACAGACGCCGCGTCTTCCTTGTCTCGGTCCCGCCGTGAAGCCGTAATTGCAAGCCGTTAATGTCAATGGATGATTTTAATGATCAATTAAATTATTTACTCGGATGAAAGTGATTAAAATGTTATTTAACATATGAATGGGTCATAAAAACAGTAAAACATGAATAAGACGGAATTAAACGAATTGACATAAGATAGATTAATTACAGGAGTGAAAAATATTAATGAATCCTACGAATTAAATCAGTTAACTACGTTAGATACGATGGATTGATGACAAATATGCGACGAACACATGAATAAGCAGATGAAAACTATATCAAAGACGAATTCCAGAAACTCAATAGGAACAAATTGAATCTCTACAACCCGGAATTGAATTTAATGACGAAAACCCGCAAATATTGGATTATTCGGGATTTAAGTCGAACTTATGATGATTAAAGCACGTTAAGGATGATGATTAGTGATATACATGTGAATTATTATGCTATTGTAATGAAGAATCAATGAAATAAACAAAGGGAAAAAAACAAGCACGAATTACAGATGACGGAGGAAGAAGAAAAGAAGCAGGAACCGCGGCAGCCTCACGAAGGGGCGCAGCAGGTACTGCGCTCCTTCGAATAGGCGCAGCACTTGCTGCGTCTTTTCTCGACGTCTGTCTACTGGAAATCCGTAAAAAAAGAGTTTTAAAGCACGGTTTTAGAAATTGGTTTTAATGGTGTTTTCGACATAAATCTTACAATTGTGGTACAATAATTAAAATACAATAAATAAAAGAGAGATTACACCCTCAGACTTACATGTTGACGAAACTAGAAGGACTAAGATATCGATTAGTGATGCTCGACGCGAATGCAAAGAAAGTGCCCTCGTAAGAGGAAAACGATTAATTAATTAGGTTGATTGATGTGTAGTTGGTCAAATTGGTCGGTCATGCAACGGGGAGGCTGGTACTCAGAAGGATCCGAGCTTACGTGGTCGAAAGTTCAAGCACGTAGACGCCAAAAGTAAGAACAAAGTCTAGAATGCAAAGGGAGAAGAGAAGGGCGGACACTCGCGTGAGAAATATGAGGAGCGAAGGCTCCTATTTATACTAATCACGTGACGAAATTAGGGTTTCGGAGACTCTTTGGAAGTGAATCTCGGAAGTGGTTTCCTCCTGCAGAAGAAAGATTTCCGTGTTTGAGTTATGGTAGGACGGAAATAATTCGATTTCCTTAATATCTTATATGAATATTACGGGAATTTACTTACTAAAAGATAAAATTTGTGAAATATGGAATAGAAATATCCGAACATTCCAGAACATTCTGACTCGGGTTTTAACGGTTATCAGAAAATGGAGACGGTTTTAGGCCCGGACTCCGAATGTACTCTAATTACTGTCAAAACGACCGTATCGGGACGTAGATGACAACTAAGAGGTAGACATTAATATTTGAGCAATCACTTGACGATAATCTTACGAACTGTCACCAATCGTTCCGCGTACCAAACATGCGGCCCAATCATCACCGGGTGGTTTGCGGGAGGTGCAGAAATGAGGTATCTACAGGACTGGGTGGGAGTACTCTGACGGGTTCAAAAACACAAAAAACACACTCATTTCCTTCATAATTTATACGACATTCCTCCCTCTAAACTCACCCTTTCTTCTCCAAATCACCACCCAACACCAACAATCCACCACAAAATCCCTCGCCTTTACTAACCCTCTCACAAATACACCCATGGCACCAAAAAAGAGAGTTCGAAAGGGGGATTCGGCACTACAACAAGCGGAGCTTGTGGTGGCCGCGGCTACCGACATGAGTCCCGATCCGGCATTCCAAGACCTCAAGTTTAGCTCTGTCACTATGAAAGGTAAGTTTGTATTGTTCAAACAACGCCACCTCACCCCGACTCGATTTATCGATCGCTAATCTATGAGAGAGTTAGGGTTAGACCGTGTAACATATGATTTATTTGAGGGTATCGGAATGAAATTCATGTATGATATTCATGAGAAAACCTATTCCCGTCTCACTTGGGAATTTTTGAGCTCGTTGAGGATTGATAAACACCGCCAAAACCAAAAGGTCACGTTCTTGCATTTCTGATTGATGAACAAGGATTACTCTTTGACATTACCGACCTTTGCTTCGCATTTTGGGCTAGACCCAAGCCCTCCTCATAAAGCCCCCGACAATTTAGACCATGGTGCTCTATGGAAGGCCATTACCAGCCTTGATGACAACCCGTAGTTCCAGAGAGCGGCAAACACTTGTCACAATGCCACAATTAGAATTTGGCATCGGTAATGGGTGGACTGTTTTCGGCCGCAATGAGAATTACAACTTCCGCACAGAGGAGTTTGAAATTCTCGGCTCTTATCTTTTTTCTAACCCCACCACCTTCAAAATTGACATTACGAACCATATGGCCCTCCATCTTTACCGATTAAGTAATTCCCCGGGCCAATCAACACAAATTGTGGTGGGTGGCCTCATCACCCACCTCGCCAAGTGCCTCATTCGGAAGCTTAATTTGAATGGGATGCGGTATGTTATGGAGGAAACAATGTTGACCAAGGATTATATCCAATTTACCCTTAATTAGATCAAGAGAAACCCCCGTGACAAGCAACATTATTGGCAAATCCGAGTGAATAGGGTGGATGGAAACTCAATTCCGCTTCCCAATGCCGAGAGAATGAAAGTAGTGCCAAACTCACCGCACTACTTACTTGAAATTGAGGCGGATGAAGAGACCGCCACCGCCAAACAACAAAATCCCAATCTCGTCTATGCGCGTGAGCGCCCGGTGACGGCACAACCCACCTTGCGCTACATTATGCCTTCTTCCCCTTTCTTTCCCGGTCCCTTCCAATATGGAGAAGGGTCCTCAAGTCACCAACCGCAACAACCACTACCCCTCCATGCCGACCTAATCTCTTTCATGGAGGATATGAAGGTGGGAATGGCAACCATCGCTAGTGAGCGGTTCGATCTACAACAACGCATGGACCGTATCTACTTTGACCACTCGGTTGGCTAATTCCTTGTCTACAATGACTACCAACGGCGGGGATACAAGAATCCCTCCGGCCTTCACCCCTCCTATTACCTAGCTCCGGATGGTGGCCATCCGAAGGACGGGTCTTATCTCTACGGTGACATCAATATACGGCCCGATTACTATAGTGCCCCCGTCTTCCCCACCCCACCTTCCACTAATGTGGAGGGGCACGACACTCGATGGTTTGGGGGTGCTCCTTCCATCTTTGATGAGGGAGGTGCTATTGGCTTGGGAGGGAACACGGAGGTGTTCATTGATATAACCATGGAGGGGGGGACCTTTGGCTCGGATATGCCCATGAACGCGGATGATTTCATCCGTGAATCCGAGTTTGGGACCGGGAACGATGAGGATGATGACAATAATGATATTGATGACACCGAAATTTAGGAGGCCTAGTAATGATAGCCCTCCTCTCTCCCTCTCAATCCAAATGTCGAGTATGATTCCCTAAATCCGAACTTCTCATTCATATTTCCCTTTTGTATGCATTTAGTTAGTTGTATGATATGTAGATTAACTAATCATATAGTTGCATTCATTTAGACTTGTATTAGATTTCAATTATGTAAAATTTATCAAATATAGGATTGCATTGATTTAGGCTAGCTTGCATCGTATTTCAATTTTTGCATTTAGTTAAATCATGCATTGCATCCCCATTTAAAAATACAAAAAAATTGAAAAATTGATAACTTCACAAAAACATGCTTTTTAATTTCCAAATCTCCTCCTTACACTATGTATATAGATAAGTGTGGGGAGGAGATCCTAAAAATTTAAAAATACAAAAACATGTCTTTTATTTTCAAAAAAATCAAAAAAACACAAAAATACGTTCTTTTATTTCATATTTGCCTCCTATCCACACTTCCTCCGTCACCGGATGTTATATATAACAAGTGTGGGGAGGAAGCCCCAAAAAACAAAAAAAACAAAAACAAGTTATTTAATTTCCAAAACATTTCAAAAAAAAAATACAAAACATGTTTTTAATTTCGAAAATAATTTTCAAAATACAAAAATAAGTCTTTCAATTTTCCTATTTTCTCCCTACATTTCGTTCCATCGAGGACAATGTAAATCTTAAGTGTGGGGAGGGAAATATCTACTTTGTATATATTTGTAAATAAATTTGTAAATTTGATAATATTTCAAAAATATAGAAAAATCAAAAAAAATATATTGCATTGTATATATATGTTTGGCTAACAAAGTGGCATAGGTACATTGACCATTCGAGACAACAAGGAGACTAGAAGACCGCTTGGTATAGACGTTCTTATCTCTTTCTCCTTTTTCCGTTCTTTCTCTTTTTATATTGTCGTGTAACATGGAGGAGGATGGGATTTTTGTGCCTTGGATGTTCCTTTGGGGAACTTTAGTTTGTTGGTGTTGATGTGCTGCTAGGCTTAGCCATCTTGTTGCACGTTTAGTTTCATGTTTGTTTAATTTTCGCATGCATTTGTCAAATGTATATATGTGTTGTTTTTACATATAGTCTTGCACGAGTTTGTACATAAATGTTTTGCTTAAAATATGGTCAAGGGAGGGAAGTGAATACCCCTAGGATGAACATGTTCCAATCCTGCCTTCCCCCTCCCCGTGGATCGCACTCGTGGCTACTTGGTTATTCACGGGAGGAGGAGTTGTCCAACGAGTCTAGACCACCTTGTGAGGCCGAAGACCGTAGGCTAGACTTAGGTCTCAACCTAGCTACTCATATGTGAGGATTAGAGCCTCCTAGGGTCGGTACATTCATACCCGACCTCCGCTTAGGATTGTGAGTAGGTCTCCTCGCGAGACGTGTTATGTCTAGACGCATAAGTGTGTCATTCCGTCCTTAGACCATGAGTTGCTTTCCTCTTTTATGCACATTTTATGAAACAAACTTATTTGCACATAATTGAACCTCACATTGCCTAATGAAGCCTTGTTTTGACTCTTACATTGGTTCCCTTTTTGATGCACCTCTTTTGAGCCTTAGCCTATTTCATTTGGCATAACCACAATACAAGCTACATTCCATAATGACCTTCCTTAATCAATAATGAGTCACATTTATAGTAGTGAGCTAGGAGGTGTATTGGGTATTTTGTTGTGTTGGAATATCGGTTTGGTTGGAAAATTGCAAATAAATAAGAGGTTTTGAAAAGGGAACGGAAAACAAAAGAGAAAATCAGAAAAGTTTTGAAAAATACAAAAAAAGAGAAGTTGTGTTTGTAAATACTTGTTTTAGAAATAGAGAAAGACAAGCAACACCCCTACTCATCATTTAAGGGGTAGAAAAAGCCATTGCTAGAATAAAGGGTGATTTGATGTTTTTCCAAAGTGAGTCGGGTTTACACATTTTTTGCTTGATTTTGGGAAACCGAACTCTTGTTAGGGTGTAGACGTTGCTCATTTGTTTAAATAAGAGGAGTATTTTGAAGTTTTTCCAATTTGAGTTGGGTTTATGCAATTTTTGCATAGTTTTGGTAATCAATTCTATGTTACGGCATAGACATGTCTCATGTGTTGCAATAAGAAGTGGGAGGAGTGATGTGTTAACTATTCTTGATTTGAACATCACATATCCAAATGTTGCTTGAAAAAATCTCGTTTCGTCCTACTCCCTAGCCCCGTTACAACCCTTGTTTCATACTATGTGCATTACCCTTTTTTTGCATCTCACTTGGTCATAGGATGGTCTTACACATTAGATTGCGGATACATTCTTACGAGTTGTAGTAGGTGAGTGTTTTTGGTTAATTTTTCTCACATGAAAACACCCGTTCTTTAATGAGAGACGAGTGAAAACCGTGAGGATGTCGTGACTTAGGTCCTTTTAGCCATGGGTCTTCGGTTGAATCTTGTGTGGGTCTTGCAAACCTTTGAGGACTAGCTCCATTTCCCCTTTCCCCGCTCTTGAATTTATTTCTTGACCTTTGGTAGTCACATAGGGGTTGCTTGGGTCATCCTTAGGGGATTGGCACCTCCGTTTGAATTCTAAGACGTTATTTCCCGACAAAGACGATGTTTTTGTGATGAGAACTCGGCCACTTAGATGAGGAAAGTGGACCAATTTTGATAGATGCATTCCATTACTTGCTTATATGCTTACATGTTGGATGTATCACATTTTTCTTGCAAGACCCTACTTGCCTTACGAGTCATGCTTTACCTCATAAGCACAACTACATGAGTCAAAGGGACGGAGGAGGCCCGTCAATTGCCTTCCATCGGATATTATTAGTATAGTTAGCCTATAGTTGAATAAGGGTCTCGTTTTGACTCACCCACCTACTCGGGGACGAGTAATGATCAAGTGTGGGGAGGTTTGATATAGTTTTCATTCGCACCAACTTCCTCCCTTGTTTTCAAACATTCTGACTCAATTCGAGTCGGTTTTATACTTCTTGCCTTGCATTTTGTACCTCGATTCCCTAGTCTATGATATTATGTCTTTCTTGCAGGTTTTGAGGCGGAAATGGAGGAATCGGAGCAAGAGAGATGGTTTGATAGGCTAAGTATGAAGATAGGAGGACGACATGCTGAGAGGAGCTCCCAGCCGGTAGGCCGGCAGCCGGTCAGCCGGCTGGGACTCCCCCAATACTTGGCATTGTCACATTTTGGGAAGGAAGATACAGAGAGCTCCCAGCCGGTCAAGCCACCCGGCTGGGAGAACAAGAAGAAGGAAGAAATTGGAGAAGTTCCAGAGAACTCCCAGCCGGGCAAGGCACCGGTAGCCGGCCGGCCGGCTGGGAGTCCATGCTTAGCACAAAAGTTAACAAACAAGAGGGAAAGTCAAATGAGCTCCCAGCCGGTGGACCACGGGCAGCCGGTCCACTGGCCAGAGGCACCTGATGATATATTTCCAACTTGATTCTTACAGGGAACTCCCAGCCGGTCAGACCACCGGCAGCCGGTCAGACCACCGACAGTAGCTGGTCAACCGGCTGGGACCCCTCTTTCGCATTTTAATCTCCTTTGTAATTTCCAACCTAATTGGGGTGCAACCTATAAATACCCCCTCCCTTAATCATTTGTGGACACAACCCTAGATATGAAATTATTTCCCTAATCTTATGCAAACCCTTAATCAATCCTTAATCTTTCCTTAATCAAATATTAATTACTACACAGATTAGCTTAGAATTAGTTGTTATCAATTGTTTACATTTAGTATTGGGTTGTTAATTGAAGATTGGTGAAGATTATTCTTCTATTTAATCAAAGATTGCAACTTTGTCTTCAATATTGGTATAATCTTTCCTTTATTATTATTCATCTTTCAATTGTTTATATATTTGAATTGTTTTGTTAGTAATATTTGCAAACATGTTTTCTCTTGCATGTTATATGCTAAAGTCTCCATCTTTTACCTTTGTTATCATGCATATGTGTGAGTAATGCCTTACTAGGATAGAGGGGGAGCTCTTGTAGGATTATAGGGGAGGATTAAGACATAGGGAGATTGAAACTATTGAGTTTATGCTTGTTGATTTTATCATGCACACAAGGTGTTTGTGAGAATGCTTAGGTGAGAATTTGAGCATTTAATCTATCTTTATACTTGTTGGGTGAGAGCTTAACTAGTAATTAGGAAGCACATGTTAAAATCAAGGTTGGGTTAATTAGGTGAGAGCTTAATTGATCCTATCTTAGGGGTTAGCTTCACATCGAGAGATCGAGTCTTCCCCTTATGCACGCTCTTGGTTTTACTTATCTATGTTCTTGTCCCCCCCTTCCCTTCATGAGTGAACCCGATATCCTAGTTCTCTTAACCATCATCTTTTATCATCTTAAGC
The DNA here is from genome assembly GCF_048544455.1 of Silene latifolia. Classification (NCBI taxonomy): domain Eukaryota; kingdom Viridiplantae; phylum Streptophyta; class Magnoliopsida; order Caryophyllales; family Caryophyllaceae; genus Silene; species Silene latifolia. The sequence continues at coordinate 236,069,211 of NC_133538.1, forward strand.
ATTTAGTTGTTCTTTCTCTTGTTCTAGTCTAGTTTATTAGCTAATTTATATCAACCCCTTTTCCTTTTTTGAACTAAACTAGTAGCTTAGAAAAACTATCCTAGAGCCATAATTTCGTCGCTTGGGTTCGACCCTCGCAATACTACAATGGGTAACGGTACACTTGCGTGGATTATAAGTAATAAATTTGTCACAACACTTGTCTTTTGCAGGTACTTTGCTACTTGGATTGGACCTTACCCCGTTTTCAAGCTAGCTTGGGGGAGGCTTCTACACTTTAGTATGTTTTCTTTCCTTCCTTTATTTTCGCATGTGTCATCCCATCTCCCCTTGTTGGGTGTTCTTCTTTGTTTTACACATTGAGGACAATGTGTTGTTCTAGCTTGGGGGAGGGATTTAGTGTGTCTTGTTGCTTTATTGCTTTCATATATGCAAAAATCCATAAAAATTGAAAAAATTGAAAAATTTCATAAAAATTTGTTTATTGTGTCCACCCTTTTGTCTTATGCATTTCCCATATTGCAGCTTTTTAAGCTAATGATTCATGCTTTATTGACTGGTTTTTCTTGCATAGGGATGTCTTGACATAGTGGGTGATGGATAGAATTTGGACAAAATAGACTTGATCTTGACATTGGTAAACTACATATATGGTAAGGTAGAGCCGCCAAAAAGGCCGGTGCATCTTTACCCGGTCTCATTTAGGTGTGTGTAGTTTCTCCTCTTGATTTGTGTTACATCTATACGCACAAGTTTGTTTTTTTGTTCCATTTCTTATGAGTTTTGCTATCATGATTGCATTTTGAAGCCATTCACTTGTTTGCTTACAAATATTGCCCAAAAATTGCCCCTTTTCTTGCCACATATAAAATTGCCTACCTTTGTTGAGCTAGTGACTTGCTACTTATGTTGGGGTGCTCTCTTATTTGGGATTTGGTTATTCGTCACTATTGTGAGCTGTTTTTGTTACGGGATTGCTGATTCTCGTAATTTGGTGAATGGTGATGAAGAAAAAGATAGAAAAAATGTGTGAAGAAAAGAAATGAAAAGAAAGAAAAAGAAAGAAGCATGAGAAAAAAATGAGAAAAATGATAAACAAAGAAGAAAAAGAAATATGAGTTGTTTCCATGTTTGAAATGTATTGTTTTGGGAAGTAGTCTCTTGTGCTATAATGAAAAAATGAGTCATCATCCTATTTTTGGCTCTAGTTCTTGCTCTTGGGAAAGGTTAAGGTTCCGAATAAGCATCCTTGCACTTTTTGGTTAGTTACTAGCTTGACATTAGCTCCACATGACCAAAAACATTTGTCCACCTTCTTGCCTATTTCCCCTAGCCTTCTTCTTTGTTCTTGGCTTCTTTTCTTGGGCATATTTGATCATGATTAGCATTATCTTGTTGATTTGGAATGTCTACCATACTAGATTTTGGACGCATTCTCTTGAGTCGTAGATAGGAGAGTGTCATTCACATATATTTGCCTTGTTCATAATATGAATGTGAGTGTTTTACCGTGAGGAGTCCGATGTCATATAACATCATGCAAGAGTTGAAATGTCCATGTGAAGTCCTTTATGCTACGCCGTCGTATAAATCTCATCTATGTTGTTGCATTTTCCCTATGCCCATGTTGTTTCGAGATTTGATTCATTGTGCTCTAAAGTTACTTGACGGGAATTGCATTTGGAAGGGATGATTGTTGCTTGTACCCTTGTCCTTATCGTACATTAATTTGTGTGCTTGCTTGAGGACAAGCAAGGGTTTAGCTTAGGGGAGTTTGATAAGCCCATTTTATATATACTTTAAGCCCCTATTTTAGCTCGTTTTAGTTGATTATTGCATTTCTATTAATGTATTTGTGAGCTAATTCTGTGTTCTATGTGATTTTGCTCGTATTCATTGCATTTTGTAGGAAATGAAGCACTCGGTAGCTTTTTCCCGTCAAATTAGCATTCACCCAAGTTCACGAGGCTAATGAGAGAAAGTTTTGATCATGCAAAGGACTTTTGGGAAGCATAGGGGCATTTTGGGAAGAAATTGGAAAACCTAAGCAAGAGTAAACCAATCTTAGTTGGTGAATATGTAAAAAAATGAAGTCCAGGTAAAAGCCCAAGCCATATGCATGCATTGGATGCCAAAGGATGCCTAAGATGCCTTAGACGGACTCTTAAACACGCTGCATTGGATTCCACATTGTCATTAAGCATGAAGTTAAGATGGAATTAAGACAAATGATAAAATGCCACGACCCCGATCGGGGTGGGGTGGTCCCGATCAGGGTGCTCCTATTTCACCTTATTTCTGTTACTCCCTGTGGTCCTATATAAAGGGTGTTGATCCGGGACCTAAAACACACTTCTTACACCTTTTTCCACACACTTTCATATATGTTTTAGCCATGCACAAATAGTTTTTGCAATTGTTGAATTAGGATGTTATAGTAATCGATTAAAAGTTTCTATTACATGTTTGCTTTGTTTTGTTAATCTTTGATAAATGATCACTATCTTAGATTAAATTTGTTAATTCACTTTTATAAGTCGAGAGGCACGAAATTGAATTAGACTAAGCATGTTTTAGTAGACGACCTAGTCATAACGAGAGTTCGCTAGGACCCGATCTATGGTTGACAATAAGGCCGAGAGATGGTTGTCTTTAAGCCTAAACAATTAACGATATTATCAACTCCTATGTTTAATTTAAGCATTTACATAATTTGCATGTGTGACCCGACCTCCCTAGACTCTTACGTTATTGTTATTCTTTACAAACCCAATCATATAATCAATCAATAACCGACCTAGATAGAATTTACCCCATAACAACTTATATAGCAACTCCCGTCTCCTTGTGTTCGACCCCTATTACTACATTCATTTGTGTGTAGGGTATTTATCTTTGATTAGGTTGCGACATCCTATCAGAAATCTACTCTTGTTAGGATAATTTTATTACTATTTGCTTTAAATCATAGGAATTCTAAAAAAGTTGGACTCTCTAATATCGCTCTTTAAGAAATTAAATCTACTTTTATTAGGATAGTTTTATTAAATTTGTTTAGAAATCTACTCTTGTAGGATAATTTTATTAATATTTCAACTTTTGGTATCATAATTTTATTATATTTGTTTAGAAATCTAATCTTGTTAGGATAATTTATTAATATTTGCTTTAAATCATAACAATTCTAAAAAAGTTGGACTCTCTAATATCGCTCGAAAAATGTCTACTTTATATATATACTAGTGTTCAAGCCCGGCCGTTGCCCAGGTCGTTTCGCTACTGCATAGGCTTTTGAGATTTAACAAAACTCTTTAGTTGTTATTGGCCTTCTTTGGCAACTAAATTTCTCTGTGTCTTTTACTCAAATTCATATGTCCTACTTATAACTATATTGTAAAGGAAAATTGAGTTTCATATAAAGATTAGTTAGTTTTTATAAATAAGATTCCCTAATACAATCATGATGCATGAACAACACATTTTATGAGTTGCTAAGAAATACAGGAATTCCCTAATATACATTGGTCTAGAGAATTTAAGGTGCAAAAATAATAGCCTTGTATAGGTATTTCCAATTTGTATTTGTACTCATTCTCATAAAAAAGGAATTTGATCCAATCAACACTTCTTGAGTCTAAGTAATACGGCTAGTTGTAGTATTACTTTCTTAATTTTTTCCAATTAACAAATTTTATGATCTAAGGTGAGACATTACAAACTTTTGATCATTCATCACATTTGTCATGTCACCTTAAGAAACTTTTGACTCATAAACTAATCGACTTAATTTCAGATAGATGTTTGAGATGCATAATAACCGTATACACTCACATTCATTAAAGCGTTATATTATCTCTTGATCAACAAATTTTTAGCATCTTCTAATTTTAGTATAATTGGAACAACATACTATCTATCTATATAAACTTATAAAACAATAACCATACCACGTCATACCATACACGTGTCTTGCTCTCATGAGTTTTTTTCCCGCCTACTCCAAAAGCCCTAAACGAATGCTCTTATTGTTCATTCGCAGTAGCTGTCATCTTTATATACAAACATACGCTACTTTTATAAATTGCTTTTCATATGTTTCATCCAGAAATTTCCTATTTACATGTTCTCATATCTATATAAACTTATAAAACAATAACCATACCACGTCATACCATACACGTGTCTTGCTCTCATGAGTTTTTTTCCTGCCTACTCCAAAAGCCCTAAACGAATGCTCTTATTGTTCATTCGCAGTAGCTGTCATCTTTATATACAAACATACGCTACTTTTATAAATTGCTTTTCATATGTTTCATCCAGAAATTTCCTATTTACATGTTCTCATATCACAAATTATTTTTTCCCCAAAGGAAATTCGACCTCTACTCTAATTCACAATGAGAATTATTAAATGTTCCACCCAAAATCTGCTAATTGAAAGGTGATCTTTTCAATTTATCGAGTTATGATCTTTGTCTATTTCTAGATTTAAAGTTTGCGTGTTTTCAATTTATTAAAAGGTGATCTTTTCAATTCGCAGTAAGGCAGACTATGCCTAAATTGCAACATGCCTATCATCTTTAGATATGAATTTATCGAGATTTAAGTATTTGATTCAAGTATTTATAAAGATGTTGGTATTGTGCTCAACCTAATCAACTTCTTTATGTTAATCCATTCATTTCAATTACTGAATTGATTTCATCAGCGAATTCAATTTCGAAGTAGTTGACCGACTTTCATCAACAGGATCAGTTTTGAAGCACTTGGCCTCTTAGTTTTTTTCCCAAATATCATCACTTTATAATTTGAAGGAAATTGACGGTTTAATGTGTTAGTTCGATGAGTTTGTTATATGTTTACTATGTGACATAATTATATCGTGGGCTTTGTTGATGTTTGTCGTTTATGTTCTGATTCGTTCATCATGAATTTTATTTGATTTTGGAATTGCAGGGGTATGTTTCAGTTTTTCTATGGTGATCCTGAATCTGTAAAGCAGGAATTCTCTATTAGTTTAACAGTGCCGTTTTTTCCCTAAATTTATCGGTCGTACTGTTGTCAAGTTTAGTTATCTCATCCAAAGTTCAATTTTGTTATTCTGCACCAAGGTATGTGTTTTGATTAGTGATATTTTTATATTACTCATTCTATACTTCCGTTTAGATTTGTGACAGAGTTTTTGCGCTATAACATGCTATATATCCATAGACAAAAGGTTTGAAACAGTTATTGATACCTTGAATTTGGACACCAAGTCACTGATTATACTCTGTAGTCATGAATCAGGCAAGCTGGAGCAAAAAACAAATGAGCAAAATAAAAGTAAGGGAAAAGAATTATACCTCCTGCAACATAGTAAATAAATTAGCAGCACAGTCCCTGGAATGTTACATAGCAGCTACTACCTGAGCAGACATCTCCTCAGCCTGACACTTATAGTAAGGTTCATCAAATAAGAAAGAGTGAGCATGGATTTGTTCTTTGGCAAACTGAACATCAGCGAGCCTAGCCCTAACCTCCCTGACCTCACTCACACCTTCACCACCAATTCTTCTAGAAACCTCATCTAACCATTTTCTCTTGCCAGCTTGACTAGGCTCATCAATATCAACCACAACCTGCGGAGGAGACACCAATTGAGCCCGATGTGCAGGAACCTAGATTTGAAGCGTACTGCCAATCCCTATAGCCTCACTACTCCGGGACTTTTCCCCTGTAATCTGGGAAACACATGCCTTTACCAGGGACAAGCCAACGCTAGCAATCCTCACATAAGACCTAGTTGCTACACGACGAAATCCTATATCAGCAATACTAGCATATGCTCAGGCATTAAAATCAACATAGAAAAAATAAAGACTTACTTCCTGATGATGAGGCCCCTGAAGCCTTGGCACTTTTAGCAGCCTTATAAGTACTCAGCTTAGCCTTCCTGAAGCGGGGCAGGGGCTCTTGACCAAGACAAGCAGGCCACACCCTCTCCTTATCTGGCAAGGCCATAAAAGCTGCAATACGGTCAGCCGACCCCTCAGCATCAGGATCACAAGCCCAGTCAGCCACTATGGTACAACACAAGTAAGTTTTCATTAAAATCTGATTTACATACTATTATAATTTGAATTGTACGCAGGAAAGAGAACTTACCACCCTCCACAGCCGGATAACTAAGATAATCCAGGTCAAGGGCAACAGAATCTACCTTGATGAACATATAGCTTGTGGCCCAACCCTTATCATCGCCTGAATCAAAGTTGGTTATCAACTGAGTCATCTTTGCCCTGACTCGCAAGTTGAAGCGCCCAGCAGTATTAGTTTTCAGGTGATAAACATTCTTGAAGTTTTCAAGGGTGACCACCAAGTTTTGCTTGACACATAGATGTTCGACAGATTGAACAATCTTCCAAACAATCGGCATAAGTTGAATAAGAGCAACCTTGATGGCCCTGATAACCTCAACCATAAAGGGCGTAAAGGGAAGCCTGCAACCCCCCTTGAACGCTCATTCAAAGATACAAAACCAGCCAGCCCTGACTGGACCACTTTCAGGGACCCAGGCCTCAGCATCAGAAGGAAGTAGACCTCTGCCGTTCAACAAATGTTCAAAAGAGGGTTTAAGTTGATTGGCCTCAGGGAATGAAGCAGACAATGATTTCACAGGGGCAAAACTGACACCCTTGTGCGTAATAGACAGAATTGCTGTAGGGGCAAAAATTTCCATAACCTCATCCTCATGGATGACTTCAGGAACATCTACCACAACCGGAGGCTGTTCAGCCTCAGCAGTCTTTGGTGCAGCAGTTCTTCTCCTTCCACCGGCCATTTTTTCTTGATTTAGTGTGAAGATTATTGAAACAGGAAAACTTGCCTTGCAAAGAAATTAGAGAAGAGAGAAAGAATATTATTAACTTAGTAATAGCAAGAAAAATAATGTAGTGATAGAGAGAGAAAGAGGAAAAAAACAAAAAAACACGCAATTTCTCACCAATTGTTAAACCTAAGCCTGACAATGACGGCGATCAAAATTTCCAGGCAATCTTCATCGTTTTCACCATCAAAAAATCACAAAAATAGTAATAAAAATCGTTTTTCTCCTTTAGATTTCACAGTTGCTGGACCTTCATCTGTTATCAAGCTTCTGTCTAACCCAATTGAGCTTGAACCACTGGATTTGGACGACCTTATTGCGGATGATGAGACTGAAGAGTGGATTTATCAGAATCGTGGCAAGCAGAAGCAGACACTGGAAACTATTGTGGAAGAACCTGAAGGTATGCTCCAATTTTCTAAGACTGATGTTCAAAAGGAGTTGGAATTTTGGAAGAACTCTGTAATCTGTTTTATCCTTGGTGCGAATCCGCCATGGGACACTGTGGAGGATTTTATATATAGGGTATGGGCGGATTATGGGGTGGATAGAGTGTCCTTCCTCCCTTCTGGTGTCTTTCTGGTAAGATTTCGTAAGAAGAAAGATCAGGAGGCTGTCCTCCATCAAGGTCATCATCTATTTGAGAACAAGCCCCTGATTGTGAGGCCTTGGAATCCTGCTGAACCATTGACCAAAGCTGAGGTTACAGTTGTTCCTGTATGGGTTAGGATTATGAACCTTCCCTTAAAGTTTTGGGGGAACTGTATTCCTCGTATTGCTGGATTACTTGGGGAGTATGCCAGGTGTGATGGACCAACTGAAGATAGGACAAGATTAGCCTATGCCAGGGTGCTTGTTGATGTCCGTTTTGGGAAGAGTCCCCCTAAGGAAGTTAAGTTTCTGGATGAATGTGGAGAGGTGGTTACTCTTAACACTGAGTTTGAATGGAACCCCATCCTCTGTAAGGCATGTGGAGGGATGGGGCATACTGAACAAGTGTGTAAGAAACCTAAGGGAAAAAATAAGCCAAAGCAACAGGTGACACAAAAGTGGCAACCTAAGGTGAAACCAGTTCCTACCACACGGTTTCCCTCACCTAAGATTGTTACTCCAAAAGCTCCAACACCTCAAATACCAATAGCTACCCCTACCCAGCCTAGGCCTCAAAATTTCACTCCAATGGAGAGACCCAGGTCTGGTCAGGACCTAGGAATTAGTTCTGGGATCTGCAAGGTCAACACACCTGCTAGGGCCATCATACGGCTGAGTAGGCAGGAACTGTTGGATAAGGGATACACTACAACTAAGTTTGGGCAGTACTCCTTTATGGATGCTCTAAACAATGCAACCCCAAAAGTTGGGATAGGTACGGCAGCACTAGTATTGCCCCCTGAGGGGGGTGGTACGCAATGATTGGCTTTTGGAACATAAGGGGGTTGAACAATCCTGCTAAACAAAAACACATTAAGTGGTTCTTGCATTCACATCATATTGGATTATTTGGCCTCCTTGAGACGAAGGTCAAACCTTCGTCTCTAAATAAAATTAAACAGAGTATTTGTGATGGGTGGTGTGTGTCTACCAATACTCATTGCCATAAAGGTGGTAGAGTATGGCTTCTTTGGAAACCACATTTGTTTCAGGTCCATTCAATGGTACTCAGGAAAGGAAGGAATTATGGAATAGATTGAGGTTTCTTAACAGTTGCATCAAGGGTCCTTGGCTTGTTTGTGGAGACTTCAACACTGTTCTTAAGCCTTGTGAAAGATTGGGGGGATCTTCTACTGATGACGATATGGAGGACTTCCAGTCTTGTGTGGATTGGTGTAATTTAGTTGATATTGCTGCCACTGGATCTTATTTTACGTGGAATAACAAACAAGAGGCAGCTACTAGGGTTTATAGTAGGTTGGACAGAGCCTTGGTGAATCATGAGTGGAGTAATGATAGGCCTGATCAGTATGCTCACTTTCATGTTGAGGGGTACTTTGATCATACCCCTTGCTTGATTCAGAGCCTTAATGTAGCTGCCCCTAAGAGAAGCTGCTTTAAATACTTTAACATGTGGAGTGGTGTGGACCAATTTCTCCCTACTGTTCAACAGATTTGGCATTCAAGTATCCATGGTACTCCAATGTTCCAAGTAGTGAGAAAGCTTAAAACGCTGAAACAACCCCTTAAGAGGCTTAATAGGGCCCTTTTTGATGATGTGGAGAACAACAGTATGAGGGCTTGGAAGTACCTGGAATATATTCAAGAGCAATTGAGACTTTCCCCTAGTAATCCTGACCTTATCAGTTTGGAAATGGTTGCCTTGAATGATTACCAGGAACTTAAGAAAGCATGTGATAGTTTTTTGATCCAGAAATCTAAAGCAATTTGGTTAGCTGAGGGGGATACAAATACCAGAGTATTCCATAGCTACATGAAGAGTAGGCAGGCACGGAATAAAATCCTAAGAATTGCAGATGAACATGGGCAATGGACTACTGAGCCTGACAAAATCCAGCAGGTGTTCCTTAATTTCTATAAGAAGCTTCTTCGTGAAACCGATGAATTGAAGCTTTGTCGGTGTGCTGTGGTTCAAAAAGGTCCTATTTGCACTACTGATCACTGGGATATTCTGTTAATGCCTGTAACTGTCACTGAGATTAAGGAAGCAGTATTTTCTATTCCTAATCACAAAGCTCCAGGCCCGGATGGTTATTCAAGTGCTTTTTTCAAGGACTCTTGGAATATTGTTGGGCATGACTTCTGATGACCATTATTGATTTCTTTGCTCAAGGGAAGCTCCTGAAACAAATTAATCACACCCTAGTTACCTTGATCCCTAAGGTTGACATTCTTGAAAATGTCACACAGTTCAGGCCTATCTCATGTTGTAATGTTACTTATAAGGTCATCTCAAAGATCTTATGTGCAAGATTGGCTCAAATTCTTCCTGACATCATCAGTCCAAACCAGGGTGGATTTATTAAAGGACGCAATATCATTGAAAACATTTTGGTCTGTCAGGATATTATCAGACTGTATAATAGGGCAGCTGTTACTCCTAGATGCATCCTGAAGGTTGATCTTAAAAAGGCATATGACTCTGTTAATTGGAGCTTCCTTTTCCAGATGTTAAGAGCCTTGAATTTTCCTCCTCAGTTTGTTACTTTGATACAGCAATGTGTTACTACAGCAACTTACTCCCTTGTTCTGAATGGAGAGTCTTTTGGTTACTTCCCTGGTAAGAAGGGACTGAGGCAAGAGGACCCTCTTTCCCCCCCTCCTCTTTACTATTGCCATGGAATACCTCTCTCGTATTTTTAGCTTTACTACTTCTGTGTTGCCATTTAAATTCCATTCTTTATGTAGTAAGCTCAGATTGCAACACCTCATGTTTGCTGACGACCTTTTACTATTCTCTAGAGGTGATAAACATTACATCCCGGTGCTTCGCAATCATTCACTACATTTTCTGCTGCCTCAGGCCTGTATATGAACAAACAGAAGTCCAATATATATTTTGCTGGTGTTCAGAAAGTTGATAAGGAGTTTATTATAGGGCTCTCTGGGTGTAAAGAAGGACAACTGCCTTTCCAATACCTTGGGGTCCCCCTTACTGCTGGGAAGCTTGGTAAGAAAGATTGCCAAATCCTAATTGAGAAGGTCATTGAGAAGATAAGATCCTTTGGAGCTAGGAAGATCTCTTATGCAGGGAGATTAGTTATGGTTAAAGCTGTCCTTACCTCTCTGTTTACGTATTGGGCTAATATCTTCTTGCTTCCTAAAGGAGTATTAAAGAAAATTGATGCTATTTGTAGGAATTATCTTTGGGATGGGACTAATATCTACATGAGGTCTCCTCTTGTTAGCTGGGAACATGTATGCACTCCTAAAGTTGAAGGGGGACTGGGTATTAGGTACAGTCTGGTATGGAACTTGGCTACTGTTGGCAAGTTAGTGTGGTGGTTGTATAGCAAGTCTGATAGTTTATGGGTCAAATGGGTCCATCAGATTTATATCAAGCATGGGTCTTGGGCTAATTACACTCCAAAGTCCCATATGAGTGGGAATTGGAAAACTATATGCAAAGTTAAAGAGACTCTCAAGAATTGGTATAGTAATGGTATATGGCTTGCTGATACAAAAGGGTATACTGTGACCTCGGGTTACAACTGGTGTGGAACAAATGGGCACTCCCTAAGCATCAATTTCTGTCCTGGCTGCTACTCAGGAATGCTCTCAACGTGAAGGAGAAACTCTGTAAGTATGGCATCTCCTCTGATGCGTTATGTTGCATCTGCAACTATGCACAGGAAACTGTTGGCCATTTGTTTCAGTCGTGCAACTCTACTAGGGAGGTGATGAAAGATGTCTGTGTCTGGTTATGTATACCTCCTCCTTGTGGCAATGGTATCATCTGGGTTGGTAGAAGGAACTGGACCCCAATGAAAAAGAACATTTGCTTGTGTGCTATAATGGCTGTCTACTATTTGGTTTGGCAGCAACGGAATCAAGCCGTCGAAGTTTTCTGCTGGAGGCCGTCTGTGGTAGTGCAGCAAGTTAAATGTAGTGTCAGGCACAAGGTGCAAAAGTGTAATGGAATTAGTAATCCTAGTGACAAAAGTTGGATTGCCTGCTTGTAGGTTTATCCACTAATTATTTTGATTGTAATAGTTTGATTGTGCTTAATGAGAACTAACATTCTACCAAAAAAAAATTAAGAGAGAAAGAAAGTTTGAAGAATTGAAGAATGAAAACATGAAATCAAATGACGGCTCAAAGCAATTTATAACCGCAAAAACAAACCAACGGATAATGCAAGTGGATGAGTTTAATCATGAATCTCCTAAGGATTGATGATCCTACCCCATTTAATGGACACTAGCCGTTAGGAAGTTGAAAGGGGATCAAATTCTTTTCCGGTAAAGATTCTCACATTTTTTGCCTGGTCCGATTTTTTATCTTCTCATTCCTGGTCAGATCCAATTGAAATAGGGAGATAAGGTGCAATTATTGGGCCAAGATTTGTCCTGCCTGATCAAACAAATGTCAGACAAAGAAATACTAATTCTAGCCTGAACGGAAGCAACTCAGTACAAAGCATATTATACCCAGACAGGTGCCAGCTAGTAGGGAAAGACAGGTCAGGCCATTTATCCAGGCCAGACCTGAAGGAATAACTCACCAGCCGTATATTGGGTACTACTAGAACACGTCAGGCAACAACTAAAGTACAACAAAGAGGTTCCTACTTACACGGAGGACTTATTCAACATAACCTACAACAAGTATTGAGTAGTCAACCAAGCAGAGATAAAGGCGGGCAGTTTTGGAAAGTCAAATACCTGCCTCCAGATAAATAGGGCATGGGGCCTATTTACCAGGAAAGTTCCAATGAACGTGGAGAAGACCGTTGGAGACTAAAAGAAGCTACTATAAATAGCAAGGAGCAGAAAGGAAGAGGGGCATCATCTACTCACGCATTTATTCTCACTCTATTCTCACTCTATTGTAAACACTCTAAATAATTCCATTAAGTATTCATACCTCATAAAGCCTGACATACAAATTCCTAGTCAGGATACATTTAAAGATAGTAACGATCCCTCCTAGCTTGGTGCCCGTTGTTTTTTCCCTTATTCCCACGGTTTTCCACGTACAAATCTCTGTCTTTAACTTTATTATTCGTTCTTTACTTATTCATCGTATTAATTAGGCATTGTTATTTGAGTTAGATTACCCTGCAAAATAAACCCCTGGCAAGACTTTACTTCCGTGTGAAATCTTGCTAAAACACCCGATATTCTCACCATATGGCAGTCCCTTATTTTTATCCCATTGTAAAGGATTAGGTATCTTTGAATTTATTGCTTCTAGGGAAACCCCGTGGCGTATTCGACCCGCAGTGTGTTGCAAATTATTCCCATCACCTGAGTCGTCGCCTGACGCATTTCCATCGTTTCTTTTCCGCTTTTCGACCATATCTAAAGCAGCAATTAATAAACAAATAATAACAATTCATACTTATAATAACAAACAAATATCTAGATAGGAGGATTTATTACTTTTTAAAGGGGAGAATTCGGGTTGATCTGGCGGCGGCAATGGCGATGACGACGATGACTGAGACGGCGATGGGGTAGGGTGATGGTTGAGGGGAAGCTCAGTGTTTAAGGATATTATGTGGGGGAGGAGATGCTCAAAGTATATATGTGTCAATAATACAGCACTTGCAAAACTTTGTTTAATGGAAAGTAATAAACACGGTATAAGAAAAACCGTTATATTTTGTTTCCAAACAGACAACGGTTTTGTTTGAAACTGTAATTGATTAGTATTATATACAAGGGTAAGAAATAACTGTTGTCTTAAAGATTTTCATTTTGTTTGATTTTTCCGCCAAGAAATAAAGGATCATTTTTATATAGATAACAACGGCCTGAACCGTTATAACTGTATACGTCCTGAACAATGGTTTAGGTATAACCGTTGTATTTTTTATTTCATTTTGTTTGATTTTACCGCCAAGAAATAAAGCATCATTTGGTATATGCCAACTAATTACAATATGTTTCTCAGAAAATCTTGCTTATTTCCATTAATTTAAAGGATTACAAGTTTACACATAAAGAATACAAACTACCATCATACATAATAAACTAAGTAAATAACAATTAGAAGAAGAACTTTGACAATTAACTTAAGCCATGCCTCATTATGTTTTAGTTCTACGATATCCATGGTTAAATTCTTGCATTCTTCTCTTGCCTTCAATATTTCACTGTCACTTCCCCGCTTCGATTCTTCAAGTTGATGTAGTATACTTCTCACTTGAGTAATCTCGATATCCATGCTCTTTTTCTCATTCACTAATCTATTTATAACCTTCCTCTGCCACTCAGTTATTGGTTCATCAAACCACTTGAAGTAACTGCATCCACGCATTTTAGTCTCAGGATTGTAAAATTTGCAAGTAAGAAACTTTATTCCCGGATTTTGCAAAGTCCAAGAAGTCCGTAATGCTGCCGGAATTGAGCAATTACATGTCCCTGTTGAAATAGAGGAAGAAGAAGAACTACCACTTGACATAATTTTAGTAACAAGAGAGAGAAAGAAACAAAGAAACAAAGAGGGTTATTTAAAATCTATGTTATTCAGCAATTGCATAATCTAACACGGTTCTTTTAAGAACCGTTGTAATTATATTATTAATATCTTCCAATTTTCATTTATTTTTAGAGGTGTTTATATTCTAACACGGTTCTTATGCACTACCATCGTCATTATATTATATGTTATTATAATCAACGTAACCTAAAGCATTATTATTGTTTCATTCATTTGTCTGTTCGCAACTTATTTAAAATCTATTGTAATAAGAATTTGCATGTAATAAAGAGTAGAACTATATATTAAAACGAGAATATCATACAATGGCAAAAAAAAGAGGGTTATTTAAAATCTATGTTATTCAGCAATTGCATAATCTAACACGGTTCTTTTAAGAACCGTTGTAATTATATTATTAATATCTTCCAATTTTCATTTATTTTTAGAGGTGTTTATATTCTAACACGGTTCTTATGCACTACCATCGTCATTATATTATATGTTATTATAATCAACGTAACCTAAAGCATTATTATTGTTTCATTCATTTGTCTGTTCGCAACTTATTTAAAATCTATTGTAATAAGAATTTGCATGTAATAAAGAGTAGAACTATATATTAAAACGAGAATATCATACAATGGCAAAAAAAAAAAAACAGTACAACAAGGGGAAAAAAGGAAACATAATAAAAAATAAAAACCACAAAAACAAACAGCTAACTAAGTAAATTAATTAAACACCCTAACAGGAGTTTTATTAGAAGGTGGGTACTGAGGATAAACTTGATTATAAATTAAGCTTACTACATCGGCATCAAGACGGTGATCAAAATGAGGCAATTCTTCGTCTTCCCATGATTTCGGTACATTAATAAAACTGTACGAAATGAACCTTCTCATCAGATGAGGATCCTCAGCAGTGGCAACCCATTAGTAAGGCTCAACATGTACATAACGATCCTTAGGGTCGTCGCCATAAAAGTCACTTTTGCCCCTTTGATGGTCACGTGATGCATACCTTGGAGCGAGTTGTTTTGCTTGGTGAAAATCGTCAAGACCATCCCCTCGAAACTTGATCAGAGCATATCTTAGAACCACGACCCGAAATCCATGCCGGGTGGATTGCCCTAACATTTGAAAACTAATTCTCAATAAGGATGTCCCTCAATAATGGGGTAAGGCTCTTAGAAGCTGGCTTCCCAGCAGCATCGCGTATGACAGGGAGATTGTGAATTATGCACGTAATCGGTTTGATATAGCGGGTTACCGATTGCTGAGGAGGTGCGACTGTGGATGATAAAGACGACGACATTTTAATTATGATATGTATGTATATTATATTATTTAAAAAGTGAAGTAGATAGGTTAGTAATAATGAAGTGATTCTTATTGTTACTGCAAATGTGATGTTATTTATAGTATAAAGCTATAATTAATTAGAATAATTTCATCCATATGTTACATTCAAACTTGTATTAATTGTGCATGCATGTATGAGGTGAATAATGGTCAAACAACCAATAATAATAGGGCATTCATTGGTAAAATCACAAACTTTTCAGTTTTTACAGTGGATCTTTGTTTCCAACGATTATAAGAAAAACCGTTGTTTATTGGAGTAATATGACAACGACTTTAAAATAACCCTTGTTGATATATGTAATATGATAACGGCTTAACAAAGAACTGATGCGTGTATTTTATATAAGGTTTTTACCTCATTTTTACACGCATTTCTGTACTTTTTATGTAGCAACTAGCTTCAAATACCCCCGAATATTCTACTTTGGTTCGTGTTATGTAATTTGCAGGAATTAACCAAAGAAGAGCTAAATGGAGCCTTAATTCGTCCCATTTGCATGCATTTATGGAGAACGAGGAGCCGGAGCTTGGAAATATAACATTTGGAAGACGCGTGAGCTGGATTCGGGAAGCATTTCAAGGTTTAACGTGCTTAAACAGCTCGATCGAGTGATTTCTTGCTTGATCGAATGCTTTATATTCTCCAAGTTGCTCGATCGAGCAGTCCAAGTTTATACAAGATAAGACATTGCGAGAAGTACTCGATCGAGTGGTTTAATTCCACTCGATCGAAAGGTTTTGTGCTCAGTTGCTCGATCGAGTGGTTTAATTCCACTCGATTGAGTGGTTTGTCCTGCTATTGTTTATTTTCCGCCTAATTTCGTATGGGCTTTTGTAATTAGTCCATAGATTAGGTTTAGAGTGGATTTTTCATATAAGACTAGAGGAGTGAACAACGTAACTGCTCTCTTCTCCTCTCTTCGACACTCTTGGTACTCTCATACATTTTTACTCTAAACTTTTCTACTCGGAATTAAATTACGATTGGTACTATAATTCTTCTTTTATCTTTTAATTATAATTACTATTGCTATTGTGTTGTTGTTTTCCCCTATTATTTCATCTCTACCTTATTCGATCTTTATTAGTTCACTTTAATGTTTAGTGTTAATTATTTATATGTTGTTTTTGTTGATTCGATGATGAAGCGTAGCTCATTCCTTTAATATGTTAGGATTAGGGAAACGGTAGAAACATGTTAGGATCGACATGATTAGGTTAGCTTTGCGACAAGAATTGTATAAAGCAATATAATTGTGTTTAGGTTGAATGAATGCATGCAGGAGACCGATTAATTAGTTACCCCCGACCTGGATCGAAAGATTGGAAGGGAAGGCTTGCTTAATTACAATAGGTGACACCTAATTAGGGCGAAAGCTAAGTTAGGAAGACCCTAGGGCGATTAGAGACCGAAAGGGTATAATCGTAGGTTTAAGGGCCGAAAGGTGACGACCTCGCTCTTCTTATCAATAATTTAATCGACTCAGTTGATCCGATAGTGTAACTGCCACGGTAGACCGATTCCTAGCATATTTCCCCCTTTTATCTAATTTACCCCTGTTTTTCTTCCTTATTTTCTCTACTTTATTTCTCTTCCTTACTCTCATTAGTTTAGAATCAATCATTTAAAACCCCCCATTTTGGTTAGCGAGACAAACTTAAACAAAGCTGACATCTTCCCATCTCCCTGTGGAGATCGACCCGACTTCCCTAGCTATATTAGTTAGAGCCAGTTGGTATTTTTGATGGTTATACGATCGACGTGTCAAATTTTGGCGCCGTTCTTGGGGAGTCGCAATTTTGTTGCTTTAATTAAGTTTGTTTCTCGTCTCAGGGAATTTATTCCTTGAGGCTGATCTCATTTCTGCAAAGTTTTTATTAGTTTTGCAGGTTATTCGGTTGCTTTGCAAGTCTATCTGCCAGAATGTCTAAATTACAGGTTTGTTCGATTACTGAGCATATAGAGCCATGTGGTAGATGTGGCATGGAAGGGCATGGCCCTATTGGGTGCATGGAAAGTGTAGAGCGCGTCCTTGCTTATCAGAAGTACAAGCAAGGAGTTCCTTTTTCTCAGCTGTATGAAGAAATAAAGAATGTCTCTACTCCTTTTACGCCAGCGCCGCAACCAGTTTCTCCTTCTGCAAATGAAGAAATTGCTGAATTAAAATCCTTTGTGATGAGCATATCACAACAGTTTGATGAGAAGTGCAATAGGAAAGAAACGGTCATAGCGGAACTAAGGGAACAAATCGCGCAGTTAACACTCGCGAGTGACCAAGCCAAGCTTCTATCGACATGCAATCCAGTTAAAGTGACGAATCTCCAAGTTGGCCTTACTCAAGAGGGGCCAAAAGTACCAGAAGACGGGGTTTTGGTAGCTGACGATGCCCCGGAGGATGATATAGATGAGTTTTTAGAAGAACTACTAGCAGCGTGCAATGCAGACACTCGATCGAGTGAAAAATCAACTCGATCGAGTGAATCAATTCATCCCATCACTCGATCGAGTGAAGATACTGGTCGATCGAGTAGTGCATTAATTGACGATGGTCGATCAAGTGATATTCTTACTCGATCGACTAAATTTGCTGAAGAACTCACTCGATCGAGTGATAAAAACGCTCGATCGAGTAAATCAGAAAAGGACATCACTCGATCGAGTAAGGAAAATGGTCGATCGAGTACATTGCAATGTGAAACCACTCGATCGAGTGGTAATTGTGCTCGATCGAGTACCAGAAGTGGCGGAGATCCTATTTTACTATCTAATTCCGCTACCGCGTCATCTTCCCCTGCTGCGGAGATGTCACGCATTGATAAAGGTAAAGAGAAAGTTGCGGGTCCACTCATTGCTACCAGAGTGCCCTTCCCAGGTCATCTGAAGGACGCAAAGATCGAGCGACAGTACGGTAAGTTTGTGGACGTTGTGAAGAACCTCCAGGTAACTGTCCCTTTTTCCAAACTTGTTACTCAGGTACCTACTTACGCTAAGTTTATGAAAGATATTGTGACGCGTAAGAGAAATTTAAGTGAATTTGAGACGATTTCATTTATGGAAGAGTCTAGTAATTTGCTTTTAAATAAGGGGCCACCTAAAATGAAAGACCCGGGTAGCTTCTCTATTACCTGTATTATAGGCAATGTGGTCATTGATCAGGCTCTTTGTGATTTAGGAGCCAGTGTTAGCGTCATGCCTCTTCCTGTATGCAAGAAACTGAACATGAGTCATTTTAAAGTGACTAACATTACCCTACAGATGGCTGATAGATCTGTTATGAAGCCCTTAGGTGTCTTAGAGGACGTGCCTGTGAAAATAGGCAAGCTCTTTATTCCAGTGGATTTCATTGTTTTAGATATAGCTGAGGACACCCGGACCCCAATTATCTTAGGGAGACGTTTCCTTTGTACAGCTGGGGCTGTTATTGATGTCAGACAAGGGCGTTTGACTCTTGCAGTAGGGGATGACGCGATCACTTTCAGTCTGCCTAGTACTTTGGCTCGACCAATGATAGAGGATACTTGCTATTCGGTTGATATTATTGACGAGTCTATTTATGACTTCTGGTCGGTTTCTTTTATGAAGGACCCACTAGAAGCTCTTATGCTTTTTGATGAGTGTGCATATAGCCCAGACGACAATGACACTGTGTTGGAATTGCTTGTTGATGATTTAGATGAGCGTGAGGGAGAGCAAGTGGAACAGATGATTAGCACTCTTTGCTCCATTGAGGTAAAGGTACCGGAACGTAAGCCTCTTCCTTCTCATCTGAAATACGTTTTCTTAGACGAAACTGAGCAATATCCAGTCATTGTTAGTGCTAAGCTTGATGATGATCACCGACTTCTCTGTTAGCTTTGTCCTTAAGAAAAACAGAAAGCAATGGGTTATTCACTGGACGATATCAAGGGGATTAGTCCCGATATATGTATGCATAGGATAGAGTCGGAGGAAGATCACAAACCTTGCGGACATGGTCGGCGCGCGGTGAACCGAAGATGCGGGATGTTGTGATGGCCGAGGTAATGAAGCATTGTTAGACGCAGTATTATTTATTCTGTTGGCAATTCTTAATGGGTGAGTCCATGCATGTGGTCCCGAAGAAAGGAGGGACAACTGTAGTTAAGAATGATAAGGATGAATTAATACCTACTCGAGTAGTGACTGGTTGGCGAATGTGTATAGATTACAGACAGCTCAATGCCGCCACCAAGAAAGATCACTTTCCCCTTCCTTTTATTGATCAAATGGTAGAAAGGTTAGCATCTCATAAATTTTTCTCGCTATTTAGACGGGTATTCGTGGTTCTTTCAGATCCCCATTCACCCAGACGATCAAGCTAAGACTACATTTACTTGTCCTCAGGGCGTGTTTGCTTATCGCAGGATGCCTTTTGGTTTATGTAATGCCCCTGCCACCTTTCAAAGGTGTATGATGGGGATATTTTCAGAGTATATTGAGTCTATTATGGAAGTTTTCATGGACGATTTCAGTGTTTATGGAAGTGATTTTTCTACTGTCTGTCTAACCTTGATAAAGTGTTGCAGCGCTGCATTAAGGTTAATCTTGTGCTTAATTGGGAGAAGTGCCACTTCATGGTCAACGAGGGAGTTGTCTTAGGGCACTTAGTTTCTGATAGGGGAATAGAAGTTGATAAAGCAAAGGTGGAAGTGATTCAGCAATTACCACCTCCTGTTAATGTTAAGGGGGTGAGGAGTTTCCTTGGTCACGCCGGCTTTTATCGCCGGTTTATGAAGGACTTCTCAAAAATTGCTAAACCACTTACACAACTGCTACTTAAGGATGCCCCTTTTGTGTTTACTGATGAGTGTCTTTATGCTTTTCACAGGTTAAAGCAGGATTTAGTCTCTGCGCCGATCATACAGCCTCCCGACTGGGACTTGCCGTTTGAGATAATGTGTGATGCCAGTGACTATGCACTAGGAGCGGTGCTAGGCCAGAGGAAAGACAAAGCTTTGAACGCGATTTACTATGCGAGCCGAACTCTGGATGAGGCTCAAGTGAAGTACACTACCACTGAAAAAGAGCTGCTAGCTGTAGTTTATGCCTTAGAGAAGTTTCGTTCTTACTTAGTTGGGTCAGAAGTTACTGTTTTTACTGACCATGCAGCTTTGAGGCATCTTCTTGCTAAGAAGGAGGCTAAACCACGGCTATTGAGATAGATACTCCTTCTTCAAGAGTTTGATTTGCAGATCAAGGATAACAAAGGAGCTGAGAACGTTGTAGCTGATCACTTGTCGCGACTGATGCGACAAGAAGGGGAAGATTCTTTACCTATTGATGAATCTTTCCCTGACGATACTTTAATTGCTCTTATATCGTCTATTGTTGACCAAGAACCTTGGTATGCAGTTATAGCTAATTTCGTTGTCAGTGGCAAGCTGCCGCCTAACCTTTCTCATCAGCAGAGGAAGCGTTTTCTGTATAACGCTAAGCAGTATTTTTGGGATGATCCTTATTTGTTTAAGGAATGTGCAGACGGTCTCTACAGATGGTGTATTCCGCAGTGGGAGGCCAAACTAGTCCTGGAAGGCTGTCACTCCTCTTCCTATGGTGGTCACCACGGTCAATCGCGTACCGTGGCTAAGGTACTTCAGTCTGGTTTTTTCTGGCCCTCTTTGTTTGCTGATGCTAAGTCTTTTGTTTCAGCTTGTGATGCTTGCCAACGATCAGGAAAAATTTCAAAGAGACATGAGATGCCACAAAACGGCATCTTAGAGGTTGAGGTTTTCGATGTCTGGGGCATTGATTTCCAAGGACCGTTCTCGTCTAGTAAAGGTAACAGGTACATATTAGTGGCTGTAGATTATGTGTCCAAATGGGTTGAGGCAATTGCTTCACCCCATTGTGATGCCAAGACCGTGATAAAAATGTTCAAAAAGGTCATATTCCCCCGATTAGGTGTCCCTAAGGTCGTCATTAGTGATGGGGGAATGCACTTTAAGGAAAAGAAACTAACTTCTATTCTGTCTAAAGTTGGTGTCCAACACCGGCGAGGTTTGGGGTATCATCCGCAAACTAGTGGTCAGGTTGAGGTCTCTAACCGCGAGTTGAAAGAGATCTTGTCTAAGGTAGTTTCTAAATCACGGAAGGATTGGAGTCTTAAGTTAGAGGACACATTATGGGCTTACAGAACTGCCTTTAAGACACCAATTGGTGCAACACCTTATAGGTTAGTTTATGAGAAATCATGTCACTTACCCGTTGAATTGGAATGTAAGGCTTCGTCGGCAATTCGTGAGCTTAACTTTGATTCTAAGTTGTGTGGTCAGAATCGTCTTTTGCAGCTAGATGAGTTGGAAGAATTTAGGCTTAATGCCTATGATAGCTCGCGCATTTACAAATAAAAGACGAAGATATGGCATGACAAGAGAATTCTACCTCGGGAGTTCCACGTTGGGCAAAAGGTGCTGCTGTTTAATGCCCGATTGAGATTGTTTCCTGGCAAGCTGAAGTCCAGGTGGAGTGGTCCTTATACGATGACAGTTGTTATTAAATTTGGATCCGTGGAGCTCAAAGATTCCGAAGGTCATAGGTTAAAGGTGAATGGCCAATATGTGAAGCATTATCACGAGGCGAATGAAGCAGACAATCGTGTTGAAGTCTTGTACTTTGACGAGCTAGACGCGCCAGTTAATTGATGCCAGAAAGGTCGTGCGGGACCTCATAAACCAGCGCTCTCCGGGAGGTAGCCCGGACTGTTTTATTGAACTTTTGTTGAACTTTTTATTTTTCTTTAGCTTTTTGTTGAACTTTAGACGCTGTTTTACGAACTCTTTATGCCTTCCTTGCTTTGAAATGCGTGTTTTGCAGGTTACTTCACTCGATCGAGTAGTTTTCTACTCGATCGAGCGCTTTTTGGGGTAATTTTCACTCGATCGAGTGATATTTGTCCTTGATCGACCAAAGCCAAAACCACGTTTACTCGATCGAGCAGTTTTCTACTCGATCGAGTCCTTCCATTTACCAGTTTACTCGGTCGAGCAGTTCCAAGTTACTCGATCGGGTGGTTCGTCTTCCAGCAGCTATTTTACGTCTATGGAGCTACTGCTTGACTTTCTTTGACCGCCCATGTTCATGGTCGATTTGGGGAGGTCCCTCCTTATGACATTTTATAAGTTTTCTGACTCCACTTCTCCTTTTTTCTTTAGTTTGCATTTCTTTCCCTGATTTTGGTACAATGAGGGCATTGTACGGTTTGGTTGGGGGAGGTATGCATCCATATCTATGTCTGTCTGCATGTTTTCTTGCATTTTCGCTTGCACGTTTAACTAATTTCGAATGCATTGTTGTTTAAATTAGTTCGAAAAAATCATAAAATTCAAAAATAATTAGAAAAATTTCAAAAATTTTTTAAAAAAAAATTCATGTTTAATTTGAGTCATAACGTTTGAACTTTGACGCTAAATTGAATCTTTACTTGAGCCTTGCATATTCTTGACATTGAGTTGGCATGATTATGTGCATGATCTACGAGTTTTTGTTTCTCTCTTATCTGAACGAATAGACTTGATTCATTATATCGGCAAGCTACATTACATTCTGAGGTTAGAGCTTTATAAACTGGTGACATTCATGACCGGTTTCGTTTAGGATGTGAGTAGTACTCTCTTTAAGGCATGTAACATCAATTTGCATAAGCATGAGTCTAGTCTCCTTAATACCTGTATGCATTCGGTCTGTGGATGGTGACACATGTTAGGAGAGGCAGTCCCCTTTATTTAATTCTACCCATGAGCCCCACATAGCCAAATTGCCTTTTTGTCCTATCAGCTACTTTCTATAATACTTTCTACCCTAGCCGAGCTAGGGACGAGTAGTTGTTGGAATGTTTTATTGCAATATGGTTATTCTATCTGATTTCAGAAGATGTTGGAAGAATTAAAGGGAATGAAAGAAAAAGAATTGTTGGATGAAGTAAAAAAATGAAACGAAAAAGAAAAAAAAAGGAAACGGAAAACGAAATGAAGATAAGAAAAATAAGTCATGTGAAAAAAGAACGAGAAATTGTATGAACAATTCTTACTCTCATGTTTCATCTATACTTTATGGGGAGTTGACAAGTATTGGCGTCTAGTGAGTTTAATGCATGGAATTTGCACTGTTTTACTTTGTTATATTGAGTATGAAGATGGGATGCAGTTATATTTGGATTTGTTGTTGCTAGCCTGGCTATTAACCCCACATATCCAAATTCATTTTAGCCCCTTTTTACCCATTACCTTACTTACCTAAATGTAAGTCCTCGGCATGTGTCTTGGTCACTAGTATGGTTGGAATGCATATGTATGGTTGTAGAGACTTTATTCATGTTAACTGCATGCATGTTCTTATAGGTCGAGTTAGGTGAGTGTCTTTACTTCTGTCTATCTTTCACATATATACTCACCTTGTGCCTAATTTTGAGTGACGAGCGACCCGTGAGAGTCCGATAATCTTTTGAATCTTGCAAGGTCGACGGTTCAGTAAGTTTGGAACATTCGTTTAACTCGTTTGCATTTCTCATTTGCCACTTTGTCATTTTGTTGCATTAAATTGGTTTTGGTGGGTGATTTGTAGCTGATACTTTGGTCCCGTTCCACTGTTCTTTCTTAGTTGCATTCATTTTTGCTTGGGGACAAGCAAAGGTTTGGTTTGGGGAGATTTGATGCGTGTATTTTATATAAGGTTTTTACCTCATTTTTACACGCATTTCTGTACTTTTTATGTAGCATCTAGCTACAAATACCCCCAAATATTCTACTTTGGTTTGTTTTATGTAATTTGCAGGAATTAACCAAAGAAGAGCTAAATCGAGCCTTAATTCGTCCCATTTGCATGCATTTATGGAGAACGAGGAGCCGGAGCTTGGAAATCTAACATTTGGAAGACGCGTGAGCTGGATTCGGGAAGCCATTCAAGGTTTAACGTGCTTAAACAGCTCGATCGAGTGATTTCTTGCTCGAGCGAATGCTTTATATTCTCCAAGTTGCTCGATCGAGCAGTCCAAGTTTATACAAGATAAGACATTGCGAGAAGTACTCGATCGAGTGGTTTAATTCCACTCGATCGAGAGGTTTTGTGCTCAGTTGCTCGATCGAGGGGTTTAATTCCACTCGATCGAGTGGTTTGTCCTGCTATTGTTTATTTTCCGCCTAATTTCGTATGGGCTTTTGTAATTAGTCCATAGATTAGGTTTAGAGTGGTTTTTGGTATAAGACTAGAGGAGTGAACAACGTAACTGCTCTCTTCTCCTCTCTTCGACACTCTTGGTTCTCTGATACATTTTTACTCTAAACTTTTCTACTCGAAATTAGATTACGATTGGTACTATCATTCTTCTTTTATCTTTTAATTATAATTACTATTGCTATTGTGTTGTTGTTTTCCCCTATTATTTCATCTCTACCTTATTCGATCTTTATTAGTTCGCTTTAATGTTTAGTGTTAATTATTTATATGTTGTTTTTGTTGATTCGATGATGAGGCGTAGCTAATTCCTTTAATATGTTAGGATTAGGGAAACCGTGGTAGAAACATGTTAGGATCGATATGATTAGGTTAGCTTTGCGACAAAAATTGTATTAAGCAATATAATTGTGTTTAGGTTGAATGAATGCATGCAGGAGACCGATTAATTAGTTACCCCCGACCTAGATCGAAAGATTGGAAGGGAAGGCTTGCTTAATTACAATAGGTGACACCTAATTAGGGCGAAAGCTAAGTTAGGAAGACCCTAGGGCGATTAGAGACCGAAAGGGTATAATCGTAGGTTTAAGGGCCGAAAGGTGACGACCTCGCTCTTTTTATCAATAATTTAATCGACTCAGTTGATCCGATAGTGTAACTGCCACGGTAGACCGATTCCTAGCATATTTCCCCCTTTTATCTGATTTACCCCTGTTTTTCTTCCTTATTTTTTCTACTTTATTTCT
This sequence comes from Silene latifolia, assembly GCF_048544455.1. NCBI lineage: Eukaryota > Viridiplantae > Streptophyta > Magnoliopsida > Caryophyllales > Caryophyllaceae > Silene > Silene latifolia. The sequence continues at coordinate 236,094,477 of NC_133538.1, forward strand.
CTTCCTTACTCTCATTAGTTTAGAATCAATCATTTAAAACCCCCCATTTTGGTTACCGAGACGAACTTAAACAAAGCTGACATCTTCCCATCTCCCTGTGGAGATCGACACGACTTCCCTAACTATATTAGTTAGAGCCAGTTGGTATTTTTGACAGGTATACGACTGACGTGTCAAGAACCATTATCATTTTGTGTTATACATACCGTAAACAATGAATACTGCACCTTTGAATCAGAAAAAGTAAAAATTGCAGGGCATGTATTAGTCAAATCACAAACACTGGAAAATCACAAATAATTAAACAATTTATTTTAAAACAGTTTCTGTCTAACCGTCGTTGATATATGTAATATGATTACGGCTTAACCAAGAACCGTTATCATTTTGTGATATATATATATGGTCAAACAATCAATACTGCAACTTTGAATCAGAAAAATTAAAAATTACAATGCATGCATTAGTCAAATAACAAACAATAAAAAATCACAAATAATTAAACAATTTATTTTAAAATAGGTTTTGTCCAACCGTTGTTTATATATGTAAGATGATAACGGCCTAACAAAGAACCGTTATCAATCCGTTGTGTTTTTGCTCTTTGGAAAATCGTTATGTGGATAACTGTTGTTAGATTATATGTTTAACACGGTACAGTGAACCGATTCTGATTTAACTTGTACCGTTTCCATATTCCAATTCTTACCTTGTTAAGTTTCCAATTCTTATCTTATTATTATTATTATACCCGTTCCAATTCTTATTATCTTACTATACTGTTTCCAATACAACCCAAACTCATATATATATATATATATATATATATATATATATATATATATATATATATATATATATATATATATATAGAGAGAGAGAGAGAGAGAGGCCGGATCCGGTGAGGCCGTTAATTATGGCGAGGCGGCCGGCCTCACCAAATTCATTCATTAAACTTGGGGCGGATGAATGTGGTGATATTAAACGGGCTCATTCAATGTGGGTCATCAATTCATCTTTTCCTAATTTTTCATGTGGGCTAAATATTTTATCTATCTAAACTTTTCTATGCAAAACATCTAAACAAATTTTCTTCATCAACGATTAATATTGTAAAGCGGTCTACGGTTTCGAAAGGAAGAATCGCGAGGTTTCTTAAATCTGAAAGTATCTTTGAACGTGTTGGTCTTGGTGCTCTGTTTATCTTCTTTGTTGTTCTTGAATACCTACTTGTTGAGGTAATTATCACTTGTCTATTCAATTTTTGGAGTTAATTGATTTGATTAACTTGCTAAATTGCTTGATTAACATGTTAATTTGCTGTATAATGAGTTTCTGGACTCTATAATCACTTTTGATTAACTGTTTTTGCTTAATTATGGCGGTTAATTTGTGATTTTTAAGGTTTTGATTGATGTTCTATGTTTTTTCTTCAATATTTCAATTTATTGTTTCGATTAGCTTGCGAAATTGCTCGATTAACATGTTAATTTGCTGTATAATAAGTTCCTGGACATTATAATCACTTTTAATTAAATGTTTTTGCTTAATTTTGGCGGCTAATTTGTGATTTATGAGGTTTTTATTGATATTAAAAGTTTTTTCTTCAATATTTCAAGTTACTGTTTTGATTAGCTTGCGAAATTGCTGCATAATGATAATTTTGACATAATAATAGCTTCAATTAAGTATTTTTGCCTAATTTTTGCGGTGAATTTTTGATTTTGAGGTTTCAATTGAGATTTTAATTTTTCTCCGTAACTTTTCATGCTATTATGTTAGATCTGTATGTCAGACCTTATTTTGTGAATCTCAGACCTTGTTCAGTGAATCTTAGAGCTTGTTTTGTGAAGCCTAGACCTTGTTTTGTGAATCCCACGGCTTGTTTTGTGAAATTAGAAGGTAATATTGTGAAACTTGGTCATAATTGGTTGAAATCACCTATTTTGCTCTTGTTCTTATTTTGTGAATCCTAGAGCCTGTTTTGTGAATCTTAGAGCTTATATTGTGAAACTAAAAGGTAATATTGTGAAACATGGTCATAAATGGTTGAAATTATCTATTTTCCTCTTGTTCTTATTTTGTGAATCTCAGACCTTATTTTGTGAATCTCAGACCTTGTTCAGTGAATCTGAGATCTTGTTTTGTGAAACTTGGTCATCATAAGTGGTTAAAATCACCTTTTTTGCTCTTTTCCTTATTTGGTGAATCTCAGACCTTATTTTGTGAATCTCATACCTTATTCAGTGAATCTTAGGGCTTGTTTTGTGAAACTTGATCATCATAAGTGGTTAAAATCACCTATTTTGCTCTTTACTTTATTCGGTGAATTTCAGACTTTGTTTTGTGAATCTCAGACCATGTTCAGTGAATCTTAGAGCTTGTTTTGTGAAACTTGGTCATCATAAGTGATTAAAATCACCTTTTTTGCTCTTTTCCTTATTTGGTGAATCTCAGACCTTATTTTGTGAAACTCATACCTTATTAAGTGAATCTTAAGGCTTGTTTTGTGAAACTTGATCATCATAAGTGGTTAAAATCACCTATTTTGCTCTTTTCTTTATTCGGTGAATCTCAGACTTTGTTTTGTGAATCTCAGACCTTGTTCAGTGAATCTTAGAGCTTATTTTGTGAAACTTGGTCATAAAATCACCTTTTTTGCTCTTTTCCTTATTTGGTGAATCTCAGACCTTATTTTGTGAATTTCGTACCTTATTCAGTGAATCATAGGACTTGTTTTGTGAAACTTGATCATCATAAGTGGTTAAAATCACCTCTTTTGCTCTTTTCCTTATTTGGTGAATCTCAGACCTTATTTTGTGAATCTCATACCTTATTCAGTGAATCTTAAGGCTTGTTTTGTGAAACTTGATCATTATAAGTGGTTAAAATCACCTATTTTGCTCTTTTCTTTATTCGGTGAATCTTAGACTTTGTTTTGTTCCTCAGATCAGAAGCTATATACACAACTATACTAGTAGAAAGCAAAATAACAAAGTGACAACTATTTCTTTTCAGCGTAGCAGTTAACCAAAAAATGGAAAGTTCCAAGGTAAGGACTAGAGCACACCTCGAGAATCAATTTCTTCAGTCGTTCCTCTAATGGCGGGGAGAGCGAGAGATAAGGGAACAACTCACATGATAAAAACTAGTTGAATGATTTAATTATTTTAAAACCAATTAGCTCAAATGGCAGAGCGTTGTGCAATGCACAAGGTGTGGGTTCGACTCCCATGTTGGTTATTGACTGCCATCACATTACTTCAAAGCCTAATTGGTATTTCTCTAGTGGACTTTTGGGTTTTGGCCTTTTCTGTCATGTCCAATTGCACCCAATTTAGATAATTTCTAACATTGACTTTACAAAGGACTCAAAATTGTAATCCTTTGCTCCTTTAGTGGCTCTGCACGACGTTTTGGCTTATGCACGCCGTTTGTGGACATCTAAGTTTGAGCTTCTTCTACTCTTCCTCAATTTTGCACATCTCAGTACGGATTTGGCTAACTCATCCTCAATGTTATTGTATTTAAGTTTAATACACTAGATTCTTAAATTAACTAGGCTATATGAGATTCGAACTCATACCTTTGTGCAAGATTTGCACATTGCTCTCCCATTTGAGCTAATAGCCGTTAAGATATACGAGTACATAACAAAGATTAAATAAGGGGAACCTTAAGCTAATAGCCTTTAGATGTGCAACAATGAAAAGTCTTTGCCAAGCTTAACATCCCGGTTTAAGGAGTCTCTTACAAGAATGATGAAAACACCACCACTTTTATAGTATGCAAGAAGTTAAGTGTCCATGATAGCAAAACATTTCTGGTAGAGACACTATGTAATCTGGTAAATGGCAGAAAGTGTCCAATTTTGCAGAGCTGGTAATAAAATGGCTTCCAAGACTTGACCGTATACACAGTGGAGTAGAGATAGTATGTATTCTAAACCAGTTTGGTAGGAAGACGCTGAAAATGGTGAAATGACAATAATTGGAGAGTAGTAGCTAAAAATGAGTCACGTATAAAAGACTCAAAGTTGAGTGGATTTCACTTATTCACTACAAGTATCCATTAAAACTAAGATGATATCATGACATGCAAATCAAGCAAATGCTTCTGAAAATCAGCAGGAACCACAAAATCACAAAACTAACTAAAGAATGCAATGTCAGGCCAACAATCTCTCATAATGATAAAAGTAACAGCAACCTGACCTTCACCAGCTAAAGTTGACAAAAAAAAAATAACGAGTTGCATTAACTATAAAAAAAACTGACAAATTGGAAACATCCAATGCACACATAAGGAATTCTGAATTGTGCTAGGAATAAATTTTCCTTTTGGCGAACTTACCGTCAAAAGAGCATATAGAAGCCGTGAATCCAATTCCAAGTGAGATTCAGATGCATCTTGCCCTTTGTTGTCCTTGGCTCTAGACTTTTTTCTTCTGTGTAGGAACTGTCAAGGGCAAGGGCACCCCAGCAGCATGTAAGGTAAAGGTAAATTTCTTCTGTGTAGGAAATATAAAGGGCAACGAAGTTCGAAGAACACACAAATTAAATTACTTACTTTGAACGCGCATTGATCCACAATCTGTCTAAGACATTTTAAACTCATCTCGCACTTTTTTCAGCTGAAGCTTCAATTTCTCAGTAGCAGACATGTAATCTGGATGGAAGTACTGCAATGTTGTTCATAGTTAAGACATTTTTTCATCAAATCATGATCACTTTAGCTCTCTCAATTAAGAAGCTATAAAATAGCGTTGAAGTAGCTTACCAGCCACCTATAGCATGTTAACGGTTAAGAAGCAAAAATAGAGGACGAATTGATATCTGAATACCCCAAGAAAATACCTTAATGAAATACATATAACAAATAATTACCTTTTCAATTAAATGTTCTGGGAACCCAACCTGGACTATGCAATTTAAAATGGCTGCAAAAAAATAGAAACCATGAGTATCTATTAGTGCTCTTGTTATTCTATAAGCTATTGAGCGCCATCAAAATGAGCCAAGCAAACAATCTCGATTCGTCAAAAACCTGAAATATACAAGAGCAAGTATCTTGGAATTCCTAGCAAATCTCATAAATACAAGACTGAAATGCCTACTCCGAAAAGTTAAATTTCATACTACAAAATGGAAATGCCCAACAAAGAATTTATCTCGGCTCAACCCATTTATATTGTCCTTACTTAACTCGATAAATCAAATTATGTCGACTTTGACCAATGTTTTCTCAGAGTATACTATACATACACCTTTCACAGTATACTCGATAAGTCAAATTTTTGTCCTTACTATACATACACCTTTCAAAAATGATAAGGTGTATGATTCACGAAATAAGAAATAAATAAATTTCATAAGTAAACGATTTCACACATTGAGTTCCAAATTTCACAAATTAAGGTGTAGGATTCACAAAATAAGAAATTAAAAATTTCATAAGCAAACGAATATGCAATTGATTCTACGGAGTATTATACTAGCGATCTCAAAGTTAAACAAAATTAAAATACGTTAATTAAAAAAAAAACGTGACTGTGAACATATAAATCAAGTCGTCAAAGCAATTAAGCAAAGGCAAGTTGTTTACTCCCATCATTCTGGAAGTGAACCAATTTGTAAATATGCAATTGATTCCAAAAATATTTTGATACATGATGCTGCACTAGACCTTTAGTTGCCTAAAACTTACAAGCTGTCAAGTGAACCAAAACCAACAGCCATACTGAACCTAATCGAAAGAAACACGACATAGATAACAATGAGACCGATACCCAACACCTTATTCGGCCGCATATCATTTTGAGGCAACACAATCAGCGCATAGATGAGGCCGGCTGTGAGAAACCCGATTGTCAAGAACAAACCAGCGTCTTGAGGTATCACATATGGTTGGAACCCGTAGACCAGGCTCCAAGCACTAAAGAAACTCTCAATCCTATGTGTTGAACATTGGACCTGCATAACATCCTGACATTACGATCTGTACTCCATTTCTGTCGTTCATTGCAAACGATGAGTTTAACATTAGATCATTCATCGAGTTTGCCCATGCTCATATTGTTACGACCAACATTAAATCAGCAACAAATTAAATCAAATTAAAAACTTAATAAGAAGCAAATCAAATCAACAACAAATACAGAACTAACTGAACATCGAAGAAATGAAATGAAATGAAATGAACTGAACATAATCAAAATCGAATCGCATAAACTATCAATCAGCTACGTCAATGCATCATCATAGTCGATTTCTGAAAAATCAACAATATGCAAATTCACTAGAACATCAAAAACTATGTTGATAGTGCAAAACAGAAGAAATGGAGAAGTGAAATTGTGTACCGTATTGAGCAACATCGAGGTTGAATTCATCGAAATTAGGATGAATCGAAATTACCTAGATCGGAAATTTAGGATGATCGAAATTAGGATGAATCAAAATTGCCTAGATCGGAAAATAAAATAGATTGACGATGACAATCAAAATCGAGGGCGAAACATCGCTTAGATAGAGTGAATGACGATGAGTCAAGAGAGAGAAAGTGACAGAGTGCGAAATGAGTGAATTTGAGGCGAAACATCAGTTAGATAGAGTTTTGTATGGAACACGTGGAATTATCTTGTTGTCTATAGGTTTTAGATCGACGGTTTAGAAGGTGTCCAGCCGCCTCACCCTAAGAAGGGTGCCTCACATGATTCAATCTATATATATATATATATATATATATATATATATATATATATATATATATATATATATATATAGATTGAATCATGTGAGGCACCCTTCTTAGGGTGAGGCGGCCGACACCTTCTAAACCGTCGATCTAATAACTAAAGATACTCCGGATCTTTGCCACGTGTCCCTATTTAATCATACACTCAAAGCAAATGCCAGCCAATTCTCTCATTTACGACATTTTACTCTCTCTCTCTCTCTCTCTCTCTCTCTCTCTCTCTCTCTCTCTCTCTCTCTCTCTCTCTCTCTCTCTCTCTCTCTCTCTCTCTCTCTCTCTCTCTCTTTCACTCATTTACTGTCTTCACTCTCAACACTCAACTACCGATTTGCGATTAACGCCGTTCATCATCACCTGAATTACACGCCGTTCATCATCGTCCTCAAATCACACGCATTCATCATCGATATTTTGATCGCGATCGTCATCATCATCATCTCTGTTCGGTCGTCCTTTTTCGGATCTAGGTATGTGATCTTCTCATTCGTATCACTATTTTTCTTCATTTTCGATCAATTATTGTAGATCTACTATTTTCAGATGCTTTTCAATCTACTATTTTTTTCGATAATGTATTGCTAAATCATTTTCATTATACTGCAGGTTTTAATCATCCTCGAAGAATTATCCGATCAGTACGAACGCAACAAAATCAATTTTGGAGCATTTTCGATCTACTATTTGTATGTCCTGTTCGCTCTCTTCAATACTTACTTCGTCAATTTTTGTTTATTTGGTTTTTCTCATTGTTCATTGCTTAATATGTTTCGTTTTTTATTAATATTGTGCTTTTTTGTTGTTGTTGTTGTGGTGCTCTGTTGATTCTGCAATGTCGATATAGTTCTGTGTTTTTGTATCATGAAACTTGGAGGTGATATTGTGAATATTGGGCTGATGTGTTGTTGTTAAACGTGAGTTAATTTTGTGAATTTTGGAGTCGTTTTTGTGAATCTGGTGGAATATTTTGTGAATCTGGTGGAATATTTTGTGAATCATTCTCATTATAATGCAGGAAGTTAAACCTGCCTCATGATTGTAATCTTTTTATGATGAGTTTATGTGAATGCTTGTCTGAAGCATAGACCTTATCTTGCGAAACCTATAGACCACTTTGTCCATAGTTGGTCATTTGTAAAACTTCATCTGAATGTTTTACCTTGTTTTGATATGGCTTTTAATCCTACTTATCTGGAATGTACTTATACGAAACATGACATTTTGTGTATGTGTATGAAATGTATTACTTATTATGTTTTAGTTATTTTCATTTATTTTTGTCAATCTGTTTTAGTTATTTATATGCCTAGGTCAATTGCTCCCGTCTGCGTATACATTGCCAACTATGGACACTTGGTGTACGGGTCGGGTAGTCGATATCTTTGAAGAGGCGAGTTTGAGCTCATTAAATGGATATGCTATCTTCTTGGACACTTCTTTTTACTTGTAGGGATAGACTAGTATTGTTCATTTGAAATATAATTTAGTAGCTACATTCCCTATCACGCAAGGGTACACTTTTAAGTCTTACAAATGTGTTCTTAAGGTATTACTATGCTCAAACTACTTGCCTCATCTGTACAATTCCTTGGGTTGTATTAAAACGGAATTTTAGGTTACCTTTCTTTCCATGTACTAGTAGAAAGAATATGTATCATAGATGAAGATGATAACGATGAAGATCGATCCCTACAAACAAACCTTTCTCACGACCTATATTTTCTTCCATATCCCAACATTTGTGTTGCTCATTTAGCCCGGCCTTCTAGTTGTGACGGTTTCCTGGCTAAATGAGCAACACCAAATGGTGGGATATGGCAGAACATATATGCCATGAGAAAGACTTGTTTTGGAGGGATCGATTATCTTCATCGTCCTCATCTTCATCTTTGATATATTTGCTTTCTTGTACATCTAAAGAAAGCTTGCCTACAATGCCCTTATAATATAACACAAGGAATTGTATGTAAGCAGTGAATATGAGGACAGTAATACCTTATGAACACAGTTGTAGGACTTAAAGTTGTACCCTCGCGTGATAGGGATATAGCTACTAAATTATATTTCAAATGAACCTATTATGTTTAGTTCTCGGTCGGTGTACTTAGGTATATCACCGTTAGTATTTAATCTTACTTTTTTATACTTGCTAAGGCACCCTTGTATAAATATGTAATCAGTAGTTTTCTATTTCGGATGTTGTATCAACATAATGTATGAATACTATGTTCTATTAATCAAGTTTATTTTCCTTTTATTTTGTCAATCCTCGAGCATCTATCTTTCATAATAACTTCAAATACAACTTTCATAATAATTTATCTGGCATGCACTTGATGAGATTCTGTTCTGTCTCTCGATGCTGTAATGTTGATTCATAATTACGTGAATCCTATATTTGATTTTGTGAATCTTGGAGTAGTTGTTGTGAAACCTAGATCTGCCATTGTGAAACTTATTCATTTAGTTACTCACCTACTATGCGTTCCTATTATTATTTTTAGTGAATTATGGAGTCTTGGTGCAAAGGGTGTGTCGTGAATGCTTTTGAAGAAGACGAATCGTCATTTCGTGCGACTTATATGTCCATCAAAAAACAAAACGCAATCGGTTTGTCTTTTAAGGAAGCTGATTTGGCAGAAGTTCAATTATCTTTCCCTCGCTATCACTCACAACATTCTGTTTTCAATATTCAAGGAGTTATGCATAATATATTTTCGAAACTTGATGCCTTTGAAGACAAGGCAAATATGGCTATTGTGTGTCGAAATTGGTCTCGATTATTTCTTATTCATCCCAATGCTCCTGTAACCGCCGCATATTGGCTTTCTCTTGAAATCAACCATGTGGAGGGTATTCTAATTATTCATAGGGGTGCTAACCTAATATTCCAAACGTGCAAATGTTTGCTTTGACCGATAATATGTCGCTAAATTCATCCTTCATTTTCACCAATATAACCATCCAAGTGCCATGAACCATCCGAATGCTATTGATCGCTACAATTTATGAGAACTTACGTTCTTTACCTCCGATGATGTCTACTTTGAACGAGCCACTGCAATTGCTATTGCTGTCAACTTATTACGCAATTGTATAGATGCATGTTCTATTGATTTACCTTCTATTATGGACCTATAGCCTACATTTGCATCCCTTTTCCTAAAATACTATCTTTGTAATTTTCGGCATTGAACGTTGCTATCTTGTTTGCCGTGTTCTATTGTCGATATTTTATAAATATAATGTATGACTACTATGTTTTATTAATGAAGTTTGCTTTGTGTTCTTCGTTTTTTGTGAATCCTTGCGTTCCCTATTGTTTCATAATAACTTCGAATGACAATATCAATAATAACTTCAATAATAACTTCATGCCCCGTTGACATTTCCGGCCCCCTACTGTTAACCTCGTCCCCCAAAAAGGGTTCACCCGTCCCCTCCTAGGGTGTCTTTTGGTCTTGGCGTTGGTCGAATGACTATGTACAAGAGAAAGGGTTTAGGGTTGGATTAGGCGGATCCGCGGTAGCGGATCCGCCTAATCCAACCCTAAACCCTTTCCCGTCCCGTTTTAGGACACCCGGCCCCTACTGTTAACCCCGTCCCCCAAAAGGGTTCACCCATCCCCTCCTAGGGTGTCTTTGGGTCTTGGCGTTGGATCAAGAACAGTTTCAGACTATAAATTATATAGCTTATTTTTGAATCCTATAGCTTATTTTGTGAAACTGGGGGTTTATTTTTTGTGCATCTCAGGTTTTATCCCTGGATTCAGACTATATAAATTTTATGCCTTATTTTGTGAATCATAGAGGTTAATTTGTGAAACTGGGGAGTTATTTTGTGAATCTCAGATCTTCTCCTCACATTCAGACTATATAAATCTTATGCCTTATTGAAAAGAATCCTTGAGATTATTTCGTGAAACTGGAGAGTTATTTTGTGAATCTCAGGTCCTATCCCCCCAAAATAGACTATATAAATCTTAGTTCTTATTTTTGTGTATCCTTTCAGCTTATTTTGTGACGCTAAAGATGATTATTATGAAACAGGCTACAAGATGAAGCGACCATCACAGGCGGTTGTGCAAGCAAGCGCGCTTCGCACTGGCATTGTTGATCAAGTTTGCCGCTCCTCGCCAAAAAAAAAAGAGGGTGCGTACGGAGGGACCCTACGGTGAGGACTCGAATGTCGCCAAAAGGGTTGTACAACTTTCTGAAAGATACGAAAAATCCACCGAGCGATCAGCAGATTCAAGCTATAAAAGACATGGCCTTTGGCGGTCTGTTAATGATTGAAACAGACAAGGTTCCCGGGGACCTTGCTTATTGGCTAGTGTCAAATTACAATCCAGCAAAGGGATGGTTATTTGACAAAAAAAACTCCCTGTATTAGAGGAGGACATCCATCTTTGCATGAGCATTCCAATGGGTTCAAGACCTGTTGAGGAAGCGTCACATGTGGATAAGGGTCCTGCTTATTTAGCTACGTTGGAAAACTTCCGAAAGCAATATCCACACAAATATATCGATGATCACCACGTCTTGAACAAATTATCCATGCAGAAAGATGGTGGAGATGACTTTAAACGAAATTTCATCGTTTACATATTCTCGTCTCTGTTGGGTGGTGTGCAAGGGAATCGCGCAAGTTTGAGGATTTTAAAAAGTTTAGGTGATACTTCACGATTCCGAATTCAATTGGTGCAATTTCATCAAACGAAGTTGGGTGACCAAGTTGAGTCTTGGCAAAAGGAGGAGTGGAGAGATGTCAAACGCTTGAAAGGAGATAATTTTTTTGGTGGACCCATTATGGTGCTCGTGTACATTTACTTGGACCGTTTCGTCTACAAATCAAGATTGGTCATAAGAAAGTTTCCAACTTGTTGTAATTGGACGAAAGAAAAAATTGCAAAAAGAATTAAACAGGAGTTGAAGGCAAATAAAGGTTTCGGTCAAGGTTTTGTGGAGCCTCCCCTTGTCATGAGCTACCACACACTCGCACCCGCACCTCAGCCACCGGTCACAATGATTGAGCATGTTCAGTCCAAATCAACCATCCAATACCACGAAGAAGGCAAACCGGATATAGGGTCGATATTCCACATTGTGGTGACAAGGAAACGATGGCCTTAGTGACAGTAAGTGTGAGATTGTTCACAAACTTGCTGAAGCCGCAAAGGTAGCGGCTGCAGCTTTCGCTAGCTACAGATCTCTTGCTATTCAAGCTACGATCAAGCTACCTTCCTCAGCAGCGGTTTCTACTATGGTGGCAGCTGTTAATGGTATTGCGGACGGGTATATTTCATCCCAACAGGATGAGTTTGATGACAATGTTGGGGATGAAGAAAATGCCGATGATGGGAATAAGGAGGAAAATATAGAGATGGGTAATAATGAGGATGCTAAGAAGGATGAGGACGATGAATTGAATTTGGACAACGTGGTCAATAATATCGTTGAAAACACGTTATCCATTGTAGCGAATGTTGTGGAGAATGAGCAGGTTGTTAATGACGATGTAGACAGGATGGGTGGATGGTCCGACGCTGATTTACGTGCGGCATTGGAAATTATGGATGACACTTTTGTACCGATTCGTCCACCAGATCCCAAAGTGACAAGCAAACCCATTCGGAAACGTCGTAAACCAAGATTGCCAACCCCAAAGAGATTGCCCACGGTGGAGGTCTGCTGCAGACGACGATCATTTTTTGTCTTCTCAAGAAGACAGATCTATTGATCCTCGGTCCCACCAACACCAACACCAACACCGTTATTGAACTAGCCAAAACTCCAATTGTTATTGATTTACGATACTCAATGATTCCAGTCGTCCGTCCACCATCTCCGAAACTGTGTGTAGAAGAATCTGAGCAATTGCCTGAAAAACCATTGGTCACTCACCTGTACATTCGTCGTCGTCATGGAAACCGTTTGTCAGGTGATGAAACCACCGGTCTGTGCCATAAAGCAGAAGAAGAGGGACCAGGTGAGGAAAGCATACAAGGTGAGGAAAGAATAGATCAGTGTCAGAGGGAAGAGGATGAGGGAACCAGATTTCCTACATTCCCGGTACCATCAGTTTCTGATCATGTTGATGTCAATAATGTTGATGTCAATAATGTTGATGTCAATACTCCTGCCATTGTGCGTCCTAGAAGAGAGATAATTCCAGCTGCTGCCTGTCGATCTCCGTATCTCCAAAGAAACATCAGTGTTATTACTCCTTTTAATAGGGAGGAGAAAATACTGTTGGATTTCGGGCTTTGCTCAACAAAGAGGACAAAGGTATTTGACTATGAACTTGTTTTGTAAATCTCAGGTCTCATTTTGTGAATCAGACAATTTATAAATCGTAGGGCTTATATTGTGAATCCAATAGACTGTTTTGCGAATCTGACGGCTTGTTTTGCGAATCTGATTGTTTTGATTGTTGAGTGCAGTGATATTCTTTTTCAAAGTAACACTCAGAGATTGACAAGGAGCATGTTGAGGACTATACCTAAAGGTGATCGAGTATGTTACGAAGTCAATTTGTAAATATTTGGTGTGAGATCCTAAACAGTAATGAGAAGTTGAAATCACCGGATTCTCCTGTTCGTTTATTTGTTCCATACTCCAATGACGGTGTTAGTTCCCCCCGGGTTGTCTGGAAAATATTGATGTTTCTTCAATTCAATTAGTAAGTTTTGGTTTGGTGTTATTATGTTTTGTGAAACCTATTTTCATCTTTATGTTCTTCTTTTCATTTCATCTTGTCTTATTTTTAGATTTGCACTCCAATCATGTCTACATCATGCCCACCATTCTTCTTTTGTTTCGACCTTCGATGGAATAAATTGACAGTCATACACCCTATGAATGGAGTAGATGTTAACTATTCAGATTATGTGCAACCTACGGTGCGTCTTTTCCTCCATTTCTGGTTATGCAAAGCTGTGAATTTACTTTTTTTCGTGAATTCACGATCAAAGTGTTTGACAAGCATGTAACACATCCACATAATTAAGTGCTAATTTAGGTTGTGTCGTGCGAAAAGACAGGCTCATTAATTGGGTTTCACCAAGATTCGCAAAGCATGGGCGACATGATGCCTGAGTTGTTTATCCCTCCTTCAATTTTGAAGTCTGTTGAAATGGATACCAGCGTCTATTTGTTTCACCTGTAGGAGCATTACAAAGGGAACAAAACCGACTGTCCTTTAATTATAACTTCATAAGATACCTTTACTTAACCTTGTGAACTCGAGAGTTAGATTTGTCGGACACGAGTTAATTTCCTGAAACACAGGGCCGATTACTGTGAACTTTGGAATAATTATAAGGACTTTTTGTTTTGCATTTATAGGTAAGTCAACTGAAACGCTATGCATTGAAGTTATGCCTTTGAATTATGACCTCCGGTGACAACATGTTGAAAGCTACTTTGTCGAACGAAGTGCGAAAGAGTGGAATTGTGTGCCTATGTATAACCCATTCCCTTGTTAATCATGTTTTGTGAATCTTAGATGTTATTATTGGTTTTATCTGTTGTTCTTAATTTCTGAATCGTGGGTCTTATTATGTGAATCAAAGATCTTGATTTGTGAATCACGAGTCTTAAGTCGTCTTATTAATATTTGACAGGGGCTTACCGGCGTCTACCTTATTCTGAAGACGACCTTGTGAAGTTTATTTGGCACCGCAAAGGAAGAGATACTGATCACACAAAGAAGTATTTTTCCCCTTTACTTTTATTTTTTGTGCTTTTCCCTTGCCCCTTTACTTTTATTTTTATTTTTATTTGGATAATTCTAGTAATGTTTCTTAATGTGCCTTACTACGGCGAGGCTATGGTGTGTGTCTTGAGTGGATGGAAGTCACACGAGCGGCTTTATCTACGCTTAGACCGCGTCAGTGGGTTATGGATCAAGTAAGTAGACTACTATCAGCGTTCATTTCATTGTATTATCTGTAATCTTTTGTTTCATTCCTAATATTATTTTTTTAGGTGATTGATATGTTTGAGATTAGGACGACACTTCATCGACCAGATCTTCTGTACTTGCCATCGACTGTCATCGTGGTTAGCTTTGAACTTGTTTTAATATTCAAGTATCTTGATTATCCCAAATTGATATGGTTTGTAAAATCACCTTTTGTGGTATGTAGAACTGTACAAAGAAGAAAAACCCTTGTATTTGGAATCAATACATCAGTGGGACATACAAACCGGTGAATGATGCCACAATCCGAAAGGTCTGGTCCCTCAACAATATTTTTATTTTATTTTTTTGTGGCGGACATGTAGGGCTGTAAATTGGAGACTAATCTTTATTATATCAGGTTTTTATACCGCTGATCAAAGACAAACATTGGTGGGCTTGTATATGCGATATGGAGAGTAAAACAAATTACATCCTCAACTCAAGCGCGAAAGTACAGTCTTATGATGTACATAATACAACCATAGACACGGTATTAATTATTTGCCTAATCTAACCCTTGACAGTTTGTGAATCAGAGTATATAAAACATTTTTAGTGTACAATCAGTATTAACTCGAAACATTTTCAGGTGGCCAAATTATCTCCTATTTTGGCAAGTAGTTCCCCGTCATATTATCCCAAGCGGTTTCTGCACTCTCACAGGGTTATAACTCTTAAAGTTCCTCAACAATCAAATAAGTAAGTTATTCCCTAATGTGTCCGCTTTACGGAAATTAAATATTGTTTACTAAACAGTTGAACACTATACTACATTCAGTTTTGATTGTGGAGCTCACGTGTTGAGGTATTTGAGTATGTTGGGTGTGAGCTCGGTGATTGGCGAAATCCGGACAATTATCGGGTAAGAAACAAGTTGAACAAAGATATCGTACATGAAATCTGTATTTGAAACTGTTTGTTCATTAATTTCAACTATAATTTCTTACAATTGCGAGAGAATGCCGATTTTCAAAGTCTGTAATGATGCAACTACTTTCATGGGATGCAAATACTAGAACGGTGCAGTCCGGTTCTTTAATAACTTTTGCATATCAAATCCCCATTCATTCATAGTATCCGCGATATTTTGAATAGTAGCGAGCCATGCTTGTCCGTGTATATATTTTGAAATATTTTACGTGTTTTCTGATATAGGAGTATAAGTAGCAAGATATGCTTGTCTATGGTGGTGAGATGATGTGAAGCAGGGAGATCGTTCTTCAGTGTATGCTTCTATGGTTGGGAATTTATTCTTCATGATTGTCTTTGTGAGCGTGTAGTAGAAACGGGGCAGCATTTATTCTTTTCTTTGTGAGTTTTGGGTGTTATGCGTGTATACTTACTTATCTCTCGGTTGGTTAAATCGGAGGCATTTGTCCCTTATGCGTGGAATTTAACTTGTGGTGGATACAATCAAGTATTATGTTAGTATAGTATTAGATGGTATATGCAGGATCTATCAAGTATTCTAGTGAATATGTTATTAGTCATTTAGTTGGGTGCTAATCTGCTTATTTAGTAGATCTCCTTTTGTAATAGTTGATTTTAATCAATGGAATTGATTAGTCGCTTGAATTTGTGAAATTTGACGTGGATGATATTCGGAGGTAGATAATTGAGATACGAGGACGAGGATGGGGAGGAGGATGTTAATCATGGTTAATTAATGTTTCTGTAGTGATTAGTGGGAAGTTTTGATAAGTTATAGTAAGAGTTTGTGAGGTTGGTGGTTAGGAAAGGTGTTATATACAGTTGAATAGAGGGTTAAGTTTGGAATTTTCTTGGCTTTTGTAACAAGGTAGGAGTAGGACTGTTTTTACCTATTCTATTAAGGTGATGAAAACATACATCACACCTGAAATCATTTACTCGTCCTCGTATCTCAATTTGACGTGGGAGAAAGGCTATTTTCCTGTTTCGTGACGATGTTTTACCTCCTGTATTCACAAAATAACGTCTACAATTCACAATAATTCATTTTATATAAGCCATATGATTTATAGGCGTCTGATTCGCAAAATGAGACCTGAGATTCACAAAAGAATGTCTGAGATTAAAAAAAGACGATATTCACAAAAGATGGATTCACAAAACAAGTCGACAAAATGAGACTTGAGATTTACAAAAGAATGTCTGAGATTCAAAAAAGACGATATTCACAAAAGATGGATTCACAAAACAAGTCGATTCACAATATTATACCTCGGATTTATATATTGTCATTCACACGGTAAGATTCATGAAATAACGTCTATAATTCACAATAATCCATTTTATATAAGCCAAGTAAGATATTTAAATTGTGTCATTAACAAAATAAGACCGTTTAGCCAGTCGACCGTTCCTTTCTAATAAGATTACGAATCTTCCTAATAATCGTGAAAATTAGACCCAGGATTCACAAATTAATACCAACAAATAAGATTTCCAGGTCTTTTGTATATATTAAGATTTAAGATTCATAAAACAACCTCTTACATTCACAAAAGAACCTCTCAGATTCACAAAATAAGATAAACAAATAAGATGTCCATATTTTTGGAAACCAATAATATGTTGCCAAACTAAAAGACTGCTCCTTTCAAAATTGTCAGTGTCTTCTTCAATCATCATATCTATTTCTCAAGGCTTAAGAAGACTCTTTCCATCATTCTTCATCCTCATCCCTTTCCTCTTCTACCTCTTCGTCCGCTAGCTCTCCCTACGTAAAAGACAAAGCTGGAATTAGAAAGATGTTTACAAACATTAGATGTACAATAATAAAAGTGAGGATCATGCAAAATTGGGTGACACGGCGTGAATCACATTCATCTTATATAAGCCAACTGTTGTCATTTATGTTACAAAGTGAGGAATTATATCAGGTTACTACATACAATCGTCTCATTTACGTGATTCACAAATAAAGATATGTGATTCACATAATAAGACCCACGATTCATATATTGTCTCCTACACAAAATTGGACCCAGGATTCACAAATTAAGACCTGGGATTCACAAAGCAACCTCTGGGATTCTCAAAATAAGATAAACAGATGAGATGTCCAGATTTTTTAGGAAACCAATAATACGATCTAAGACTCACAAACCAAGGTCGAAACAAAACCACCTATTTTGAATGACATTAACCTAAATTAAACCATTTTTGCCACTCCAACAGATAAATAAAATACTTGATTAATATCAGATGTAGTTGCGTAGATGAATACAAACCTGATTCACTGGAGGACGGTCTGCAAAATCATATGGACAATTCCTTTTGTCGTGGTTACCCTTGCGCTTACGATTAGCACAAAACCTTTTTGCTTTTTCCGCGTTCTTGATTGCCTTATTTTTCTTGCTCACCAACCGTTTACCACAGCCTTTGTTCCTAGACACATTAGGCGGTAAGATGTTGGTTTCTTCCGGAACCTTGCGGCCCGAGAAGCTCAATCTGTTGTTGTTTTGTCAACGGTTGAGTGTTTCCCTCTAGTTTTGTCCTGAATTCCTTGATTAACTTGGCAAACTCTCTCACATCCGAATCTTCTTTCCTTTTGAGCATACCAACAGATTAATGAATCTCGGACCACACCACGGACATTCCAATCTGTTTTGTCTTGGTATTGTTGTATTTCTCTAACAGATTCCCATTCCAATCATAAACGTCACTTTTGAGTGCATTCTTGCTTCACCTTTGCAAAATATATTTATCAGGTATGCCCTTAAACTTTCCCGAACAAACCCAAATGATGTGACTGCATAAAATACCTCTCCTTTCAAACAGTTTACATGTGCACCTTACATCATTCGTGCTTCTCTACCGCACTCAACTCGCAAATTTTAGTCCTTTCTTTGCATCCTCAACTAACGACACTTCAAAGTTCGTCGCAGGATCTCAAGCGGAGTGTATCCAACCAAACTGCAGGTATTTATTGAAAGATTCACCTGGTTTTGGAACTCATAGAACATCGCATGGGTATAGCTTCTCACTTTGCTTGTGTCTCCCATTTTGACCCATACGTGTTTCGAGGATTGAATTCGCATTCTGCTCTTCACGGAGCTTCAAGCAGTGCTTTTGGTGGTCAGTGGCGCTTTCATAGCGCACCAAGAACTCGGTTAATGTCCCGTATTTGTTTTCAAACCGCTTAAAGAAACTATTAGCACTCTCTGACCTTTGTGTAGTTCGTAGTAAACCGCCCATTGGCACATTTAAAATAAGCGGGTATCCATGTGTGTCTATCAAATAACTTCCCATTCAACCACGTATTGTCTTCCAAGGAGAAATCGTTCATGACTTTAAGCCACTTCTCTTCAAATTCCCCGGGCTCCAGGTCATCGTCCCATACAACACCGTTCAGACGGGTTAAAAAGTCGGTATCTCTACAAATTTTACTCCCAACCTTGTCGGTTATTTTCTTCATGATGTGCCACATGCAAAACCGATGTTTATTTGTTTTGAACTTAGCTGCAATGAACAAAATCAAATTATCGACCGTCACCATCATTTTATAATAACTAAATTCACGCAGTTTCACATAACAAAGTCATACGATGCACTATTATGTAAATCTCAAGTCTTATCCTCCGATTCGGACTATAAATCATATAGCTTATTTTGTGAATCCTATAGCTTATTTTGTAAATCTGGGGGGTTATTTTGTGAATCTCATGTCTTATCCTCGGATTCAGACTATATAAATTTTGTGCCTTATTCGCGATATAAGTACGTGAAACATATTTTTACCCCAGTTTCACAAATTCATGATCTAGTTTCGCATAATAAGCACTACGATTCACATAAACAAAAAACCAATAAAATTATTACAACCATCATATTTTCCAGTGCCAACTAGAATCAACAAAACAGATGTAGGATTCACAATTTAATATGAAATTTCACAAGTTAAGAGGTACGATTTGCAAATTTCGAAACATACCTGAACCTTTAATTATTCCCGGGTCTTCGTCAGTGATGATGTAGTTAGGCTCTTTCCCACCCATAGCTGCCAGAAACTGGTAAAATACCCACATGAATGACTCCTCGTTTTCATGTTCTATAAGCGCACATGCAAATGTGATTGACCTTTTATGATGGTCAATGCCCGTGAAAGGCGTGAACGTCATGTTGTACTTGTTTGTACCATAAGTTGGGTCGTATGAAACTCCATCCCCAAACAGAGCATACGCTCTTTGCATGTCACAATCCATCCAGAAAATCCTTGTCAATGCGTTCTTGGAATCTTTTTCATAAACAAAGTGGAGCCCTTTTGTTTCAGATAGGGTGTCTAAGCGTGATTTGAACATTTCCCCATCATGACTGTTCATTAGACACTTCATTTCCCTCTGAAAATTTTTGAATTGCTTGACTGTTGCCCCAACATTTTGAAAACCACCCAATTGTTGAGTGCATAGTTGGTGTGTTAAGCTAGGACCAACATTTGCTTTTGAATGGCTGACAATCATTTGCATATGAAATTCATTGATATTTTCAGCAAGTTTCTCAAATTCCTTATTTTTCACAACATCAAGCGGGTGATTGTGACCCTCAATAAACACGTCAACCATGTACTTGTTCTCATGGAACTTGAACTTTATCATTCTTTGGACAGCCCCACCTTCTAATCTTTGTTATTCTTGTGGTTGACCCTTTGTTGGAACTCTCTCCCTCTCCTCTACCTTTTTTCACCCTACGTTTAGCAAACTGGTTTTTTCGGTTTGCTCTTTGTACCACCTATTTCTCGTTATTTCGATGCAACGGATTCATCCGCCTTTTCTCGCAACACCAGTTAGGGCGATCGTCTTTTCTTCTTATTACAACCTTCCCGATTGCAAACCATGCACTTTGTTCTGATAATATCATCACGAAACCTTTTGCTTGAAGATTTCCTTGATTTAAACCCACAAGCAACAAAAGACGTTTCTTAAAACAAAGATCGCCGAGTCTAACTCGATAAATGTTTTCCCAATCGCCGTGTAAACTTTTCATCAATCCTATTTATCCATCGTTGGCGCCACTCGGTGTGTAAGTTATAAGAGTAGTAGGTGTGGAAATAGTTGGTACTGTAGGGCTTGTTAAAACAAAGAGAGGTAGAAGCTTCACCGCAATTAACATTGGAATCAACAATCAAAATTGTAGATTCACAAAATAAGCCAAAAGTGCAAGATAGGAGATTAACAAATAAAGTTCCACAATATTAGCATATAAGGTTCATAATCTTTGCCACAAACCAAGTTTCAGGATCTTATAGTCTATATTTCAATAAATAACCTACTAGATTCAAATAAGTAGCTCTTATATTTACAAAATAAGCACTCGATTCACAAAATAGACAATGTCAAACAATCTCTCGCCAAAACCAAGCTTCATAATCTTATAGTCTATATTCACTAAATAACCTATCAAATTCACATAATTAGCTCTTATATTCACAAAATAAGCTATCTGATTCACAAAATAAGGAGAATAGCAAAACAATCTCAAAAAAATAACATCTCAAATTCATAAAAGATTGATGTTTCTTCGGTTCAATTAGTAAGTTTTGACAAAAAGAGCAACATAGGAGATTCACAAATCAAGTTTCACAATATTAGCATCTAAGTTCCTCTGTCACAAACCAAGTTTCGGGATATTAGTCTATATTTTCAAAATAACCTCTCAGATGCACAAAATTAGCTCCTAGATTCGCAAATAAACTTCTCAGATTCACAAAACCAGACCAAAATAACGTCTCAAATTCATAAAATAGGGACAAAACAGAATACTGTTGCAATAGCACTCTTATCGAGTCGCCGTAGTATCGGGAGTTAGACCTGCAACATCGCGGGAACACTAAAATAAGTAGGACGAAATTGATAAATTTTGATCAAATTCAGGATATTATAGCATACATTCACGAAATAACTTCTCGGATTTACAAAATTCACTCTTAGATTCACAAAATAACCTAACATATTCACAAAATCAGGATAATAGCGAAAAAAAGGAGATTACCTGTTTCAACAGCAATATTATCACCAGTTACTGTAATGTCTGTAATCTCCATTGAAATTGAAGCTGCAACGTCAATTTGAACACCATAATAAGTATGACTTCGACAACCATAGATAAGAAAGCATGCAATATTACTGATACAAGACAATTAAAGCATTCAATGGTGCGGACTTGTGCAAACTTTTCAGAATTTGTCATCTTATTTAGTTTTGTGTTTATCTTATTTTTATCATATTCAATAAATAACTTATCAGATTCACATAATTAGCTCTTATATTCACAAAATAAGCACTCTAATTCACAAAATAGACAATGTCAAACAATTTCTGCCACGATCCAAGTTTCGGGATATTATAGACAGTTTATATTTTCAAAATAACCTCTCAGATGCACAAAATTAGCTCCTAGATTCGCAAAATAACCTCTCAGATTCACAAAACCAGACCAAAATAACGTCTCAAATTCATAAAATAGGGACAAAACAGAATACCTGTTGTAATAGCACTATTATCAGGAGTCGCTGCAGTATCTGTAATCTCCATTGCAGTTAGACCTGCAACATCAGCAGTAATACCATAATAAGTAGGGCGAAATTGATTATTTTTGATCAAATTCAGGATATTATAGCCTACATTCACGAAATAACTTCTCAGATTTACGAAATAACTTCTTAGATTCACAATATAACCTCACATATTCACAAAATCAGGAGAATAGCAAAACAGCTTCATAAAATAGCGAAAAAAACGGAGATTACCTGTTTCAACAGCAGTATTATCACCAGTTACTGTAATGTCTGTAATCTCCATTGAAATTAAAGCTGCAACGTCAATTTGAGCCTTATTAATGAATGAATTATAATCAATTAATGAATGAATTAACAAAATCAACAAATTTTACACCGCGAATGACGAAATTGCTCAATTGCTCAGTTTTGATCGAATTCAAACCCTAAACTAACGAAATACTTCAGTTTTGATCCTTATAAATTTACAAAACAGTTCGATTTTGTTCAAATTTGATCATTATATCATCAATTAATGAACGAAGTTAAGAAAATCAATTTTTCATCAAATAATATGAAATTACCTAGAAATTACATCGAAATCTTCTAAGAAATCGATTAATTTGATGAATTCGCCTCTTTGATTGTCAGAATTTGATTAATTTGATGAAATCGTCTCACAAATTTGATGATATCGCCTCTTTGAAATCGACGCCCAAATTGAGTGATTTTGTATAAGCGCACAAACTCAGTAGTTTTGGAAGGAAAGAATTTGGGCCTTTTGTTTAGATTAGAGAGAATAAGGTATTTGGGCTTTTTTTTTAGATTAGAGAGAGAAAGTGTTTTGGACCAAATGAAAAGTTTCTTGTTGACCCCTAATTTTCATCCTTGTTTTTTCAGTCCAACATTACAAAATCAGCCCATCCATGTATAATGCAAATCAGTCCAAGGTAGTAATTTGGTGAGACCGGCCGCCTCGCCATAATGAGGTGCCTCACCGGATCCGGCCTCTCTCTCTCTCTCTATATATATATATATATATATATATATATATATATATATATATATATATATTGTTTTATCTGGATTCTGCGCAGGGCTGAATCAGGTCAGGGTAGAGAGTTAGCAGGGTTAACTAGCTCAGTTATCTTGTATATGGCTGCAAGGCAGGCTTAATAAAGTGCAAATAAAAGAAAGTAAAGAAAACAGATAAGGCAGTGTTTTTTGTACGTGGAAAACCCCTTAATGGGAAAAAACCACGGGCACCAAGCCAAGAGAGGTTTCACTATAATATTAAGGAGAATAATTATATGTAGAGCTTATACAATGTATTGTCTTCTAAGTGTTGTAATAGTGAGGCTTGTAAGCTTTTCTTGTGTGATTGAGCATGAGGGAGAGTGTGTCTTCAAAAGGTCTTCAGCTTCTCTTATATAGCAATCTGCATTTAACCGCAAGATCTTCACCTTAATGACAGAATATTTTCCTTAAATGACCCCTTGAATTGCTGTCTTGAATGCGTATAAATGGCCGGATAAATTCTCCATGAATATGATTAATTATTCTCCTTTAATGCTCATATAATTACCATAATTATACGATAATAATTCAATATATTCCTTGTTGACTTAGTCAATTAATGTCTTCATACTTGACCATTGCCTTCTCCTGCCTGGTACCTAGCCTGAATTATCTTCATGCTTGTATCATGATTGTCAGGCCAGGGTGCAATCATACCCTGTATTCATCGTGGGAATATCAGGCTTAACAATTGCCCCTTTATCTTCTCATTGTCCATGAGTCATGTCAGTAATAAGAAGATAAAAATCATTAAGCAACTTGCTTTAGACTTTTGAGTGTGATTATTACAAAAAACGGCTAGTTGATATGAATGCGACAAGTGTCTATTTACTGCAACTTTTTGAATAACCGTGTACAACTTGCAGTAACCCTAGATTTTCACCGTACTATAAATACTTGTTTTACTCTTGCTTTGTTCTTCACCAAAAACTCAAATAATTCCTCTGAAATTTTCTCAATTTTCTTTTTCAATCTTCATCTTCAACCTCTGTCCATCTTCTCGTAATTTTTTCGAAAACAAAATAATGGTTGTAAAAATAAAATCTACTAGGGGGGCTCTTGCTTTTGGTTCTCCTGACGTTAGAAACCCTCAACAAACCTCTGAAAATAAACCTGAGTCTTCTGAAATTCCTTCCGGTACTACTGCTGTGGAAATGGTGTCTATCTTCCATGGTGAATTCGAGTTCAAGCCAACAAAAGATTTTAGTGACCATCTTAGCCTCCCTAATCGTCTCAAACCCGAGTTTCAGAGTATTTTGAAGGAGAAAGGGGATTTCCCTGCTGATTGTGAAGTTTGCATCCCTGAAGATTCAACGATTAGGGCTGACCGGGCTTGTCCTGGTTGGTTCTGTATTCATGACTGGGCTTTTAGGGCTGGATGCAAGTTAGCTCTCTCCTATTTAATGGTGGAAGTGATCAAGGAGATTATGCCTTCAGTCTGGAAGGTGGTTCACTCAATTGAGTACCTGTGTGGGAAGCATAACATGTCCTTTACTTTAGGTGACTTGAAAAGCTTATATCTTTTGAAGACCCATAGCCCTGGTAGGGTGAATTTCAAGGCTAGACTTTCGACTAGTCCTCTTTTCAGCAACTTAGACAGCGGTGCTAACAAAAACTGGGCTGCTGGTACATGTTTATCAGGACCAATTCTGTTGGGCCTGACCTGGCATATCTCAATTATGACGCTTGTGTTGCTGGTATGTTGCCTGTTATTTTGTTTTCCCTACACATGTTTTGTTAGTAAAAAGGAAAGCAGAAAATATTTAACAGAGTGTACCTTGCTTTTCAGTGGATGAGTGGGTGTGCAATGTAGATTATCCTTCTGAGAGGGTAACTGTTTTCTTAGCTCTCCCTTCTATTTAAAGGTCGTGGCCATACTGTAGTGGAACTGCTCATTTTCCACGTTGCTTGAAGGCTGAAGATGTTCCTAGAGCTCTTAAGCCTGCCAAGCCTGCTGAGG
This sequence comes from Silene latifolia, assembly GCF_048544455.1. Classification (NCBI taxonomy): domain Eukaryota; kingdom Viridiplantae; phylum Streptophyta; class Magnoliopsida; order Caryophyllales; family Caryophyllaceae; genus Silene; species Silene latifolia. The sequence goes on from NC_133538.1 coordinate 236,119,709, forward strand.
TCTCTACTTCTCGTGGTAAGTTTTATTTTTCTTTTGGTTTTGTTCTTAAGAAAATATGTTTATAACAAATTCATTTTTATTGCTGATATAGTGTCTCGTGTTGCAGCGACCATGTTGTCTACTAGGCGTGGCAGGTTTGGCATGGCTAATCTGAATGCCAAGCTTGCTCGGATTAAGGAGGAATGTTCCCAGGGTAGCGGTGGTCCCGGTATTGAAGCTGATAAACCAATTGATTTGACTGATGTGCCAGCTATTCCGGACACTCCCGTTGCTCCTTTTGTTGAGACATCATCAGCAGCTCAAAAGAGAAAATAGGATACTGCTAGTATTATTCCTCCTATTAGGGAGGTTAAGGCCAGGTTGGATAATATGGATTTTGCTAGGGAAAAGATCCAGGAGTATGCTGCCTCTATCTCTCCTTCAACCTTGTCAATGGATCCTGTTGAGTCTTCTACCAAGGCAATTTGCCTTGGTGCATCATGTTGTCAACCGTGTGACAGATGCTCTTGCATCTCTAGGAGAGGTAGCTTTACTTTTCTTCTTTCCTGATTTTTCCTTTTGGCAGTTTCTTGAGTTATATTGTTGATGGCTTGTTTTTATTTCTATATTCAGGCTTCTATGTCATGCCTTCTCAATGCTTATCAATCCTCTTCACTGGTAGCCAGGTTCAATTCAATTGGCTCTGATTTTGATAAGTTGACGTCTGAGTTTTCCTTTGCTCAGGCTGACTTAGCTGCTGCCAGGGCTGATTTAAAGAGGGCGCAGCTTGAGCGAGATATTGTTAAGTTGGAGGCTGGATCAGCCAAGAAGTTGTTGCAGGAGGCTTTGCAAAGGAATGAAGAGATCAACATGGAGAAGGATAATTTGGAAGGCAAGCTTGATGATGCTGCTGCTTTCTACTTCTTTGTCAGGGGAAAGGTTGTTGCAATGAATGAGCATGTGAAGGCTAGAGCTAAATGGGACCCTTAAGCTTAAATGGCTTTGGCTGCTAAGAGGTATCCTGATCTGCACAACCTTGGTGAAGAGGAAGAAGTGCACTCTCCGGCGGAGCAAGATGTCGAGGTTGCCAAGGAGGCTGAAGGTGATGTTGTTGATGCTGCTTCTGAGAAGAAGTAGTAATTTTTAATAAATTTTAATAGCTTTGGTTTGGCCCATCTAGGGGGGTGTCCCTGGACAAACAATTTATTATTTTGGTTCTTCTTGTCAGGGAAGGTATCCCTGATAAGCTAAACTTTTTGTTGCCTTTGCCCAGGGGTAAGGGCTTGGTAATGATAGCAAGTTTGCCTTTCTGGCTTGCTTTTTCATTTCTGGATTTGTCATTTTTGTTGTTTCTTGATCTGGCAAATTTTACTTCAACCTTTTAACCTGTTAAAAAACAATCCTTATGACCTGTTAAACTGTCATACATTTTATTAAATTTTTAATGATATGCAGTTTCTCTGTTATGATTAAAGTGGGTGGGATCCGGCCTGACTGGAGGGCTTATGTCCCCTGCCTGTCTAGAGGGCTTAGTATTCGGCCTGTCGGGAGGACATTTGGACGGTCGTCATGGTCTCTCACCTTTTTACACGTCCAGTGTTGCGTCTAGCCATTGTAGAGGTGTGCAGTAAATACCTGTGAAGGTGCAGGAATTTACTTTTAAAAGGTGCTTTGAAAAGTACATGTATAATAGGGTAGCCCTCAATCCTGGAGATTTTATTCATGTAACTAAAATTAATGTATAATATTTTCAGGATTCAGGTATTATTTTAAGCAAGGTTAAACATATAAATTTCCATACAGGGTACACATAAAATTTTATCATATAAGGCAAGCACTTTCATCAGGCAAAGTAGGCAAGAAACACATAGTTTATAAGTTAAAATTTGAATTTTACCTTATCAGGACAGGGTATAGCCGTTTTTATTTCAAGAGCTAAATATGAAATAGTTTCAAATGAGTTACATTCCAAGACCTTGGGATCATTTTTCCTTCTAAGGTTTGTAGCATGTATGCTCCCTGTCCGACGATGGAGTCTATTAACTATGGTCCTTCCCATACAGAGGCTAATTTGCCTGCTGATTTTTCTTTTTTGTTTGGAAATACTTTTCGTAGGACAAGATCTCCTTCCTTGAAAACTCTGATTCTGACATTCTTGTTGTAACTTCTGGCTACTGTTTGTTGATATGAGGTCATCCTGATTCTAGCGGAGTCTCTAAGTTCTTCTGTCAGGGATAAGTTGTCTTGCATCAGGTTGGCATTTGCCTCGATGTTGTTTAGGCTGTATCTTGAGGGTGGCACATGCACTTCTGCAGGGATGACTGCTTCACAACCATACACCAGGGAGTAGGGTGTGTGGCATGTTGACGTTTTTAGAGTTGTCATGTCTACCCATAGTACTAGTGGAAGTTCTTCAGCACATTTGCCTCGTTTACTTTTCAGCTTCTTTTTTAGGCAGTTGATGACTACCTTGTTGCTTTATTCGGCCTGGCCATTTGCTTTTGGGTAGCTAGGAGTTGAGGTCACCAGGTTGATATTCCATTCGTCACAGAAAGTTTTGGTTCTTTTTTCAACGATCTGGGTACCATTATCACAGACTATCTCTGAATGGACTCCATACCTGCATATGATAATTGTCCTGATGAAGGATATTACTTCCTTCTCAGTAACCTGCCTGAAAGAATCTGCTTCAATCCATTTGGAGAAGTAGTTAGTCATGGCAAACATGAACACTTTTTGGCCTGGTGCTACTGGGAGTTTTCCTACTATGTCCATGACCCACTTCATAAATGACCAGGGTGCAGAAATTATATGTAGCAGTTCTGGTGGCTGATGAATGATAGGGGCGTGTATTTGGCAGGCTTCGCACTTCGCATAATAGTCTAGGCAGTCAGCCCTTAGGGTAGGCCAGAAATAGCCAGTCCTGAGTACTTTGCTTGCCTGGCTTCTTCCTCCTTTATGGTTGCCACAATATCCTTCATGAATTTCTTGAAGTACTTGTTTGGCTAGATGTGGTTCGAGGCATCTTAGATATGGTGATGTGAACATTATTTGCGCACATTTAGTCCCCTAATTGAGCCTATTTTGCATACTATTATAACATTCTATGGCCATTTTATCCGTCAAAACCTTCCTATTTACTTTTCTATCGCATTTCATATGTTTTGTAGAAAAGGAGATAATAAGGCGGAGATTCCCGTCTTCCGTGCATACTCGGAAACTACTTGACGATACTAGATGGACTAGTATGAAGAGGAAGCAAGGACTAAAGAAGAATCCCACAAGAATAAAATGGAAGTGAACAAAAGGGAAGAAAAGAAGAAGAATTATTGCTGAAGAACAATCCGAGCGGATTGTCTCCAATCCACCCGTCTCCTCACAGCACAATCCGAGCGGATTCCCTCCAAAGACGCTCGGATTGCCCCGCCAGAATCCACCCGGATTCCCTCGAATCCGCTCGGATTCCAACGCCAGATTCCGCCTGTCCCGACCATATTCCGCCCGGATTCCAGCACAGCATGATTTCCTCTTCTCCAAGCTACAAAGAAAGAAGCCCTTCCTTTGAAAAATACCGGCTCCTCCTTGCTCAATCTAAAAAGTGCAATTACTAGTTTAGCCCTTAGTTAACCCTAATGCATCCACCTAATTTCCACTATAAATACCCCATTTGTAATAATCCTTTGGATGAATCTTTTTAGCTAGAAAAATCCTTCCTTATATTAGATTAGGAGTAGATTAGAATAGATTACTCTTTAATCTTTCCACAAATTACACATTAATCTTTCCATAATTATTGTTCAAGTTTATTATTCAAGTTTATTATTGTATAATTGAAGATTATTGGGTTATTATTAGGAGATTGACAACCTTCCATCAATCAATCAAGTTTCTTCTATTATTCTTTGCTTTATTATTTGGATCATCTCAAGTTTGGTATAAATCCTTTACTCTTTACTCTTTATTGTTTATTTCCTCATTCTATTATCATGTTTATACTTGTTGTGATGATTGACACCATTAATGACATGTTTCCCATGATAATGAGTGAGTAGTTTCTTTAGCTAAGATTAGTGGGTAATTAGGGAAAACCAACATGGGATTGATTCATGCTTAATCTAATATGTTCACATGATTAAATTGCTTGCTTGTTGTGATGTCAACTTTATGCACATGTTATGTTTTATGAAATGCTAAGCCTATGAATACTTGCATTTACAACCATCTCTTATCTACTCAACTTGACTTGTAAGATATAAACCAACTCGAGTCTTTTTAGCCCATGCATAGAAGTTGATTAGGAGGAAAGTAAGTCGACTTGTAGGTGGTGTACAATCTAATCGATTCGGCTCCGGGACCCAACTCTTCCTAAGAACCGTAAGACATAAACCAACTCGGTTCCCCCACAACATTAATTGCTTGCAACCTTGTAAACATGTTTGTATGATCAACACCATGAATCCCCCATGACCCCATGATATCCTAGCACTTTTAATCAATTGTTTACATCTTTCCTTTTATTGCTCGTTCTACTTTATTGCTTGCATTAGTCTAGACACAACTACAAACCCCACCAAATCGTGACACTAGCATAAATTGAGATAGATAGACTTAGAACCCAAAGCACACCGCCCCATGGATCGACCTCGACTTACCGCTAACTAGTTGTTTGTTGAGTATTATAAATGTGTTTGATTGGATGACCCGACGACATCACTCCACGTCAAAATGGCGCCGTTGCCCGTGATGGTGCTATGTGATTAAGTTCTTACTTGTTTGTCTATTTTGATTTTGCTTTCACCTTGAGGAACTTGTTCCTCAAGGATTGTTCTTACCATTTTTGTGTAGTTTCCATGCTTGTAGTTGTTTCCTTGTCTTAGTTATGATGACTCAAGACTTTACATATAGAGTATGTGACGGATCTTTTGAGTATAACTACGGGTATGGGGAGTTTGAGGAGCAAGTCAACACAAACCTACCTTATTATTTGTACAACGAAAATCCTAACCACTACCCCAACTTTTCCCACCAAAATCACCACACCCAATATCAACAACAACCACCCACCCAATACCCATTTCACAATGAACTTCAATTGCCACAATACAACCACTTTCACACCTACCCACAACAAAAAGATGAACCCATTCAAAACATGATTCTCCAAATGATGGGAGATCAACAAAACTTCTTCGAACAAATGCTAGAAGAGAGCCAAAAAGAAGATAATGTTCTTAAAGACATTGTTATCCAAAGAGAGGAATTGGGGATTCAAATTGCCTAATTAAAATAATCCCAAGCAATCACTCACTACCGTTCTTTGGACATTGAGCATAAATGCGAATTTGAAGTAGTGACCTTTGATATGAAAGATGAGAAGTGGGAAGAGCCAAGTTCCTTGAGCTCTTGTGAGTATGAAAGTGTGGTATTCAATGATGAAGACATGAGATTAAATGAGCCAAATACTCTTAACCTTTGTGAGTATGAGGGTGTGTCTTTTGATGTGAACGTTGAGGTGTTGGAAAAAGAGTTACATGAAGCCCACGTCTATAATCCATGTGAAGATAGCAACAATGATGATGAGCCTAGAGGAGGGACTCACAATATCACCTTGCTTAAGAGCCTGTCCTTGAGGCATTTGAGATACCCTATCATGAAGAAGAACGTCCTTCCTTTATTCTTCATGAAGACCACTTGGCACCTATCATGGAGCCAATGATCATTGAAGAGGATATGATAGACCTTCTTCAAAAGGCCAAAGTTTCTTACCGGAGCTACTTGGTGAAAAAGCTCAAAGAGAAAATTGCTCGTGAGGCTACTTGTGAAGATTTGGCACCCGCAATCTCAACTCCTATGGTATCCAATCATAAAAGTCATGAAAATTCTCCTTCTACCTTGGAAGGATTGAAAAATCGAAATGCTATCATCATCACCAAAATTGAAGAAGAAGTTGGTAAGTGGAAGTCCACGGATGAAAATAAACCACACTTCATGCTTAGTGTTGACAAGAATCATGGGTTTACCTATTTGAAGCATCGGGAAAGCTCTAACGCTAAGGAGAAGGCAAGAAAAAGAACATTCTACAAGCTTCCTTGGCCAAATTTAAATCTGAAGAAGAATCCGTGCAGATTCGAGGAAATCCGCCCGTCCTGGACAATACGTCCGTTTTCTTCACGGGACGCCCGTCCCGTGTGTCGTCCAGAAACAAGATTTTTGAGCTGTGTCAAAATCCGTGCGGATTTTGAGCAAGACGCCCGTCCCAGACAAGCCGCATGTCCCAAAGGCAAGACGCCCGTCTTTTCCCACTTCTCAGCCAATGAAGTTCGCTGTGTTTGAATCCGTGCGGATTCTAGCAAAGACGCCCGTCTTCTTCTTCCCCAATCCGCCCGTCCCGACAGAAATCTGCTCGGATTGTCCTGTTCCTTCGGATAAAACGGGTTTGATCCAACCTTATCCGTTCGGATTCCCTATTTCTTCTATATAATCACCCCCTTTTCCCCTCATTTCCTCACCTTACCAAACCCTAAAACACTCATCTCAATCCTCAAAATCACCCTCCCATCCTCAAAAACACCCCCATCACCAACATCCAAATGGCACCATTGATGAACACCAAAGGAAAGGCCAAGAAATTGGTTGAATCAATCGGGAAGAAGTGCAAGGGATCAACCTCTTCAACGCCGCGAGAGGTAGTGCTACCAAGGAGCTCCCAACCCTTAATGAGGGGAGCCATTGAACAACTCAACCACTTTCAAGAAGTGCTCTTTCAATCCGACGACCACCGCAAAAAATTTGTCGAGCTACTAGGTAAGAAGTACGAACCCACTCAATTTGTAGACACTAGGGTGTTGGAAATCCTTAAGATATGGTACCCTACCGAGATGTTCTTTAATGGCCTTGGCATTGGGAAACTTTTCCATGCCCATGAAGAGACTTACCTTAGTCTCACCCTTGAATTCTTGAGTAGCCTTCGCATTGTGGCAGATACCCACAACAATGTGGGCATGGAGTTTAGGTTATGCAACCTAGACCATAGTCTTTCGCTTGAGGAATTTGCCTATGTTTTCGGTCTTGAAGTACCCACCAACTATACCGAAAATCCCGATAATTTTGGTGTGGACTTTCTTTGGAAGGCTATCTCCGGGAGGGACTTTACCCATATAAAGCGTTGCTATACCTTTGCCATCCAACATCCGGTGATTCGATTCACCGAGCGCTTTGTAGCCGGTTGCATCAATGGGAGGTACGAACAAGATAGGTGTACTCTCATCGACTTAACTTTTCTTGAGTCCTATTTGAATGTTTGAGCGGTGAGGCGGTATAACTTTAATACGCCACTTGAGATACTTACTAGGTTCCATGATTTTGCTCAAGGGACTACCCAACTCAAAACCTTCGTGATGGGAGGTCTAATTACCATTTTGGCCCACCACCTTTGTCCCGGGTTCAATGCCCGAGGAACCTATATTCCTCTTGAGGGGAGGACTTTGATTGATGAGCACACCATCTTCCACAGTCACCGATGGTGTAACTACACTCGAGATGGGAGTGTGGAGTGGCACACCAAGGGATGCACTTCAATGATCCTTGAAGGATGGAAGATACCGGGCATTGACCCAAGATTGAGTCCATACTCTCCTCCACCAAGCTACCTCCTTGATATCCAAATTCTTGATAATCCCCCTCAAAGGGAAGAGCCACACCGTCAACCACCTCGTGGAGGGCCGGGAATACCTATTTGCCCATTTTCCTACGTACCTATCCCACCATACCCTACTCCATATACCGAATTTAGGCCGGAAATCCCCAATACCCCGGGTACTAATGATTTGATGGCACTCATGAATAGAGTGGACCTTGGGGTGCATAAAGGGAGGGAAGACAACTACTTGGCCATCTACCCCCAATACTATAACATGGCTCAACAAGGGTATATTGACCCTAATGGTCCTAAGCCCTCTTGGGCACAACCGGAGCTCTTGTTCCCAAATCACGGGGACCAAGCTTGGGGTCGAGGGGACGGAGGGTACTCGGGTCAAGGAGGAGGATTTGACCAAGGAGGATATTGGGGCCAAGCACCTGGATTTGATCAAGCCGGAAGCTCTCATCATCATTATGGCTATGATCAAGATGAGGATGACGAGTGAAAGAGGCCTACCTCACCACCACCATTTGTATGATACCCATTTCTCTCTCTCTCTTTTGTATATACATTGCATTTAGTGTAGTTTTCGCATGCACTTGTATCATACTTCATTTGCATTAGTTAGCTCATATAGTATAGTTTACATTGTAATTTACCTCACATAATTAGATTAGTTTGCATTGTAATATACCTCACATGATTCATGTAGATAGTTGCATATAGATTAGAATTCATGCATAGTCACTAATGACCAATCCTATTCTTTTCTATACTAGAAAATAGTGTTTAAATCGGTTTGGGGAGGTTTGATCATAGGTGACTTAAGCATTTATCATGCATCATATAATATAGTTTAGATTGCATTCATTTGTTATATATGTCATATAGAGTTGCATTTAGTTAGAGCATGCATTCATTCATATCATATCATATTGCATTTGTACTTCATTTCAAAAAAATCAAAAATCCAAAAAACATGTTTTTCTTTTTCATTCCTACTCCTACATGTACATTGAGGACAATGTCCAAAATAAAGTGGGGGATGGGAAGTTATATTCCAAAAATGCATAAAAATTGAAAATTTTCGAAAACAATCCCAAAAATATGTCTTTTAATTTCATAAAAACAAAAACCATAAAAATTTGAAAAAATTGAAAAAACCAAAAACATGTTCATTTCCTTTTTAGTGTAGTCTTGTATATATTGTTTGTTAATCCTTGTTCACATTGATTGACTACGCCACATCCGAGACATGAGGATACTGAAGACCGCATGGTATGATCTTTCCAATCTCCTTTTCCCTCTTTATGTTAATGACTATGTGGCTTTATTTTGATTGATGCGGTATAAATAATGTGAACTTAGGACTTGCATTTAGTTTATATGGCATATTAGTTGGTAGAATCATTTGCATTAGGATGTATATATGTTAGTTGCATCATGGCATGTAGTTGCATGGTTAGAAAAATTTTGCGAAACCGTCTACTTGGGAAGCTTGACAAGTGTATATAAGCCCTAGTAGATGCTTTTTCTTCTTAAGACTTTGCTTGTTAGAATACTTGTAAAACACCCTAGTATGTGTCATGCTAGTATCCCTTGACCCATGGATTAAGGCCTAGTCAAGAGTACCTTGTGGTGTGATAACTTCTTGGCTACCGTTTATTCCAAGGTGACCCTTGAAACCATGCATCCATCATCCATGTTCTACCACATTTTTGTCATCAAAGGGAATGGGCACAAAAAGAAATCAATTTGAGTTCAATGAAATGAAAAGTGAAAGAAAGTTTGCAAAATGCATCAAAAGAAAAGAGGAGCAAAAATAGACTCCTAAAGCTTCAAAAATAAGGCACCCTCCCTACATATGGGGTGACTTTGAAAATGTTCAAAAAGAAATGCAAAGAAAAGTTGAAAGTTGTCAAGTGTTGAAATGCCAAAAATCGAAAAGAAATGGCAAAAAGAAAGTGTTCTCAAATGTTATATGCCACGAGAAATTGGGGGGAAAACAAAAACAAAAGCAAACTCCCAAATGAAACTCAAATTTTATTGATCCCTTTTATCCATCGTATCCATTTTTGTGCATGGTAGAGAGGGGACGACCCTTCTTCTTGTCTAGGCAAGAGGGGGAATTCCGCGATCCTCCAGTGTTTCTAACGCCATAGGGAGTCTATTCTTGACAAAAGCATTTAACGATGAGGACAAAGGTACCCTAGCTTGACACAACTTTGAGGTGATTTATTGGTATCCTTCTAGGCTTAGTAGTTTGAAGAAATTGTATCTATGAAGGAGTGTGTACCCTTGAATTGCTTCCCTTGTAGATAATTTCCGCCACTTAGATGAGGAAAGTGGCTATTCCTTTTGTAGATACATCCATTATTTGATTTTGTGTGCTTAATGTTTGGATGTGTCGCCATTTTGGCAAGACCCACCTTGCCTTGCAAGAAGGCATCCTACCTCATGGTTGTCTTGTTGTGAGTTGAAGGGGCGGAGTGAGACCCGCTAATTGTCTCATATCGGCTATATTAGTAGGATAGTTTAAAAAAAGGTCTAGTTTTAGTCACCTCTTTACTCGGGACGAGCAAAGGTTCGGTTTGGGGATATTCGATGTGAACATTATTTGCGCACATTTAGTCCCCTAATTGAGCCTATTTTGCATACTATTATAACATTCTATGGCCATTTTATCCGTCAAAACCTTCCTATTTGCTTTTTTATCGCATTTCATATGTTTTGTAGAAAAGGAGATAATAAGGCGGAGATTCCCGTCTTCCGTGCATACTCGGAAGCTACTTGACGATACTAGATGGACTAGTATGAAGAGGAAGCATGGACTAAAGACCAATCCCACAAGAATAAAATGGAAGTGAACAAAAGGGAAGAAAAGAAGAAGAATTATTGCTGAAGAACAATCTGAGCGGATTGTCTCCAATCCGCCCGTCTCCTCACAGCACAATCCGAGCGGATTCCCTCCAAAGACGCTCGGATTGCCCCGCCAGAATCCGCCCGGATTCCCTCGAATCCGCTCGGATTCCAACGCCAGATTCCGCCCGTCCCGACCTTATTCCGCCCGGATTCCAGCACAGCACGATTTCCTCTTCTCCAAGCTACAAAGAAAGAAGCCCTTCCTTCGAAAAATACCGGCTCCTCCTTGCTCAATCTAAAAAGTGTAATTACTAGTTTAGCCCTTAGTTAACCCTAATGCATCCACCTAATTTCCACTATAAATACCCCATTTGTAATAATCCTTTGGATGAATCTTTTTAGCTAGAAAAATCCTTCCTTAGATTAGATTAGGAGTAGATTAGAATAGATTACTCTTTAATCTTTCCACAAATTACACATTAATCTTTCCATAATTATTTTTCAAGTTTATTATTCAAGTTTATTATTGGGTAATTGAAGATTATTGGGTTATTATTAGGAGATTGACAACCTTCCATCAATCAATCAAGTTTCTTCTATTATTCTTTGCTTTATTATTTGGATCATCTCCAGTTTGGTATAAATCCTTTACTCTTTACTCTTTATTGTTTATTTCCTCATTCTATTATCATGTTTATACTTGTTGTGATGATTGACACCATTAATGACATGTTTCCCATGATAATGAGTGAGTAGTTTCTTTAGCTAAGATTAGTGGGTAATTAGGGGAAACCAACATGGGATTGATTCATGCTTAATCTAATATGTTCACATGATTAAATTGCTTGCTTGTTGTGATGTCAACTTTATGCACATGTTATGTTTTATGAAATGCTAAGCCTATGAATCCTTGCATTTACAACCATCTCTTATCTACTCAACTTGACTTGTAAGATATAAACCAACTCGAGTCTTTTTAGACCATGCATAGAAGTTGATTAGGAGGAAATTAAGTCGACTTGTAGGTGTTGTACAATCTAATCGATTCGGCTCCGGGACCCAACTCTTCCTAAGAACCGTAAGACATAAACCAACTCAGTTCCCCCACAACATTAATTGCTTGCAACCTTGTAAACATGTTTGTATGATCAACACCATGAATCCCCCATGACCCCATGATATCCTAGCACTTTTAATCAATTGTTTACATCTTTCCTTTTATTGCTCGTTCTACTTTATTGCTTGCATTAGTCTAGACACAACTACAAACCCCACTAAATCGTGACACTAGCATAAATTGAGATAGATAGACTTAGAACCCAAAGCACACCGTCCCATGGATCGACCTCGACTTACCGCTAACTAGTTGTTTGTTGAGTATTATAAATGGGTTTGATTGGATGACCCGACGACATCACTCCACGTCATATGGTCCAGCCTGCGATCTTCTAAACAGAGTGTTATTGATGATGGAATAAGAAGAGGCCCTAATTTTAAATGCTCTGGCTTCATGCCTGCCTTGAGGTAGTATACCTCGCAGGAACCACTCATAGTAGGGTTTAGTCCAGGAGTCACTATCAGTGTTGACAGGACTAACTTGTTTTGGTTTGTTGATAGCAAATTCAAGTATATGAACTATAGGTATTTTATCAGAAATAGCAGGGGTAAAATTTGAGCCAAGGCTGGCCAAAGCATCAGCCTGGGTATTCAGGTCTCTTGGTATTTGCTCAATGTCAAATAAAATGAATTTATCGCCAAGTTTTTTAGCATATTCTAAATATAAAATCAATTTTTTCATCCTTTGCCGTATAAATTCCTTTTATTTGATTTGCAATTAGAAGTGAATCAGTTTTTACCTTTAAGTTTTGAACACCGAGGTTTAGACATACCTTGAGTACTGCTATAAGGGCTTCATATTCACCCTCATTGTTGGTATCTTTGAATTCACAACTCATAGCGTGTGCTATAGTGTCCCCTTGTGGCAATTTTAGCACTAATCCTAACCCTGTACCTCTTATACATTGGATGCGCCATCGGTGAACAGGGTCCACTGCTGGTCTAAGGTTTTATTTTCTAATTGGTTGACTTTTTTGGTAAGGTCTGATTCTAGGTTAGGGCTGAAATCAGCCAGAAAGTCTGCTAAGGCCTGTGATTTGATTGTTGTTCTAGGTTCGAAGGTGATATCGTAGGTGTTAAGCTGGACTGACCATCTGGCCATTCTGCCTAATAGTTCAGGCTTACATAGGACAGCTTTTATGGGTAGGTTGGTCCTGACTATTATGGGGTGAGACTCAAAATAAGGATGCAACTTGGCACATGACATGATCAAAGCTAAAACATACTTTTCTAGTAAACCATACCTCATTTCTACATCTAGTAGACTTTTACTTACGTAGTAGACATGGTGTAGCTGGCCTTCTAATTCCTTTACCAAGACTACAATTACTGCGGTCTCAGTGACGGAGAGGTATACGGACAGGGGTTCCCCTTTTTCTGGCTTGGGCAGTAAAGGTGGATATGAGATATAGTTTTAAATCTTGAAAGGCTTCTTCATGTTCAGGGGTCCATTGGAACCGTTTATTTTTTCTGAGTAGGTTGTAAAAAGTTTTACTCCTTTCAGATGATCTGGATATGAACCGGTTCAGGCCTGCTACTCTTCCTGTCAGTTTTTGAATGTCCTTGACAGATTTGGGTGACTGTAATTCTAGAATAGCCTTGATCTATTCAGGCCTGGACTCTATTCCTTTTTTAGTGACCATATAACCTAGGAATTTCCCTGCAAAAACTCCAAAGTGGCATTTTGCAGGGTTCAGCTTCATGTTATATTTTTCCATGATTTGAAATACTTGCTCCAAGTGCTTCACGTGGTCTTGTGCGTTCTTGGATTTTACTACCATGTCATCAATGTAGACCTCCATGGTGTCCCCTATTTTCTCTTTGAACATCATGTTGACCAGGCGCTGGTACGTTGCCCCTGCATTCTTTAGACCGAATGGCATGGCATTGTAGCAGTATATGCCCCGGTCAGTAATGAATGCACTACTCTCCTGGTCAACAGGGTACATTTTTATCTGGTTGAATCCACTGGAAGCATCCATGAACGTCAGCATTTCATGTCCTGCCGTTGCATCTACCATAGCATCAATGTGTGGGAGAGGGAATGGATATTTTGGGCAAGCTTTGTTTAAGTCAGTGTAGTCTACACAAACTCTCCATTTTCCGTTCTTTTTCTGCACGACTACCACGTTTTCCAGCCACTCAGGGTACATTACTTCTTTGATCATACCCATGTCAAGGAGTTTGTCTACTTCTTCATTGATAATGGTGTTTCTTTCTGGTGCAAATTTTCGTCTTTCCTGTTGCACAGGCTTGAAAGAAGTGTCAATATTAAGTTTATGAGTGATAACATCAGCACTAAGTCCAGTCATATCAAAGTGAGACCAAGCAAAACAGTAAGATTTATTTTTAAGAAAACTTACTAATTCTGGCCTGACTGAATCAGGGGCATCAGAGCTAACTAGAACATACCTGTCAGATTACTCAGGGTTGAGGATTACTTGGTCTGTTTCCATCTTAGGTAGTGCTATATAAGTGCTCCTGACAGGGTACGATAATTGATATGTGAGAGACTTACCTGCCTTGGAAGGCTTTAAGGCCTTAGTGTACCATTCTTAGGCTGATTTATGCTCATTTCTAATAGTCTCTACCCTCCAATCTGTTGGTATCTTGATGCATTGGTGATAGGTTGATGGGACAGCCATGACATTGTGAATCCAAGGTCTACCTAGGATGACGTTATAAGAGGACAGGCAGTCCAGGACTCCAAACCTTTCGTAGGATGCGATGCCTTCAACATAAGTGGGAAGATAGATTTCTCCCAAGGTGCTTTTTGTCTCGTCACTGAACCCTACCAAGACACTATACTTCTTGGTGATCTGATCCTCTTTGATCTTCATAGCTTTGAGCACGTCTAGCATGATCAGGATCACTGAGCTGCCTGCATCTACTAAGATTCTCCTTACATTGGTGGTTCCAATTTGCATGGAAATCACCAGGCCATCATGATGGATGTCGGGGATACCTACCAAGTCATAGTCGCTGAATGTCATAGGTGGGATGTTGGAAGGCTTGTAGGGTGACTTAGTTTGGGATGTCCAGGCTATTTTCTTTGCTGTTGAACTGGTCAAGCCACAAATCTCTAATCCACCATTTATAAATTTCACTTCATAGAGTGGAGGTGGTGGAGGGAGATTGCGTTATTGCTTATGCTCTTGGTTATTTTTGCTGGTTTCTTCAATCCTGCCCCTGGCTTTGATCATGGCTTTGAGGTATCCAGCTTCCAACAGGTAGGCTACTTCCTTCCTGAGAGTAAAGCAATCTTCTGTTGTGTGTCCCATATCCATGTGAAACTCGCACCATTTAGTATGGTCCTTCCTTGGATTCGGGTTGTCTGACTTCCTGGGCCATCTGACTACTGGCCCCATGTTGTCCAGCCGTTTGATCAATCCTGCAATCTCAACACAAAAATTATGTTCGGATATAGGTGGATGAATTTTAGTCTTACCTTGCTGTTCTTGCATCAGGTTGACTTCTGATTGATGAAGCCTGGTATATGGACCACTCCTGTAGTTGTTGCTTCTGCCGCCACTTTTTCTGTTTGGCTTGTCATAGTCTTTTGGATTACATGACCCTCCAAACTTGTAACTCTTATCTTCTTCTAGCCTGATATAGGCAAGCGTCTTTGCCTGGACATCTTCGAAGTAGTGTCAGGGATACTTGGTTAATTCTACATATAGATTGTTGTTGGGTAGCAATCCCTGCCTGAATGCTTCCACTGCTATACCGATATCACACCTGGGTATTGATACTTTTTCCTTGTTGAAGCTAGAAAGGAAGCTTCTGAGGCTCTCATCTTTGATATGGGTAACCCTGTACAGATCACTGGAACGTTTTTCCAGTTCCCTACTGCTAGCGAACTGTTGATTGAATGTATTGACCAAGTCAGCGAAGGACTTGATGCTTCCATTTGGCAGGTTAATGTACCATTGCAGTTCAGTACCAATCAGGGTAGTTCCGAATCCCTTCCACATGCAAACTTGCCTAAACTCACTAGGGATAGATGCAGCCAACATTTTTTGTTTGTAGAAGGCTACATGATTTTGTGGAACTGAGGTTCCATCATAAGTTCTTATAGATGGAATTACGAATTTCTTGGGAAAATCCACTATGGCTATCTCGTCTATGAAGAGCGAGGCAGCATAACTCTCTAGGGCAGCTTCTTCCATGCAGGCAGGGACTCCAGGTATTTTTTCGAATTTTTCATTGAGTTTGTTGATCTCCTGGACTATTGCCATCATAACGGCTGCTCCTGTTTCATCAGGCTTCTCATTGTCATCTTTGGGAATATTATCATCTTCAATGTTGATGGCTTTTTTGGCACCACTTGGACTCCCAAAGTTCGAGAAATCAAAGTGCTTGATAATTGATGAGAATGAGGTTCCTGGCTGGATTTTGGAACTTGATCCCTTGGATTTTTCCAGTTTCTGTTTTAAGGCTGATTTAGAATCTTTCAGTTGTTGGATTTCAACTTCGGATTGTGCCACCTTTTATAGCGTATCATCCAATTGCTCCTCTATGGTTAGAGAGGCCACTTGTGGTTTCTTTTTGGATTTTGTTTGTGAAAAAGGGGGAAAAGATATTTAATGAGCTAGATGCCCCACGGTGGGCGCCAATTGTTTTATCTGCATTCTGCGCAGGGCTGAATCAGGTCAAGGTAGAGAGTTAGCAGGGTTAACTAGCTCGGTTATCATGTATATGGCTGCAGGGCATGCTTAATAAAGTGCAAATAAAAAAAAGTAAAGAAAACAGATAAGACAGTGATTTTTGTACGTGGAAAACCCTTTAATGGGAAAAAATCACGGGCACCAAGCCAGGAGAGGTTTCACTATAATATTAAGGAGAATAATTTTCTGTAGAGCTTATACAATGTATTGTCGTTCTAAGTGTTGTAATAGTGAGTCTTGTAAGCTTTTCTTCTGTGATTGAGCGCGAGGGAGAGTGTGTCTTCAAATGGTCTTCAGCTTCTCTTATATAGCAATCTTCATGTTACCGCAAGATCTTCACCTTAGTGACAGAATATTTTCCTTAAATGACCCCCTTGATTGCTGTCTTGAATGCGTATAAATGGCCCATTGGGGCGCGAGCCAATTGGTGAGTGCTTAAATGAGATAGAACAGTGCCAGGCAGCCGCATTGGGGCGCGGGCATATTGGCGAGGGAAAGGGCTCTGCCCAGGTTTTAAAATATGAAAAGAGGCGGCCTCTTGGGGTGCGAGTCAAATGAAAACCCAAGGGGCGAATCCTGGTTGTTAAAAAGGTTGTTTAAAACCGTATTTGTGATTGAATAATTTGCGTGACTCGGAATAATTACTATTATCTTAGTAATATTCTTTGTCGGTGTTTTAGCAAGATTTCTCACTAGGATAATGTCCTGCCAGAGGTATGATTGCAGGGTAATCTAACTCAAAACAAGTAACCTGACCAGTATGACAAAATGAATAAAGAACAAATAAGAAAGTAGGACACAAGGATTTATACGTGGAAAAACCCTGGGAATAAGGGAAAAATCACGAGCACTAAGCCACGAGGGATTATTACTATGATTTTAGGTAACCTGATAGGGGATATGTGTGTCAGGCGAAGTATAAGGTGTGGATGCTTAATAATAAGGCTAAGTAATGTGTTGATTGCAAGTTTGAGAATAAAAGCACGAGAGAATGAGTAAGTAAGCCAGCGATCCTCTTATTTTCTTCTTCTTTGATATTTATAATAGCCTTGCAACGGTCTCTTGGTAAATAGGCCTCGTGCGCTATTTACACGGGAGTGGTTTGTTGACTAAACAATTGGCTGCCTCTATATCTGCTAAATTGGCTATATCAAAACCGTTGTGAACATTGTTGAATGAGTCTTCCGTGCAAATAGGAACTATTTTGAAGAGCTTTTGATGTCGCCTGACGCCTTTGGGTTATGCTTTATCATGTGGCTTGGTGAGACATCTTCTCAGGCCTGACTTTAACGAATGTCTGACCTATCTTTCCCTCCTGGTTGGTGTCGGCTCAGGTGTTTTAATGTTTTGTATGGAATGTCTTCCATTCAGGCTTGGCTTTGAACATTGCCTGATTCTTGTCTGATCAGGCAGGGTAATTCTAGGCCCAACAATTGCCCTTTATCTTCTTATTCCCAATGGATCTGGCCATGGATAAGGAGATAAAAATTCGAGCCAGGCAAAAAATGTATAGGAATATTTTACCGAAAAAGAGTGTGAGTCCCTTTCAACTTCTATAACGGCTAGTCTTCATAAATGAGGCAGGTTCATCAAACCCTATGAGAGTCAAGATTGGATTTGTCCACTTGTGCTATCTGTTGTATTTTTGCGGCTATAAAACCTTTGCACCGTTTGTCTTGCTTTCACATTCCATTCTTCAATCTTCTAAAATTTCTTTCTATTCCAAAATTTTGTGAAATAACTCTTTCTCTGAAAAAATCAATCTTATATTCCATTCATAAAAAATGGCTGGAGGAAGAAGAATGACTGATGCGTCCAAGGCTGCGGCTAGAGATGGCAATGGGTAGGATCTGGACCGGATCTTATAGGATCCAGATCCAGATCCATTTTACCATAGCGTATCTAGATCCTACCCTTATCCTTAGGGTCCGAAATTTCTAGATCCATATCCGGATACTAAGGATCCGGGTAGAATCCGGGTAATATTCAGATCCGTCAATTTTCAGCAATACACTGAAGTGCAAGTACACATTATACATTACACACTACTAATTGTCAATGAGAGACTATGTTTCACTCAAAGTGACTTTCCATTAGCTTCACAGGTTTAAAAACCAGTCCAAAAGAAGCAAAAAGTCTTAGAAAAATGGACGGAGAAGTAAGAAGCAACCATTGAAGAAGAGACGTCGGAGATGGACAAAGTACATTGTGCCACAGTGGGAGAATACTAGAGTGATAGAGATTCAAAATTAGGGTTTTTAATTTTGAGGAACAAATGAACGATAGACGAGTTATATTAGCTATATAAGGAATGAGATTGGGCCTAAAATTAGACTTAGAAAAATTAGAAAAGGGTCCAAGGGTCGGATCCGAATCTCAGTGGTGAGATCAAGATCCGGACCCTCATACTCGTATAAGGATTTGGGTCCGACCCAGATCCTAAGGATCCAAAATAATGGGATCCAGATCCGACCCTATGGTATCGGGTGTGGCGGATCCGGGTAGGATCAGGATCCAATTGCCATCTCTAGCTGCTGCTGGGATTGAACAGGCTCCTGTGGTAGTTGACGTTCCTGAAATCATTCCTGAAGATGAAGTTGTGGAGATTCCTACTCCTCCAGAAATTATGTCTATGACGTACAAGGGTGTCACTTTTGACCCTGTAAAGTCTTTGTCTGCATTATTCCCTGAGGCTAACCAATTTAAGCCTTCTTTTGATCACTATTTGAAAGGTAGGGGTCTTCTCCCTGCTGAAGCTGAGGTCTGGATCCCAGAGAGCGGTCCAGTCAGGGCTAATTGGTGTAGTCCTGGCTGGTTTTGTATTTTTGAGTGGGCATTCAAAGGAGGCTGTCAGCTTCCACTTTCTCCGTTCATGGTTGAAGTTATCAGGGCTGTCAAGGTTGCCCCTTTCCAGCTTATGCCAATGGTTTGGAAGATTGTTCATTCTGTTAAACACCTCTGTGCCAAGCATAAATTGGTAATTAATCTTGAGGATTTCAAGAATGTTTACCACTTGAAAAGCAATACCACTAGGCGCTTTAATCATCGAATCATGGCAAAAATGACTCATCTAATTACAAATTTCGATTCATGCGACGACAAGGGTTGGGCTACAACCTATATGTTCATCAGGGCAGATTATGTTGCCCCTGACTTGGATTATATCAGCTATCCTGCTATTGAGGGAGGTAAATTCTTTTCCCTGCTTTCAATTTTGGTTAGAATAGTTTGTAAATTGCATTTTGAAAATAGGCTTACTTGAATTGTATTTGTAGTGGCTGATTGGGCTAATAATCCTGATGTTGAGGGGTCAGCTGACCGGATTGCTGCTTTCATGGCTCTACCTAATGAAGAGAGGGTGTGGCCTGCCTACCTTAGGCAGGCGCCTATGCCTCGTTTAAAGAAGGTTAAATTGAGTACCTATAAGGCTGTTAAGGGTACCAAAGCTTCAGGGGCTTCTTGGTCAGGCAGTAAGTTCTTTTTTGTTTCTTCTTTGTGAGTTTCTTTGCTTGAACATATGTTATTATTACAGATATAGGGTTTCGTCGTGTAGCCACTAGGGCTTCTGCCAGGATTGCTAGCTTTGGCCTATCTTTAGTGAAAGCAGGCGTTTCTCAGATCACAAGGGAGAAATCACGGAGCAGTGAGGCTACGGGGAGTGATAGTACATTGCAAGTTCAGGCACCTACCCAACAGGCTCAACTGGTGTCTCCCCTAAAGGTCGGATGAGACTTCAGAGGGAGTTGGTGAGGTTAGGGGAGTAAGGGCCAGGCTTGATAAAGTTCAATTTGCTAAGGAACAGATCCAGCCTCATTCTTGCTTGGTTGACGATCCCTACTACAAATATCAGGCTGAGGAGTCGTATGCTCGGGCATTGGCTGCTATGTATCATTCCAAGGACTGTGCTGCTAACCTGGTTAGTATGCTGCAAGAGGTAATGACTCTTTTCTCCTTAGTTTTATTTTGGTTGTGTGTTTTTTTGTTTTGTCTTGCCTGATTTGTAGTATTTTTGTAGAATGTAAATGATATGTTGAGGGGTGCTTGTCAGCTGGAGTCTTCAAATGTTGTCAAAGATACTTTGGATTGGGAGGTGCAATGCCTGAAGAAGGATGCTGAGTCCCTAAAAATGGATTTAGAGGTGCTGAAAACGGAGAATGAGTCTTTAAAGAAGGAAAATGAGGTAGGAAAAGCACGGCTAGTTGGGGAGACATCAAAGTTGGGTTCTGCTCAGAGTGCTGTAAAGTCTATCCAGGCCAAGCTTAACACCGTCCAGGAAGAATTGAAGGCTAAGAAGCAGGCTATGCAGGATCAGCTGAGGGTGAATGAGAAGCTTGCTGCTGAGAGGGACTTGGTGCAGGGTAGATACAAGGATGCTGCCATGTATTTCTTTGGCAAGGGTCGTGTAGATGCCATGAAGGAGCCCGTTGAGGTCAGGCCATACTAGAATCCTGATAAAGAGATGGTTGATCTTAATGCCACCTATCCTGACCTTTGCAAGTTACATGCTGATGATGAGGTTGATTCTCCCCCATCCAAGGAAAAGAGTGGTGAGCCCTGATGATGAAGAGGATGATGAAGAGGAGGAGGAGCCCGTTGATGAGGGCATCAGTTCTTCTACTGCTTCCAAGGCAAGTTAATAGCTTAGTATTTAGTGTAACAGTTTTTTGGCCCATCCAGGGGGGATGTTCCCTGGACAAACTATTTTTAGATTTTGGTGGTATTTTATCCTGCCCAGAAGGGATGTTCCCTGGGCAACTTTGGATCTGTTGTTTTTGTCTTGCTAAAATTTGAAGGCATTTTCTTGTTGCTTTGTGTGTCTTGGTTTGATTGATCGGTACCTATAATAATGTAATTTGAAGCATTTTTGTTAGGGTAATGCCAGCCAGGAGGGCTTATGGCCCTCAATCCTTTCTTAGGAAATCATGGCTTTTTGCCTATCAGGAGGGATTTTCTGTGTAAGAGGGGTGGTTGCCAGTCAGGAGGGCTTATGGCCCTCAGCCTGTCAGGAGGGCTTTAAGATAAGTGGTCTGGTCTATTCCACCATCATACTTGTCTTTTTGTACTGAGCTCATTTTTTTGTATGTATTTTTTGGATGTGGCAAATGCCAAGTTTTGTGAAGCATTTCTGAGATGCTGTTCAGGTTGGGTGGAGTGACCCTCAATCCTGAATATTTGTTTAAGCCTGTGACTATAATGATCTTAAATAAATTATAAAAAGACGTAAAATAAGTTTTCAGGATTTAACATAATATGATAGAATTTGTACTTTAAATAAGAATTTAGCAAGCAGGTTTTTAAGCAAAATGGCAGTTAGAAGGAAAGCATGTATTGATAGCATAAAGAGGTCGTATGATTTTGTTCAGGCGTTTTCGCATATGACTTAGCCAGGTAAGAGATATGGTTAAATGATCTTACCTGATTTGGATCATGGGATACTGAGTTTATACATGAAAAAGTTGTAGGTGGGAGATGTCCTAAGATCTGGGGATCATTTTTCCTTCCAGGGTTTGTAGCTTGTAGGCTCCCTGTTCTACTATTGAGTCAATCAGGTAAGGTCCTTCCCATGTAGGAGCTAGTTTGCGAGCATTTTTGTCCTTTGTATTTGGGAAAACTTTTCGCAGGACCAGGTCTCCTTCCTTAAATACCCTGATGTTTACGTTTTTGTTGTAGCTTCTGGCTAATGTTTGTTGGTAAGAGGCTATTCTGATCTTGGCTGCATCCCTCAATTCTTCTACCAGGGTTAGGCTATCCTATAGTAAAGGCTTGTTCTCCTCCATGGTGTTCAAGCTGCTTCTGGTAGTTGGCACATGGATTTCCGCTGGGATTACTACTTCACAGCCATAGACCAGGGAGTAAGGAGTATGGCCCGTGGCTGTTTTAGGTGTAGTTCTATTAGCCCAGAGGACTAGGGGGAGCTCTTCAGCCCATCTCCCTTTTCTTCTTTTTAGTTTTTTCTTGAGGCAGCTGATTACCACTTTGTTGCTGGATTCAACATGACCGTTGGCTTTTGGATAGCCTGGTGTAGACGTGACAAGATTGATATTCCATTGTGCACAGAAAGCCATTGTCCTTTTTCCCACGAACTGAGTACCATTGTCACAAACTATTTCTGAGGGGATGCCATATCTGCACATGATATTACGTTTGATGAATGATATGACATCCTTCTCCTTGACTTGCCTGTATGAGCCAGCCTCTATCCACTTTGAGAAATAGTCAGTCATGGATAACATGAAGACTTTTTGTCCTGAGCTTGAGGTAGTTTGCCTAAAATATCCATTCCCCATTTCATGAAGCCAGGGAGCTGAGATGGAGTGCAGCAATTCTGATGGTCGGTGGATAAATGGAAAATGAAGTTGGCAGGCTTCACATTTGGAGTTGTAAGCTATGCAATCAGCTCTAAGGGTTGGCCAGAAGTAGCCTGTCCTTAGTACCTTGCTTGTCAGGCTTCTGCCGTCTTTCTGATTTCCACAGTATCCATCATGTATGTCCTCAATAACCTGTTTTGCTTCATGAGGTCCAGGCATCACATATAAGGTCTAGCCTGAGACTTTTTGAACAATATGTTATTTATAATAGTATAGGTGGAAGCTCTAATTCTAAGGGCCCTTGCTTCATGTCTGTCTTTGGGTAGTATCCCCTAAAAGAACCAATCGTAGTTTGGTTTGGTCCAGGAGTTTGTGTCCTCATTGATGGGACATATTTGGTCAGGCTTTTCAATGATCAGTTCTAATAGGTGAACAATAGGTATCTTATCAAATACAGCAGGGGTGAAATTTGATCCCAGGCTGGCTAGGGCATTAGCCTGAGTGTTTAAGTCTCTTGGTATTTGATCAATGTCAAATGAACGAAATTCTTTGCAAAGGTTTTTAACATAACCTAAATAAAGAATCATTTTGGAATCCTTTGCAGCATAGGTTCTTTTGACTTGATTAGAAATTAAAAGAGAGTCAGTTTTTACCTTGAGATTTTTCATACCAAGATCTATACATACCTTGAGTCCAGCTATCATGGCTTCATATTCAGCTTCATTGTTTGCTGCTTTGAACTCACAAGTAATAGCTTGAGCACCTAGATCTCCCTGTGGTTATTTTGGTACTAATCCTAGGTGAGTTCCTCTCATATTTGTTGCTCCATCTACGTGTAAGGTCCATTCCTAGCCTAGTTTTTGGGTGTTTAGATGGTTGACCTCTTTTATAATGTCTGGTTCTAGGCTAGGACTAAATTCAGCCACGAAGTCTGCTAAGGCCTGGGACTTAATGGATGTCCTAGGTTCAAAGGTTATGTCATAAGTACTTAGTTGTACAGATCATTTTCCCATTTTGCCTGAAAGTTCAGGTTTGCTCAGGACAGATTTGATAGGCAAGTTGGTCCTGACAATTATTGGGTGACTCTCAAAGTAAGGTCTGAGTTTTGTACAGGATATAATTAAAGCAAGCACATATTTTTCAAGTAATTCATACCTTGTTTCTGCATCTAGGAGACTCTTACTTACATAGTAGACAGGGTGTTATTGGCCTTCAATCTCCTTGGTCAGGACTCCACTTACTGCAGTTTCAGTGACTGATAAGTAAACCGTCAGGGGTTCTCCTTTGTTAGGTTTGGCCAGTACTGGAGAAGTATCCAGATAGGTTTTTAAATCTTGGAAGGTTGTTTCGTGTTCAGGCTCCATTTGAATGATTTGTTCTTCCTGAGGAGGTCATAGAAAGATCTGCATCTTTCATATGGCCTGGATATGAATCTGATCAGGGCTGCAACTCTTCCTATTAATCTTTGGATATCTTTGACTGATTTGGGAGATTCTAGTACCAAGATGGCTTTTATCTGTTATGGGCTGGCTTCAATCCCTCTTTTTATCACCATGTATCCAAGGAATTTGCCTGAAGAGACTCCAAAGTGGCATTTGGAGGGGTTGAGCTTCATATTGAATTCTTACATGATTAATGTAGACTTCCATTATGTCACCTATTTGATCTTTAAACATCATGTTGACTAGGCGTTGGTAGGTTGCCCCTGCATTCTTCAGGCCAAAGGGCATTGCTATGTAACAATATATGCCCCTTTCCGTGATGAATGAAGTGTTTTCCTAGTCAGCTGGGTGCATCTTGATCTGGTTGAATCCACTTGAAGCATCCAAACACGTTAGTAGCTCATGTCCTACTGTAGCATATCTACCATTGCATCAATGTGAGGGAGTGGGAATGGATCCTTTGGGCAGGCTTTATTAAGGTCTGTGTAGTCTACACAAACTCTCCACTTGCCATTATTCTTTTGTACTACAACCACATTGGTTAGCCATTCAGGGTACATTACTACTCTGATCATGTCCATGTCTAGGAGTTTGTCCACCTATTCATTAACGATAGAGTTGCGTTCAGGGGCAAACTTTCTCCTTTTCTGCTGTACATGCTTAAATGAAGGGTCAATATTAAGTTTATGGTTAATAATATTAGCATCTATACTAGTCATATCAAAGTGAGCCCAGGCAAAACATGAAGACTTAATCTTAAGAAAACTTACTATTTCTGGTCTGATATTGTCAGGGACATCAGATCCTATTAGTACATGCCCATCAGGATACTCGGGGTCTAAAATTACCTAATTTGTTTCCATTTGGGTTTCTGCCACATAAGTACTCCTGACAGGGTACTGTAATTGCTAGGCAAGAGACTTACCTGCCTTGGAAGGTTTTAAGGATTCAGTGTAACATTCCTCGACAGACTTTTGTTCACCTTTAATGGCTGCTATTCCCCACTCTGTTGGTATTTTGACGCATTGGTGATAGGTTGAAGGAATAGCTCTAACATTGTGGATCCAAGGCCTGCCTAGGATGGCATTATAGGATGAAAGGCAATCCAGGACTCCAATTCTTTCATATGATGAGACTCCTTCATCGTAAGTTGGTAGGTAGATTTCTCCTAAAGTGTTCTTGGTTTCACCACTGAATCCTACCAGGACATTTGATTTCTTTATGATCTAATTCTCGTCAATCTTTATGGCTTTCAAGACATCAAGCATAATTAGATTGACTAAGCTGCCACCATTTACTAAAATTCTCAGGACACGTGCAGTTCCAATTTGCATGGTGATGACCAAGCCATCATGATGGATATCAAAGATTCCCTGCATGTCAGTATCATCAAAAGAAATCTGAGGTAAATTTCTAGGTTTAAAAGGAGATTTTATTTTTGACTCCCTGGCTATTTTCTTTGCAGCTGAGCTAGTGAGGTCGCAGATTTCAGATCCTCCATTGATAAACTTGACTTCATATATGGGTGGTGCTGGAGGCAGGTCGCATTGTGGTCTTTCCTGGCCCTTTCTTGTTCCATTTTCTTCCCTATTCTTTGATGGCATCAGATCTTTCAAGTAGCCTTTCTTTAATAAGTAGGCCACTTGTCTGCGTAGTCCTATGCATTCCTCTGTTGTGTGTCCTATGTCCATGTGAAACTCACAGCATCTTGTTGTGTCTTTCCTTGAGTTAGGATTGTCTGTGTTCTTAAGCCACTTGACAATGTCTCCCATGTTGTCAAGCCTTTTGATCAATCCTGCAGTATCAACAGAGAAGTTATATTCCTGAATAGGGGGATAAGTATAGGAGTTATCTCGTTGCTTATGAGCATAGTTGACTTCTGATCTGTCAGGCCTAGTATAAGGGGATGGCCTGGAACGTTCCTCTGTGATTGGAACATTTTCTGTTGGATATTTCATATCCTGAAGCACTGTCGGTGGCTTCAGCTTTGAAGCTTTTGTCTTCCTCCAATCTGATGTAGCCAATAGCCTTTGTCTGGATGTCTTCAAAAGTCAGGCAAGGTTTCATAGTTAGCTCATCATAGAAGTCGATGTCCAATGGTAGCCCCTGCCTGAAAGCTTCCACGGCTGTTCTAACATCACATCTGGGGATTGATACTTTTTCTTTGTTGAATCTGGTCAAGAACGCTCTGATTATCTCGCTAGGCTTTTGCTTGATTCTGTATAGGTCACTGGATCTCGTTTCGAGTTCCCTGCTGCTGGCAAATTGATGGTTGAACGAGTTTATCAAATCTGCAAAGGACTTGATGCTTCCATTTGGCAGATTGATGTACCACTGGAGGGCAGGTCCAGTCAGGGTTGTCCCAAAGTCTTTGCACATGCATACTTGTCGCAGCTCACTGGGTATGGAGGCTGCCAACATTCTTTGTTTGTACTAGGCTACATGGTTTTGAGGGTTTGTAGTTCCATCATAGATTCTCATTGATGGCACCACAAACTTCTTAGGTAGATCTATCTTTGCTATTTCATCCATGAAGGGTGAGTCAGCATAACTTTCAGGGTTGGGTTCCTCAATGGCTGTAGGCACCCCAGGGATCTTCTCAAATTTCTCATGGAGTTTCTGGATTTCCTGGAGCATGGCCATCATTATAGCAGTGTTAGTCTGATCTTGAACAACCTCCTCATTTTGAGTATCTTCTGAGTCTGTGTCATCTTCTCCTACTTTGGATTTTGATGGAGTTGGAGTACCAAAGTTGGAAAAATCTATGTTCCTGATGATTGAAGAGAATGGCGTTCCAGGCAGAATCTTCAATTTTGAGCCTGAAGCTTTGTCTCCCAGCCTTTGCTTCAAACTAGATTCTGATTCCTTTAGTTTCATGACTTCAGCCTCAGCCTAGGCCATTTTCTGCTTCAGTTGTTCCATTTCCAACAGTTGTTGCTTGGCAGCAGCCAGTTGTTGTTCAATGTTATCTCCAGCCATTTTTTTGGGAGAGTTTTTGTGTTGTTTGGATTTAGGTTTTGATTATTTTTCAGCTAGATGCCCCATGGTGGGCGCCAATTGTTTTAGCAAGATTTCTCACTAGGATAATGTCCTGCCAGAGGTATGATTGCAGGGTAATCTAACTCAAAACCAGTAACCTGACCAGTATGACAAAATGAATAAAGAACAAATAAGAAAGTGGGACACAAGGATTTATACGTGGAAAAACCCTGGGAATAAGGGAAAAAACCACGGGCACCAAGCCAGGAGGGATTATTACTACGATTTTAGGTAACCTGATAGGGGATATGTGTGTCAGGCGAAGTATAAGGTGTGGATGCTTAATAATAATGCTAAGTAATGTGTTGATTAGAAGTTTGAGAATAAAAGCACGAGAGAATGAGTAAGTAAGCCAGCAATCCTCTTCTTTTCTTCTTCTTTGCTATTTATAGTAGCCTTGCAATGGTCCTTGGAGGTTAGTTTAGGGTTTCCTGGTAAATAGGCCTCGTGCCCTATTTACATGGGAGTGGTTTGTTGACTAAACAATTGGCTGACTCTATTTCTGCTAAGTTGACCATATCAAAACCGTTGTGAACATTGTTGAATGAGTCTTCCGTGTAAATAGGAACTATTTTGAAGAGCTTTTGATGTCGCCTGACGCCTTCAGGTTATGCTTTATCATGTGGCTCGGTGAGATATCTTCTCAGGCCTGGATTTAATGAATGTCTGACCTGTCTTTCCCTCCTGGTTGGTGCCTGCTCAGGTGTTCTAATGTTTTGTATGGAATGTCTTATATTCAGGCTTGGCTTTGAACATTGCCTGATTCTTGTTTGATCAGGCAAGGTAATTCTGGGCCCAACAGTCGGATTTGCAAGTTTGAAAAGCATAGTTTACAAATAAAAATGTAAAATGTTTGATATGAACTAATATGTTACGTTCATTTCTTTGTAATTAGTGAAGTTTGTCATCGTACTCGGATTAAACCGACATGGTATAAGGAACCAAGGATGATTATTGTAGATACTCGTATCCGTCGATATTGGAATTTATAGAGAACCCGACAAACACCCGATGATGATAGGGCACATGTATTCTTTAGCTGTCATTGTCATTATTTGGGCTCGTTTTACGATGTAGAATGGGCGCCGTCGATGAAATATTTTATCAATTTAAATGATATTTAAATTAAATGTTTTTTTAAAGTGAATTCATTTTATTGTTTCAATTTGAATTTATTTTCTTAAATTTATTTTATTGAAAATAAAATATATTTTTGATTTGAAAAATCATTCTTTAGTTAATTGATTTGAAAAATCAATTTAAATCGTTTTATAAACCTTATTTGAAGAACTCGATTTTTACAACGGCTTTATACGCGATTTTGAGCTCGTTTTCAACTCGATTTGAGCACGGTTTTCGAAGCAAACTCAAGCCAACTCTTGACCCATAACCCAGCCCATCACTCACCCTCATAACCAGGCCCTAACCCCTTCCACAAACCCGTCCTAAATACTCCCCAAACAGTCCGCACAACCAACCCTTTCCCTTACCCGTGTTCAGCATTGTCAAGCCCCAAACCCGCTCCAAACACCACTTAAACCCGTGCCCATTAACCCTAATCCATAACCTAGTATACTACCCATATTACCTTAGCTTAACCACCAAGAAACACCCCTCCAAAACCCTACACGAGCTCACGAAAGCTGCTGGACAGCAGCAGCGAAACAGGGAGCCTGACTGCTTGTTGCTCACTTTTACCCTACTTTAACTCCCTATAAATACCTCCCCTCTGCCATACTTTCAATCCTCTAAGTTCTCTATACATACTACCATCACTAACCAACACTAATATACACAAACAAACCCTAATTGCCTCTCAAAACTCTCGACAAAACCGAGATACCCAAACTGAGAAACAGTTTGTGTCTCTCTCGAAATACCATTCGTTTCCCCTTCAAATCTCCATTAAAGTTCATGTTTCTTGTTCCTAATTAACCATATAACATCCATCTACATCTTAGACAAAGATTCATGAGCCAAATTGACCTTGAGAGTACACGAATCCCCTCAAAAAACAGAGTGTCATACACTCTGTTTTCGCGGCTTTTCCTGTCTGTTCAGTTCTGTTTGTGCTCGTTTTTTGTGCCCAATAACTCAGAACGAGCATGGTTTGTTTTAAGATATTTGTTCTCCTCTCTTTATAGTTTTCAAAACATCTTTTAAATCTAATTTTTACCGTGAAACGAGTGAAAAATTGCAGTTTGAATGTTGCTGTCCGGATTTACAAAAAACGTGTTTGTTGCTTTGTTCCTTCGTCGACGACGGCCTCTCGAGATAAAATCTACGATCGATTACAACCCAAGACGGTGTCAACGATACATGTAGGTTGAGAGTGCATCAGATCCTCCTCTTCTCCCTTTTATTTCGTCCTTTTTATGTTTGTTTTTTCATTGTTCGTTTTACATTGTTTATCGTTTTACGTCGTTTAATATCGTTAACTACGAAACTAGTTTAGTCTGAGTATGAGTTAAAGTACCACCATCAACACCCGCGTTGACTTGAGTCGGGAAAGAAATCCGCCACATCGGTCGGTCGTATCCCCCTTCTCATTTACATATCCTCGTGTTCAAGGTAGGGCATTAATAAAATGGATTCTAACTTCGTTCCTTGCTTTTGACCCCTCGCTTGTTTCGTTCAAGTCGTTATCTTTAAGCACTCGTAGTCGATTGGCTTTATGCTCTTCGATGAAAGGTGTAAAGTTGACTTGAACGGTTCCAAGTTCCCAAAAACTTGGTGGCGACTCTAATTTGTCTTAATTCGATTCGAAAGAACCTCGAGTCGATTATGCTGTTGGGGTTGGTGTCCTTAACAGTTAGTGCAAGGACTTATAAATCTCTAAAAGGATCAAAGGGCATACTTTTGGTATTATTATCAGTTGATCCACGTTTATCAATAACGGTTGGCTTGCTAGATAAGTTTGACGTTATTGTCATACAGATGGCGGTGATCAACTGGTCCCTAAAAGTCACACCTATAGGATACGTTTTGAGTGATGTGACGGTATGAAAATACAGTCATGTAGATGCCAAATTTGACTAACCGATTAATTCGAGTTATTTGACTAATAATTAGTCAAAATGTGATGTTGAGATATTATATTTAATACGGATTAAATATCATGGGCTAAAGGCGAATTAACCAGTTAATTCGTAAAATTAAATATAAGCGTTTTATATTTAAATTAAATGTATATTGAATATAATTATACAATATTTTTTTGTCGGACATGTATTAATAATTCAACTAACCCGTATTATTAGTTGATGCCTTAATTTCCGATAACCGATAATAATACTTTTATAATCGGACCAAGCGTCGTATACACTTAGCGAGTCATGGACCGGACCACGAGTTTAAGTGAAGAGGAAATGAAAAAGCCCAAGAGGCTCCCCCTCACTCGGTTTGGCCGAGCCATCCAAAGACAAAAGGAGAGCTTCTCCTCTTGTCTAACCTAATTGATCATTTGCTAATCAAAATTAGGGTTTTGGGAATTGTGCCTCCTAGAATTCGGATCTCACATCCAACACAACTCACAAAAACTATCCCCTCGATATTGCAAGGCAATTAGGGGATTCTCTCTAGCACAAGGGCATTACTCGGACATCTTGGGTGCAACGATTAGGAGGAGATCTAACTTGATCTCTCATTGCCTTATTGCACTAGGACCGAAGGTTATTTCTATATCTTTATCGTCTCATTGTTATTTTCGTTTTATGACTATAAACTACATATAAATTTTACGTTATAATCCTACAATTAAAGGGTAGTATACGGATATTAACCTTCAAGTGGTATCAGAGCGAGGCCACGTAAATTTTTATATGTGTTTTTCATCAAACGATTGTTGAAACGATGAATTTTGGTTAAAAAAAAATGTCACGGCTCATTTTTTTAACTCGGCAGAAATTTTTTTTTTGCTGCGTTTTTTTTTTTGTTTTGTTCCTTGTGATCCGTGTCAAGTTTACACGGTAATGTTTGTCTTTTGTTTTGTGTTCTTTTTCGATCTTTGCATATTGTATTGTAATCGATATTCATTGCAATTTGTCAAAGATCGATCAAAATGATTGCATAAAATTTTGTGTGGCAAATTTTTTTTGAAAACCGTGTGGCCTCCATCTTACTCGGCCTGTTTTCTGTTTTTTTTTTTGCATCGTTATGCGTGCCACACGATTTTTAGGTCATTCGATCTCATGTTTTCAATCTTTCTTCACATGTTGTAATTTTAACCGATAATTATTGCAATATGTTGAAGATTAACAATTGTAATTTGATTTCTATACGGATTAGATTAAAATTGCAATTGTGTTTTATCAAACCGTTTTGTTTTGATCTTTCATTGCTCACGTTTTGAGCCGTGTTAAATTTTTTTTTTGGCTTTTAAAGCTCTCGGCATTTCAGCCGAATTTATAAAAAAAAAAAAAAATTTTTTTTTTTTGGCCCCTGGTACTGTTCACGTACAGCAGTACAGAAGAAAAAAAAAAAAATTTTCGTTTTTTTTTTTTTCGGCCATTTTATGCATAAAACGTTTTTATGCTCTCGCTTGTTAGTGAAACGGTTCACCCACGTAAACTAAAGTTACTTTAAAACGATTTAAAGTAACGGATTATATCGAATTAAGATTAAGTTGATGAAGCGGTTTTGTCACATAATTTTAATTATCTTTGGTGGTTTGGATAAAAATTTAACATAATTACGGAATTATGTCACGAATAAATTTAATTTTTAGTTGATGCATTTTAATTTATCGTTCTTGTTTATATTTTGAATGTTTTGAATGCCTTTTAATTACGTATTTAATTATTTTGCAAACGGTTGTAACTTAGTGTGGCCTTAGTAGAACGTGTTACCGTAATGATGGAACACGGTCTTGGTTGTATTTTGAGATCTCGTATCTCCATTTTATTTCTTTTAATTACAGTTTTTATTTAGAATGTAAATAGGTTTATATTTGTAATTTTTAAATTGTAATTCTTGAGAAGACTAAAGATGGAGACCGGATGCTCACTCCCGCTACTTGGATAAAGATGGAACATCAAGACAAGCTTTTCGGGTCCAACGGTGGATTCCAAAGTTGTATTTTGTTCTTTTTACTAGGATAGGCCACACTAGGAAATTTTTATTTACGTATTGCATTCATTTATTTATTTTATTGTAACGATAGTATGCATCATATTCCGCCTAAAAACCAAACCACCTAATAATTGCATGAAAAACTGACACATATAGAGGTCACGAGTTAGTTTTCTTTGACATTCGCATGTCACACGATTATAAGCCATCACCCAAATTAATTCATTCACGCAAACGCTAGTTATTCGTTCACTTAATATGAATTATAATTTAGTTGATGGGATCTTCCTCGTATAAACAAAAATTGAGAACGGTCTTTATAGGTCAAACTCCAATGACTCCCTTCTTCGTCGGTAGGCATAATATGACCCCTTCTACGTCGGGTAAGTTGGAACCGATTGACCTATTTTATCTCAACACTATGCTCACTCGTACGATCCTGTGACTATGGTGGACTATAGATAGGATTTACAGAAATCTATCGACCAAGAGTTCTTCCGGAAGAATTAGCTAAACAGTTGGCTTATCAATTTACCGAAATTGAGTCTTGGGATCACTTGTATCATTCTTGAGGGAGATCAATTATGCAAGTGCATTGAGTCTACACGTTAAAATGAATTTAAATAGACTTAAATCACCTCGATGAGTTGCTTATTTCATTTTGTTTTTCTTTCTTTTTCAAAGTGTAGATCACGAACCGTTAAACCGCTAATAACAAAATGGTTGGTCACTTGAACGACCCAATGCCTAGTGCCACATTGGACCGTGAGTCCCGGCTTCGGATCTTCATGAATCGGATGAATCACAACTCGATCAAGAATGATGGATCAAACTTCGCGGATCGGGAGGCGATTACGGAATGCCGCCGCTGGCGACGGAAGCTCGATTTCTGCTTGAGCCCATGCCGTCACACCCAGGCCCCACGGCCGGAGTTAACGAGATCGACAAGTATAACGATTTCGCCTTGGAAGCGGGTGCGATTAAAAACGTACTCATTTTTGCAATGGAACCCAATTTGCCGAAACGCTTCATAGCCCAAGGTGCAAACAAGATTTTCACCACGCTCACTAAGGAATTCTCGAAAGCACCGAGAATCGTGACCTATGAGCATACCACTCGCTTCTTTGATGCGAGACTCCGGAAGGGCCAACCGGTTAGCCCACACATTCTCGGCATGATTGAGAATGTCGAGAAGCTGGAGACCATTGATTGTAAGATCGGAGAACATTGTTATTGACCGCATTCTTCACTCACTCCACGATGGTTATTCGCAATTTAGAGCGAATTACTATATGAATGATTTGAAGAAAACTCCCCATGAACTCGCACTCCCTCCTCGTACGCACCGAGAAGGACATGAAGTTCGGTGGGAGCATGAAACAAGATGTTCTCGTTGTGACAAACAAGGGAAAGGGTAAGGGCAAAGCTCGAGCAAACCTAGCGAGGTAAAGCGAAGTTCAAGAAGTCGGGTTCGGTAACAAAGGGCCTGGTGAGTCGAGCAACTCATCAGGCGCGACAAAGAGCAAAACCGAAAACATGGAATGCCATCACCGCCACAAGATCGGGCATTGGAGGCGGACATGTCCTGTTTATCATGAGGACATAAAAGCGGGTCGCGTTAAACCGGTTGGTATGTCTTCTTCTTCTACTTTTATTCATATGATTGAGATTAACCACGCAAGTTACGTAACTTGGGTACTAGATACTGGTTGTGGTTCTCATCTGTGTAATCATGTGCAGGGCCTCCGAAATCTCGAGCCTTTCGTAAAGGGTGAGGTTGACCTGCGTGTTGGGAATGGAGCAAGAGTGGCTGCCATCTCAAAGGGGACATATGTGATCCAGCTTCCTAGCGGATTTGAGTTGTCATTATATGATCGCTATTATGTTCCTAGTCTTTCCAAAAACATTATTTCGGTTTACGCACTTGACAAACTTGGTTTTTCATTTGTAATAGAAAATAATGCGTGCATTTTCTCTTTACACGATATGATTTATGGCAAGGCGCCTCCATGAACGGAATTTATGTTTTAGATCAGACGACCGAAATATTACACGTAATGAATAAAAAGTTAAAGGTTGGTGACAAAGATCAAACGTATCTATGGCACTGCCGTATGGGACACATTAATGAGAAACGCGTAAAACAGCTCATTAAAAATGGAGCTATCTCGGCCTTTGATTTTCAATCATTTGGCACGTGTGAATCATGTCTCATCGGTAAGATGACTCGGATTTCCTTCAAAGGTGTTGGAATGCGCGCTGCTAACCTATTAGGGCTCATACACACGGATGTATGTGGTCCTATGTCAATCACCGCACGAGAAGGCTATAGGTATTTCATCACTTTCACTGATGATTTAAGTAGATATGGCTATGTCTACTTAATGAAGCACAAAAGTGAATCCTTTGAGAAATTCAAAGAATACCAAAATAGGGTACATAACCTACTTGGTAGAAAGATAAAAACACTACGTTCAGATCGTGGTGGCGAGTATCTTTCTCACGAGTTTGATCAACACCTTAAAGACCGTGGGATCGCCCTACGCTAACTCCACCTGGAACACCTCAGCCGAATGGTGTGTCCGAACGGAGAAATCGAACACTACTTGATATGGTTCGATCCATGATGAGTCACACGGTTTTACCCGATTCATTATGGGGTTATGCTCTTTTGTCACCGCTCTAATACTTAACCAAGTCCGTCTAAAGTCATGTGACAAGACTCCATATGAACTATGGAAGGGAACGGTCCCTAACTTGTCCTTTATACGGGTTTGGGGCTGCGAGGCTTATGTCAAGTGGAGACCTGAAGATAAGCTCGGCCCGCGATCGGTCAAGACATACTTTATAGGTTATCCTAAAGGAACACGTGGTCATTACTTCTATTCGCCAACCGAACAACGCGTTTTTGTTGCGGCTAGTGCGACATTCTTAGAGAAGGAATTTCTCGAGAATGCAAAGAGTGATAGAACCTTCGACCTGTCGGAGATTCCAGAACCAAATACCGAGCAACTATTGAAGGAACCTATTCCTTCAATCCCGGCTGCGGTAAATATTCCTGAGGAACCTAGGAGGTCGGGAAGAGTCTCTATTCCTCCGCATGCGAGATACATTGGTCTAGTCGAGGAACATGACATAGATGAC
The DNA here is from genome assembly GCF_048544455.1 of Silene latifolia. Taxonomy (NCBI): domain Eukaryota; kingdom Viridiplantae; phylum Streptophyta; class Magnoliopsida; order Caryophyllales; family Caryophyllaceae; genus Silene; species Silene latifolia. Next base: position 236,154,975 of record NC_133538.1, read on the forward strand.
ATTCTACTCTTAACGAGTAGTGAACCCGCAACCTATAAAGGTGCCATGACCAGATTCGACTCAAAGCTATGGCTTGAGGCCATGCAATCCGAGATGGACTCCATGTATGAGAACAACGTGTGGGATCTTGTTGACTTACCCGCTAAGGTTCGTCCCCTTCAATGCAAATGGCTTTACAAGATAAAGCATTCTGGGGAAGGTCAACAAGATATCTACAAAGCACGACTAGTTGCTAAAGGTTTCACCCAAGTGCCAGGTTTGCACTACGATGAGATTTTTGCACCCGTAGTCATGCTGCGTTCCATTCGGATTATCTTAGCGATTGCCGCTTTTCATGACTATGAAATTTGGCAAATGGACGTGAAAACCGCCTTCTTAAACGGCTTTTTGGAGGAAGAGTTGTACATGGTACAACCCGAAGGTTTCATTGATCCAAAGACATTCTAAGAAAGTGTGCAAGCTTAAGCGTTCCATTTATGGACTTAAGCAAGCATCAAGGAGTTGGAATCATCGCTTCGACCAAGTGATAAAAGAAAATGGATTCACTCGATCGGTCGAGGAACCATGTTTATATATCAAGTCGAGTGGGAGCAAGATTGTCTTCCTAATATTGTATGTTGACGACATACTCCCGATTGGGAATGACATACCTCTCTTAACTTCGGTGAAAGTATGGTTGAAAAACCATTTCCAGATGAAAGATCCGGGAGAGGCACAAAGAATTCTAGGCATCCGTATCTATCGAGATAGATCACGACGGATGCTATCTCTCGATCGCCAGAGTCTTACATAGACAAAGTCCTAGAGAGATTAAGCATGACTAACTCCAAGAAGGGGTTCCTTCCTATGGCTCCAGGGGTGCATTTGAGCAAGTCTCGGGCACCAGAGACACCGGAAGAGAAAGAGCGCATGACACGGATTCCTTATGCTTCGGCAATAGGATCAATCATGTATGCCATGATATGCACACGTCGGGACGTGGCATATGCATTGAGTATGACAAGTCGATTCCAACAAAGATCCAGTGAATCACATTGGTTGTCTGTCAAGAACATTCTTAAGTACCTACGGAGGACTAAAGATTGGGCATTGACTTATGGAGGCTCTCAAAAGCTATGCGCAACCGGTTCGCAGATGCTAGCTTCCAAACGGATCGTGATGACTCGAAATCTCGATCCGATTCGTTTTTACTCTTAATGGCGCTGCAATCACCGAAGAGTTCGAAACAGATCACATGTTACAAAGAGATTCTACGACCGAGTCCGAGTACTATGCCGCGTCCGAAGCTACAAAGGAAGCGATATGGATGCGTCAATTCTTACATGGGCTATCTGTAGTGCCTAGTTCGAATGACCCGATCACCATCTATTGCGACAATAGTGGTGCCATCTTCCAAGCTAAGGAGCCAAAGTCTAGCAACAAGTCTAGACATGTACAACGGAAAGCTCATCTAATCCGGGATTACGTGGAGCAAAAGGCGGTAGTGATAGAAAAGATTGCTACAGATGATAACATAGCAGATCCTCTCACTAAAGCATTACGACAAGATAAGCATGAAGGGCACGTTAATTCCATGGGAATTAAACGTGTTCCTAAGTTGTAGTACTCTTTTATGGATTAGATTCATTCGCTTTTGTACTCAATACAACATCATCGTTTTGATATCTTTATATATATATTGTTTTTCATGTGGATTTGTACGACAAATTTTGAACACCACAAAGTGAACTGAACAAACATTATATTTTACAGTCCTTAATTGCCCACATGAGCTGATAACTCTGGCAATTATTTTGTGACGTTGGTTGATGGTGGGTTCAACTAGCCATAAGTCAACAGGTTGACTGACCAATCACAGAGGCGATTTATACGGATATTTCGTAGGACACACTTGTGACATCGACGTGGAGTCCTAAATGTTTTATAACATTCGGTGTCCGGTCGTGGATAGGACCTCCATGGTGATCCTTAGAGTCGATTCTTTTGACTATCGACTGTCTCTTGAGACCAAGGCAGATTTTGGGTGACTTTGGTTTCTTTCTCACGGTCATCCGTAACAGGGGGCCAAGTAGATTGTTTCTGGGTCATTTCATGCTGTGCTTAGATCGGAAGGAGTTCGAGTTGAAGGAAATATTCAGCCTTTATCAGGTACTCGATATTTCTCAGGGCCACTCGAGGAGTCAGAATCGAAATGCATGGCCATGCTCGGATACGGATTCGTTTTATCAGTTAAGTTACTCTCTAGTCGGGGAAACCACTCTAGATCCAGATCGATTGTAAAATACGACCTTTGTGGATCCAGATCTGCAAATTGTTTTACATTGAGTGGGAGAAATTTTAAATGAATATGAGAATCGGTTATCGCACATACACTTGTACGGACAAGTGGGAGTTTGTTGGAGCTTGTGTCCTCCAGTTAGTGCGGATAACGTCATTGCACATACACTTGTACGGACAAGTGGGAGCTTGTTGGGGTTGGTGTCCTTAACAGTTAGTGCAAGGACTTATAAATCTCTAAAAGGATCAAAGGGCATACTTTTGGTATTATTATCAGTTGATCCACGTTTATCAATAACGGTTGGCTTGCTAGATAAGTTTGACGTTATTGTCATACAGATGGCGGTGATCAACTGGTCCCTAAAAGTCACACCTATAGGATACGTTTTGAGTGATGTGACGGTATGAAAATACAATCATGTAGATGCCAAATTTGACTAACCAAATTAGTTCGAGTTATTTGACTAATAATTAGTCAAAATGTGATGTTGAGATATTATATTTAATACGGATTAAATATCATGGGCTAAAGGCGAATTAACCAGTTAATTCGTAAAATTAAATATAAGCGTTTTATATTTAATTAAATGTATATTGAATATAATTATACAATACTGTTTTGTCGGACATGTATTAATAATTCAACTAACCCGTATTATTAATTGATTCTTTAATTTCCGATAACCGATAACAGTTTATAATCAGACCGCGTCGTATACACTTAGCGAGTCATGGACCGGACCACGAGTTTAAGTGAAGAGGAAATGAAAAAGCCCAAGAGGCTCCCCCTCACTCGGTTTGGCCGAGCCATCCAAAGACAAAAGGAGAGCTTCTCCTCTTGTCTAACCTAATTGATCATTTGCTAATCAAAATTAGGGTTTTGGGAATTGTGCCTCCTAGAATTCGGATCTCACATCCAACACAACTCACAAAAACTATCCCCTCGATATTGCAAGGCAATTAGGGGATTCTCTCTAGCACAAGGGCATTACTCGGACATCTTGGGTGCAATGATTAGGAGGAGATCTAACTTGATCTCTCATTGCCTTATTGCACTAGGACCGAAGGTTATTTCTATATCTTTATCGTCTCATTGTTATTTTCGTTTTATGACTATAAACTACATATAAATTTTACGTTATAATCCTACAATTAAAGGGTAGTATACGGATATTAACCTTCATATGCCTAGTGTGGATCCCGCGGACGCGGTTCCCGCGGGCGTTGTCCACAGTTTGGCGACTCCGCTGGGGAAAAGAGGACTAGTCACACTTTGTTTCTAGGGTCTTTTCCTCCGAGGTGAAACTTGAAAAGAAAGTATTGGAAAGTAAAACATTACTCGTAGTGCTACGATTCATGCATAAACCCTTAAGGACTTTCCCGGGCCGTCCCAGCGCTTCTTTGTGACGCGTGGGGGGCGACTTCCCACTATGCCAGGTGCTTGCACATTGCTTGCTTCTGCTCCGCGTCGTCGTGGTTCTTGAGGGTGGGGATGCTCTTCTAGGTACTCTACCTAAAGGCCCTTGCTCTATTAGACCCAAAAGGACGGAGGGCGTAGACCTTCTTGTAGAAGACTTGCCGAGACTTAGAAATATCTAGGAACATACATCCTTATAACATGAGAATGACAATGTGCAAAGTGAATTTTCCCGAGTCTTTTCAAATTTTCCATATCAATTTCAAAACCGAACTTTTGAACAACTTACTTTCAAAATAGCATGGTTTTAAAAACGCGGAGTGCTGCCCAAGTAGGACTAGATTTTTCGGCCCAAAATGAGCTTTTATAGCCGGCATGCTGCCCATTTTAAATCTCATTTCCAAATCGATTATTCGTTTTTTTCAAATTCAATCCAAAATGTTTCTCGAAACTTAACCAAGCATCAAATACGTCGAGTCGTGTCCGAGTTTTGGCCGTGTTGGGCTAGGCGTGTTTTGCCCCAAGTGTCTAGAACACGACCTTGTTGGGTCACCCAAGCTCACCTCTTGGGCTTCGAGTCATGTTGGTCTACCTTTTGGTCTAGGACAGTCCACAGAAACGTCCAAGCTAAGCCATTGTGGACGTTTCATACGAACCTAAGGACTATGTTGGTCCAATCACGGGTTTAGTCACACCGGGTCCAGTTTAGAATCGAGTTATGATGGTTTGAGTCATGCCGTTTTGTCGAGTCTAAAATGAATCGAGGTCTAAATCCAACCGTGAGTCGAACCTTTTGGTTAGTCAGTCTTAAGTCGAGTCTTTGCTTGAGTTAAGTTGGTGTCGTGTCCTTAAGTGTGCAGGGGCTCTTACATTTGAATATTGACTCAGTTCGGGGTTTTCTTGTAGAAAGGCCGCCAAACCCGACTTCAAGCAATGGAAGACGCTGTTAACAAACTCACTGAGGCCGTGAACCTCATGAGGGCCAGAATGGATGTGATCGAATCCAAGCTGGGTGAAGATTCCTCCACCCCACCTCTGACTGATCTTGAGAAACGGTTCAAATTCATTGAAGACCGTCTGAAACTCTCCCAAGGGAAGAACATCCACTACGAAAATGCTAGGGCTTATACCCCAGTTCAGGATAAGTTGCCCACAAACATGGTGCTCACTGATATCCCAAAGTTTAAGGGCACAGAAGATCCGGTCCACCATGTTAAGGCCTATAAGGGGTACTTAGCACTGAAAGGAGTACCTGCTGAAATGCTCTCTGAAATTTTCGCTCAATCTCTGGATGAACACCCGAAGGCGTGGTTCTACAATCTTGACCTTAAGAACTTCCCCACTTTCGAAGATATTACGGTGGAGTTCTGCAAGCACTATGCTAATAATGTCGAGATTCAAACCAACATAAGAACATTGGAGGTGATGACACAGAAAGACAAAGAAGGCTTTACTGAATTCCTTGCAAGATGGCGCGCTGAAAGCGTGAAATTAGCCAAGAAGCCTGATGAAGTTGAAATGGTAGATAAGTTCGTAAAGAATCTACGATCTGTTTACCGTAATGTTCTGAAATACCAGAATTTTGGCTCTTTCAAAGAATTGATAAGAATCGGGATAAAGGTAGAAGATGATGTCAGAATGGCAGAAGCTGAAAAGCCAAAAGGATACCAGGGGGCCTCGTCATCTAAGACGATAGCACAAACAACGTCCCACTTTGTTGAAACTGTCAATCTCTTATAAGGGCAATCGAAGAAGCCGCAGCGCCAAGCTCCGAGGGCATTCACCGATATTGGATGCACTTATACATACGCTCTCCAAAGGCTCATAGCCCAAGGAAAGCTGAAGCCTATTGGTCCAACTCCGGACCCACCCGCTGAGCAACAAGGTAAATGGTATAAACCAAATGCCTACTGTGCCTTTCATCAAGGGAAAGGCCATGATACTGAAAGGTGCTATCGACTGAAGCACGAAATTCAAGACATGATTGAGAACGGAATGCTCCCAATCTCAGCCATAAAACCCAATAACATCACCAATCCATTTGGCGATCACGCCAACTTTGTTTCGGCCGAAGACAATGTCGATTATTCCCATCTTATCCGCCCATGTCACTTGAAAGAGGTGTTTATCGGGGAAATATTTGTGGATTGCTTTGAATTATTGCCAAACTCGAAGAATGAAATTCAAATCGGGAGTCTCGCTCTAGAATGTACTCCTCTCGTTAAAGAAGTTAATAAAGGACAATTCGATTCACCAACCTTCATCACTGGCGTAGATCCTTAGAGGACTACCTCAGGATGGAGGTAGACCATCAAAGGGATCAAGGACTAGAACCGAGCATCTAAGCTGACAGCTGAACAAGGGAAAGCTCAAGACCAGATTATGGGTCGGGATCTGTTTTCTTATCTTAGTCGAGTCGAGTCTAGGACTTTCTTTTCTTGAAGTTTGAGTCATTTTTTCTGCGATGACCTAGGGTGTGTCCTAGGAGTCGTTCCTTTGAGTCTGTTAAGCAATTGCCTTTCCAATAAAAAGTTGCAGTTTCGTTTCCAAATATGTCTTGTTTCCCATCCTCAATCATTCCGAAATATGATAAAACGCACATGACACTCAAAGGCATCCCTGGGGTGGAAATATGTCTCGTTTCAAAATGTAAGGTACACTCGGATCCTGTGTTTGATTCCTTTACCTATTCAATGTCTGGCGGTAGAAAACCTCCATCAAAACCAATGCTTGACATAAGCCTTTAGATGATTCTATGATGAACCCGAACTAGCTCCTGGTTTCCCTATCGATGATGGAAGGCAAGCCCATCCCCACAAAATCATCCCCTCTCGAAGAGAGAAGAAACCAACCCGTTCTAACAAGGAATTGTTCGTTCTGACCCAAATTAGTTGGCGAAGCCATGTTTTCAAGGTGTATCCATTTGTGACTAGGAGAATGAGTAGAAGACTTTTTTTAAAAAGAATGAAAAAATTAGAAAAAGAGAAAAATTGGAAAAATGAAAAAAATGAAAAAATGAAAAAAGAAAAGTGATGAAAGAACAAGGAAAAAAGAAAAAAAAATGTTGAAGTCATTGCAGAACGCTTTTGGTTGAATGTCGAAGTTACGGAAGCCAGAAGTCAAGTCAAGTACCCATAGTTGAAGTTCAATGGGCGAAGCCCAAAAGCTTAAGTAGTAACCTCTTTACCCTCTAAGTCCTTCCTGAGACATTTACAAAGGGATAGTCGGGAATTTTGAGAATTATTCCGCTTGTGTTGTTACACCCAACCTTTAGGGTCCAGACATGGAAATTTGAACCCACATCATTTTTTAGTCCATTTGTACTCGTGGTTCATCAAACCCGAGACACCCATTCCAACCACATCAGCAGCCATAGCCCTCGGCCTTAGCACCACAAAACGTACCTTCAGAATGATGGTTTACCTTGCGAACCTATTTTTACCAAGCTCCACATCCCAAAGAACCACAACCTTTTGTACCAACCCCAGACACGGGATTTAACGGTACTTTACAGGCTAGAATGGGATATGACATGATACCTTAGGTGAAACTTTGAGTGTGTACACACAATCGAAATGCCATGTTTATGCACCATGATCGAACTACGTCGGATTTGATTTCGCTCCACGCGAATACGTAGGCAGTCCTTCTGAACAAGGGATTCAATCCACTCATCAACCAAGTTGTCATCTTGTCGGTTTCTTACGGGTCTTAACCAAGTCCAAATGAAGCCACCTTTGTTTGAGTCGGTCCTAGCACTCGATGTAGGCTAGGATGAGGATATAGGTTTGGATGAATAGTATTGAGTCTCAGAATGAGCTTTATCTAATGGTTTAGGCAAAGATGCTGAGTCACATAGATGTGGGTTTGTGTTGGGAATAGAAAATATGAAAAACCCGCTGAAAAGAAAGAAGGCGTGGAAGAAAAAATAGTAAAAGCCCGCTGAAAAGAAAGAAGGCGGTGGCAAGAAATGATGAAACTCGCTGAAAAGAAAGGAGGCGAGGAGAAGAGTGACAGAATGTTCCCAACAAAAGTCATGTGTGATGTCTAAGTGTTCTCATAAAATCAGTCTGTGTTTAGTGTCTGGGCGAAGCCAACGTTGTTGCTCCGTGAGTTTAATCCACCTTGTCAATGCCAAGTGATCTTGATTCCCATGTGCCCTCGGGAGCACGCCCATGCCATACGAAATCTTCGTCCCAAGTCCGACGACCTTGTGACTCCCGTTTGTCATCTTTTGGCGTCAGAATGTCCAATTTACATTTCTACCCCCAATAAGTCAATAATTGAATTAAAACCCGTGCACACTTGCGGTTTTATTTTCCTTTTTGTTTTACGGTAGCGGGCTACGCCCACGTTATTTACGGGTCATACAGAGTGTTTGAGTCGTATTTCCTGCTCACCCGTCAAGGTTCGATTTCAAAATGCCAAATATTTCAGAATTCCGAAATATCAAAAACTTTTTGCGAATTATGAATAGATGATCCAAGTAGTGGTACATTTCAAGTCAAGGTTAAAATCTCAAAGTTCAAAATCAAAATGATTCATTTCAAAATTCGGGTCGATGACCCAATCATTCAAAATTTTCAAATTCAATTTTTGGGTCGATGACCCAGTCATTCAAAATTTAATTTTAGGTCGACGACCCAGCATTCCAACACTTCAACTTCAAACCTCGGGTCGATGGCCCAATATTCTAAGTGATTCAAAATTCGGGTCGATGGCCCAATTATTCAAGATTTTCAACGTGTTCAATTTTCGGGTCGATGACCCAATCTTTCAAAAGATCCAATTTTAAGATCGATGATCCAAATGTGCTTATGTGATGATTATTTACTCGTCCGTTTTTTTGTGTTTCAAGTATAGCAGGATATGCTTCAACTGGGGGCTCTAAAGTCTTCGACTTTAGAGCCATCAGAAACTGGGGGCTCTGAAGCCGTTGGCTTCAGAGACCATTATCAAGATGTAAAGAATGGCATCCGCCATGAATTAAATTCAATACAAGAGTATGAAATGGAAGAATTCCTTAGCTGAAAGCAAATGATGAAAGCGGCGGCAACCTCCTCGGAAAGTCCCGTCCCATTTGGGCACCTGCCAGCAGATGATAAGCTTTGGGCAAGTGTCAACAGATGATGAATTTCGGACAAATGTCAGCAGATGATAAACTTTGGGCATGTGTCAGCGGTTGCCGAACTACGACGCGGGTTTGATTCCGTCAGAAACGGATACGTAGGAGCCTAAGGATAAGGTTCAACCCACCATATATGCAGTTTTATGGGTCGATGACCAACGATGACAATTTAACGCAACAGAAGCAAGAGTTAATCCCCGACGAAGTTTCAGGTATGATCACTTCTTATGGTTGGCGAGCTTATATACGCAAGTCTAATGGACTATAAACGACCCGCAGAATCCTCAGGTCGAGAGGGACCTGGGGTATACTTTGACTTTCGCCTTGTCCAAGCCTCAGTCAAAGTGGGGGCTCTGTAGATACCCGTATCCGTCGATATTGGAATTTATAGAGAACCCGACAAACACCCGATGATGATAGGACACATGTATTCTTTAGTTGTCATTGTCATTATTTGGGCTCGTTTTACGATGTAGAATGGGCGTCGTCGATGAAATATTTTATCAATTTAAATGATATTTAAATTAAATGTTTTTTTAAAGTGAATTCATTTTATTGTTTCAATTTGAATTTATTTTCTTAAATTTATTTTATTGAAAATAAAATATATTTTTGATTTGAAAAATCATTCTTTAGTTAATTAATTTGAAAAATCAATTTAAATCGTTTTATAAACCGTATTTGAAGAACTCGATTTTTACAACGGTTTTATATGCGATTTTGAGCTCGTTTTCAACTCGATTTGAGCATGGTTTTCGAAGCAAACTCAAGCCAACTCTTGACCCATAACCCAGCCCATCACTCACCCTCATAACCAAGCCCTAACCCCTTCCACAAACCCGTCCTAAACACTCCCCAAACAGCCCGCACAACCAACCCTTTCCCTTACCCGTGTTCAGCATTGCCAAGCCCCAAACCCGCTCCAAACACCACTTAAACCCGTGCCCATTAACCCTAATCCATACCCTAGTATCCTACCTATATTAACTTAGCTTAACCACCAAGAAACACCCCTCCAAAACCCTACACGAGCTCACGAAAGCTGCTGGACAGCAGCACCGAAACAGGGAGCCCGACTGCTTGTTGCTCTCTTTTACCCTACTTTAACACCCTATAAATACCTCCCCTCTGCCATACTTTCAATCCTATAAGTTTTCTATACATACTACCGTCACTAACCAACACTAATCTACACAAACAAACCCTAATTTCCTCTCAAAACTCTCGACAAAACCGAGACACCCAAACTGAGAAACAGTTTGTGTCTCTCTCGAAATACCATTCGTTTCCCCTTTAAATCTCCATTAAAACTCGAGTTTCTTATTCCTAATTAACCATATAACATCCATCTACATCTTAGACAAAGATTCACGAGCCAAATTGACCTTGAGAGTACACGAATCCCCTCGAAAAACAGAGTGTCATACACTCTGTTTTCGCGGCTTTTTCTGTCTGTCCAGTTCTGTTTGTGCTCGTTTTTCATGCCCAATAACTCAGAACGAGTGTGGTTTGTTTTAAGATCTTTGTTCTCCTCTCTTTGTAGTTTTCAAAACATCTTTTAAATCTAATTTTCACCGTGAAACGAGTGAGAAATTGCAGTTTGAAAGTTGATGTCAGGATTTACAAAAAAACGTGTTTGTTGCTTTGTTCCTTCGTCGACGACGGCCTCTCGAGATAAAATCTACAATCGATTACGACCCAAGACGGTGTCAACGATACATGTAGGTTGAGGGTGCATCAAATCCTCCTCTTCTCCCTTTTATTTCGTTCTTTTTATGTTTGTTTTTTCATTGTTTGTTTTACATTGTTTATCGTTTTGCGTCGTTTGATATCGTTAACTACGAAACTAGTTTAGTCTGTGTATGAGTTAAAGTACCACCATGAACACCCGCGTTGACTTGAGTCGGGAAAGAAATCCGCCACATCGGTTGGTCGTATCCCCCTTCTCATTTACATATCCTCGTGTTCAAGGTAGGGCATTAATAAAATGGATTCTAACTTCGTTCCTCGCTTTTGACCCCTCGCTTGTTTCGTTCAATTCGACCTGCCCAAGGACCCTTCGCCTGTTAGTTCGACCTCTGATTATTAACATATGACTCATTTAGACGGTATTAGATAGTTTTAATAACCTAATTAGACATGTTAGGTGGCATCGACATAGCCTTAAAAATCGATTAACAATTCTATAACCTAATTGAATGCATCTCTTTTTTCACTTGATTTCTCGCTAGCATAGGAGTGCGTGATTAGTACCTTCCTATTAACACTCGATGAGTAAGCGTTAATCTTGTAACTTTGTGACCTAATTGGACCCTTTATTAGGCCGTGAAGAATGCATTCGCGGGATATCTTCTCAATCGATCAACATCGTTTCTAACTTGTTTTCTAACTCGTTTTCTAACTCGTTTCGCAATCATTTGATCTAACTAATGAACCTAACCTAGGAACTAGGGTGGCTGTGGGTGTGGCCGTGGCCGTGTCTTTTGCCTTTCTTGTTTCTTCTTTATATCATTTGTTCATCGTTGTTTCGTATTTTTTAATTACCTTTTGTTTATCGAGTCGTTTCTTGTAATTCGTTTGTAATTAGTTTTCTATTTGGTCGAGTCAAATGATTTACAAAAACCTTAGTCTTATTTGGTTAGATGGTTGTACTCCAATTCATGTAGGAGCGTAGTAAATCGCATGTTGTTTAAAGCGACATGGCCTGATTTATGCTAATGCATGCTTTGGTGTGTGGCCTAATGTCTAATTCGATGAGATTAAGCGAAAGCACGCATTATGAGGAGTGATCCAAGGCCGTGACTTATGTAAACCGTGGGCCACCCCTTGTGCACGTTTTCCTAGGCCGGATTGGCCGTGTAGAGTGTCGTGTATGATGTCGTATATAGCAATTGTATTTAGATCGAGTTGTATCTTAATTTCTTGTTGTGTCGGCATGAAATGCCTGGGTTGTAATAGGGTAGATCCCAACGGCTCCCCCATTCCCATCAAGCCTTGTTTGTTTCGTTTATTTGTTGTTAGATCAATCAACCCACATGCTAAATTACAACTTTGACAAAGTTAGTTTAGTTGCATCTAAATCGACATAGAAACCTCACATGTTAGGGTTTTAAAACGATGTTTGCATATCGTATATCTTAGTAGCTACGACCTTGTTTGAAATCTGATACTTGACTTAGTAGAGGCCGTTATTGACGGGCGGGGTTAGGTGTCCTTATGGGCTTCCTAACACGTACCCTCACCCCTTACTCAAGATCTATGGTTTGTGGATCCATCTAAATACCATTGGATTACGAGAGTCATTCAAATCGAGTGATATAGGGTACAAGTCTTTATCTTTAATCACTCGTAGTCGATTGGCTTTATGCTTTTCGATGAAAGGTGTAAAGTTGACTTGAACGGTTCCAAGTTCCCAAAAAACTTGGTGGCGACTCTAATTTGTCTTAATTCGATTCGAAAGAACCTCAAGTCGATTATGCCTAGTGTGGATCCCGCGGACGCGGTTCCCGCGGGCGTTGTCCACAATTATGAATTATGACTAATATGTTTACAAGTGTAAAAAAATGAGAAAAATGGTAAATAAGAGAAAAGAGTGTTATAATACCCTTTAAAATGTAATTAACCAAATAATATCATCGAGTCACAGATAAAACCGTCATGGTATAAGGAACCAAGGGTGATTATGATTTATGGTTAAGATATTTGTCAAAAAAATGTATTAAAACAGTAAAAGCCGTAAAAGAAAATAAAAGGAAAATGTTGCGGAAAGATGAACACAAACACGGCTGGATTAAGGCCTGAGAGGGCATTGAGGCACGAGCTCCCCTGCTACGCAAGTAACCCCTGTCTCAGGCCAAAATCGGACTTTGTCTCATTTCTCCTATTTTTGGATCGTGTTATGTATTGTTAATACACCAGCAAAGATATGAAATAAGTGAGTTGTTTACACCCTCAAACATACGTGTATTGATGTTTGCGAGGTAGACGACTTTAGAGATGATTTTCTCGTTGTGACTACTCACGATCAAAGAAGTTTCAAAAGAGTGCCTTAGAAAAGGATTTTGTTTTGAAAATGAGTTGAAAACATGTGTTTAAAAATCATGTTAATTAATGTTGAGTTGGTCGAATGGGTCGGTCGAACGCACGGCGATGGTACCAAACAAAGTGTGTAAGGCTTATGTTTTCGATCGGTAGGTCGAAACACGTGTCAATTTGTGATTTAGGAAGTCGAGTCTAGATGTTTAAGGGAGATGTGAGGGGGCGGACAATCGCGTGAATATTATGGTGTATGAAGGTTAGTATTTATAGAGAAATGGGGATGGTAGCAAGTCAGTTGAGTTTGCTTGCTGGCCAAGGGGAGGCCCATTGAGGCACGAGCATGCCTGCACAATAATGAGGTCATGTCCTTTTCAAGTTTGGACGTGACCATTTCTCCATTCAATGTTTGGTTGGTTTGATTTGTGATAATCAAATGAGATGACGTGTAATAATATAGACACCTAATAAGATGATTTTGGGTGCTACTTGAGGTAGATATTTTGTGTGCTTGACTTGGGTTTGACCCGTGTGAGTCGGGATTTGAATTTTGAGTCGGTTTTTAACCCGGTGTCGGTTTCGACTCTAATTAGTTTCATTTTAATGCAAATGGCAAGATAAAACCATTTATGGCATTATTTTCAACATTCAAGACTCAGGTTGACTTAGGTTGACTTGAGTTGCGGGTTTTTGAGTCGGTTTTGGGTCCGAAGACAGATTTAACTCTAAATAGTGTCATTTTAATGCAAATGAAGTTAGAAAACCATTTTTGAAATTATTTTTCATATTCGAGTAATGCATTAAACCGTCTCATGTATAGCCAATCCACGCACGCATATCAAAAACACGTTATAGTGCGATCATCATCGGGTGGTTTTTGGAAGGTGCAGATACTGGGTATCTACAACTTCTCATTCAAAAACACGTTATAGTCCGATCATCATCGGGTGGTTTTTGGAGGGTGCATATACTGGGTATCTACAACTTCTCATTGGTCTTTTCAATTTGCCTCTTGACTGATTCATGTAGTTTTAGCATCTGTTCCGCTCTGGCCTTAGCATCGAAGTTTATCTCCCCTCTTGGAATATTGGAGAGTTCTAAGGGCATGAGTGGATTAACCTCATAGACTATCTCAAATGGAATATGACCAGTTGCAGCAGATGGTGCGCTCTTTTTAATGCAAATTGAGCTTGTGACGGTTTCAGTTCCCAATCCTTCAAGGACTTGCTGACTATGCACCTCGGTATCCTCCCCAAGGTCTTGTTGGTGACTTTAGTTTGGCCATCAGTTTGAGGATGGTGAGAAGTATAGAACAACAATTTTGTCTTCAGAAGCCTCCACAGGGACTTCCAGAAATAGCTCATGAACTTGGTGTCCCTGTCAGACACTATGGTCTTTGGTACCTCCATGCAGCTCACAATTTCATGTAAGTAGAGTTCAGCAACATTGGCAGCATCCTCAGTCTTCTTGCATGCCACAAAATGAGCCATTTTGCTGAACGTATCAACAACTACCATCACGGAATCTTTTCCCCTCTAAGTCCTAGGTAATGCAACAATAAAATCCATGCTTACATCTTCCCATGGCTTATCAGGCACTGGTAAGGGAGTATATGGCCCAGCCTGGAATGAGCTCTTGGCTTTCTGGAATGTTGAACATCTTCCGAGGACAAGTTGGACATCCCCCATTATTCTAGGCCAATAGAATTGGTCTTGCAATATTTCCAATCATTTTTGGATTCCAAAATGCCCTCCCAAACGTCTTGAATACACTTCCCTGATTAACAGATCCTTATAAGATCCCCTTGGCACACACAGCTTGTTGCCATGAAATAAGAAGCCTTCCTGCAGCAGATACTTGTTTCCCTTAACCCTATTTCCCTCAGTTTGAGTTATCCATTCTTCATATAAATCAGGATCATCCTGGTACATTTCCTGCATAAACTCAAACCCAAGGACCTTGTTTTCTATGACTGACACTAAGGAGTGCTTCCTTGACAAAGCATCTGCCACCACATTTTGTTTTCCCTCCTTGTATTTGCTGGAAAATGTGAATTACTGTAAGAACTCCCCCCACTTGGCATGCCTATGACTCAATTTGTGTTGGCCATTGATATATTTCAGGGGCCTCATGGTCTGAGTGTAACACAAATGGCTTAGGCTTCAGATAATGATTCTGATGCATCAACGCTCTAATGATAGCATAAAACTCTTATCACAGGTAGAGTATTTTAACTTAGCTCCATCTAACTTCTCACTGAAATAGGCTACTGGTTTTTGAGCTTGAATTAAAACTGCTCCAATGCCTACTCCACTGGCATCACATTCTACCTCAAATAATTGATCAAAATCTGGAAGTTTCAGGATAGGAGTCTCACACATCAGCTTCTTAATTTTTTCAAAGGATTGCGGAGCATTATTAGTCCACTGGAAGTCTCCTTTCTTCATTTATTCAGTGATGAGTACAACAATTGAACTGAAACTTTTGATGAACCTCCTATAAAAGGAAGCGAATCCATGGAATCCCCTGGCTTCAGTGATTGTCTTAGGGGCCGGCCATTCTGAATTGTTGAGATCTTCTCCTGGTCCATTGATATACCCCTTGCAGATATAATATAGCCTAGAAAGGTCACCTCTTCAACCATTAAGGTGCACTTCTCTAGCTTTTCAAACAACTTCTGCTCCCTGAGAATTTTAAAGATCACTCCAAAGTGCCTGAGATGCTCTTCCCTGCTGCTGCTGTAAACCAGTATGTCATCAAAGTATACCACAACAAACTGACCTAAGCATGGCCTCAGCACTTCTATCATCAACCTCATGAAAGTGCTGGGTATATTTAAGAGGCCAAATGGCATCACAAGCCACTCATACACTTAAGGCTTTATCTTAAAAGCAGTCTTCCATTCATCTCCTTCCCTGATTCTCACCTGATGGTACCCTTGTCTAAGATCAATCTTAGAGAAAATTCTGGGACCACTCAGTTCATCAACCATATCATCTAGTCTTGGAATTGGGAACCTATACTTGACAGTGATGTTGTTAATGGCTCTACTGTCAGTAT
This sequence comes from Silene latifolia, assembly GCF_048544455.1. Lineage (NCBI taxonomy): Eukaryota > Viridiplantae > Streptophyta > Magnoliopsida > Caryophyllales > Caryophyllaceae > Silene > Silene latifolia. The sequence continues at coordinate 236,170,892 of NC_133538.1, forward strand.
AAATTCTCTATGATCCATATTTCTTGGGAACAAGTAGTGCAGCGACTTCACAAGGACTTAGAGATTCCCTGACAAAGCCCTTGCTTATGAGTTCCTCAATTTGGTGTTGTAACTCCTAGGTGGCTGTTGGATCACTCTTGTAAGCAGGTCTGTTAGGTAGTACAAAACCTGGTACAAGATCAATATGGTGCTCAATTCCCCTCAAAGGTGGCAGTCCACTAGATAATTCCTTTGGAAACACGTCTCTAAACTCCTGGATCAAAGGTTCAATTTCTGTAGGCAACTCTGAACCCTTCTTCTCAGTTACTTTCTTGGACAGCAGGATCAATACAGGTTGCTCATGTTTAAGTTCTTAGATCATGGCAGCCTCAAATAAGAACATCACACAACTGATCTCCTCTGGCATGTTTGGACTTTCATAGTTTCTTTGATTCGGTGGTAAGGGGGGTCAGGGTGACCTTCTTACCTTCATGTTTGAAACTGTAGACATTTTCCTTGCCCTGGTGAGTTGTATTCCTGTAATACTACGGTTTTCTATGCTTATGGGTACTCTATCGAGTGGGGCTTACTCTGTTGAGTAAGTAAGTGTGGTTTACGAAACAGTGTTCTATCTAATGCTTACTCGATCGAGTATGTTGGGCACTCGATCGAGTAAGTGACTTACTCGATCGAGTAAGTTGGTTCTGCGGGTTGTTTTAGCCGGGTTTTGTTAGTAATGCGTAATTGGTATTTAAATTTTTCTGTCACTTTCTTTATCACTTTTATCTTTTCTAAAAACCTTTCAAGAGAGAAAACAATTACGTTGCTTTTATTCTTCGCATTGCTATCAAATCCCAAAGGCTAAGGTTATCAGATCATCGTATTCTTTACGCCGTTGAGTTCATCGTATCGTGGGTAAGATCCTTGTATAGTTTTTATATCTTTTCGTTGAGTTTTGTTAAAACCCTAATTGAGTAATTTGGGGGTTTTGGCGGTATAATGTTGTATTAGATGGTAATGGTATGATTATGTGTTTATAGAAGGTGGTTTCATAGAGGAGCAATATTGAATAGCTGCTTTGTGACGATCTCAAGGTTTGCTATTTCCAGGTAGGGTTTCCCTACTCGGTTATTGGTTACATAATTGTTGGTGGTGGTTGTGTTTGTTGTTGATCTATAACATGTTGGTTTTGTGTTGGCATTGTTGTTGCATAATTGGTTGTGTTGTGTTTTTCTGTGGTTCTCGAGGCGTGTCCTCGGCTGAGTGGAGTCACTTGCGGGAGTTGCTTCACGACCTTGATTCGCCCTCTGTGGAACCCGCCACAAGAGAGGATGTGCATGATGCGTGTATTTTATGTAAGGTTTTTACCTCATTTTTACACGCATTTCTTTGTTATTTACGTGGCATCTAGCTATAAATGCCCCCGAATAGTCTACTTTGGTTTGTCTTGTATAAATTGCAGGTTCGAACCAGAAAGGAGCGAAATCAAGCCTGAACCTTTCCTAATCTCATGCATTTTGGATAACGAGGAATCGGATCTTGGAATCTGTCACTTAGGGATGCGTGAAGTGGTTTCGGAAGGTGTTAAGGAATCCACCCGTGCTTATATAGCTCGATCGATCCATTTTTCTACTTAAAATGGTCGATCGAATGCTTTATCCTCTTGGAATACCTCGATCGAACTTTTCCTTTACTCGATCGAGATGACAATCTTCTGAAGTCTTCGATCGAACACCTTGTTTCTTTGATCGAATTGTGTGTCGAGTTTTATTCTCGATCGAGTGGTTTCAATTCACTCGATCGAGAGCTTTGGTGTCTTGTGCAGATATTTAGTTATTTTCGAGATTTGCTTTTGTAATTAGGAATAAAAGGGGGGATGACGGCTGTCATAAGCCTCTCTCCTCTCTCCCTTTGGACGTCTCTTCACCTTACTCTCTTAGAACTTGATACTGAAAACCTAGTTCTCCATTGTTTTCTCTTTGTAATCGGTATTCTCTACTCTTAATTCTTAATCAATTACTTTGATTTATTATTCTCATTCTTTTAATCTCTACTTTTGTTATTCTCTTCTTAGATTTATACTATGTTGATTTCTCTTAGTTTATGTGTTGTTATTGTTTATTCAATAGTCATGCATAGCTAATTTCCTTTGCTAAGACAAAGGGGAGCCATGATTTTAAGGGAATTGTGAATAGGTGATTAGAATTTGGTGCGATTTAGATTTATGTTGTTAGTCACTACAAATAATTGTTCTTGTCTGCTTGAGTTGACGCAATTAGACAATTAACCTCGGTACATCCTTACCTGGATTGGAAGATTGGAATAGCTAAGACCTGCAGTGAACATTAGAGCATTCTAATGAGAGCGAAAGCTAAGTTAGAATTGTTTTAGGGCGAATAGCGGACCGGAAGGACCTTTTCACTACCATGTAGATCGAATTTGCATTAACCTAAGACCCTAGACTATATTTCTTAAGAATCATGGTGAACCGATTGTCTTATCTGTTTCTCTCTGTCTGATTTTTGTCAACTTTCTTCTATATTTCTCTTTGCTCTATTTCTCTTATGACCTCCATAGATTAGAACAAACTAATAAAACCCCCAAGAAACAGTTACTCAGGCAAACTTAGTTTAGCAGACATTTGCCCATCTCCCTTTGGAGATTGACCCTACTTCCACTAGCTCCTATTAGTTGTTTTAGGCATTTATTTTTGGTACTAAACGACAGGTATCAAATTTTGGCGCCGTTGTCGGGGAGGTGGTGTAATTTTGTTGCTCTATTTAAGTTTGTCTCTCATCTCAAGGAATTTATTCCTTGAGACTGATCTCATATTTTTCTAGTGCTTTAATAATTTTGCAGGAAATTTGTCCTAGAAGAGGACATCGTCATACCTGCCATCCTATCAGCTCTGCTTGCCAAGATGCCAAACATCGCCAGTCACTCGGAACCTAAGGTGGATTCTCTGCCTAAAGGTTTTCTGCTTCCCACTACAGATGCAGGAACCTTTGGGATCCATCCGTCATATATACAGCTAGTTGAGAGAAATCTCTTCAAGTGGGTACCTATAAGGATCCATGTAAGCATATAGAGCTGTTTATGGAGTACTGTTCTACCATTCCATTATATGCTGGGGTGACACAAGATAGGGTTAAGGGAGTCCTTTTTCCTTTTTCCTTGACTGATGATGCCCGGGAGTGGTTGAGAGACTTGGATAGGGAACTTGCCAGTGTTACTGACTGGAATTCCCTAGCCTTAATCTTCTACATAAGGTATTTTCCACCACAGCGCACTAATTTACTGAGAGGCCAAATCACCACTTTTACACAGTTGGCCACTGAAGATTTGAATGAAGCTTGAACTAGGTTCAAGAAATTAGTTCGCTCTGTACCTACCCATGGCTTCCAACGATGGTTCTTATGCACACAATTCTATAATGGGTTGTATGACGATCAAAGAGCCGTGTTGGATAATGCAGCCAAAGGGAGATTCCAGAAAAATTTTGAAGATGACAAGGGATGGCGACTCATTGAGGAAATGGCCATTCACGTAGCTGAATATAGAAATCCTAGAGGAGGTAGTCGAGTGAGCAAGTCTTTAGTAGCTACAGTGGAAAGTCACATTGGAAGGTTGGAAAACTCGGAGATTCTACAAACTTCAGGTGCGCATGAACAAGTTTATGCCATAACTGAGCAAGAGGTAGTTCGCGGTAGATGCGGTACAGCGGGACACGATCCTATTACTTACATGGCGGATGTAGAGCGAGTCCATGCTTATCAAAAATTCAAGCAAGGCGTGCTGTTCTCTAAAATATATGAAGACTTGACCATGACAAGTGCCTCTAGTCCTTCTAAACCGATGCCACAACAAGTTGATTCACCTTCTACGATTGTAGAACTTGCAGAGTTGAAGTCTTTGGTGTTGAATTTAGCACATCAGCTTGAGAGAAAGTCGGATAAAGATGACAACGCTATAAAAGAGTTGCAAGACCAAGTCGCGCAACTTACATCCGAGCAAAGGCAAGTGAATCACCTACCTCAATGTGACCCGATCAATGCCATAAATCTCTGAAGTGGTCTTACCTATGATGGACCGAGAATGCCGGAAGATGATGAAATAACTGCTGATGATATCCCACAAATTGTTTTGGAGGAGTTAATTGAAGATGTCCCTGCTGAGCATCGTCAAAGTGCTTGATCGAGTGCTAATTCTTCTCGGTCGAGTCATATACCCTCCAAAAGTGCTCGATTGAGCACTCCGGTGGTTCGATCGAAAGAAGCTCAAACCGACGTTCTCGGTCGAGGAAATTGTTCTTATCGATTAAGTGATTTGCCTAACAAAAATGCTCAATCGAGTAATTCAGACCTTCGATCGAAATGTTCCGAATCTGAGGAACTCGATCGAGAGCTATGCATTCCTCGATCGAGGAATCTGCCTGAAGAAAATGTTCGATCGAGTAGAAATTGTACTCGATCGAATGCTTGTACCAGCGGAAGTTCTGCGTTGAAGCCTAATTCCGCTACCGTGTCATCTTCCCCTGCTGCGAAGACAACATGTTCTGACAAAGGTAAAGAGAAGGTCGCAGACCCGCTTATGGTTACCAAAATCCCTTATCCGGGACATCTGAAAGATGCTAAGATCGAGCGACAGTACGGTAAATTCGTGGACGTGGTCAAGAATCTTCAGGTAACCGTCCCCTTTACTGAACTTATTACTCAGGTACCTACTTACACAAAATTTATGAAAGACATTTTGACGCGTAAGAGGGAGTTTAGTGAATTCGAGACTGTTGCTTTCATGGAAGAGTCTAGTAATTTACTTCTTAATAAAGCTCCACCTAAAATGAAAGATCTGGGTAGTTTCCCTATTACCTGCACTATAGGAAACGAAGTGATAGATATGGCTCTCTGTGATTTAGGAGCTAGCGTCAGTGTCATGCCTTTTTCTATCTGCAATAAACTTAATATGGGTCACCTTAAAATGACTAACATCACCTTACAGATGGCTGATAGATCTGTTAAACGACCCTTAGGTATCTTAGAGGACGTCCCTGTTAAAGTAGGAAAGTTCTTTATACCAGTGAACTTTATTGTCTTAGATATAGCTGAGGATACCCGGACCCCAATTATACTAGAAAGACCATTCTTATGTACAACTGGGGCCATTATTGATGTCAAACAAGTGCGTTTAACTCTTGCAGTAGGTGATGATGCGATCACTTTTAGTCTACCTAGTACACTCGCTCGTCCAATGATAGAGGATACTTGTTATTCAGTTGATATTGTTGACGAGTCTGTTTATGAATTCTGATCGGATTCCTTTATAATGGACCCACTAGAAGCTTTTATGTTGTTAGATGAGTGTGCAGATAACCCAGAGATCAATGATGCTGTGTTAGATTTGCTTGAAGCCGCACTAGATGAGCGTGAACTCACCGACACTGAAGGAGAGAGAGTGGAACAAATGATAAATACTCTCTGCGCTATAGAGGTAAAGGTACCCGAGCGTAAGCCTTTTCCTTCTCATCTTAAATATGCATTTTTAGACGATATAGAGCAATATCCAGTCATTGTTAGTGCCAAATTGGATGATGATCAGCTGACCGCTTTGTTAGCTGTTCTTAAGAAAAACAGAAAGGCCATGGGTTATTCATCGGATGACATTAAGGGCATTAATCCTGATATTTTTATGCACATAATAGAGTTGGAAGAAGGTCACAAACTTTACAGACAGGGCCAGCGTCGGCTGAACCAGAAGATGCAGGATGTTGTGATGGCTGAGGTAATGAAGCTGCTCGATGCAGGTAATATCTACTATGTTTGTCATTCTAAATGGGTGAGTCTAGTTCAGGTAGTTCCTAAGAAAGGAGGGACTATTATGGTTAAGAATGATAAAAACGAATTGATACCCACTAGAGTAGTAACTGGTAGGCGGATGTGCATAGACTACAGACAGCTAAATGCCGCCGCAAAGAAAGATCACTTTCCCCTTCCTTTAATCGACCAGATGGTAGAAAGGTTAGCTTCTCATAAGTTTCTCTGTTATCTAGATGGATACTTAGGGTTCTTTCAGATCCCTATTCATCCGGATGATCAAGAAAAAACTACTTTTACTTGTCCTCAAGGTGCTTTTGCTTATCGCAGGATGCCTTTTGATTTGTGTAATGCCCCCGCCACCTTTCAAAGGTGCATGATGGGGATCTTTTCTGAGTATATAGAGTCTATTATGGAAGTCTTTATGGACGATTTTAATATCTATGGAAGTGACTTTGCTAACTATCTGTCTAAACTTGATAAAGTGTTGCAGCGCTTCATTAAGGTTAATCTTGTGCTTAACTGGGAGAAGTGCCATTTCATGGTCAATGAGGGAGTTGTCTTAGGGCACTTAGTCTCTGATAGAAGCATTGAAGTTGATAAAGCAAAGGTGCAAGTGATTCAGCAATTGCTTCCTCATGTTAATGTTAAAGGAGTGAGGAGTTTCCTTGGTCATGCTAGCTTTTATCGCCGGTTCATTAAGGACTTTTCAAAAATTGCTAAACCGCTTACACAACTGTTGCTTAAGGATGCCCCCTTTTCATTTACTAATGAATGCCTTTCTGATTTTAACAGGTTGAAGCAGGCCTTGATTTCAGCACCGATCATTCAGCCCCCTAACTAGGAGTTGCCATTTGAAATTATGTGCGATGCTAGTGACTATGCACTAAGAGCGGTGTTAGGCCAGTGGAAAGACAGGGCCTTGAATGCAATCTACTATGCGAGCCGAACTCTAGATGAGGCTCAAGTGAAGTACACCACTATTGAGAAGGAGCTGTTAGCTATGGTTTATGCGCTGGAGAAATTTCGTTCTTATTTGATAGGGTCAGAAGTCACTGTTTTTACTGACCATGCAGCGCTGAGACACCTTCTTGCTAAGAAGGAAGCTAAACCATGACTGCTGAGATGGATACTTCTTCTCCAAGAATTTGATTTACAGATCAAAGATAAGAAGGGTGCAGAGAATGTAGTACCTGATCATCTGTCGCGATTATCGCAGCAGGAGGGAGAGTATTCCTTACCTATTGATGACACTTTTCCTGATGATTCCTTATTTGCTGTTCATGTTAATACTAACCATGATCCATGGTATGCAGATTTGGATAACTATGTTGTCAGTGGCGAGCTGCCACCCGACCTTTCTTATCAGCAGAAGAAGCGTTTTCTCTATAACGCTAAGCAGTATTTCTAGGATGATCCTTATTTATTTAAGGAGTGTGCAGACGGTCTCTACAGACGGTGTATTCCGCAGTGGGAAACCAAGGCAATCTTGGAGGGATGCCATTCATCTCCTTATGGTGGTCACCACGGTCCGTCGCGTACCATGGCTAAGAATCGTTTATTGCAGCTAGATGAGCTGGAAGAACTTAGGCTAAATGCCTATGATAGATCGCGCATTTATAAAGAGAAAACGAAGAGATGGCACGACAAACGGATTATACCTCACAAATTTCATGTTGGGCAGAAGATATTGTTGTTTAATGCCCGACTGCACTTATTTCCTGGTAAGTTGAAGTCCAGGTGGAGCGGCCCTTATACGGTGACTGGTGTCACCAAATTTGGGTCCGTTGAATTGAAAGTTCTGAGGGCAACAGATTCAAAGTCAATGGCCAATAAGTGAAGCACTACCATGAGGAAAATGAAACGGATGGCAAAGTTGAAGTTCTCTATTTCGACAATCCTGATGCGCCAGATAATTGAATATAAAAGGTCATACGAGACCTCTTAAACCTGAGCTATCCGAGAGGCAACCTGGCCTGTTTTTGCTGTATTTTTGTTTAAACCTTTTGGATTTGTTTTGTATGCTTAGACGTTAGTTTTACAAACATCGCTGAACAATTAAGTTATTTTGTTAGTTCCGTTGGATACTTGCTATGCTGTGCAGGTCCCTCACGAGAGAAGTTCGATCGAGAGAATTACTAACTCGATCGAACAATTCTGATACCTCTTTCACTCGATTGAACGCCTGCTCTTTTCGATCGAGTACCTGCCCAATCGCCTTTTTTCGATCGAGGGCCTCTTCTCCTCGATCGAGCTCCTCTGTCCTTTTCGATCGAGTCCCGGTGGTCCTATTCATTTGATGCGACGTTAACGGGCTATTTGCGACCTCCCATGTTCATGGTCGGTTTTAGGAGGTCCCTCCTTCACGCCTATTTTGTAAGTTTTCTGACCTCCGTTCTCCTTTTCTCTTCAGTTTGCATTCCTTTCCCTATTTTTGGTACAATGAGGTCATTGTACGGTTTGGTTTGGGGAGGTATGCATCCATATCTTTATCTGCATGTTGTTTTATTGCATTTCAGTCTGCACGTTTATTTATTTTTTGCATGCATTGCTGTTTTAATTCAAAAAATCTCATAAAATTCAAAAAAATGCACGTTTATTTCAGTCTATAGGTTGAGTCAGAACGTTGAACTTTTATGCTACTTTGAGTCTTTTACCTTTTCCTTGCACATTTTTAACACTTTGTTGGCATTGGTAATGTGCATAATCTACGAATTTTTATTTCAAGCTTATCTGAACGAATATACTTGACTCTCTTATCGGCAAGCTACATACATTTTCTAATGTTTAGAGATTGATAAACTAGTGACATTCATGACCAGTTTCATGTAGGATGTGCGTAATACTCTCTATAAGGCATGTAACATCAAATTGCGTAAGCATGAATCCAGTCTACTTAGTACCTGTATGCATTCAGGTTTGTGGTTAGTGACACAAGTCAGGAGAGGCAATTCCCTTTATTTCATTCTACCCATGAGCTCCACATAGCCAAATTGCCCATTTTGTCCCATATGGCTACAATCTATAATTCTGCCTACCCTAGCCGAGCTAATAATAGTAGCCGTTGGGAATGTTCCATTGCAATATGGTTATATCTGGTTTGAAAAGTTAGTGAAAATGTCGAAGGGAATGAAAAAAAAAGAATGAAAAGAAAAGAAAAAGAAATATGAAAAGAGAAAGAAAGATTATGAAAAAATCATGAGCCAAAGAATTCTATATTGTGATTTCCGCTCCCACGTTATATTTCTATCTTATGGGGAGCTGACGATATTATGGTGGTTGGTGAGTTTGTGTGCTGCAAATTGGCACTATTTGCATTATTATATATTGAGTATGAAGTTGGGAAGTTTCTAAATTTGGATCTGTTGTTGCTAGCTTGGCTGTTAACTCCACATCTCCAAATTCATTTTAGGCCCTTCTTACCCATTACCTCACTTACCCAAATGTAAGTCCTCGGCATGTGTCTTGGTCATTAGTTGGTTGGATTGCATATGTACGGTTGTAGAGACTTTATTCATGTTAGACTGCATGCATGTTCTTATAGGTCGAGTTAGGTGAGTGTTTCTACCTCACTTACCCAAATGTAAGTCCTCAGCATGTAAGGTTTTTACCTCATTTTTACACGCATTTCTTTGTTATTTACGTGGCATCTAGCTACAAATGCCCCTGAATAGTCTACTTTGGTTTGTCTTGTAAAAATTGCAGGTTTGAACCAGAAAGGAGCGAAATCGAGCCTAAACCTGTCCTAATCTCATGCATTTTGGAGACAAGGAATCGGAGCTTGGAATCTGTCACTTAGGGATGTGTGAAGTGGTTTCGGAAGGTGTCAAGGAATACACCCGTGCTTATATAGCTCGATCGATCCATTTTGCTACTTAAAATGGTCAATCAAATGCTTTATCCTCTTAGAATACCTCGATCGAACTTTTCCTAAACTCGATCGAGATGACTGTCTTCTAAAGTCTTCGATCGAACACCCTATTTCTTCGATCGAACTGTGTGTCGAGTTTTATTCTCGATCGAGTGGTTTCAATTCACTCGATCGAGAGCTTTGGTGTCTTGTGCGGATATTCAGTTATTTTCGAGATTTGCTTTTGTAATTAGGAATAAAAGGGGGGATGACGGTAGTCATAAGCCTCTCTCCTCTCTCCCTTTGGACGTCTCTTCCCATTACTCTCTTAGAACTTGATACTAAAAATCTAGTTCTCCATTGTTTTCTCTAATCGGTATTCTCTACTCTTAACTCTAAATCAATTACTTTGCTTTATTATTCTCATTCTTTTAATCTCTACTTTTGTTATTCTCTTCTTAGATTTCTACTATGTTGATTTCTCTTAGTTTATGTGTTGTTATTGTTTATTCAATAGTCATGCATAGCTAATTTCCTTTGCTAAGACATAGGGGAGCCATGATTTTAAGGGAATTGTGAATAGGTGATTAGAATTTGGTGCGATTTAGATTTATGTTGTTAATCAGTGCAAATAATTGTTCTTGTCTGCTTGAGTCGATGCAATTAAACAATTAACCTCTGTACACCCTAACCTGGATCGGAAGATTGGAATAGGTAAGACCTGCAGTGAACATTAGAGCATTCTAATGAGGGCGTACGCTAAGTTAGAATTGTTTTAGGGCAAAGAGCGAACCGGAAGGACCTTTTCACTACCCTGTTGATCGAATTTGCATTGACCTAAGACCCTAGACTATATTTCTTAAGAATCATGGTGAACCGATTATATTAGCTGTTTCTCTCTGCTTCATTTTTGTCAACTTTCTTCTTTATTTCTCTTTGCTCTATTTCTGTTTTGACCTCCATAGATTAGAACAAACTATTAAAACCCCCAAGAAACAGTTACTCAGGCAAACTTAGTTTAGCAGACATTTTCCCATCTCCTTGCGGAGATCGACTCTACTTCCACTAGCTCCTGTTAGTTGTTTTAGGCATTTATTTTTGGTACTAAACGACAGGTATCAGTGCACATTAAGGAACATGGGTTATCGCTCGGAATAGATGAGCGGGGATTTGGTGGGTACGGCTGCGGTCCCCCACTGGCGACATGGAATATCTATTGCGATGTGTATTCTGGCAGGACTACACACTTTAGTGTGTAGTGAGGTGTGTGGAGTTGTGACGGAGTTTGGGGAACTTGTGTATGTTGTATCTTATATATTGTGTTTTGTGTAATCAGTAACTGACCCCGTTTAAATGTTTTGAAAACTCTGGTGATCCATTCGGGGATGGTTAGCAGTTATTGAGCAGGTATGAGATGGCTTGCGCGAGGGATAGGTGGGATGGAGTCGTCAACTGTCTTTAGAGTCTTCCGCTGTGTCATGAACTAGTTTTCCTTTCAGTTGGTTGAGTTTTGGAACATTTTTATTTACTTTACAGTTTGGTTTTGGAATTGTAATCACTTAAACTTATTTACTTATTTAAGTATGTTTCCTAATGGTCTATTTGATATACATTATCTCGGGTAACCGAGGTGGTAGAATTTCCATGCGTTAGGTGGTCCTGGTAAGACACTTGATGTATGGGGGTGTTACAAAGTGTTATCAGAACGACGATTTTGGAACGTGTAACTAATGAACCCAATGAATCTAGGGAGTCAAAATAAAATGAACTCAGGTAGGAGTTGTTAGGAGCTCATGCAAAGGCTTGGAAGACGTCTTAAAGTCGCGATCTCGCCCTACAACTTTGAACCGGTCACTATAGGGTGTCATGGGATCGCTATGTGTTTACTTATGTTATATTACATGTATATGTTGAATGATGTGTGGTATGCATCGGTGGATAAATTAATGTGGAGAATGGAGAATGTGGTGGCGAAAGGTAAGTAGTTTGTATGATGATGTGTTGTGCGAATAACGGAATTGCATGATGTTGATTTCTAATGTGGCTTATTAGGAACATGTGAATAGGATGTTGCAATGTTGTATATATATATATGTATATATATATATATGTATATATATATATATATATATATATATATATATGTATATATGTATATATATATATATGTATATGTATATATATGTATATGTATATGTATATATATATATATGTATCTATATATATATATATATATATATATATATATATATATATATATATATATATATGTATATATATATATATATATATATATATATATATATATATATATATAAATATATAGTTGTTGTGGAAAGTAGTTGAGTTGAGCATGCGGATAGCTAACGAGTCAACATGACTCGATCGAGTGGGGGATACTCGGTCGAGTGGGGGATACTCGATCGGGTAGGTGGGGCTCGATCGAGCAGGCTAGACTCGGTCGAGTGGTGTATATGATGTTTTTGGGCAGTCGCTGCTATTTTCAGGCACTCGATCGAGTAAGTTAGGGACTCGATCGAGTGAGGGCTACTCGATCGAGTAAGTGAGGGGCTTGATCGAGTGGGTTATGTGATGCTTTCTGGTCAGGTTCTAGAGTCGGGGCACTCGATCGAGTAAGTGGGTAACTCGATCGAGTGGGTTGAGAGCTCGGTCGAGTGTGATCTTCACAGGTTACATGCGTGTTTAAGTTGTGAGATGTGTGTTTATGTTTGCCTCTTCTCTTATATAGCTTAAAGATGCCGCCAAAGAGATCCGCCTTGTATGCTAGAGCTGAGTTGATGAATGTTGATGAGGTTGCTAAGATGCTTGAGCATCAGGATGCACTCACTAAGGCCTTAAAGAAGTTTGGGAAGGACAAGGAGGCCGGGGTAGATTTTGCTAATATGAGAATTAACATAGCTCGTTTCAACCCAAAGGAATACATGGGTACAGGTACGCCAATTTTGCTTGACAATTGGCATAGGGAGATGGAGAATATCGTCAATGTGGTTCACTGTCCCGAGGACTTTAAAGTGGAACAAGATGCGTTCTACTTGAGAGATGCGGCTGGAGAATGGTGGGATAAGGTAAGGGATAGTACTCTGGACTTGTATGTGAGGTAGGGGAAGTCAACTATAACTTGGTGTGAGTATAAGAGAGCTATGCGCCGAGAGTTTGTACCTGAGCATGTCCGTACTAAGCTTGTGGACAAGGCCCTCGGGAACTGCGTCCGCGGGATCCACACTAGGCATAATCGACTCGAGGTTCTTTCGAATCAAATTAAGACAAATTAGAGTCGCCACCAAGTTTTTTGGGAACTTGGAACCGTTCAAGTCAACTTTACACCTTTCATCGAAAAGCATAAAGCCAATCGACTACGAGTGATTAAAGATAAAGACTTGTACCCTATATCACTCGATTTGAATGACTCTCGTAATCCAATGGTATTTAGACGGATCCACAAACCATAGATCTTGAGTAAGGGGTGAGGGTACGTGTTAGGAAGCCCATGAGGACACCTAACCCCGCCCGTCGATAACGGCCTCTACTAAGTCAAGTATCGGATTTCAAACAAGGTCATAGCTACTACGATATATGATATGCAAACATCGTTTTAAAACCCTAACATGTGACAACAATTTCTATGTCGTTTTAGATGCAACTAAACTAACTTTGTCAAAGTTGTAATTTAGCATGTGGGTTGATTGATCTAACAACATACAAAACAAAGCAAACAAGGCTTAGGGGGAATGGGGGAGCCGTTGGGATCTACCTATTACAACCCAGGCATTTCATGCCGACGCAACGAGAAATTAAAGATACAACTCGATCTAAATATAATTGCTATATACAAAACCACACATGACGCATCACACGGCCATTCGGCCTAGAAAAACGTGCACAAAGGGGTGGCCCACGGCTTACATGACTCACGGCCTTGGGTCACTCCTCGTAATGTGTGCTTTCGCTTAATCTTATCGAATTAGACATTGGGTCACGCACCAAAGCATGCATTAGCATAAATCGGGCCATGTTGCTTTAAACAACATGCGATTTACTACGCTCTTACATACATTGAGGCACAACCATCTAACCAAACAAGACTAAGGTTTTTGAAAGAGGTTTTGACTCGATAAAAGAAAACTAACTTGAAAATTACAACTCGATGAACAAACGATAAATTACAAGCGGTAAAGCAAATAAAGAACGAAAGATGTAAAAACAAACGAAACAAGAAAGACCAAAGGACACGGCCAAGCCTCACGGCCTAAAGCCACGTCCAACCCTAGGTCCTAGGTCAGGTTCATTAGGTTAGATATATGATTGCGAAACGGGATAGGAAACAAGTTAGAAAACGAGTTAGAAACAACGTTGATCGATTGGACGGGTGTCGCGCAAAGGTGTATTCTACACGGCCTAAGGGGTCAAATTAGGTCAAGTTCGCTAATTAAATTAACTCATCGAGTGTTAATAAGAAGGTGCTAATCACGCACTCTTATACTAGCGAGAAATTAGGTGAAAGAGAGAGATGCATTCAATTTAAGTTACAGAATTGTTAGTTGATTTTTAAAGCTACGTTGATGTACCCTAATGTGTCTAATTAGGTTATTAAATTGATCTAATGTCATCTAAACGAGTTATATGTTAACAATCAGAGGTCATATTAACATGTAAATGGTCCAGGGGTAGGTCGAATCACACGAGAGAAGAGAGGGGTCAAAAGCGAAGAGCGAAGTCAGAATTTGTTTTATTAATGCCCTACCTTGAACACGAGGATATGTAAATGAGACGGGGGTGTACGACCGACTGATGTAGCGGTTTCTTTCCCATCTCAAGTCAACGCGGGTGTTCATGGTGGTACTTTAACTCATACTCGGACTAAACTAGTTTCATAGTTAATTAGAACAATCGATAAACAAAAAAACGATAAACAAACAAAAACAAACTATAAAAAACAAACATAAAAAACGAAATAAAAGGGAGAAAGAAGAGGATTTGATGCACCCTCAACCTACATGTATCGTTGACACCGTCTTGGGTCGTAATCGATGGTAGATTTTATCTCGAGAGGCCGTCGTCGACGAAGAAACAAAGCAAACAACACGTTTTTATCGAATCTGGACAGCAACTTTCAAACAGCGATTTCTCTCTCGTTTCACGATGAAAATTCGATTTAAAAGATGTTTTGAAAACTCGAAAGAGAGGAGAACAGATATCTCAAAACAATCCCTGCTCGTTTTGAGTTATTGGGCACGAAAAACGAGCACAAACAGAACTGGACAAACAGGAAAAGCCGCGAAAACAGAGTGTATAACACTCTGTTTTTCGAGGGAATTCGTGTACTCTCAAGGGCAATTTGGCTCGTAAATCTTTGTCTAATGTGTAGATGAATGTTGTATGGTTAATTAGGAACAAGAAACTCTAATTTTAATGGATGTTTGAAGGAGGAACGAATTGTATTTCGAAGAGGACACACAAACTGTTCCAGTTTGCAAGTCGGTTTTGTGAAGGGTTTTTGAGAGGCAATTAGGGTTTTTTTCTGGAGTTTAAAGCTTGTGAATGACGGTTGTACGTATGGAGAACTTAGAGGAATGAATGTATGGTGAAGGGTGGGTATTTATAAGGAGTTAAAGTAGGGTAAAAGAGAGGACAGGCAGACGGGCTCGGCTGAGTATAGCTGCTGTCCAGCAGCTTTTGTGGGGTTTTCTAGGGTTTGTATAGGGGGTTTTCTTGGTGGTTAAGGTAAGGTAATATGGGTAGGATATTAGGGTATGGGTTAGGGTTAATGGGCACGGGTTTTGGTGGTGTTTGGAGCGGGTTTTGGACTCGGGATTTGGCACGCAAAACAGGGGGCTGCTCGTGTTTTTGTGCGGGCTGTTGGGGGTGATTTGGGGCATGATTTGGGCCGTGGTTATGGGGTTAGAACTGGGGTTGGATGGTTAGAGGCTTAGGTTGGCTAGTGTACTCGAGATTCGTGCCAACTCGTAAAGAAAACGGGCTCAAAAACCGAGCTAAAATCGCGCTCCAAAACGCGTGTTCAAAACGAGTTTTTCTCGATTTTTAAATCGATTTTTCAAATCAATTAACACATTAAAATAAATGATTTTCAAATCAAATATACTCATAAAATGATTTTTCAAATCAAATATTTATTTTATTTTCAATAAAATAAATTTAAGAAAATAAATTCAAAATAAAATAAAATAAATTGAAATCACCTTAAAAAAGACTTTAATCTAAATATCATTTAAATTAAAATACTCCGTCGACAAAGCTCATTCTACATCGTAAAACGAACCCAAGTAATGACAATGACAACTAAATAAATACATGTGTCCTATCATCATCGGGTGTTTGTCGGGTTCTCTATAAATTCCAATATCGACGGATACGGGTATCTACAGAGCCCCCACTTTGACTGAGGCTTGGACAAGGCGAAAGTCAAAGTATACCCCAGGTCTCTCTCGACCTGAGGATTCTTCGGGTCGTTTATAGTCCATTAGACTTGCGTTTATAAGCTCGCCAGCCATAAGAAGAGATTATACCTGAAACTTCGTTGGGGATTGACTCTTGCTTCTGTTGTGTCAAATTATCGTCATTGGTCGTCGACCCATAAATTGCATATTTGGTGGATTGAGCCTTATCCTTAGGCGCCTACGTATCCGTTTCTGACGGAATCAAACCCGCGTCGTAGTTCGGCAACTGCTGACACATGCCCAAATTTTATCATCTGCTGGCATTTGTCCAAAATTCATCATCTGTTGACATTTGCCCAAAATTTATCATCTGCTGGCGCTTGTCCGAATGGGACGGGACTTTCCGAGGTGGTTGCCGCCGCTTTCATCATTTGCTTTCAGCTACGGAATTCTTCCATTTCATACTCTTGTATTGAATTGAATTCTTGGTGGATGTCATCCTTTACATCTCGATAATGGTCTCTCAAGCCACCGCCGAGCCCCGATTTCTGATGGCTCTAAAGTCAAAGACTTTAGAGCCCCCAGTTGAAGCATATCCTGCTATATTTGAAACATAAAAACGTACAAGAAATAATCATCACATAAGCACATTTGGATCATCGATCCTAAAATTAGATCATTTGAAAGATTGGGTCATCGACCCGAAAATTGAATTTGAAAATTTTGAATAATTGGGTCACCGACCCGAATTTTGAATTTGACATCACTTGGAATGTTGGGTCATCGACCCGAAATTTGAGTTTGAAAGACTGGGTCATCGACCCGAAATTTGAACATGTTGAAAATTTTGAATAATTGGGCTATCGACCCAAATTTTGAATTTGAAAATTTTGAATGATTAGGTCATCGACCCGAAAATTGAATTTGAAAATTTTGAATGATTGGGTCATCGACCCGAAAATTGAATTTGAAAATTTTGAATGATTGGGTCATCGACCCGAAGATTGAATTTGAAAATTTTGAATAATTGGGCCATCGACCCGAAGGTATGTTGGGCCATCGACCCTTCGAGATTGAATTTGGAATTTTGAATGATTGGGCCATCGACCCGAAGATTGAATTTGAAAATTTTGAATAATTGGGCCATCGACCCGAAGTTTCTACTACTTGGATCATCTAATCACAATTCGCAAAAAGTTTTTGGAATTTTGAAATTTTGAAATTTTTTGCAATCAGACCTTGATGGGTGAGCATGAAACATGACACGGACACTCTGTATGACTTGCAAACAACTTGGGCGTAGCCCGCTACAATAAAACAAAAAAAGAAAATAAAACCGTAAGTGTGCACGGGCTTTAATTCAAATATTGACTTGTTAGGGGTAGAAATGTAAATTGGCCATTCCGGCGCCAAAAGATGGCAAATGGGAATCACAAGGTCGTCGAACTTGGGATGGAGATATCGTATGGCATGGGCGTGCTCCCGAGGGCACATGGGAATCAAGATCACTTGGCATTGACAAGGTGGATTAAACTCACAGAGCAACAACGTTGGCTTCGCCCGACACTAAACACAGACTGATCTTATGAGAACACTTAGACATCACACATCACTCTTGTTGGGAACATTCTGTCACTCTTCTCCTCGCCTCCTTTCTTTTCAGCGAGTTTTCATTATTTCTTGCCACCGCCTTCTTTCTTTTCAGCGGGCTTTTAATATTTTTCTTCCACGCCTTCTTTCTTTTCAGCGGGTTTTTCATATTTTCTGTTCCCAACACAAACCCACATCTATCTGACTGAGCATCTTTGCCTACACCGTTAGATAAAGCTCATTCTGAGACTTGATACTATTCATCCGAACCTATATCCTTATCCTAGCTTACATCGAGTACTAAGACCAACTCAAACAAAGGTGGCTTCATTTAGACTTGGTTAAGACCCATAAGAAACCGACAAGATGATAACTTGGATGATGGGTGGATTGAATCCCTTATTCTGAAGGACTGCCTACGTATTCGCGTGGAGCGAAATCAAATCCGACGTAGTTCGATCATGGTGCATAAACATGGCATTTTGATTGTGTGTACACAATCAAAGATTTCACCTAAGGTATCATGTCGTATCCCATTCTAGCCTGTAAGGTACCGTTGTATCCCGTGTCTAGGGTTGGTACAAAAGGTTTTGATTCTTTGGGATGTGGAGCTTGGTAAAAATAGGTTCGTAAGGTAAACCATCATTCTGAAGGTTCGCTTTATGGTGCTAAGGCCAACGGGTTATGGCTTACATCGTGGTTGGGAAAGGTGTCTCGGCTTTGATGAAATCCGAGTGTAAATGGGTTGAAAAAAGATGTGGGTTCAAATTTCCATTTCTGGACCCTAAAGGCTGGGTGTAACAACACAATCGGAATGATTCTCAAAATTCCCGACTATCCCCTTGTAACTGTCTCAGGAAGGACTTAGAGGGTAAAGAGGTTACTACTTAATCTTTTGGGCTTCGACCATTCAACTTCAACTATGGGTACTTGACTTGACTTCTGGCTTCCGTAACTTCGACATTCAACCAAAAAGCATTCCGCAATAACTTCAACATCTTTTTTCCTTTTTTCTTTTTCTTTCATCTTTTTTCATTTTTCTTTTTTTTTTTCATTTTTCCAATTTTTCTCTTTTTCTCATTTTTCATTCTTTTTCATCTTTTTTTTTCTCTTTGAAAATAATCTTCTATTCATTCTCTTAGTCATAAATGGATACACCTTGAAAACTGGGCTTCGCCAACTAATTTGGGTAAGAACTAACAATTCCTTGTTAGAACGGGTTGATATCTTCTCTCTTCGAGATGGGATGATTCTATTGGGGAAAAGGCTTGCCTTCCGTCATCGATAGGGGAAACAAGGAGCTAGTTAGGGTTTGTCATAGAATCATCTAAAAGCTTGTCACAAACATTGGTTCAGATGGAGGTTTTCTACCACCAGACATGGAATAGGTAAAGGAATCAAACACGGGATCCTAGTGTACCTTACATTTTGAAACAGGACATATTTCTACCCCAGGGATTCCTTTGAGTGTGTTGTGCGTTTTATCATGTTTTCGGAATGATTGAGGATTGAAAACAAGACAAATTGGGAAACGAAACTGCAACCTTTTATTGGAATGGCAAAAGCTTAACAGACTCGAAAGAACGATTCCTAGGACACACCCTAGGTCATCGCGGAACAAACGACTCAACTTCAAGAAAAGAAAGTCCTAGACTCGACTCGACTAAGATAAGAAAACAGATCCTGACTCATAATTTTCAAATCTAGTTTTGAGCTTTCCCTTGTTCAGTTGTCAACTTAGATGCTCGGCTCTTGTCCTTGATCCCTGTGATGGTTTGCCTCCATCCCGAGGTAGTCCTCTGAGGATCTACGCCAATGATGAAGGTTGGTGAATCCAATTGTCTTTTATTAACTTCGTTAATGAGAGGAGTACATTCTAGGGCAAGACTCCCGACTCGAATTTCATTCTTCGGGTTTGGCAAGAATTCAGAGCAATCCACAAATATATTCCCGATAAACACTCCTTTCCAGTGACATGGGCGGATAAGATGGGAATAATCGACATTGTCTTCGACAGAAACAAAGTTGGCGTGATCGGCAAATGGATTGGAGATTTTATTGGGTTTGACAGCTGGGATCGGGAGTGTTCCATTCTCAATCATGTCTTGGATTTCGTGCTTCAGTCGATAGCACCTTTCAGTATCATGGCCTTTCCCTTGATGAAAGGCACAGTAGGCATTTGGTTTATACCATTTACCTTGTTGATCAGCGGGAGGGTCCGGAGTTGGACCAATGGGCTTCAGCTTTCCTTGGGCCATGAGCCTTTGGAGAGCGTATGCGTAAGTGCACTCGATATCGGTGAATACCCTCGGAGCTTGGCGCGGAGGCCTTTTTGACTGTCCATCTAAGAGATTGACAGTTTCAACAAAGTGGGTCGTTGCTGGTGCTTTTGCTTTAGATAACGAGGCCCCTTGGTATCCTTTTGGCTTCTCAGCTTCTGCCATTCGGACATCATCCTCTACCTTTATCCCGATTCTTATCAATTCTTTGAAAGAACCAAAATTCTGGTATTTTAGAGCATTACGGTAAACAGGTCATAAATTCTTCACGAACTTATCTACCATTTCAACTTCGTCAGGCTTCTTGGCTAATTTCACGCTTTGTTGCGCCATCTTGCGAGGAATTCAAGAAAGCCCTCTTTTTCCTTCTGTGTCATTACTTCCAAAGTCCTTATGTTGGTTTGAATCTCAACATTGTCGGCATAGTGCTTACGAACTCCACCGTAATATCTTCGAAAGTGGGGAAGTTCTTAAGGTCAAGATTATAGAACCACGCCTTCGGTGTTCATCTAGAGATTGGGCAAAAATTTCGAGAGCATGTCAAGCAGTACTCCTTCATGCTAAGTACCCTTTATAGGCCTTAACATGGTGGATGGATCTTGGTGCCCTTGAACTTTGGGATGTCGGTGAGTACCATGTTCGTGGGCAACTTATCTGAATCGGGGCATAGGCCCTAGCATTCTCATAGTGAATGTTCTTCCCCTGGGAGAGTTTCAAACGGTCTTCGATGAACTTGAACCGTTTCTCCGATCGATCGAGGTGGGGTAGATGGAGGGGAATCTTCACTCAGCTTAGATTCGATTGCATCCATTCGGGTCATCATGAGGTTCACGGCCTCGGTGAGCTTGTTAACATCTTCCATTGCTTGACGTCGGGTTTTTGGCGGCCTTTCTACAAGAAAACCCCGTACTGAGTCAATATTTAAAGTAAGAGCCCCTGCACACTTAAGGACACGACCCCAACTTGACTCAAACAAAGACTCGACTTGAGACTGACTAATCAAAGGTTCGACTCACGGTTGGATTTAGACCTCGATTTATTTTAGACTCGACAAGACGACATGACTCAAGTTGTCATAGCTCGATCCTAAACTGGACTCGGTGTGACTAAACCCGTGATTGGACCAACATAGTCCATAGGTTCGAGTGAAACGTAATAAAGGGCCTAGCTTGGACGTTTCTGTGGACTATCCTAGACCAAATGGTCGACCAACATGACTCAAAGCCCAAGAGGTGAGCTTGGGTGACCCAACAGGGTCGTGTTCTAGACTCTTGGAACGAAAAAACGCCTGGCCTAACACGGCCATGACCCGGACACGACTCGACGCATTTCATGCTTGGTTGAGGTTCGAGAAACATTTTGGATTGAATTTGGAAAAAACGAATGATTGATTTGAAATTGAGATTTGAAATGGGCAGCATGCCGGCTATAAAAGCTCATTTTGGCCGAAAATTCCAGTCCTATTTGGACAGCATTCCGCGTTTTGAAAATCATGCTATTTTGAAAGTAAGTTGTTCAAAAGTTCGGTTTTGAAGTTGACATGGAAATTTTGAAAAGACTCGGAAAAAAAAAATCTTGCACATTGTCATTCTCATGTTACAAGGATGTATGCTCCTAGACATCTCTAAGTCTCGGCAAGTCTTCTACAAGAAGGTATATGCCCTCCATCCTTTTGCGGTCTTATAGAGCAAGGGCCTTTAGGTAGAGTACCTAGGAGAGCATCCCCACCATCAAGAACCACGCGAGGCAGAGCGGAAGCAAGCAATGTGCGAGTTCCTGGCATAGTGGGACATCGCCCCCCACGCATCACAAAGAAACGCTGGGACGGCCCGGGAAAATCTTTAAGGGTTTATGCATGAATCGTAGCACTATGAGTAATGTTTTACTTCCCAATACTTTCTTTTCAAGTTTCACCTCGGAGGAAAAGACCCTAGAAACAAAGTGTAACTAGTCCTCTTTTCCCCAAATAAGTCGTCAAATCAGGACAAGGCCCTCGGGATCTGCGTCCGCGGGATCCACACTAGGCATAATCGACTCGAGGTTCTTTCGAATCGAATTAAGACAAATTAGAGTCGCCACCAAGTTTTTTGGGAACTTGGAACCGTTCAAGTCAACTTTACACCTTTCATCGAAAAGCATAAAGCCAATCGACTACGAGTGATTAAAGATAAAGACTTGTACCCTATATCACTCGATTTGAATGACTCTCGTAATCCAATGGTATTTAGACGGATCCACAAACCATAGATCTTGAGTAAGGGGTGAGGGTACGTGTTAGGAAGCCCATGAGGACACCTAACCCCGCTCGTCGATAACGGCCTCTACTAAGTCAAGTATCGGATTTCAAACAAGGTCATAGCTATTACGATATATGATATGCAAACATCGTTTTAAAACCCTAACATGTGACAACAATTTCTATGTCGTTTTAGATGCAACTAAACTAACTTTGTCAAAGTTGTAATTTAGCATGTGGGTTGATTGATCTAACAACATACAAAACAAAGCAAACAAGGCTTAGGGGGAATGGGGGAGCCGTTGGGATCTACCTATTACAACCCAGGCATTTCATGCCGACGCAACGAGAAATTAAAATACAACTCGATCTAAATACAATTGCTATATACAAAACCACACATGACGCATCACACGGCCATTCGGCCTAGAAAAACGTGCACAAAGGGGTGGCCCACGGCTTACATGACTCACGGCCTTGGGTCACTCCTCGTAATGTGTGCTTTCGCTTAATCTTATCGAATTAGACATTGGGTCATGCACCAAAGCATGCATTAGCATAAATCGGGCCATGTTGCTTTAAACAACATGCGATTTACTACGCTCTTACATACATTGAGGCACAACCATCTAACCAAACAAGACTAAGGTTTTTGAAAGAGGTTTTGACTCGATAAAAGAAAACTAACTTGAAAATTACAACTCGATGAACAAACGATAAATTACAAGCGGTAAAGCAAATAAAGAACGAACGATGTAAAAACAAACGAAACAAGAAAGACCAAAGGACACGGCCAAGCCTCACCGCCTAAAGCCACGTCCAACCCTAGGTCCTAGGTCAGGTTCATTAGGTTAGATAGATGATTGCGAAACGAGATAGGAAACAAGTTAGAAAACGAGTTAGAAACAACGGTGATCGATTGGATGGGTGTCGCGCAAAGGTGTATTCTACATGGCCTAAGGGGTCAAATTAGGTCAAGTTCGCTAATTAAATTAACTCATCGAGTGTTAATAAGAAGGTGCTAATCACGCACTCTTATACTAGCGAGAAATTAGGTGAAAGAGAGAGATGCATTCAATTTAAGTTACAGAATTGTTAGTTGATTTTTAAAGCTACGTCGATGTACCCTAATGTGTCTAATTAGGTTATTAAATTGATCTAATGTCATCTAAACGAGTTATATGTTAACAATCAGAGGTCATATTAACATGTAAATGGTCCAGGGGTAGGTCGAATCACATGAGAGAAGAGAGGGGTCAAAAGCGAAGAGCGAAGTCAGAATTTGTTTTATTAATGCCCTACCTTGAACACGAGGATATGTAAATGAGACGGGGGTGTACGACCGACTGATGTAGCGGTTTCTTTCCCATCTCAAGTCAACGCGGGTGTTCATGGTGGTACTTTAACTCATACTCGGACTAAACTAGTTTCATAGTTAATTAGAACAATCGATAAACAAAAAAACGATAAACAAACAAAAACAAACTATAAAAAACAAACATAAAAAACGAAATAAAAGGGAGAAAGAAGAGGATTTGATGCACCCTCAACCTACATGTATCGTTGACACCGTCTTGGATCGTAATCGATGGTAGATTTTATCTCGAGAGGCCGTCGTCGACGAAGAAACAAAGCAAACAACACATTTTTATCGAATCTGGACAACAACTTTCAAACAGCGATTTCTCTCTCGTTTCAGGATGAAAATTCGATTTAAAAGATGTTTTGAAAACTAGAAAGAGAGGAGAACAGAGATCTCAAAACAATCCCTGCTTGTTTTGAGTTATTGGGCACGAAAAACGAGCACAAACAGAACTGGACAGACAGAAAAAGCACAAAACAGAGTGTATAACACTCTGTTTTTCGAGGGAATTCGTGTACTCTCAAGGGCAATTTGGCTCGTAAATCTTTGTCTAATGTGTAGATGGATGTTGTATGGTTAATTAGGAACAAGAAACTCTAATTTTAATGGATGTTTGAAGGAGGAACGAATTGTATTTCGAAGAGGACACACAAACTGTTCCAGTTTGCAAGTCGGTTTTGTGAAGGGTTTTTGAGAGGCAATTAGGGTTTGTTTCTGGAGTTTAAAGCTTGTGAATGATGGTTGTATGTATGGAGAACTTAGAGGAATGAATGTATGGTAAAGGGTGGGTATTTATAAGGAGTTAAAGTAGGGTAAAAGGGAGGAGAGGCAGACGGGCTCGGCTGACCATAGCTGCTGTCCAGCAGCTTTTGTGGGGTTTTCTAGGGTTTGTATGGGGGGTTTTTTTGGTGGTTAAGGTACGGTAATATGGGTAGGATATTAGGGTATGGGTTAGGGTTAATGGGCACGGGTTTTGGTGGTGTTTGGAGCGGGTTTTGGACTCGGGATTTGGCACGCAAAACAGGGGGCTGCTCGTGTTTTTGTGCGGGCTGTTGGGGGTGATTTGGGGCATGATTTGGGCCGTGGTTATGGGGTTCGAACTGGGGTTGGATGGGTAGAGTCTTAGGTCGGCTAGTGTACTCGAGATTCGTGCCAACTCGTAAAGAAAACGGACTCAAAAACCGAGCTAAAATCGCGCTCCAAAACGCGTGTTCAAAACGAGTTTTTCTCGATTTTTAAATCGATTTTTCAAATCAATTAACACATTAAAATAAATGATTTTTCAAATCAAATATACTCATAAAATGATTTTTCAAATCAAATATTTATTTTATTTTCAATAAAATAAATTTAAGAAAATAAATTCAAAATAAAATAAAATAAATTGAAATCACCTTAAAAAAGACTTTAATCTAAATATCATTTAAATTAAAATACTCCGTCGACAACGCTCATTCTACATCGTAAAACGAACCCAAATAATGACAATGACAACTAAATAAATACATGTGTCCTATCATCATCGGGTGTTTGTCGGGTTCTCTATAAATTCCAATATCGACGGATACGGGTATCTACAAAGCTGAGAGAGGAGTTTAATGATTTCAAAATGACTGCGGAGATGACTGTGGCTGAGTACTATCATAAGTTTAATGAGAAGTCTAGGTACACAGAGGATATGGGGCTGAGTCAGGAGAACTTAGCGTTGAGATTTGAGAAGGGTTTGACCTATAAGATAATGGAGAATCTACCAATTGATGTCCTTATTACCGGTGTTAAGGAAGTGTATGAGCCAGTCGGGAGAGCTAAGAGATTGGTCGAAATGGCCAAGGAGATTAGGGAGAGAGGTCCCGGGAAGAGGAAGGCTGAGAATGAGGGTGGTAGGCAGTCCAGTTACAAGAGGAGCAACCATAACCAAGCGAGGGCTTACTCATCGGGGTCGGGGTTTAGTGGTGGAGATTCCTATGGGCATGGCCGTGGTGGTGGTAGTAGCAGCTGGTTATATCTTTTTACAACTATGGCGGTATAGGTCACAAGAGACATGAGTGCAACAGTGCTGTGTGCAGGGGTTTTCAGAGGGCATCACAGGGGAGTTTCTCTCAGGGTCCGTCTCAGAGTTATGCTAGCAACAGGCCAGTTGGGTCATAGAACAATCAGGGTGCTCAGAGTAACAACAATAGGGGATCTAACCGCAATGGCGGTAATACTTATCAGAGACCGGCAGCTACCAACAAACAGGGGTTGGCTGCTAAGCCGTCTAATTCTGCTAGTACTGTCAAGGGAAGTGGACAGAAGACCAGGGGCAAGTTATTCATGATGGATAAGATAGATGCTGAGGATGATGCTCACGTGATCACGGGTACTTTTCTTGTTAATGGTGTTTTTACCTTTGTTTTGTTTGATTTGGGAGCATCACACTCTTTTGTATCATCGAGTCATGCTAATTTTCTGGGTTTGAGAGAGTTTGAGTCTATAAAAGATGAGGTTTTTATACTGTCGGGTGAGTCTGTATCTTGTGGGAGGTTGTATAGGGGTGTGTCTATGATATTTGGGCAGGTTGACCTTCCAGTGGATTTGTTAGACTTTCCTATGGATTGTTTTGAGATGATAGTTGGTATGGATTGGTTGGGTAAGTATAAGGCTAGAATAGATTATCACCAAAAGAGAGTTTCTTTGAGAGGTCCTAAGGGAGTTAGTGTGTCTTATCGTGGGTTTGTTGTCAAACCCAAAGTCAAAGTGATTGCAGCGGTGACACTGAAGTCTTATCTAAGGAAGAGGTGTCCTTTGATTCTATCCCATGTCAAAGACCATAGTAAGGTGAGTTAGACAGTTGATCAAATACCAGTGGTGGGAGAGTTTCCAGATGTTTTTCCGGAGGAGATACCAGGTTTACCACCAAAGAGGGAGATAGATTTCAGTGTGGAGCTGAAACCGGGGACGGGACCAATCTCTAAGGCCCCGTACCGCATGGGTCCTAAGGAGTTGGAGGAGCTGAAGAAACAGTTGGATGATTTGATAGATAAGGGATACATTAGACCTAGTGTATCACTGTGGGGAGCACCAGTTCTGTTTGTGAAGTATAAAGATGGGAGTTTGAGGTTGTGCATCGACTACATAGAGCTGAATAGGGTTACAATGAAGAATAAGTATCCTTTGCGAAGGATAGATGATCTGTTTGACCAGTTGAACGGGGCAGCAGTCTTTTCCAAGATTGACTTGAGGTCAGATTACCATCAGGTGAAGATTCGGGATGAGGACATATCAAAGACAGCTTTTACATCTAGGTATGGTCACTATGAGTACGTGGTGATGTCATTTGAGTTGTCTAATGCACCAGCAGTGTTTATGGATTTGATGAACCGGGTCTTCAGTCAGTTTTTGGATCGGTTTGTGGTGGTGTTCATAGATGATATCTTAGTCTATTCCAAGACTAAGGAGGAGCATGAGGAGCACTTGAGGTTGGTGTTGCAGACTTTGCGCGACAATCAGCTGTATGAAAAGTTGTCTAAGTGTGAGTTCTGGCTCGAGGAAGTTGCCTTTCTAGGGCATGTGATTTCCAAGGATAGTGCAGTTGTGGATCCAATAAAGATAGAGGCAGTATCTAAGTGGGAATCACCGAAGAATGTAGCAGAGATCAGGAGTTTCTTGGGTTTGGCAGGGTACTATCGTTGGTTTGTGAAAGACTTTTCAGATATCGCCAGACCTATGACAGCGTTGATGAGGAAAGAGAACAAGTTTCGTTGGGATGAAAGTTATGAGACAGAGTTCCAAACATTAAAGGAGCGTTTGACCACAACTCCAGTCTTAGCTCTACCTGAAGGGTGTGAGAACTTTGAGGTATATACAGATGCTTCAAAGAATGGGTTAGGTTGTGTGTTGATGCAGAATGGGAAAGTAATTGCATATGCTTCTAGGTAATTGAAGCCTTATGAGGAGAAATATCCGACACATGATCTAGAGTTGGGTGTAGTTGTGTTTGCGCTCAAGATTTGGAGGCACTATCTTGATGGAGCGACCTTTAAGGTTTTTTCAGATCACAAGAGTCTCGGGTACATCTTTACTCAAAAGGAGCTGAACATGAGACAGAGGAGGTGGATGGAGTTGGTAGGGGACTATGACATGGATATCATATACCATGAAGGGAAGGCAAACGTGGTTGCTGATGCGTTGAGCAGGAAGAGTGTCCATTCTCTATGCATAACTATGTCTTTGATGAGATTGAGAGATGAAGTGTGGAAGATGGGTATACATGTGATACAGAGAGGGGATGCTAAAGGGGACTTGACAGTGGAGTCGGACCTATATGATGATATTCGCAGGAAGCAGGCTTTGGATCCTAAGATTGAGGATTGGAGAGTTGGAGTAGAGAAAGAGACAGTGTCTCGGTTATCTATTCATACAGATGGGAGTGTTCGGTTTGATGGGAGATGGTGTGTTCCCAGTGATGACGATTTGAAAAAGATAATCATGACATAGGCTCATTGCACACCATATTCAGTTCATCCAGGCGGTGACAAGTTGTATAAAGATTGAAAGAAGACTTTATGGTGGCCTGGGATGAAGAAGGAAACAGCTGAGTTTGTGGCTCGTTGATTGACATGTCAGAGGGTCAAGGGAGAGCAACGACGACCACAAGGTAAGATTCAGTCTCTTGAGGTACCTGAGTGGAAATGGGAATCTATCTCTTTGGACTTTATAGTGGGCTTACCGAGGGGTCAACAGGGTAACAACATGATATGGGTGATAGTTGACCGTTTGACTAAGTCAGCTCACTTTGTTCCGATAAAGGATACGTGGACCAAGATACGTCTAGCTTTGGGTTATAGAAAGCATGTGGTTAGGTTACATGGTGTGCCTAAGGATATAGTGTCAAATAGAAATGCGAGATTCATATCACGATTTTGGCAAGAGTTGCAGGATCTGATGGGAACTAGCTTGAAGATGAGTATTGCTTTTCATCCTGCAACAGATGGGCAGACAGAGAGGACTATCAAGACCTTAGAGGATATGTTACGAGCTTTTGTGATGGAGTTTGGTGGTAGCTGGGAGGATAGGTTGGATCTGATTGAGTTTTCTTATAACAACAGCTATCACACGAGTATTGGGATGACACCGTTTGAGGCTTTGTATGGGAGGAGGTATAGGAGTCCAATTTGCTGGGATGATAGAGCTGAGGCAGTGGTTTTAGGACCATAGATGGTACAGGTGATGATAGAACAGGTTAAGGTGATTAGGCAAAAGATGAAAGCAGCCCAGGATCGACAAAAGAGTTATGCAGACCTACATCACCGTGACATAGAGTTTCAGGTTGGGGACAAGGTTCTTCTGAAAGTGTCTCCTTTACGTGGGGTTATGAGGTTTGGTAAGAAAGGGAAGCTGAGCTAGAAGTTCATCGGACCATATGAGATTTTAGATCGTGTGGGAAAGGTTGCTTACTGGTTAGCGCTACCAACAGCTTTGGATAGGGTGCATAATGTGTTTCATGTGTCTCAGTTACGAAAGTATGTGAGTGATCCTTCCCATGTGCTAGAATTGGAGAACATGGAGTTGGATGAGTCCTTGTCTTATCTTGAGGTGCCAAAACAGATTCTTGATTGCAAGGTTCGGAAAACTAGGTCCGGGGAAACAGTGTTGCTTAAGGTTTTATGGTCTAATCATGAGGTTGAGGAAGATACTTTGGAGGCGGAAGAGGCTATGAGGGAGCGGTATCCGTCTCTTTTTTATCAGGTATGTGTGGTTACGGAGACGTAACCATGTTTCTTTTAGGGGGGTAGGAGATGATCGCATAAGGTTTTGGTATGGTTTATGTTAGTTTTCCTACAGTTAGTATGTTTGAGTTAGTATGTTTTGGTTTGAGTTTAGTTGCGTTGTTATGCCGTGTCTGAGTTAGTATGTTTTTTTTTTTTTAAATATGGGTTGAACTTCGGGGATGAAGTTCTTTTTGAAGAGGGAAGACTGTAATACTACGGTTTTCTATGCTTATGGGTACTCTATCGAGTGGGGCTTATTCTGTCGAGTAAGTAAGTTTGGTTTACGAAACAGTGTTCTGTCTGATGGTTACTCGATCGAGTATGTTGGGAACTCGATCGAGTAAGGGTCACTTGATCGATTAAGTCACTTACTCGATCGAGTAAGTTGGTTCAACGGGTTGTTTTAGCCGGGTTTTGTTAGTAACGCGTGATTGGTATTTAAAGCTTTCCGTCACTTTCTTTATCACTTCTATCTTTGCTAAAAACCTTTCAAGAGAGAAAACAAGTTATTTGCTTTTGTTCTTCGCATTGCTATCAAATCCCAAAGGCTAAGGTTGTCGGATCGTCGTATTCTTTACGTCGTTGAGTTCATCGTGTCATGGGTAAGATCCTTGTATGGTTTTTATATCTTTTCGTTGAGTTTGGTTAAAACCCTATTTGGGTAATTTGGGGTTTTGGGGGTATAATGTTGTATTAGATGGTAATGGTATGATTATGTGTTTATAGGAGGTGGTTTCGCAAAGGAGCAATATTGAATAGCTGGTTTGTGACGATCTCGTGGTTTGCTATTTCCAGGTAGGGTTTTCCTACTCGGTTATTGGTTACATAATTGTTGGTGGTGGTTGTGTTTATTGTTGATCTATAACATGTTGGTTTTGTGTTGCCATTGTTGTTGCATAATTGGTTGTGTTGTGTTTGTCTGTGGTTCTCGAGGCGTGTCCTCGGCAGAGTGGAGTCATTTGCGGGAGTGGCTTCACGCCCTTGATTCGCCCTCTGTGGAACCCACCACAGAAGGGGATGTGCACATTAAGGAACATGGGTTATCGCTCGGAGTAGATGAGCGGGGATTTAGTGGGTACGGTTGCAGTCCCCCACTTGTTCATTTGTTTCCCTACATTCACTTTGGTCATGTCCCAAAATTCCAAAATTCTCACATATCCCACTTGGGATTGATGAAGATGCCGTCATGGCATTAACATGATGCTTTGGTGATTTTGAGGCTTCTTCAAGTCTAGCCATAGCTTTTTCGAACTTCAAATTGATGGTATCAATGTGAGCACTAAGTTGAGCACCGAATTGAGTAATAGAGTCCACTTCATGCTTTCCTCCTCTAGTAGCCTTGCGAGGTCTACTATATTGTGAATTTTGGACCGCCATTTCCTCAATCTTGTTCCAAGTTTTATTATCGTCAACTTCGGTGAACATACCATTTGATCCCATGTTGAGAATATTTCTTGAGTCTTCATAAAGACCATTCCAAAATTGTTGTACCAAGAACCACTCGCTAAGTCCATGATGAGGACATGAGCGACAAATTCCTTTAAATCGTTCCCAAGCTTCATACAAGGATTCTTCATCTCTTTGCTTAAAGCCCTTAATTTGAGCTCTTAGCATGTTAGTCTTTTCCGGTGGGTAGAACTTTTTGTAGAAAGCTAGAGCCAATTTCTTCCAAGATTCAATTCCGAGAGTAGCCTTATCAAGGCCTTTCAACCATTGTTTTGTGGTGCCAATTAGAGAAAAAGGAAATAAGACCCATCGAATTTGGTCTTGAGTTACACTGGTTTGAGAAATCGCATCACACAATAGTCACAAAAAGTCTCCATGTGAGAGTGAGGGTCTTCACTAGGCATCCCCCCAAATTGGCTTCTTTCGACTAATTGGATAAATGCGGATTTGGCAATGAAATTTCCGGTTAAGTGTTGTGGTGTGGGAGTACCATTGGGTAGGTTCTCCTCGGTTGGTACGGAATGTGATGAAAATTTAGGCATTGTGGGTTGATTTTGTGTTGGATTTTGTGTTGGGTTCTCCTCACCTTCTCTTGCAAAAGGGTTGACGAACTCAATAGCGTTTGGTTGAATATCTACAACCTCACCAATACCTCTCAAAGTTCTTCTAGCAAGTCTTCTATTGTTTGTCAAAGTCCTTTCAATTTCGTGATCAAAGGGTAACAAGTTACCTTGTGATCTTCTAGACATGCAAAATATCAAACAACTTGAAAATAATTAGAACAAACCTTGAGAAGTTTTACTTCCCCAGGGCAAAGAAAGACACAACTAATAACAATCTAAGAAAATCTAAATCAAGTTAACACCGTCCCCGGCAACGGCGCCATTTTTGGTCGGTATTCCTCTTTGAGGTTTAGTTTTCGGTACTTGTCGTTAGGAGCACCTAGACCAAAACAATATTTATAATTTCACAAACAACTCTACAATTAGTAAAGAGGCAAGTAAAGGTCGGATCCCAAGGGACGGGAATTGAGATGAGATTTTCAATTGCAACTAGCGGTGTCTAGGGGTGTCACAATTTGGGGTTTGAATAGAAGAGCACTAAACTAAATAACATTGAAAGTAAACAATCAAGATGATTAAAAAGGGGTGTAAACAATTGATAATAGACGCTAGGGTGTCATGGGGTCATAGGGGATTCATGGGAATTGATCATACAAACATATTCTCAAATTATAAGCAAGCAATTATTGTTGTGATGGATCGAGTTGGTTTAGTTTATATCTTACAATCCTAGGAAAGTTTGGGTCCCCGAGCCGAATCGATTAGATTGTACAACACCTACAAGTCGACTTAATCTTCGCTACTCAACTATATGCATGGTCTAATGAGACTCGAGTTGGTTTATGTCTTACAAGTCTCATTGAAAAGATAGGTGATGGGTAAAAAATGCAAGGATTCATAGGCTCGCATTTCATCAAACATAACATGTGATAAGTTAAGATCATAACAAGCAAGCAAATAAACTATGAAAACATATTAATTTAAGCATGAATCATCCCCCATGTTGGTTTCCCCTAGTTACCCATTAACCCTAGCTAAGGAAACTACTCACTCATTATCATGTTGAACATGCTAGCAAGGTTGTCAATCATACCAACAAAGTAAAACATGATGAATAAATGAAGATAATTAACAATAATTAAAAAGGGATTAAGAGAATTATACCTACTAATGATTCCAATAATAAAGCAAAGAATAATAGAAGTACTTGATGATTGATTGGAAGGTTGTCAATCTCCCAATAATAACCCAAATAATCTTCAATTACCCAAAATGAGATATGAACAAAAGAGAGATTAAGGAAATGAGATTTGTATTAAGACTTGATTAAAAGTTCATTACAAGATTAAAGAGAGATTAGATTGATATAAAATACACTAGAGATTGCTAAGAAGAACATGATTATCTAATTAGACTAATGGGGTTTTTATAGTGGGGATCAGGTACACAAATTAGGGTTTACTAAGGGCTTAAATGACGATTAAGTCCTTGAGGAATCGCTCCTCTCAGAAAAATATGTGAGTCTCCTTTTTGCTAGTCTTTCCCGAGGTATGCGCATCCTTCATAGAACAAGTAGAAAATGAAATAGCTGTCACACAATCCGAGCGTCCAGAGCACGGGACAAGCGGATTGTAGGTCTCTTGGACGAGCGGATTTGTGGGGTGGACGGGCGGATTGTGGTGGTTTTGGACGAGCGTCCTTCTGAGGAAGACGCTCGGATTCCTTCTCTTGGACGGGCGGATTGTGGGCAATCCGCTCGGATTGTAGATCAGCTTCTTCCTTTCTTCTTTTCTTCCTTTCTCTTCATACAATCTTTGAAGATTTCCTTGGGGATGCAAGGATCTTTTCTCATCATTGCCCATCTACTACAATATGTACAAAGGCCTTCTAGTCTTGTCTTCTCTTTGATGCTTGGTCATTGAATTCAATCAATTTAGCTTCATTTTGCCATGAAAATGCAAGGTTTGCACTCCTTTTCTACCAAGGGATCAAAACCTCAAAGAATATGCAAAACAAAGCACTAAAGACAATAAATGACCCAAATATGCACTAAAAATCATGGGAACAAGGCTAATTCGGGGACTAAATATGCTCAAATAATGGTCACATCAAATATCCCCAAACCGAACCTTTGCTCGTCCCGAGTAAAGAGGTGAAAAAGACTAGGACCGTTATTTAAACTAACCTAATAGCATAGCCGATATGAGAAAATTAGCGGGTCTCACTCCGCCCCTTCAACTCACAACAAGACAACCATGAGGTAGGGTGCCTTCTTGCAAGGCAAGGTGGGTCTTGCCAAAATGGCGACACATCCAAGCATTAAAGCACATAAAATCAAGTAATGGATGCATCTACAAAAGAATAGCCACTTTCCTCATCTAAATGGCGGAAATTATCTACAAGGGAAGCAATTCAAGGGTACGCACTCCTTCATAGATGTAATTTCTTCAAACTACTAAGCCTAGAAGGATACCAATAAATCACCTCCAAGTTGTGTCAAGCTAGGGTACCTCTGTCCTCAATCGTTAAATGCTTTTGTCAAGAGTAGACTCCCTATGGTGTTAGAAACACTGGAGGATCGCGGAATTCCCCCTCTTGCCTAGACAAGAAGAAGAGTCGTCCCCTCTCTACCATGCACAAAAATGGATTTGATGGATAAAAGGATCAATAGATATTTGAGTTTCATTTGGGAGTTTGCTTTTGTTTTTGTTACACCCCCCCCCCCCCCCCAATTTCTTGTGGCATATAACATTTGAGAATATTTTCTTGCCATTTCTTTTGATTTTTGGCAATTCAACACTTGACAACTTTCAACTTTTTGCATTTCTTTTTGAACATTTTCAAAGTCACCCCATATGTAGTGAGGGTGCCTTATATTTGAAGCATATGAGTCTATTTTTGCTCCTCTTTTCATTTTGATGCAATTTGCAAACTTTCTTTCACTTTTCATTTCATTGAACTCAAATTTTTGAACAATTTATTTTTGTGCCCATTCCCTTTGATGACATAAATGTGGTAGAACATGGATGAATGAATGATGGTTGCATGGTTTCAAGGGTCACCTTGGAATAAACGGTAACCAAGGAGTTATCACACCACAAGGTACTCTTGACTAGGCCTTAATCCATGGGTCAAAGGATACTAGCATGACACATCCTAGGGTGTTTTACAAGTATTCTAACAAGCAAAGTCTTAAGAAGAAAAAGCATCTATTAGGGCCTATATACACTTGTCAAGCTTCCCAAGTAGACGGTTTCGCAAAATTTTCCTAACATGCAAACTACATGCCATGATGCAACTAACATATATACATCCTAATGCATATGATTCTACCAACTAATATGCCATATAATCTAAATACAAGTCCTAAATTCACATTGTTTATACCGTATCAATCAAAATAAAGCCACATAGTCATTAACATAAAGAGGAAAAAGGAGATTGGAAAGATCATACCATGCGGTGTTCAATATCCTCATGTCTCGGATGTGGTGTAGTCGATCAATATGAACAAGGATAGACAAACATAATATATACAAACAATATATACAAGTCTACACTACAAAGGAAATAAACTTGTTTTTGGATTTTCAATGTTTCAATTTTTTTAATTTTTTCGAAATTTTTGATTTTTTTGGATTTTTGAATAAAAGTTAAGTTAGAATTTCCCATCCCCACACTAATATGGGCATTGTCCTCAATGGCCAATATGATAGAAAATTATGCAAGTATGATGCATAATTTCTATACTAAATGCAAGCTATTCTAATCTACACTACATGATGCATGGGTTTTTGTTTATGACGGAGAGCGTAATTTAGATTACCTCCCGTTGCGTATGCATGTACTTCCCCAAACCGAGATAGACATTATTTCTAATGTCTTAAATTTTGGGGTAGTTCATGCACACAAGATGCAATGCATGAAACTATATATTGTCATTTTGGATTTTTCAAATGGGAGCAATAAAAAGAACACCTCAATGGGGCCGAGGTGTTAGTCCTCATGTTGCTAGGACTCTAGAACTATGATCAAGATAAAAATAAAGAAAACAAAGAAAGAAGTAGACAAACCTCAAGAGGGTAGGAACCTCCAAAGTTTTCTTGTCCTCCACCATATCATCATTGTCATCATTTTCCTCCATAGAAGCGGACTCATCTCCACTCTCATCTTCACTTCCTTGATCTTGCTCACTTCCTTCATCATCTTCATTACCCTCTTCTTCTTCATCTACCTCTTCATCAACACCCTCATCATCAACAACCTCATCATACATCAACATTCTCATCTTCACCCGATCTTTCACCCCTAGATGTGCTTGGAAAGAAAACTTCCCTATCCGCCCAACTAGGCAAAGGACATGATGGATCAAGTAGTTCTTGCCTAGCTAAATGAAGGAGGGGTGGATATTGGGCCAAGTATGCATCTACTCGATCATTATAAACTTGTTTATGCATCTCTCTCATGAGGAGAGTCATGTAGTCATTGCCCACTTCAACATCTTTGGGTTTGAACTCTTAATATTTGAATGGATAGGGTGGTGTGACAATGAAGGAGGAGGGCTCTTCAATCTCGCCCATTTGTTAACGGATGATGTACTCGGCGTCCTTGGAGAGTGGAAGAAGGTAGTTTGTTCGATGAGCACTTAATCGGCATATCTTGGAAGGAAAAGTGAAAGATCTAGCATCATTGGTTAGCCACCCATAGTTGGTGTCAAGAGAGTTATGCTTGACCCATTTGTACTTGTAAATCATGGCATTTATATCAATGAGATGACCCCCTTTGATCGCCACATATGTGTTATCCTTGTTGAAATTTGCGTCAAAGTGCTTGACCAAGAGAGTAACTAGACCTCCATTTAAAATATGAGCGGTGCCTTCCTTACCACAATCAACATTAAGCCATCTTTCCATCAAAAGCCTTAGAGCATTGTAAGGCTTAGTGAATTCCCTTCCGACATTTAAGGCCGACTCAAGTAGAACACAATCGAGCTTTGTAAAGTGATTAGTGCCTTTTCTTGCAATTATAGTATTCCCGATGACCTTGTGCCACACTCTAATGCCCGGATGGTGGACTAATAGAGCGCGACACACATGAAATCTCACAAATTTCTTCCCGGAAATCGCCTCCCAAAGAGAAGCGGGGTCATACTTTTTGGGCCTCTTGTGATAATATGGTGTATCACTAAGGCCTAATGCTTTACTCAAAACATCAAAGGTTATGCGCCTATTCACATTGGCAAGACGGAACTCGATGTATTCTCTAGTCTCTACCTTAGTCACTTTCAATGAACTTAAGAATTCCAAGGTAAGGGAGGGGTATGTCAATTTTCTTGTAGTAAACAATTTTCCCAACCCCATGGCTTCAAATAAGGCTTTTGTTTGTTCAAGGACACCCAATTTGTTCAAGGCATCCTCACAAATGAATTTGGTGGGCAAAATGGCTTTCTTAGCATACTTGGCAAATGTATCCCTATGGGAGTTAGAAATGAAAATTACCTCCGGATAGTTGGGTAATTGAGCGATTTCCGGAGTTGTTGTTGTTGTTACTTCCAAGGGAGGATCTTGTTGTTGTTGAACTTCCAACTTTGCACTAGAAACCACCATAGCCATTGAAGCTTTCTTTGCTTGAAGGCTTTGTTGCCTTTTCGAAAGTGTCTTTGCCTTGAGTGCCTTTGTTGCTCCTTTTGTTCTTGCCATTGTTGATTACACCAAGAAAAGGTTGAAAATCTTCAATTTCTAATTATACCCAAATCGATTTAAGATGAAAGGATTCGTCTTTGTATTTCAAAAATCGACTCAAAGGTTGAAGATTTTGGTGCTTGGATTGATTATTGTTGCAAAAGGAGTGATTAATTGTTGTTGTAAGGAAGTTTGGATTTGATTTTGTTAATTTGGTTGAGGAAATCTTGTTTTTAGTGATGGAGAGGATGAGGGTTTTGGGGTTTTGGGGTTTATGGTTAGTGTTTGAATGAATGAATGAATGAAATGAAGGTGGGAAGGGGTATTTAAAACACCCGAAAAATTCAAAACTGCAGGGGGAAGACGAGCGGATTCCCTTCGAGACACTCGGATTCTGCTCAATTTGGCTTCAGGAAAACCCGCCTAAAGATGAGCGTCTTTCAGTGAAGACGAGCGGATTCTGCAATTCAGGACGAGCGGCTTTCCTCAAAGATGAGAGGATTCTCTTACAGGAACTTTGATTAATCTGCACTGGCAAAAAGACGAGCGTCTTTTTACAAAGACGAGCGGCCAATTTCAGACGAGCGTCTTCTCAGCTGGGACGCTCGGATTCTCTAACAGACCAAAATTTTTCATTTTGAAGCTCATTTGGACGGACGAATTCTTCCACAGACGCTCGGATTCCTATAAGATGAGCGGATTACCCAGAAGACGCTCGGATTCCTCCTGGTCTACCCGGATTCAGGTCCATCCGTGCACTTGCATATCCCGTGTCATTTTCATTCTTCAAATCCCGTGTTCTTCATTGTAGGGGCACTATAAAGGCGTGAATAGCCTAGGCAATTGCTATCCCCACACTAAGTTAAAGCACTACACATCAATAAAATCATTAGTCCCTCCCTCACTTCTCTCAAAAATGATGAATATCATGATCAAGGCACAAAAATCCAAAAATGACAAAAATGCAATGTAAGAATTAAAATGCAAGTGAGAGAGTTAAAAATATTTACAAATGGTGGTTTGGAGAGGACTCCACCAAACTCTCATCCTTAGAGAGATGTCATGGGGGCATGTTCAAGGTGTTGTTGATGTTACTCAACACCTTGAAGTAGTCAAAAGCTTGTTCATTATCATGATAAAGATCCTCAATAGATCTTTGCACTTGTTGTCCTTCATGTTGGTCTTGATCGATAGCATTACCAATGTAGGGATTGAAACTCCCTTCAAACTCATCGTCCCAAAGACCGCAGACTTCGTCTACTTGATCATCAAAAATCTCTTGAGTTGATAGAGACAACTCTCCTCCTTTCTTGTTTTGGCCAATAAGGCCATCCTCTACACTTGTCATGGGTGAGCTTTTCAAGCTTTCTTTGTTAAAATTCTCTTACTCTTTTGATGGAGCATCATCAACTTTCTTTTTCCATTGGAATTCCGACTTCTTCCTCTCATCCTTCCGGCTATAATGATCAACCATAAAACATGGTTCATGCAAACGGGGAGCTCTCATGGTCTTGTCAAGATTGAAAGTTATGCTCTCATCCCCCACTTCTAGAGTGAGCTCTCCATGCTTCACATCTATCACCGCACCCGCGGTGTGCAAGAAAGGTCTACCTAGAATGATTGGAATATTGGAGTCTTCTTCCATGTCAACAATGACAAAGTCCACCGGGATGAAAAATTTCCCAACTCCTACGGGAACATCTTCCCATATCCTTAATGGTGTCTTCGTCGATCTATCGGCCATTTGGAGTGTGATATTGGTACATTTAAGCTCTCATATCCCTAACCTTTTACTTACCAAATACGGCATAACACTCACACTAGCCCCTAGATCACATAGGGCTTTGTTGATCGTTGTGTCGCCAATGGTACACGGTATTGAGAAGCTTCCCGGATATTTAAGTTTCACAGGTGAACTCCCTTGAAGGATTGCACTACTCACCTTAGTGAAGGCGATAGTTTCAATCTTCCGGATCGACTTCTTTTTCGTAAGGATGTCTTTCATGTACTTTGCATAGGCCGGCACGTGATTGATTAATTCCGTGAAAGGAATCGAGACTTCCAAATTCTTCACAATTTCCATAAATTTTCGAAGTTGGTCATCAAATTTGGGCTTGGCTTGACGACTTGGAAAAGGAAGTCTAATCACAATGGGTTCCTTCTCCTTGGCCTTGTCTTCACTTTTCTTTGAAACTTCTTCTTTTGATGGTTCTCCATCCTTGGAGTTTTGCACAACTTCTTCTTTGTCACTAGCTTCCACCACTTTATCCTCAACTTGCTTCTTTGGTGCTTCATACCTCGTACCACTCCTCAAGTGGATGGCACTAACCGTTTCATGTCTTGGGGGATTACTTTGAGGTAGTAATTGCCCCTTTTGTCTTTGTGAGCTTGAAGATGCTAATTGAGTCAATTGGGTTTCCAACATTTTGGTGTGGGCTAGGATGTTGTTGATGGTGATTTCCTTTGCTTGACTATCTTTTTGCATTTGAGTGAAAAACTCTTGTTGATTCTTTTGCATTTGGAGGACCACTTTTTGAACATCAAAACCTTGGTCATTTTGTTGATTGTATGGAGTTTGGTTTTGGTAACCTTGGTTTTGGTTGTAAAAGGGTCTTTGATTTTGGTTTCTCATGGGAGGTGGGGTGTATATTGGTTGAGGGTTTGAACATTTTGGCTTTTGTATGAGAGATTTGGGTGGAATTTGGTGATTTCATTGTAATAATTTGAATAAGGGGTACCACTCTTGTATGCTTGAAAAGCATTCACTTGTTCATTTGTTCCCCTACATTCACTTTGGTCATGTCCCAAAGTTCCACAATTCTCACATATCCCACTTGGGATTGATGAAGATGCCGTCATGGCATTAACATGATGCTTTGGTGATTTTGAGGCTTCTTCAAGTCTAGCCATAGCTTTTTCGAACTTCAAATTGATGGTATCAATGTGAGCACTAAGTTGAGCACCCAATTGAGTAATAGAGTCCACTTCATGCTTTCCTCCTCTAGTAGCCTTGCGAGGTTTACTATATTGTGAATTATGGACCACCATTTCCTCAATCTTGTTCCAAGTTTGATTATCGTCAACTTCGGTGAACATACCATTTGATCCCATGTTGAGAATGTTTCTTGAGTCTTCATAAAGACCATTCCAAAATTGTTGTACCAAGAACCACTCGCTAAGTCCATGATGAAGACATGAGCGACAAATTCCTTTGAATCATTCCCAAGCTTGATACAAGGATTCTTCATCTCTTTGCTTAAAGCCCGTAATTTGAGCTCTTAGCATGTTAGTCTTTTCCGGTGGGTAGAACTTTATGTGTAAAGCTAGAGCCAATTTCATCCAAGAGTCAATTCCGAGAGTAGCCTTATCAAGGCCTTTCAACCATTGTTTTGCGGTGCCAATTAGAGAAAAAGGAAATAAGACCCATCGAATATGGTCTTGAATTACACCGGTTTGAGAAATCGCATCACAATAGTCACAAAAAGTCTCCATGTGAGAGTGAGGGTCTTCACTAGGCATCCCCCCAAATTGGCTTCTTTCGACTAATTGGATAAATGCGGATTTGGCAATGAAATTTCTGGTTAAGTGTTGTGGTGTGGGAGTACCATTGGGTAGGTTCTCCTCGGTTGGTACGGAATGTGATGAAAATTTAGGCATTGTGGGTTGATTTTGTGTTGGATTTTGTGTTGGGTTCTCCTCACCTTCTCTTGCAAAAGGGTTGACGAACTCAATAGCGTTTGGTTGAATATCTACAACCTCACCAATACCTCTCAAAGTTCTTCTAGCAAGTCTTCTATTGTTTGTCAAAGTCCTTTCAATTTCGTGATCAAAGGGTAACAAGTTACCTTGTGATCTTCTAGACATGCAAAATATCAAACAACTTGAAAATAATTAGAACAAACCTTGAGGAGTTTTACTTCCCCAAGGCAAAGAAAGACACAACTAATAACAATCTAAGAAAATCTAAATCAAGTTAACACCATCCCCGGCAACGGCGCCATTTTTGGTCGGTATTCCTCTTTGAGGTTTAGTTTCCGGTACTTGTCCATAGGAGCACCTAGACCAAAACAATATTTATAACTTTACAAACAACTCTACAATTAGTAAAGAGGCAAGTAAAGGTCGGATCCCAAGGGACAGGAATTGAGATGAGATTTTCAATTGTAACTAGCGGTGTCTAGGGGTGTCACAATTTGGGGTTTGAATAGAAGATCCCTAAACTAAATAACAATGAAAGTAAACAAGCAAGATGATTAAAAAGGGGTGTAAAAAATAGATAAAAGGCGCTAGGGTGTCATGGGGTCATAGGGGATTCATGGGAATTGATCATACAAACATATTCTCAAAT
Source organism: Silene latifolia (assembly GCF_048544455.1). Taxonomy (NCBI): domain Eukaryota; kingdom Viridiplantae; phylum Streptophyta; class Magnoliopsida; order Caryophyllales; family Caryophyllaceae; genus Silene; species Silene latifolia. Next base: position 236,212,203 of record NC_133538.1, read on the forward strand.
TATAAGCAAGCAATTATTGTTGTGATGGATCGAGTTGATTTATATCTTACAATCCTAGGAAAGTTTGGGGCCCTGAGCCCAATCGATTAGATTGTACAACACCTACAAGTCGACTTAATTTTCCCTATTCAACTATATGCAAGGTCTAATGAGACTCGAGTTGGTTTATGTCTTACAAGTCTCATTGAAAAGATAGGTGATGGGTAAAAATGCAAGGATTCATAGGCTCGCATTTCATCAAACATAACATGTGCATAAGTTAAGATCATAACAAGCAAGCAAATAAACTATGAAAACATATTAATTTAAGCATGAATCATCCCCCATGTTGGTTTCTCCTAATTACCCATTAACCCCAGCTAAGAAAACTACTCACTCATTATCATGTTGAACATGCTAGCAAGGTTGTCAATCATACCAACAAAGTAAAACATGATGAATAAATGAAGATAATTAACAATAATTAAAAAGGGATTAAGAGAATTATACCTACTAATGATTCCAATAATAAAGCAAAGAATAATAGTACTTGATGATTGATTGGAAGGTTGTGAATCTCCCAATAATAACCCAAATAATCATCAATTACCCAAAATGAAAGATGAACAAAAGAGAGATTAAGGAAATGAGATTTGTATTAAGACTTGATTAAAAGTTGATTACAAGATTAAAGAAAGATTAGATTGATATAAACTACACTAGATATTGCTAAGAAGAACATGATTATTGTAACACCCGCCATTTTTGGTTATCTATAATTATTATTATTATTATTCATTATATAAATCGAATGAATTTTCATTTTATTTAAAATAAGATTTTATTTAATAAAAATAGCGTATTTTGTCTTTATTTCTTAAAATAGTAAAAGTATCCCGGTATTGAAACTGCTTTTATATTCTATTTCAAATCTTGACATTTTAGCTCGAATAGCTCGAGCTGGTTTTTTTAAAAGCTTGTATTGTCATTTTGGGTATTTTTCATTTTGAATCGAAATGAACTTTTGGACTAGGAAACGGGCCCGTTGTTTGACTAACCTAAAATCCACGTGAAAACTACAAATTGATTTAATCATACGTATGTCGTCATCTTCCTCTTCATTTCGTGAAAACAAACTCTAATGTTTGTCTTACTTCTTTGTTTCTGTTCTCCTTCTTTACTCCATCGTTTTGCGTGATTCTTACACCGATGGATTGTACTCACTTCCTAATTAACAACCATGCTTTGGGTTTCATCCATAGCATCCCTTATTTCATATAAAACAGACCGCAATATCCCTCGGCGCAAAAACAGCGGCTGCAGTTACGGTTTCGCATCATCAACTTCGTGGGGTTAGTTATCTTTACTCTAGACGACCCATTTGAAACCGAGACTTTCGGGTGATAGCCCTTGATGTCTAGAACCGTTCTATGATGATCGTTTTTCAATATATGTCTGTTTGATCCATCGAAAACAAATCCTTCGAGCAGTTCGCAGTTTTGATCCTTTTTCGAGTACCCAACTTAAAACCTTTATATCTCCCTCGTTTCTTAACGAAATGCAGTGTTTCTCGCGTCATTTGCTTCGTCTCTCTGTCCTCGCCGCAGTTTTGTAAGTATTTATTTGTACCTTCTTTTGTAATTCGTGCCTTAGTTATGAAAAAAAGCCAACACCCTCTATTTCGTGTAAACAGAGTGTGGCGGGCAACACATGTTCTTGACCATTTTTGCACAACATCTGACCCATTTTCGCCTCCTCTCTGACTATATTCGTAAAATTGGAAGTCCCACGATTCCAAAACTCTAAAGAACACAAAAATCCGTCATCATTTGACCCTTCAGTTGTCTCAGCAAAGACCGTCTGACATAAACCTCCAATTTCGTGAAAACTTTTTAAGAACGTACCTCTTGTCAACCATTTGCATCTTGAGATCGATATTTGTTTCGTAGGCTACCAAGAGGATTCCGACGCCAACGAATATTTTGTAGACTCGGAACTCGGCGAATAAGGTAACTTCGACGTTACTCGGTATTACGTCGATTTAATTGTTGTAGTTGTATGTATTATTGGATTTTTAATGTTTTATGATGATTTATTGATACATATGATTTTCGAAAACCTTTAATTTCTGATCTTTTGATATCCATAATTTATTTTGACTATGTATAATCTTATTTTGTCAATAGGGTATTTATTTTGGTTGATTTACAAGTTTTATGATCAAATCGATTGTTTTGATATTAGGATTTTAATAATTCGTTTTTATAATTTAAACTGATGTAAATTATTTTTCTGGAATTAGTAGCTGATTTTAAGATACCATGAATTTTCGTGGTAATTATTTTGGAGTTTTAGTATTTATTTCGTAATTTAAAGTATTGATGCAGTTTCTGCGATTATAGCGATTCTGTTCGGTTCTAATTATGTTAAAAATACTAAATAAAATTATAAATTTACAATGTTTTAGTATATGGCAGAGACATGGATTATTAGGTTGTGTATAAATTTGTAGGTCTTCAATCATTATTTTCGATTTATGGTGTATTTTACAAGTTTGATGAAAACCGTTGTTAAATCTGTCAAATATGTTCGTCTCTTTGTAAAAATCATATCACCTGTTTCTATTTAGAATTTGCAAAAGTGTAAAAAATAAACTCCTACTATTTTAAAGTGTAGAGTCTGCATAAAAAAAAATTAATAATATTTAGACTTACGGTTTGGTCAGAATAAATTATTTGTGAACAGCTCGCCTGTAACACGCGTTTCTGACTTCTCTCAAAGATTCATTTTTAAAAGATATTTTTCTTTTGATACAGTAGCTAATCTTTTTCTCAATGAAGATTTATCATGTTTAGTTATGTTTAAAATTATGCCTTGTCTTAAAATGTTTTCTAAAAGTGGATTTATGAACTGAAACATTATGGGTGACGTTTTCTGACAGTTTTTATAAATGAATTTTTAGACCCCTGATACTTTCGTAATTTAAAGTTGGTCAAAAAATAAAAGTTGTAGCTAAAGGTACAGGAAACCATGAAAATTGGCCTTGCATCATTTCGATTTTTCTGTAATTAATTATGAATTTTACAATACTGCTGTTCAGTTTTATAAACTAATATAGAACTCCGTCTCATTAAAGCCTAAGTAATAAGTCTTTACTAAAGTACCTTAAGTCAAAGGATGGTCTTTAAAGTTTAATTTCAGTAATTTAATTTATTTAAAGTCCTTAAATAAATTTTATACTTTTGGATTTAAGTTTAAGTTTTCTAATTCGAAGAAAATAAAAGTGTAGTTCACTTACGAACCATTTGAATAATATATATACTATATCACTTGGGATATTTTTAAGTTTGGAGTAATGAAAGTAAAGGCAAAGAATAATAAACTAAGGCATACGGTTTACTAAAACAGCTATATGGTTGGGTATCCTGCGGGCGGTACAGATCGTCGTAGAGTCATGTACATGTACTTAGACTAGGACTTCGCACTGCGTGGTAAGTCGTGTCCTATTATAGTTTGTTGTCTAGTTAGTGAGCTTGGAGTTGGTCATATTAGCATGACACTGGGTTCCCGAAACTAGTAAAGATGCTGCGATGTCAAAAGTATAGCTAAAGTGGTTATCTAGCCTGAACTAAATTATTTCCATTCTGTCTTTTGAATATTTTGCTTTTAAGCATGCAGCACGTTGGTTAACGTGATTTGGTAATCATATTTTGTTACTTATGTTTTATAACATTTAAATTTACTTTGATATATTATTTGCATCTGTAACGTTTATATCATGTGATATGGCTGGGAGAACGTCGAGTTACTCCCCATCGATTGTGGGTCATTATGTTTATAACATGACGGTATTAGCTTTCTTTGGGGATTTACGTGTGAGCTAGCGAGTAGTTTGCAGATCCTCCTCTGTTTTTCTGCTTTCTTTTATGGTTTTAGTTTGAACACTTTGAGGAATTTTATTTTCGCCCTTTTTATAAAAGTGGCAATTGTTTAGACTTGACCATTTGTTTTTTTTTTATACTTGAGAATTTTATACATTCTCAATTCATAACAGTTAGAACTTTTATCTTTGTGTATTTAATCCCATTCGACAGTGTTTCCGCCACTGTTTTGCACTAGATTTTATAGGGGATTACAGTTGGTATCAGAGCATCACTGCTCCCGACGCTCACACATTGATCTTTAGGAAAATGCCTAATAAATGATTTGACTAAATAAATGATTTAGTGAGAGATGGGTAGAAACCATAAGGACTTGAATGTTAGTTTATGTGTTCCTGCAAAATTAATGACTAGCATTGAATCTATGTTTTGTTTTTATTTTCTCCGATGAAGAAGATGAACGATGGCGGACATGGACGTGGTGTATTCCCGGACCAGAATGCGATCATTATGGTGATATTGAACTCGATCCACAACCTAGCTGACCGCGTGGAGAACTTGATGGGACAATGGTAGTTTCAGCCCAGATTCTTTCCTGCTCAAGCTGCAGACATGTTGGCCAAGAGTAGACTGAAGTTTCACAATGGTGCAGTAGACCAAGAGATGATTACACTGTGGATCTGTTAGATGAAGCGACCCAAGTCTCGTGTGTTTATTTCTCTGCAAGAAGATGGTGCGACCTAGTGAGCCCTCTTGCAACTCTAGAGCCTTGAAATTCCTTCTCTGGTCTCAGACCTTATTAGTCTGCGATCATCGTTCTTATTCCTTCACTCTTTTCAGCTTTAGCTGCTTATGTGTCCTTCTTAAAAATCTTTATCTCCCACCATGATGAATGAATCTTTGTTTGCGATTCTTCTTCCTTTACTTTTTTAGTCTTAGCTGCTTTCTATGTTTTTATTATAAATTTTCATCTCCTAATCTGATGAATTAATCCTTCTTTGTGATTCCTCCTCCTTGGTATCTATTCCCTTGAGATTCATTGGATAGACTGACTCTCCCTTGGTGAGCTTTGATGGAAGTTAAGTGTGTTTGAGGTTTAGTAAAGTCTTGTTACTTAAGGTTTGAGGATAGTAAGTTTTATCTTTAATGTCTAATCTTGTAAAAGATTTCCTTCCATAAGGATTAATTTGAATGGTGGCTAGTGGATTATGGATTTAGGATTTTAGCTTAGATGTTGGCTTTGAAGTATAAGCAGCTTGCATATTTTGGTCTAAATGTGATTAAGGTTTTTATAGTAACCATGTGTCATTATTGGTTGACCTAGATTAATCTCAGTTTTGATTCTTATGGATTTAGATGGTTGAGTTCTGATGTAAGGTTGTAACCTTGGAGCTTTTGGTTGTGTGACTTAACTTTATTTGGGTTGTTTAGTGTTAACCTTGGAAATAAGAGGTGTCTTAGCTCAACTGCAGTTTTGATTGATTATATTAATTTGAACAATAATTAAGAACCTGAAGTTGAGAATTATGTATACCTATCATATCTTAATGTCTTAACCTTAGTATATGTATTTCTCTAAGGAATATTTTGGTCTGAATTACCTTAAAGGAAATAGTTGTTTGATGACCTTATATGATCGAAATTGTTGCTTGGTTGAGTTCTTAACCCCTAGCTGTTGCAGTGTTATGATTAGGAATTTAATGAACTGCTAAGAGACCTTTATATTCATTTGATGGACTTATAAGAGAGCTTTATCTTCGTTAGATTGTACTTGTGGATGTTAGAGGCATTGTTGCTTTCAGTTTAGAGGAATTCTCATCAGAGATTTATTAGACAATGTTTTCTGTTTGATGTTTCGAGGAGTCGTATGGATTTTGATAACTTGAGGAATTTAGTTAGTCGGTTGGATGTTGAAGTACTTGATGGATTTTTACCATGATGTTTTGAGACGATGATCAGTCATGTAAGGATTTGAGATGGAAGTTGTGTTAATCGATAATTTTGGAGGATGTAGACTAGGAAGTTTGGCAATTCTGAGCTTGAAAACTTAGTTGCCTGAGTTTAATAACCTTGGTGTTGTTTTCGATGGAAATAGAAAATTCTTGCGTTCCATAGAGGAGTCGTACCAAGAATCTTGAGATCTTTAACCTCTTCTGTAATCCTTGAGAGAGCTTTGTATAGCTCTTGAATTTCTCATTCTCACTTCTTCACCTGAGCATCTGTTACTACCTTAACCTTGGCTTAAGTTTGAAAACTTTTACCTTTAGCCTTTTTCCTCGAATATTTCTGTTTTATACAAGGTTTGACTCCAAAGTTTTGATTATCTTGAAAATTTATGATTTCAAAGTGTTAAACTTCTATTTTCGTTTTACTCTTGGTTAGTATCTAAATTTTGTCTTGTCTTGAAATGTTTTTAAAACTCGTTTGAAAGTATTTCGGAATTGTTTCGAAAAATTTTGTTTGGATGCTTCTAAAACTTTCAAAAGTTATGTTGTATTTACAAATTCGATTTGTACAAAGGTTTTAAGTAAATTTTGCACTCCTTCTTTTGAATCTCGAGATGTTTATCCTCTTTCATAATCCTTTAGAGAGTTATATATGACTCTTAAATCCTTCTCTCCCTTGCTTTAGTTTCAAAACTTTTGTCTTGATTTACCGTTGGCCTTTTTCCTCGGATATTTCCATTTTATACAAGAATTTCTGCTTTTACAATGTTTGGTTCTCGGAAATTTTAATTTTGAGTTATGATTTAAAATTTTAATTTCAAAGTTAATGTTACTCTTGGTTAGTGTCTAAACTTGGTTTTGTTTCAAATAAAGTTATTTAATGCATCAAAAAAAAAAATTCAAATGTTATGTTGCATATACAAATGTGATTTCTCGTTAACCTCTTTCTTTGAGAAATTCCATTTTACACAAAATATTTTGACTTTTATAAAAATATTTTGACTATCTTGAAAATTCTGAATTATGACTAGTTTCAAAGTTTTGAATTTCTCTTTCTCTTTTAGTTTTGGGTTATCATTTAAATTTGGTTTTGTTTCGAAATGACTTGAAATTCGTTTGAAAATACTTCCGGATTTTGTTTTTCAATACTTTGATGCCTTGAGAAACTTTCAAAAGTGGTGTTGTATTTCAAAATTTATTTGTTCAAAGGTTTTAAATAAAATTGGCACATTTACTTTTGAATTTCGACATTGGTGGATGCTAGGACTTGTCATTAAAGACGTCTAATGACCGGTTCGGTACTTGCTAACGTTTGGTTTGAGATTTGATTTTTCAAATGTTAACTTGCCTTAATCTTGGACGACAGGATTCTTGTTCACGATAGGTGTTCTCTCGTTCAGTGAAAAGAGACAAGTAATTTCTACTGGTTCGATTTAGAAAACTGGTCAGATAGACCACACAAAAAAAAATGGCTTTTGGTTTGTTAGTCGAAAAGTTATAAAATAAAATAAACATCTTTGTTCTTTAAATCTTGTTTTTCTCCTTTAAGTTTCGAGGACGAAACTTTTTCTTAGTGGGGGAGGTTGTAACACCCGCCATTTTTGGTTATCTATAATCTATAATTATTATTATTATCATTATATAAATCGAATGAATTTTCATTTTATTTAAAATAAGATTTTATTCAATAAAAATAGCGTATTTTGTCTTTATTTCTTAAAATAGTAAAAGTATGCCGGTATTGAAACTACTTTTATATTCTATTTCAAATCTCGACGTTTTAGCTCGAATAGCTCGAGCTGGTTTTTTTAAAAGCTTGTATTTTCATTTTGGGTATTTTTCATTTTGAATCGAAACGAATTTTTGGACTCGGAAACGGGCCCGTTGTTTGACTAACCTAAAATCCACGTGAAAACTACAAATTGATTTAATCATACGTATGCCGTCATCTTCCTCTTCATTTCGTGAAAACAAACTCTAATGTTTGTCTTACTTCTTTGTTTCTGTTCTCCTTCTTTACTCCATCGTTTTGCGTGATTCTTACACCGATGGATTGTACTCACTTCCTAATTCAAAACCATGCTTTGGGTTTCGTCCATAGCATCCCTTATTTCATATAAAACAGACCGCAATATCCCTCGGCGCAAAAACAGCGGCTGCAGTTACGGTTTCGCATCATCAAGTTCGTGGGGTTAGTTCTCTTTACTCTGGACGACCCATTTGAAACCGAGACTTTCGGGTGATAGCCCTTGATGTCTAGAAACGTTCTATCATGATCGTTTTTCAATATATGTCTGTTTGATCCATCGAAAACAAATCCTTCGAGCAGTTCGCAGTTTTGATCCTTTTTCGAGTACCCAACTTAAAACCTTTATATCTCCCTCGTTTCTTAACGAAATGCAGTGATTCTCGCGTCATTTGCTTCGTCTCTCTGTCCTCACCGCAGTTTTGTAAGTATTTAATTGTACCTACTTTTTTAATTCGTGCCGTAGTTATGAAAAAGAGCAATACCCTCTATTTCGTGTAAACAGAGTGTGGCGGGCAGCACATGTTCTTGACCATTTTCGCACAACATCTGACCCTTTTTCGCCTCCTCTCTGACTATATTCGTAAAATTGGAAGTCCCACGATTTCAAAACTCTAAAGAACAAAAAAATCCGTCATCATTTGACCTTTCAATTGTCTCAGCAAAGACCGTCTGACATAAACCTCCAATTTCGTGAAAACTTTTTAAGAACGTACCTCTTGTCAACCATTTGCATCTTGAGACCGATATTTGTTTCGTAGGCTACCAAGAGGATTCCGACGCCAACGAATATTTTGTAGACTCGGAACTCGGCGAATAAGGTAACTTCGACGTTACTCGGTATTACGTCGATTTAATTGTTGTAGTTGTATGTATTATTGGATTTTTAATGTTTTATGATGATTTATTGATACATATGATTTTCGAAAACCTTTAATTTCTGATCTTTTGATATCCATAATTTATGACTATGTATAATCTTATTTTGTCAATAGGGTATTTATTTTGGTTGATTTACAAGTTTTATGATCAAATCGATTGTTTTGATATTAGGGTTTTAATAATTCGTTTTTATAATTTAAACTGATGTAAATTATTTTTCTGGAATTAGTAGCTGATTTTAAGATACCATGAATTTTCGTGGTAATTATTTTGGAGTTTTAGTATTTATTTCGTAATTTAAAGTATTGATGCAGTTTCTGCGATTATAGCGATTCTGTTCGGTTTTAAATATGTTAAAAATACTAAATAAAATTATAAATTTACAATATTGTAGTATATGGCAGAGACATGGATTATTAGGTTGTGTATAAATTTGTAGGTCTTCAATCATTATTTTCGATTTATGGTGTATTTTACAAGTTTGATGAAAACCGTTGTTAAATTTGTCAAATATGTTCGTCTGTTTGTAAAACTCATATCACCTGTTTCTATTTATAATTTGCAAAAGTGTAAAGAATAAACTCCTATTATTTTAAAGTGTGGAGTCTGCATAAAAAAATTCATAATATTTAGACTTATGGTTTGGTCAGAATAAATTATTTGTGAACAGCTCGCCTGTAAAACGCGTTTCTGACTTCTCTCAATGATTCATTTTTAAATGATATTTTGTTTTTGATACAGTAGCTAATCTTTTTCTCAATGAAGATTTATCATGTTTAATTATGTTTAAAATTATGCCTTGCCTTAAAATGTTTTCTAAAAGTGGATTTATGAACTGAAACATTATGGATGACGTTTTCTGACAGTTTTTATAGATGAATTTTTATACCCCTGATAATTTCGTAATTTAAAGTTGGTCAAAAAATAAAAGTTGTAGAAAAAAGGTATAGGAAACCATGAAAATTGGCCTTGCATCATTTAGATTTTTCTATAATTAATTATGAATTTTACAATACTGCTGTTCAGTTTTATAAACTAATATAGAACTCCGTCTCATTAAAGCCTAAGTAATAAGTCTTTACTAAAGTACCTTAAGTCAAAGGATGGTCTTTAAAGTTTAATTTCAGTAACTTAATTTATTTAAAGTCCTTAAATAAATTTTATACTTTTGGATTTAAGTTTAAGTTTTCTAATTCGAAGAAAATAAAAGTGTAGTTCACTTACGAACCATTTGAATAATATATATACTATATCAGTTGGGATATTTTTTAAGTTTGGAGTAATGAAAGTAAAGGCAAAGAATAATAAACTAAGGCATACGGTTTTACTAAAACAACTATATGGCTGGGTATCCTACGGGCGGTACAGATCGTCGTAGAGTCATGTACATGTACTTAGACTAGGACTTCACATTGCGTGGTAAGTCGTGTCCTATTATAGTTTGTTGTCTAGTTAGTGAGCTTGGAGTTGGTCATCTTAGCATGACACTGGGTTCCCGAAACTAGTAAAGATGTTGTGGTGTCAAAAGTATAGCTAAAGTGGATATCTAGCCTGAACTAAATTATTTCCATTCTGTCTTTTGAATATTTTGCTTTTAAGCATGCAGCACGTTGGTTAACGTGATTTGGTAATCATATTTTGTTACTTATGTTTTATAACATTTAAATTTACTTTGATATATTATTTGCATCTGTAACATTTATATCATGTGATATGGCTGGGAGAACGTCGAGTTACTCCCCATCGATTGTGGTCATTATGTTTATAACATGACAGTGTTAGCTTTCCTTTGGGATTTACGTGTCAGCTAGCGAGTAGTTTGCAGATCCTACTCTGTTTTTCTGCTTTCTTTTATGGTTTTAGTTTGAACACTTTGAGGAATTTTATTTTCGCCCTTTTTATAAAAGTGGCAATTGTTTAGACTTGACCATTTGTTTTTTTTTATACTTGAGAATTTTATACATTCTCAATTCATAACAGTTAGAACTTTTATCTTTGTGTATTTAATCCCATTCGACAGTGTTTCCGCTACTGTTTTGCACTAGATTTTATAGGGGATTACAATTATCTAATTAGACTAATGGGATATTTATAGTGGGGATTAGGTACACAAATTAGGGTTTACTAAGGGCTTAAATGACGATTAAGTCCTTGAGGAATCGCTCCTCTCAGAAAAATATGCGAGTCTCCTTTTTGCTAGTCTTTCCCGAGGTATGCACATCCTTCATAGAACAAGTAGAAAACGAAATAGCTGTCACACAAACCGAGCGTCCAGAGCACGGGACGAGCGGATTGTGGGTCTCTTGGACGAGCGGATTTGTGGGGTGGACGGGCGGATTGTGGTGGTTTTGGACGAGCGTCCTTCTGAGGAAGACGCTCGGATTCCTTCTCTTGGACGGGCGGATTATGGGCAATCCGCTCGGATTGTAGATCAGCTTCTTCCTTTCTTCTTTTCTTCTTTTCTCTTCATACAATCCTTGAGGATTTCCTCGGGGACGCAAGGATCTTTTCTCATCATTGCCCATCTACTAAAATATGTACAAAGGCCTTCTAGTCTTGTCTTCTCTTTGATGCTTGGTCATTGAATTTAATCAATTTAGCTTCATTTTGCCATGAAAATGCAAGGTTTGCACTTCTTTCCTACCAAGGGATCAAAACCTCAAAGAATATGCAAAACAAAGGAATATAGACAATAAATGACACAAATATGCACTAAAAAGCATGGGAACAAGGCTAATTCGGGGACTAAATATGCTCAAATAATGGTCACATCAATTGTAATCACTTAAACTTATTTACTTATTTAAGTATGTTTCTTACCATTTGATATACATTGCCTCGGGTAACCGAGATAGTAGCATTTTCATGCGTTAGGTGGTCCTGGTAAGGCACTTGGTGTATGAGGGTGTTACAATTCCTGTCAAATTCCCATAGCCTTCCTAACAACAGGTGGCAAGCATTCATGGGTACAACATCATACATCACCTCATCTTTGTACACCTTTCCAATAGAGAATAGAACCAGACATTGCATATCAACCTTAACCTGTAATACCCGTCCTTTTAGGGACCCGTTGAGTGACGTTGACCGACCTTAGTGATATGTCTTTGTAATACTACGGATTTTATAAGCTAAGTACTCGACCGAGTAGAGCCTACTCAGCCGACTAGTGCCAAGAGTGTAGTTTGTTTGGGTTCTGCCGAGGAATACTCGGCCGAGTATGGTGAATACTCGACCGAGTAGAGGATACTCGGCCGAGTATACATTTTACTCGACCGAGTATCCGGTCTGACGGGTTATATTTTTTCCGCGATTGATTTATAAAGGATTAGAGTTATTTATAAACGCAAAACAGTTTCCTATTACATTTCATAAAACCTAATCACTCAAACGACGCTCTAATCCTCTCTAAATCTCCCCTTGTGTTTGTGTGTGATCATAGCAAGTGCATTCATCCTTTGTTTCTTTCGTCGGTAAGTCTTTATCCCTATGTTGTTGATGATTAATTATAGGGTTTGTCTTTATTCATGAATTGGGGGAAATGGGGTTTTGCAGTTAGTGATTGGAACTATATGATTGTTGTTGTAGGTGACGATGTGGTAATTGTTATGCATTTGTATGGTTGATTGCAGCATAAGCGGATTGCGAAAAGGTAGGGTTTCCCTACTCACTTCTTGTGTAATTGAATTGAGATATTTGTTGTATTGTGTATGATTGTTGTCTGCTGATCATCGAAGTGTTGGTGTTGTGGTGACGGTGGTGATGTGGTTGTGTTGTGACGGAAGTGGTGTTGTGACAAAATTGTGATGCGATGGTATGTGTGATTGTGGTGGAGTCACTTGCGGGAGTGGCTTCACACCCTAGTTCGCCCTCCGTGGAACCCGTCACGGGAGGGGATGTGCACATTAAGGGACATGGATTGTTAGTCGCTCGTTGATGAGCTGGACTAGGTGGGGATGGGCTGCGGTCACCCACTGGCGGCGAGGATTACCTGTTGCGATGGGTAATCTGGCAGGGCTACACACTTCGGTGTGTAGTCGGTTAATGTGTGAAATTGGGAGACCGGGGATGGAGGATGATCAGCCGGTTACATTATTTGTTTGTCTTATTTGAATTATGCGGTAACTGACCCCGTGTTGTTGTTTTGTAAAACCTGCGGTGATCCATTCGGGGATGGTGAGCGGATATGACGAGTAATGCGATGTTTAGTTATGGGACAGACATGGGGAGACATCACTTCGAGTCTAGTTTCCGCCGTTACGAGTTTAGCCGTCAAAGATTTCAGTTGTATTGAAGTTCTTACACTTTTAGTTTGAGTTGATTTGAGATAATGTATTCGCTAACTCTTTATACTTTAATAAATGTTGTTTGGAAATTGTAACTTTGATATACTAACCTCGGGAAACCGAGATGGTAACAGCCTTTCATGTTAGGGTAGTCCTTGGTAAGGTACCTTGGTATGAGGGGGTGTTACAAAGTGGTATCAGAGCCGACGATTCCGGCACCTAAAACAAATGAACCCAATGAACTTAGGGAGTCTAAATAAAATGAACCCGGGGAGAGTTGTTTGGAGCTACCGCAAGGACTTGGGAGACGTCCCGAAGTCGCATTAAGGCCCTTACGATCTCAAGCCGGTCACATGGGGGGGAGGGGGAACTGTTGTATGCTTGAGTTCTGTGAGTGTGATATCTATAGTTTGAACCTTGTGCATGGTTGGATGAAATGATGAAAGAAGTGGAATGTGATAGTTGTTGGAAGATGCATCGAGGATTTTTCATGTTAAACTTTGAGAAGGAATATGTTGGCATGTTAAGTGTTGGAACATGGTAAAATATGAAAGGTGAATTGTGAATTTGTATCTGATTGATATTTATTATGAAGAATGTGATCATGTTATCTGTTTAATACAATGTTGAGCATGAAGTATGGTAGTGGTACATGTGCATATGAACATGATGATTTTAATGCTTGATTGTTGGTAGAAGCATGTGATTAAGGTCATGCGTCTATATATGTAAATGTCGTGTTTAATTTTAATGTGAGTATGATAAATGTTCAACTATGTACTGGTTTTTAGAGGTATTGAATTATTATTGTTGCCTTATGTGTATGTTCAAGTTGTTTTGGCTTAGGAAACTTGATTTGTATAAAGAACGATTAGGGAAGGGTTGTCTTAAAACTGTCATAAGTCAAGTTCTGGAAATGATATTGCTGTGATTTCAAGTTGAGGTGATAACTTGTCCTCTTACGATTCTAACGATAGGTCACACGCCCAAAATGACCAAGTAACAAGTGAGATATGACTGTTTTTTCTGAAACCTGGTCGTCTTGATAATCGCTGTGATACTCGACCGAGTAGTCCCTACTCGGCCGAGTATCTTTTATACTCGACCGAGTATTCCATATTCGGCCGAGTAATCTCTCTGTGATAATACTGTTTAGCGTCTGGAGTCGTGAACTCGGCCGAGTAGTCTCATACTCGGCCAAGTAAGGTCTACTCGGCCGAGTATTCCCAATACTCGACCGAGTAATCCTTATGCGACAATTGAGTTTGCTTCTGGAGTCGAAAACTCGACCGAGTAATATAGTTACTCGAACGAGTACCTTGTACTCGACCTAGTATGTTATGTACTCGACCGAGTACCTCATTGGGCGGCCACTTTGAGTCGGTGGCTATGTTCTTACTTTTGTTTTGAGTCGGTGGCTATGTTCTTACTTTTGTTTTGAGCCGGTGGCTATGTTTTTACATTGTTTTGAGTCGTAGGGTATATACACATGTATGTTTTGAGTCTTAACGCATTCTTTTATATGTGAGACGGTCTTGACACGTAAGTTACCGGAAGTTATGACATGGAGAATGACGGCTTATAAGGGACATGTGTTGGGTAAGGAAGACATGTGTTAATGTGGTTGTGAAGGATAGTGGAAAAAGAAAAGGGAAGAATGATGAGCTAATCGAGGTAAAGAGCATGTTTTGTGAGATATGATGAGTGATATAGTCGAATAGTGGCATATTTGGATGTGTAAGGATTTATGGAGGAAGACAGCTAGGATAGAGTTGCTTAAGGATATATGTAATGGAAGGTTTTTGTAAGAAGATAGAAAAGAGAGGTATATAGTGAACTTAAAGGAAGTTATGTCGCGATGTGGATTTGTAGAAAGTGGCTAAGTTTGGGAAGTTGGAATATCAAGAGGTGAGCCTAGTGTGTAATTCTTTGGACAAACGGTATGAAGTGAATTTTGGTTTCTAGAGATGCGAAAGGGAGATACGACTAATTGAAGAGTAAATGTTAGTGCGTGGACTTGATGGTGACAAGGGTGAGTGTGAAGCAAGATGAGAGATGATAAAAAATAAGAAGAATGATAAGATATTGATATGAATTAATGGAATTAGAGTTGTAGAGCTATGGAAAATAAACAAATGACTAAAGGGTTAGGTAGAAAGAGAAAGGAGATGACTTATTAATTTCATTATTGAGTAAAAGGAGGGAAAGAGGAATGGAAGTAAGTTGAGAGAACGTTGACCGGAGTTAAGGAGCATAAAGGTAGGAAATTATGAAATGTACGATATCCCCACTAGAGGGTGTGAGTTAATGGTTATATCGGAGAGCAGGACGACGTGTTAGCCGTGAGTTTCGAGGTATTAAGGGAATAAGAAGCTTGTGGAGTGTTGCAAGATCTGAGATTTTGGTGGGGAGTTAGGTAGCGATATGATAAAGGATAGAATTGGGAATAATGTTGAGGTATGTTTTGTTGATGGATTGGATGTTCGTATTTGGGATGATAACCAAAGAGAGGAAACAGATTGTTATATTAAGAAGTGATAGTAAGAGAGTAGTCACATGAAGGATGTTGGTGTCATAGTAGTGTCACTAGTGGCTGAGGGTGATGTTACTTTAGGGAAGTTAGTTGTTCTAATGAGGTTGATTTTGTGGAGGTGGTTAGTATGTTTGGTTGTGAGGAAGTATAAGATGTGGATATACGAGGTGTTCGCTGGAAGTTGGGTACTGATGTTATGGCTACATTTGCCGGAGGGGTGATAATTGTGTGTAAGAGAAGATATGTTAGGAAGGGAACCTGAGTTAAGTCCGGATAAGAGATATTCATTGTAAAGTGGTAACTTACGTGATCAGGATTGACTAGTTGGATGTGATTATGGGTCTAAGAAATATATAAATGTTTGTGTGAGGTTGTGACCTCACGAGAAGCGGTATGGTGTGATAGTTATAATGTTGTTATCTGAATGTTCTATAAGATATGTTGGATACGGTAACTTAATGGAATGATGATCAAAAGTCATAGTTTGGGTGGTCTGACAAGACTGGTTATACTTGCATGTGTATTCATGATATATGTTTATTCCATGAAAAAGTATAGATGGTATGCATGAGATTTTTGTCTATTTATTCCGTATGATATATGGTGTTGTGATCTGGTAAAGCAGTCTTGAGTAAGTTTTTCTTGTCCGAGATGTTATATTAAGTCAGTGTTTATGGGATTGTGTATGTTGTGATGTCTATCGGTGTGGTTGTGGTGCCTCGGGTGGTGATCCGGGCACGGTACTTAGTATTGTGATGCGGGTATTTTCGCACTGCGGTGTGGCTGTTGGTGGCGGTGTTGCGATGCCGTCACCGGTTGTGGTGGAGTAGGTGAGGTGATTATGATACGAGTTTCGAAAGTGCATACCAGTTAAACATAGATTGTTGTTTTATTTGTCTTTGCTTGTTCCTTGTGAGTTTTGGTTGAACATGTAGACCGTTGTTTTGTTTGTTGATGTTTCTTACCGATTTCGATTTTGGGAATGAGAGTAGAGTAGGATATGAAAGAGAGTTGTATATGTTTTCGTTGTTGTCATGGTATAGTGATATTCATTGATGGGACACGATTGTGAGAAGTTGTTACTGTAATTTTGATCTTATTTTAAGATGAGGCATCGGTAGTCATAGTCATGGCAAGTGATTCGTGGAATATGTGTTGTAATGATCGAAAGCGGCGGTGGTTCATAATCTTTTGTTGAGATAGTAAGTGCAGGATATTGGGAATTGGTGTCATGTTAAGTTATGTATGAGTTTTGCGGTAATGAAAGAAAAGAACTTGAGGATCTAGTGTGAGTGTACGTAACAAGTGTGGAGTGTGAGTTATGCTTTTGGTGATGTGAGTTTTATATAGTTTATATAGAGAGGTGTGTCATGTTGCGGTAATGTGGAAGAGTTGAAGTTTTGGGTTAAGTTAAGGATTTTGAGGTATAGGTTAGGGGTGTGACGAGTGAATTGAAGGATGAGAGTTGTTTAAGTAAGAGAGCCTAAGATATATGCATGGCGACTGTTCAGATTATAAGTGGTTATCTTTGACATGCGGTGGTGATGGGAATAATGAGAAGATATAGCTAGGATTTAGTATTAGTGAGTTACGAGGACGTAACATTTATCTTAAGAGGAGTAGGATGCGATAAAAGAGATTTTGATGGTTGTGCATATGGTACTATAATTGGAAGTAGAGTGTTGGTGTAGCATAAAGGACGGATATTTGTTTTGATTTTTATTAAAGGTCATGACCGTGCTTGTAGTAGTTCGATGTTTAGGAATGAGAGAATATTTCAATAGTGTTGTGATTGAATGATGATGATTATGAGTCCGATAGTTTTGACAGTTGGAAGATGATATTTATGTGTCTGAGTAAACTTCAAGGACGAAGTTCGTTTTAAGGATGGTAGAATGTAACATTCCGTTTTGATGGTTGATATTCTTTTGTGGATTGAGTGCTATTGAGTGTTATGGAAGTGAGACAAGGTTGGCAACATTATATTGTGGTTATTTGGTAATGTTATGGAGTCGATGTTGGAGCCTATGCTATAGTTGAGACGATATCATGAGCCATGTTGTGGAAGGAAGAGTGGTTTGTGGAGTTAGTGTTAAGTGTCCATGTTTTATAGGTTGGGTTGGAACTTCGGGGACGAAGTTCTTTTTAAGGGGGGAAGACTGTAATACTACGGATTTTATAAGCTAAGTACTCGACCGAGTAGAGCCTACTTGGCCGAGTAGTGCCAAGAGTGTAGTTTGTTTGGGTTCTGCCGAGGAATACTCGGCCGAGTATGGTGAATACTCGACCGAGTAGAGGATACTCGGCCGAGTATACATTTTACTCGACCGAGTATCCGTCCGACGGGTTATATTTTTTCCGCGATTGATTTATAAAGGATTAGAGTTATTTATAAACGCAAAACAGTTTCCTATTACATTTCATAAAACCTAATCACTCAAACGACGCTCTAATCCTCTCTAAATCTCCCCTTGTGTTTGTGTGTGATCATAGCAAGTGCATTCATCCTTTGTTTCTTTCGTCGGTAAGTCTTTATCCCTATGTTGTTGATGATTAATTATAGGGTTTGTCTTTATTCATGAATTGGGGGAAATGGGGTTTTGCAGTTAGTGATTGGAACTATATGATTGTTGTTGTAGGTGACGATGTGGTAATTGTTATGCATTTGTATGGTTGATTGCAGCGTATGCGGATTGCGAAAAGGTAGGGTTTCCCTACTCAGTTCTTGTGTAATTTAATTGAGATATTTGTTGTATTGTGTATGATTATTGTCGGCTGATCATCGGAGTGTTGGTGTTGTGGTGACGGTGGTGATGTGGTTGTGTTGTGACGGAAGTGGTGTTGTGACAATTTGTGATCTTTGTGGTATGTGTGATTGTGGTGGAGTCACTTGCGGGAGTGGCTTCACATCCTAGTTCGCCCTCCGTGGAACCCATCACGGGAGGGGATGTGCACATTAAGGGACAGGGATTGTTAGTCGCTCGTTGATGAGCTGGACTAGGTGGGGATGGGCTGCGGTCACCCACTGGCGGCGAGGATTACCTGTTGCGATGGGTAATCTGGCAGGGCTACACACTTCGGTGTGTAGTCGGTTAATGTGTGAAATTGGGAGACCGGGGATGGAGGATGATCAGCCGGTTACATTATTTGTTTGTCTTATTTGAATTATGCGGTAACTGACCCCGTGTTGTTGTTTTGTAAAACCTGCGGTGATCCATTCGGGGATGGTGAGCGATATGACAGTAATGCGAGATGTTTAGTTATGGGACAGACATGGGGAGACATCACTTCGAGTCTAGTTTCCGCCGTTATGAGTTTAGCCGTCAATGATTTCAGTTGTATTGAAGTTCTTACACTTTTAGTTTGAGTTGATTTGAGATAATGTATTCGCTAACTCTTTATACTTTAATAAATGTTGTTTGGAAATTGTAACTTTGATATACTAACCTCGGGAAACCGAGATGGTAACAGCCTTTCATGTTAGGGTAGTCCTTGGTAAGGTACCTTGGTATGAGGGGTGTTACAAAGTGGTATCGAGTGACGATTCCGGCACCTAAAACAAATGAACCCAATGAACTTAGGGAGTCTAAATAAAATGAACCCGGGGAGAATTGTTTGGAGCTACCGCAAGGACTTGGGAGACGTCCCGAAGTCGCATTAAGGCCCTTACGATCTCAAGCCGGTCACATGGGGGGGGGGGGAAAACTGTTGTATGCTTGAGTTCTGTGAGTGTGATATCTATAGTTTGAACCTTGTGCATGGTTGGATGAAATGATGAAAGAAGTGGAATGTGATAGTTGTTGGAAGATGCATCGAGGATTTTTCATGTTAAACTTTGAGAAGGAATATGTTGGCATGTTAAGTGTTGGAACATGGTAAAATATGAAAGGTGAATTGTGAATTTGTATCTGATTGATATTGATTATGAAGAATGTGATCATGTTAGCTGTTTAATAAAATGTTGAGCATGAAGTGTGGTAGTGGTACATGTGCATATGAACATGATGATTTTAATGCTTGATTGTTGGTAGAAGCATGTGATTAAGGTCATGCGTCTATATATGTAAATGTCGTGTTTAATTTTAATGTGAGTATGATAAATGTTCAACTATGTACTGGTTTTTAGAGGTATTGAATTATTATTGTTGCCTTATGTGTATGTTCAAGTTGTTTTGGCTTAGGTAACTTGATTTGTATAAAGAACGATTAGGGAAGGGTTGTCTTAAAACTGTCATAAGTCGAGTTCTGGAAATGATATTGCTGTGATTTCAAGTTGAGGTGATAACTTGTCCTCTTACGATTCTAACGATAGGTCACACGCCCAAAATGACCAAGTAACAAGTGAGATATGACTGTTTTACGAAAACTGGTCGGTGCTGATAACTGCGCCGATACTCGACCGAGTAGTCCCTACTCGGCCGAGTATCTTTTATACTCGACCGAGTATTCCATATTCGGCCGAGTACTCTCTCTGTGATAATACTGTTTAGCGTCTGGAGTCGTGAACTCGGCCGAGTAGTCTCATACTCGGCCGAGTAAGGTCTACTCGGCCGAGTATTCCCAATACTCGACCGAGTAATCCTTATGCGACAATTGAGTTTGCTTCTGGAGTCGAAAACTCGACCGAGTAATATAGTTACTCGAACGAGTACCTTGTACTCGACCTAGTATGTTATGTACTCGACCGAGTACCTCATTGGGCGGCCACTTTGAGTCGGTGGCAATGTTCTTACTTTTGTTTTGAGTCGGTGGCTATGTTCTTACTTTTGTTTTGAGCCGGTGGCTATGTTTTTACATTGTTTTGAGTCGTAGGGTATATACACATGTATGTTTTGAGTCTTAACGCATTCTTTTATATGTGAGACGGTCTTGATACGTAAGTTACCGGAAGTTATGACATGGAGAATGACGGCTTATGAGGGACATGTGTTGGGTAAGGAAGACATGTGTTAATGTGGTTGTGAAGGATAGTGGAATAAGAAAAGGGAAGAATGATGAGCAAATCGAGGTAAAGAGCATGTTTTGTGAGATATGATGAGTGATATAGTCGAATAGTGGCATATTTGGATGTGTAAGGATTTATGGAGGAAGACAGCTAGGATAGAGTTGCTTAAGGATATATGTAATGGAAGGTTTTTGTAAGAAGATAGGAAAGAGAGGTATATAGTGAACTTAAAGGAAGTTATGTCGCGATGTGGATTTGTAGAAAGTGGCTAAGTTTGGGAAGTTGGAATATCATGGGGTGAGCCTAGTGTGTAATTCTTTGGACAAACGGTATGAAGTGAATTTTGGTTTCTAGAGATGCGAAAGAGAGATACGACTAATTGAAGAGTAACTGTTAGTGCGTGGACTTGATGGTGACAAGGGTGAGTGTGAAGCAAGATGAGAGATGATAAAAAATAAGAAGAATGATAAGATATTGATATGAATTAATGGAATTAGAGTTGTAGAGCTATGGAAAATAAACAAATGACTAAAGGGTTAGGTAGAAAGAGAAAGGAGATGACTTATTAATTGGCACTATTGAGTAAAAGGAGGGAAAGAGGAATGGAAGTAAGTTGAGAGAACGTTGACCGGAGTTAAGGAGCATGAAGGTAGGAAATTATGAAATGTACGATATCCCCACTAGAGGGTGTGAGTTAATGGTTATATCGGAGAGCAGGACGACGTGTTAGCCGTGAGTTTCGAGGTATTAAGGGAATAAGAAGCTTGTGGAGTGTTGCAAGATCTGAGATTTTGGTGGGGAGTTAGGTAGCGATATGATAAAGGATAGAATTGGGAATAATGTTGAGGTATGTTTTGTTGATGGATTGGATGTTCGTATTTGGGATGATAACCAAAGAGAGGAAACAGATTGTTATATTAAGAAGTGATAGTAAGAGAGTAGTCACATGAAGGATGTTGGTGTCATAGTAGTGTCACTAGTGGCTGAGGGTGATGTTACTTTAGGGAAGTTAGTTGTTCTAATGAGGTTGATTTTGTGGAGGTGGTTAGTATGTTTGGTTGTGAGGAAGTATAAGATGTGGATATACGAGGTGTTCGCTGGAAGTTGGGTGCGATGTTATGGCTACATTTGCTTGGAGGGGTGATAATTGTGTGTAAGAGAAGATATGTTAGGAAGGGAACCTGAGTTAAGTCCGGATAAGAGATATTCATTGTAAAGTGGTAACTTACGTGATCAGGATTGACTAGTTGGATGTGATTATGGGTCTAAGAAATATATAAATGTTTGTGTGAGGTTGTGACCTCACGAGAAGCGGTATGGTGTGATAGTTATAATGTTGTTATCGAATGTTCCGTAAGATATGTTGGATACGGTAACTTAATGGAATGATGATCAAAAGTCATAGTTTGGGTGGTCTGACAAGACTGGTTATACTTGCATGTGTATTCATGATATATGTTTATTCCATGAAAAAGTATAGATGGTATGCATGAGATTTTTGTCTATTTATTCCGTATGATATATGGTGTTGTGATCTGGTAAAGCAGTCTTGAGTAAGTTTTTCTTGTCCGAGATGTTATATTAAGTCAGTGTTTATGGGATTGTGTATGTTGTGATGTCTATCGGTGTGGTTGTGGTGCCTCGGGTGGTGATCCGGGCACGGTACTTAGTATTGTGATGCGGGTATTTTCGCATCGCGGTGCGGTGTTTGGTGGCGGTGTTGCGATGCCGTCACCGGTTGTGGTGGAGTAGGTGAGGTGATTATGATACGAGTTTGAAAGTGCATACCATTAAACATAGATTGTTGTTTTATTTGTCTTTTCCCTTGTGAGTTTTGGTTGAACATGTAGATCGTTGTTTTGTTTGTTGATGTTTCTTACCGGTTTCGATTTGGGAATGAGAGTAGAGTAGGATATGAAAGAGAGTTGTATATGTTTTCGTTGTTGTCATGGTATAGTGATATTCTGTTGATGGGACACAGTTGTGAGAAGTTGTTACAGTAATTTTGATCTTATTTTAAGATGAGGCATCGGTAGTCATAGTCATGGCAAGTGATTCGTGGAATATGTGTTGTAATGATCTGAAAGCGGCAGGTGGTTCATAATCTTTTGTTGAGATAGTAAGTGCAGGATATTGGGAATTGGTGTCATGTTAAGTTATGTATGAGTTTTGCGGTAATGAAAGAAAAGAACTTGAGGATCTAGTTTGAGTGTACGTAACAAGTGAGGAGTGTGAGTTATGCTTTTGGTGATGTGAGTTTTATATAGTTTATATAGAGAGGTGTGTCATGTTGCGGTAATGTGGAAGAGTTGAAGTTTTGGGTTAAGTTAAAGATTTTGAGGTATAGGTTAAGGGGTGTGACGAGTGAATTGAAGGATGAGAGTTGTTTAAGTAAGAGAGCCTAAGATATATGCATGGCGACTGTTCAGATTATAAGTGGTTATCTTTGACATGCGGTGGTGATGGGAATAATGAGAAGATATAGCTAGGATTTAGTATTAGTGAGTTACGAGGACGTAACATTTATCTTAAGAGGAGTAGGATGCGATAAAAGAGATTTTGATGGTTGTGCATATGGTACTATAATTGGAAGTAGAGTGTTGGTATAGCATAAAGGACGGATATTTGTTTTGATTTTTATTAAAGGTCATGACCGTGCTTGTAGTAGTTCGATGTTTAGGAATGAGAGAATATTTCAATAGTGTTGACAGTTGAATGATGATGATTATGAGTCCGATAGTTTTGACAGTTGGAAGATGATATTTATGTGTCTGAGTAAACTTCAAGGACGAAGTTCGTTTTAAGGATGGTAGAATGTAACATTCCGTTTTGATGGTTGATATTCTTTTGTGGATTGAGTGCTATTGAGTGTTATGGAAGTGAGACAAGGTTGGCAACATTATATTGTGGTTATTTGGTAATATTATGGAGTCAGTATTGGGAGCCTATGCTATAGTTGAGACGATATCATGAGCCATGTTGTGGAAGGAAGAGTGGTTTGTGGAGTTAGTGTTAAGTGTCCATGTTTTATAGGTTGGGTTGGAACTTCGGGGACGAAGTTCTTTTTAAGGGGGGAAGACTGTAATACTACGGATTTTATAAGCTAAGTACTCGACCGAGTAGAGCCTACTTGGCCGAGTAGTGCCAAGAGTGTAGTTTGTTTGGGTTCTGCCGAGGAATACTCGGCCGAGTATGGTGAATACTCGACCAAGTAGAGGATACTCGGCCGAGTATACATTTTACTCGACCGAGTATCCGGTCTGACGGGTTATATTTTTTCCGCGAGTGATTTATAAAGGATTAGAGTTATTTATAAACGCAAAACAGTTTCCTATTACATTTCATAAAACCTAATCACTCAAACGACGCTCTAATCCTCTCTAAATCTCCCCTTGTGTTTGTGTGTGATCATAGCAAGTGCATTCATCCTTTGTTTCTTTCGCCGGTAAGTCTTTATCCCTATGTTGTTGATGATTAATTATAGGGTTTGTCTTTATTCATGAATTGGGAGAAATGGGGTTTTGCAGTTAGTGATTGGAACTATATGATTGTTGTAGGTGACGATGTGGTAATTGTTATGCATTTGTATGGTTGATTGCAGCATAAGCGGATTGCGAAAAGGTAGGGTTTCCCTACTCACTTCTTGTGTAATTGAATTGAGATATTTGTTGTATTGTGTATGATTGTTGTCTGCTGATCATCGAAGTGTTGGTGTTGTGGTGACGGTGGTGATGTGGTTGTGTTGTGACGGAAGTGGTGTTGTGACAGCTGTGATGCAGTGGTATGTGTGATTGTGGTGGAGTCACTTGCGGGAGTGGCTTCACACCCTAGTTCGCCCTCCGTGGAACCCGTCACGGGAGGGGATGTGCACATTAAGGGACATGGATTGTTAGTCGCTCGTTGATGAGCTGGACTAGGTGGGGATGGGCT
The DNA here is from genome assembly GCF_048544455.1 of Silene latifolia. Classification (NCBI taxonomy): domain Eukaryota; kingdom Viridiplantae; phylum Streptophyta; class Magnoliopsida; order Caryophyllales; family Caryophyllaceae; genus Silene; species Silene latifolia. Next base: position 236,236,611 of record NC_133538.1, read on the forward strand.
GCGGTCACCCATCACGGCGAGGATTACCTGTTGCGATGGGTAATCTGGCAGGGCTACACACTTCGGTGTGTAGTCGGTTAATGTGTGAAATTGGGAGACCGGGGATGGAGGATGATCAGCCGGTTACATTATTTGTTTGTCTTATTTGAATTATGCGGTAATCGACCCGTGTTGTTGTTTTGTAAAACCTACGGTGATCCATTCGGGGATGGTTAGCAGATATGACAGGTAATGCCGATGTTTAGTTATGGGACAGACATGGGGAGACATCACTTCGAGTCTAGTTTCCGCCGTTACGAGTTTAGCCAAAGATTTCAATTGTATTGAAGTTCTTACACTTTTAGTTTGAGTTGATTTGAGATAATGTATTCGCTAACTCTTTATACTTTAATAAATGTTGTTTGGAAATTGTAACTTTGATATACTAACCTCGGGAAACCGAGATGGTAACAGCCTTTCATGTTAGGGTAGTCCTTGGTAAGGTACCTTGGTATGAGGGGGTGTTACAGTCTTAGTCTTTGGGAAGCCTTACGAGCATTGGATGGTGAAGTGGTGAGCTTTGAGTGAGTGGTACTCGATCTAGTCGAGGCTACTCGATCGAGTAGTTTGAGTGCTCGATCAAGTAAGGGTCACTTGATCGAGTAAGTTAGTTACTCGATCGAGTAGCGTCTTTATAGCGGAGGTTTATAATCGTGTTTTGATAGAATCGCAAATCATTTCCGCCTCCTTCAACCAAACCTAGATGTTGCCTTTCCTCATTCCCTTCACCATAATCCCTTCCATTGGAGCCTTTGAGGATGCTTATGCCCTTGGTATAGGTTGCTTGAGTCGGGTAGCAGTCTTGACGTCGGATAGCTATGCGTAGGTATGTCATCGTCATCATCATCATTGTCGTTGTCGTTTTCAGTTAGGGTGCAGTTGTTGTAATAGATTATTGTACTGTTTGTATAGGTGTATTGCTTGCTTGGTTGATGTCATGTGATTGAACATGGAATCGCTGCGGCTGGCTAAAGGTAGGTTCGCCTACTCAGTACTGTTGGTTGTCTAGAGTGTCTTGTGATGTGGTTCGGTTGTTGTTACATCAGTATGGTTGACGGATTGTGAGAGTTAGTTGGTGTTGTGCTATTGTGCCTATTGTGGTCGTAATACATTGATTGTGATTGGTTGTCTGTGACATTCGGGGTGCGTCCCTGGCTGAGTGGAGTCACTTGCGGGAGTGGCTTCATGCCCTTGGTTCGCCCTCTATAGAACCCGCCACAGGAGGGGATGTGCACATTAAGGTGTTGGAATATGTGTCCTCGGACAATAATGCGATCACGACTGTTGATCATGATGATCACATGTTTAAGTCTCATTATAAAGAATACAATTGGGAAGTAATATTTTTTTTACTGTCAACTGGTCCACACATATCGGTAATGATTGGCTGACTAGAGTTTGACATTACTGTTGTGCGACGATGGTGATCAGTTGATCCCCTAGGTCATACCTATAGGGAAACACTCTTAATTGATCAATTAATTGATCGTATAACGTTACGAGTCAATTAATTTAATTAAAATTGACGGACAATTTTGGAAGTAATATTTACGTATCTCATTGAAATTAATTAAAATGAGATACGGTCTGAGTAATTGAATTGTATCATTACTCAGATGAAATTATTGTTTAAAGAAACAATTAATTTTGAATGAATTATTATAAATACAAATTGTTGTGATTTATAATTGGTAAAATATTTTGGTACAAGTAATTATGAATTTCTAAATCGATTTTTGTGTATGACGTATTTTTATTAATACGTTGATTTTTAATATGTTAAAAATACATAACAATTTTATGTGATATGTGACATGTGACATATTGACAAATTGACAAAAATAAAATGGATTCCATGTTATCCATATGTGCCGAAATTAAAGAGGAGGATTAGGCTAATATTGTGATTAGTTATGCTAATGGAAAACACAATCATTTCCCTAATAGACTAGCCTTGCAACCTAGTTTACATTGTGAAGATAAAATCATGCATGCATTGGCTCTCTCTTTTCTTCCCTCCTCTTCCCTTACCCGGTTTTCCATAGGAAAATCAAAGGGGTTTTTGCCTTATATTTTTGAATAACAATATACATTACATTGTTGTGATTATTATTCATTCATTCATTCACCAAAATATTTTAGAGAGATAAAATATTTTCACCTTCCTTTTCTTCCTCTCTCAACCGGTTTTGGGAGCAAAAACCAAATAATTTTGGATCAATTTTTCTTACAAAATTAATATTGTCTAGTATTCATAATATTAATTTTAATTAAGAGTATGCTTTGGGTATTAAGCTTTGGGAGAGATCCTACACTTGGGTCTTTGTTCATCCAAAAGGAAAGCTCAAGAACAAGAGAGAAAGGTGATCTCTCTTGTGCCCTAAAAACCGAAAATCACAATGTAAGATAAATGTTTCTTCCTTATTTTGTTTATAAGTTTGCATGCATAATATCATTTATTAATTTTATGACAAATTAAAATAGAACATATATGAATATGTTAGGTATATAGATCCACTTTTCTTTCAATCGGTATCAGAGCCATGGTTGTTTGCATGCAAATCGGTTAAAAGTTTTTCCGAGTTATAAAGATTAACATATAAAACTTGTATAATTTGCGTTATTATGATATATCACGAAATTAATTTATGCATATTAAAATTTCTGGTCCTAAAATGTTTTTAGGATATTTTGGTTAATTTACGGATTTTTATTGTTCATATTATACAATAATGGCATTAAAATATGAATTTATGAGTAAAAATGTCATTTTCGGACTAAAATTAGCTAAACTTCGAATTTTTCAGTGAGTTTTGTATATGTTGTCACATATATTATTTTTATATGACCTGTAAAGTTTCATAATTGTTGGACTTCTTGTGCTCAAAAAATGGATTTTTCATTATTAAAATCGGATTTAAGTGAAAAATAGGTTAATATGAGATAAATTTCAAATCTAGTCATAGAAATTTAGTATGTTGTCACATGCAATTTTATAAGATGTGTGTAAAATAATAGGCTATAGTGAAGTCTTTTTGCATGATTTATGGATTTTTGAAGAAAAATAGCATGAATAGTGACTTTATTAGTGAAATATTAATAAAACATACTCTATGACTAAGGAAAAACATTATATGTTTCATTTTATTATCTTTTTTAGATCTAAAATTGAAAAGTTGATGTATATAATTTTTCACATGTTTTTATGATTATTTTAGTTAAATCGATAAACCGCAACATTGTTTTTCCGTATAAATTTCATAATTTTTAACCTAAGTTTTTGAACATTATGAGTGTCATGGTATTTTTTTCCAGAATGTTCATGAGTTTAAATTTCAAATTTTGAATTTATTTGAAATTTTGTGATTTATTTGAAGTTTATAGCTTATTTTTATAATTTTAAGTCCATTAATGAACAAATTTTAGAAATATGAGTTAATTATGGTCAAATAATTAGTGAAAACTAAATTTTGAGTCCTAAGAGGTTAGGTTAATTAACTTATGCATAAATATGATTTTATGTAATTTTGTGATTATAAAATGTTGAAATCACGCAAATCCGTAAAAACCGAGTAATATACGATATTGGCTAATTAAAGGCGATTTAGCATAAAATTGGGCATCTTCTTACATATTATAATGCTGCATTTTCTTTATGATTGTCATAATTTTATTTATGTAATTTTTGAATTATGTAATTTTTTACTTAGTATGGCCTTAGTTTTTAATTGGTATTTCCCGAAATGTATGGGAATATCGATTCGGTTGTAATTTATTGTGATCTCATATCACCGTTTTGTAATTTAATAGATTTATTTTATTTTAGTTACAAATGTATAATAGGAAATTATGTAATTTGCTATGTAATTTATTTTATCTCGGAGTTCCCCAAGACGGATTTCTTCAAGATGGCGATACATAAAGACGGTGTTACCTCGAGATGCGTGCCACAACCGAAGTTCAAGGGACCAATGGAGTTGGTTTCCGAATATGTAATAGTTAAATAGTTTTTCTTTTCTAGGAAGGCCATACTAGGATTTATTTTATGTTTGCATTTTATTTATATGTCGCATGCATCGCTAAATCGCCATAACTAAAACATGCATCTTCTTTAATCGAGTTTATCGACCGTGTCAATTATAATTATCGTAGTTCACCGCTTTAGTTCACTTAAAACGTGATAGATAATAAATTGACATGACCTCTCGCTAAAACAATTAATTGAGACATAGCCTTACCAAATAGTAGAAACCATGAAAACCTATTTCGCGAGGGAGTGCACTCGGCCCTACCGGGGTACAAACCTTGTTACGTAGAGGAAGTGGGTGATGAATGTTTATCCACCGAGTTCATGTTAATGAGGGTTTCATCGGCCATACCGTGCCCAAGTTGATTTGGGTTTGGATCATGGACACATTTATTCGAAATTTGGATTGAGCTCAACGGAAGTATTCATGACCGTAGTTGCATGTGTTCCGGGCTATAGATAATTATTAAAGTAATTTTATCGACCAAGAGTTCTAAAAGTAGAATCGATTAAAACGTTAATCCACCGAGTTATATTGATAAGGGTTTCATCGGCCATACCGTGCCTAAGTCGATATGAATTTGGGTCTTGGAATCATTTATCTAGTTGGGTAGAGGTCACTAGAAAAATGCATAAAACTTGTTTAAATTATAAATTTTTACGAGTATTATTATTAAAACGACATTTTTTTTACTCCTTCTATTTTGTTTTGTAGACCACTTCTTTTTCACATAACAAATGGCAACACCAACCCCTAACGCCACGCCTCTCGCTAATTCATCATGGCTCCGATCCTTCATGGATCGATGTAAACTTGAAAAGAATGGGTCAAATTTCTCCGATTGGGATGCCCAACTCAAATTAGCCGCCCAAGGTGACGACAAGCTTCGTTACCTCACAGAGGCCTCTCCTCCCGAACCTACTACTAGGTCGACCGCCGCCACTAGGAAAACATATGAGGCTTACCAAAAGGAGTCCGCCGCAATGAAAAATGTCTTGATATTTGCGATGGAGGCGGACCTCCAAAGGAGAGCCTTTAAAATGGACAACGCTAATGAGATTTACTCCAAGCTTATGACAATGTTTTCACAAACTCCGCGGATCGTCCAATATGAGGCGGCCGCGGCATTCTTTGATCTCGACTTCAAAGAGGGCCAAAAGGTTAGCCCTCATGTGCTCAAACTTATGGAGCTTGTCGAGACCTTGAAAATTCAAAAGGTTGAAATCCCCAAAGAACTCATTGTAGATAGGATTCTACACTCCTCGTCCAAAGTCAAAGCGTATGTTCAATTCCGGGTGAATTTTAACATGCAAGACAAGGATGTGTCTCTTAAAGATTTGCACAAGTTACTTGTGCAAGCCGAGAGGGACATGGGGTTAAATGTGAACCCTCCAAAGGATGTGCTTAACATAAGCACTAAAAGTAAGGGGAAGTTCAAGAAGAATGGGAGGAAGGGTAAGAAGCAAGCTCCCACTTTCACCAAAGCTAAAGCTAATGATGCTAGCACATCGAAAATCAAGAAGGGTCCTCTTGATAAATGCCATTATTGTAATGGTATGGGACATTGGAAAAGAAATTGTTCCAAATACCTTGGTGATATTAAGGCTGGAAAGATTACTCCAGTAGGTAAATGACTATCCTTTCTTTTATATTTCTAATTCAAATATGGTATTGTGATACAAAGTTGTGATAATATATCTCCCTTTTTATTGTAAATAGGGCCTCCACCAAGCAAAGACAAAGGAAAAGAAAAGCAAGCTTAAGAAACCATCAAGGAGCTAGGAATAGCTTTCATGGAGCTTCGCTTTTTATTGTCTTATTTTAAATTATGTTTTGGATTTTTAGAACCTTAAGTTTCCGTGTTCGACATGGAAAGGTATTTTGGATAATTGGTTGTATTTTGGATAATGGTGACTTGGTTTGCAACCCAAGTCACCCGTTTTATCATTTTATCCTTTTGTTCTAAAATTCATGTTTAAATGCTTGTTCTTAGAAACATATAACTTAAAGTGATCTAATAGAAAAATATAATGACGGGATTCATTATATGTCCACATGCTTAAGGCTTGTGTATGATCATTTACAAAGTGATTTTGAGTCTATGAACTCTCTTAAAGGAATGTCAATCACCAAGTACACTTGCGAAATCTAAAACTATTAGTCGATCTATGAGATATTTCTCCTTATACTTCAACATCATTATTTGTGTCTCATATGCTATCTTTGAATCTATAGTGTATTTATTCTAAAGATAGAGTGGGAGTAAAATGAGGACACAACACACGATAAATTTGTGTACTTGTGTAAATGAGATCTACGCAAGAGAGAATGATTTGAATGAAGGTATATCTATTCACATAGTGTACCCAAATTGATGAGATCTATGGTCTCAAGTAAGTTCTATATGACTTAAGAGACCAAGTAATTTAATCATAAGAGTATGTTCTCAAGATTACTACACGAGGAGACCAAAAGAAAGTTTTGGAAGAAAAATGACTAATGTAAAGTCTTAACAAGAGTTTTGACTAGTTTATGAAAAATTTTGACCAATAGTTTCAACCTTGAGATTTACTTAAGAGCCTAAATGAATCAAAGTAACATACTAGTTACTTTGAACGAATTGCAAGGATTGATATACCGATATCCTCTATAGCTAAGTTTTTAACCTCGCAAATGTCATTACTTAACCACATTATGAAAATGAATTGGTTAAACCTCCTTCTAAAAGGGATATTTTGAAGGATGTGTATTAGATATTACTTATATTTAATAAATGACATTTCCACACATCATTATGACATGAATGTGTTAGAGATTTAAAATCTCTTTCCATAAGGTTAAAGATGAGACCTCTTCAAAATAGGAATTTTGAAAGGATATGATGGGAACATATATGGTTTCATCTTAATAACTTTGCAAAGCAACATACATTCCAATTTTGAAATGTTTTCAATTGAGTAATCAATTTCGAAACATATGGAATTAAGTGGGAGTTTAGAAATTATCATGTGAAGACATGGAATTTAGTGGGAGCTATCATCCTTTGAATGTTTACAACTCATTACTCATTAGAAATGACGAGCTAATATCTTCTTTCACAAAGAAGTATTTGAGTTTTCAATTATGGATAAATTTGGACTATGATGAATCCAATTACGTCAAGAAATATTGGATTAGTATTAAGAGATACACATCGTATCAACATACACATAGGTTATTCATGTAGATGAAAATGGAATTGCCATTAGCAGTCATGGTCGTTCATTGAACCTATGAACGGTTGATCTCATTATTATTAGCAACTAATGTTTTCGCCATTAGAATAATCATGCACATGTCCAATAGTGAATCATTTGCATGAGAGCATGATGATTCATTGGCAAGCCATACAAGAAACGTCATGAATTCTCGAGGAGAATCCGATGAGCGATTTCAGTGTTTGACAGAATACTCTATTATGTGTTAAAGAGGTTGCACATATTATAGAAAATCCGAACACACGTAAAGATTTATGAAAATCCTAAACTTTTCAAGTCAAAAGGAGAAATAAGAAGTTTGGAAAGATACTTAGTTGAATAAGAAGTTACTCAAAACTAATCTTTCTTAATATGCTAGGACTTGTGAGAAGTGCTAAGGTCAATCATCTTGACAAATTGTTGCAAGACTCTACAAAACATGTACCTAGTGCATTGTGTGTGGATGGAGTACTTGATTAGTACAAGTTATATCATTCACCACAAATTCGTTCGTTATGTGATAATCGATAAGGAAGTTCTTTCAAGATAAAGAACCGAAACCAAGGTCGGGAACCTTGATGTGTACTTGGTAAGGTTCATGCTATGAGTGATAACATGAATATAAAGGATAATACGATTAAGAAGTTTGAACACATGGACACATGACATGTTAAACTTCTATTGCAATCAACAAGTGTTTACACACTTACGATATACATCACAAGGTTGTAATATAGTATTGACTACCCGAGTGTGATGTCGACATTTGTCGTTTGAGTTATTATTAACTCTCTTTATACTTTGTTACATCCAATGGGTTGTAGAGACAAATTGAACCCCGTTTAAGTGAACATGGATTAACATTGTATTTGCCCATAGTCACTTGTATGAGGTGACGTCTCGCAGTGACTAGAGTGTGATGCGATTGATGGCAAGTTCAAGTGCCATAGAGTCATGTGAGATGACTAGTCGATCACATAGGCAGACTGTTAAGAACCTTTTTTGTCGGGCCTAATGACCGCTTATAGAGTTCTGGCAAATTTATATAGCCTGGTCGTGGCGAGAGCTGCTATAGTATTCAAATGAGTCGATTCTTTTGACTAAAGACTATTCGCTTAAGATGGCACAGTTTCAGATTAACTTTGATTTGTGTTACTAAGACCTTCGTAAATGGGGTCAAATGGGCATATTTTGGGTTATGATGGCTGTGGCTAGTCGAAGGGAATGAGTGCGATAGGAATTGTCCACCCCTTGTCAGGGTTATAACAATATCTCAGGGCCACTCGAGGAGTAATGAACTGGAAATGCGTGGCCACGCTCGGAAAGTATCCAGGTTGGATAAATCCGGTCAATCAGTTATTCTCCAGATCGAGGAAACCACTCTCGATATGATCACTTGCAAGTACGACCTGAAAGACACCTTGCATTGAGTGGGAGATAGTAATAGGACAAGAGAATTGGTGACGCACACTTGTCGAGGACAAGTGGGAGATTGTTGGAATATGTGTCCTCCGACAATAATGCAATCACGACTGTTGATCATGATGATCACATGTTTAAGTCTCATTATAAAGAATACAATTGGGAAGTAATATTTTTTTTACTGTCAACTGGTCCACACATATCGGTAATGATTGGCTGACTAGAGTTTGACATTACTTGTCGTCGACGGTGGTGATCAGTTGATCCCCTAGGTCATACCTATAGGGCAACACTCTTAATTGATCAATTAATTGATCGTATAACGTTACGAGTCAATTAATTTAATTAAAATTGACGGACAATTTTGGAAGTAATATTTACGTATCTCATTGAAATTAATTAAAATGAGATACGGTCTGAGTAATTGAATTGTATCATTACTCAGATGAAATTATTGTTTAAAGAAACAATTAAATTTGAATGAATTATTATAAATACAAATTGTTGTGATTTATAATTGGTAAAATATTTTGGTACAAGTAATTATGAATTACTAAATCGATTTTTGTGTATGACGTATTTTTATTAATACGTTGATTTTTAATATGTTAAAAATACATAACAATTTTATGTGATATGTGACATGTGACATATTGACAAATTGACAAAAATAAAATGGATTCCATGTTATCCATATGTGCCGAAATTAAAGAGGAGAATTAGGCTAATATTGTGATTAGTTATGCTAATGGAAAACACAATCATTTCCCTAATAGACTAGCCTTGCAACCTAGTTTACATTGTGAAGATAAAATCATGCATGCATTGGCTCTCTCTTTTCTTCCCTCCTCTTCCCTTACCCGGTTTTCCATAGGAAAATCAAAGGGGTTTTTGCTTTATATTTTTGAATAACAATATACATTACATTGTTGTGATTATTATTCATTCATTCATTCACCAAAATATTTTAGAGAGATAAAATATTTTCACCTTCCTTTTCTTCCTCTCTCAACCGGTTTTGGGAGCAAAAACCAAATAATTTTGGGTCAATTTTTCTTACAAAATTAATATTGTCTAGTATTCATAATATTAATTTTAATTAAGAGTATGCTTTGGGTATTAAGCTTTGGGAGAGATCCTACACTTGGGTCTTTGTTCATCCAATAGGAAAGCTCAAGAACAAGAGAGAAAGGTGATCTCTCTTGTGCCCTAAAAACCGAAAATCACAATGTAAGATAAATGTTTCTTCCTTATTTTGTTAATAAGTTTGCATGCATAAGATCATTTATTAATTTTATGACAAATTAAAATAGAACATATATGAATCCCTTATGGTGAGTAGTCAGTCTTAGCAGGTGATGTCTTAGATGGTAGCTGGAGTCTTGGCAGGATGAGTCCTTCACGAGTCACGACAAGAGTAGTTCACATAGTGGTGTTGAGTTGTATCTTTTATATCAGTGGTTTTGTTTAATCTTGTAATAAACTATAATTGTTCTTTAATCGACTTTTGATGATTACTATCATCGGGCAACCGAGATGGTAACGCCCTTATATGCTAGGGAAGGTCTTGTTAAGGCTCCTTGGTATATGGGGGTGTTACATAACCTATGCTTCCTTGTTTAACCATCTGAACTTGTAGGGGTTTGGGTTATCCTGAGTCACCAGATTCAGTTTAATGACCATGGTGATGGAAGCTACATTGATACAGCTCCCTCCATCTATGATCAAGTTACAGACCCTTACCTGAACTGTGCATCTACTCCTGAATATCAGGGACCTATGAGCAGCCTCTCATGGGGCCTGTTGTGAGTGCATGACCCTCCATAAGACCAAGTTATGCCCTGTGTCAGGGTAAGCTACAACCTGATCTTGGCCTGACTCATCCTGAGCTTCCATTTCCTCCAGCACTAGATTCTCTTCCTCCTCATACTCAACCAATCCTTCTCTTTGCCTTTCTTCTACTTCCATTGCTGTCAGTGTCCTCTTAGAAGGACAATCCTTTCTAAAGTGGCCATATCCTTGACACTGAAAGCATTTGATCTTTCCCTCAGTCATAGGTGGGTTGGTTTTCTGGCTCATGGGGGCCTTTCATTTATCTAGTGTAGGTTGGGTAGCTGGCTTGGGTATGTTCTCAATTCTGACATCAGAAAATGGTCTGAATACAGGTCTAGTGGTGGTCTTAGACACTGCAGACTTGGCTTTTCCCATCTTCTCTACTCTGAGAGCTAGGTTTACAACTTCATCATAGGACCACAATGATTGCAACCTAACCTTTGCAGCAATATTTTTGTCATGACCTTCTAGAAATCTAGCAATCCTTTGCTCAGGTTTTTCATTAATCTCACATTGCAAGGTCAACTGCTCAAAGTCCCTCAAGTAGGTCTCAATGGGTCTCTCATCTTGCCTAAGTTTGGACAGTTTAATAAACAGATCCTAAGTGTAATCTTTGGTGACAAATTTACCCAGCATGATTTTTTTAAGCTTAGACCAAGACCTAAGTGGTTCCTTCCCTTCTCTAAGTCTTTGGTGTTTCAAATTATCAAACCATAGAGAAGCATAACCCTTTTATTTCAAGACAGCAACTTTAAAGGCTTTAGCATCAGTGTATCCTTTATACTAAAATATTTTTTCAATATCCCTAATCCATTCTAATAAATCATCAGGATTTTGGCTACCAGAAAATTCAGGAATTTCTACTTTTATATGCTTGTCTGCGTGCTCAGAAACCTCCTCCTGAGTCATGTTGCTTTCTTCAGAATCTTACCCATACTCATGTTCATGTGGTGGTTGTCCTCTCCCTGCTCCCACAAAGAAGCCTCTGCCTCTACCCCTTTCTCTGACAGGTGGTTGTCTCCTTGGATCATGATTTGGAAACCTCTCCATTATTGTGTGAACAGCATTGAGCAGTATCTACATTTCCTGCTAGAGTTTCTATCCTTGCTTCAATACCAGTAAGTCTCTCTTCACTCATGGTTGTTGTTTTTTTTTTGTGTTTTTGTTGCAGGTAGGGATAATAGACTCACACTTCTCTCAACCCAAGACTAACACAAAGGTGGAATTGTGTTATAACCTGGATCTGGATACCAAATTTGCAGTGTATAGCCCATGGACTTGACAGAAAATGGAGAGAATCTGGCAAGAACTCAGACACAATCAACTGAATGCTATAAAGTTTATAAATTTGATAAAAATAGCAAATGATATGCTAAATTCATGAAATTTGGTGACAAATCATTTATCTGAGTAAACTAACTCTGGGCAAATTTTCCGGATTTTAGAGGCAATCTAAGAATTTTAAATAAATTGTTGGAGACTGACTGACAGATGAACTCTGACAGTTTGACAAAGACTCAAAATTTTGGGATTGAATAAGGATCAAATTATATAATTATCAACTCAAATCCCACAGAATATTCATAGGGAAGCAAGTTAACAATTTGTACAACTTAAATTGGGATTTATCACAGCCAAGCACAGATAAATATCCAACTCAAGCCAATAGCAAAGCCAAACAACCCACGGACTGAGCATTGAATAAACTTTACCAACAGACTTTGTTCAATATCTACAGTCTAAGCACAATATGTTAACATGCCTTACTCTTAACTACAGACTAAGCACAAGTTAAAGAGGTTTGAAATTGAGAGAAATCTCGGGTTTAATATTCATCAAAAGCTGCCTCAATGCAGATGTGGTAGAGGTCCTTATAAAAGCCTCTCCCTTGGAATTCTGTTACAAAATAACCATAGAAATCTCATCTAAGGGCCAAGATTAATTCTTAGGATATAAACAAAGTGATGGAAATATATTAAAAATGATAACAAAATGATTTAAAGAAAACTGAACAAAACAAAAGAAAATTGCAGCTGATAGTGACAGGTTGCCTCCTTGACTGTTGTGCTACTTTGGCTGGGAGTATAAGGACAAGTTGATGCAACTGATGCCTTTACTTTAGCTCTAGATGATATCTGAAATATGGAGAGACAAACAAAAAGGACCAATGCAACATCTTTCTCATTGTTTAGCCGGAAATACTAATTATGCTTTATGCTTTATATCCTTATCTGCAACTTGTCTTTCCGTTTGGTTTTCTCTTGAATGCAGTGTGAATTAAGTCTAGCTCCTTATGACTTTCCTGAGCTTAGTTGAACAAGGTTTCAGCTGGTCATGGTGGCAGCTGGTGGTTGGGCTTGTACTGATACATGTGACCTCCCAAAGCAGGCCTGGTAGTGGCTATTATCAGTGCAGTGTGGTTAGGATTGTGGCCTGGTTCCTGATCAGTGTTCGCCTGATCCCTGGCACCTGCTGCAACTATTAAAGGGAATGAGGGATTTTGATTCCCTTTTTCTTTCCTGAATACATCTAACCAAACGCCCCATGTGTTCATTATTTATTATACTCAAGTACTCACCCATATAATTAACTTCTGGCTTCAGTATTAATCAATTTAATACTCGTAGTTTTTAAGTTTGAATGCAACAGGAAAATGAAATGAATGAACAATTTTGTAGCTGATGGGTGTTAGTATTAATTAAATACAACCATATGTGTGAATGTTACAAGTTTCTCTATTTTAATAAGGAAATAAATAGAAATTGAAATTATTCCAAGTGATATACTTAAAGGGTAACATTAATTTTGTAATTAAAAGAATAATAAAAAAAACTAAATAATGTTTAAGACCATGACACACTGCCTAGAAATGGAATGGATTGGAATGAGAAATCATAGAAGCATCAGGTTCCAACTCCATACCTTTCAAAACTTGTTTGATTCATTGGAAAAAAAAATATAGGTATGGAGTTTGAATCCAAACGGATGAGATGGGTATGGCATTCCAAGGGGTTGGAATGGAGTTAAAATTCATTATGTATCTAACTCTATTACAAAATGCTCCAACCAAACATTGGAATGGATCCAAGTCATTCCAAATTTCCAATGATACCAACCAAACACCCCCTTTAACGTATTTTAATATGCAACATATCACTACTAGGAAAAACGGTCTTTTACGACGCTAAAATATGACATGTTGAAGCGCTAAATAGCGCCGTAAATACATTTACCGACGCTATAAAAATCGCCGCGCGCAGTTGCCTATGCCGCTACCCCTTATTGCGGCGCTTATCATTTGCGTCGGTATAAGCTACATAATAGCGCCGCGAGTTTGAGGCGTTATACCAGGGCAATGCTAGCGCTTTTTAGCGTCGTTAATATGTACGGCGCTTTTCATAGCGCGTCAATTATTATGTTCTACTACCATACTAAATTATCATTAGATGCTCTTTATAAACCTCTTGCTAGGCATTTTGGCATTGCTATTTAAGTTAATCATTTTAAACAGGAAAATTCCAAATTAAAATAAAAATCAATTTTATAAATTAATTGTCAATCCTTCACAATTTTCAAACAAATAGATCAACTGAACCACAATCAAATACATATCATCTCCCGTACATATCGAGATTCAAAATACTTAAGTTTAAATAAAAGCGAAACTGAAAATTAAGACACCGCATTGTACTCCATCGTATTTATCCAACAACGACAAGTGATCAAATGAGTCTTCTTTTACTATTCCGGCATCATGGAAACATATATCACCAATGTATTAGGACCTTTCAAGGGTTGTTGAAATGAATATTGAAGCTTTGATTTCTAACATTACTGAGAATTGAAGTAAAAAATAATGTTAGAGGCAGGTTATATGATGAAACTAAATATGAACCGCCTATAAATTTTCAGAGATGCTACTAAAACTAGCTACTAATAACGATCATCCGATCCATAAATCAGCTATCAAAGAGATTCTGTAACACAATACAATGAAACACCGAACACATAAAAAGTAAAATTATGTGGTCTTCAAAGCATGTTACGTTCAATTCGCAAATATGAATTTTCTAGTGATCAAATTAAATCTTGTGTATACATGCTCACTACCACTATACAGACTTTGATTATGATACTTTCTAAGAATAACACTTAAATATAAGCCAAGGGACCATTGAATGCTACTTCATTCACACGATGTTGTTATCGCTTCCAAGAAAAAATCTAATATCTGTATACTAACAATTAACCAAATACCAGAACTAAGTTATGAATATAAGCCACAATCATAAACCATCTGTTTTTTATTTCTATTTCTTAGCTTGGATATGATTTCTACATCTTCTTGTATCATAACAAGAAAATTAACCCATAAAATCAAAAAAGGGCTAGAGATTGTGACAACCATAATGTATAAAAGAAAACACAGAGATAAAGGATAAAGAAACATTAAGAAAAGGGTGGAAGGTCTAAAAAATAAAAGATGATTAAGTACCTCATTATTATCATTCTCGGAATCTTCTTCAGAGTTATATTCACTAGATTCAAGATCACTTGAGCCAAATTCAACATTATTTCTCAGCTTTCTTTTAAGCTAGGTAATAAAGTTTCCTTGCTTTACGACACGATTCGTCAATGCTTGTAACTGATCCTTTAGTTGGCGAATAAGATACATAGAAGTCGTCTCTTCATTTGTAGACACATTTAAGTCTTTGAAGTAACTTGAACGAGATAACTCTGATAAATCAGTTGGCTTAACACCAAGTCGAAAGCCTCGAACCCGACCATATTGATCTTTCCCCAACACTTGTGCAACAGGGTCATCATTTAAGTCCCCTTCCAAATGCGCTTGCTGTGCAGCAATTTCTTTAATTTGGTCCTATAGGTGAAATAGAATTAAATACATACATACATACAGAATCCTATAATAATATAAAAAATAAAAGGCAGAGAAACACACCGTCACATTTGCTTCATTTTTATGTTGGTGACATTCTAAATAAAGTTGTGTCCTTGTGGGAGATCTTTGTAGCGACTTTTTCTAAACCAACCATAAATATAAGGTAAGATAAAATTAGCTAGCAATTAAAAAAAATAAATATCGATAAGTAGCACTTAAAATAAGTCGTATAGAAGCCGTATTGTGTTACCAATTCTTCATAGACGCGTGCATGACTCTTTGTACCAGATGTATGAACAGGCTTTGTCTTAGCCTTCTTATGTGATAGCTTACTCTTTGCACTTCTTTCCTGCGATATTACAAGTATCATTATACATTCTCAGGTCAAAGAGAGTATGTTTAACTAGTTATCAACAAAATAAGCCGGTAACATACTTGTCCTTCATCGGATTTCCAAAAGTTGACAAGACTAATCCATTGATCTTGTTTAACATCTTGTGGACAATTATTGTGCAACTCAGATATATTTTCGTCATCCGAATAATATCTTCCTTTTAGTAAGCACTTGTGATCCCTCCATTTATGTCCTATTGACTTCAATATCCAATACTCGAGTATTTTCGGATAAAGAAACCTAGTCTGCATCATATTAAATTTATAAAATTAATTATCCAAAACAAGGTACAAAATAGTGGTAGAAGAAGTAATAAACCCCTTTTATTTACCTGAACTTCTTTTAGTATCATAGTTTGATTGGTGCCCTTATTACCCTTCTTCAAGTAGTCCCATCTTGTATAACTTAATGAATAAAGACCTCCGTTTCTAGCAACTGTCCCGCAAAAATGTCCTAGCACCCCAACTTCATATCCAATAGGTTGGTTTGATTTATTAATCTCCACTACAATACGATGCCCTGCTGGTAAGTTCCAAATATCTGCCAAAACAGTTTTCCCACGAGTTCTTTGTCCATTGGGATCTGCATTGTTGCGTTTACCTTAATATAAAATTGTAATAGAATCCACAACATCGAAATGTGTATTTATGACATACCTTGTACAATGCACTCATATGTTCTTCCCTCGGTTTGACGTTGGCTATTAGGACCAGATTCAGAATTCTGAACCTGATTCTATCATTAGTTCCAGCATTTGAACTTCTGTTGGCATAGTTTTCACCTTGTTCATGATTTTGACGCTTAGCCATTTTCCCTGACAACTTTAAAATTTCTCAATATACTAACTATACTTAATTAAAAAAAAATGTGCCTAACAACATAGCACCCCAGCATAACTTTCATTTGCACTTGAAACTTATAGTAAGCAAGCATGCTAATACGTCTTCACACTTATCTAGGAAATAAAGAAAAAATAATGCATCTTTGTCTATTCACTATTGGTAGATATTGCAAAAAATGATAAGGCTTCATCCACCACATTTTGTGAATATCAAAGGATGATTATAATATCTACATCTTGACAATCAGAGTAATATGTTACTTAAAAATGAAAATCCTGACCTAGGAGCATCCACAGCAACGACATCGCAAGCAGTGTCATTTCGAGGGGCAGTCAAGCCCCTCTCAAGGATGAATGTCTTAGTAATCAAATTACGGAGTAATCAAATTATACATCAAGTAAACAAACTGAACAACCTTCCCACCAATAACAATAGGATAAGCAATCTTCTCATAAACATCAAAGAGAGTCTTAGAATCAACAAAGATGCATTATTTTTTCAATGAGCCTTATCATTTTTGCGGAAAAACAATAATTCAATCAGCAAAATTTAGTACCAAATGAAAATAGGCTCAAAGTAAATACGGATTAAAATGCAGAAAAAGAAACGTGTTTTATTCCTACAATACTGATCTGTTTCAACTCCATTAATGATATGCGACTTAAACAAAGAAAAAGAATGCAATTTGTATGAAAATCGACAAACACAAACAACCCCTAAATTTTACTGTTGGAGAATAAGAATCAACTTGATTAAGAATTATCGAAATAATGAAATAGAAGCACAATTAAAGAATAGGTACCTGGTTCTAAGATAAAGTTTCAATTGTTTGGTATCAATTACAAGCCTTCTTGATCTTTCGCAGAAGATGAAGGTTAATTTTTTAGGGTTTTACCAGTGAAAATAAGAGTTTTACCAATGAAAATAAGATGGCGCTGAAAATTTAGTAGTCCCCGCCTTTGTGAAAATATAATAGTCCCGCTCCTTCTAAAATTTTAGTCCCGCCTTTTCAATTTTAGCTCTAGGTGAGGCGCTTTATTGGAGTGCTTTTTATTAGCGCCTCCAATATGACTATGGTGCTGTTTGGCCTAGTTTATGTGAAATAACTTTTATTTTCTAGAATGGGTTTTTCATAAACTAATTTTTGAAAAAGTTGCGGTTGTTTGGCCTAACTTTTGTAAAAGTAGTTTCTTAACAAATTGATGTGTTTGGCCTACTACTCCTTTTTTCCTTCTTTTTTTTAGTTTCCATAATCCTAAGAGTTTTTGGGAGAAGTAGAAGTAGAAGCATCAATTTGGTGCTTCTGTTTCTAGTAGCTTTTTATTAACTTCTGACTTTTCAAAAGTAGTTTTTCATCTCCCTAAATTATAGTGTTTGGCCCAACTTCTACTTTTACAATTAGAAAAGTACTTAGAAAGCTTGGTCAAACACCCCCTATAATAAGCCCAACTCAGCACTTTTTATTAGGAGCGTTGCAAGGCAAGCACCCTTAGAGACCTTTTTTTCTAGTAGTCAAAAAAAATCAGATTTGTTGCCAAAACTCACAATGAATAAAAAAATCAGATTTTTTATTTTGTTTAATATTTATATATTTTCTCATTAAAATATCATGCAATTGTATGAGATCTAAACTAGTATACAAATGTAGTAAGTCACTTGTAACAAGTATATCCGTGATATACAAATGAGAATATTTTCATCTTAATTTCATCTTAAGATAAATAAACTGATTATAAAAGAGACTTGCGACAACCAAATAAGTCAGCAGAAGCATTAAAGCCGAGGTTGTATCACTTGTATAGTTGTATGTGTACCTGACGACTTATTGGCATCAGACTACATCAGAGTGGCGGGAAGTAGTCAAATAGCAGGAAACTAAACAAAATACTAACATTTACAACCAACTAGTTTACGGGTATGTATTTAGAACGGTATGAATGTTTTTTGATGAATATTTTTTTTTACTTTTCAATTGTAATTATCTAATAGTTCTATATCAGTGATCTACATGTTTAATGTAGATCATGATCTAACTGAAAATGAACATTCTCCACGTAAATAGGATGCGTTAAAACCACAACTACCGGGTGAATGTTCATTTCCAGTTAGAGACTGATTAACATCAGTAACAGTTTCACCATATTCGCCACATAGATCTCCCACTAAACGCTCAACAACATCGTTCGGACTACATATACCTCCTACACCGTTCGTAATGTCTGAGAGCGGTTCTCGGGGATTTCACATAAATGGGCCGAACAAACCAAATATATAATGTTTGGACCAAATAAATGGACCAAATATATAATGTTTAACATGTTGAACTTGTGAAATGGCCCAACAAACCAAAACCAACCAAAAAGGCCATATTTTCGCCACCCTATAGAATGGGCCGAACAATGCTAACTTAAGCATACAGCCCATATATAATTGTCGACCCAAATTCACTCAATCTAACCCTAACTCTCTATATATATAACACACACATCCTCACCTAACCCTCTCTATTTTTCATAACTCTAATCTCCTCACAAAATCAGCCGCCACTCTCATTTCCCCTTATCCTCATCTCACTCCTCCTTTTCATGTCGTCACTCATCCCTTAATCATCCTAACACTCATACTACTATGATCATAATTCGCCTTAATTTGTGAATCCCCTTCCTCCGACCATCATCGTCCGGTGGAATCCCATTTATTTCCTCATCCTCTCATATCAAAGCGCCATCACTTTGTTCATCATCAAAAAAAAAATGATGAAGCCGATGAAGGTACCCTCTATAACATAATTTTGTTTTGATTTTTATTTTATTACACATGCATATGACACCATAGGATGCATAATTTGATTTTTATTTTATTACACATGCATATGACACCATAGGACCTAAAAATTATATTTTCCGACATAGCACCATTAAAATAGGTCATAACATCTTTTATGGTCATCTTAATTTTGCCGATTAATTTGCATGTGACACCCCCATATACCAATGAGCCTTACTAAGACTTTCCCTAGCATATAAGGACATCACCATCTCGGTTGCCCCAGGAAAGTAATCATCAAAGTTCAATAAAAGAACGTCAAACTGTTTTACAAGCGTTACAACCAAACTGTTAAAAGAAAGATACAACTCATCACTATATCCTACTTCCCGTCATAACTCG
The DNA here is from genome assembly GCF_048544455.1 of Silene latifolia. Lineage (NCBI taxonomy): Eukaryota > Viridiplantae > Streptophyta > Magnoliopsida > Caryophyllales > Caryophyllaceae > Silene > Silene latifolia. The sequence continues at coordinate 236,256,473 of NC_133538.1, forward strand.
TGAGGACTCATCCCAGCCCGGACTCCAGCAATCATCCAAGATAACACCTGCTAAGACTGACTGCTCACCATAAGGGATCACGGCAGACACAATAAAACAAACAAGACAAACCACACAAGATCAGTAACCGAGATAAGACACGGCAAACATAACCAACTATAACAACCACAACCAAGCACGCCCACAGTCGCAACCACTCTAATCAATCTCCGTCACCGACCGTCCACTGGACCAGTCCTGCCAGTGGGGGACCGCAGTTGTTCCCACCTCAGCCCCGCTCATGATATTGAGCGATAACCCCGTCCCATTAATGTGTGCATCCCCTCCCGTTGCGGGTTCCACGGAGGGCGAAACTAGGGCGTGAAGCCACTCCCGCAAGTGACTCCACTCAGCCAAGGACGCACCTCGAGAACAAGAGACTATCAATCATAGACAGCTGCAATACAACAATAACCAACCTGTATACACCAATCGATTACCGCATATACTCTACCACACACATTCACAACAACAAAAACAACACAAACACGACACAACAACCGACACACTAGACCAACCACATAAACTGAGTAGGCGAACCTACCTTTAAGCGACTGCAACGGTTCCATGTCCACACACGCAAGACCCAGTAATCAAGCAACACATATACACACAATACAATCATCTATCACTACCATTCTAACCCTAAGCGAAAACACAAAGACACGGATGATGATGACGACATACCTACATGAGGAAATCTGGCAAAGGACCGCTACCCGACTCAAGCTATGCACTCATATGGCACAAGGACCTTCAAAGGCTCCCATGGAAGGTATTTTGTTAAGGGAAGAGGAAGGGACGACATCTAGGTTTAGAAGAAAGAGGCAGAAATGATATGCGATTTTAGGAAAACACGATTATAAACCCTCGCTGAAAGGACGCTACTCGATCGAGTAACTAACGTACTCGATCGAGTGGCCCCTACTATATTGAGTATCCAAGCTACTCGATCGAGTAGCCTCTACTCTATCGAGTACCACCCACAACTCAAGACACAAGATAACTTTGGCACGTATTCCTAAGGACTATTATTGCTCCCAAGGTCAATCAATGCTGGTCAACGGGTTCCTAAAAGGGCGGGTATTACAGTCTTCCCCCCTTAAAAAGAACTTCGTCCCCGAAGTTCAACTCACCCTTCCCCAACACACCAGATACAGAAACAAGATCGACGACACCGTTCTTCCGACATAGGTCACTACTCCCCAGAAATACTATCCCTCATGTCATCATCATCAACTGTCTAACACACCGTATAGATCGACTTCTACAACCTACCACTTGAAGTAACAACCTCACAACTCGGACCAATACAACCAACGACTACAATGTTGTTCCCTACTCTTAACCATGTACTAAGAGACTATACTTTTACTAGTACGCGACTACCAACACGAAACATGTCACATAACACAACTATGTTACCCAACGGTTCTATTCCAACGCATGACATCATAAATCTCTCTCTATGACCATCTTTTTATAGCACATTATTCAACTTTTACTTCAACATACCAATTACACAACACACAAAAGAAAACAATTATAATTTCATACTAGAAATGTAACAGAAATACTAGAAAATGTTATAAACAAATAACAAAATGATTGTAATATCTACCTTTTTATTTTGCGACATTACTCTTCCCCTCAAAAAGGAACTTCGTCCCCGAAGTTCACCACCGAATTATTACCCACATTACAAGAACTTACCTCTTGTCATTTATCCAATACATATAATGCCTTATGGACGTTACTCATTAATCATAGAAACATTAATTCATAAAATCATTTGCTACTTTATTCGAATAATTAGCCACAGACACGAATACATGTACGTATCAATTGTATATAAGGGAATACGCGAATCCTGTGAAATCTAACTAGTAGACGTTGAGGATGTAAAATGAATGCAATAAGAACCAACTACTACTTGCACTATTCGTTACGAATCCGCATTCAATATCCAAACACGACTTCCAACATATAAAATTAACGGTCCAAACATATTACTAATCGTCAACAACCATATTAAACATCAAAACATGCAATGATATAACCATTAAAACAATTTTAATTAACGAAATGTTCCTGTAACAGTGCTACTCGATCGAGTAAATAGGGTACTCGATCGAGCTGGCCTTACTCGATCGAGTGTCTTAGCTACTCGATCGAGTAGCCTGAGATCAGAATGATCTCTACCTGCCACACCTGCAGCTACTCGGCCGAGTAGGGGGCACTCTGTCGAGTGGCCACAGGTCAAATGTTACTCTGAAACTTCCTGTCTCAACACAACATGAATATATATATATATATATATACGCGAGTCGGAATGATAACCCGATCCCAAGTCCCACAAACAAGTCTCAACAAAGTAAGTACGGCCTTATGGCTAACATACAACCAAACATGATAAGTACGAAAAGCGAGAGTTCCAAACAACGCAAACTAATATCCAACGCAATCATGAACAAGATAGGAAAAAAGAGTATCACTCCTACTGCTGCTGCTCATCCATCATCTCATATCCATCACTACCCGAGGTACCTGCCCCTAAAGCCCCAAGACCCGCACCATCCCCTGCTCCAACCTCTGGACTCTCATACCGTGGGGTCAAACCGCCAAAAGCAAAGGACTGTGGTGTCCCCCATGCGGACATGTCCACCCCGTAAGAGTGGAAAACCCCGCTGTAGTCCCCAACTCCGCTCCACCACACTGGATGTCGTCCCTCGGTCCCAATACCCTGAGTATATGCCATCTCATGCATGTTCCAGAGCGTCAAGGTAGAGGACACTCTCTCTGTCAAGTAGCTCGAACGTGTCTCCGGGGTATCAAGGTAGGGATAGCAAGGAAATGGGTGTTGTGGTGGTGCTGCTGGCTGTGGTCGGGTCTCAGCCGTCCTCTCCCTCACCCGACGTGGTCCTCTCTCCAACCTGGGTTTATCCTCCTCCGCTCTCACATTCTCCCCCTTCTTCGGCTCGGACATAACCTGAAGGATCGTATCATCAATGAGGTATGTCTGTGTCGGCCGAGGTGCATCCTCATCCTCCTCCTCATCAGAATCAACCGTATCCAAAGGCTCAGTCGGTGTGAGGTGCTCAGGAGCCGGTATCCTCATCCAGCTTATACCCCTACACCCTCCATGCTAGGCTACCATCCGCCAAGGTTCTCAACCATTTCAGGTCGAGGTAGTAATCTCTGTCCATGGTAGGCACCGGGGTGGCTAAGGGAACGTACTCAGAGGAAGCCTCAAAAGAGGTTAGCTTTTCAGCTAACCGAGTGGCAAAAGACCCACAACTCAAGAACCTAGTGGAAGAAGAAGCCATCAAAGCAAGGCTGGCACAAACCATGGCGGGAGCATTAAAGACCACCTTCTCGGTCCGCTCCGGGTTAAGATAAGCCATCAAAAGCAATAACTCGTGAGAGTTTAACGTACTCATATCAGGCCTCTCATAAAGAAGATTCGATATGGAACGAAAAAAGATCCTCAAAGTAACATGTTGCACATCATTAATCAACATGTTCTTTGGCGGTGGAGCCGACTTCCCGATGAAGGCAAGGCATAACGCGGCAAACCCCGCACTCAGCTGGAATGTCACGGAGAGATCCTTTGGTAGGTTTAGCCAACCCAAGGTGAGAAGCAAAGAGGTCCATGGTTAAAACAAAACTCGTTTTCATAAGACGGAACTGGACAGACTGCTCAGTCGGCTCGTATTTAAACGAGCTCATGAACTCCAAGGTCAGAAAAGCATAGGAATGTTCCGCAAATGGTACTACCCAGTGAATCCTAAGGTCTCAAAAATATGACGGACATCCGTCTCAACCCCTAGGTCCTCTAGAAGAGTGGTGTCCACACAGCGAGTGGGTCTCATTTTTCGTTTCTGTAAAGCTACAAACCTCTCCCTCTGTTTGTAGTCCACAAAGACTACCGAAGGATACTCAATCGACGGTACTCTTTTGTCCGCTACCCTCCCCAACTTCGGGCTGAGAAGCCCTTCCCCTCTTACTTTGTCGGGTTCCCAAGTTTAGTCTCGGCATCTGTTTCAGCATATAATTTAAGTACACTCACATAGGCACCAAAGCATGTAATTTACACAGATTAAGCATTGAATAAAACATCCATGTACACACTATCACCAACAATTTTTCCCAATTGATACATAGAATTTCAGTTTATTGCATTTCAGTCGGTCTCTACAGCTGTGAAAATTTTAGCATAATTAACATGAATTACTCAACTACTACAACTCTCAACACATGGCTCGAATACAACCACATATATACTTGAAAGCATGTAAAACATTCTTGTATGCTCATAGAAAAGAGTAACCAAGCACACACTATGACTGACAATCCAAACTATAAGTAAACTTCTCAATTCTAGTCATCAGACGGTCTCTACAGCTGTAACAATTTTGACATATTTAGCATGAATTAACATCACTACTACTACTTCAAAGGTTTAACCCTTAACACATAGTCATATTTAACACAAAATTCCAATCATAGAAAACGAATTTCAATTTGGGGCACTTTTAAGACGGAGTTTTAAGGCAAATTTTGAGGTGAAAATCACAAAATTCAACTTCCCACATGATATATGCAACATATACTACTCAATTTCATCACTCAATCATGTAAAAGACACCCAAAAAATCAATTTGATTTCACAAACCCTAGAAAATTCGTCCCCAAATTTTTTAATTTCTATTCAATTTTTAGCACAATAAACAACAACAATCATAGAAGGGAAGCATGTGGATCATCTTACAGCAATTACAAGCAACTTTTCTTCCATATAAATCGAAGTTTAAGATTATTCTACCATTCCAATAATTTCTAAGTGATGAAAACATTAAAATAGTAAAGAAATTCATACCTTAATCAATTAGGAAGTGCAAGAACGAATCAAAGCAATGAAAACTACCCAAATTAATCACCACAAACACAAGATACAAGAGTTTTAGGGAGGTTTAGGAGATTAGGGTTATGAAAGATGAACAAGGAATAAGAAGAATGAGGAAGAAAAGGGATTTATGAATCCCGCGGAAGTCCCTGTACTGTAGCCTACTCGATCGAGTGCCTCGGGTACTCGAACGAGTGCCCTCTACTCGATCGAGTAGGCGCTATTTCATCGAGTAACCGTAGGAAATTCCTACGTCTCGACGTCATAGCTTCCTAACTAGATCGAGTGAGAACTACTCAGTCTAGTAAGCACTTACACTCGGTCAAGTAAGGTTGAGTACATGGTCAGAATTACAAAATTAACTGAAGATTCCTGCAAAACAATATCACGTGTCGATTCCAAATCAAGTTCGGAAGTCGTCACTGGTTATCGTACTCATTCATATAATGCCATTACTACTTAAATATATCGTACGGTCTCATCAAATAAGATTCATATCACATTATGCTACAACGAACTTCACACAACATGATTTATCTGCTACCGAGTCCTCCATGTATGCAATTATCTCATTATATCATGTCTAACTTGTTTTACTACGTTGTTAGCAAACTTATACTCACGCTACTTGAAACACATAATTAACGATAAATTTACATGTATTGTCCAAGTGTATTAGCAACATATTCATGCTTCAACATAAACGAATTATTCTACACAAATTAATCACCACACAAGCGAAAACTTTCAACTATTAAGCATTGCATATACCCATTACTATTTCGACAATTCTCATACTAATTTGACAATTCCTTAACTATCACTATTATGGTTACTGTAAGATGTATTAACCCGTATAAAATCACCATTACTAACCGCCTGAAGCAAACACAGACATTACCACATTTCATATCACAACACACACTTCTACACTTTTCACACACTTCTATCGTATAAAACCTTCCACGTTCCTTATTATCATCACATACACACACCAAATCTTTCAAGTTTTCACCATACACAATTCTAACACAACCATGTTGCCTACCTTAACTTCAACAAGACTCAACCATTAGCACTACTAGTTTAACCATCCTACACATTGAACACATATTTGCCGACTCCACATTCCCATACCCAGAGACTGGCTTAAGCACAAAGGGGCCAAGATTTTGAAGTGAGGGCGCCTACTCTCCCAAAATCTAGCATCGGCTGGGGCTCCCATTACACATACACCAGGTTCATTTTATTAGACTCACTACGTTCATTAGGTTCATTTGTTACAGGTTCCAAAATCGTCGCTGTGATACCACTTTGTGACACCCCCATATACCAAGGAGCCTTACTAAGACCTTCCCTAGCATATAAGGACATCACCATCTCGGTTGCCCGAGGAAAGTAATCATCAAAGGTCAATAAAAGAACGTCAAACTGTTTTACAAGCGTTACAACCAAACTGTTAAAAGAAAGATACAACTCATCACTATATCCTACTTCCTCTCATAACTCGTGAGGACTCATCCCAGCCCGGACTCCAGCAATCATCCAAGACAACACCTGCTAAGAATGACTACTCACCATAAGGGATCACGGAAGACACAACAAAACAAACAAGACAAACCACACAAGATCAGTAACCGAGATAAGACACGGCAAACATAACCAACTATAACAACCACAACCAAGCACGCCCACAGTCACAACCACTCTAATCAATCTCCGTCACCGACCGTCCACTGGACCAGCCCTGCCAGTGGGGGACCGCAGCCGTTCCCACCTAAGCCCCGCTCATCATATCGAGCGATAACCCCGTCCAATTAATGTGCACTTCCCCTCACGTGGCGGGTTCCACTGAGGGCGAAACTAGGGCGTGAAGTCACTCCCGCAAGTGACTCCACTCAGCCGAGGACGCACCTCGAGAACCAGAGACTATCAATCACGGACAGCTGCAATACAACAACAACCAACCTGTATACACCAATCGAACCGCATATACTCTACCACACACACTCACAACAACAACAACAACAACAACAACAACAACAACAACAACAACAACAACAACACAAACACGACACAACAACCGACACACTAGACCAACCACAGAAACTCAGTAGGCGAACTTACCTTTAAGCGACTGCAACGGTTCCATGTCCACACACGCAAGACCCAGCAATCAAGCAACACCTATACACACAATAAAATCATCTATCACTACCATTCTAACCCTAAGCGAAAACACAAAGACACGGATGATGATGACGACATACCTACATGAGGAAATCTGGCAAAGGACCGCTACCCGACTCAAGTTATGCACTCATATGGCACAAGGACCTTCAAAGGCTCCCATGGAAGGTATTTGGTGAAGGAAAGAGGAAGGGACGACATCTAGGTTTAGAAGAAAGAGGCGGAAATGATATGCGATTTTAGGAAAACACGATTATAAACACTCACTGAAAAGACGCTACTCGATCGAGTAACTAACGTACTCGATCGAGTGGCCCCTACTCGATCGAGTATCCAAGCTACTCAATCGAGTAGCCTCTACTCTATCGAGTACCGCCCACAACTCAAGACACAATATAACTTTGTCACGTATTCCTAAGGACTATTACTGCTGCCAAGGTCAGTCAATGTTGGTCAACGGGTTCCTAAAAGGGCGGGTATTACATTGCATGTGTCATCTATGGTTGCAACATCTTTTATGTTCATCTTAGTCAAAATTTCTATTTTAAATTTTTTGTTTGCATGTTTAACTTTTAATGGTAAATTTTTCATCACTTTAGGTAAAAATTACGAATTGTTCCCACATGCAATGTATATTTTAGACATCAACATCTTCAAAATAGAGTCCTATTTTCTTTCAACTATATAAAGTTTACTTTCATTTTCTTTTATAATATATGTCATTTTAAGTAGAAAAATTCGTACATCTATGATATACATCACATTTTTATTTTATTAGTAATTTAAGACGAAAAATTTCATACTTTTTTTAATTTTATGGATTAATGCTCTCAATAATCAGATATGAGGTATTATTGTTGATTGATAATTTATAATAAATTTTGCGACTTGTTTTAGTTTTCCCGTCAATTTTCATGTCGCAATAACAGATCTAGGGTGACATTGTTGATTAGTAAATTGTTGATTTTTTTCGCACATGGACTTTTTAATTAATTAATTTAAATAAATAGGCTATTTTACTTGCAGTTTCAGTTGATTGAAATAATTAAAAATTTGTTATTTTTTAATTTGTTTTATAAAATTAAATAATATTCGGTATTACTTATCCGAAACACTTGAGTCGACCCGACTCAATTCCAATGAGTCTGATTTAACACTATTCTAATGGGCCTGACCTAACCCAGCTGTACATGGGTATGACCCAACCCAACCCACATGGATCTGACCCGACCTGACTCACATGTTGGTTACATAAACTAATATTCTATTTTGCATGGATGTCGCCCATTATTCCTATTCTAAATTGTAAATTTTTTTAATTAATTGCAGATTCGGGCTTCGGAGGAAATTAATTATGACGATACCGATAGTGGAACAACGGCTAATTGTTGATGTACGGAAATTAGTAGTTATATGGATTTTTTTGCTCCAAGTTGATTCGCGGTAATGAATGGCTATTTCTCCAGATCTGAGAGAATATTAAAAATTAAAATTTTATTTTTACAAATTATATCGCCAAATATAACTATTTTGAATTAGAAATATATGGAGTAATTTTTATTTTTTAAAATTGCATTAGTATTTTTAATTTTAGTTTCTTTTTTATTTAAATTTTTTTTATAAAATGTTATTAGTCGAGTTTATATTTTCTTAAGATTATTGCAACTATGAATGATTGAATATCATCATGATTTAAAAATTATCGTTAAATGTAACAACTTTTTTGTTTTTTAAAAATATAATTTAAATTTTTTAAAATTGAATTTAAATTTCCTTTTTAAAAAAAATTATATAATTTTATTAGTCGAGTTTATATTTTCTTACGATTATTGCAACTATATGAATGATTGTATATAATCATGATTTTAAAATTATATTTTAAAAAGGATTTTGTTTTTTTAATTTCTTTGTTTATTTACCGCTAATATATAATTGCATTTTGTATTTAGTATTCGATTTGTTGGTAAATTGACATAAGCGGTGGTTTTTTTTAATTTGTTGTTATTTATTGTAATGTAAATCGTGTCATTTGTTGTTATTTATTGTAATATAATTATTCATAAATAGTATATTCATAAATATTGCCGTATAAGTCATAAACGTAATCATTTACATACAAACATCAATAGTGACGGTTATTTTTTAATTAATTCCTTCATTCTTTCGTGGGTCCCGCATTACATGATTTTAAAAAAAAAATTTCTGCACATGCTGACGTGGGTGCACCAGAATGCAGTAAATGCTTCTGAATTAATAAAGATAAGATTTGGATTTTCGCTATTTCTTTTTCTCCATTTTCTCTCTAATATACCTATATTTTAATATATATATTTTCTCTTCAACCATTAGAACTTTATTTTTATGAAACGATTACTAGCATTGGATTATTATAAGATTTTAAAACCGGTTATAGGAAACAGAGGTCCATTTCTTTTGAGAAAATGGAGAGAATCCAGATTCCATATCGATTTACGACATTCTTCTCTTGTATTACTAGATTTTGTGCCAGTGCGTTGCACGGTTTCTAAATAATGTTTTATTTTTAACTAAAAGGGTAGAATATGTAAGTTCTTGAATGTGAAAACGGTAAAATTTGCTATCGTAAAGTAATTAATGACTTTGAAAATAAGTGTAGTCGACGTTGTGAATTGATTTCAGTTAGTCTCTCTAATTTCAATTACTCTTTTGTACGATTGTGTTATATACTGCTCCGTATTATATGGTCTCCATTGGCATTTTGTACGATTGTGTTATATACTGCTCCGTATTATACGCTCTTCATTGGCATATTATGAAATCTTTATTGTCATCTTAGGTATGTATGATCGTGTTTGTCAGTATGTGGCTTTAATTTATATATGTTGTGCCCTAATTATAATCAGCAAGTCTCAATTGTGACGATGTTTTGTCTTAACCAAACACATGAGTAGTACTTGACTCGTCGCAAGTTTGTGATGGATATACCTGTTATAAATGAGAATATGTGAAGATAAAAATAAAACAAAAACGTATGAAGATTTCATATGTATATTGACTGCTATTTGTATTTTACTAAAATTTATTACAAAGCCTATTTTATATTCCTTAATTTATTTAATACAAATTTTTGTGAGATTGTGAGTGTATAACTTCTTTCAATATTGTGTTAACATCTAGATCTAATAATTATGACTGAGTTATGTATCGACTTAGAGTCCCCTTTGTCAAATAATGTCCATCTTATTAAATGGTATGAGGAAAAGACAAAGAACAACAATCATCTGTTCCTTTGAGTATAAATAGCATTATAGTAGTATAAATTATTCCTTCTACCAAAAAAAAGTATAAATTATTCATCATCAGATTAATTCCTATATTATTCAATTACTCGGTATATATTCATAATTTCAGAAAATCAATATAATTCATACCCCGTATTATGCAATTAATACTCACGATTTCAGAAAAAGTTGGAGACTCTCATAACATAAAAGTAACTACTTTTGACATAAATAAAAAACGATAACTTATGGAATAATACATAAACTCTTTACCATGCCTGAATATTTTTCATAAAAACATTAGATAGAGTCTTGAGAAATTGATCAGAAAGAACAATGTTTTCTTTTTATTAGTTAAATTTATTATACGTATGAAACCAACTACGAAGCCGTATAGTTACCATCTTATTGTTACGGTTGCAATGATTGAATTTCCGTCTTCCTAATGGTTAAATGGTTGCCCTTCACTGTTCCCTGAAAAATCATAGAAAAATATAATACAAAATTAGATCTCCTAATATATTGATATATTAAGCGTAAAAAAAAAGTTAACATGATCCAGCACAACAAAGATTTAATTTATGGGGTTAGGGACATCGAAAGGTTAATAGGAATATATATGCATAGTTGACTTAGAATAGTAAGGAATCGTATACACTTCTCTTCAATTAATATTTTTCATGCAAGTATACTCCTTAACTTCCAGATGAAATTTGATTTGCTGGTTAATTTACTGCAATTCACTTTAAAAGATAAAAAATATTTATCGGTATAGTTGCCGTCTTTAGAACCCATATATGCAACTTAACTAAGTCTTATCGACTCAAGAAATTCCTTCTTTTTTGGTTCACATGATGATATATACTCCAGAAATTGAGCAAAGTTTGTGTCCTTGTAGCGTCTTGGATTGTCTTCGTTAATAAGTTTGGGCGAAGGCTGAATTATATGCTCAAAAGGAAGACTGTGCAGTGAAGCTAGTGTAACACGCGTTTTCTCTTGATTCACTATAACTCTGTGCAGCACGCTTTTGTACCTTCCATTGCTAAATATCTGTAAAAAAGAATCATGTTAAAGATAGCTGTTAGTTACTTCATCTTTGAAGATGTGAAGTGGTAAAGTCTTTTGGTTTATACACTATTTATAGTTTAAATTCTAATCAATTTAACTTTTATAGAAATAGAGAGTATGAAAGACAATAGAATTCTATTAAAACAAATATATTAGGAGTCTTTACGGTTGTGATAAAATATTCCAAAATATACCAAATTCATTAATGATTGTTAATCTTCACATATATTATTATTTTAATTAGAGTATTTCAAAAAACTTGGAGTCTCTCGAATTGCCTGAAAAAAGCCTCTTTTATATATATATATATACTAGATTTAATGCCCGGGCGATGCCCGGGCCAATTTGCAATATTCTATTATGTAAAAATACTCTAAGCTCTGTTATTTTCAGCTTATTTTTAGCTCTCATTGAGAGCAGTTTAGTTCAGTTCAGCTCCATTTAGCTGAAAAGAACAGAGCTTAAGTTCCTACTCTTTTGAACTTAATTTTGCGAAACTTAACTGAACTAATAAGAGCTGATTTCTTATAAAAGATACTCCCTATTTTTATTTTATAGAGGAGAAAAAAACTTTAAATAGTGTAACTAAATATCCAAATGCATAAAATAATGTCGATGCACGGGCCTATTGTAGCTTGCGACATGTATAACGTTGTGGACCATGGAAAAACGCTCCACTCAAATGCTTTTTCAAAACATTTTTAATTTTAAAAGAGTCGCCACTAAATTTTTAAATGGAATTTAGAAACCAATTTTAGAGATTTGAATTCGTGTGACTTTACGTGTTAGGAAGTTAATTTAATTTCATTAAAACAACACCCAACTCCGCCCGTTGCAATAACGGTCTCTACTAGGTGAAAGATGGCTATTTCGGAAAGATATCACATGCGTATGCAACCATTGAATTTAAATCCTATCATGCGAATTTCATTCTAAGTCGTTTAAAATGCATTTAACTTCGTCAAAGTGGTTTAGCATGTGAGGTTCATTGATTAAACTAGAAAAACACATCCAAAGAGAGGGATAGGAAGGCTTACGCTTAGCATAAGATGTATTAACAAACATTAGTGGTCAGCTCATACATACAATATAAATTATAAATAATGTAAATTAAAATCCAAAACATAAACTAATTAAATTAAGGATTAATCAAACAAAGTCAAACAAGGAAGCAAATTAAAACACAAAACCTGGACAAACCCGTGCACTGCATGGATCTGGAAATTTCGAAATATGTCAGAATTGACCCGTGCACTGCGCGGGTTTTGAATTAATACATTGCTAATTACAAAATAAATAGTAAATCAATGCAATAAAAATCTACCTAAATTAAAATTACAAATTATAGGTCTGGAAAATCATAAAAAATCAATTTTTATATGGTTAAAAATAAATACACGTAAATTAAATAAACTCGATTTATTAAATTGCCCTATTCCAACACGAGGATATGTAAATGAGACGGGGTGTACGACCGACCAATATGGCGGATTTCTTTCCCATCTCAAGTCAACGCGGGTGCCGGAATGGTACTTTAACTCATACTCAAACTATTCTAGTTTCGATATTAGTTAGACGATGTTAGACAATGGTTAGTAAATAAACAATAAAAAAAAGAAATAAAAAGCAGAGAAGGGAGTTTTAATGCACCCTCAACCTACATGTATCGTTGACACCGTCTTGGGTCGTAATCGATCGTAGATTTTATCTCGAGGGGCCGTCGTCGACGAAGACAATTGAAATTGAATTTTGAAATCACGAAACAAACACGTTCAAAAGGCAGACTTGAGCAGCGATTTTCAATCGCTCACCACGACTTCGTTTCTCAACGATTTTTCAAACCGAAAGATGTTTTGGAAACTAGAAAGACTGCATTTTGTGAATATAGAAACAAACCAGAAGTTTTTATAGGATTTGTGCACGAGAATCAAGGCCAAAGACCACGACAGAAACTCGAAAAGAAGATTTGTGTCCCTGTTTTCGAGCGGCTGTCACGGCTTTAGTTTAGGGTTTTTTTGGACGATTGATGGTTTTTATTTACAGTATGTTTTCTGGAGAACTTAGAGGAATGAATGTATGGTGAAGGGGGGTATTTATAAGGAGTTTCGAAGGGTAGAAGTAGGGCAACAAGAAGTCGGGCCTGTTTCGCATAGCTGCTGTCCATCAGCTAATTCGTGGGGTTTTTAGGGTTTGTATGGGGGTTTTCTTGGTGGTTAAGCTAAGTTAATATGGGTAGGATACTAGGGTATGGTGTAGGGTTAATGGTCACGGGTTTGGTAGCTGTTTGGAGCTGGTTTTGGGCTCGGGATTGAGCATGCAAAACAGGGGGGGGGGGGGGGAGGGGGGGCTGCTTGTTATGCGGGCTGTTTGTGGAGTATTTGGGACGGGAATTGGATGGGTTTTGTGGTGTTCTAGGTGCTGGGTTGTTTTGGGTAATGTGGAGCACGGGTTGGTGGTGATGGGTTGCGGGTTTGGACCAAGTTTGAGTCGGTTTAGAAGGGCTTTCGATGGGCTATACAAACACGGGTAAAGGAAGGAATTGGGCTGTGTTGGGGAGTGTTTAGGACGAGATTTGGGTGTGGATATGGGGGTTCGAACTGAGGTTGAATGGGTAGAGGCCTAGGTTGGTTATTGTACTCGAGATTCGTGCCAACTCGTAAAGAAAACGGGCTCAAAAACCGAGCTATAATCGAGCTCCAAAACGCGTGGTTGAAACGAGTTTTAAATTTTCAAATTCGATTTTTCAAATCAATTAACACATTAAAATAAATGATTTTTCAAATCAAAAAATATAGTTTATTTTCAATAAAATAAATTTAAGAAAATAAATTCAAATTAAAATAATAAAATGAATTCACTTAAAAAAGCTTTAATTTAAATATCATTTAAATTAATAAAATACTCCGTCGACAACGCTCATTCCACATCGTAAAACGAACCCAAATAATGACAATGACAACTAATAAATACATGCGTCCTATCATCATCGGGTGTTTGTCGGGTTTTCTATAAATTCCAATATCGACGATATCGGTATCTCTGAGCCCCCACTTTGACCGAGGCTTGGACAAGGCGAAAGTCAAAGTATACCCCAGTCCCTCTCGACCGAGGATTCTGGGTCGTTTATTGTCCATTAGACTTGCGTATGTAAGCTCTTGACCATAAGAAGAGATCATACCTGAAACTTCGTCGGGGATCAACTCTTGCTTCTATTGCGTCGAATTATCATCGTTAGTCATCGACCCATAAATTGCATATATGGTGGGTTGAGCCTTATCCTCGGCGCCTACGTATCATTTCGACGGAATCAAACCCGCATCGTAGTTCGGCTCGATGGCCTGTAGCTTTCTGCGCCGGCTCGGATGCCAATATCCCATTGTTCATGTGAGTAAAGACAAAACTTGCGCTTTGCTTATCAATTTCGCTTTGTTCGCTTGGGAGAACGATTCACCGGCCCGACGTTTCGTTGGGGAAATGTCATTTCCGTAGCATTCTCGTTGATCTTTGTTATGAGGATGCCATCCTGCATTTTGTGGTGGTCTCGGAGCCGACGGCGACAGAGCCCCCCGATTGGAGCATATTCTGCAAATTTAATCATAATATATAGCACGCGATTCACGTAGCGACATTTCGATACTTGAAATGGTCATCGACCGAATTTTGATGGGTCTCTGGAGCCGACGGCGGCAGAGCCCCATTGAAAGAAAAGGAAAATGGGTTATCGACCCTTGAGACATGAACATTGCTTAGAAAAGGTGGGTCATTGACCCGAACTTTGAATATCTCGAAAATGATTGGCCTTTTCGAGGCGAGAATTTATTTCAGTTTTCTGGATCCAAATGATTTTTCGAATTAACACATAATTTTATTTTCAATAAAATTAATTGCGAAAAATTATCTCAAATTTCTGGAGTTAAATGATTTTTCAAATCAAAACACAATTTTATTTTCAATAAAATTAATCGCAGAAGTTTATTTCAAATTTCTGGAGTGAAAGCGATGGGTAGACACGACCTTTTGACGAAAAGACTCGGACTTTCTGACCCGTAACCAATGTGGGCGTAACCTAATAAAATCCGTAAGTGTGTACGGGATGTTAATTCAACACGGGACGTGCAGGGGATGAAATTGTAAATTAGTCACTTCGGTGCACGAACTATGACAAATTCCGCAAGAGAAATGAGCGACCCAAACCCGGGACGGATGGGGCCCACTTGGCGCGCCACACGGGCCCTACATGGCCAAAATCGAGGAGGTATGGGACTTGCTTTCTTATTTCAAAAAGCTACCAAACTTCCTAAAGCTAGTAGGCTTCCAAGTTTCCAAATTTCCTAGAAGATTTAGGTTTCCAAAACCTAAAGGAATTATACTTCCAAAATTCCTCATCTCTTTTCATATATAAGGAAGGGCTAAGGGTTGAGATTTCCCACAATTTCTCAAACAAATCTCTCTCGCTTAAAAGAATATCTTTCTTAGAGAAAAAAAACTAGTCATGAATTCCTTGTTTGGGACCATGAAGGGATGGGCGACAGAATTCAGGGGTTTAGAAATCCAAAATCTGAATTCGGCGGGAATTCAACAAATTATTTTCCTAAGGCAAGTCATGATTCAACCCGCATTTCTTAAAGAGTGTCTGAGAGTGTGGGATCCCGAGCATCATGTCTTTGCTTTTCCGGAGGGAGAAATCTGTCCCCTTCCTGAAGAATTTACCGTCTTGGGAGGATGGAGGACCACACAAGAGCCTGTGGTTCCCGACTTTGTGTCCAACTGGACCCAAAAATACCGCGAATATCTAAACTTGTCGCGTGATGAAGCCCGTACCATCGTCGATGGTGGAAAGGTGGACCTGCTTGCGCTAGTTCATAAATTCCGGCGTGCGAATGACCCAGATATACCGATCATTTATCGACGCCGCGCCTTTGGCCTCATTCTATTGCATCTTTATTGTTTCGAGGGGGCGATAGAAATTCCATCTTATCGCGGCCAAGCTAGACTAATCCGAGTCGTGGAGCAAATGGAGAATGGTGCTAATCCTGCATGGATTATACTAGCTGAGACTATTAAAAGCTTGGATGCACAAAAAGCCAATCCGGATGCTGTATTCATGGGATCAACCCGTCTACTGCAAGTTTGTCTTTCTTCTTTTTTCGTCCTTTTTCTTTTTTTTCGTTTTTTTTTTCTTTTTTCTTCCGTCTTTTTTCTTTTTTTTTTTTCGTTTTTTTTTTGTTTTTTTTCTTCCGTCTTTTTTTTTTGACCTGCCTTTTTCTGGTTGTCTAACAGGTATGGCTCAGCGAGCGTCTTGGTTTGATTGATCCGCCGTTGAAACCAGAAGATTATCATGTCAGAAGTCTCACTAATCGGCGACGACGCTACAGTTCTAAGCAAGGATCCGATTACTGGCGAAATATGCTGATTAGCGGAACAGGGTCTCACATTCGCTGGTCCTTACCATGGCTTCATTTGAGCTCACTTACCGGGCTCGCAGATATTGATCATACACGGTATGTCACTTTGTTGGGCTTGGATCACCCTGTCTATTTTTACCCGGACCGAGTGCTTCGCCAATTTGGTCGTCAACAAATTGTCCCTGCGACGGAGGCTTCGCGAGGTCCTGCTTTTGTTATTTCTCAGGGTAGATATCATACTTGGCTCCATGCGTGGCGCCGAAGGACCGTGTGGCGCATTCCCGAGCCACGCGAGTCTACTTGGGTTTCCCCTTCATATCTCAAATGGACTACAGAATCGGGCCTTAAAACAAGGAAGAAACTACAGAAAGATGATGCCATTGATCGGGAGAAGCATGACAGGGGGTTAAAAAATCGACAATTCTTTACTGGGCCGATTCCGGGCCCGACTGAGACTGAGACTAGGCCCGACGAGAACCCTAGGGCTAACCCTGGTGCTCCTAGCGTGTGGGACCGACTGGGTACTACAAGTGGTGACGTTCCGACACTTGCAGAGAGACTTGGCCCTCGACCAAGCGTAAAAGAGAGATTGGGCCCGCGAGAAGACAGCGTGGTCCCCCCGAAGAAACGGGCAAGAATGATGATGGGTGAGACATCGTCTCGTAGTGACGGGACACGCGACCCAACTAAAGATAGGCGGTAGTTACGGCTCTATTATTTAGTATTACTATTATGCTTTTATTTGCTTTCCTGTTAGTTTGATTTGTAATGGGCGTCGCCCGAATTTATCAAAATAAAAGACACGTATTATTTATTAGAAATCCTCAGTTTCTGCATTGAATATTTCATTTTTATTGTGGTTGTACCCTTTTCAAGGGTTGCCTACGTATCTCTTTTCAACAGAATCAAACCGAGGTCGTAGTTCTCTCATAAAACATTTCAGGCAGCGGCAACAGATGCCAAACTTAAAACTTATTCAAATACATCACAATTCAAGTGTTATTTCATAACTTTGAGAGTGAGGTCTTAAGGATAGTACTTCTTCAACTGATCCAGATTTGTTGGATTCGAGAAATCATTTCCATCCAAATCATCAAACGTCTGCGCGCCTCCCTCGTGAGTATCTTCTTCACGAGATAAGGACCGGCCCAATTAGGCTTAAACTTCCCTCTTGGATCGACTGGTAATAGAGCCCTTACTGATTTGAGAACTAAATCGCCTTCATTAATTCCCCTGGGCTTCACCTTCTTGTTAAAAGCCCGCTCTATCCTTTTCTGATAGAGCTGAACATGATACAACGCATTCAAACGACGCTCATCAAGTAACACCAACGAATCATATCTGGCTTGGACCCAATCCGCTTCCGGGACCTGGCTTTCGAGCAAGATGCGCAGGGAGGGTACTTCCAGTTCGACTGGTTGTACTGCTTCCATCCCGTAAACTAGATAGTACGGGGTTGCCCCTGTGGCTGTTCTGATGGATGTTCTATATCCCCACAACGCGAAGGGTATCTTCTCCGGCCACTCCTTGTAATTGTCAGACATCTTTCTCAATATAGTAGCCACCGTTTTGTTAGCGGCCTCTACTGCTCCATTTGTCTGAGGCCGATATGGAGATGACTTATGATGCTTGATTTTATACTTTTCAAGTATAACGGCTCTCTCAGCTTGAAAGTGAGTTCCATGATCACTAATGAACTCGTGCGGCACTCCGTACCGACAAATGATGTCATTCTGAATAAACTTGGCTACTTGCTTCGCATTTAGCACTTTGTAAGACTTGGCCTCTACCCACTTGGTAAAGTAATCGATAGCGACTAGGATATAACAATGCCCTCCTGTTCCAGAAGGGTTTACTTTCCCGATGATGTCGATTCCCTAGGTTGAGAAAGGCCAAGGTGACGTCATGGTGTATAGCATAGAAGGTGGTACATGTTGAATATTCGCAAATATTTGGCAATTGTGACAATGCCAGGCATATCTGCGACAATCTGTTTCCATTGTTGTCCAATAGTATCCTAACCTCATGATCTTCCGAACTAGCATGTGGGAGTTCATATGCGTCCCACATTCCCCGTCGTGGACTTCTTCCATGACCTTTTCTGACGATGTCTTGTCGACGCATCGCAACAGGACACCCTGTGCTGTCTTCTTATACAATTGTCCATCGTTAGTTTTAACGAATTGGGCGGATAACATTCGCAATGCACGCTTTCCACGTGTATCGAGGTCTGCAGGGTATTCTCCTGCTTCTTTGAATCTCACATTGGATGCATACCAAGGTTCGACTTCGCTTTCCTCTCCATCATCGACAACATTTATATAAGCTGGTGAAGACCTTCGTTCGACACACAATGGCATGCTATCCATATTATCAGGGATGTTAATCAACGCTGCCAGTTTTGACAGTGCGTCCGCGAACTGATTTTCCTCCCTTGGGAGGTACACGTATCGCACCTCTTCGAAGAGTTTTTCTAGCTCTTCTATCTTAGCCTGGTAGGGTGCCAGGCTGCTACTTTTGATCTTCCATGACCCCGTCACTTGATTAATGACCAAGGAGGAATCCCCGTGTACTGTCAACTTCATGACTCCTAACTTGTTAGCGCTCTGCAAACCAAGTAGGCATGCTTCGTATTCCGCGGCGTTATTTGTGATGGCGAAGTCCAATTTGATCGAAACTGGTACGTGCTCTCCTCTCGGTGAAATGGTAAGGACACCTATTCCGCATCCCATGTTATTCGAAGCCCCATCGAAATACAGATCCCATGCATCATCTTCGACATGGACAATATCCTCATCTGGGAACGACCAAGTGTCAATAATGTCAGTTTCTTCGACTGGATTATCGGCCAGAAAATCGGCAACGACCTTTCCTTTTATCGCTTTCAGCGGCACATATTTGAGATCGAATTCCGATAGCATGAGGGTCCATCTTGACATTCTGCCGTTTAGCACCGGCTTTTCAAACAAGTACTTGATGGGGTCCATTCTGGAATATATACTCACACTGTAGCTGAGCATATAGTGACGTAGCTTCTTCGTTGCCCAGACTAAAGCTAGGCATGTCTTTTCTAATGTTGTATACTTTGATTCATACTCCAAGAACTTTTTACTAAGGTAGTAAATTGCTCTTTCTTCTTTGTCAACGGTTTGTGCCAGCATTTCTCCCATCGCGGTATCTGTAACTGTTAAATACAGTGATAGAGGCAAGCCGTCTACAGGCGGACTGAGAACTGGCGGAGAAGATAACACTTCCTTTATCTTATCAAACGCGGCTTGGCATTGGTCATCCCACATAATATGCTCCCCAACTTTCAATTTCTTAAAAATTGGTTCGCAGATCATAGTTAATTTTGAGACGAAACGGCTTATGTATTGCACTCGGCCTAAGAAACCTCGAATTTCTTTCTCGGTTTTAGGATGGGGCATTTCCATAATGGCTTTAATCTTTGATGGGTTGATTTCGATGCCACGGTGGCTAACGATATGACCCAAAAGCTTGCCAGAGGTGACCCCGAACGCGCACTTCTGTGGGTTTAATCTCATATTATACTTTCTCAACCTCTCGAAGAATTTTCGTAATGCCATCAAATGGTTATTACGTTCCTTCGATTTTACGATCATGTCATCGACGTAGACCTCTACTTCCTTATGAATCATATCATGCAACAACGTCGTTGCTTTGTTCTCTCGTAAGTCGCACTGCATTTATTAATCCAAACGGCATCACCGTAGCAATAAGTGCCCCATGGTGTTGTGAAAGCGATCTTGTGCATATCTTCCTCGGCCATTTTTATCTGGTTGTAACCAGCGTACCCATCCATAAAGGATAATAATGCATGGTTAGCGGTATTGTCAACCAAGATGTCAATGTGAGGTAACGGAAAGTCGTCCTTTGGACTAGCCTTATTTAGATCACGAAAATCAACACAGACCCGAACCTTTCCGTCTTTCATTGGGACCGGCACCACATTAGCTATCCAATCTGAGTATTCCGATACTTTGATGAACCCGGCCTTGAACTGTTTATCAATCTCTTCTTTGACTTTCAAAGACCACTCGGTACGCATTCTACGTGGCTTCTGCTTTACTGGTTTGAACCCTGGCTTGATCGGAATCTTGTGCTCTGCAATTTCCCTATCAATACCCGGCATATCTTTGTAGGACCAAGCAAATACATCTTTGAATTCATTCAACAATTCAACAAACCCCTTCTTTTCTGCGGGATCTAAGGTTGTTCCTATCTTAAGCTCCTGAGGCTCTAAGGTAGTCCCCACATTAACAATTTCGGTATCTTCGATTACCGAGCTTCTTTGGTCGTATTCTTCCAACCCTTTTACTAACTGGGGAGGCGGTTCCACCTCCTCCTCTTCTTCTTCCACCTGTCTATCCTCGACCTCATTCTCAACGTTATTAAAACAATCAATTGAATTGCAATATAAATGTGACAAGTCGTAAGCAAACTGATTCATCTTATTATTGATTTGAAACTGCGCAAATTGCGTTAACATTTGGGCCAACTGATCAGAGGTCAGTGGCGAGATAGGAGCAGTATTCGGGACAGGCCCCGGAATACCAGCACTAGGGGAAGGTACGGGAAAAGGAAAGACTGGGGAAGGGGTATCTTCGACACCTAAAACCCTAGACTTAGCCTCAGAACTTATGTCAGACTCAGACTCGGACTCAGACTCAGACTCAGAATCGTCATCAGGCTTGAACATTTGCCCTTCTCCAATGGTCATCTTGAAAAGCGAACCCTTGTTGTCGGCCCATTTCATGGTTTTCCGCCATCCAGATGTATTCCTCTGAGGATCTACATCAGTAATGAGGGTAGATGGATCGAAACGATCACTCCTTACGATCATGTTTACCAAGATTTCGTTTGGTATTTCCGGCTTCTTTTCCTCTCCAAAGAGGAGACCCATAGCTTTCCCATCTTCGATCGGAACAGACTCCTTCTTTATTGTAGCTACTGCCATAATGTCTTCGGGAATATAGAAACAATCACGGAATACTTCGATTCCGGGGACCAGCTTGTTGGCCTTTGAGTTGAATAGTGGTTCGGGGAAGTCTAAACTCGGCATTTCCTCCCCGGCTTTCACAAAGTGGCCGTTTAGAGTTAGCAAGTACGGCCCCATCTTGATGTCTCGGTCTTCGATCGAGACTCTCTTTCTCAGGGAGTCTTCTTCAGTTGGCTCATACCCAAGCTCGTATCTTGTCCCCTTAGGCACTGGCGACTTCAATTGGAATACGTTTTCCCTTCGGGGGTACATGGAGTACCCGAAGTACTTTCCGGTCTTGAAGATTGTTTTACAAACACGGCTTATAAGTCCATATTCGGTGCCTCGAAAGTGGACTCAATTGCGTTTACTACCTCGAAACCACAAGACTCCAAGGCGGTATTATCAGTTTGTACTTCAGAAGTAACATCTCCTCCCGTCACAATTATAGGAGTAGCATCGATGGTCACTACCTCTCCCTTGAGAGGGATTTTAATCTTGCGATAGAGGGTAGAAGACACGGCTCCAGCTGTGTGAATCCATGGTCTCCCGAGCAAAATGTTGAAAGATGAGGCAACATCTATCACTTGGAAATTGACCTTGCGCTCCACCTTTCCCACATTCACGCTTAAAGTGACGAGTCCGGACACTCGACGCACTGTGCCATCGAAAGCCCGAACCGTTTGCGTAGTGGGTGCGAAGTCGCTTTTCTCGAGTCCCAAAATGAAAGCGGTCCGTAGTGGGAGAACATTAACTGCAGACCCGTCGTCGACAAGGGTCATTGGGAGTCGCTTATGACGGCATTCTACCGTGATGTACATAGCGAGACAATGTTGTGGCCCAAATGAGGGCAGGTCTTCATCAGAAAAAGTTACGGCATTAGTGAGCCGAGGTTGGTTTTGAGCAACAAATGAGACCACGTCATCTGGAGTAATGTGCGGTGACACGGTCATATTCATTAAGGCTTGAAGCAGACCTTGTTGGTGTTCAAACGAGCTCAACATTAATTCCCAGATGGAGACATCTGCCTTAGTCTTTTGTAACTGCTTGATGAGGGAGGCCTCTGAGGTCGACCCTTCACCAAGAGCCCGGACTGA
Source organism: Silene latifolia (assembly GCF_048544455.1). Taxonomy (NCBI): domain Eukaryota; kingdom Viridiplantae; phylum Streptophyta; class Magnoliopsida; order Caryophyllales; family Caryophyllaceae; genus Silene; species Silene latifolia. The sequence goes on from NC_133538.1 coordinate 236,279,437, forward strand.
GGTGGCCTCCTTGGTGGGTGTCTTACTTGGACTGTCTCCAAATATAGAGACAAGGTTTGCCTTCTCGACACGATAGGGACGTCCCGATCGAGTCAAATGATTAGATTCGAGGACATCTTTCCTCAATTTAGAAATTTCTTCCTGAGTTCGGGGAATAATCGCACCTTCGGTGAGATAGATATCGTCTTCATCGTCAACCCAGACCCCATTAATTTCATTCTCGCTTCGGAGAATGTATGGTGTGCAATCGATAGCAAAATCCCCAATTCGAACTTCGTTCTTAGCTTGAGGGATATACTCAGAGCAGCTTACATAGAATTTCCCCACGAAAAACCGAGTGAGACGGCAGATGGGTTGGATTAAGTGAGATACATCGGTATTGTCTTCGACGAATACTGCATTGGCATGGTCGCCAAAAGGATTGTTCAGGTTGTTAGGTCGAACGGTGGGGATGGGGAGCGACCCATTCTCGATCATGTCTTAGATTTCATGTTTAAGACGGTAACAATATTCGGTATCATGACCTTTTTCTTGATGATAAGCACAGTAGGCGTTGGGCTTATACCATTTACCCTGTCGATCCGCAGGCGGGTCCGGAGTTGGACCAATTGGGTTCAGTTTCCCTTGGGCCGAGAGCCTTTGGAGGGCGTATGCATAGGTACACCCGATGTCAGTGAACGCTCTTGGCCCATGGCGTTGCGATCCCTTAGGAGCTCCTCCCAAAAGACCGATGGCTTGGATATGATTGGCAGAACTGGATGCCTTAGCTTTGGAAGGGGAGGTACCCAGATACCCTTTTGGCTTTTCACCTCGGCGAGAATCGAACGTCGTCCTCAATTTTTCTTCCGACTCGAATAAGGTCCTTGAATGAGCCGAAATGTTGATATTTGATAGCGTCACGGTAGACAGTTCGAAGATTTTTGATGAACTTATCTACCATTTCAGTCTCCTCGGCCTTTTAGCCAACTTCACGCTTTCAAATGCCGGTCGAGGAATTCGATAAATCCTCCTTATCCTTCTCGTGTCATCACCTCGAGTGTGCGCACGATGAGTCGAATCTCGGCATTATCGAAAAGTGTTTGCGAACTCCACCGCTATATCTTCGAAAGTGGGGAAATTCTTAAGCTCAAGGTCAGAACCACGCCTTCGGGTGTTCTCCTAGAGATTGAGCAAAAATGTGGGGCAACATCTCGGCGGTACCCCTTTCAACGCAAGGTACTCCTTGTAGGAACGGATATGTTGCAATGGATCTTCCGTCCCTTTGAACTTTGGGATATCAATTAGGACAAAATTGGTTGGTAGCTTGTCCTGGACCGGCATGTACCCTCTGGCATTCTCATAATGCACATTTTCCCCTCGGGATAGCTTCAATGTTCCTCTATTAGTCGGAACCTCTTTTTCGAATTCGATTTCGGGGCGGTGGTATGGGAGCTTTCACCGCGATCTTGGCTTCCACAGCCGTCAAGCGTTCCATCATTGCGACCAAAGTGTCGTTAATCTGCTTTAGTGCCTCTGCGGTAGTCATGCTTCTTGTTTGTAGCGGCCTTTCTACAATAAAATCCCGAGCGAGTATCAGTTATCGAATCAAAATCCCCTGCACAAACAGGACTCGACTCATAACAACATGACGGACTCTATGCGACTCGATATTGGGCTTAGACCCGGAGAGCGAGCAATTGGGCCCCCTCGGTTTGGGTCATACACGACTAGGGACGGTTTTTCAAACCTAAAAACTGGCTATAACTTGACATGGATCCTACGAACGAACTATTCTGGCTCGTTGGAACGGGTCCTAACCGCGATACACACGTGGCTTGGGTTTTAGAGTCAACGTGATCATAAATCCGACATGACAAACCCGTGTTCAAACCAGACATGGCTCTTGGGCTTTGTGACAAACGCCCTATGTGGCCTAGTGGGGACGTTTTGGTGGACTGACTTGGACCAAATGGTCGACTTTCATGACTCAGACCCAAAGATCGGTTTAGGTGACTCACTTGACAAGTGTTCTAACCAAACAAAGGCCCACTCGAGCCTAAGGGTGGACTAGCTCGCCTATATCGAGCAAGCAAAAGCCCAACTCGACTAACCCGACCCCACTGACTCAAACTCTATTCTAGGTTTGGGTTGGACCTGGGATACAGTTCATCGAAATTTGAAATCGAGAAGGATTGAATTGATTTTTAAAATGGGCAGCACTTCGGCTTGAAAGAAGGTTCAAAATTTCGAAATAGAGGGCCGAAATTTTCGAAAAGAAATGGACTTAAAAAAGAATCAAATTTTCGAAAGTAAAAGAAGATGGATTTGAAAATGCTATTTTGAAAACATGACCCGGGATTCACATAGCATGTAATCATTCGCATTTTAGGGATGCAATGCATGAACTAGACTCTTCTAAGTCTCGGTCGGTCCTCTAAAATGGGTCTATGCCAGTGAAACCGCTTTGTCGGGGAGTCCACATACCGTCATATGCCCGTAGCAATATGCCTCGTATGCAGCTGCCTACCTCCACGGAATCACCTTGATACTTAAATCGGACATAGTGGACATCAATATCCTCCCTTGGAATTAACCCAAGAGATTCTTTGGCCCGCCTAAAGTCTCGGGGGTTTATGCATGATTAACATAAAAAAAAATGTGACAACAATCCTAATAGCCATCTTACACTTTTCAAGTTTCACTTTGTCCCAGTAGAGTCGCCAAATTGTGGACCATGGAAAAACGCTCCACTCAAATGCTTTTTCAAAACATTTTTAATTTTAAAAGAGTCGCCACTAAATTTTTAAATGGAATTTAGAAACCAATTTTAGAGATTTGAATTCGTGTGACTTTACGTGTTAGGAAGTTAATTTAATTTCATTAAAACAACACCCAACTCCGCCCGTTGCAATAACGGTCTCTACTAGGTGAAAGATGGCTATTTCGGAAAGATATCACATGCGTATGCAACCATTAAATTTAAATCCTATCATGCGAATTTCATTCTAAGTCGTTTAAAATGCATTTAACTTCGTCAAAGTGGTTTAGCATGTGAGGTTCATTGATTAAACTAGAAAAACACATCCAAAGAGAGGGATAGGAAGGCTTACGCTTAGCATAAGATGTATTAACAAACATTAGTGGTCAGCTCATACATACAATATAAATTATAAATAATGTAAATTAAAATCCAAAACATAAACTAATTAAACTAAGGATTAATCAAACAAAGTCAAACAAGGAAGCAAATTAAAACACTAAACCTGGACAAACCCGTGCACTGCACGGATCTGGAAATTTCAAATATGTCGAAATTGACCGTGCCTCGCGCGGGTTTTGAATTAATACATTGCTAATTACAAAATAAATACTAAATCAATGCAATAAAAATCTACCTAAATTAAAATTACAAATTATAGGTCTGGAAAATCATAAAAAATCAATTTTTATATGGTTAAAAATAAATACACGTAAATTAAATAAACTCGATTTATTAAATTGCCCTATTCCAACACGAGGTTATGTAATTGAGACGGGGTGTACGACCGACCGATATGGCGGATTTCTTTCCCATCTCAAGTCAACGCGGGTGCCGGAATGGTACTTTAACTCATACTCAAACTATTCTAGTTTCGATATTAGTTAGACGATGTTAGACAATGGTTAGTAAATAAACAATAAAAAAACGAAATAAAAAGGAGAGAAGGGAGTTTTAATGCACCCTCAACCTACATGTATCGTTGACACCGTCTTGGGTCGTAATCGATCGTAGATTTTATCTCGAGGGGCCGTCGTCGACGAAGACAATTGAAATTGAATTTTGAAATCACGAAACAAACACGTTCAAAAGGCAGACTTGAGCAGCGATTTTCAATCGCTCACCACGACTTCGTTTCTCAACGATTTTTCAAACCGAAAGATGTTTTGGAAACTAGAAAGACTGAATTTTGTGAATATGGAAACAAGCTAGAAGTTTTAATAGGATTTGTGCACGAGAATCAAGGCCAAAGACCACGACAGAAACTCGAAAACAAGATTTGCGTCCCTGTTTTCGAGCGGCTGTCACGGCTTTAGTTTAGGGTTTTTTTGGACGATTGATGGTTGTTATTTGTAGTATGTTGTGTGGAGAACTTAGAGGAATGAATGTATGGTAAAGAGGGGGTATTTATAAGGAGTTTCGAAGGGTAGAAGTAGGGCAACAAGCAGTCGGGCCTGTTTCGCATAGCTGCCGTCCATCAGCTAATTCGTGGGGTTTTTAGGGTTTGTATGGGGGTTTTCTTGGTGGTTAAGCTAAGGTAATATGGGTAGGATACTAGGATATGGTGTAGGGTTAATGGGCACGGGTTTGGTAGCTGTTTGGAGCGGGTTTTGGGCTCGGGATTGAGCATGCAAAACAGGGGGGGGGGGGTGCTTGTTATGCGGGCTGTTTGTGGAGTATTTAGGACGGGAATTGGATGGGTTTTGTGGTGTTCTAGGTGCTGGGTTGTTGTGGGTAATGTGGAGCACGGGTTGGTGGTGATGGGTTGCGGGTTTGGACCAAGTTTGAGTCTGTTTAGAAGGGCTTTCGATGGGCTATACAAACACGGGTAAAGGAAGGAATTGGGCTGTGTTGGGGAGTGTTTAGGACGGGATTTGGGCGTGGATATGGGGGTTTGAACTGGGGTTGAATGGGTAGAGGCCTAGGTTGGTTAGTGTACTCGAGATTCGTGCCAACTCGTAAAGAAAACGGGCTCAAAAACCGAGCTATAATCGAGCTCCAAAACGCGTGGTTGAAACGAGTTTTAAATTTTCAAATTCGATTTTTCAAATCAATTAACACATTAAAATAAATGATTTTTCAAATCAAAAAATATAGTTTATTTTCAATAAAATAAATTTAAGAAAATAAATTCAAATTAAAATAATAAAATGAATTCACTTAAAAAAGCTTTAATTTAAATATCATTTAAATTAATAAAATACTCCGTCGACAACGCTCATTCCATATCGTAAAACGAACCCAAATAGTGACAATGACAACTAATAAATAAATGCGTCCTATCATCATCGGGTATTTGTCGGGTTTTCTATAAATTCCAATATCGACAGATATGGGTATCTACAAACGTAAACCCGAAAAAAATGTTTTAACAATCTAAAAATAGCGGATTGGAGGGAGTATGACTTATGAGATTAGTGTTCTTATCAACTAAATGCAATTATATCATCTATATATCACATATTTTATTATGTTCTAGTTTAGTAGCTTTAAGATAAGAATTTTAATCAAATAATATGATTCCCTCATGTAAAATTTTTTATATTAGTTTGAATGGTCATATACTCTGTATAAGCTAAAGTGACATTTCGCTATATATGTCATAATTATACTTAATGATTGTATCTTGAGACGCCACCAAAACTAACGTGTTAATTCAAACTTGTACAAAATTCAACTACAAATACTGAGGCTCACTCACGCAAAGACTCAATTCAAGCTTCACTATTAATTTAACCGTTGATTTGTACTTCAGCAATATAAGTTCTCGTATTATCTTGATGATTCGAATAGCGCCAAAGTTAACCCCCATAATTTTAGCCAATTGTGAGATTAAGCCCATAACTTACAAATGTAGTAATTAGGCCCATAATTTTGATAAAAAGTGAAATTCAACCCAACTTTTTATTTTCAACCAAAATTGCACCGAAAAATTCAATTTCATTCATCAATACAATTTATAAGTATAGAAAAAAAACATCAATCAATAATTTTAACATTAATATTAGTTAATAATCACAAACATAAAACAAACAAAGGAAATATACTTTTGAATAAAGGTAGAAAGCACCGTCCCGGTAAATCATTCTACTTGCTACAATTAGAAGTATTTAGCTTGCTTGCATAAATCAAGCATACTGTTCGTAATATACAAAAATTGTGCAGAAATTCTTCAACGATCAAGGAGATGACCAGACTTGCCAATTAATTGCGAGTTTGCTACAATTTAAATGTCTTTAGGAGTAGCACGCATTAATCTTAGGAGTATCCTCATTAAAGTATAAAAAGGAAATTATTTCACAAATTAACAACCCTAATTCTCGTAAGAGACAGTAACAAAATAATGCTTTTATAAGAGCTCTCATAAAAAAATCAAAATTACTTGCTCACTTCTTGTCAAAGCAAAATAAATGAATAAAGCATTATATCTAACATTCAAAATTTATTAGACTGTCAAATAAGAAATATGTGAAAGAGTAAAAAAGAAAAAGAAAAATCTAAATCACTCACCTCGTGTCAGAGGCCTAAATCCATCGTTTTTTCTTCTTCTGCCCACTGTCATAGCAAAATAAATGAACAAAGCGTTACATCTAACATTCAAAATTTATTATACAGTTAAATAAGCAAGATGTGAAAGAGGAAAAAAAATACAATACAAATTTCATTAGATAAAAGAGCAAATAGAAAGAAATAACGTGAAAGTTGAGAGTTGACAAAAGCCTTTCAAGCTATTTATAGTTTTAATGGGCGTTTGTATTATAGAAATCCTTGTTCTAATCAAACAGTTGAGAATCAATATATATATATCTATCTATATTAATAAAGGAAGCTTTTTTCGAGCTACTATAAAGAGTCCAATTTTTATCGACTACTTTATAATTAAATAAATAAAGAAGATAAATATTAAAACAAAATGATGAGATAAAGATTGATACGTACGTTGTTATTAACTAGAAAATCAACCAGTTAAAGATTGTTTTTCTTATTTATCTTTTCTCAAGAGTCTCCTAGATGAATATTGAACTAGGTTAAAACCCGTGAAATTCACGGTTCTGTTTTTTGAGGTAGCATCAGAATGGTTAATAGTAACAAAGATATATAGTTTAAAGATGTTACGTAGTTATTATTTTCGAATAAGTGTTCATCTTTGAGATATGTCGTGTTCAGTACTATGATCAAAACTTACAATACAATTAGTACACATCTAATTATCTATTGCACAAAATTTTAAAATATATAAAAATTTAATTATCTATTGCACAAACTTTAAAAATATATAAAAATAGTCTTACATTAAAATTTGTGTATTACGGATTGTTAGAAAACTCGATTAATAAAAATATCATCAAAAAATTGTGTTAAATAATTAAACATTACTCGATACAAACTCGATTACTAAAAATATCATCAAACTCTTATAAAGTTAAACATTTCAATTTTCATTAATAGAATATAAATATCAAATATTGTATTAAAATTCACGGGTAAGAAACCGAGTCCATTTACAACATTCTAATAAAATTAATGTCCGTATTACTAATTTACATTACTCGACACAAACCGCTAAAACAAAAATAAACCGTTTAAACATCTTCACCTAACTCACTCTCTCACACACCAACTCTCTCTTACATCTAGAAAACTCCGTCCTACCTCCTCACCTAACTCCGTCCAACCACATCTAGAAAACTCCGTCCTACCTCCTCACCTAACTCCGTCCAACTCTCTCTTACATCTAGAAAACTCCGTCGTTCGTCCAACAACTGAACTCCGTCCGATTTCATCATTTCCTCAATCGTCACACCCCACCATCTTCTACCTCAATCATCATCATCATCTCTCAGGCAAAGGATCTACCACTAAAACCAAACTAAAATGATCTATTCATGTATTATTGAAGATGGTGTTGCTGTATTATTCCCATTTTGATCTGGGAATAATTAATGGCCGATTGACCTCAAATTCAATCGTCTCTCGCGTTGACAATCAATGCATGGTTCCGATCCCGCTTCCTTGATCTATAGGCCGCTGAACGAACTGTTAAGGTAAATCCGTCATCATATTTAATTAATGGCCGCCGTTGAATCTTTACCAGGAGGTCCGGGGACAATCGTCTCTCGCTTCTTTTTTAATCTGAGTATTGATCGTCTTTCTTAATTATGTCACAGATCATCTCGCATCAGCGGATGTCGTCCTCGGTGAGTAATTATTACCTTTGTATCAGATATTTTGATTATATAATGCTAACGATTGCTGTGCTGGTAATTTAATTTGATGTTTCTTGTGATTCTGTATGTTGTCAAGGAAGCAGATCTGTATTTAGAGGGAAAAGAATCACAGCTGGGAATCGTATTTTATCAGTCGTGATGATCATGTCAAGGGCGGAGTGATAACTCAGAGCACGCTGATTATTTGATGTTCGATTGTTCAATTAAGGTGAGTTTTGTACCTTGATTGTTATATTCGTGATTAATTTGATGATACTTGTGATTTCATTTGAGTTTTCTGAAGCAATGTAAATTTGACATTAGGGAACAAATATTTAACATTAGTCGTTTTGTTTTTCACCGAATTTTAACAACATAACCACACTAAAAAAATTCTTTTACCATAATTATTTGGGTTTCTAAAAACCGTCGTCACACGATATTTGAACACACGCTGATGATTTATTCGAATACATTTAATTAAAACAAAGATAAGATAAATAGTGCTACACTTTCTCAACATTAAAACACTATCATTCATTTTCACCGGCACTTCTTTGGTGTTTGAAATCTGTCGTCTTGATAGTATTTGCAAATAACCATGTAATCTTGATAGTTTGCTTTCAAGTAGCTGCAACCTCCTAAAAATAATGACGGTATAGTTATATGGCTCCTAGATATAGATGGTTCAGTCTCTGCCTTCACTACACAATTATCTATATTTTTGAAACTCTCTGATCCATTCTCTGTCTCCTTGTCTTTAGACATACTGGAATTCTTAATTTTTTTTAAGTTTTTTGTGGTTGTGAACAATGGAGATGATTGGGGCTGTATTGTCGATTTTATAGTGATTCTTGTAGGGTTTCTTTTGTGGCCTAATTGCCGTTATTTTAGGTCGTATATTTCGCATATCATTTTAGTTCAGTTATTTTAGGGATATTTATATTGGAGAAGATAATTTTCTAAGAGAAGATAAGTTGATAAGATATATATTTATATTGGAGAAGATAATTTTTTAAGAGAAGATAAGTTGATAAGATATAGGGGGTGTTTGACCTTGTTTATATATAAAATGTGTTTTTCCTTTTTAAAAGGTTTTTTGTATAAACTATATGTTGGAATTAAAAATTATGTTTCATTGTTTCATACGTTTCAGCAAGTGAGTAATTTTTTGTTTCTTATTTTAAAAATATCACAGGTATACCTAATATTATAATTTGAATGATATTTATACGAGATTTAAATTTGCAAATATTTTTTTATACGCTCAAATATTATTTTTTGCATGTCATAAAATCTTATGAATACAAACAAAAAATAAAAGTAGAAGTAGATTTCACGTGATATTTGAGCAGGTAGTTGGAAAAGGGGGGTCTCTTAGTCATCTCTAAGAAACTTCATATTTGAGAAGGTAGCACTCTAATTCATGGTAGGACAAATGAAATAAAAATTAAAATCAAAAGGGCCTAACAAAAACATGCTGCTGTTGGTAGTGAAAATACATGCTGCAATTGAACATGAAATATGATTGTATTACTTCTAAAAATACTGTTTGATCTGCTGTTAATATTATACACAACATTTATTATTTTATTTTATGATTCGAACCATAAATCTTTTGCTCTAATGTATTGAAATTAAAGAGTAAAAAGAGTCGCTAATTTATTGAGCTAAGTTCAAATAGTAGGCAATAATGTACGCTGACAACATGCCGTTACAAATTATCAAATATTTCCTTGTAGACGACATTTGTCGTCACATTAGATGTGACCCCTTCTTGGTCACAAATAAGCACTTTCAATCCCTTCTTACTTGTTACCCTTGAGATTGCAACGTATAATTGTCCATGACTAAACACCGGCCTAGGGAGGTAAAGCCCAACATGGGAGAGAGATTGTCCCTGGCTCTTATTAATAGTCATAGCAAAACATACGGTCACTGGAAATTGTCTTCTTACGAACTTACCGGGGAACTTAGTCTCATCTGAAGGAGACAAAGATAATCTAGGTATATATACTTTGTCCCCCACCTTGCTACCGGTTATGATAGTGGCACCAATAACGCGTTCCCCTAGGTTAGTAACCACCAGCCTTGTGCCGTTGCATAAACCACGGGTTTGATCAATGCTTCGAAGGAGCATTACCATAGCACCGACTTTCAACTTTAGGTTATGATTGGGGATACCAGAGCACTTTATAGTGTTGAGAAACTCGGTAGAGTACAAATCTTGCATGTATATATTGCTCTCTTCTTTACGTATTTCATCTGAGCTTAAGTATTCTTTTTCAATCTCGGGAATCTTGGACAATATATAATCATTGACTGTCTCAACGATTTCATGCGTGGGAGCAAGAAACGCCCGTTCTTGCAAGTACTCGTGGTTCCCTAAATTATCTTCCAGTGATGGATAAGTGCTATTGACAATCGCTGCAATAGGGTCACTTGTTTGGGGTATGAGAATGTCCTCTGGCATCTCAATATCAACCTCCCCATCATTAGGGCCGCCGAGTAACCCATCTCCCACCTTCAATATCCATTCTGAGAACTGCCTGATCTCATCTGCATTGGAATTAGAACCTCCAGCTTGGAGACGCATGTTTCTTGTAAGCTTTAACACCTTTATATTAAAAAAAAAAATAGCTTATCAGAAATGGAGTATAAAACCATATATATATGTTAGTAGGTAATAGTAAATTCGTATAAAGTATAGTTTTTTACCTTGCATTCAGACCATAAGTATGAAGAACTGATCGAAGCGCCCACGATATCTTGCCTACTCCCTTTCGGCACCACCGGTAGAATCTGACGAAAGTCGCCGCCAAAGACGACAACTTTACCACCAAAGGGCTTATTCTGGTCACCACCAGCCGAGGACCTCATAACATCCTTCAAACTCTTATCAAGAGCCTCAAAACAATTTTTATTGACCATGGGTGCTTCATCCCAGATAATAAGCTTAGTCCTTATCAATAATTCCGCTAAATCAGTACCCGGTTTTATGCGCGGACACGTGGAGTGCTCGGACGCATTGATTGGTATACCAAATCTTGAATGAGCTGTCGATCCATTTGGAAGTAGGATTGCTACAATACCACTTGAAGCGACAGCAAGTACAATCTCTCCTTCGCTTCTTATGGCGGCGCATAACGTCTTCCATATGAAAGTTTTCCCCGTACCGCCGTATCCATAGACAAAGAAGACCCCTCCTCGTTGAGCCTTGATCGCATCCATTATTTCATCATACACGACTCTTTGCTCATCTGTCATAGATGTGATAAGTTTAACATGCTCCTCCTTTAGTGCATCTTTGTCATAAGACAACTCACCTAATATCAATTGGTTTATGTCTCCTGATGTGAATGAATCATCAAGGGATGGCATATTTTCAAACCTACGAAGGGTGCTACCATTGCTTTTGAGCAATGCTTCAATTTCCGCCAAAGCATCTTTGTTGCTCTCTCTCTCGCTAAGTTGTAGATCTGCACAGTTGTACACGAACCCTTAAAAATGTAATCAAACTATTTCATAAAGCTTACATTATATAAAATTTGAGTATGGTTTTAAAATACCTTCATTCCGTAGTGTTAAACGTCTTCTATAGAGAATATCATCTGTCAAATGACGCCAGGTCTTCTCCCATACTAACTCAGGCTTAGCTAAGTTGCCAGCAATTAATAAGGTGGCAAAGAGGTGTCTTAGGTATACACCTGATCCCCAATCACTCGCTTCTATGATAGCATCAATATATTCTTTGTCATCACCAAGCAAGCCTCGAGCGTAACACGCTTCTTTAAACGTTGGAAAAACTTCCTTATTAAACGTCCGTATGTCCTCGTATGATGTAGGACCCTTGACAAAATTCAATAGTGTTCTCATATAATACAGTTCACCACCACCAGGGGACATATGGTGCATCCTTCCAAGGGAGAATCCCCGTTCTCTTTCGGACCATCTCTTTTTATCCCTTTTCCACACATACTTCATCTAAACTCAAAGATATGTCAATTCTCTTGCTTCAGGATGGTGTTTGTTATATTCCATCCACTTTAAGAACATTGTCTTATTAATATTGTCTCTTTCAAGGACCGTGTTGATGTGGTCTTCATCATTAAAAACAACCCTCTGCTCATTTGGTAGGTGAAAATCTAGCCTCTCAACGGGTGGTGTCCTATAATGAATGTCGAACGAAAAAATTCTCCAAACAGCTTCGCACGGTGAAATATATCTGCAATCATAATACCTCTGGATCTCGTCTATCTGATCTGGATTCTGATTATTACGACTTAGTGAGTTGACCGAACGTGACTCGATCATAGCCCTTATTAATATACTTGAATAAGTATTTGATAGACCTCGCCTGATTGCACCACTCCACATTAATGTGTGCGCGATATTTAAGCAACAATGTGGTATTGTATGGGACTACAAAGCTATTATCAAGAAGTTTGCCACCCTTTTCAACTTCTCGTCCATTCTTCCTCCTCCTATACCGAGGTATCCTTGAGTCGACAATTGTTCGGTCGTTAAATTTTTTTGGAAAATGTCTAGAGCAATTGGAATCAACCATACACGGAGATTGTGGATAACCATCCCCACACGGACCGTGTATCATGTATTCCTTAATCGCCTCATACGAAACAGGATCTCAGCCGGGATCTCGTATCTCTGCGCATATCAATTTATCAACATCAAGAACTTCGGGGAAATTATCATCTCGGTGCAAGAAGAGCAATATATGAGCATGAGGTAGGCCACGTTTCTGGAATTCAATTGTGTATACCACTGTGAAAATAGAAATATATAAAATCGTGGATTAGTTCAGTTGTTGGTGTTAAATTCGTTTGATTATAAAAGCCTAATTACATTACAAAGTTATAAAGGTAAAGAAATAACCTCCTCTTGTGCGCCCAAAAATATGACGTTCTTTTAAGTCTTTCATGAGCTCTTGTAGCTTTATCTTGAAAACTCGATCGAGTATATCAGGTCTGTCCTCAGACCTTAGTCCCTTCTTTTTGAGGAACCTGGTTATTTACGCCACTTTGGATTACACGTGAATGTGATGAACAGATCGGGGTAACCACACCATTTGCAAATAACCATGGTATCCTGATAGTTTGCTTTCAAGTAACTGCGACCTCCTAAAAATGATGGTGGTACAATTATACGGCTCCCAGATGAAGATGGTTCGGTCTCTCCCCTTGCTACCGAATCAGCTAGAATTTTGAAACTCTCTGATCGAAGTTTTGGCTGGTTGTAACGGATAAAGGAAATCCGTTGTGATTCCACCATCATATAGCCGTCAACCAAGAATTGTTGGAATGCTTTACCCGATGATAATAACGTTGAAGGTTCTTTGTCCAACGGTCGATCCTCAGATACGGAAAGCAAAAAACTCACGAAGAGTTAGCTGATTTCGTGCGTTTTCACCTTTGCTTGACTTAGAAATTGATTTTTCACTGTGCTTGATGCCGAGTCTGTAACCGTCTTCGCCGAATGGAAATAGGAGAGGATACTGCAATGATAGGTAGGAAGGATGCAACTCAGATATTCGTTGCAATCGGCCACTACGCGTCTCAATAATTATGTCCCTCTTCTCTAATGTTTCATCAATGTCCCCAACAATAAGAGCTGCAACCTCAGAAGCTGTTGGGAGATTGTACGTTCTTCCGTCAGTTTCTCGCCTGCTGATTAACCTCATCTTAACTTCTCCTTCCATTCCTGAACTCAATCTATTCCTGACCATTCTGAACATTTTAGCTAGGGGATTGTATCGATCAATCATCTCTCGTAACAGAGTTATGAGCTGATCATTAAATTGTTCAGGATTTGTGGGGCTGCATATCACATAAATATATAAGTAAGTGAGTCTGTTAGAACATAAAATCAGGGGGTCTACTTGAAATATTTTTTAGCTTCTCTTACCTGACGGCATTTTTCCTATGCTGGATTTCTTCATCCGTATCATAAATGTAAAGCTGGCAGAATTTTGGGGGAGCTGATTCTGGTGGTAACAAAGACCCTATTAAATGAAAATTCTGACCACCCATTTTGAAAGTGTAAGGTCCTCGACCTCGATTGACTGTATTGTCGATTTTTCCTCCCATTGAGGTAAATGAAAACATAGAATTATATGCTCTGATGTTGTCAATAAAGTGCCTGCTTTGCGGATGACTTTGACTCAACAAATCTCTTAATAATTCAGGAGGATGTTTCAACATAGGGAGTTCTATGGTTCCATCCATGCAACACAGAGAGAAAGTTGGATTTTTTTGCGTCCTATTCTTTCGTACTCTTTATGCGTACCACATTTCTGCATGACAGTGTTTGCAACTGTAATCCTTATCCCCAATATCCCAGTAACCTTCGAGTGTATCTTCCAGTGTATCTTCCAGTGTTTCTTCCAGTGTTTCTGTTGCATTAATTAAGCTAGGTTACAACATTATGTTAGTAATGGTTGAATAATTTTCATAGGCTTATAAACATTGCCATTTACTTTTTTTTTTCCATAGCTACATAAATGACTCATTCTAAAATTACCTTGCTCAATCTCGCCAATATCAAAAACATTTCGACTTGATGATGCCTCGCATCTGGTCAATTGTTGTTGTTGTTTATTGGCTGTGTGCATAGTTTTTGATTCTGCGACGACGAAATGTCAATTACCCAAAGTAGAGTAGGTGGTTAAATAAAACAAATAATCATAAATTCATATATATTATACCCACCACTTCTACTTGATGACGCTTCTATATATGGGGAACACATATTTCTAGTCAGGCTTTGAGATATGTTTGTATTCTCCGAAGTGAATGTAGTCACTTGGCGAGATGCTGCAATAACGAAATGTATATAAGCAAAGGCAAAATAGGTAGAATATAGAAAAAGAGGTGAGATAATGAAACGTATATATATATATATATATATATATATATATATATATATATATATATATATATATATATATATATATATATATATATATATATACCTTCATATGCGTTACAAATATTCCTAGTCAATTCCTCCAAGTATTTCTCTCTCGTAGTAAAAGGTTTGCTTCGAGGTTACGAATGAGGTCATTGGAGTTAATGCTGCAATAAGATCAGAGAGAGAACGAAATGCAAAATATTATGCTAAAAGAGAAGATGAAATACATGTTTAACATATATTATTATACATACCATTCTGACTTGATGATGCTTCATATGTGGAGACAATATTTATTTTTAAAGAGTCAACTATATTTAAGTAGATAGCATAGTTAGTAGAGAAGAAAATTATGAGAAATTTTGATGATATGAAAAAAAAAATAGGAAATATAGTTCTGAAGTTTCGTGTTGATACCAATTGGAGGAGTAAAGTGATTTGAGCTCGTATACAGATTCGTCTGATACTGAATACCATTATTAATATCATCTGCATTACCTGCATTTGTATTGATTATAATACTTTAATAACACGTCTTCTTATTTTTTTTGTTAATATTAAACACTAACACAGTGATGGTGCTTTATGCATATGAACAGGTAAGGTGATGAATTGTACCGGTGGCACCACAACTCAGCAGTGAAGTAGGAGTACCGCTGCCAGGTGATGTGCTGTTGCTCATCCTCTTTGTAGTTAAGATCAATTTTCTATTCTGTCTTGCATTGGTTGCATTTGTTCGATGTGGTGCTAAAAGATGTAACATAAAGCATATTATGACCCATACATTATGCACTTGAAAAGTAACAAAACAGAATCATGAGTGGCTTTACAATTAAGTGAACTCTAAAATTACCTTGAAGTATATTAAGTGGTGATGTGCCCGTGTGAAAGACATTTTGGTGAAATGGGCATGTAGCATGGAAAGTAAGCCATTCAAAGGTCGCTTTATTTCCTTTTTTCCTTTGGGATGTAATCAACTTTCGCTTTTGTCTTGCGATTTTAGAGCATACTTGACAATTTTGGAAATATTGATATTGAATAGCTCCTGGTATAAATTAAGTAGATGATTGATCAGAGTGATAAATTCCACAATTTTTCTTTGAAAAACTTTTACAAAATGAATGGATTCGAATGACGTACCGTTACGGATAACATTATTCAATGCATTAGATCCGTAATTTGTCGGGTTGATACTGTTAACAACAGGAGTTGCGTTCCGACTTGATATGTGGTGTATGTTTTCTGAAGATAGGCACATTTTCATGTGGTCACTTAAATAAATGGTTATACGTACCTGTTCCAAAATAATGGCCTATTTCTATACCTGTGTGTCTTTTATTCATAATGGCTTTTCCCTTTGCACGAACATTAGTTAGGGCGCTTAGAGTATTGGCTTTTCTCTTTCCTCGAACATTGGTCTCTGTATTTTTAGAGTTTGCTTACTTGTTCAAATGTATACTTGCAAAAGATAGACAATTGTGTGATGCAAAATTATAAATTGAAATTTATAGTGCTTACATGCATACCTTTGTTCAAAGGGATGTTCAAAGGGATTTTAATTATTTGTGCCTTTGTTTCTAATATTGGCTAAAATGTAACTTTGTGTGCTTATAAAATACTGATTGTACTAAATTAAACGATTCATAAATAAATAAATAAATACCTTCTACGGAATGAAATGGTTGTTTCTTGTTTTCCAGATTCAGATTCGTTATATCACGTAGAGGATTGACCACGTTGGCAGATGAACTCTGAGGTAAGTCTTTCCGCTCCGATTCTGTGAAGGACAGTTCATTTCCTGAAATGATTGAAAAGTTTTATAAATACTTTGAGCAGAAAATTTCAAGTTCATTAACTTGACTGAGTTGTATTACCTTTGTTTTGATTTTTGATTCTTGCCTTCCTTTTCTTATAATTAAAGAAATGGTTATAAGAATATCACACTAAATAATGGCCTATATCTTTACCTGTGTCTGTGTTTCTTTTATTCGTAATGGCTTTTCCCTTTCCACGAACATTGGTTAGGGCGATTTGAGTATTGAATTTCCTCTTTCCTTGAACACTATTCTCTGTACTTTGAGTAGTACTGTTCAGCATGTATAATTGAAGTATCGACAATAGTGTGCAAAATTAGAAAATGAACTTTACTACATGCATACCCTTGTTATCCTTGTGTTGTGGATGTATAACGTTTGTGCTTTTGATTTGAGGATTGGCTACAATATGAATTTCATAGTTATGTAAATTTATGTTCTTATAAAATACAGATTATTATAAATTAAACGGATTCATAAATATATACCTTCTATGGAATGACATGATTGTCTATTGTTCACCAGATTCGTTACATCACTGAGTGGATTGACCATGTTGGCGGATGAACTCTGGGGTAAGTCTTTCCGCACTGATTCTGTCCAGTATAATACACTCTTGTCAATTACTGAACCATTTTTTTTAATATAGGATACGGAACAATCACGTTTTTTCAAAGTGGAGTAAATTGTATTACCTTTATTGCGATCTTTTATTGTTGCTTTCCTCTTCTTTGAATTAGTGTTTGGAGTATCTGGAGCCATGCTCTTATTTGAATCCTCTGATGAGTCTGCTAGGTGAAAGTTTTTTTTAATAGCAAGGGTGTTGTTTAGAGAGTGTTGTTTAGAGTGTTGTTTTAACTGATTCTGAGAAGGATTTCCTCTTTTTGTGGCATGAGATCTTCTAGGTGGTTGAGCCAAAATCTGATAGAATATAGGGTTTAGAGTCTAACATACTAAGAGTACCTTCATTTAAATTTTCATTTTGTGCCAAGTATGAATTTTTTTTATTGTGATAACTGCAAAGATTGAAATAACATATGTACGGAGAAAATGTGTATCAAAATGGCGTAAAAAAATTTGAAATGAAATTTTTATCAGCCACAAATACTTTTGAATTTTTTTTTATTGTGATAACTGCAAATATTTGGAGTCTCGAAGAATCTGGTCAGTAAGGATAGTCCTTATTTTTTAGTCAGATTAGTTGGTTCCTATTTCTAAGACTCCAAATTTTTAAAGTAATTTTCGAGTCCTGTGCATACTCCTAGAATGTTTATCATGTATTGTTTCTTGGAATGTGTCTCTCAAGACTTGATTGTGCTATATTGTATATAGTTCTTAGTTCTTAGTCAGTTAGGTTAAGTTCTAGGTAAATTTTTGGCTAATTTATGTTTAGTTTGTTGTTGTCATTCCCAGTGAGGGTAGCTAATAGTTTTATGACATTTGCCATGGCTCAGCTTGTCGATTTTTCATATTGAGTGCAATAACGACATATGATAAATGGTAATATATCATTAAAACCAAAAGTAAAGGAATTTTGAACACACGTTCATGATTTATTCGCATACATTAATTGCAATAGCATAATATTCTATGATTCGGGTTTAATACCCTTAGCCTAATTATTTTGGGTTCTAAAAACCGTAGTCTAAAATAGCATTACATGATTGGGGTCTAATACCCTTAGCCTGATTATTTTGGGTTCTAAAAACCGTAGTCTAAAATAGCATAATATCATTGGGGCGTAGTACCCTTGTCCTAATTATTTGGGGTTCTAAAAACCAAAGTCTAATATGATGATTATGGTCACAATTGTCACCACGATCATTCCTTTTCCATCTTGACTGATAGCAATTTCTTGGTGGCTGAGAATCCATCCCCTATGATACGAACCTCACAATCGTCATCATTGGTCGCATCTAACATTTTTGACAATGATCGCTTTAAGGGTGGAGTGATGAAACTGTCACTGGGCTCAGTTTCGGATACACATGCCTGCATTTGAAATTAATGTTATTAATTTTTTCACACATTGAATTTAACACTGAGTATGAAATTACTGTATTCGAATATCAAAGGGTTGAAATAAAATATACCTTATTTTCAGCCAATGCAACTTTGCCGTTGGGTTTCACATCATGGTACACACTGCCAACTTCAGATTCCTGCATTAATGTTAAAATAAGGTAATATGAGACCATGTCCCAGAATTTTCAATGATGTATATTCATAAAGGAGTTATATTTTGGCACACCTTCAAGGCCAAGTACTTGGCATTCCATCGGTCCACCATATCCTGATCATCACTCATGCTAAGTACTTTGTATGATTTTGATTTCTGCTCCAAGTTGTACTTTGGGTGAATTTCCACTTTGAAGATAAATTGCTTGTCAATGAAAATGTCGAAATCTGGCATATCATCCTTTCGTCCATTCTCCGGGTGATAAGAAATTAGTCGTAGATATTTAACCTATATTCGTGCCAATGTTTAATAACGATTATAACTTCTGTAATCATTTACCACAGAAGGATTACCTCTTCAAGGGCAGCAAGCATGTCTGCTGCGGAGACGTTGATGAAGCTTGTGATTTGAGTCTCAAAGATGACAAATTCGGAGACTTCATTATCTGCACCAATGACACGAAACTTTACCTGATACCTGAATGCAAAAGGAGAATAGTGAGGTATGCTATTCTGAAAAATGCGCTTTAAAATAATTCATTTAGGAGTCTGTCTAATACCTTGGTATGCTAATTTCAGACCCTTCCGTACTGCCAATGCATTTTTCTTTCTTGCAAACCCACCTACCTGAATCATTCTTCACAACTTTACTTGTACAATGCTTGCAACTATCATAGTACCACTTGACAGTCAAATCAACATCATATATAGTTGCAAGTGTCACATATCTCCCAGCCTGTATTTGCATGATAACAAATATTTTCAGTCATATTCACAATATATTCAAAAATATTGTAAAGCTGGTAGTCCATAGTTCAGGATTAAACAAAAAAAAAGTACAATATTACCTTTTGACATTTCTTAATCTCCGTAATTGTACTCAAGTTATCTCCTGAGAGCATATCTTCCGACTCACTCGAAATATAGGATATAACTTTGGAGTTACTTGGTTCTTGACCGGCATATAGTCTTTGTTGCATTAGAATATAACATTAGTATTATTTCACTGAAATTATCAAAGTCCTAAGAATTTTAACAATAGTAGTTGTATAAACTTACTCTCCGAGGAACGCTTCCACCTCTGGGATTGCGTGGTTGAAGTAGAAACGGGTGGCGTGTCTTGTAGTTGTCACCCTAGGTTCACCTAGATAGTTCATCGAATTTCATATGCCGTCATATTGATTAATACAATTAAATTTTGCATACTCAAATAGTTGTATACCTTCCCATTTACACCGTTGAACACAGCGGATGACAATGATAGCAGGTTCAGTGGACGATTCACATGCATCAGCAAAAGCCTGAACTAAACCAACATAGTCGTTCCATATTGAGCATGCTAATTTCTCCTTCGTGGGTATATGTTTATTAATTAGTAGGTTATTAAAATGATTGTTGTAAATGAATAGCTATGGAATATAACGTTGAATATTAAAAGTAGTGGTATTGTTACCGAA
Organism: Silene latifolia; assembly: GCF_048544455.1. Taxonomy (NCBI): domain Eukaryota; kingdom Viridiplantae; phylum Streptophyta; class Magnoliopsida; order Caryophyllales; family Caryophyllaceae; genus Silene; species Silene latifolia. The sequence continues at coordinate 236,299,757 of NC_133538.1, forward strand.
TATTCTCAATGTATATTGTCATCCAACTATTTCCATTCTTTGTTGGTTTGACTTCTCCGACTCCAGAAAACTTACCAATGACATCTGGGTGAATATGTCCAATAGATGTTACAAAATTATATAATAAGTAAATATTTTCAATTAGTGATTGATTTGTTGATTAAGTATGAGTTTCATGGACGTACCTATAAAATGTTCATCAGATACTCGTTCAGATAAAATATCACCAAAGTCCACAAACCTGAATCCATATATTGGGATGGGTAGATTGTGCACCTCTCTAACAACTGTAGGATATGCAAAGTAGATGCGTAATTCTTCAGAAGTTGCCATTTCAGCGCCTTTATTTGCCTCCACGGTGAATCTTGACAGTTTGTATAGATGTCCCTCGCTGATCCTATCCTTGAATTTGAAAATGATGCGCTTGCGAATAGTTGCTTGAATTAGATTGTCCTGTAAATTATAGTAATTAGAGAATTTTACAGCATAATTTAAAATCAGAAAGTGACAATTAATGCTAAAACATGTAATACCTCTGCATCTAATAATAACATCTCTAATGCTAAAGTTTCTTCTTTGTTGTAGAAGCTTTTTCTTTCCCAAAGGTGCACAACACGCACGGAAATTTCAGCGGAGATCATATCTGCTTGCAAATGGCGTAGGGCGACGGGAGTGCAGTTGATGGCCATATCGGAGTTCTTAATTTTTCTTTTCTTTTTTTTTTTTTTTTTTTGTAAATTATGAACGATAGAGATGGATGGAGATGACTATGTTGAATGTGAATTTATAGTGATTTAGGTAGGGTATTTTGAGAACTAATTAGCTATATTTTGGGGAAAAAGATTGACATAGGTCAAAGCAAAAGGAAGAAGATAATATATATCCAAAAGAAACGTACGTCTGATTTCATTCCTTATTCCACTCAACTAATTTAGGAATTAGGATTTAGTTACTTATTGCGTTGACTTTGCAGTCAATCAAATCATCAGCTATACGTAGATTAGATTAGATATTTTAGATGGAATATATAGAATGGAATATGGAATATTCCATCACATAGGATTTTAGATTAGATGAGATTTTTTTTTTCTAAAATCACGTATGATTTTAGGTGAGATTATTTTTTTTTTTTTTCCTTCTACCTATGCTATGGCTGTGACACGTAGGATAGTGCCTCTCTATTATGATGCCACGTCAGCTTTTTTGGCTTCTGCATTAGAGAAGTATATGATCCTTCTAAAAGCAAACTACCTTGATTGATTATATATATACACACATAATAGACACGCACCTTATCGTGTGCTAGATATTCCCCTGTTGTGTTGTTTTTCCTAGCTTCCTTCATTTTTCCTAATTTTAATGGGTTTTAAGATTTGATTTGGTAAAACCTGTTATTCCTTTTAGTAGAATCTATCTAATTCTATATGGCATATTAGCTTTTCTGCTGGGTTGTGTTTTTTCATTATCTTAACAATGTGCACATTGCGTTGATACTTTCGTTTTATCATCCCATTGATTCATATTTACTTATTGCTTTCTATTTGCTTATTTGTAGGTCCTTAGGCCGGAAGGGAGCAAGAATTGGATCAGTATGATCAAATTGTAAGGCCGTTACAAGATAGCTTACATAACATTTAGAGGCCATCAATTCTATAATTGCAAATTAGCATGTTGCATGACCACAAACTCTATCAGATATAGGGATTGCCTTTTTTTTTCAAAAGCAATCCCTACATCCGATAGAGTTTTTACGTAGGTAAATCATTCCCTTATTTATTGGTGACATCTGACATAATTGCAACACTTTATATACATACTCAACCTTTATATGCCAATGCCTTATTAGAGTTTTTATCTAATTTAATCATTTTTATGGTTTTATTTACAATAATAGAAGTGAATTTTGATCCGCATCAAAGTTTATGACTAAAGGCGGGAAGGAAAAGGAACTTTCATTTGACGGGATGCGTAAATGTTTTCTGGTTGATGGTGGAGGTAAAGCTTTTTAAAGGTATCAAAAACGATGTTCTTTCAAGTTTTTTGTTGTATTTATCGATCGTTTCATCATAATAGTTATTTTGTGGTTTTGATTGCTTTTATCAAATAAGCCCGAGCATGGTAGTTCAAGGCAAATCCATAGTTCAGTTGATACAGTTGGAAGGTGGAAAATTCGACAAAGTACCCAAGCACTCTCATGGTGAAAGACGAGAAGGAGCATCATTAAAATATTAAATACTTTGTTGTGAGATTTTCTATATGAGAATCAGCTAAATAAGAATAGTTTACATTCGTCTGAAATCATTACTTCATCGATTATCATTTGTATGATTAACAAAAGGACACTTTGTGATATGTGATCCTTACGTTAGCATAAATATCAACATGCTACCATGTAGTTTTTTTTACTCTGATCTTCCTTATGTTAGCATAATATCAACATAAATATAACAGAATTAATAGAATTTTGAGACTCATTATTAGTACTCAGTATAGTTGTAACCCAAAAACTTTAAAGACACGGCCTCTTAATAAGTTATTGAGAAACCATTACTCTTTTATGTATTTTTTGTATATCCCTTTTACTTCTGATCCAAAATGCATTTTTCCTATGTTACATATTTTCGTAACAATTCTGCATATCTTATTATATATTGTAACCACTTTTTATTAGTACCTCATTTTATAGTCTATGTACCCATTTTTATTAAGTTTTGTACCAGTTTTTCATCAATTTGTAATTGCTCTATCTCAATAAGTTTATTAAAGATGGTCTTTTAAGAGACCTACTATAACTCTAATAATTACAGTCAACTTTGTGAGTGATTTGGAAGCTACTACAATTATTTAGTTTAATCGAATTCTTAGGAATTACCAAATGATTTTACCATAAGTCCATACTATGGTTTTATACTACGTGTGTGATGGCAATGTTTTGTAAATACAAAAATATTATACAGGCTATATGAGTTTTAAAAGAAATCAAAACAGTATTGCATATGCGTTTCAAACCACATAGGTCTAGTTCTTTTGAACTTCACTTCAGTTTTTATATGCTCAGTTCGGTCAAGTTTAGGTCTATTAAGTTCAGGTCAGTTTAGTTCAGATCAATTCACTTTAGTTCAACATTACTATTGTTATGCCATGTTCTCAACTGAACTGGACTTAATGGAGCTGAGTTAAAATGAAGTAAGAGTTACGTCATGTGCATTATGTTCAGATCAGGTTAGTTTAGTTTAGATTAATTTAGCACATTTTAGGCCCTGTTCTGTTGGGCTTAATCTCAATTCTTATAAATTCAGTTCAGTTCAGCTCTATTAAGTTCAGTTCAGTTCAGTTCAACTCCATTCAGTTCAGTTCAATTCAGTTCAGTTTATTTCAACATTAATAATACTATTCTTATTTTATATTCTTACTGTTATCATTATTATTATTATTATATTAATCTATTTATTATTTTTATTATTATTAATATATATTTTTTATATTTATTATTTTACTATTGTTTTTATTATTATTTTTATTATTATTTTTATATTTAATATTATTATTTATTATTATGTTATTATGATTAATGGCAATATTAGTAGTATAAAGTATTAATATTTATTATTATTATTATTATTATTATTATCATATTATATTATTATTATTATTATTATTATTATTATTATTACTTTTATTACTATTATTATTATTATTATTATTTATTAATATATTCATTTTGATTAATATTATTAATAACATATTTATTATTGTTATTATTATTATTATTATTATATTACATATATTTTTATTTTTATTATTATTTATATTAATTGTTAAAATTATTTATAATATTTATATTATATTATACTTATTGTATTTATTTTTTAGTTATTATAATTAATATATTATATTATTTAATATTATATTATTATTATTAATGTTATCATTTATATTACTAATATATTATTATTATTATTATTATTATATTAATATTTTTTTATATATATTATTATATTATTATTATATTATATTAATATATTAATAATAATGATGAATAATGAATAATGAATAACATTGTTATAATATTTATTATTATTATTGGTATTATCTTATTATTATTATTATTATTATTATTATTATTATTATTATTATTATTATTATTATTATTATTATTATTATTATAATCTTTTATTTTTATTTCACTTCGATCGATCGATTCGGATCGATCGCTTAAGCTTAGCTCTATTAAGTTGATTCGATTCGATTCGGCTCCATTAAGTTGATTCGATTCGATTCGATCAGACAATTTCAAATCAAAAAGAACAGGGTCTTAGAGCATCCGCAAAGGTGAGGCTCCCCATATTTTCTCTTTCCTTTCCTTATTCGTCCACCTCATTTTCCAATAACTTTTCCATTTACCCTCTCCAATTTATATCTACATCTATGCAACAATGGGGTTCCCCAACAATATTAATTTACACCCAAAAATTTGGAAGCCTCCCCAAAAGCAACTCAAAATACCTTGGTTTTTCTTTGGGGACCTTCCCTACAAATAGAGGAGCCCCATTTATTGGGAGGGTGTGTGCAATAATGGGGTTCCTCAGTTGAGGAGAGAGAGCACATATGGGGAGGTTAGCTTCCCACCTTTGCGGATGCTCTTAGTTCAACATTACTATTGTTAGGCCCTGTTCTTTTCGACTGAAAAGAGCTGAACTGAACTGAGCTTAATTGAATTGAGTTGAACTGAGCTGAGCTTAATGAAGCTGAACTGAAATGAAATAAGAGTTAGGCCCTATTCTTTTGAACTTAAGTTCAGCTCATTTCAATTCAGTCTAGCTTTATGCAGTTCAGTTAAGCGCAACTTCATTTAATTCAGTTCAATTCAATTCACTCATCTCTTCACAAATTAATTTCTACTTCAATTCAATTCATTCAGCTCCATTAAGTTCAATTCAGTTCACTTTAGATCCATTAAATTCAGTTCAGCTCTTCCAAGCACAAAAAACAGGACAATTTGTGAAGAGATGACAGTTCAGATAAGAACATTTCATTCCAAAAGAACAGCGCTTTAGTAAAGCCCACTTTAGATTAGAATATTACATAATGGCCCGTGCATCGCACGAGCATTAAATCTAGTATATATATAAAAGAGGCTTTTTTCAGGCAATTCTAGAGACTCTACCTTTATAAAATTACCTAATTAATTTTTATTTAAAATAATATTATGTATAATTATCCCAATATTTATGTATAGTTAGTTATCCCCAATATTTGTGCAAATTCTATCTAATATTTGTGCAAATTCTATCTAATAGGGTTTTATAAGTTGATGTCCCTATAACAATAGAACTTCACATGATCTCAAAACTATCAAATAACAATATAATATATGATCAATTAGTAAGAGTAGAAGAATTTAATATGGCTTCAAATACATATAAAAGACATGGAAAGGAATTTGTTCTATTCCTGCTTGAGTCGTGTGTTGGGATGTAAATAATCAAGGGTTTTTGTGTATGCCTCTGCGATTATTAGGGTGTCGTGCCTTCCTTCCATCGTATCCACCGGAATTCTGATATCTGATGCATTCCAGGTTTTGGTATTCAAGCTGTAAACCCTGGTGATCCGTAAATGAGCACCTGAACTATCATATTCATCGGTGACTAACACGAGTTTGTAATCGAGATTTAGATGGTCAAACGCAAACCCGAGACGAGGATCTGGTTTCGTGTTACGGGATAGATGGCTGTAAGGGTTAAGCACGGCGAAGTAATTACCGAAGTCAACAACAAATGCACAAAACATCCGCCTGAAGAAGCCTACGACGGAGAACGAGAACGAGCCTTCATAACATACGAATTTTAAGAAAGAGTTGTAGAATGTACGGGAGTTGCAATCATAGAAACTAATGTAGCTGTCATTTTGCAGGATGATGACGTCGTGGTCGTCAGAGGAGAGCGACTGGTGGTGGAGGTAGAGTTGGGCGAATTCACGAGAAGAGATTACAGCTTGAAATGATTTAGAGACGGATTTGAAGCGGACAAGGGATTTGGCGGGTAATCTTGGCAGGATTTCTTCAAATATTAGGTTCATATCCAAAGTCGCCATAGTTTTATCAGTAAGGAAACAAAAGGTTAATGAAATTTGTGTCTGCTGTTCATTTGCGAGAGGAACACTATCCGTCTATAGTTATAGACGGATAGTGTCCGTTTAAAGACGTACTGTTTTTTTAATGATTATAAGACATCCTTTTGACTTTTGTATTCTTATTAGTTCATATAATTGGTTCTTTTTACAACTAGAAAAGTTATTGGAGTCAAAGAGTAGCCAAGATTTGGCAACGGGGAGCGAGGTGAGATTGGTGGGATTAAAGACGCGGTGAAGCCATTACCTTTTGGAGGAAATCGAGTTGGAGTTGAGGAAGCCAATGAGGTGGTAATTAAGTAGAAGAAGATGGTGAGAAAGATGCTATGGAGCATCTTGAATATCTTGATGCAAACAAAGAGACACAAAGTGTTATTGCTTGAATAATTACGATGATACAACGAGTGTATTATACTAGGGTTTACACTATTACAAGACATCTAAGTTTCCTAATTTAGTTAAGGAAATAGGAGTACAATATTCACAACAATCACAATTAGAAAGTCTAATAATAAGGAAAGTCAGCATAAACCAAATATACCCGGTTTAAGAAATATTTCCAATAATCTAAAGGATTGACAATATCGTAAAAAAATCGTTGATTGAGTTTCATTATTAGCATAAACCAAATATACCAGGAGTATTAATTTTTTAGAACATACAAAGTTTGAATTTAGTCGGGTCAATTTGGATTCGAGCAGTATTGAGTTTGTACTATTTGAATATATTTGAGGGGTCGAATTAGGCATGTCGCTCGGGTCATATACTCCATATATATGCAAAGTGTTAGTAGGTCTATTTGTACAGAACAAGCTTAGCTGAACACAATCAAGGGGGTCACTTGGTTACTCCTTCTATTCATTTCATTTTCATACGTATTAGTACCTAGAATTCCGGCCTGATGCAAAGGATTGTCATTGCTACATCCGAACACAAAATCTTGCAGCTCCTTTACTATAATTACCACTCAAATGTCCTACCATACAATATCGCTTCCGGTGTCGAAAATCCTGTAGACTAATTGGACCTGTAACGAAATAATATGCATCTTTTTTGTAAATCACGTCATCATAGTCATTTTTTGATATTGTTCTTTTTGTTTGGACCCATTTTTGGTAGTGAGTTCGGTTTAGGGTTATAATAATAAATTATACCTAATTAATTATACTTCTTATGTTTCCTAAACTACCCTTTTCTTCTAATTAGTTTGAAATTCAAAATTTAAGAGGGAAAAGTGAAAATATACAAAGAATTTACTATTATGCCCTGGGTGACGCACAATTTAAGTGTCACCCGGTGGCGCCATCTCATTATTCTTTTTTAATTTAGTTGGGATTTTGTTCGCGGCAAAAGAAGTTGCATTTGGCTTGAGCTCATAACTTTCTTTTTTTTAGATTTTTACTTGAACGCAATTGGTGTAATATTTTATTGTATTTTTCCATTTATCTAAAAAATAGAACTACATTATTAGATAAAGCAAAGCTGGACTCTCTATAATCGCTCGAAAAAAGCTTCCTTTAATAATATAGATAGATATATATTGATTGATTTATTGTCGTCCTAATAAATTGTGACTGATCTGATGAGCATAACATGCACTATCAAGATGCTGCTTTAAATGATTTAGCTCACCGGTCTTTTTCTTACATACTCCTCCATTTAAATGAAATATTTACTTACATATACTTTATACACAAACATTAAGATTCAAGATACAAAGATAGAGGAATTGTTTTAATTTTATAAGAGATACAAAAACTTACCAACAATAAAAACATAACTATTGACCTGGACGGAGCCCGGAGGGAGTATATCTTACAACAATCACATTTTGGTTAATTGTACATAACTACTCGTATGTATACTATGTAGAACTGTAGAAGTACATTTTTATTGTAAATTGTAATCCGATGAGTTTTCTTGTCATGAATTAAAATGGTTTGGTTTGTTCATGTTAGCTGCTTAAGCATCCATCTGAAAACATTGGATATCGCATTAGACTAGCTATTTTATAAAATGGCCTTACGAAACGTTATTGTGAGACTATTTGATAATAGGGTAATTAGAAGTTGTGAAATATATAAAAGGATAGTACATTACGATTTTTGAGGTACTTCGTACTAATATCATTAAAATTGATACGAAGAGCATAAAAATATAATCCGTACGTATGTGTATGTAATTAAATTTATATGTCTTTTTTTTTGTGAACAAATTAGTATAACTATATAGATGCTTGCGATTTATTACTCGGTAACATCTAATAATCAAACGTTGAAAATTCTTAATAATCCATACAATGCAATACATTATTTCTATAATTATTTCGATAATCAATCAATCAATCAATATCAATATATCTATCTATATTAATAATGGAAGCTTTTTTCGAACTTTTAGAGAGTCTCCAACTTTGCTAAAACACATAGAACAATACTAATCTGACCGCAATACCAAGTAGAAGCATTTGTTATTGGGTTACGTTGTTTGTTATTGATGAATTTTGGTATGACATGAATTCTACAACAAAACAAATACTTTCATATATATTTAATTAGCTTCAACGTCTATGCGACTATATATATACTCCTATATTGTATACCAATATGTCAGTTTCTCATCCTCCTAAAAAAATATAGTTCCATGTTTCTTTATTTTTTTTGCTCATAGCCTCATAATATGTATGTTTTTTTATATGTTTATGTTTATTTTAATTATTACATAAATTATTATTTCATGTGTACCGCAGGAAATTTGTATGAAGACTAATATGGTGTTCAATTTTTGGAGTTTCAACCATCGAGGAGGACTAAGATTATTTGTATCTTAGTATGTATGCCTTTTGTTATTAATGTTTTGTCGTAATATAGATTTTTGTATTTTTGTATTCTCTTCTAAAAGGGTAATACTAATACTGTAGTATATAAAACATTAAAACGCATTGACAATGAAAACATCAATGGACAACTACGTATACTGACCTTTGTGAACATCAGGCCGAGTATATTGTTCACCTGCTGGGTATGCGTAGTAATTTAAAGATTTATCATATTTTGTTCTTTGAGCTACTCAACAAATTGCATGATAATTGCGTTTTTCCCGTGTTCGTTATTTGATCACCGGCAAGTTGAGAAAGCTTGGAACTTGATCCATAGTGACAGAAAAGCACCAGCAGTAGAGAGAAAAAGATATGACATGTATGGTACGAACTACTTCTCCTTTGACCCTAGAAATATAGTGTTAATTCACGAGTACGTCTTCTAAGAGTCTAAGACTATGCCACAAAAAAAAAAAAAAAAAAAAAAAAAAAAAACTGTGTCAAAAATATAGTGTTACCGAGTACGTGTTTTTTTGTTGAACCAACAAATATAGTGTTACGGAACTACCTCTTATAATCGGTGATTCGGTGAATGTATTGATTTTAAATTAGATTGGTTTATGTGCTTAATTATATGAGTAAATTCTATTTACGTACAATACTCGTGAAGATTTTTCAAAAACTAAAATTTATACTATTATAATGGAAGCTAATCTCTTATTCACAATTTGATGATATCTTCTACTCTCTTGATACAGTTTGCCTAGCACCGCGTTATGGGGATGTTGTCAATGTTGTTGATTCCATTAACAATTTTAAGATATTCATGTGCCATAAATTTAAATAATAAGGGAATTAATATGCTTTGTTATTTGCATTCTTATAGAATAGCTTTATTAAATTATTCGTAGAAATCAGCAAGCCAGATACATTGTTTTTAGGTCGTCACGATCAACTGATATCTGTCGATATTAGCATAGCACTTTTAGGAGTCTTCACCATAAGATGAAAATACTTTAGCCAAGTACTTTTTGAATCGTTAAAGAGTATAAAAAATCGTTTTTGATTCTAACAATGAGTAAACCCAGTGAAATAAATAAAATATTAAAAAGGTCATGTGTTTGTTGCCCGTTGTAGTATAAAAAGTATCCTTAACGTAACTCATGGCCCATATTATGGGTCGTTAAATATTTTTTTTGGTGAAGAAAATCGGTCGTTAAATATTCGAGAGGTCTTAATTGCGAAATAGAATACTCTCTATTACATTGTAGAGTTGTTAGCAATATAAAATACGGAGTATAACATTAGTACAAGCACACCTTGACTATTACTTTGTATTTTGTGTTTAGAAATAAGAGTAATAATTAACCCAAGCACACCTGACTATCACTTTGTATTTTGTCTTTAGAAATAGTAATGTCCTTATTGCAAAATGAGAACTATGAGTAATGAGAATTTATCTAGATAAGATATTGTTTAAATGTACATATCAATAAGATTATTTAATCTAGAAGATGATTAGAACTTTTGCTTATATATTAGAAATGCATAATGTTAATTACTGAATCACACTAATTGAATTGAAAGTTTTAAAAGCTATAGCTATTAATTTGATTTTTATGCGATTACAAAGATCACAAATTAAAAAAAAAAAAATTAGATTTTTGAAATCAAAGATCATACCACGAAAAATAACGTAAGAACTCAGAAGAGCTTAATATCTTACCCCTATAATAAGAGTTCTAAAGATCACAAATTATAAAAAAAAAAAAAAAAGATTTGGAATCAAAGATCATAACACGAAAAATAACGTAAGAACTAAGAAATGCTTAATCTCTTACCCCACTAAGAAGAGCTTAATATCTTACCCCTATAATAAGAGTTCTAAAGATCACAAATAAAAAATTAAAATTAGATTTGGAATCAATGATCATAACACGAAAAATAACGTAAGAACTAAGAAGTGCTTAATCTCTTACCCCTTATGACCTGAACTGAACTTAATGAAGCTGAAGTGAACTGAACTGAAGTAAGGAGTTAACTTGTCAAGAGAAAAGCTGAACTGAACTGAACTAAAATTAAGTCCAAAAGAACAAAGGCAAAAGTTCTAAGGGGAATGGTGTATGTAATTAGTTGAGTTCTATTATAGTTAATTCATATACAGAGTATCACCGTATGATTTGTAGTCCTATCGTAAACTTACGATTGCATTGCACTACTCCGTGACTTCATTGCTATATACTTACGATGTGTAGAGTCCTATTGTAAACTTACGAGTTGTAGAGTCCGTCCTATCGTATATTTTTGTAGTTTATCATATTGTTATTAGATTCAAATGAGCTTTGAATGTAAACGTTAGTTAAGGTAGTCTACAAGACAAAGGGTGAAAGGGTATTAAGAAATTGTAGTTTATTATATTGTAGTTTATCGACCGCCCTCATAGATTATTTTTCGTGTAGTTTCATAATTATTATTTCGTATTTTTTTTTCCAAATTTAGTTCCTTTTACATTAATTGTGAATTAGTGAAGAGAATTTGTAAGTAAATACTAAATACGGTACAATACTAGCCCTATTTTGCTTATAACATAAATATATTTTTGTTGTCGTCGTTGACATTAGTCTTAAAACTAATCGAATGCTTTTAGTGAATTAGAAATTATAAATGTATTAAAACGCTTCGTTAAAAAAAAAGTCTAGGGCTCCTAGGGTTCCGTCTTAACTTCCTAGGGTTCCGTCTTTGCTTCTTCGATTTTCTCCTCCTCTCGAGGCTTTTTTCACGAGTGATCGTGGGAATTGTTTTCTGTTTCTGTGCGTTTCTTTGTGGTTTTGTTTCGTTTTGCAGGTGCCGAAGAATTTCTTTATGACGGGCCAACAACGGACAGGGAAGGAACCGATGGGGTTGGGGGAGGATACTTTCGTGTGGGATGATGATGGAGGAGCAAACGTGGGAAAGAACGATCTCCTTCTGGTTGGGAAACTTTGGTCGACTAGGGCTATTAACGTGAAGGCTGCCATAGCTATGATGATTAATCTCTGGATGCGAAGAAAAAAACTTTCATTTTTCGATTCGAAATGGAGAGAGACAAGGCTAGGGTTTTGGAGGGGCAACCTTGGCACTTCGATAAATTCCTGTGGTGCTTCAACGAACCCAACAACAATGGTAAGCTTACTGATGTCCCGCTCTTCCATTGTCCTATATGGGCACGTGTCTATGATCTCCCTTTAATGGGACGAACTAGTATGTCGAATGCCAAACGCCTTGGTGATATGCTGGGTTCTTTCATTGATGTAGAAGTCGGACCTCATGTGGAATTGGATAGGGCTATATGACTACGTATCTTGCACAATGTGCGTAAACCATTGAAAGCGGCTGTACCTATTCAAATGAAGGGGGGGAAGACTCTAAGCTTTGACGTCAAATACGATCGGCTCCCTATATTTTGTTACGGATGTGGTGTCATAGGTCATGGGGAGAAGGATTGTTATGACGGCCCTTACGATGATGAGGACTTGAAATTTGGAGAGTGATTGCGTGCGTCACCATGGAAAGTTGTGAAAACGGCAAAGGAGGGCCCAGGGAAAGCTGCGAGAGACTTGAGGGCTAGCTTCGATGCTGTGAAGGTGAAGGATACGGAGGATGCGGTCAATTCCATGATATCTAAGCTCCAGTCCATTGCCCTGGACCTACGTTTTAAAAAAACAAGGAAGGAAGGGCCAGTCAGTTCAGGGAGGGGGTGAAGGGGAGCTCACTGGTGCGGGGGTTGGTGAGTTGGCAGAATATACAGTTGACTCGGGTGTGGGTATGGAGGAAGGAGGTAGGGGAGATGTTGGTAGCTCAGGGGAGGCAGGGGTAATTGGAGGTGGCGTTGGTAAGGGTGGATACGGTCAGAGCAGGAAGTGGAAGAAACAGGCACGGGGGGAGGGGCATGGGATGGTGACACCTCCCATGCCGAGGGTGGTCTTGACTGATGGGGGAAAACGGAGTAGAGTTGACGAGGAGGAAGAGGGTGTTCACAAATGATCGCGAAGCTGCTTAGACAGGGGCGTCTTAATACCTGAGGAGGAGGTTGACGAAGTTCAACCCCGCCGGGCCCAATGAATACCCTAAGTATCAATTGTCGGGGCTTGAGCAACCCCGACTCGAGAAGTGCACTCCTGATCTTATACGGAGGGAGGCCCCGACCATGCTATTCCTATCTGAAACTAAATTGTGTGGTCGTGAAATGAGGAGGGTGCGGGATAATATGGAAGGTTATTTTGGGATTGATGTAGATAGCGTAGGACGTTCGGGTGGTTTGTCATTTTGGTGGAAGAAGGAGGTGGATTCTGTTTTTCAGTCATCATCAGTTCACCATATGGACTTCTTGGTTCGGGGTGCAGAGGGGGAGTGGAGGATTACTGGTAACTATGGGTGGCCGGCCGTTTCTGACCGACACCTTTCATGGGAGTTGTTGCGGATCCTGAGCAGGCAGTCGTCTCTTCCATGGGTGTGTATTGGCGACTTTAACGAAATTCTCTTCTCTACTGAGATGAAGGGGGGTAGCAGACCCTAGCGTCAGATGAATAATTTCCGAGCTGCAGTGGATGAGTGTGGCCTTCGAAATATGCCGTGGGAAGGATACAATTTTTCTTATGACAATGGGCAAGTAGGTGAGTGTAACAGACAGTCCATGCTCGTTAGAGCCTTTTTTACGATCCAGTGGTCTGACTTATTCCCTTACGCGAAGCTGTTTTATCTTAACGTGGAATGGTCGGATCATGCTCCTATCCGACTGGTTCTCAACCATAAAGTCCAGAGAGAGGTTAAGTCTCGGCCCTTCAAATTCGAACAAATTTGGGTGGTCTCGGAGGGTTGTGAGGAAGCCGTGGAACGAGGAGTTGAGAAGGGGAGAGGGGACTTGGTCACGGTGCTGAGGGAGTGTACTCGGGAACTGCAGGCGTGGAAGAAAACAAGTATTAGCCGGATAGGGCGAGATATTGATCGCAAGCGCAAACAATTGGAAAGGCTCAACGAAGGGGATAGGGATGAGGAGAGTGTGCGACGTAGAAGGAAGCTTGTGGCGGAAATCTCTGATTTGCGTAGGCAGGAAGAACAATATTGGCGACAACGGTCCAGAGCTCTTTGGTTGAGGGACGGGGACAAGAACACAAAATTCTTCCATATGCGGGCTGGGGAGCGTAAGAGGAAAAATTTTATAGCAAAGCTGATTGATGACGAGGGTGTTATCCGGATGGGAGATGAGAAGGTTGGGGTCGTGGCCAATAATTATTTTATAGAGCTTTTCTCGACGGCACACCCGACTAATGACGAGACCATTTTCCAGGGAATTGAGACGAGAGTGACGGGTAACATGAACGATATGCTGAAGCGCGAATATTGTGAAGATGAGATTATCGAGGCCCTCAACCAAATGCATCCTCTGAAGGCCCCGGGTCCAGACGGTATGAATGTTCTCTTTTATCAATCTTATTGGAACACGATTGGGTCAACGGTCATTGGGACGGTCCTAGCTGTTCTTCGCGGCGAGCTTTCCTCGAGGGATATCAATAAAACTAACATTGTTTTGATCAACCAAGTGCTTGCAATCTAGTTGTAAACTTGGGTAACCTCAAAGCTTGCAAAGGCAAGAATTGCGAGGTCCCGTGTTCGAACCCACGGATGAGCAATGCATGCGGTTATCTCGGCGGCCCCAATTGGGGTGGTTTACATGGTCCAGGTGGTGACGCTGGATTGCCTGGGCTCGGGGGGATTAAACCCCTCGTCACCAAAAAAAAAAAAAACATTGTTTTGATCCCAAAGAAAAAAGCTTCGGATAAAATTCGTGACTTTCGGCTATTAGTGTAACACCCCCATATTCAGAGGAGCCTTAACTAGGCCTTCCTTAGCATATAAGGGCGTTACCATCTCGGTTGCCCGAGGAAAGCAGTTACCAAACGTCAATAAAAGAACTATTAAATTATATTACAAGTGATTCAAACCAAAATACAATATAAGGTACAACTCAAAGACTACTCGCTATGACCATCATATCTCGTGAAGACTCATCCTCGCCCGGACTCCGACTATCCACGACATCAACACTGCTAAGACCGATCGCTCACCATAAGGGATCACGACGGACACATAACAAACAAACAACCAAACAAGGTCGATGCGAGATAAGACAAGACAACGACAACTACAATCAACAATACAACCGCCATTACCAACTCCAACCACAAATCACCACAGCCAATCAAGTCATCACACGATGTCCACTAGACCAGCCACCACGCGTGGGGGACCGCAGCCGTTCCCACCTAAGCCCCGCTCATCATACGAGCGATAACCCCGTCCCATTAATGTGCACATCCCCTTCCGTGGCGGGTTCCACGAAGGGCGAAACTAGGCGTGAAGTCACTCCCGCAAGTGACCCCACTCACCGTAGAACGCATCTCGAGAACCATCACCGGTAATCACAATCACAAACACAAAGACAATCAATTACTCACAAACAATCGCAATACTAACATAACGACCGACACACTAGACTATCTACGAAACCGAGTAGGCAAACCTACCTTTAAGCGACCGCAACCAATCCATGCCGACGACAACACATCCAAAGAACCAAGCAACGCCTATTACCATCATGCAAATATCTATTACTAACAATCAAACCCTAACTATAGAGACAAGGACACGGACGATGATTGTGACATACCTATAGGGAGAGACAAGGCAAAAGACCGCTACCCGACTCAAGAGACGCTCTTCTAAGGCACAAGGATCTTCACAAAGGCTTCCATGGAGGTTTTGAGGTGAAGGGAAGGAAAGAGGCGGCGAAGGATAGGAGGAAAGTGGCGGAAGTGATTTGCGGATTTAACAAAACGCGATATAAAACCCTCGCTGAAAACCAGGCACTCGATCGAGTACCCAACCTACTCGATCGAGTGGGCCCCTACTCGATCGAGTACCCTAGCTACTCGATCGAGTAGCCTCTACTCTATCGAGTATCACTCCTAAAACGCACCCCAAGATGGTCTTGGCACACTTCCCTAAGGTTACTCCCGCTCCCCAAGGACAGTCAACGCTGATCAAAGGATCCCTAAAAGGGCGGGTATTACAGTCTTCCCCCCTTAAAAAGAACTTCGTCCCCGAAGTTCAACTCACCTCTCCCGCTCATGGCATGGAACCAACCCAGTCTCACCAATCTTCCCGATTAGGTCATCACCCCTTGTAAACACCATTCCCCCCCCATGTCATCATCATCACC
The DNA here is from genome assembly GCF_048544455.1 of Silene latifolia. Lineage (NCBI taxonomy): Eukaryota > Viridiplantae > Streptophyta > Magnoliopsida > Caryophyllales > Caryophyllaceae > Silene > Silene latifolia. The sequence goes on from NC_133538.1 coordinate 236,315,962, forward strand.
GTCCACAAATAAACCTATCGACTCTTGTCACTATCATGCAAGCTTTATCACGGTCAACCGTTATTTTATATACACCTAAAACATCCGACGCGTCGTGCGAATCGCCGCTCACGAACTCCCAACATACACTAATTACTGTCCAACCATCCATCTAGAACATGTCTCACATCAACTTTCATGTGGTACAACTAATGCCACCATGTTACTTGGCAACATGATTCAGATACAACCACACTCACTTTAAAGAACCAAAGAAAATAAGTCGTTACAATTCAACAACAAATTTTTTTTTTTTTTTTTTTTAACACATGACACCCACCCGCCTTATAAACAACCACCAACAATATTATAAACAAGCAAAACACTATTCGAAAACAACCTTTTTATTTCGCGACATTACTCTTCCCCTCTAAAAAGGAACTTCGTCCCCGAAGTTCATCACCCAAATATCAACACGTATTACTTATTATGGGCATCAAAACATGAAAGAAAACCACATTATTATGGACATTACTCACTAATTGTACCCTCGTTAAATTAAAATCATACACACGCCACCGGAATAACTAGTCACTGATGATGACATATATATTAATATGGTATGCACAAATGTACGAGAAGCTACAACTCCGATAAATAGATCGTAAAGAGGCGTATACAAAATAAAAGTAACAAGAAATTATTACCGCCTTACTAATTTTGACAAATACGCTTATAAAACTTCAATCATGACTTGTAACATATGAAATTAACGGTTCAAAGGTGTTACTACGTACTCACAACTACTTTAAACATTAAACTCGTAATTATAAAACAATTGAACATTTTTAATTTTCAAAAACCTCCTGTAACAGTGCTACTCGATCGAGTAGGTAGCGGTACTCGATCAAGTGCCATTCTACTCGATCGAGTGTCTAGGCTACTCGATCGAGTGGCCTCAGTCGAAACTTTTCCCTCGCCTCATCCTGTAGCTACTCGATAGAGTACGGGGTACTCTGTCGAGTACCTACAGGCCAATTCTTCCTAAAACCTGTCACGAGTTAACACCCATGCGCATACTTGTCATATAAAATCGAGTCGGGACGACTCCCCGACTTCCAATATCCTGCAATCAGTTAGAATATCAAATTCGGCCTTATGGCCAATCATACAGATCCAACTAAGTCTCAAAACAAAAGGAAACAACTACCAAGGTCTAACAACAATATCACCATCTAACATCAACTACTATCAACAAATATAAGAACGAGGAATATCACTCCTCCTGCTGCTGCTGCTCCAACATCACCTCATCATCTCCACCACCCGAAGTACCAGCTCCTGATGTCCCAATCCCCGCATCCACTCCTGCTCCTGCTCCTCCTGCTCCTGGGCCTGCGTACCATGGAGTCAAGCCGCCGTAAGGGAAGGACTGAGGTGTCCCCCACGTCGACTGATCCACCCCGTAGGCATGGAAAACCCCCGAGTAGTTCCCAACTCCACTCCACCAAACTGGATGCGGTCCCTCTGTACCTATCCCCTGAGCGTACGCCATCTCGTGCATGTTCCGGAGTGTCAAGGTGGATGACACTCTCTCCGCTAGGTAACTGGATCGCGTCTCCGGGGTGTCGAGGTAAGGGTAGCATGGAAAGGACTGCTGCTGCTGCGGTGCTACTGGCTGTGGCCTAGACTCCGAGGCCTTCTCCCTCACTCGACGGGGTCCCCTCACAACTCTGGGTCTCTCCACCCTCTGGACTTCCGCATTCTCGCCCTTCGTCGGCTCCGGCATCTCCTGGAGGATGGTGCCATCAATGAGATAGGTCTGCAGCTGGCGGGGTGTATCCTCATCCTCCTCCTCCTCCTCCTCCTCATCGTCCCCATCCACAGTCACCACTGCCGGCTCTAAGGGCTCTGTGGCTGGGAGGTGCTCAGGAGCTGGAATCTTCATCCAACTCATGCCATACACTCTCCATGCTAGGCTACCGTCGGCCAAGGTTCTCAACCATTTCAGGTCGAGATAGTATTCACGATCCATGGTAGGCACAGGGGTAACTAGAGGCACGTATGCCGAAGAGGCCTCAAAAGAGGTTAGCTTTTCAGCTAACCGAGTGGCAATAGCACCACAGCTCAAGTATCGAGAAGGAGAAGAAGCCATCAAGGCAAGAGCAGCACAAACTATGGAAGGAGCATTGAAGACCACTTTCTTGGCCCGCTCCGGATTGAGGTACGACATCAAAAGTAAAACCTCATGGTTATTCAATTTACTGATATCTTTTCGGTCATAGAGGAGGTTCGAGAGAGAACGGAGAAAGATCCTCAAGGTGATGTGCTGAACGTCGTTAATCATCATATTGCTCGAGGTGGGAGCTTGTTTCCCAGTCAAGCAAGGCATTAGGCGGCAGACGCCGCACTCAGCTGGAATGTCAGTGATGGAGTCCTTGGGAGGCTTGGCCAACCCAAGGTGAGAGGCAAACAAATCCATGGTCAACAGAAAACTGGTATTCATCAATCTAAACTCAACCGTCTGACCCGCTGGGTCATAGTTAAAGGAACTCAGGAACTCCAAGGTAAGAAAAGGGTAAGTATGCTTCCTCAGCCTATACAAACCAGTAAAACCCAAGGTCTCGAATATATGACGGACATCCGTCTCTATTTCCAACTCTTCTAACACACCGGTGTCTATACACTTTGTGGGTCTCATCTTGCGTTTTTGTAAAGCTACAAAACGCTCTCTTTGCTTAAAGTCAACAAAAACAACAGAAGGGTACTCAGAAACTGCGGGTACTACCGGTCCACTAGCCTCCCCCCTCTCAAGTGGATCAACCCTTCCCCGTTTACTCTGACGGGTCCCAAGGTTTAGTCTCGGCATCTGCTTTAGACATATGTTCAAACAATTTATATAAACATGCAAGCATATACTTCATGTAATTTGGGTTCTATATACTTAGTAAGTTTACTAATTCATCAACCAGTTCCATATTTGAAGCACATAAATCATGTCACCAAACTTAGTTGCTCAGCTAGGTACACACCAATTTTCCAACCATTCTCAGCATGTGAAGCACATATTTCACGTTGTTACTTTGAGTATGAAAATAAGTATACATGTTCATTAGCAGTTTCTACGATTTCAACATACAAGTTCATATTATTGCTACTCATAAGGCATAGTGGTGAAAGTAATTATCACGATGGCCGCATATGTTCAGCGAATTTGAATACCCTATCATGCTTCTAAGGGTTGTTCTAGTACATTGCTAATTACATGTTACTAATTCAAGAGAATGAATAATTTATGACAAATTTATATCACCCTTCACTATTATGTAAAACAACTCAATCAAAATTTTCAGACGGTCTTTACAGCTGTGAGAATTTCGGCATATATTCATCAATCATCGTTTCTATTAGCATATTGAAGTTCAATTCATGCTTATACTGTTAATTACAACACCAATTTTTCAATTATAAATCACGAATTTCCATTTAAGGCACTTTTAAGACGGAGTTTTAAGGCGACTTTCTAAGGGTAAAATCATCAAAATCTATCCTCCAACATGATATAAACCGTAATTAAGGCTCAATTTTACTATCTAATCATTATAAAACAACCAAAAATCGATTTCAATTTGGAAACCCTAGAAATTTCGGGTTCCACTATTGCAATTTCTAATCTAATTTACAGCATATAATCACCAACAACCATGAAAAAGGAGGCATATGAATCATATTTCAACAATTAAAAGCACCTAATTGGCCATTATCATCGAAATTTCAGTTTGTTTTACTATTTTAACACATTCAAAGCAATAAACCATGTACACTAGGAAGGATAGCATACCTCGATTGAGGAACGAGTAGAGGAACGAAATTAAACTAAAAATTTAACCCCAAGAATCACTACTAACCCAAGAGAAAGAGAGGATTTGAGAGGAATTAAGGTTTTGAGAGAAGTTTAGATGTGAGAGTGTCGAAACATAGGGGAATAAGAAGAAGGTATAGGAGGATTAGGGGTTTTAAGAAAACCCGTAGAAAATCACTCAGACAAGAACCTACTCGATCGAGTGCTTGGGGTACTCGATCGAGTACCACCCTACTCGATCGAGTAGGAGCTAAATCATCGAGTATCTGCGGGAATTTTCCCACATCCCGACATCATAGCTTCCTAATTAGATCGAGTGAGGTCTACTCGGTCAAGTAAGTACTGCACTTTTCGGTCAAGTATAGTTAAGTACTCGATCAAAAATACGAAGTAACTTTGAAGATTCTGCCAAAAACAACACCGCGTGTCGATTCCAACTAAGTTCGGAATTCGACACTAATCATCGCATTCAATCACGTTTTATAACCATCGTCACACAAAATACAACTCTCTAACAACTAAGAGGCATATCGCGTTACGTTATACAAATTACCCAACTCGGTCTACCTATCACCGAGTTATGTATAAATCTAGCCGTGTCATCTTATTACATTTAAACTTACTTTACATGCTATTACTGAACTCGTGTTTACATCAAATTGAAACGTATAGTTCACATTAATTTCCCCATATTTACTTATCACATAATTATATACTTTGCAAATCACCTAATCAATTATGTCTTACATGTTATTCTAAGCAATCTATTTTGCATAATTCAAATATTTCGCAGCGGAAAAATTTCAACTAGCTAATAAAGCATATCCACATTACCATATACCGTGATTCGAATTATTACTCCTCCATACTATAATTATCATTATAGTCATCTCAGTAGGATCTACAAGCTCACTTACAACTTCCGTCATCATAAATTTTATGACAACCACCTACATGTTCGCTATTCATATTACACATTCAAATTCACACTTTCACGCATCACCATGACGTATAATCTCGTCACATAACTCCTAGCTATCCTATAAGCACGCTAATCATCCAACGAGCTTCAATAATCTCGTCAATGATTACCACACTCGGCCCAAACATTACTATCACACCTCAATTAATTCTAACAAAACTTAACCGGAGGTAGCTCCGGTACAATTAACCTACATAGCACACATAGACACACGGACTCACATTCCCATCTCATGTGACTGGCTTAAGTGTCATGGGGCCAAGATTTTGAAATGAGGGCGCCTACTCACCCAAGATCTAGCATCAGCCGGGGCTCCCATTACACATACACCAGGTTCATTTTATTAGACTCGCTACGTTCATTAAATTCATTTGTTACAGGTTCCAAAATCGCCGCTCGATACCACTTTTTGTAACACCCCCATATTCGAGGAGCCTTAACTAGGCCTTCCTTAGCATATAAGGGCGTTACCATCTCGGTTGAGGAAAGCGATTACAAACGTCAATAAAAGAACTATTAAATTATATTACAAGTGATTCAAACCAAAATACAATATAAGGTACAACTCAAAGACTACTCGCTATGACCATCATATCTCGTGAAGACTCATCCCTGCCCGGACTCCAGCTATCCACGACATCAACACCTGCTAAGACCGACTGCTCACCATAAGGGATCACGACAGACACATAACAAACAAACAACCAAACAAGGTCAGTACTGAGATAAGACAAGACAACGACAACTACAATCAACAATACAACCGCCATTACCAACTCCAACCACAGTCACCACAGCCCAATCAAGTCTGTCACTGACTGTCCACTAGACTAGCCCTGCCAGTGGGGGACCGCAGCCGTTCCCACCTAAGCCCCGCTCATCATACGAGCGATGACCCTGTCCCATTAATGTGCACATCCCCTTCCGTGGCGGGTTCCACGAAGGGCGAAACTAGGGCGTGAAGTCACTCCCGCAAGTGACCCCACTCACCGAGAACGCATCTCGAGAACCATCACCAAGAATCACAATCACAAACACAAAGACAATCAATTACTCACAAACAATCGCAATACTAACATAACGACCGACACACACTAGACTATCTACGTAAACCGAGTAGGCAAACCTACCTTTAAGCGACCGCAACCAATCCATGCCGACGACAACACATCCAAAGAACCAAGCAACGCCTATTACCATCATGCAAATATCTATTACTAACAATCAAACCCTAACTATAGAGACAAGGACACGGACGATGATTGTGACATACCTATAGGGAGAGACAAGGCAAAAGACCGCTACCCGACTCAAGAGACGCTCTTCTAAGGCACAAGGATCTTCACAAAGGCTTCCATGGAGGTTTTGAGGTGAAGGGAAGGGAAAGAGGCGACTGAAGGATAGGAGGAAAGTGGCGGAAGTGATTTGCGGATTTAACAAAACGCGATATAAAACCCTCGCTGAAAACCAGGCACTCGATCGAGTACCCAACCTACTCGATCGAGTGGCCCCCTACTCGATCGAGTACCCTAGCTACTCGATCGAGTAGCCTCTACTCTATCGAGTATCACTCCTAAAACGCACCCCAAGATGGTCTTGGCACACTTCCCTAAGGTTACTCCCGCTCCCCAAGGACAGTCAACGCTGATCAAAGGATCCCTAAAAGGGCGGGTATTACAATTAGCCTTTGCAACGTGGTCTATAAATTAATCTCAAAAGTGTTGGCAAATAGACTGAAGCAATTTTTGGGTGACATCGTCTCAGCCAATCAAAGTGCTTTCACTCCGGGTAGGGCTATTACTGACAATATCATGATTGCTTTTGAGATCTTTCACTATATGAAGAACTCGAAAGGAACAGAGGGATCCATGGCTATAAAGCTTGATATGGCAAAGGCGTATGACCGCGTTGAATGGAGTTTTTTGCAGCGTGTGCTTGTTGCTTTCGGTCTTGACAGTGGGTGGATTAATAGAGTGATGGCGTGTGTGACGACGGTGTCCTTTGCAGTTCTGATTAATGGGCACCCATCGGGAGAGTTTAGGCCATCGAGAGAGTTACGACAAGGCGACCCCTTATCTCCGTATCTGTTTATATTGTGTGCTGAAATTCTTTCCCATCAATTACGACGTGCGACGGAGGTAGGTGCTCTACACGGGGTGCGCATTTCCACGGGTGCACCACCTATTTCTCACTTGTTATTCGCCGATGATAGCCTTTTCTTCGTGAAAGCCACAGGGGAGGAAGCAGACGTAGTCTCAAGTATCCTCAGGCGGTATGAGTAGGCCTCAGGTCAGTTGGTAAATCTTGATAAAACTACGGTCTCCTTTAGCAAAGGTGTAACACCCGCGAATTTTCCATTTTGACATTTTAAATTTATTAAACTGTTCGATTACTTTATTTCATATTTTTGAATTATTCAATTTAATTAATTTTATGTCAAACACGATTTTTATAAACGTATTATATAAAAGCTCGTTTATATAAAAATACGTACGATTAAATTATATCTTTAAGGCATGATTTGTATAATAATATATGTATACGTATTTTTGGTCGGATAATAATAATGAATGTAGTAATAATAATTTCCGTCTTAATTTCCGCCTAACATTAGACCGTCACATTTTATTTGAGAATCTTATCTTAACACGGACCAATCGTATATCGACAGCACATATCCTATCCACCCCACACTCTACTTTCACATATTATTATATATTATTATATATATTATTGTTAGGCCCAGATTAGCCTGGCCTGACCATAACCTGGCCTGACCTTACAAGGCTGACTGAAGAAGACGAAGACCGGACAATTCTAGTCATTGCATTGCAATCAGCCGCCTTATCCTGGAAGAGAAGCCTGATGGTAAGTACAGAATAGCCTGGCAGAGTATTAAAGCAGGCTAAATAAAGCTGAAGAAGAAGCAAAACGGTTATATAAAGATATATATTCGTGTCCTATCCTCAAGGAAGACCAAGTCTAATTATAAAACCATATTGCCCATGAACCTGGACGTGCAAAGGAAGAGAAAGTTAAGGATCAATCAAATAGGAACGAGTCAACCAGATTAATAGGGAATATGCCCTATTAATCCGTGAATGACTCCGACAAAAGGGAAGGGCGTTGAAGACCAAAAGACAACGTTCGTTTTTATGATTATAAATATTGTAATTCTAGCATTGGCAAATTCATTGATTATTCATTAGTGTGAAACTATTCTATTACTTATCTTTTCGTCATTCTACGAGCATTCACTTACTTAAACAAAATTTGTATTCAGCTTATCAAAATAATATAAACACTATTCTTTTCTCCTAGTCTTTTCTCATTATTCATATACAACATATCAAACTTATAGAACTAGATACCCAAATTACTCTCTAATCAGGCCGGATCCGTTCAGGAAAATCCTGCTAAAACAATTGGCGCCCACCGTGGGGCATCTAGTTCTTCAACCAATAAAATTCCCTTTATCATTTTTTATTTAATATTCACACACAAAAATGGTGGAACTCACCGCAGAACAACAATTAGCGGCTGCCCTGGCCAAGATCAAAGAATTGGAAACAATCCAAGAGAAGGCAGCCCAGAAGCGAGAAATCAATAGGTCAAGGAATTCGAGTCTAGCCCGAGGAAAAAATTAGAAAATCAAGCTTCGGGCTCCAAGACCAGATTCGAACCAGGAACCCCATTCTCATCCATTATCAAAAACATTGACTTTTCTAATTTTGGAACCCCGGAGAAGGATACATTATCCGGTACCCCAACCATTCCCAATGATGAGACAAACAAAATCAAGGAAAGAATAATGATGGCTATGCCTCGGAAATCCAAAACTCCACAACAAAATAGAAAATATACCCTGAGTACTGACCACTGTGGCTGAAGTAGAAGTTGACAAACTTTGCGATTCACCCTTTGCGGATGAAATTGCAAAGATTGATCTCCCAAGAAATTTCTTGTTTCATCCATGAGAACTTATGATGGAACCTCGATTCACAAAATCATGTTGCCATATTCAAACAGAAAAATGTTGGTCGCCTCAATACCCAAAGAACTCGTGCAAGTCCGCATGTGCAAGGGCTTTGGTACAACCCCGACCGGAGCAAAGACATTACGGTGGTTCATCAATCTCCCAAATGGAGGTATCAAGAATTTTGCAGAATTAATCAATGCCTCGCAATCAACAATTCAAGAGCAAAGCAGAGATATGGCCAAGAGACCCAAGAACTGCTCAGGGTAAAACAACTTCCCGAAGAATCTCTCAAAGAATTTCTCGCCGATTTGTCAAAGAAAAGGTGGCCATTCCCGGTGTGATGAAGAAACAATGGTGGAAGCCTTCAGGCAAGGAGTCCCGCTTGGACAAAGACATCTATGCGGACCGACCAAGAAAGCATGCCCAACCTTTGCCACTTGCTCACCCATCGCCTTAGAGCATGTCAGATTAGAAGAAGATCTCAACTTCAGAACGAACTCATCCGGCGGAAAGCAAGTCTATGGACACACTAACAGAAAAGCTCCTACCGAAAAGGAGGCAACCCCAGGATCAAGACCCTATTCCAGGCCCGAAAGATCCGAAGTCAACTTGGCACAAGAACACAAAGGTAACCTTTCTAGCTTACCAACTATTCCTGAATATAACTTCTCTATTAATACTGCAGGATTAATTAAACGCCTGGAAAGCCTGGGAGATACAGTCAGATGGCCCAAGAAATCAGACAATCCCAGGAAAGACCCAACGAGATGGTGTGACTTCCATCAGGACATCGGACACACCACAGAAGAATGCATCCAGCTCAGGAAACAGGTGGCATATCTCCTCAAGAAAGGTTTCTTGAAGGATTTAATCCAACAGCCAAAGAACAAAGATGAAGGACAAAACAAGAGAGATCCAGGAAACAACAGAGACCCTCCTCCTCCTCCCCCCATCTATGAAGTCAAATTCATAAGTGGAGGATCGAAAATCACGTGGTCCGACCAGCTCAGCTGCCAAAAGAATATCCAGGGAATCCGGACTTCAACCTCCTTTCGTGCCCAAGTCATTGCCCGCTATTACCTTTGATGACTCGGACTGCAGGGAATATCGAGATCTACACCATGACGGCCGGTAATCACCATGCAAATTGGCACAGCAAAGGTATCAAGAATCCTGATAGACGGAGGCAGTTCAATCAACCTGGTGATGCTTGACGTCCTTAAAGCTATGAAGATAGACGAAGGAAAGATCATCAAGAAATCCAGCGTCCTGGTTGGATTCAGTGGAGAAACGAAGAACACCCTGGGAGAAATCAGCCTGCCAACCTATGTGGAAGGCGTGGCTTCATATGAAAGATTTGGAGTAATGGATTGCCTATCCTCGTATAATGTAATCCTGGGCAGACCATGGATCCACAATGTCAAAGCAATCCCATCAACATACCATCAATGTGTGAAAATTCCAACAGAATGGGGGATAACCACCATCAGAGAAGAACAGAGGACGGCTCAGGAATGTTACACTCAGGCTTTGAAACCTTCAAAGTCAGGTAAGTCCCTTGCATAGCAATTAAAGTCACCTGTCAGGGAAGAATATGTAGCACAATCACAGATGGAAACAGGAGAAGTCATATTAGACCCAGAATTCCCTGACAGGAAAGTACTTGTAGGGTCAGATGCACCCGACTCAATCAGACCAAATGTGGTTAGCTTTCTCAAAACTAAAATGTCTTGTTTTGCTTGGTCACATTTTGATATGACTGGTATAGATGCTAATGTTATTACTCATAAGTTAAATATTGACAAATCCTTTAAGCCTGTACAGCAAAAGAGAAGAAAATTCGCTGCAGAGAGGCATGAAATCATCAACCAAGAAGTTGACAAGCTACTGGACATGGGAATGATCAGGGAAGTAATGTACCCTGACTGGCTTGCAAACGTAGTAGTCGTCCAAAAGAAAAATGGCAAATGGAGAGTCTGTGTAGACTACACCGACTTAAACAAAGCCTGCCCAAAAGATCCATTTCCCCTGCCACACATCGATGCAATGGTAGATGCCACTGCAGGCCACGAAATGTTAACATTCATGGATGCCTCCAGTGATTCAATCGATAAAAATGCATCCAAAGCAGACCAGGAAAGCACAGCTTTCATCACTGAAAGAGGTATATATTGTTATACTGCCATGCCCTTTGGATTAAAAAATGCAGGTGAAACCTACCAAAGGCTAGTCAACATGATGTTCAAAGACCAGATAGGAGACACCATGGAAGTCTATATAGATGACATGGTAGTCAAGTCAAAAAAGGCAGAAGACCACGTCAAAGACCTGGAAGTAGCCTTTCAAATACTGGAGAAATTCAATATGAAGCTCAACCCACAAAAATGCCACTTCGGAGTCTCAGCAGGCAAATTCCTGGGCTACATGGTGACAAAAAGAGGAATAGAAGCCAGCCCTGAACAGATCAAAGCTATTCTGGAGCTAGAACCACCAAAGACAAGAAAGACATACAAAAGCCGACGGAAGAATAGCGGCCCCGAATGTTCATTTCAAGATCATCGAGAGGTGCAAATCATTCTATAACCTGCTAAGGAAAAACAAGGACTTTCAATGGACCCCGATCATCGACCGCCTTTGAAGACC